>NC_133418.1:35912500-37162500 GCF_049350105.2 Macaca mulatta
TTGCTAGCCTTATTTCTGTGGAATCTGAGAACAGATATTTTGGATCCCTTGGAAGACTATAGGGCAAAAGGAAATATCCTCCGATAACAAAGAGAAAGAACCTTTCTGAGAAACTTCTTTGTGTTCTGTGAAATCATCTCACAGAGTTACAGCTTTCCCCTCAAGAAGCCTTTCGCTAAGACAGTTCTTGTGAAATTGGGAAAGTGATATTGGGAAGCCCATAGAGGGCTATGGTGAAAGAGGAAATATCCTCAGATGAAATCTGGAAAGAAGCTTTCTGAGATACTGCTTAGTGTTCTGTTAATTCATCTCACAGAGTTACATCTGTATTTCGTGGATCTCTTTGCTAGCCTTATTTCTGTGGAATCTGAGAACAGATATTTCGGATCCCTTGGAAGACTATAGGGCCAAAGGAAATATCCTCCGATAACAAAGAGAAAGAATCTTTCTGAGAAACTTCTTTGTGTTCTGTGAAATCATCTCACAGACTTACAGCTTTCCCCTCAAGAAGCCTTTCGCTAAGACAGTTGTTGTGGAATTGGCAAAGTGAAATTTGGAAGCCCTTAGAGGGCTATGGTGAAAATGGAAATATCCTCAAATGAAATCAGGAAAGAAGCTTTCTGAGAAACTGCTTAGTGTTCTGTTAATTCATGTCACAGAGTTACATCTGTATTTAGTATATCTCTTTGCTAGCCTTATTTCGGTGGAATCTGAGAACAGATATTTCGGATCCCTTTGAAGACTATAGGGCCAAAGGAAATATCCTCCGATAACAAAGAGAAAGAAGCTTTCTGAGGAACTTCTTTGTGTTCTGTGAAATCATCTCACAGAGTTACAGCTTTCGCCTCACGAAGCCTTTCGCTAAGACAGTTCTTGTGGAATTGGCAAAGTGATATTTGGAAGCCCATAGATGGCTACGGTGAAAAAGGAAATATCCTCAGATGAAATCTGGAAAGAAGCTTTCTGAGATACTGCTTAGTGTTCTGTTAATTCATCTCACAGAGTTACATCTGTATTTCGTGGATCTCTTTGCTAGCCTTATTTCGGTGGAATCTGAGAACAGATATTTCGGATCCCTTTGAAGACTATAGGGCCAAAGGAAATATCATCCGATAACAAAGAGAAAGAAGCTTTCTGAGGAACTTCTTTGTGTTCTGTGAAATCATCTCACAGAGTTACAGCTTTCCCCTCAAGAAGACTTTCGCTAAGACAGTTGTTGTGGAATTGGCAAAGTGATATTTGGAAGCCCATAGAGGGCTATGGTGAAAAAGGAAATATCCTCAGATGAAATCTGGAAAGAAGCTTTCTGAGAAACTGCTTAGTGTTCTGTTAATTCATCTCGCAGAGTTACATCTGTAGTTCGTGGATCTCTTTGCTAGCCTTTTTTCTGTGGAATCTGAGAACAGATATTTTGGATCCTTTGGAAGACTATATGGCCAAAGGAAATATCCTCCGATAACAAAGAGAATGAAGCTTTCTGAGAAACTTCTTTGTGTTCTGTGAAATCATCTCACAGAGTTACAGCTTTTCCCTCAAGAAGCCTTTCGCTAAGACAGTTCTTGTGGAATTGGCAAAGTGATATTTGGAAGCCCATAGAGGGCTATGCTGAAAAAGGAAATATCCTCAGATGAAATCTGGAAAGAAGCTTTCCGAGAAACTGCTTAGTGTTCTGTTAATTCATCTCACAGAGTTACATCTGTATTTCGTGGATCTCTTTGCTAGCCTTATTTCTGTGGAATCTGAGAGCAGATATTTCGGATCCCTTGGAAGACTATAGGGCCACAGGAAATATCCTCCGATAACAAAGAGAAAGAAGCTTTCTGAGAAACTTCTTTGTGTTCTGTGAAATCATCTCACAGAGTTACAGCTTTGCCTCAAGAAGCCTTTCACTAAGACAGTTCTTGTGGTATTGGCAAAGTGATATTTGGAAGCCCGTAGAGGGCTATGGTGAAAATGGAAATATCCTCAGATGAAATCTGGAAAGAAGCTTTCTGAGAAACTGCTTAGTGTTTTGTTAATTCATCTCACAGAGTTACATCTGTATTTCGTGGATCTCTTTGCTAGCCTTATTTCTGTGGAATCTGAGAACAGATATTTCGGATCCCTTAGAAGACTATAGGGCCGAAGGAAATGTCCACCGATAACAAAGAGAAAGAAGCTTTCTGAGAAACTTCTTTGTGTTCTGTGAAATCATCTCACAGAGTTACAGCTTTCCCCTCAAGAAGCCTTTCGCTAAGACAGTTCTTGTGGAATTGGCAAAGTGATATTTGGAAGTCCATAGAGGGCTATGGTGAAAAAGGAAATATCCTCGTGAAATCTGGAAAGAAGCTTTCTGAGAAACTGCTTAGTGTTCTGTTAATTCATCTCACAGGGTTACATCTGTATTTCGTGGATCTCTTTGCTAGCCTTATATCTGTGGAATCTGAGAACAGATATTTCGGATCCCTTGGAAGACTATAGGGCCTAAGGAAATATCCTCCGATAACAAAGAGAAAGAAGCTTTCTGAGAAACTTCTTTGTGTTCTGTGAAATCATCTCACAGAGTTAGAGCTTTCCCCTGAAGAAGCCTTTCGCTAAGACAGTTCTTATGGAATTGGCAAAGTGATATTTGGAAGCACATAGAGGGCTATGGTGAAAAAGGAAATATCCTCATTTGAAATCTGGAAAGAAGCTTTCTGAGATACTGCTTAGTTTTCTGTTAATTCATCTCACAGAGTTACACCTGTATTTCGTGCATCTCTTTGCTAGTCTTATTTCTGTGGAATCTGAGAACAGATATTTCGGATCCCTTGGAAGACTATAGGGTCAAAGGAAATATCCTCCGATAACAAAGAGAAAGAAGCTTTCTGAGAAACTTCTTTGTGTCTGTGAAATCATCTCACAGAGTTACAGCTTTCCCCTCAAGAAGCCTTTCGCTAAGACACTTATTGTGAAATTGGCAAAGTGATATTTGGAAGCCCATATAGGGCTATGGTGAAAGTGGAAATATCCTCAGATGAAATCTGGAAAGAAGCTTTCTGAGAAACTGCTTAGTGTTCTCTTAATTCATGTCACAGAGTTACATCTGTATTTCGTGGAAATCTTTGCTAGCCTTATTTCTGTGGAATCTGAGAACAGATATTTCGGATCCCTTTGAAGATTATAGGGCCAAAGGAACTATCCTCCGATAACAAAGAGAAAGAAGCTTTCTGAGATACTTCTTTGTGTTCTGTGAAATCATCTCACAGAGTTACAGCTTTCCCCTCAAGAAGCCTTTCGCTAAGACAGTTCTTCTGGAATTGGCAAAGTGATATTTCGAAGCCCATAGAGGGCTGTGGTGAAAAAGGAAATATCCTCAGATGAAATATGGAAAGAAGCTTTCTGAGAAACTGCTCAGTGTTCTGTTAATTCATCTCACAGAGTTACATCTGTATTTCGTGGATCTCTTTGCTAGCCTTATTTCTGTGGAATCTGACAACAGATATTTCGGATCCCTTGGAAGACTATAGGGCCAAAGGAAATATCCTCCGATAACAAAGAGAAAGAAGCTTTCTGAGAAACGTCTTTGTGTTCTGTGAAATCATCTCACAGAGTTACAGCTTTCCCCTCAAGAAGCCTTTCACTAAGACAGTTCTTGTGGAATTGGCAAAGTGATATTTGGAAGCCCATAGAGGGCTATGGTGAAAAAGGAAATATCCTCAGATGAAATCTGGAAAGAAGCTTTCTGAGAAACTGCTTAGTGTTCTGTTAATTCATCTCACAGAGTTACATCTGTATTTCGTGGATCTCTTTGCTAGCCTTCTTTCTGTGGAATCTGAGAACAGATATTTCGGATCCCTTTGAAGACTATAGGGCCAAAGGAAATGTCCTCCGATAACAAAGAGAAAGAAGCTTTCTGAGAAACTTCTTTGTGTTCTGTGAAATCATCTCACAGAGGTACAGCTTTCCCCTCAAGAAGCCTTTCGCTAAGACAGGTCTTGTGGAATTCCAAAGTGATATTTGGAAGCCCATAGAGGGCTATGGTGAAAAAGGAAATATCCTCAGATGAAATCTGGAAAGAAGCTTTCTGAGAAACTGCTTAGTGTTCTCTTAATTCATCTCACAGAGTTACATCTGTATTTCGTGGATCTCTTTGCTAGCCTTATTTCTGTGGAATCTGAGAACAGATATTTCGGATCCCTTGGAACACTATAGGGCCAAATGAAATATCCTCCGATAACAAAGAGAAAGAATCTTTCTGAGAAACTTCTTTGTGTTCTGTGAAATCATCTCACAGAGTTACAGCTTTCCCCTCATAAGCCTTTCGCTAAGACAGTTCTTCTGGAATTGGCAAAGTGATATTTGGAAGCCCATAGAGGACTTTGGTGAAAAAGGAAATAACCTCAGATGAAATCTGGAAAGAAGCTTTCTGAGAAACTGCTTAGTGTTCTGTTAATTCATCTCACAGAGTTACATCTGTATTTCGTGGATCACTTTGCTAGCCTTATTTCTGTGGAATCTGACAACAGATATTTCGGATCCCTTGGAAGACTATAGGGCCAAAGGAAATATCCTCCGATAACAAAGAGTAAGAAGCTTTCATAGAAACTTCTTTGTGTTCTGTGAAATCATCTCACAGAGTTACAGCTTTCCCCTCAAGAAGCCTTTCGCTAAGGCAGTTCTTGTGGAATTGGCAATGTGATATTGGAAGCCCATAGAGGGCTATGGTGAAAAAGGAAATATCCTCAGATGAAATCTGGAAAGAAGCTTTCTCGGAAACTGCTTAGTGTTCTGTTAATTCATCTCACAGAGTTACATCTGTATTTCGTGGATCTCTTTGCTAGCCTTACTTCTGTGGAATCTGAGAACAGATATTTCAGATCCCTTGGAAGACTATAGGGCCAAAGGAAATATCCTCCGATAACAAAGAGAACGAAGCTTTCTGAGAAACTTCTTTGTGTTCTGTGAAATCATCTCACAGAGTTACAGCTTTCCCCTCAAAAAGCCTTTCGCTAAGACAGTTCTTGTGGAATTGGCAAAGTGATATTTGGAATCCCATAGAGGGCTATGGTGAAAAAGGAAATATCCTCAGATGAAAAATGGAAAGAAGCTTTCTGAGAAACTGCTTAGTGTTCTGTTAATTCAACTCACAGAGTTATATCTGTATTTCGTGGATCTCTTTGCTAGCCTTATTTCTGTGGAATCTGAGAACAGATATTTCGGATCCCTTGGAAGACTATAGGGCCAAAGGAAATGTCCTCCGATAACAAAGAGAAAGAAGCTTTCTGAGAAACTTCTTTGTGTTTTGTGAAATCATCTCACAGAATTACAGCTTTCCCCTCAAGAAGCCTTTCGCTAAGACAGTTCTTCTGGAATTGGCAAAGTGATATTTGGAAGCCCATTGAGGGCTATGGTGAAAAAGGAAATATCCTCAGATGAAATATGGAAAGAAGCTTTCTGAGAAACTGCTTAGTGTTCTTTTAATTCATCTCACAGAGTTACATCTGTATTTCGTGGATCTCTTTGCTAGCCTTATTTCTGTGGAATCTGAGAACAGATATTTCGGATCCCTTGGAAGACTATAGGGCCAAAGGAAATATCCTCCGATAACAAAGAGAAAGAAACTTTCTGAGAAACGTCTTTGTGTTCTGTGAAATCATCTCACAGAGTTACAGCTTTCCCCTCAAGAAGCCTTTCACTAAGACAGTTCTTGTGGAATTGGCAAAGTGATATTTGGAAGCCCATAGAGGGCTATGGTGAAAAAGGAAATATCCTCAGATGAAATCTGGAAAGAAGCTTTCTGAGAAACTGCTTAGTGTTCTGTTAATTCATCTCACAGAGTTACATCTGTATTTCGTGGATCTCTTTGCTAGCCTTATTTCTGTGGAATCTGAGAACAGATATTTCGGATCCCTTGGAAGAATATAGGGCCAAAGGAAATATCCTCCGATAACAAAGAGAAAGAAGCTATCTTAGAAACTTCTTTGTGTTCTGTGAAATCATCTCACAGAGTTACAGCTTTCCCCTCAAGAAGCCTTTCGCTAAGGCAGTTCTTGTGGAATTGGCAATGTGATATTTGGAAGCCCATAGAGGGCTATGGTGAAAAAGGAAATATCCTCAGATGAAATCTGGAAAGAAGCTTTCTGAGAAACTGCTTAGTGTTCTGTTAATTCGTCTCACAGAGATACATCTGTATTTCGTGGATCTATTTGCTAGCCTTACTTCTGTGGAATCTGAGAACAGATATTTCAGATCCCTTGGAAGACTATAGGGCCAATGGAAATATCCTCCGATAACAAAGAGAAAGAAGCTTTCTGAGAAACTTCTTTGTGTTCTGTGAAATCATCTCACAGAGTTACAGCTTTCCCCTCAAAAAGCCTTTCGCTAAGACAGTTCTTGTGGAATTGGCAAAGTGATATTTGGAAGCCCATAGAGGACTTTGGTGAAAAAGGAAATAACCTCAGATGAAATCTGGAAAGAAGCTTTCTGAGAAACTGCTTAGTGTTCTGTTAATTCATGTCACAGAGTTACATCGGTATTTCGTGGATCTCTTTGCTAGCCTTATTTCTGTGGACTCTGAGTACAGATATTTCGGATCCCTAGGAAGACTATAGGGCCAAAGGAAATATCCTCCGATAACAAAGAGAAAAAAGCTTTCTGAGAAACATCTTTGTGTTCTGTGAAATCATCTTACAGAGTTACAGCTTTCCCTTCAAGAAGCCTTTCGCTAAGACAGTTCTTGTGGAATTGGCAAAGTGATATTTGGAAGCCCATAGATGGGTATGGTGAAAAAGGAAATACCCTCAGATGAAAAATGGAAAGAAGCTTTCTGAGAAACTGCTTAGTGTTCTGTTAATTCAACTCACAGAGTTATATCTGTATTTCGTGGATCTCTTTGCTAGCCTTATTACTGTGGAATCTGAGAACAGATATTTCGGATCCCTTTGAAGACTATAGGGCCAAAGGAAATGTCCTCCGATAACAAAGAGAAAGAAGCTTTCTGAGAAACTTCTTTGTGTTTTGTGAAATCATCTCACAGAGCTACAGCTTTCCCCTCAAGAAGCCTTTCGCTAAGACAGTTCTTCTGGAATTGGCAAAGTGATATTTGGAAGCCCATTGAGGGCTATGGTGAAAAAGGAAATATCCTCAGATGAAATCTGGAAAGAAGCTTTCTGAGATACTGCTTAGTGTTCTGTTAATTCATCTCACAGTGTTACATCTGTATTTCGTGGATCTCTTTGCTAGCCTTATTTCTGTGGAATCTGAGAACAGATATTTCGGATCCCTTTGAAGACTATAGGGCCAAAGGAAATGTCCTCCGATAACAAAGAGAAAGAAGCTTTCTGAGAAACTTCTTTGTGTTCTGTGAAATCATCTCACAGAGCTACAGCTTTCCCCTCAAGAAGTCTTTCGCTAAGACACTTCTTGTGGAATTCGCAAAGTGATATTTGGAAGCCCATAGAGGGCTATGGTGAAAAAAGAAATAACCTCAGATGAAATCTGGAAACAAGCTTTCTGAGAAACTGCTTAGTGTTCTGTTAATTCATGTCACAGAGTTACATCGGTATTTCGTGGATCTCTTTGCTAGCCTTATTTCTGTGGAATCTGAGAACAGATATTTCGGATCCCTTGGAAGACTATAGGGCCAAAGGAAATATCCTCCGATAACAAAGAGAAAGAAGCTTTCTGAGAAACGTCTTTGTGTTCTGTGAAATCATCTCACAGAGTTACAGCTTTCCCCGCAAGAAGCCTTTCGCAAAGACAGTTCTTCTGGAATTAGCAAAGTGATATTTGGAAGCCCATAGAGGACTTTGGTGAATAAGGAACTAACCTCAGATGAAATCTGGAAATAAGCTTTCTGAGAAACTGCTTAGTGTTCTGTTAATTCATCTCACAGAGTTACATCTGTATTTCGTGGATCTCTTTGCTAGCCTTATTTCTGTGGAATCTGACAACAGATATTTCGGATCCCTTGGAAGAATATAGGGCCAAAGGAAATATCCTCCGATAACAAAGAGAAAGAAGCTTTCTTAGAAACTTCTTTGTGTTCTGTGAAATCATCTCACAGAGTTACAGCTTTCCCCTCAAGAAGCCTTTCGCTAAGGCAGTTCTTGTGGAATTGGCAATGTGATATTTGGAAGCCCATAGAGGGCTATGGTGAAAAAGGAAATATCCTCAGATGAAATCTGGAAAGAAGCTTTCTGAGAAACTGCTTAGTGTTCTGTTAATTCGTCTCACAGAGATACATCTGTATTTCGTGGATCTATTTGCTAGCCTTACTTCTGTGGAATCTGAGAACAGATATTTCAGATCCCTTGGAAGACTATAGGGCCAAAGGAAATATCCTCCGATAACAAAGAGAAAGAAGCTTTCTGAGAAACTTCTTTGTGTTCTGTGAAATCATCTCACAGAGTTACAGCTTTCCCCTCAAAAAGCCTTTCGCTAAGACAGTTCTTGTGGAATTGGCAAAGTGATATTTGGAAGCCCATAGAGGACTTTGGTGAAAAAGGAAATAACCTCAGATGAAATCTGGAAAGAAGCTTTCTGAGAAACTGCTTAGTGTTCTGTTAATTCATGTCACAGAGTTACATCGGTATTTCGTGGATCTCTTTGCTAGCCTTATTTCTGTGGACTCTGAGTACAGATATTTCGGATCCCTAGGAAGACTATAGGGCCAAAGGAAATATCCTCCGATAACAAAGAGAAAAAAGCTTTCTGAGAAACATCTTTGTGTTCTGTGAAATCATCTTACAGAGTTACAGCTTTCCCTTCAAGAAGCCTTTCGCTAAGACAGTTCTTGTGGAATTGGCAAAGTGATATTTGGAAGCCCATAGATGGGTATGGTGAAAAAGGAAATACCCTCAGATGAAAAATGGAAAGAAGCTTTCTGAGAAACTGCTTAGTGTTCTGTTAATTCAACTCACAGAGTTATATCTGTATTTCGTGGATCTCTTTGCTAGCCTTATTTCTGTGGAATCTGAGAACAGATATTTCGGATCCCTTTGAAGACTATAGGGCCAAAGGAAATGTCCTCCGATAACAAAGAGAAAGAAGCTTTCTGAGAAACTTCTTTGTGTTTTGTGAAATCATCTCACAGAGCTACAGCTTTCCCCTCAAGAAGCCTTTCGCTAAGACAGTTCTTCTGGAATTGGCAAAGTGATATTTGGAAGCCCATTGAGGGCTATGGTGAAAAAGGAAATATCCTCAGATGAAATCTGGAAAGAAGCTTTCTGAGATACTGCTTAGTGTTCTGTTAATTCATCTCACAGTGTTACATCTGTATTTCGTGGATCTCTTTGCTAGCCTTATTTCTGTGGAATCTGAGAACAGATATTTCGGATCCCTTTGAAGACTATAGGGCCAAAGGAAATGTCCTCCGATAACAAAGAGAAAGAAGCTTTCTGAGAAACTTCTTTGTGTTCTGTGAAATCATCTCACAGAGCTACAGCTTTCCCCTCAAGAAGCCTTTCGCTAAGACAGTTCTTGTGGAATTGGCAAAGTGATATTTGGAAGCCCATAGAGGGCTATGGTGAAAAAAGAAATAACCTCAGATGAAATCTGGAAACAAGCTTTCTGAGAAACTGCTAAGTGTTCTGTTAATTCATGTCACAGAGTTACATCGGTATTTCGTGGATCTCTTTGCTAGCCTTATTTCTGTGGAATCTGAGAACAGATATTTCGGAACCCTTGGAAGACTATAGGGCCAAAGGAAATATCCTCCGATAACAAAGAGAAAGAAGCTTTCTGAGAAACGTCTTTGTGTTCTGTGAAATCATCTCACAGAGTTACAGCTTTCCCCGCAAGAAGCCTTTCGCAAAGACAGTTCTTCTGGAATTAGCAAAGTGATATTTGGAAGCCCATAGAGGACTTTGGTGAATAAGGAACTAACCTCAGATGAAATCTGGAAATAAGCTTTCTGAGAAACTGCTTAGTGTTCTGTTAATTCATCTCACAGAGTTACATCTGTATTTCGTGGATCTCTTTGCTAGCCTTATTTCTGTGGAATCTGACAACAGATATTTCGGATCCCTTGGAAGACTATAGAGCCAAAGGAAATATCCTCCGATAACAAAGAGAAAAAAGCTTTCTGAGAAACTTCTTTGTGTTCTGTGAAATCATCTCACAGAGTTACAGCTTTCCCCTCAAGAAGCCTTTCGCTAAGGCAGTTCTTGTGGAATTGGCAATGTGATATTTGGAAGCCCATAGAGGGCTATGGTGAAAAAGGAAATATCCTCAGATGAAATCTGGAAAGAAGCTTTCTGAGAAACTGCTTAGTGTTCTGTTAATTCGTCTCACAGAGATACATCTGTATTTCGTGGATCTATTTGCTAGCCTTACTTCTGTGGAATCTGAGAACAGATATTTCAGATCCCTTGGAAGACTATAGGGCCAAAGGAAATATCCTCCGATAACAAAGAGAAAGAAGCTTTCTGAGAAACTTCTTTGTGTTCTGTGAAATCATCTCACAGAGTTACAGCTTTCCCCTCAAAAAGCCTTTCGCTAAGACAGTTCTTGTGGAATTGGCAAAGTGATATTTGGAAGCCCATAGAGGACTTTGGTGAAAAAGGAAATAACCTCAGATGAAATCTGGAAAGAAGCTTTCTGAGAAACTGCTTAGTGTTCTGTTAATTCATGTCACAGAGTTACATCGGTATTTCGTGGATCTCTTTGCTAGCCTTATTTCTGTGGACTCTGAGTACAGATATTTCGGATCCCTAGGAAGACTATAGGGCCAAAGGAAATATCCTCCGATAACAAAGAGAAAAAAGCTTTCTGAGAAACATCTTTGTGTTCTGTGAAATCATCTTACAGAGTTACAGCTTTCCCTTCAAGAAGCCTTTCGCTAAGACAGTTCTTGTGGAATTGGCAAAGTGATATTTGGAAGCCCATAGATGGGTATGGTGAAAAAGGAAATACCCTCAGATGAAAAATGGAAAGAAGCTTTCTGAGAAACTGCTTAGTGTTCTGTTAATTCAACTCACAGAGTTATATCTGTATTTCGTGGATCTCTTTGCTAGCCTTATTTCTGTGGAATCTGAGAACAGATATTTCGGATCCCTTTGAAGACTATAGGGCCAAAGGAAATGTCCTCCGATAACAAAGAGAAAGAAGCTTTCTGAGAAACTTCTTTGTGTTTTGTGAAATCATCTCACAGAGCTACAGCTTTCCCCTCAAGAAGCCTTTCGCTAAGACAGTTCTTCTGGAATTGGCAAAGTGATATTTGGAAGCCCATTGAGGGCTATGGTGAAAAAGGAAATATCCTCAGATGAAATCTGGAAAGAAGCTTTCTGAGATACTGCTTAGTGTTCTGTTAATTCATCTCACAGTGTTACATCTGTATTTCGTGGATCTCTTTGCTAGCCTTATTTCTGTGGAATCTGAGAACAGATATTTCGGATCCCTTTGAAGACTATAGGGCCAAAGGAAATGTCCTCCGATAACAAAGAGAAAGAAGCTTTCTGAGAAACTTCTTTGTGTTCTGTGAAATCATCTCACAGAGCTACAGCTTTCCCCTCAAGAAGCCTTTCGCTAAGACAGTTCTTGTGGAATTGGCAAAGTGATATTTGGAAGCCCATAGAGGGCTATGGTGAAAAAAGAAATAACCTCAGATGAAATCTGGAAACAAGCTTTCTGAGAAACTGCTTAGTGTTCTGTTAATTCATGTCACAGAGTTACATCGGTATTTCGTGGATCTCTTTGCTAGCCTTATTTCTGTGGAATCTGAGAACAGATATTTCGGATCCCTTGGAAGACTATAGGGCCAAAGGAAATATCCTCCGATAACAAAGAGAAAGAAGCTTTCTGAGAAACGTCTTTGTGTTCTGTGAAATCATCTCACAGAGTTACAGCTTTCCCCGCAAGAAGCCTTTCGCAAAGACAGTTCTTCTGGAATTAGCAAAGTGATATTTGGAAGCCCATAGAGGACTTTGGTGAATAAGGAACTAACCTCAGATGAAATCTGGAAATAAGCTTTCTGAGAAACTGCTTAGTGTTCTGTTAATTCATCTCACAGAGTTACATCTGTATTTCGTGGATCTCTTTGCTAGCCTTATTTCTGTGGAATCTGACAACAGATATTTCGGATCCCTTGGAAGACTATAGAGCCAAAGGAAATATCCTCCGATAACAAAGAGAAAAAAGCTTTCTGAGAAACTTCTTTGTGTTCTGTGAAATCATCTCACAGAGTTACAGCTTTCCCCTCAAGAAGCCTTTCACTAAGACAGTTCTTGTGCAATTGGCAAAGTGATATTTGGAAGCCCATAGAGGGCTATGGTGAAAATGGAAATATCCTCGGATGAAATCTGGAAAGAAGCTTTCTGAGAAACTGCTTAGTGTTCTGTTAATTCATCTCACAGAGTTACATCGGTATTTCGTGGATCTCTTTGGTCGCCTTATTTCTGTGGAATCTGAGAACAGATATTTCGGATCACTAGGAAGACTATAGGGCCAAAGGAAATATCCTCCGATAACAAAGAGAAAGAAGCTTTCTGAGAAACTTCTTTGTGTTCTGTGAAATCATCTCACAGAGTTACAGCTTTCCCTTCAAGAAGCCTTTCGCTAAGACAGTTCTTGTGGAATTGGCAAAGTGATATTTGGAAGCCCATAGATGGGTATGGTGAAAAAGGAAATATCCTCAGATTAAAAATGGAAAGAAGCTTTCTGAGAAACTGCTTAGTGTTCTGTTAATTCAACTCACAGAGTTATATCTGTATTTCGTGGATCTCTTTGCTAGCCTTATTTCTGTGGAATCTGAGAACAGATATTTCGGATCCCTTTGAAGACTATAGGGCCAAAGGAAATGTCCTCCGATAACAAAGAGAAAGAAGCTTTCTGAGAAACTTCTTTGTGTTTTGTGAAATCATCTCACAGAGCTACAGCTTTCCCCTCAAGAAGCCTTTCGCTAAGACAGTTCTTCTGGAATTGGCAAAGTGATATTTGGAAGCCCATTGAGGGCTATGGTGAAAAAGGAAATATCCTCAGATGAAATCTGGAAAAAGCTTTCTGAGAAACTGCTTAGTGTTCTCTTAATTCATCTCACAGAGTTACATCTGTATTTCGTGGATCTCTTTGCTAGCTTTTTTTCTGTGGAATCTGAGAAGAGATGTTTCGGATACCTTTGAAGACTATAGGGCCAAAGGAAATATCCTCCGATAACAAAGAGAAAGAAGCTTTCTGAGGAACTTCTTTGTGTTCTGTGAAATCATCTCACAGAGTTACAGCTTCCTCCTCAAGAAGACTTTCGCTAAGACAGTTGTTGTGGAATTGGCAAAGTGATATTTGGAAACCCATAGAGGGCTACGGTGAAAAAGGAAATATCCTCAGATGAAATCTGGAAAGAAGCTGTCTGAGAAACTGCTTAGTGTTCTGTTAATTCATCTCACAGAGTTACATCTGTATTTCGTGGATCTCTTTGCTAGCCTTATTTCTGTGGAATCTGAGAACAGATATTTTGGATCCTTTGGAAGACTATACGGCCAAAGGAAATATCCTCCGATAACAAAGAGAAAGAAGCTTTCTGAGGAACTTCTTTGTGTTCTGTGAAATCATCTCACAGAGTTACAGCTTTCCCCTCAAGAAGCCTTTCGCTAAGACAGTTCTTGTGGAATTGGCAAAGTGACATTTGGAAACCCATAGAGGGCTACGGTGAAAAAGGAAATATCCTCAGATGAAATCTGGAAAGAAGCTTTCCGAGAAACTGCTTAGTGTTCTGTTAATTCATCTCACAGAGTTACATCTGTATTTCGAGGATCTCTTTGATAGCCTTATTTCTGTGGAATCTGAGAACAGATATTTCGGATCCCTTGGAAGACTATAGGGCCACAGGAAATATCCTCCGATAACAAGAGAAAGAAGCTTTCTGAGAAACTTCTTTGTGTTCTGTGAAATCATCTCACAGAGTTACAGCTTTCGCCTCAAGAAGCCTTTCACTAAGACAGTTCTTGTGGTATTGGCAAAGTGATATTTGGAAGCCCGTAGAGGGCTATGGTGAAAATGGAAATATCCTCAGATGAAATCTGGAAAGAAGCTTTCTGAGAAACTGCTTAGTGTTCTGTTAATTCATCTCACAGGGTTACATCTGTATTTCGTGGATCTCTTTGCTAGCCTTATATCTGTGGAATCTGAGAACAGATATTTCGGATCCCTTTGAAGACTATAGGGCCAAAGGAAATATCCTCCGATAAGAAAGAGAAAGAAGCTTTCTGAGAAACTTCTTTGTGTTCTGTGAAATCATTTCACAGAGTTACAGCTTTCCCCTGAAGAAGCCTTTCGCTAAGACAGTTCTTGTGGAATTGGCAAAGTGATATTTGGAAGCCCATAGAGGGCTATGGTGAAAAAGGAAATATAATCAGATGAAATCTGGAAAGAAGCTTTCTGATAAACTGCTTAGTGTTCTGTTAATTCATCTCACAGAGTTACATCTGTATTTCGTGGATCTCTTTGCTAGCCTTATTTCTGTGGAATCTGAGAAGAGATATTTCGGATCCCTTGGAAGACTATAGGGCCAAAGGAAATATCCTCCGATAACAAAGAGAAAGAAGCTTTCTCAGAAACTTCTTTGTGTTCTGTGAAATCATCTCACAGAGTTACAACTTTCCCCTCAAGAAGCCTTTCGCTAAGGCAGTTCTTGTGGAATTGGCAATGTGATATTTGGAAGCCCATAGAGGGCTATGGTGAAAAAGGAAATATCCTCAGATGAAATCTGGAAAGAAGCTTTCTGAGAAACTGCTTAGTGTTCTCTTAATTCATCTCACAGAGTTACATCTGTATTTCGTGGATCTCTTTGCTAGCTTTATTTCTGTGGAATCTGAGAACAGATGTTTCGGATCCCTAAGAAGACTATACGGCCAAAGGAAATATCCTCCGATAACAAAGAGAAAGAATCTTTCTGAGAAACTTCTTTGTGTTCTGTGAAATCATCTCACAGAGTTACAGCTTTCCCCTCAAGAAGCCTTTCGCTAAGACAGTTCTTGAGGAATTGGCAAAGTGAAATTTGGAAGCCCTTAGAGGGCTATGGTGAATATGGAAATATCCTCAAATGAAATCAGGAAAGAAGCTTTCTGAGAAACTGCTTAGTGTTCTGTTAATTCATGTCACAGAGTTACATCTGTATTTAGTATATCTCTTTGCTAGCCTTATTTCGGTGGTCTGAGAACAGATATTTCGGATCCCTTTGAAGACTATAGGGCCAAAGGAAATATCCTCCGATAACAAAGAGAAAGAAGCTTTCTGAGGAACTTCTTTGTGTTCTGTGAAATCATCTCACAGAGTTACAGCTTTCGCCTCACGAAGCCTTTCGCTAAGACAGTTCTTGTGGAATTGGCAAAGTGATATTTGGAAGCCCATAGATGGCTACGGTGAAAAAGGAAATATCCTCAGATGAAATCCGGAAAGAAGCTTTCTGAGATACTGCTTAGTGTTCTGTTAATTCATCTCACAGAGTTACATCTGTATTTCGTGGATCTCTTTGCTAGCCTTATTTCTGTGGAATCTGAGAACAGATATTTCGGATCCCTTTGAAGACAATAGGGCCAAAGGAAATATCCTCCGATAACAAAGAGAAAGAAGCTTTCTGAGGAAATTCTTTGTGTTCTGTGAAATCATCTCACAGAGTTACAGCTTTCCCCTCAAGAAGACTTTCGCTAAGACAGTTGTTGTGGAATTGGCAAAGTGATATTTGGAAGCCCATAGAGGGCTATGGTGAAAAAGGAAATATCCTCAGATGAAATCTGGAAAGAAGCTTTCTGAGAAACTGCTTAGTGTTCTGTTAATTCATCTCGCAGAGTTACATCTGTATTTCGTGGATCTCTTTGCTAGCCTTTTTTCTGTGGAATCTGAGAACAGATATTTTGGATCCTTTGGAAGACTATACGGCCAAAGGAAATATCCTCCGATAACAAAGAGAAAGAAGCTTTCTGAGGAACTTCTTTGTGTTCTGTGAAATCATCTCACAGAGTTACAGCTTTCCCCTCAAGAAGCCTTTCGCTAAGACAGTTCTTCTGGAATTGGCAAAGTGATATTTCGAAGCCCATAGAGGGCTGTGATGAAAAAGGAAATATCCTCAGATGAAATCTGGAAAGAAGCTTTCTGAGAAACTGCTTAGTGTTCTGTTAATTCATCTCACAGAGTTACATCTGTATTTCGTGGATCTCTTTGCTAGCCTTATTTCTGTGGAATCTGAGAACAGATATTTTGGATCCCTTGGAAGACTATAGGGCCAAAGGAAATATCCTCCGATAACAAAGAGAAAGAAGCTTTCTGAGAAACGTCTTTGTGTTCTGTGAAATCATCTCACAGAGTTACAGCTTTCCCCTCAAGAAGCCTTTCACTAAGACAGTTCTTGTGGAATTGGCAAAGTGATATTTGGAAGCCCATAGAGGGCTATGGTGAAAAAGGAAATATCCTCAGATGAAATCTGGAAAGAAGCTTTCTGAGAAACTGCTTAGTGTTCTGTTAATTCATCTCACAGAGTTACATCTGTATTTCGTGGATCTCTTTGCTAGCCTTATTTCTGTGGAATCTGAGAACAGATATTTCGGATCCCTTTGAAGACTATAGGGCCAAAGGAAATGTCCTCCGATAACAAAGAGAAAGAAGCTTTCTGAGAAACTTCTTTGTGTTCTGTGAAATCATCTCACAGAGGTACAGCTTTCCCCTCAAGAAGCCTTTTGCTAAGACAGTTCTTGTGGAATTCCAAAGTGATATTTGGAAGCCCATAGAGGGCTATGGTGAAAAAGGAAATATCCTCAGATGAAATCTGGAAAGAAGCTTTCTGAGAAACTGCTTAGTGTTCTGTTAATTCATCTCACAGAGTTACATCTGTATTTCGTGGATCTCTTTGCTAGCCTTATTTCTGTGGAATCTGAGAACAGATATTTCGGATCCCTTGGAAGACTATAGGGCCAAAGGAAATATCCTCCGATAACAAAGAGAAAGAAGCTTTCTGAGAAACTTCTTTGTGTTCTGTGAAATCATCTCACAGAGCTACAGCTTTCCCCTCAAGAAGCCTTTCGCTAAGACAGTTCTTGTGGAATTCGCAAAGTGATATTTGGAAGCCCATAGAGGGCTATGGTGAAGAAGGAAATATCCTCATGAAATCTGGAAAGAAGCTTTCTGAGAAACTGCTTAGTGTTCTGTTAATTCATCTCACAGAGTTACATCTGTATTTCGTGGATCTCTTTGCTAGCCTTATTTCTGTGGAATCTGAGAACAGATATTTCAGATCCCTTTGAAGACTATAGGGCCAAAGGAAATATCCTCCGATAACAAAGAGAAAGAAGCTTTCTGAGAAACTTCTTTGTGTTCTGTGAAATCATCTCACAGAGTTACAGCTTTCCCCTCAAGAAGCCTTTCGCTAAGACAGTTCTTGTGGAATTGGCAAAGTGATATTTGGTAGCCCATAGAGGGCTATGTTGAAAAAGGAAATATCCTCAGATGAAATCTGGAAAGAAGCTTTCTGAGAAACTGCTTAGTGTTCTGTTAATTCATCTCACAGAGTTACATCTGTATTTCGTGGATCTCTTTGCTAGCCTTATTTCTGTGGAATCTGAGAACAGATATTTCGGATCCCTTGAAAGACTATAGGGCCAAAGGAAATATCCTCCGATAACAAAGAGAAAGAAGCTTTCTGAGAAACTTCTTTGTGTTCTGTGAAATCATCTCACAGAGCTACAGCTTTCCCCTCAAGAAGACTTTCGCTAAGACAGTTCTTCTGGAATTGGCAAAGTGATATTTGGAATCCCTTAGAGGGATATGGTGAAAAAGGAAATATCCTCAGATGAAATCTGGAAAGAAGCTTTCTGAGTAACTGCTTAGTGTTCTGTTAATTCATCTCACAGAGTTTCATCTGTATTTCGTGGATCTCTTTGCTAGCCTTATTTCTGTGGAATCTGAGAACAGATATTTCGGATAACTTGGAAGACTATAGGGTCAAACTAAATATCCTCCGATAACAAAGAGAAAGAAGCTTTCTGAGAAACTTCTTTGTGTTCTGTGAAATCATCTCACAGAGTTACAGCTTTCCCCTCAAGAAGCCTTTCGCTAAGACAGTTCTTGTGGAATTGGCAAAGTGATATTTGGAAACCCATAGAGGGCTATGGTGAAAAAGGATATATCCTCAGATGAAATCCGAAAGAAGCTTTCTGAGAAACTGCTTAGTGTTCTGTTAATTCATCTCACAGAGTTACATCTGTTTTTCATGGATCTCTTTGCTAGCCTTATTTCTGTGGAATCTGAGAACAGATATTTCGGATTCCTTGGAAGACTATAGGGCCAAAGTAAATATCCTCCGATAACAAAGAGAAAGAAGCTTTCTGGGGAACTTCTTTGTGTTCTGTGAAATCATCTCACAGAGTTACAGCTTTCCCCTCAAGAAGCCTTTCGCTAAGACAGTTCTTGTGGAATTGGCAAAGTGATATTTGGAAGCCCATAGAGGGCTACGGTGAAAAAGGAAATATCCTCAGATGAAATCTGGAAAGAAGCTTTCTGAGAAACTGCTTAGTGTTCTGTTAATTCATCTCACAGAGTTACATCTGTATTTCCTGGATCTCTTTGCTAGCCTTATTTCTGTGGAATCAGAGAACAGATATTTCGGATCCCTTGGAAAAATTTGGCCAAAGGAAATATCCTCCGATAACAAACAGAAAGAAGCCTTCTGAGAAACTTCTTTGTGTTCCGTGAAATCATCTCGCAGAGTTACAGCTTTCCCCTCAAGGAGCCTTTCGCTAAGACAGTTCTTGTGGAATTGGCAATGTGATATTTGGAAGCCCATAGAGGGCTATGGTGAAAAAGGCAATATCCTCAGATGAAATCTGGAAAGAAGCTTTCTGAGAAACTGCTTAGTGTTCTGTTAATTCATCTCACAGAGTTACATCTGTATTTCGTGGATCTCTTTGCTAGCCTTATTTCTGTGGAATCTGAGAACAGATATTTCGGATCCCTTTGAAGATTATAGGGCCAAAGGAAATATCCTCCGATAACAAATAGAAAGAAGCTTTCTGAGGAACTTCTTTGGGTTCTGTGAAACCATCTCACAGAGTTACAGCTTTCCCCTCAAGAAGCCTTTGGCTTAGACAGTTCTTGTGGAATTGCCAAAGTGATATTTGGAAGCCCATAGAGGGCTATGGTGAAAAAGGAAATATCCTCAGATGAAATCTGGAAAGAAGCTTTCTGAGAAACTGCTTAGGGTTCTGTTAATTCATCTCACAGAGTCACATCTGTATTTCGTGGATCTCTTTGCTAGCCTTATTTCTGTGGAATCTGAGAACAGATATTTCAGATCCGTTGGAAGGGTATAGGGCCAAAGGAAATATACTCCGATAACAAAGAGAAAGAAGCTTTCTGAGAAACTTCTTTGTGTTCTGTGAAATCATCTCACAGAGTTACAGCTTTCCCCTCAAGAAGCCTTTCGCTAAGACAGTTCTTGTGGAATTGGCAAAGTGACAATTGGAAGCCCATAGAGGTCTATGGTGAAAATGGAAATATCCTCAGATGAAATCTGGAAAGAAGCTTTCTGAGAAACTGCTTAGTGTTCCGTTAATTCATGTCACAGAGTTACATCTGTATTTCGTGGATCTCTTTGCTAGCCTTATTTCTGTGGCCTCTGAGAACAGATATTTCGGATAACTTGGAAGACTATATGGTCAAAGGAAATATCCTCCGATAACAAAGAGAAAGAAGCTTTCTGAGAAACTTCTTTGTGTTCTGTGAAGTCATCTCACAGAGTTACAGCTTTCCCCTCAAGAAGGCTTTGGCTAAGACAGTTCTTGTGGAATTGGCAAAGTGATATTTGGAAACCCATAGAGGGCTATGGTGAAAAAGGATATATCCTCAGATGAAATCCGAAAGAAGCTTTCTGAGAAACTGCTTAGTGTTCTGTTAATTCATCTCACAGAGTTACATCTGTTTTTCATGGATCTCTTTGCTAGCCTTATTTCTGTGGAATCTGAGAACAGATATTTCGGATCCCTTGGAAGACTATAGGGCCAAAGTAAATATCCTCCGATAACAAACAGAAAGAAGCTTTCTGGGGAACTTCTTTGTGTTCTGTGAAATCATCTCACAGAGTTACAGCTTTCCCCTCAAGAAGCCTTTCGCTAAGACAGTTCTTGTGGAATTGGCAAAGTGATATTTGGAAGCCCATAGAGGGCTACGGTGAAAAAGGAAATATCCTCAGATGAAATCTGGAAAGAAGCTTTCTGAGAAACTGCTTAGTGTTCTGTTAATTCATCTCACAGAGTTACATCTGTTTTTCATGGATCTCTTTGCTAGCCTTATTTCTGTGGAATCTGAGAACAGATATTTCGGATCCTTTGGAAGACTATAGGGCCAAAGGAAATATCCTCCGATAACAAACAGAATGAAGCTTTCTGAGAAACCTCTTTGTGTTCTGTGTAATCATCTCACAGAGTTACAGCTTTCCCCTCAAGAAGACTTTCGCTAAGACAGTTCCTGTGGAATTGGCAAAGTGATATTTGGAAGCCCATAGAGGGCTATGGTGAAAAAGGAAATATCCTCAGATGAAATCTGGAAAGAAGCTTTCTGAGAAACTGCTTAGGGTTCTGTTAATTCATCTCACAGAGTCACATCTGTATTTCGTGGATCTCTTTGCTAGCCTTATTTCTGTGGAATCTGAGAACAGATATTTCAGATCCGTTGGAAGGGTATAGGGCCAAAGGAAATATACTCCGATAACAAAGAGAAAGAAGCTTTCTGAGAAACTTCTTTGTGTTCTGTGAAATCATCTCACAGAGTTACAGCTTTCCCCTCAAGAAGCCTTTCGCTAAGACAGTTCTTCTGGAATTGGCAAAGCGATATTTGCAATCCCTAAGAGGGCTATGATGAAAAAGGAAATATCCTCAGATGAAATCTGGAAAGAAGCTTTCTGAGAAACTGCTTAGTGTTCTGTTAATTCATCTCACAGAGTTACATCTGTATTTCGTGGATCTCTTTGCTAGCCTTATTTCTGTGGAATCAGAGAACAGATATTTCGGATCCCTTGGAAGACTATAGGGCCAAATAAAATATCCTCCGATAACAAAGAGAAAGAAGCTATCTGAGAAACTTCTTTGTGTTTTGTGAAATCATCTCGCAGAGTTACAGCTTTTCCCTCAAGGAGCCTTTCGCTAAGACAGTTCTTGTGGAATTGGCAATGTGATATTTGGAAGCCCATAGAGGGCTATGGTGAAAAAGGAAATATCCTCAGATGAAATCTGGAAAGAAGCTTTCTGAGAAACTGCTTAGTGTTCTGTTAATTCATCTCACAGAGTTACATCTGTATTTCGTGGATCTCTTTGCTAGCTTTATTTCTGTGGAATCTGAGAACAGATATTTCGGATCCCTTGGAAGACTATAGGGCCAAAGGAAATATCCTCTGATAACAAAGAGAAAGTAGCTTTCTGAGAAACTTCTTTGTCTTCTGTGAAATCATCTCACAGAGTAACAGCTTTCCCCTCAAGAAGCCTTTCGCTAAGACAGTTCTTGTGGAATTGGCAAAGTGATATTTGGAAGCCCATAGAGGTCTATGGTGAAAAAGGAAATATCCTCAGATGAAATCTGGAAAGTAGCTTTCTGAGAAACTGCTTAGTGTGCTGTTAATTCATCTCACAGAGTTACATCTGTATTTCGTGGATCTCTTTGCTAGCCTTATTTCTGTGGAATCTGTGAACAGATATTTCAGATCCGTTGGAAGGCTATAGGGCCAAAGGAAATATCCTCCAATAACAAAGAGAAAGAAGCTTTCCGAGAAACTTCTTTGTGTTCTGTGAAATCATCTCACAGAGTTACAGCTTTCCCCTCAAGAAGCCTTTCGCTAAGACAGTTCTTGTGGAATTGGCAAAGTGATATTTGGAAGCCCATAGAGGGCTCTGTTGAAAAAGGAAATATCCTCAGATGAAATCTGGAAAGAAGCTTTCTGAGAAACTGCTTAGTGTTCTGTTAATTCATCTCACAGAGTTACATCTGTATTTCGTGGATCTCTTTGCTGGCCTTATTTCTGTGGAATCTGAGAACAGATATTTCGGATCCCTTGGAAGACTATAGGGCCAAAGGAAATATCCTCCGATAACAAAGAGAAAGAAGCTTTCTGAGAAACTTCTTTGTGTTCTGTGAAATCATCTCACAGACTTAGAGCTTACTCCTCAAGAAGCCTTTCGGTAAGACAGTTCTTGTGGAATTGGCAAAGTGATATTTGGAATCCCATAGAGGGATATGGTGAAAAAGGAAATATCCTCAGATGAAATCTGGAAAGAAGCTTTCTGAGAAACTACTTAGTGTTCGGTTAATTCATCTCACAGAGTTACATCTGTATTTCGTGGATCTCCTTGCTAGCCTCATTTCTGTGGAATCTGAGAACAGATATTTCGGATCCCTTGGAAGACTATAGGGCCAAAGGAAATATCCTCCGATAACAAAGAGAAAGAAGCTTTCTGAGAATCTTCTTTGTGTTCTGTGAAATCATCTCACAGAGTTACAGCTTTCCCCTCAAGAAGCCTTTCGCTAAGACAGTTCTTCTGGAATTGGCAAAGTGATATTTGGAAGCCCATAGAGGACTTTAGTGAATAAGGAAATAACCTCAGATGAAATCTGGAAAGAAGCTTTCTGAGAAACTGCTTAGTGTTCTGTTAATTCATCTCACAGAGTTACATCTGTATTTCGTGGATCTCTTTGCTAGCCTTATTTCTGTGGAATCTGAGAACAGATATTGCGGATCCTTTGGAAGACTATAGGGCCAAAGGAAATATCCTCCGATAACAAAGAGAAAGAAGCTTTCTGAGAAACTTCTTTGTGTTCTGTGAAATCATCTCACAGAGTTACAGCTTTCCCCTCAAGAAGCCTTTCGCTAAGACAGTTCTTGTGGAATTGGCAAAGTGACAATTGGAAGCCCATAGAGGGCTATGGTGAAAATGGAAATATCCTCAGATGAAATCTGGAAAGAAGCTTTCTGAGAAACTGCTTAGTGTTCTCTTAATTCATGTCACAGAGTTACATCTGTATTTCGTGGATCTCTTTGCTAGCCTTATTTCTGTGGAATCTGAGAACAGATATTTCGGATCCCTTTGAAGATTATAAGGCCAAAGGAAATATCCTCCGATAACAAAGAGAAAGAAGCTTTCTGAGGAACTTCTTTGTGTTCTGTGAAATCATCTCACAGAGTTACAGCTTTCCACTCAAGAAGCCTTTCGCTAAGAAAGTTCTTGTGAAATTGGCAAAGTGATACTTGGAAGCCGTTAGAGGGCTATGATGAAAAAGGAAATATCCTCAGATGAAATCTGGAAAGAAGCTTTCTGAGAAACTGCTTAGTGTTCTGTTAATTCATCTCACAGGGTTACATCTGTCTTTCGTGGATCTCTTTGCTAGCCTTATTTCTGTGGAATCTGAGAACAGATATTTCGGATCCCTTGGAAGACTATAGGGCCAAAGGAAATATCCTCCGATAACAAAGAGAAAGAAGCTTTCTGAGAAACTTCTTTGTGTTCTGTGAAATCAACTCACAGGGTTACAGCTTTCCCTTCAAGAAGCCTTTCGCTAAGATAGTTCTTGTGGAATTGGCAAAGTGATATTTGAAGCCCATAGAGGTCTATGTTGAAAAAGGAAATATCCTCAGATGAAATCTGGAAAGAAGCTTTCTGAGTAACTGCTTAGTGTTCTGTTAATTCATCTCACAGAGTTACATCTGTATTTCGTGGATCTCTTTGCTAGCCTTATTTCTGTGGAATCTGAGAACAGATATTTCGGATAATTTGGAAGACTATAGGGTCAAAGGAAATATCCTCCGATAACAAAGAGAAAGAAGCTTTCTGAGAAACTTCTTTGTGTTCTGTGAAATCATCTCACAGCGTTACAGCTTTCCCCTCAAGAAGGCTTTCGCTAAGACAGTTCTTGTGGAATTGGCAAAGTGATATTTGGAAACCCATAGAGGGCTATGGTGAAAAAGGATATATCCTCAGATGAAATCCGAAAGAAGCTTTCTGAGAAACTGCTAAGTGTTCTGTTAATTCATCTCACAGAGTTACATCAGTTTTTCATGGATCTCTTTGCTAGCCTTATTTCTGTGGAATCTGAGAACAGATATTTCGGATCCCTTGGAAGACTATAGGGCCAAAGGAAATATCCTCCGATAACAAACAGAAAGAAGCTTTCTGGGGAACTTCTTTGTGTTCTGTGAAATCATCTCACAGAGTTACAGCTTTCCCCTCAAGAAGCCTTTCGCTAAGACAGTTGTTGTGGAATTGGCAAAGTGATATTTGGAAGCCCATAGAGGGCTACGGTGAAAAAGGAAATATCCTCAGATGAAATCTGGAAAGAAGCATTCTGAGAAACTGCTTAGTGTTTTGTTAATTCATCTCACAGAGTTACATCTGTATTTCGCGGATCTCTTTGCTAGCCTTATTTCTGTGGAATCAGAGAACAGATATTTCGGATCCCTTGGAAGACTATAGGGCCAAAGGAAATATCCTCCGACAACAAAGACAAAGAAGCTTTCTGAGAAACTTCTTTGTGTTCCGTGAAATCATCTCGCAGAGTTACAGCTTTCCCCTCAAGGAGCCTTTCGCTAAGACAGTTCTTGTGGAATTGGCAATGTGATATTTGGAAGCCCATAGAGGGCTATGGTGAAAAAGGCAATATCCTCAGATGAAATCTGGAAAGAAGCTTTCTGAGAAACTGCTTAGTGTTCTGTTAATTCATCTCACAGAGTTACATCTGTATTTCGTGGAACTCTTTGCTAGCTTTATTTCTGTGGAATCTGACAACAGATATTTCGGATCCCTTGGAAGACTATAGGGCCAAAGGAAATATCCTCTGATAACAAAGAGAAAGTAGCTTTCTGAGAAACTTCTTTGTGTTCTGTGAAATCATCTCACAGAGTTACAGCTTTCCCCTCAAGAAGCCTTTCGCTAAGACAGTTCTTGTGGAATTGGAAAAGTGATATTTGGATGCCCATTGAGGGCTATGGTGAAAAAGGAAATATCCAAAGATGAAATCTGGAATGAAGCTTTCTGAGAAACTGCTTAGTGTTCTGTTAATTCATCTCACAGAGTTACATCTGTTTTTCGTGGATCTCTTTGCTAGCCTTATTTCTGTGGAATCAGAGAACAGATATTTCGGATCCCTTGGAAGACAATAGGGCCAAAGGAAATATCCTCCGATAACAAACAGAAAAAAGCTTTCTGAGAAACTTCTTTGTGTTCTGTGAAATCATCTCAGAGAGTTACAGCTTTCCCCTCAAGAAGCCTTTCGCTAAGACAGTTCTTGTGGAATTGGCAAAGTGATATTTGGAAGCCCATAGAGGGCTATGGTGAAAAAGGAAATATCATCAGATGAAATCTGGAAAGAAGCTTTCTGAGGAACTGCTTAGTGTGCTGTTAATTCATCTCACCGAGTTACATCTGTATTTCGTGGATCTCTTTGCTAGCCTTATTTCTGTGGAATCTGAGAACAGATATTTCAGATCCGTTGGAAGGCTATAGGGCCAAAGGAAATATACTCCGATAAGAAAGAGAAAGAAGCTTTCCGAGAAACTTCTTTGTGTTCTGTGAAATCATCTCACAGAGTTACAGCTTTCCCCTCAAGAAGCCTTTCGCTAAGACAGTTCTTCTGGAATTGGCAAAGCGATATTTGCAAGCCCTAAGAGGTCTATGATGAAAAAGGAAATATCCTCAGATGAAATCTGGAAAGAAGCTTTCTGAGAAACTGCTTAGTGTTCTGTTAATTGATCTCACAGAGTTACATCTGTATTTCGTTGATCTCTTTGCTAGCCTTATTTCTGTGGAATCTGAGAACAGATATTTCGGATCCCTTTGAAGAGGATAGGGCCAAAGGAAATATCCTCCGATAACAAAGGGAAGAAGCTTTCTGAGAAACTTCTTTGTGTTCTGTGAAATCATCTCACAGAGTTACAGCTTTCCCCTCAAAAAGACTTTCGCTAAGACAGTTCTTGTGGAATTGGCAAAGTAATATTTGGAAGCCCATAGAGGACTTTGGTGAAAAAGGAAATAAACTCAGATGAAATCTGGAAAGAAGCTTTCTGAGAAACTGCTTAGTGTTCTGTTAATTCATGTCACAGAGTTACATCGGTATTTCGTGGATCTCTTTGCTAGCCTTATTACTGTGGACTCTGAGAACAGATATTTCGGATCCTTAGGAAGACTATAGGGCCAAAGGAAATATCCTCCGATAACAAAGAGAAAAAATCTTTCTGAGAAACATCATTGTGTTCTGTGAAATCATCTCACAGAGTTACAGCTTTCCCTTCAAGAAGCCTTTCGCTGAGACAGTTCTTGTGGAATTGGCAAAGTGATATTTGGAAGCCCATAGATGGGTATGGTGAAAAAGGAAATATCCTCAGATGAAAAATGGAAAG
Source organism: Macaca mulatta (assembly GCF_049350105.2). Classification (NCBI taxonomy): domain Eukaryota; kingdom Metazoa; phylum Chordata; class Mammalia; order Primates; family Cercopithecidae; genus Macaca; species Macaca mulatta. The sequence continues at coordinate 35,938,818 of NC_133418.1, forward strand.
AAGCTTTCTGAGAAACTGCTTAGTGTTCTGTTAATTCAACTCACAGAGTTATATCTGTATTTCGTGGATCTCTTTGCTAGCCTTATTTCTGTGGAATCTGAGAACAGATATTTCGGATCCCTTGGAAGACTATAGGGCCAAAGGAAATGTCCTCCGATAACAACGAGAAAGAAGCTTTCTGAGAAACTTCTTTGTGTTTTGTGAAATCATCTCACAGAGCTGCAGCTTTCGCCGCAAGAAGCCTTTCGCTAAGACAGTTCTTCTGGAATTGGCAAAGTGATATTTGGAAGCCCACTGAGGGCTATGGTGAAAAAGGAAATATCCTCAGATGAAATCTGGAAAGAAGCTTTCTGAGAAACTGCTTAGTGTTCTGTTAATTCATCTCACAGTGTTACATCTGTATTTCGTGGATCTCTTTGCTAGCCTTATTTCTGTGGAATCTGAGAACAGATATTTCGGATCCCTTTGAAGACTATAGGGCGAAAGGAAATGTCCTCCGATAACAAAGAGAAAGAAGCTTTCTGAGAAACTTCTTTGTGTTCTGTGAAATCATCTCACAGAGCTACAGCTTTCCCCTCAAGAAGCCTTTCGCTAAGACAGTTCTTGTGGAATTGGCAAAGTGATATTTGGAAGCCCATAGAGGGATATGGTGAAAAAAGAAATAACTTCAGATGAAATCTGGAAAGAAGCTTTCTGAGAAACTGCTTAGTGTTCTGTTAATTCATGTCACAGAGTTACATGGGTATTTCGTGGATCTCTTTGCTAGCCTTATTTCTGTGGAATCTGAGAACAGATATTTCGGATCCCTTGGAAGACTATAGGGCCAAAGGAAATATCCTCCGATAACAAAGAGAAAGAAGCTTTCTGAGAAACGTCTTTGTGTTCTGTGAAATCTTCTCACAGAGTTACAGCTTTCCCCTCAAGAAGCCTTTCGCTAAGACAGTTCTTGTGGAATTGGCAAAGTGATATTTGGAAGCCCATAGAGGGCTATGGTGAAAAAGGAAATATCCTCAGATGAAATCTGGAAAGAAGCTTTCTGAGAAACTGCTTAGTGTTCTGTTAATTCATCTCACAGAGTTACATCTGTATTTCGTGGATCTCTTTGCTAGCCTTATTTCTGTGGAATCTGAGAACAGATAATTCGGATCCCTTGGAAGACTATAGGGCCAAAGGAAATATCCTACGATAACAAAGAGAAAGAAGCTTTCTGAGAAACTTCTTTGTGTTCTGTGAAATCATCTAACAGAGTTACAGCTTTCCCCTCAAGAAGCCTTTCGGTAAGACAGTTCTTCTGGAATTGGCAAGGTGATATTTGGAAGCCCATAGAGGACTTTGGTGAAAAAGGAAATAACCTCAGATGAAATCTGGAAAGAAGCTTTCTGAGAAACTGCTTAGTGTTGTGTTAATTCATCTCACAGAGTTACATCTGTATTTCGTGGATCTCTTCGCTAGCCTTATATCTGTGGAATCTGAGAACAGATATTTCGGATCCCTTGGAAGACTAAAGGGCCAAAGGAAATGTCCTCCGATAACAAAGAGAAAGAAGCTTTCTGAGGAACTTCTTTGTGTTCTGTGAAATCATCTCACAGAGTTACAGCTTTCCCCTCAAGAAGCCTTTCGATAAGACAGTTCTTGTGGAATTGGCAAAGTGATATTTGGAAGCCCATAGAGGGCTATGGTGAAAAAGGAAATATCCTCAGATGAAATCTGGAAAGAAGCATTCTGAGATACTGCTTAGTGTTCTGTTAATTCATCTCACAGAGTTACATCTGTATTTCGTGGATCTCTTTGCTAGCCTGATTTCTGTGGAATCTGAGAACAGATATTTCGGATCCTTTGGAAGACTATAGGGCCAAAGGAAATATCCTCCGATAACAAAGAGAAAGAAGCTTTCTGAGAAACTTCTTTGTGTTCTGTGAAATCATCTCACAGAGTTACAGCTTTCCCCTCAAGAAGCCTTTCGCTAAGACAGATCTTGTGGAATTGGCAAAGTGACAATTGGAAGCCCATAGAGGGCTATGGTGAAAATGGAAATATCCTCAGATGAAATCTGGAAAGAAGCTTTCTGAGAAACTGCTTAGTGTTCTCTTAATTCATGTCACAGAGTTACATCTGTATTTCGTGGATCTCTTTGCTAGCCTTATTTCTGTGGAATCTGAGAACAGATATTTCGGATCCCTTTGAAGATTATAGGGCCAAAGGAAATATCCTCCGATAACAAAGAGAAAGAAGCTTTCTGAGGAACTTCTTTGTGTTCTGTGAAATCATCTCACAGAGTTACAGCTTTCCACTCAAGAAGCCTTTCGCTAAGAAAGTTCTTGTGAAATTGGCAAAGTGATAACTGGAAGCCCTTAGAGGGCTATGTGAAAAAGGAAATATCCTCAGATGAAATCTGGAAAGAAGCTTTCTGAGAAACTGCTTAGAGTTCTGTTAATTCATCTCACAGGGTTACATCTGTATTTCGTGGATCTCTTTGCTAGCCTTATTTCTGTGGAATCTGAGAACAGATATTTCGGATCCCTTGGAAGACTATAGGGCCAAAGGAAATATCCTCCGATAACAAAGAGAAAGAAGCTTTCTGAGAAACTTCTTTGTGTTCTGTGAAATCAACTCACAGGGTTACAGCTTTCCCTTCAAGAAGCCTTTCGCTAAGACAGTTCTTGTGGAATTGCCAAAGTGATATTTGGAAGCCCATAGAGGTCTATGTTGAAAAAGGAAATATCCTCAGATGAAATCTGGAAAGAAGCTTTCTGAGTAACTGCTTAGTGTTCTGTTAATTCATCTCACAGAGTTTCATCTGTATTTCGTGGATCTCTTTGCTAGCCTTATTTCTGTGGAATCTGAGAACAGATATTTCGGATAACTTGGAAGACTATAGGGTCAAACTAAATATCCTCCGATAACAAAGAGAAAGAAGCTTTCTGAGAATCTTCTTTGTGTTCTGTGAAATCATCTCACAGAGTTACAGCTTTCCCCTCAAGAAGCCTTTCGCTAAGACAGTTCTTGTGGAATTGGCAAAGTGATATTTGGAAGCCCATAGAGGGCTACGGTGAAAAAGGAAATATCCTCAGATGAAATCTGGAAAGAAGCTTTCTGAGAAACTGCTTAGTGTTCTGTTAATTCATCTCACAGAGTTACATCTGTATTTCGTGGATCTCTTTGCTAGCCTTATTTCTGTGGAATCAGAGAACAGATATTTCGGATCCCTTGGAAGACTATAGGGCCAAAGGAAATATCCTCCGATAACAAACAGAAAGAAGCTTTCTGAGAAACTTCTTTGTGTTCCGTGAAATCATCTCGCAGAGTTACAGCTTTCCCCTCAAGGAGCCTTTCGCTAAGACAGTTCTTGTGGAATTGGCAATGTGATATTTGGAAGCCCATAGAGGGCTATGGTGAAAAAGGCAATATCCTCAGATGAAATCTGGAAAGAAGCTTTCTGAGAAACTGCTTAGTGTTCTGTTAATTCATCTCACAGAGTTACATCTGTATTTCGTGGATCTCTTTGCTAGCCTTATTTCTGTGGAATCTGAGAACAGATATTTCGGATCCCTTTGAAGATTATAGGGCCAAAGGAAATATCCTCCGATAACAAATAGAAAGAAGCTTTCTGAGGAACTTCTTTGGGTTCTGTGAAATCATCTCACAGAGTTACAGCTTTCCCCTCAAGAAGCCTTTTGCTTAGACAGTTCTTGTGGAATTGGCAAAGTGATATTTGGAAGCCCATTCATGGCTATGGTGAAAAAGGAAATATCCTCAGTTGAAAACTGGAAAGAAGCTTTCTGAGAAACTGCTTAGTGTTCTGTTAATTCATCTCACAGAGTTACATCTGTATTTCGTGGATCTCTTTGCTAGCCTTATTTCTGTGGAATCTGAGAACAGATATTTCGGATCCCTTGGAAGACTATAGGGCCAAAGGAAATATCCTCGGATAACAAAGAGAAAGTAGCTTTCTGAGAAACTTCTTTGTGTTCTGTGAAATCATCTCACAGAGTTACAGCTTTGCCCTCAAGAAGCCTTTCGCTAAGACAGTTCTTGTGGAATTGGCAAAGTGATATTTGGAGGCCCATTGAGGGCTATGGTGAAAAAGGAAATATCCCCAGATGAAATCTGGAAAGAAGCTTTCTGAGAAACTGCTTAGTGTTCTGTTAATTCATCTCACAGAGTTACATCTGTATTTCGTGGATCTCTTTGCTAGCCTTATTTCTGTGGAATCTGAGAACAGATATTTCGGATCCTTTGGAAGACTATAGGGCCAAAGGAAATATCCTCCGATAACAAACAGAATGAAGCTTTCTGAGAAACCTCTTTGTGTTCTGTGAAATCATCTCACAGAGTTACAGCTTTCCCCTCAAGAAGACTTTCGCTAAGACAGTTCCTGTGGAATTGGCAAAGTGATATTTGGAAGCCCATAGAGGGCTATGGTGAAAAAGGAAATATCCTCAGATGAAATCTGGAAAGAAGCTTTCTGAGAAACTGCTTAGGGTTCTGTTAATTCATCTCACAGAGTCACATCTGTATTTCGTGGATCTCTTTGCTAGCCTTATTTCTGTGGAATCTGAGAACAGATATTTCAGATCCGTTGGAAGGGTATAGGGCCAAAGGAAATATACTCCGATAACAAAGAGAAAGAAGCTTTCTGAGAAACTTCTTTGTGTTCTGTGAAATCATCTCACAGAGTTACAGCTTTCCCCTCAAGAAGTCTTTCGCTAAGACAGTTCTTCTGGAATTGGCAAAGCGATATTTGCAAGCCCTAAGAGGGCTATGATGAAAAAGGAAATATCCTCAGATGAAATCTGGAAAGAAGCTTTCTGAGAAACTGCTTAGCGTTCTGTTAATTCATCTCACAGAGTTACATCTGTATTTCGTGGATCTCTTTGCTAGCCTTATTTCTGTGGAATCAGAGAACAGATATTTCGGATCCCTTGGAAGACTATAGGGCCAAATAAAATATCCTCCGATAACAAAGAGAAAGAAGCTTTCTGAGAAACTTCTTTGTGTTTTGTGAAATCATCTCGCAGAGTTACAGCTTTTCCCTCAAGGAGCCTTTCGCTAAGACAGTTCTTGTGGAATTGGCAATGTGATATTTGGAAGCCCATAGAGGGCTATGGTGAAAAAGGAAATATCCTCAGATGAAATCTGGAAAGAAGCTTCTGAGAAACTGCTTAGTGTTTTGTTAATTCATCTCACAGAGTTACATCTGTATTTCGTGGATCTCTTTCTAGCTTTATTTCTGTGGAATCTGAGAACAGATATTTCGGATCCCTTGGAAGACTATAGGGCCAAAGGAAATATCCTCTGATAACAAAGAGAAAGTAGCTTTCTGAGAAACTTCTTTGTCTTCCGTGAAATCATCTCACAGAGTTACAGCTTTCCCCTCAAGAAGCCTTTCGCTAAGACAGTTCTTGTGGAATTGGCAAAGTGATATTTGGAAGCCCATTGAGGGCTATGGTGAAAAAGGAAATATCCCAAGATGAAATCTGGAATGAAGCTTTCTGAGAAACTGCTTAGTGTTCTGTTAATTCATCTCACAGAGTTACATCTGTTTTTCGTGGATATCTTTGCTAGCCTTATTTCTGTGGAATCAGAGAACAGATATTTCGGATCCCTTGGAAGACTATAGGGCCAAAGGAAATATCCTCCGATAACAAACAGAAAGAAGCTTTCTGAGAAACTTCTTTGTGTTCTGTGAAATCATCTCACAGAGTTACAGCTTTCCCCTCAAGAAGCCTTTCGCTAAGACAGTTCTTGTGGAATTTTCAAAGTGACAATTGGAAGCCCATAGAGGGCTATGGTGAAAATGGAAATATCCTCAGATGAAATCTGGAAAGAAGCTTTCTGAGAAACTGCTTAGTGTTCTGTTAATTCATGTCACAGAGTTACATCTGTATTTCGTGGATCTCTTTGCTAGCCTTATTTCTGTGGAATCTGAGAACAGATATTTCGGATAACTTGGAAGACTATAGGGTCAAAGGAAATATCCTCCGATAACAAAGAGAAAGAAGCTTTCTGAGAAACTTCTTTGTGTTCTGTGAAATCATCTCACAGAGTTACAGCGTTCCCCTCAAGAAGGCTTTCGCTAAGACAGTTCTTGTGGAATTGGCAAAGTGATATTTGGAAACCCATAGAGGGCTATGGTGAAAAAGGATATATCCTCAGATGAAATCCGAAAGAAGCTTTCTGAGAAACTGCTTAGTGTTCTGTTAATTCATCTCACAGAGTTACATCTGTTTTTCATGGATCTCTTTGCTAGCCTTATTTCTGTGGAATCTGAGAACAGATATTTCGGATCCCTTGGAAGATTATAGGGCCAAAGTAAATATCCTCCGATAACAAACAGAAAGAAGCTTTCTGGGGAACTTCTTTGTGTTCTGTGAAATCATCTCACAGAGTTACAGCTTTCCCCTCAAGAAGCCTTTCGCTAAGACAGTTCTTGTGGAATTGGCAAAGTGATATTTGGAAGCCCATAGAGGGCTACGGTGAAAAAGGAAATATCCTCAGATGAAATCTGGAAAGAAGCTTTCTGAGAAACTGCTTAGTGTTCTGTTAATTCATCTCACAGAGTTACATCTGTATTTCGTGGATCTCTTTGCTAGCCTTATTTCTGTGGAATCAGAGAACAGATATTTCGGATCCCTTGGAAGACTATAGGGCCAAAGGAAATATCCTCCGATAACAAACAGAAAGAAGCTTTCTGAGAAACTTCTTTGTGTTCCGTGAAATCATCTCGCAGAGTTACAGCTTTCCCCTCAAGGAGCCTTTCGCTAAGACAGTTCTTGTGGAATTGGCAATGTGATATTTGGGAGCCCATAGAGGGCTATGGTGAAAAAGGCAATATCCTCAGATGAAATCTGGAAAGAAGCTTTCTGAGAAACTGCTTAGTGTTCTGTTAATTCATCTCACAGAGTTACATCTGTATTTCGTGGATCTCTTTGCTAGCTTTATTTCTGTGGAATCTGACAACAGATATTTCGGATCCCTTGGAAGACTATAGGGCCAAAGGAAATATCCTCGGATAACAAAGAGAAAGTAGCTTTCTGAGAAACTTCTTTGTGTTCTGTGAAATCATCTCACAGAGTTACAGCTTTGCCCTCAAGAAGCCTTTCGCTAAGACAGTTCTTGTGGAATTGGCAAAGTGATATTTGGAGGCCCATTGAGGGCTATGGTGAAAAAGGAAATATCCCCAGATGAAATCTGGAATGAAGCTTTCTGAGAAACTGCTTAGTGTTCTGTTAATTCATCTCACAGAGTTACATCTGTTTTTCGTGGATCTCTTTGCTAGCCTTATTTCTGTGGAATCTGAGAACAGATATTTCGGATCCTTTGGAAGACTATAGGGCCAAAGGAAATATCCTCCGATAACAAACAGAATGAAGCTTTCTGAGAAACCTCTTTGTGTTCTGTGAAATCATCTCACAGAGTTACAGCTTTCCCCTCAAGAAGACTTTCGCTAAGACAGTTCCTGTGGAATTGGCAAAGTGATATTTGGAAGCCCATAGAGGGCTATGGTGAAAAAGGAAATATCCTCAGATGAAATCTGGAAAGAAGCTTTCTGAGAAACTGCTTAGGGTTCTGTTAATTCATCTCACAGAGTCACATCTGTATTTCGTGGATCTCTTTGCTAGCCTTATTTCTGTGGAATCTGAGAACAGATATTTCAGATCCGTTGGAAGGGTATAGGGCCAAAGGAAATATACTCCGATAACAAAGAGAAAGAAGCTTTCTGAGAAACTTCTTTGTGTTCTGTGAAATCATCTCACAGAGTTACAGCTTTCCCCTCAAGAAGCCTTTCGCTAAGACAGTTCTTCTGGAATTGGCAAAGCGATATTTGCAAGCCCTAAGAGGGCTATGATGAAAAAGGAAATATCCTCAGATGAAATCTGGAAAGAAGCTTTCTGAGAAACTGCTTAGTGTTCTGTTAATTCATCTCACAGAGTTACATCTGTATTTCGTGGATCTCTTTGCTAGCCTTATTTCTGTGGAATCAGAGAACAGATATTTCGGATCCCTTGGAAGACTATAGGGCCAAAGGAAATATCCTCCGACAACAAAGACAAAGAAGCTTTCTGAGAAACTTCTTTGTGTTCCGTGAAATGATCTCGCAGAGTTACAGCTTTCCCCTCAAGGAGCCTTTCGCTAAGACAGTTCTTGTGGAATTGGCAATGTGATATTTGGAAGCCCATAGAGGGCTATGGTGAAAAAGGCAATATCCTCAGATGAAATCTGGAAAGAAGCTTTCTGAGAAACTGCTTAGTGTTCTGTTAATTCATCTCACAGAGTTACATCTGTTTTTCGTGGATCTCTTTGCTAGCCTTATTTCTGTGGAATCTGAGAACAGATATTTCGGATCCCTTGGAAGACAATAGGGCCAAAGGAAATATCCTCCGATAACAAACAGAAAAAAGCTTTCTGAGAAACTTCTTTGTGTTCTGTGAAATCATCTCAGAGAGTTACAGCTTTCCCCTCAAGAAGCCTTTCGCTAAGACAGTTCTTGTGGAATTGGCAAAGTGATATTTGGAAGCCCATAGAGGGCTATGGTGAAAAAGGAAATATCATCAGATGAAATCTGGAAAGAAGCTTTCTGAGAAACTGCTTAGTGTGCTGTTAATTCATCTCACAGAGATACATCTGTATTTCGTTGATCTCTTTGCTAGCCTTATTTCTGTGGAATCTGAGAACAGATATTTCAGATCCGTTGGAAGGCTATAGGGCCAAAGGAAATATACTCCGATAACAAAGAGAAAGAAGCTTTCCGAGAAACTTCTTTGTGTTCTGTGAAATCATCTCACAGAGTTACAGCTTTCCCCTCAAGGAGCCTTTCGCTAAGACAGTTCTTCTGGAATTGGCAAAGCGATATTTGCAAGCCCTAAGAGGTCTATGATGAAAAAGGAAATATCCTCACATGAAATCTGGAAAGAAGCTTTCTGAGAAACTGCTTAGTGTTCTGTTAATTGATCTCACAGAGTTACATCTGTATTTCGTGGATCTCTTTGCTAGCCTTATTTCTGTGGAATCTGAGAACAGATATTTCGGATCCCTTTGAAGAGGATAGGGCCAAAGGAAATATCCTCCGATAACAAAGGGAAGAAGCTTTCTGAGAAACTTCTTTGTGTTCTGTGAAATCATCTCACAGAGTTACAGCTTTCCCCTCAAGAAGCCTTTCGCTAAGACAGTTCTTGTGGAATTGGCAAAGTGATATTTGGAAGCCCATAGAGGGCTATGGTGAAAAAGGAAATATCCTCAGATGAAATCTGGAAAGAAGCTTTCTGAGAAACTGCTTAGTGTTCTGTTAATTCATCTCACAGAGTTACATCTGTATATCGTGGATCTCCTTGCTAGCCTTATTTTTGTGGAATCTGAGAACAGATATTTCGGATCCTTTGGAATACTATAGGGCCAAAGGAAATATCCTCCGATAACAAAGAGAAAGAAGCTTTCTGAGAAACTTCTTTGTGTTCTGTGAAATCATCTCACAGAGTTACAGCTTTCCGCTCAAGAAGCCTTTCGGTAAGACACTTCTTCTGGAATTGGCAAAGCGATATTTGCAGGCCAATAGAGGGCTATGATGAAAAAGGAAATATCCTCAGATGAAATCTGGAAAGAAGCTTTCTGAGAAACGGCTTAGTGTTCTGTTAATTCATCTCACAGAGTTACATCTGTATTTCGTGGATCTCTTTCCTAGCCTTATTTCTGTGGAATCTGAGAACAGATATTTCGGATCCCTTGGGAGACTATAGGGCCAAAGGAAATATCCTCCGATAACAAAGAGAAAGAAGCTTTCTGAGAAACTTCTTTGTTATCTGTGAAATCATCTCAAAGAGTTACAGCTTTCCCCTCATGAAGCGTTTCGCTAAGACAGTCCTTGTGGAATTGGCAAAGTGATATTAGGAAGCCCATAGAGGGCTATGTTGAAAAAGGAAATATCCTCAGATGAAATCTGGAAAGAAGCTTTCTGAGAAACTGCTTAGTGTTCTGTTAATTCATCTCACAGAGTTACATCTGTATTTCGTGGATCTCTTTGCTGGCCTTATTTCTGTGGAATCAGAGAACAGATATTTCGGATCCCTTGGAAGACTATAGGGCCAAAGGAAATATCCTCCGATAACAAAGAGAAAGAAGCTTTCTGAGAAACTTCTTTGTGTTCTGTGAAATCATCTCACAGAGTTACAGCTTTCCCCTCAAGAAGCCTTTCGCTAAGACAGTTCTTGTGGAATTGGCAATGTGATATTTGGAAGCCCATAGAGGGCTATGGTGAAAAAGGAAATATCCTCAGATGAAATCTGGAAAGAAGCTTTCTGAGAAACTGCTTAGTGTTCTGTTAATTTAATTCACAGAGTAACATCTGTATTTCGTGGTCTCTTTGCTGGCTTTATTTCTGTGGAATCTGAGAACAGATATTTAGGATCCCTTGGAAGACTATAGGGCCAAAGGAAATATCCTCTGATAACAAAGAGAAAGTAGCTTTCTGAGAAACTTCTTTGTGTTCTGTGAAATCATCTCACAGAGTTACAGCTTTCCCCTCAAGAAGCCTTTCGCTAGACAGTTCTTGTGGAATTGGCAAAGTGATATTTGGAAGCCCATAGAGGACTTTGTTGAATAAGGAAATAACCTCAGATGAAATTTGGAAAGAAGCTTTCTGAGAAACTGCTTAGTGTTCTGTTAATTCATCTCACAGAGTTACATCGCTATTTCGTGGATCTCTTTGCTAGCCTTATTTCTGTGGAATCTGACAACAGATATTTCGGATCCCTTGGAAGACTATAGAGCCAAAGGAAATATCCTCCGATAACAAAGAGAAAGAAACTTTCTGAGAAACTTCTTTGAGTTCTGTGAAATCATCTCACAGAGTTACAGCTTTCCCTTCAAGAAGCCTTTCACTAAGACAGTTCTTGTGCAATTGGCAAAGTGATATTTGGAAGCCCATAGAGGGCAATGGTGAAAATGGAAATATCCTCAGATGAAATCTGGAAAGAAGCTTTCTGAGAAAATGCTTAGTGTTCTGTTAATTCATCTCACAGAGTTACATCTGTATTTCGTGGATCTCATTGCTAGCCTTTTTCTGTGGAATCTGAGAACAGATATTTCGGATCCCTTGGAAGACTATAGGGCCAAAGGAAATATCCTCCGATAACAAATAGAAAGAAGCTTTCTGAGGAACTTCTTCGGGTTCTGTGAAATCATCTCACAGAGTTACAGCTTTCCACTCAAGAAGCCTTTTGCTTAGAGAGTTCTTGTGGAATTGACAAAGTGATATTTGGAAGCCCATTCATGGCTATCGTGAAAAAGGAAATATCCTCAGTTGAAAACTGGAAAGAAGCTTTCTGAGAAACTGCTTAGTGTTGTGTTAATTCATCTCACAGAGTTACATCTGTATTTCGTGGATCTCTTTGCTAGCCTTATTTCTGTGGAATCTGAGAACAGATATTTCGGATCCCTTGGAAGACTATAGGGCCAAAGGAAATATCCTCCGATAACAAAGAGAAAGAAGCTTTCTGAGAAACTTCTTTGTGTTCTGTGAAATCATCTCACAGATTTACAGCTTTCCCCTCAAGAAGCCTTTCGCTAAGACAGTTCTTCTGGAATTGGCAAGGTGATATTTGGAAGCCCATAGAGGACTTTGGTGAAAAAGGAAATAACCTCAGATGAAATCTGGAAAGAAGCTTTCTGAGAAACTGCTTAGTGTTCTGTTAATTCATCTCACAGAGTTACATCTGTATTTCGTGGATCTCTTCGCTAGCCTTATATCTGTGGAATCTGAGAACAGATATTTCGGATCCCTTGGAAGACTATAGGGCCAAAGGAAATGTCCTCCGATAACAAAGAGAAGAAGCTTTCTGAGGAACTTCTTTGTGTTCTGTGAAATCATCTCACAGAGTTACAGCTTTCCCCTCAAGAAGCCTTTCGCTAAGACAGTTCTTGTGGAATTGGCAAAGTGATATTTGGAAGCCCATAGAGGGCTATGTTGAAAAAGGAAATATCCTCAGATGAAATCTGGAAAGAAGCTTTCTGAGAAACTGCTTAGTGTTCTGTTAATTCATCTCACAGAGTTACATCTGTATTTCGTGGATCTCTTTGCTGGCCTTATTTCTGTGGAATCAGAGAACAGATATTTCGGATCCCTTGGAAGACTATAGGGCCAAAGGAAATATCCTCCGATAACAAAGAGGAAGAAGCTTTCTGAGAAACTTCTTTGTGTTCTGTGAAATCATCTCACAGAGTTACAGCTTTCCCCTCAAGAAGCCTTTCGCTAGACAGTTCTTGTGGAATTGGCAAAGTGATATTTGGAAGCCCATAGAGGACTTTGTTGAATAAGGAAATAACCTCAGATGAAATTTGGAAAGAAGCTTTCTGAGAAACTGCTTAGTGTTCTGTTAATTCATCTCACAGAGTTACATCGCTATTTCGTGGATCTCTTTGCTAGCCTTATTTCTGTGGAATCTGACAACAGATATTTCGGATCCCTTGGAAGACTATAGAGCCAAAGGAAATATCCTCCGATAACAAAGAGAAAGAAGCTTTCTGAGAAACTTCTTTGAGTTCTGTGAAATCATCTCACAGAGTTACAGCTTTCCCTTCAAGAAGCCTTTCACTAAGACAGTTCTTGTGCAATTGGCAAAGTGATATTTGGAAGCCCATAGAGGGCAATGGTGAAAATGGAAATATCCTCAGATGAAATCTGGAAAGAAGCTTTCTGAGAAACTGCTTTGTGTTCTGTTAATTCATCTCACAGGGTTACATCTGTATTTCGGGGATCTCTTTGCTAGCCTTATTTCTGTGGAATCTGAGAACAGATATTTCGGATCCCTTGGAAGACTATAGGGCCAAAGGAAATATCCTCCGATAACAAAGAGAAAGAAGCTTTCTGAGAAACTTCTTTGTGTTCTGTGAAATCAACTCACAGGGTTACAGCTTTCCCTTCAAGAAGCCTTTCGCTAAGATAGTTCTTGTGGAATTGGCAAAGTGATATTTGAAGCCCATAGAGGTCTATGTTGAAAAAGGAAATATCCTCAGATGAAATCTGGAAAGAAGCTTTCTGAGTAACTGCTTAGTGTTCTGTTAATTCATCTCACAGAGTTACATCTGTATTTCGTGGATCTCTTTGCTAGCCTTATTTCTGTGGAATCTGAGAACAGATATTTCGGATAATTTGGAAGACTATAGGGTCAAAGGAAATATCCTCCGATAACAAAGAGAAAGAAGCTTTCTGAGAAACTTCTTTGTGTTCTGTGAAATCATCTCACAGCGTTACAGCTTTCCCCTCAAGAAGGCTTTCGCTAAGACAGTTCTTGTGGAATTGGCAAAGTGATATTTGGAAACCCATAGAGGGCTATGGTGAAAAAGGATATATCCTCAGATGAAATCCGAAAGAAGCTTTCTGAGAAACTGCTAAGTGTTCTGTTAATTCATCTCACAGAGTTACATCTGTTTTTCATGGATCTCTTTGCTAGCCTTATTTCTGTGGAATCTGAGAACAGATATTTCGGATCCCTTGGAAGACTATAGGGCCAAAGGAAATATCCTTCGATAACAAACAGAAAGAAGCTTTCTGGGGAACTTCTTTGTGTTCTGTGAAATCATCTCACAGAGTTACAGCATTCCCCTCAAGAAGCCTTTCGCTAAGACAGTTGTTGTGGAATTGGCAAAGTGATATTTGGAAGCCCATAGAGGGCTACGGTGAAAAAGGAAATATCCTCAGATGAAATCTGGAAAGAAGCATTCTGAGAAACTGCTTAGTGTTTTGTTAATTCATCTCACAGAGTTACATCTGTATTTCGTGGATCTCTTTGCTAGCCTTATTTCTGTGGAATCAGAGAACAGATATTTCGGATCCCTTGGAAGACTATAGGGCCAAAGGAAATATCCTCCGACAACAAAGACAAAGAAGCTTTCTGAGAAACTTCTTTGTGTTCCGTGAAATGATCTCGCAGAGTTACAGCTTTCCCCTCAAGGAGCCTTTCGCTAAGACAGTTCTTGTGGAATTGGCAATGTGATATTTGGAAGCCCATAGAGGGCTATGGTGAAAAAGGCAATATCCTCAGATGAAATCTGGAAAGAAGCTTTCTGAGAAACTGCTTAGTGTTCTGTTAATTCATCTCACAGAGTTACATCTGTATTTCGTGGAACTCTTTGCTAGCTTTATTTCTGTGGAATCTGACAACAGATATTTCGGATCCCTTGGAAGACTATAGGGCCAAAGGAAATATCCTCTGATAACAAAGAGAAAGTAGCTTTCTGAGAAACTTCTTTGTGTTCTGTGAAATCATCTCACAGAGTTACAGCTTTCCCCTCAAGAAGCCTTTCGCTAAGACAGTTCTTGTGGAATTGGCAAAGTGATATTTGGAAGCCCATTGAGGGCTACGGTGAAAAAGGAAATATCCCCAGATGAAATCTGGAATGAAGCTTTCTGAGAAACTGCTTAGTGTTCTGTTAATTCATCTCACAGAGTTACATCAGTTTTTCGTGGATCTCTTTGCTAGCCTTATTTCTGTGGAATCTGAGAACAGATATTTCGGATCCCTTGGAAGACAATAGGGCCAAAGGAAATATCCTCCGATAACAAACAGAAAAAAGCTTTCTGAGAAACTTCTTTGTGTTCAGTGAAATCATCTCAGAGAGTTACAGCTTTCCCCTCAAGAAGCCTTTCGCTAAGACAGTTCTTGTGGAATTGGCAAAGTGATATTTGGAAGCCCATAGAGGGCTATGGTGAAAAAGGAAATATCATCAGATGAAAACTGGAAAGAAGCTTTCTGAGAAACTGCTTAGTGTGCTGTTAATTCATCTCACAGAGATACATCTGTATTTCGTGGATCTCTTTGCTAGCCTTATTTCTGTGGAATCTGAGAACAGATATTTCAGATCCGTTGGAAGGCTATAGGGCCAAAGGAAATATACTCCGATAACAAAGAGAAAGAAGCTTTCCGAGAAACTTCTTTGTGTTCTGTGAAATCATCTCACAGAGTTACAGCTTTCCCCTCAAGAAGCCTTTCGCTAAGACAGTTCTTCTGGAATTGGCAAAGCGATATTTGCAAGCCCTAAGAGGTCTATGATGAAAAAGGAAATATCCTCAGATGAAATCTGGAAAGAAGCTTTCTGAGAAACTGCTTAGTGTTCTGTTAATTGATCTCACAGAGTTACATCTGTATTTCGTGGATCTCTTTGCTAGCCTTATTTCTGTGGAATCTGAGAACAGATATTTCGGATCCCTTTGAAGAGGATAGGGCCAAAGGAAATATCCTCCGATAACAAAGGGAAGAAGCTTTCTGAGAAACTTCTTTGTGTTCTGTGAAATCATCTCACAGAGTTACAGCTTTCCCCTCAAGAAGCCTTTCGCTAAGACAGTTCTTGTGGAATTGGCAAAGTGATATTTGGAAGCCCATAGAGGGCTATGGTGAAAAAGGAAATATCCTCAGATGAAATCTGGAAAGAAGCTTTCTGAGAAACTGCTTAGTGATCTGTTAATTCATCTCACAGAGTTACATCTGTATATCGTGGATCTCCTTGCTAGCCTTATTTTTGTGGAATCTGAGAACAGATATTTCGGATCCTTTGGAATACTATAGGGCCAAAGGAAATATCCTCCGATAACAAAGAGAAAGAAGCTTTCTGAGAAACTTCTTTGTGTTCTGTGAAATCATCTCACAGAGTTACAGCTTTCCGCTCAAGAAGCCTTTCGGTAAGACACTTCTTCTGGAATTGGCAAAGCGATATTTGCAGGCCAATAGAGGGCTATGATGAAAAAGGAAATATCCTCAGATGAAATATGGAAAGAAGCTTTCTGAGAAACGGCTTAGTGTTCTGTTAATTCATCTCACAGCGTTACATCTGTATTTCGTGGATCTCTTTGCTAGCCTTATTTCTGTGGAATCTGAGAACAGATATTTCGGATCCCTTGGGAGACTATAGGGCCAAAGGAAATATCCTCCGATAACAAAGAGAAAGAAGCTTTCTGAGAAACTTCTTTGTTATCTGTGAAATCATCTCAAAGAGTTACAGCTTTCCCCTCATGAAGCCTTTCGCTAAGACAGTCCTTGTGGAATTGGCAAAGTGATATTAGGAAGCCCATAGAGGGCTATGTTGAAAAAGGAAATATCCTCAGATGAAATCTGGAAAGAAGCTTTCTGAGAAACTGCTTAGTGTTCTGTTAATTCATCTCACAGAGTTACATCTGTATTTCGTGGATCTCTTTGCTGGCCTTATTTCTGTGGAATCAGAGAACAGATATTTCGGGTCCCTTGGAAGACTATAGGGCCAAAGGAAATATCCTCCGATAACAAAGAGAAAGAAGCTTTCTGAGAAACTTCTTTGTGTTCTGTGAAATCATCTCACAGAGTTACAGCTTTCCCCTCAAGAAGCCTTTCGCTAAGACAGTTCTTGTGGAATTGGCAATGTGATATTTGGAAGCCCATAGAGGGCTATGGTGAAAAAGGAAATATCCTCAGATGAAATCTGGAAAGAAGCTTTCTGAGAAACTGCTTAGTGTTCTGTTAATTCAATTCACAGAGTAACATCTGTATTTCGTGGTCTCTTTGCTGGCTTTATTTCTGTGGAATCTGAGAACAGATATTTAGGATCCCTTGGAAGACTATAGGGCCAAAGGAAATATCCTCTGATAACAAAGAGAAAGTAGCTTTCTGAGAAACTTCTTTGTGTTCTGTGAAATCATCTCACAGAGTTACAGCTTTCCCCTCAAGAAGCCTTTCGCTAGACAGTTCTTGTGGAATTGGCAAAGTGATATTTGGAAGCCCATAGAGGACTTTGTTGAATAAGGAAATAACCTCAGATGAAATTTGGAAAGAAGCTTTCTGAGAAACTGCTTAGTGTTCTGTTAATTCATCTCACAGAGTTACATCGCTATTTCGTGGATCTCTTTGCTAGCCTTATTTCTGTGGAATCTGACAACAGATATTTCGGATCCCTTGGAAGACTATAGAGCCAAAGGAAATATCCTCCGATAACAAAGAGAAAGAAGCTTTCTGAGAAACTTCTTTGAGTTCTGAGAAATCATCTCACAGAGTTACAGCTTTCCCTTCAAGAAGCCTTTCACTAAGACAGTTCTTGTGCAATTGGCAATGTGATATTTGGAAGCCCATAGAGGGCAATGGTGAAAATGGAAATATCCTCAGATGAAATCTGGAAAGAAGCTTTCTGAGAAAATGCTTAGTGTTCTGTTAATTCATCTCACAGAGTTACATCTGTATTTCGTGGATCTCATTGCTAGCCTTTTTCTGTGGAATCTGAGAACAGATATTTCGGATCCCTTGGAAGACTATAGGGCCAAAGGAAATATCCTCCGATAACAAATAGAAAGAAGCTTTCTGAGGAACTTCTTCGGGTTCTGTGAAATCATCTCACAGAGTTACAGCTTTCCCCTCAAGAAGCCTTTTGCTTAGAGAGTTCTTGTGGAATTGGCAAAGTGATATTTGGAAGACCCTTCATGGCTATCGTGAAAAAGGAAATATCCTCAGTTGAAAACTGGAAAGAAGCTTTCTGAGAAACTGCTTAGTGTTGTGTTAATTCATCTCACAGAGTTACATCTGTATTTCGTGGATCTCTTTGCTAGCCTTATTTCTGTGGAATCTGAGAACAGATATTTCGGATCCCTTGGAAGACTATAGGGCCAAAGGAAATATCCTCCGATAACAAAGAGAAAGAAGCTTTCTGAGAAACTTCTTTGTGTTCTGTGAAATCATCTCACAGATTTACAGCTTTCCCCTCAAGAAGCCTTTCGCTAAGACAGTTCTTCTGAAATTGGCAAGGTGATATTTGGAAACCCATAGAGGACTTTGGTGAAAAAGGAAATAACCTCAGATGAAATCTGGAAAGAAGCTTTCTGAGAAACTGCTTAGTGTTCTGTTAATTCATCTCACAGAGTTACATCTGTATTTCGTGGATCTCTTCGCTAGCCTTATATCTGTGGAATCTGAGAACAGATATTTCGGATCCCTTGGAAGACTATAGGGCCAAAGGAAATGTCCTCCGATAACAAAGAGAAGAAGCTTTCTGAGGAACTTCTTTGTGTTCTGTGAAATCATCTCACAGAGTTACAGCTTTCCCCTCAAGAAGCCTTTCGCTAAGACAGTTCTTGTGGAATTGGCAAAGTGATATTTGGAAGCCCATAGAGGGATATGTTGAAAAAGGAAATATCCTCAGATGAAATCTGGAAAGAAGCTTTCTGAGAAACTGCTTAGTGTTCTGTTAATTCATCTCACAGAGTTACATCTGTATTTCGCGGATCTCTTTGCTGGCCTTATTTCTGTGGAATCAGAGAACAGATATTTCGGATCCCTTGGAAGACTATAGGGCCAAAGGAAATATCCTCCGATAACAAAGAGAAAGAAGCTTTCTGAGAAACCTCTTTGTGTTCTGTGAAATCATCTCACAGAGTTACAGCTTTCCCCTCAAGAAGCCTTTCGCTAAGACAGTTCTTGTTGAATTGGCAATGTGATATTTGGAAGCCCATAGAGGGCTATGGTGAAAAAGGAAATATCCTCAGATGAAATCTGGAAAGAAGCTTTCTGAGAAACTGCTTAGTGTTCTGTTAATTCAATTCACAGAGTAACATCTGTATTTCGTGGTCTCTTTGCTGGCTTTATTTCTGTGGAATCTGAGAAGAGATATTTAGGATCCCTTGGAAGACTATAGGGCCAAAGGAAATATCCTCTGATAACAAAGAGAAAGTAGCTTTCTGAGAAACTTCTTTGTGTTCTGTGAAATCATCTCACAGAGTTACAGCTTTCCCCTCAAGAAGCCTTTCGCTAGACAGTTCTTGTGGAATTGGCAAAGTGATATTTGGAAGCCCATAGAGGACTTTGTTGAATAAGGAAATAACCTCAGATGAAATTTGGAAAGAAGCTTTCTGAGAAACTGCTTAGTGATCTGTTAATTCATCTCACAGAGTTACATCGCTATTTCGTGGATCTCTTTGCTAGCCTTATTTCTGTGGAATCTGACAACAGATATTTCGGATCCCTTGGAAGACTATAGAGCCAAAGGAAATATCCTCCGATAACAAAGAGAAAGAAGTTTTCTGAGAAACTTCTTTGAGTTCTGTGAAATCATCTCACAGAGTTACAGCTTTCCCTTCAAGAAGCCTTTCACTAAGACAGTTCTTGTGCAATTGGCAAAGTGATATTTGGAAGCCCATAGAGGGCAATGGTGAAAATGGAAATATCCTCTGATGAAATCTGGAAAGAAGCTTTCTGAGAAAATGCTTAGTGTTCTGTTAATTCATCTCACAGAGTTACATCTGTATTTCGTGGATCTCATTGCTAGCCTTTTTCTGTGGAATCTGAGAACAGATATTTCGGATCCCTTGGAAGACTATAGGGCCAAAGGAAATATCCTCCGATAACAAATAGAAAGAAGCTTTCTGACGAACTTCTTCGGGTTCTGTGAAATCATCTCACAGAGTTAGAGCTTTCCCCTCAAGAAGCCTTTTGCTTAGAGAGTTCTTGTGGAATTGGCAAAGTGATATTTGGAAGCCCATTCATGGCTATCGTGAAAAAGGAAATATCCTCAGTTGAAAACTGGAAAGAAGCTTTCTGAGAAACTGCTTAGTGTTGTGTTAATTCATCTCACAGAGTTACATCTGTATTTCGTGGATCTCTTTGCTAGCCTTATTTCTATGGAATCTGAGAACAGATATTTCGGATCCCTTGGAAGACTATAGGGCCAAAGGAAATATCCTCCGATAACAAAGAGAAAGAAGCTTTCTGAGAAACTTCTTTGTGTTCTGTGAAATCATCTCACAGATTTACAGCTTTCCCCTCAAGAAGCCTTTCGCTAAGACAGTTCTTCTGGAATTGGCAAGGTGATATTTGGAAGCCCATAGAGGACTTTGGTGAAAAAGGAAATAACCTCAGATGAAATCTGGAAAGAAGCTTTCTGAGAAACTGCTTAGTGTTCTGTTAATTCATCTCACAGAGTTACATCTGTATTTCGTGGATCTCTTTGCTAGCCTTATATCTGTGGAATCTGAGAACAGATATTTCGGATCCCTTGGAAGACTATAGGGCCAAAGGAAATGTCCTCCGATAACAAAGAGAAAGAAGCTTTCTGAGGAACTTCTTTGTGTTCTGTGAAATCATCTCACAGAGTTACAGCTTTCCCCTCAAGAAGCCTTTCGCTAAGACAGTTCTTGTGGAATTGGCAAAGTGATATTTGGAAGCCCATAGAGGGCTATGGTGAAAAAGGAAATATCCTCAGATGAAATCTGGAAAGAAGCTTTCTGAGATACTGCTTAGTGTTCTGTTAATTCATCTCACAGAGTTACATCTGTATTTCGTGGATCTCTTTGCTAGCCTTATTTCTGTGGAATCTGAGAACAGATATTTCGGATCCTTTGGAACACTATAGGGCCAAAGGAAATATCCTCCGATAACAAAGAGAAAGAAGCTTTCTGAGAAACTTCTTTGTGTTCTGTGAAATCATCTCACAGAGTTACAGCTTTCCCCTCAAGAAGCCTTTCGCTAAGAAAGTTCTTGTGAAATTGGCAAAGCGATATTTGCAAGCCCTAAGAGGGCTATGTGAAAAAGGAAATATCCTCAGATGAAATCTGGAAAGAAGCTTTCTGAGAAACTGCTTTGTGTTCTGTTAATTCATCTCACAGGGTTACATCTGTATTTCGTGGATCTCTTTGCTAGCCTTATTTCTGTGGAATCTGAGAACAGATATTTCGGATCCCTTGGAAGACTGTAGGGCCAAAGGAAATATCCTCCGATAACAAAGAGAAAGAAGCTTTCTGAGAAACTTCTTTGTGTTCTGTGAAATCAACTCACAGGGTTACAGCTTTCCCTTCAAAAAGACTTTCGCTAAGACAGTTCTTGTGGAATTGGCAAAGTAATATATGGAAGCCCATAGAGGTGTATGTTGAAAAAGGAAATATCCTCAGATGATATCTGGAAAGAGGCTTTCTGAGTAACTGCTTAGTGTTCTGTTAATTCATCTCACAGAGTTACATCTGTATTTCGTGGATCTCTTTGCTAGTCTTATTTCTGTGGAATCTGAGAACAGATATTTCGGATAACTTGGAAGACTATAGGGTCAAAGGAAATATCCTCCGATAACAAAGAGAAAGAAGCTTTCTGAGAAACTTCTTTGTGTTCTGTGAAATCATCTCACAGAGTTACAGCTTTCCCCTCAAGAAGCCTTTCGCTAAGACAGTTCTTGTGGAATTGGCAAAGTGATATTTGGAAACCCATAGAGGGCTATGGTGAAAAAGGATATATCCTCAGATGAAATCCGAAAGAAGCTTTCTGAGAAACTGCTTAGTGTTCTGTTAATTCATCTCACAGAGTTACATCTGTATTTCGTGGATCTCTTTGCTAGCCTTATTTCTGTGGAATCTGAGAACAGATATTTCGGATCCCTTGGAAGACTATAGGGCCAAAGGAAATATCCTCCGATAACAAAGAGAAAGAAGCTTTCTGAGAAACTTCTTTGTGTTCTGTGAAATCATCTCACAGAGTTATAGCTTTCCCCTCAAGAAGCCTTTCGCTAAGACAGTTCTTGTGTAATTGGCAAAGTGATATTTGGAAGCCCATAGAAGGCTTTGGTGAAAAAGGAAATAACCTCAGATGAAATATGGAAAGAAACTTTCTGAGAAACTGCTTAGTGTTCTGTTAATTCATCTCACAGAGTTACGTCGGTATTTCGTGGATCTTTTTGCTAGCTTTATTTCTGTGGAATCTGAGAACAGATATTTCGGATCCCTTTGATGACTATAGGGCCAAGGAAATATCCTACGATAACAAAGAGAAAGAAGCTTTCTGAGAAACCCCTTTGTGTTCTGTGAAATCATCTCACAGAGTTACAGCTTTCCCCTCAAGAAGCCTTTCACTAAGACAGTTCTTGTGGAATTGGCAAAGTGATATTTGAAGCCCGTACAGGGCAATGGTGAAAATGGAAATATCCTCAGATGAAATCTGGAAAGAAGCTTTCTGAGAAACTGCTTAGTGTTCTGTTAATTCATCTCACAGAGTTACATCTGTATTTCGTGGAACTCTTTGCTAGCCTTATTTCTGTGGAATCTGAGAACAGATATTTCGGATCCCTTGGAAGACTATAGGGCCAAAGGAATTTTCCTCCGATAACAAAGAGAAAGAAGCTTTCTGAGGAACTTCTTTGTGTTCTGTGATATCATCTCACCGAGTTACAGCTTTCCCCTCAAGAAGCCGTTCGCTAAGACAGTTCTTCTGGAATTGGCAAAGTGATATTTGGAACCCCCAAGAGAGTTATGGTGAAAAAGGAAATATCCTCAAATGAAATCTGGAAAGAAGCTTTCGGAGAAACTGCTTAGTGTTCTCTTAATTCATCTCACAGAGTTACATCTGTATTTCGTGGATCTCTTTGCTACCTTATTTCTCTGGAATCTGAGAAGAGATATTTCGGATCCCTTGGAAGACTATAGGGCCAAAGGAAATATCCTCCGATAACAAAGAGAAAGAAGCTTTCTGAGAAACTTCTTTGTGTTCTGTGAAATCATCTCACAGAGTTACAGCTTTCCCCTCAAGAAGCCTTTCGCTAAGACAGTTCTTGTGGAATTGGCAAAGTGATATTTGGAAGCCCATAGAGGGCTATGGTGAAAATGGAAATATCCTCAGATGAAATCTGGAAAGAAGCTTTCTGAGAAACTGCTTAGTGTTCTCTTAATTCATGTCACAGAGTTACATCTGTATTTCGTGGATCTCTTTGCTAGCCTTATTTCTGTGGAATCTGAGAGCAGATATTTCGGATCCCTTGGAAGACTATAGGGTCAAAGGAAATATCCTCCGATAACAAAGACAAAGAAGCTTTCTGAGAAACTTCTTTGTGTTCTGTGAAATCATCTCACAGAGTTACAGCTTTCCCTTCAAAAAGCGTTTCACTAAGACAGTTCTTGTGGAATTGGCAAAGTGATATTTGGAAGCCCATAGAGGGCTATGGTGAAAATGGAAATATCCTCAGATGAAATCTGGAAAGAAGCTTTCTGAGAAACTGCTTAGTGTTCTCTTAATTCATGTCACAGAGTTACATCTGTATTTCGTGGATCTCTTTGCTAGCCTTATTTCTGTGGAATCTGAGAACAGATATTTCGGATCCCTTTGAAGATTATAGGGTCAATGGAAATATCCTCCGATAACAAAGAGAAAGAAGCTTTCTGAGGAATTTCTTTGTGTTCTGTGAAATCATCTCACAGAGTTACAGCTTTCCCCTCAAGAAGCCTTTCGCTAAGAAAGTTCTTGTGAAATTGGCAAAGTGATATTTGGAAGCCCATAGAGGTCTACGGTGAAAAAGGAAATATCCTCAGATGAAATCTGGAAAGAAGCTTTCTGAGAAACTACTAAGTGTTCTGTTAATTCATCTCACAGAGTTACATCTGTATTTCGTGGATCTCTTTGCTAGCCTTATTTCTGTGGAATCTGAAAACAGATATTTCGGATCCCTTGGAAGACTATAGGGCCAAAGGAAATATCCTCCGATAACAAAGAGAAAGAAGCTTTCTGAGAAACTTCTTTGTGTTCTGTGAAATCAACTCACAGAGTTAGACATTTCCCCTCAAGAAGCCTTTCGCTAAGACAGTTCTTGTGGAATTGGCAAAGTGATATTTGGAAGCCCATGGAGGGATATGTTGAAAAAGGAAATATCCTCAGATGAAATCTGGAAAGAAGCTTTCTGAGTAACTGCTTAGTGTTCTGTTAATTCATCTCACAGAGTTACATCTGTATTTCGTGGATCTCTTTGCTAGCCTTATTTCTGTGGAATCTGAGAGCAGATATTTCGGATCCCTTGGAAGACTATAGGGTCAAAGGAAATATCCTCCGATAACAAAGACAAAGAAGCTTTCTGAGAAACTTCTTTGTGTTCTGTGAAATCATCTCACAGAGTTACAGCTTTCCCCTTAAGAAGCCTTTCGCTAAGACAGTTCTTGTGGAATTGGCAAAGTGATATTTGGAAGCCCATAGAGGGCTATGGTGAAAAAGGAAATATCCTCAGATGAAATCTGGAAAGAAGCTTTCTGAGAAACTGCTTAGTGTTCTGTTAATTCATCTCACAGAGTTACATCTGTATTTCGTGGATCTCTTTGCTAGCCTTATTTCTGTGGAATCAGAGAACAGATATTTCGGATCCCTTGGAAGACTATAGGGCCAAAGGAAATATCCTCCGATAACAAAGAGAAAGAAGCTTTCTGAGTAACTTCTTTGTGTTCTGTGAAATCATCTCACAGAGTTACAGGTTTCCCTTCAAAAAGCGTTTCACTAAGACAGTTCTTGTGGAATTGGCAAAGTGATATTTGGAAGCCCATAGAGGGCTATGGTGAAAATGGAAATATCCTCAGATGAAATCTGGAAAGAAGCTTTCTGAGAAACTGCTTAGTGTTCTCTTAATTCATGTCACAGAGCTACATCTGTATTTCCTGGATCTCTTTGCTAGCCTTATTTCTGTGGAATCTGAGAACAGATATTTCGGATCCCTTTGAAGATTATAGGGTCAATGGAAATATCCTCCGATAACAAAGAGAGAGAAGCTTTCTGAGGAATTTCTTTGTGTTCCGTGAAATCAACTCACAGAGTTACAGCTTTCCCCTCAAGAAGCCTTTCGCTAAGAAAGTTCTTGTGAAATTGGCAAAGTGATATTTGGAAGCCCATAGAGGTCTATGGTGAAAAAGGAAATATCCTCAGATGAAATCTGGAAAGAAGCTTTCTGAGAAACTGCTAAGTGTTCTGTTAATTCATCTCACAGAGTTACATCTGTATTTCGTGGATCTCTTTGCTAGCCTTATTTCTGTGGAATCTGAAAACAGATATTTCGGATCCCTTGGAAGACTATAGGGCCAAAGGAAATATCCTCCGATAACAAAGAGAAAGAAGCTTTCTGAGAAACTTCTTTGTGTTTGTGAAATCATCTCACAGATTTACAGCTTTCCCCTCCAGAAGCCTTTCGCTAAGACAGTTCTTGTGGAATTGGCAAAGTGATATTTGGAAGCCCATGGAGGGCTGTGGTGAAAAAGGAAATATCCTCAGATGAAATCTGGAAAGAAGCTTTCTGAGAACCTGCTTAGTGTTCTGTTAATTCATCTCACAGAGTTACATCTGTATTTCGTGGATCTCTTTGCTAGCCTTATTTCTATGGAATCTGAGAACAGATATTTCGGATCCCTTGGAAGAATATAGGGCCAAAGGAAATATCCTCTGATAACAAAGAGAAAGAAGCTTTCTGAGAAACTTCTTTGTGTTCTGTGAAATCATCTCACAGAGTTACAGCTTTCCCCTCAAGGAGCCTTTCGCTAAGACAGTTCTTGTGGAATTGGAAAAGCGATACTTGGAAGCCCATTGAGGGCTATGGTGAAAAAGGAAATATCCTCAGATGAAATCTGGAAAGAAGCTTTCTGAGAAAATGCTTAGTGTTCTGTTAATTCATCTCGCAGAGTTACATCTGTATTTCGTGGATCTCTTTGCTAGCCTTATTTCTGTGGAATCTGAGAACAGATATTTCGGATCCCTTTGATGACTATAGGGCCAAAGGAAATATCCTACGATAACAAACAGAAAGAAGCTTTCTGAGGAACTTCTTTGTGTTCTGTGAAATCATCTCACAGAGTTAAAGCTTTCCCCTCAAGAAGCCTTTCGCTAAGACAGTTCTTGTGGAATTGGCAAAGTGATATTTGGAAGCCCATAGAGGGCTATGTTGAAAAAGGAAATATCCTCAGATGAAATCTGGAAAGAAGCTTTCTGAGAAACTGCTTAGTTTCTGTTAATTCATCTCACAGAGTTACATCAGTATTTCCTGGATCTCTTTGCTAGCCTTATTTCTGTTAAACCTGAGAACAGATATTTCGGTTCCCTTTGAAGACTATAGGGTCAAAGGAAATATCCTCCGATAACAAAGACAAAGAAGCTTTCTGAGAAACTTCTTTGTGTTCTGTGAAATCATCTCACAGAGTTACAGCTTTCCCCTTAAGAAGCCTTTCTCTAAGACAGTTCTTGTGGAATTGGCAAAGTGATATTTGGAAGCCCATAGAGGGCTATGGTGAAAAAGGAAATATCCTCAGATGAAATCTGGAAAGAAGCTTTCTGAGAAACTGCTTAGTGTTCTGTTAATTCATCTCACAGAGTTACATCTGTATTTCGTGGATCTCTTTGCTAGCCTTATTTCTGTGGAATCAGAGAACAGATATTTCGGATCCCTTGGAAGACTGTAGGGCCAAAGGAAATATCCTCCGATAACAAAGAGAAAGAAGCTTTCTGAGAAACTTCTTTGTGTTCTGTGAAATCATCTCACAGAGTTACAGCTATCCCCTGAAGAAGCCTTTCGCTAAGACAGTTCTTGTGGAATTCGCAAATTGATATTTGGAAGCCCATAGAAGGCTTTGGTGAAAAAGGAAATAACCTCAGAGGAAATCTGGAAAGAAGCTTTCTGAGAAACTGCTTAGTGTTCGGTTAATTCATCTCACAGAGTTACATCGGTATTACGTTGATCTCTTTGCTAACCTTATTTCTGTGGAATCTGAGAACAGATATTTCGGATCCCTTTGATGACTATAGGGCCAAAGGAAATATCCTCCGATAACAAAGAGAAAGAAGCTTTCTGAGAAACCTCTTTGTGTTCTGTGAAATCATCTCACAGAGTTACAGCTTTCCCCTCAAGAAGCCTTTCGCTAAGACAGTTCTTGTGGAATTGGCAAAGTGATATTTGGAAGCCCATAGAGGGCTATGGTGAAAATGGAAATATCCTCAAATGAAATCTGGAAAGAAGCTTTCTGAGAAACTGCTTAGTGTTCTGTTAATTCATCTCACAGAGTTACATCTCTATTTCGTGGATCTCTTTGCTAGCCTTATTTCTGTGGAATCTGAGAGCAGATATTTCGGATCCCTTGGAAGACTATAGGGTCAAAGGAAATATCCTCCGATAACAAAGACAAAGAAGCTTTCTGAGAAACTTCTTTGTGTTCTGTGAAATCATCTCACAGAGTTACAGCTTTCCCCTTAAGAAGCCTTTCGCTAAGACAGTTCTTGTGGAATTGGCAAAGTGATATTTGGAAGCCCATAGAGGGCTATGGTGAAAAAGGAAATATCCTCAGATGAAATCTGGAAAGAAGCTTTCTGAGAAACTGCTTAGTGTTCTGTTAATTCATCTCACAGAGTTACATCTGTATTTCGTGGATCTCTTTGCTAGCCTTATTTCTGTGGAATCAGAGAACAGATATTTCGGATCCCTTGGAAGACTATAGGGCCAAAGGAAATATCCTCCGATAACAAAGAGAAAGAAGCTTTCTGAGTAACTTCTTTGTGTTCTGTGAAATCATCTCACAGAGTTACAGGTTTCCCTTCAAAAAGCGTTTCACTAAGACAGTTCTTGTGGAATTGGCAAAGTGATATTTGGAAGCCCATAGAGGGCTATGGTGAAAATGGAAATATCCTCAGATGAAATCTGGAAAGAAGCTTTCTGAGAAACTGCTTAGTGTTCTCTTAATTCATGTCACAGAGCTACATCTGTATTTCCTGGATCTCTTTGCTAGCCTTATTTCTGTGGAATCTGAGAACAGATATTTCGGATCCCTTTGAAGATTATAGGGTCAATGGAAATATCCTCCGATAACAAAGAGAGAGAAGCTTTCTGAGGAATTTCTTTGTGTTCCGTGAAATCAACTCACAGAGTTACAGCTTTCCCCTCAAGAAGCCTTTCGCTAAGAAAGTTCTTGTGAAATTGGCAAAGTGATATTTGGAAGCCCATAGAGGTCTATGGTGAAAAAGGAAATATCCTCAGATGAAATCTGGAAAGAAGCTTTCTGAGAAACTGCTAAGTGTTCTGTTAATTCATCTCACAGAGTTACATCTGTATTTCGTGGATCTCTTTGCTAGCCTTATTTCTGTGGAATCTGAAAACAGATATTTCGGATCCCTTGGAAGACTATAGGGCCAAAGGAAATATCCTCCGATAACAAAGAGAAAGAAGCTTTCTGAGAAACTTCTTTGTGTTTGTGAAATCATCTCACAGATTTACAGCTTTCCCCTCCAGAAGCCTTTCGCTAAGACAGTTCTTGTGGAATTGGCAAAGTGATATTTGGAAGCCCATGGAGGGCTGTGGTGAAAAAGGAAATATCCTCAGATGAAATCTGGAAAGAAGCTTTCTGAGAACCTGCTTAGTGTTCTGTTAATTCATCTCACAGAGTTACATCTGTATTTCGTGGATCTCTTTGCTAGCCTTATTTCTATGGAATCTGAGAACAGATATTTCGGATCCCTTGGAAGAATATAGGGCCAAAGGAAATATCCTCTGATAACAAAGAGAAAGAAGCTTTCTGAGAAACTTCTTTGTGTTCTGTGAAATCATCTCACAGAGTTACAGCTTTCCCCTCAAGGAGCCTTTCGCTAAGACAGTTCTTGTGGAATTGGAAAAGCGATACTTGGAAGCCCATTGAGGGCTATGGTGAAAAAGGAAATATCCTCAGATGAAATCTGGAAAGAAGCTTTCTGAGAAAATGCTTAGTGTTCTGTTAATTCATCTCGCAGAGTTACATCTGTATTTCGTGGATCTCTTTGCTAGCCTTATTTCTGTGGAATCTGAGAACAGATATTTCGGATCCCTTTGATGACTATAGGGCCAAAGGAAATATCCTACGATAACAAACAGAAAGAAGCTTTCTGAGGAACTTCTTTGTGTTCTGTGAAATCATCTCACAGAGTTAAAGCTTTCCCCTCAAGAAGCCTTTCGCTAAGACAGTTCTTGTGGAATTGGCAAAGTGATATTTGGAAGCCCATAGAGGGCTATGTTGAAAAAGGAAATATCCTCAGATGAAATCTGGAAAGAAGCTTTCTGAGAAACTGCTTAGTTTCTGTTAATTCATCTCACAGAGTTACATCAGTATTTCCTGGATCTCTTTGCTAGCCTTATTTCTGTTAAACCTGAGAACAGATATTTCGGTTCCCTTTGAAGACTATAGGGTCAAAGGAAATATCCTCCGATAACAAAGACAAAGAAGCTTTCTGAGAAACTTCTTTGTGTTCTGTGAAATCATCTCACAGAGTTACAGCTTTCCCCTTAAGAAGCCTTTCTCTAAGACAGTTCTTGTGGAATTGGCAAAGTGATATTTGGAAGCCCATAGAGGGCTATGGTGAAAAAGGAAATATCCTCAGATGAAATCTGGAAAGAAGCTTTCTGAGAAACTGCTTAGTGTTCTGTTAATTCATCTCACAGAGTTACATCTGTATTTCGTGGATCTCTTTGCTAGCCTTATTTCTGTGGAATCAGAGAACAGATATTTCGGATCCCTTGGAAGACTGTAGGGCCAAAGGAAATATCCTCCGATAACAAAGAGAAAGAAGCTTTCTGAGAAACTTCTTTGTGTTCTGTGAAATCATCTCACAGAGTTACAGCTATCCCCTGAAGAAGCCTTTCGCTAAGACAGTTCTTGTGGAATTGGCAAATTGATATTTGGAAGCCCATAGAAGGCTTTGGTGAAAAAGGAAATAACCTCAGAGGAAATCTGGAAAGAAGCTTTCTGAGAAACTGCTTAGTGTTCGGTTAATTCATCTCACAGAGTTACATCGGTATTACGTTGATCTCTTTGCTAACCTTATTTCTGTGGAATCTGAGAACAGATATTTCGGATCCCTTTGATGACTATAGGGCCAAAGGAAATATCCTCCGATAACAAAGAGAAAGAAGCTTTCTGAGAAACCTCTTTGTGTTCTGTGAAATCATCTCACAGAGTTACAGCTTTCCCCTCAAGAAGCCTTTCGCTAAGACAGTTCTTGTGGAATTGGCAAAGTGATATTTGGAAGCCCATAGAGGGCTATGGTGAAAATGGAAATATCCTCAAATGAAATCTGGAAAGAAGCTTTCTGAGAAACTGCTTAGTGTTCTGTTAATTCATCTCACAGAGTTACATCTCTATTTCGTGGATCTCTTTGCTAGCCTTATTTCTGTGGAATCTGAGAACTGATATTTCGGATCCCTTGGAAGACTATAGGGCCAAAGGAAATATCCTCCGATAACGAAGAGAAATAACCTTTCTGAGAAACTTCTTTGTGTTCTGTGAAATCATCTCACAGAGTTACAGCTTTCCCCTCAAGAAGCCTTTCGCTAAGACAGTTCTTGTGGAATTGGCAAGGTGATATTTGGAAGCCCATAGAGGGCTATGGTGAAAAAGGAAATATCCTCAGATGAAATCTGGAAAGAAGCTTTCGGAGAAACTGCTTAGTGTTCTGTTAATTCATCTCACAGAGTTACATCTGTATTTCGTGGATCTCTTTGCTAGCCTTCTTTCTGTGGAATCTGAGAACAGATATTTCGGATCCCTTGGAAGACTATAGGGCCAAAGGAAATATCCTCCGATAAGAAAGAGAATGAAGCTTTCTGAGAAACTTCTTTGTGTTCTGTGAAATCATCTCACAGAGTTACAGCTATCCCCTCAAGAAGCCTTTCGCTAAGACAGTTCTTGTGGAATTGGCAAATTGATATTTGGAAGCCCGTAGAAGGCTTTGGTGAAAAAGGAAATAACCTCAGACGAAATCTGGAAAGAAGCTTTCTGAGAAACTGCTTAGTGTTCGGTTAATTCATCTCACAGAGTTACATCGGTATTACGTGGATCTCTTTGCTAACCTTATTTCTGTGGAATCTGAGAACAGATATTTCGGATCCCTTTGATGACTATAGGGCCAAAGGAAATATCCTCCGATAACAAAGAGAAAGAACCTTTCTGAGAAACCTCTTTGTGTTCTGTAAAATCATCTCACAGAGTTACAGCTTTCCCCTCAAGAAGCCTTTCGCTAAGACAGTTCTTGTGGAATTGGCAAAGTGATATTTGGAAGCCCATAGAGGGCAATGGTGAAAATGGAAATATCCTCAGATGAAATCTGGAAAGAAGCTTTCTGAGAAACTGCTTAGTGTTCTGTTAATTCATCTCACAGAGTTACATCTGTATTTCGTGGATCTCTTTGCTAGCCTTATTTCTGTGGAATCTGAGAACAGATATTTCGTATCCCTTGGAAGACTGTAGGGCCAAAGGAAATATCCTCCGATAACGAAGAGAAATAACCTTTCTGAGAAACTTCTTTGTGTTCTGTTAAATCATCTCACAGAGTTACAGCTTTCCCCTCAAGAAGCCTTTCGCTAAGACAGTTCTTGTGGAATTGGCAAAGTGATATTTGGAAGCCCATAGAGGGCTACGTTGAAAAAGGAAATATCCTCAAATGAAATCTGGAAAGAAGCTTTCTGAGAAACTGCTTAGGGTCCTGTTAATTCATCTCACAAAGTTACATCTGTATTTCACGGATCTCTTTGCTAGCCTTATTTCTGTGGAATCTGAGAACAGATATTTCGGATCCCTTGGAAGACTATAGGGCCAAAGGAAATATCCTCCGATAACAAAGAGAAAGAAGCTTTCTGAGAAACTTCTTTGTGTTCTGTGAAATCAACTCACAGAGTTACAGCTTTCCCCTCAAGAAGCCTTTCGCTAAGACAGTTCTTGTGGAATTGGCAAAGTGATATTTGGAAGCCCATGGAGGGATATGTTGAAAAAGGAAATATCCTCAGATGAAATCTGGAAAGAAGCTTTCTGAGTAACTGCTTAGTGTTCTGTTAATTCATCTCACAGAGTTACATCTGTATTTCGTGGATCTCTTTGCTAGCCTTATTTCTGTGGAATCTGAGAGCAGATATTTCGGATCCCTTGGAAGACTGTAGGGTCAAAGGAAATATCCTCCGATAACAAAGACAAAGAAGCTTTCTGAGAAACTTCTTTGTGTTCTGTGAAATCATCTCACACAGTTACAGCTTTCCCCTTAAGAAGCCTTTCGCTAAGACAGTTCTTGTGGAATTGGCAAACTGATATTTGGAAGCCCATAGAGGGCTATGGTGAAAAAGGAAATATCCTCAGATGAAATCTGGAAAGAAGCTTTCTGAGAAACTGCTTAGAGTTCTGTTAATTCATCTCACAGAGTTACATCTGTATTTCGTGGATCTCTTTGCTAGCCTTATTTCTGTGGAATCAGAGAACAGATATTTCGGATCCCTTGGAAGACTATAGGGCCAAAGGAAATATCCTCCGATAACAAAGAGAAAGAAGCTTTCTGAGAAACTTCTTTGTGTTCTGTGAAATCATCTCACAGAGTTACAGCTTTCCCTTCAAAAAGCGTTTCACTAAGACAGTTCTTGTGGAATTGGCAAAGTGATATTTGGAAGCCCATAGAGGACTACGTGGAAAAAGGAAATATCCTCAGATGAAATCTGGAAAGAAGCTTTCTGAGAAACTGCTTAGTGTCCTGTTAATTCATCTCACAGAGTTACATCTGTATTTCACGGATCTCTTTGCTAGCCTTATTTCTGTGGAATCTGAGAACAGATATTTCGGATCCCTTGGAAGACTATAGGGCCAAAGGGAATATCCTCCGATGACAAAGAGAAAGAAGCTTTCTGAGAAACTTCTTTGTGTTCTGTGAAATCATCTCACAGAGTTACAGCTTTCCCCTCAAGAAGCCGTTCGCTAAGACAGTTCTTCTGGAATTGGCAAAGTGATATTTGGAAGCCCATAGAGGGTTATGGTGAAAAAGGAAATAACCTCAAATGAAATCTGGAAAGAAGCTTTCGGAGAAACTGCTTAGTGTTCTGTTAATTCATCTCACAGAGTTACATCTGTTTTTCGTGGATCTCTTTGCTACCTTATTTCTCTGGAATCTGAGAAGAGATATTTCGGATCCCTTGGAAGACTATAGGGCCAAAGGAAATATCCTCCGATAACAAAGAGAAAGAAGCTTTCTGAGAAACTTCTTTGTGTTCTGTGAAATCATCTCACAGAGTTACAGCTTTCCCCTCAAGAAGCCTTTCGCTAAGACAGTTCTTGTGGAATTGGCAAAGTGATATTTGGAAGCCCATAGAGGGCTATGGTGAAAATGGAAATATCCTCAGATGAAATCTGGAAAGAAGCTTTCTGAGAAACTGCTTAGTGTTCTCTTAATTCATCTCACAGAGTTACATCTGTATTTCGTGGATCTCTTTGCTAGCCTTATTTCTGTGGAATCTGAGAACAGATATTTCGGATCCCTTTGAAGATTATAGGGTCAATGGAAATATCCTCCGATAACAAAGAGAAAGAAGCTTTCTGAGGAATTTCTTTGTGTTCTGTGAAATCATCTCACAGAGTTACAGCTTTCCCCTCAAGATGCCTTTCGCTAAGAAAGTTCTTGTGAAATTGGCAAAGTGATATTTGGAAGCCCATAGAGGTCTATGGTGAAAAAGGAAATATCCTCAGATGAAATCTGGAAAGAAGCTTTCTGAGAAACTGCTAAGTGTTCTGTTAATTCATCTCACAGAGTTACATCTGTATTTCGTGGATCTCTTTGCTAGCCTTATTTCTGTGGAATCTGAAAACAGATATTTCGGATCCCTTGGAAGACTATAGGGCCAAAGGAAATATCCTCCGATAACAAAGAGAAAGAAGCTTTCTGAGAAACTTCTTTGTGTTCTGTGAAATCAACTCACAGAGTTAGAGCTTTCCCCTCAAGAAGCCTTTCGCTAAGACAGTTCTTGTGGAATTGGCAAAGTGATATTTGGAAGCCCATGGAGGGATATGTTGAAAAAGGAAATATCCTCAGATGAAATCTGGAAAGAAGCTTTCTGAGTAACTGCTTAGTGTTCTGTTAATTCATCTCACAGAGTTACATCTGTATTTCGTGGATCTCTTTGCTAGCCTTATTTCTGTGGAATCTGAGAGCAGATATTTCGGATCCCTTGGAAGACTATAGGGTCAAAGGAAATATCCTCCGATAACAAAGACAAAGAAGCTTTCTGAGAAACTTCTTTGTGTTCTGTGAAATCATCTCACACAGTTACAGCTTTCCCCTTAAGAAGCCTTTCGCTAAGACAGTTCTTGTGGAATTGGCAAAGTGATATTTGGAAGCCCATAGAGGGCTATGGTGAAAAAGGAAATATCCTCAGATGAAATCTGGAAAGAAGCTTTCTGAGAAACTGCTTAGTGTTCTGTTAATTCATCTCACAGAGTTACATCTGTATTTCGTGCATCTCTTTGCTAGCCTTATTTCTGTGGAATCAGAGAACAGATATTTCGGATCCCTTGGAAGACTACAGGGCCAAAGGAAATATCCTCCGATAACAAAGAGAAAGAAGCTTTCTGAGTAACTTCTTTGTGTTCTGTGAAATCATCTCACAGAGTTACAGCTTTCCCTTCAAAAAGCGTTTCACTAAGACAGTTCTTGTGGAATTGGCAAAGTGATATTTGGAAGCCCATAGAGGGCTATGGTGAAAATGGAAATATCCTCAGATGAAATCTGGAAAGAAGCTTTCTGAGAAACTGCTTAGTGTTCTCTTAATTCATGTCACAGAGTTACATCTGTATTTCGTGGATCTCTTTGCTAGCCTTATTTCTGTGGAATCTGAGAACAGATATTTCGGATCCCTTTGAAGATTATAGGGTCAATGGAAATATCCTCCGATAACAAAGAGAAAGAAGCTTTCTGAGGAATTTCTTTGTGTTCTGTGAAATCATCTCACAGAGTTACAGCTTTCCCCTCAAGAAGCCTTTCGCTAAGAAAGTTCTTGTGAAATTGGCAAAGTGATATTTGGAAGCCCATAGAGGTCTATGGTGAAAAAGGAAATATCCTCAGATGAAATCTGGAAAGAAGCTTTCTGAGAAACTGCTAAGTGTTCTGTTAATTCATCTCACAGAGTTACATCTGTATTTCGTGGATCTCTTTGCTAGCCTTATTTCTCTGGAATCTGAAAACAGATATTTCGGATCCCTTGGAAGACTATAGGGCCAAAGGAAATATCCTCCGATAACAAAGAGAAAGAAGCTTTCTGGGAAACTTCTTTGTGTTCTGTGAAATCAACTCACAGAGTTACAGCTTTCCCCTCAAGAAGCCTTTCGCTAAGACAGTTCTTGTGGAATTGGCAAAGTGATATTTGGAAGCCCATGGAGGGATATGTTGAAAAAGGAAATATCCTCAGATGAAATCTGGAAATAAGCTTTCTGAGTAACTGCTTAGTGTTCTGTTAATTCATCTCACAGAGTTACATCTGTATTTCGTGGATCTCTTTGCTAGCCTTATTTCTGTGGAATCTGAGAGCAGATATTTCGGATCCCTTGGAAGACTATAGGGTCAAAGGAAATATCCTCCGATAACAAAGACAAAGAAGCTTTCTGAGAAACTTCTTTGTGTTCTGTGAAATCATCTCACACAGTTACAGCTTTCCCCTTAAGAAGCCTTTCGCTAAGACAGTTCTTGTGGAATTGGCAAAGTGATATTTGGAAGCCCATAGAGGGCTATGGTGAAAAAGGAAATATCCTCAGATGAAATCTGGAAAGAAGCTTTCTGAGAAACTGCTTAGTGTTCTGTTAATTCATCTCACAGAGTTACATCTGTATTTCGTGGATCTCTTTGCTAGCCTTATTTCTGTGGAATCAGAGAACAGATATTTCGGATCCCTTGGAAGACTATAGGGCCAAAGGAAATATCCTCCGATAACAAAGAGAAAGAAGCTTTCTGAGAAACTTCTTTGTGTTCTGTGAAATCATCTCACAGAGTTACAGCTTTCCCTTCAAAAAGCGTTTCACTAAGACAGTTCTTGTGGAATTGGCAAAGTGATATTTGGAAGCCCATAGAGGACTACGTGGAAAAAGGAAATATCCTCAGATGAAATCTGGAAAGAAGCTTTCTGAGAACCTGCTTAGTGTTCTGTTAATTCATCTCACAGAGTTACATCTGTATTTCGTGGATCTCTTTGCTAGCCTTATTTCTATGGAATCTGAGAACAGATATTTCGGATCCCTTGGAAGAATATAGGGCCAAAGGAAATATCCTCTGATAACAAAGAGAAAGAAGCTTTCTGAGAAACTTCTTTGTGTTCTGTGAAATCATCTCACAGAGTTACAGCTTTCCCCTCAAGGAGCCTTTCGCTAAGACAGTTCTTGTGGAATTGGAAAAGCGATACTTGGAAGCCCATTGAGGGCTATGGTGAAAAAGGAAATATCCTCAGATGAAATCTGGAAAGAAGCTTTCTGAGAAAATGCTTAGTGTTCTGTTAATTCATCTCGCAGAGTTACATCTGTATTTCGTGGATCTCTTTGCTAGCCTTATTTCTGTGGAATCTGAGAACAGATATTTCGGATCCCTTTGATGACTATAGGGCCAAAGGAAGTATCCTACGATAACAAACAGAAAGAAGCTTTCTGAGGAACTTCTTTGTGTTCTGTGAAATCATCTCACAGAGTTACAGCTTTCCCCTCAAGAAGCCTTTCGCTAAGACACTTCTTGTGGAATTCGCAAAGTGATATTTGGAAGCCCATAGAGGGCTATGTTGAAAAAGGAAATATCCTCAGATGAAATCTGGAAAGAAGCTTTCTGAGAAACTGCTTAGTTTCTGATAATTCATCTCACAGAGTTACATCAGTATTTCCTGGATCTCTTTGCTAGCCTTATTTCTGTTAAACCTGAGAACAGATATTTCGGTTCCCTTTGAAGACTATAGGGTCAAAGGAAATATCCTCCGATAACAAAGACAAAGAAGCTTTCTGAGAAACTTATTTGTGTTCTGTGAAATCATCTCACAGAGTTACAGCTTTCCCCTTAAGAAGCCTTTCGCTAAGACAGTTCTTGTGGAATTGGCAAAGTGATATTTGGAAGCCCATAGAGGGCTATGGTGAAAAAGGAAATATCCTCAGATGAAATCTGGAAAGAAGCTTTCTGAGAAACTGCTTAGTGTTCTGTTAATCCATCTCACAGAGTTACATCTGTATTTCGTGGATCTCTTTGCTAGCCTTATTTCTGTGGAATCAGAGAACAGATATTTCGGATCCCTTGGAAGACTATAGGGCCAAAGGAAATGTCCTCCGATAACAAACAGAAAGAAGCTTTCTGAGAAACTTCTTTGTGTTCTGTGAAATCATCTCACAGAGTTACAGCTTTCCCCTCAAGAAGCCTTTCGCTAAGACCGTTCTTGTGGAATTGGCAAGGTGATATTTGGAAGCCCATAGAGGCCTATGGTGAAAAAGGAAATATCCTCAGATGAAATCTGGAAAGAAGCTTTCGGAGAAACTGCTTAGTGTTCTGTTAATTCATCTCACAGAGTTACATCTGTATTTCGTGGATCTCTTTGCTAGCCTTCTTTCTGTGGAATCTGAGAACAGATATTTCGGATCCCTTGGAAGACTATAGGGTCAAAGGAAATATCCTCCGATAAGAAAGAAAAAGAAGCTTTCTGAGAAACTTCTTTGTGTTCTGTGAAATCATCTCACAGAGTTACAGCTATCCCCTCAAGAAGCCTTTCGCTAAGACAGTTCTTGTGGAATTGGCAAATTGATATTTGGAAGCCCGTAGAAGGCTTTGGTGGAAAAGGAAATAACCTCAGACGAAATCTGGAAAGAAGCTTTCTGAGAAACTGCTTAGTGTTCGGTTAATTCATCTCACAGAGTTACATCGGTATTACGTGGATCTCTTTGCTAACCTTATTTCTGTGGAATCTGAGAACAGATATTTCGGATCCCTTTGATGACTATAGGGCCAAAGGAAATATCCTCCGATAACAAAGAGAAAGAACCTTTCTGAGAAACCTCTTTGTGTTCTGTAAAATCATCTCACAGAGTTACAGCTTTCCCCTCAAGAAGCCTTTCGCCAAGACAGTTCTTGTGGAATTGGCAAAGTGATATTTGGAAGCCCATAGAGGGCAATGGTGTAAATGGAAATATCCTCAGATGAAATCTGGAAAGAAGCTTTCTGAGAAACTGCTTAGTGTTCTGTTAATTCATCTCACAGAGTTACATCTGTATTTCGTGGATCTCTTTGCTAGCCTTATTTCTGTGGAATCTGAGAACAGATATTTCGTATCCCTTGGAAGACTGTAGGGCCAAAGGAAATATCCTCCGATAACGAAGAGAAATAACCTTTCTGAGAAACTTCTTTGTGTTCTGTTAAATCATCTCACAGAGTTACAGCTTTCCCCTCAAGAAGACTTTCGCTAAGACAGTTCTTGTGGAATTGGCAAAGTGATATTTGGAAGCCCATAGAGGGCTACGTTGAAAAAGGAAATATCCTCAGATGAAATCTGGAAAGAAGCTTTCTGAGAAACTGCTTAGGGTCCTGTTAATTCATCTCACAAAGTTACATCTGTATTTCACGGATCTCTTTGCTAGCCTTATTTCTGTGGAATCTGAGAACAGATATTTCGGATCCCTTGGAAGACTATAGGGCCAAAGGAAATATCCTCCGATAACAAAGAGAAAGAAGCTTTCTTAGAAACTTCTTTGTGTTCTGTGAAATCAACTCACAGAGTTAGAGCTTTCCCCTCAAGAAGCCTTTCGCTAAGACAGTTCTTGTCGAATTGGCAAAGTGATATTTGGAAGCCCATGGAGGGATATGTTGAAAAAGGAAATATCCTCAGATGAAATCTTGAAAGAAGCTTTCTGAGTAACTGCTTAGTGTTCTGTTAATTCATCTCACAGAGTTACATCTGTATTTCGTGGATCTCTTTGCTAGCCTTATTTCTGTGGAATCTGAGAGCAGATATTTCGGATCCCTTGGAAGACTATAGGGTCAAAGGAAATATCCTCCGATAACAAAGACAAAGAAGCTTTCTGAGAAACTTCTTTGTGTTCTGTGAAATCATCTCACACAGTTACAGCTTTCCCCTTAAGAAGCCTTTCGCTAAGACAGTTCTTGTGGAATTGGCAAAGTGATATTTGGAAGCCCATAGAGGGCTATGGTGAAAAAGGAAATATCCTCAGATGAAATCTGGAAAGAAGCTTTCTGAGAAACTGCTTAGTGTTCTGTTAATTCATCTCACAGAGTTACATCTGTATTTCGTGGATCTCTTTGCTAGCCTTATTTCTGTGGAATCAGAGAACAGATATTTCGGATCCCTTGGAAGACTATAGTGCCAAAGGAAATATCCTCCGATAACAAAGAGAAAGAAGCTTTCTGAGAAACTTCTTTGTGTTCTGTGAAATCATCTCACAGAGTTACAGCTTTCCCTTCAAAAAGCGTTTCACTAAGACAGTTCTTGTGGAATTGGCAAAGTGATATATGGAAGCCCATAGAGGACTACGTGGAAAAAGGAAATATCCTCAGATGAAATCTGGAAAGAAGCTTTCTGAGAAACTGCTTAGTGTCCTGTTAATTCATCTCACAGAGTTACATCTGTATTTCACGGATCTCTTTGCTAGCCTTATTTCTGTGGAATCTGAGAACAGATATTTCGGATCCCTTGGAAGACTATAGGGCCAAAGGGAATATCCTCCGATGACAAAGAGAAAGAAGCTTTCTGAGAAACTTCTTTGTGTTCTGTGAAATCATCTCACAGAGTTACAGCTTTCCCCTCAAGAAGCCTTTCGCTAAGACAGTTCTTCTGGAATTGGCAAAGTGATATTTGGAAGCCCATGGAGGGCTGTGGTGAAAAAGGAAATATCCTCAAATGAAATCTGGAAAGAAGCATTCTGAGAACCTGCTTAGTGTTCTGTTAATTCATCTCACAGAGTTACATCTGTATTTCGTGGATCTCTTTGCTAGCCTTATTTCTATGGAATCTGAGAACAGATATTTCGGATCCCTTGGAAGAATATAGGGCCAAAGGAAATATCCTCTGATAACAAAGAGAAAGAAGCTTTCTGAGAAACTTCTTTGTGTTCTGTGAAATCATCTCACAGAGTTACAGCTTTCCCCTCAAGGAGCCTTTCGCTAAGACAGTTCTTGTGGAATTGGAAAAGCGATACTTGGAAGCCCATTGAGGGCTAGGGTGAAAAAGGAAATATCCTCAGATGAAATCTGGAAAGCTTTCTGAGAAAATGCTTAGTGTTCTGTTAATTCATCTCGCAGAGTTACATCTGTATTTCGTGGATCTCTTTGCTAGCCTTATTTCTGTGGAATCTGAGAACAGATATTTCGGATCCCTTGGAAGACTATAGGGCCAAAGGAAATATCCTCCGATAACAAAGAGAAAGAAGCTTTCTGAGAAACTTCTTTGTGTTCTGTGAAATCAACTCACAGAGTTAGAGCTTTCCCCTCAAGAAGTCTTTCGCTAAGACAGTTCTTGTGGAATTGGCAAAGTGATATTTGGAAGCCCATGGAGGGATATGTTGAAAAAGGAAATATCCTCAGATGAAATCTGGAAAGAAGCTTTCTGAGTAACTGCTTAGTGTTCTGTTAATTCATCTCACAGAGTTACATCTGTATTTCGTGGATCTCTTTGCTAGCCTTATTTCTGTGGAATCTGAGAGCAGATATTTCGGATCCCTTGGAAGACTATAGGGTCAAAGGAAATATCCTCCGATAACAAAGACAAAGAAGCTTTCTGAGAAACTTCTTTGTGTTCTGTGAAATCATCTCACACAGTTACAGCTTTCCCCTTAAGAAGCCTTTCGCTAAGACAGTTCTTGTGGAATTGGCAAAGTGATATTTGGAAGCCCATAGAGGGCTATGGTGAAAAAGGAAATATCCTCAGATGAAATCTGGAAAGAAGCTTTCTGAGAAACTGCTAAGTGTTCTGTTAATTCATCTCACAGAGTTACATCTGTATTTCGTGCATCTCTTTGCTAGCCTTATTTCTGTGGAATCAGAGAACAGATATTTTGGATCCCTTGGAAGACTATAGGGCCAAAGGAAATATCCTCCGATAACAAAGAGAAAGAAGCTTTCTGAGTAACTTCTTTGTGTTCTGTGAAATCATCTCACAGAGTTACAGCTTTCCCTTCAAAAAGCGTTTCACTAAGACAGTTCTTGTGGAATTGGCAAAGTGATATTTGGAAGCCCATAGAGGGCTATGGTGTAAATGGAAATATCCTCAGATGAAATCTGGAAAGAAGCTTTCTGAGAAACTGCTTAGTGTTCTCTTAATTCATGTCACAGAGTTACATCTGTATTTCGTGGATCTCTTTGCTAGCCTTATTTCTGTGGAATCTGAGAACAGATATTTCGGATCCCTTTGAAGATTATAGGGTCAATGGAAATATCCTCCGATAACAAAGAGAAAGAAGCTTTCTGAGGAATTTCTTTGTGTTCTGTGAAATCATCTCACAGAGTTACAGCTTTCCCCTCAAGAAGCCTTTCGCTAAGAAAGTTCTTGTGAAATTGGGAAAGTGATATTTGGAAGCCCATAGAGGTCTATGGTGAAAAAGGAAATATCCTCAGATGAAATCTGGAAAGAAGCTTTCTGAGAAACTGCTTAGTGTTCTGTTAATTCATCTCACAGAGTTACATCAGTATTTCCTGGATCTCTTTGCTAGCCTTATTTCTGTTAAACCTGAGAACAGATATTTCGGTTCCCTTTGAAGACTATAGGGCCAAAGGAAATATCCTCCGATAACAAAGAGAAAGAAGCTTTCTGAGGAAGTTCTTTGTGTTCTGTGAAATCATCTCACAGAGTTACAGCTTTCTCCTCAAGGAGACTTTCGCTAAGACAGTTGTTGTGGAATTGGCAAAGTGATATATGGAAGCCAGTAGAGAGCTATGGTGAAAAAGGAAATATCCTCAGATGAAATCTGGAAAGAAGCTTTCTGAGAAACTGCTAAGTTTTCTGTTAATTCATCTCACAGAGTTACATCTGTATTTCGTGGATCTCTTTGCTAGCCTTATTTCTGTGGAATCTGAAAACAGATATTTCAGATCCCTTGGAAGACTATAGGGCCAAAGGAAATATCCTCCGATAACAAAGAGAAAGAAGCTTTCTGAGAAACTTCTTTGTGTTCTGTGAAATCAACTCACAGAGTTACAGCTTTCCCCTCAAGAAGCCTTTCGCTAAGACAGTTCTTGTGGAATTGGCAAAGTGATATTTGGAAGCCCATGGAGGGATATGTTGAAAAAGGAAATATCCTCAGATGAAATCTGGAAAGAAGCTTTCTGAGTAACTGCTTAGTGTTCTGTTAATTCATCTCACAGAGTTACATCTGTATTTCGTGGATCTCTTTGCTAGCCTTATTTCTGTGGAATCTGAGAGCAGATATTTCGGATCCCTTGGAAGACTATAGGGTCAAAGGAAATATCCTCCGATAACAAAGACAAAGAAGCTTTCTGAGAAACTTCTTTGTGTTCTGTGAAATCATCTCACACAGTTACAGCTTTCCCCTTAAGAAGCCTTTCGCTAAGACAGTTCTTGTGGAATTGGCAAAGTGATATTTGGAAGCCCATAGAGGGCTATGGTGAAAAAGGAAATATCCTCAGATGAAATCTGGAAAGAAGCTTTCTGAGAAACTGCTTAGTGTTCTGTTAATTCATCTCACAGAGTTACATCTGTATTTCGTGGATCTCTTTGCTAGCCTTATTTCTGTGGAATCAGAGAACAGATATTTCGGATCCCTTGGAAGACTATAGGGCCAAAGGAAATATCCTCCGATAACAAAGAGAAAGAAGCTTTCTGAGAAACTTCTTTGTGTTCTGTGAAATCATCTCACAGAGTTACAGCTTTCCCTTCAAAAAGCGTTTCACTAAGACAGTTCTTGTGGAATTGGCAAAGTGATATTTGGAAGCCCATAGAGGACTACGTGGAAAAAGGAAATATCCTCAAATGAAATCTGGAAAGAAGCTTTCGGAGAAACTGCTTAGTGTTCTGTTAATTCATCTCACAGAGTTACATCTGTATTTCGTGGATATCTTTGCTAGCCTTATTTCTGTGGAATTTGACAACAGATATTTCGGATGCCTTTGAAGACTATTGGGCCAAAGGAAATATCCTCCGATAACAAAGAGAAAGAAGCTTTCTGAGAAACTTCTTTGTGTTTGTGAAATCATCTCACAGATTTACAGCTTTCCCCTCAAGAAGCCTTTCGCTAAGACAGTTCTTGTGGAATTGGCAAAGTGATATTTGGAAGCCCATAGAGGGCTGTGGTGAAAAAGGAAATATCCTCAGATGAAATCTGGAAAGAAGCTTTCTGAGAACCTGCTTAGTGTTCTGTTAATTCATCTCACAGAGTTACATCTGTATTTCGTGGATCTCTTTGCTAGCCTTATTTCTATGGAATCTGAGAACAGATATTTCGGATCCCTTGGAAGAATATAGGGCCAAAGGAAATATCCTCTGATAACAAAGAGAAAGAAGCTTTCTGAGAAACTTCTTTGTGTTCTGTGAAATCATCTCACAGAGTTACAGCTTTCCCCTCAAGGAGCCTTTCGCTAAGACAGTTCTTGTGGAATTGGAAAAGCGATACTTGGAAGCCCATTGAGGGCTATGGTGAAAAAGGAAATATCCTCAGATGAAATCTGGAAAGAAGCTTTCTGAGAAAATGCTTAGTGTTCTGTTAATTCATCTCGCAGAGTTACATCTGTATTTCGTGGATCTCTTTGCTAGCCTTATTTCTGTGGAATCTGAGAACAGATATTTCGGATCCCTTTGATGACTATAGGGCCAAAGGAAGTATCCTACGATAACAAAGAGAAAGAAGCTTTCTGAGAAACCTCTTTGTGTTCTGTGAAATCATCTCACAGAGTTACAGCTATCCCCTCAAGAAGCCTTTCGCTAAGACAGTTCTTGTGGAATTGGCAAATTGATATTTGGAAGCCCGTAGAAGGCTTTGGTGAAAAAGGAAATAACCTCAGACGAAATCTGGAAAGAAGCTTTCTGAGAAACTTCTTAGTGTTCGGTTAATTCATCTCACAGAGTTACATCGGTATTACGTGGATCTCTTTGCTAACCTTATTTCTGTGGAATCTGAGAACAGATATTTCGGATCCCTTTGATGACTATAGGGCCAAAGGAAATATCCTCCGATAACAAAGAGAAAGAACCTTTCTGAGAAACCTCTTTGTGTTCTGTAAAATCATCTCACAGAGTTACAGCTTTCCCCTCAAGAAGCCTTTCGCCAAGACAGTTCTTGTGGAATTGGCAAAGTGATATTTGGAAGCCCATAGAGGGCAATGGTGAAAATGGAAATATCCTCAGATGAAATCTGGAAAGAAGCTTTCTGAGAAACTGCTTAGTGTTCTGTTAATTCATCTCACAGAGTTACATCTGTATTTCGTGGCTCTCTTTGCTAGCCTTATTTCTGTGGAATCTGAGAACAGATATTTCGTATCCCTTGGAAGACTGTAGGGCCAAAGGAAATATCCTCCGATAACGAAGAGAAATAACCTTTCTGAGAAACTTCTTTGTGTTCTGTTAAATCATCTCACTGAGTTACAGCTTTCCCCTCAAGAAGCCTTTCGCTAAGACAGTTCTTGTGGAATTGGCAAAGTGATATTTGGAAGCCCATAGAGGGCTACGTTGAAAAAGGAAATATCCTCAGATGAAATCTGGAAAGAAGCTTTCTGAGTAACTGCTTAGTGTTCTGTTAATTCATCTCACAGAGTTACATCTGTATTTCGTGGATCTCTTTGCTAGCCTTATTTCTGTGGAATCTGAGAGCAGATATTTCGGATCCCTTGGAAGACTATAGGGTCAAAGGAAATATCCTCCGATAACAAAGACAAAGAAGCTTTCTGAGAAACTTCTTTGTGTTCTGTGAAATCATCTCACAGAGTTACAGCTTTCCCCTTAAGAAACCTTTCGCTAAGACAGTTCTTGTGGAATTGGCAAAGTGATATTTGGAAGCCCATAGAGGACTACGTGGAAAAAGGAAATATCCTCAGATGAAATCTGGAAAGAAGCTTTCTGAGAAACTGCTTAGTGTCCTGTTAATTCATCTCACAGAGTTACATCTGTATTTCACGGATCTCTTTGCTAGCCTTATTTCTGTGGAATCTGAGAACAGATATTTCGGATCCCTTGGAAGACTATAGGGCCAAAGGGAATATCCTCCGATGACAAAGAGAAAGAAGCTTTCTGAGAAACTTCTTTGTGTTCTGTGAAATCATCTCACAGAGTTACAGCTTTCCCGTCAAGAAGCCGTTCGCTAAGACAGTTCTTCTGGAATTGGCAAAGTGATATTTGGAAGCCCATGGAGGGCTGTGGTGAAAAAGGAAATATCCTCAGATGAAATCTGGAAAGAAGCTTTCTGAGAACCTGCTTAGTGTTCTGTTAATTCATCT
Organism: Macaca mulatta; assembly: GCF_049350105.2. Lineage (NCBI taxonomy): Eukaryota > Metazoa > Chordata > Mammalia > Primates > Cercopithecidae > Macaca > Macaca mulatta. The sequence continues at coordinate 35,983,757 of NC_133418.1, forward strand.
CGCAGAGTTACATCTGTATTTCGTGGATCTCTTTGCAAGCCTTATTTCTGTGGAATCTGAGAACAGATATTTCGGATCCCTTTGATGACTATAGGGCCAAAGGAAATATCCTACGATAACAAACAGAAAGAAGCTTTCTGAGGAACTTCTTTGTGTTCTGTGAAATCATCTCACAGAGTTAAATCTTTCCCCTCAAGAAGCCTTTCGCTAAGACAGTTCTTGTGGAATTGGCAAAGTGATATTTGGAAGCCCAGAGAGGGCTATGTTGAAAAAGGAAATATCCTCAGATGAAATCTGGAAAGAAGCTTTCTGAGAAACTGCTTAGTGTTCTGTTAATTCATCTCACAGAGTTACATCAGTATTTCCTGGATCTCTTTGCTAGCCTTATTTCTGTTAAACCTGAGAACAGATATTTCGGTTCCCTTTGAAGACTATAGGGCCAAAGGAAATATCCTCCGATAACAAAGAGAAAGAAGCTTTCTGAGGAAGTTCTTTGTGTTCTGTGAAATCATCTCACAGAGTTACAGCTTTCTCCTCAAGGAGACTTTCGCTAAGACAGTTGTTGTGGAATTGGCAAAGTGATATATGGAAGCCAGTAGAGAGCTATGGTGAAAAAGGAAATATCCTCAGATGAAATCTGGAAAGAAGCTTTCTGAGAAACTGCTAAGTGTTCTGTTAATTCATCTCACAGAGTTACATCTGTATTTCGTGGATCTCTTTGCTAGCCTTATTTCTGTGGAATCTGAAAACAGATATTTCGGATCCCTTGGAAGACTATAGGGCCAAAGGAAATATCCTCCGATAACAAAGAGAAAGAAGCTTTCTGAGAAACTTCTTTGTGTTCTGTGAAATCAACTCACAGAGTTACAGCTTTCCCCTCAAGAAGCCTTTCGCTAAGACAGTTCTTGTGGAATTGGCAAAGTGATATTTGGAAGCCCATGGAGGGATATGTTGAAAAAGGAAATATCCTCAGATGAAATCTGGAAAGAAGCTTTCTGAGTAACTGCTTAGTGTTCTGTTAATTCATCTCACAGAGTTACATCTGTATTTCGTGGATCTCTTTGCTAGCCTTATTTCTGTGGAATCTGAGAGCAGATATTTCGGATCCCTTGGAAGACTATAGGGTCAAAGGAAATATCCTCCGATAACAAAGACAAAGAAGCTTTCTGAGAAACTTCTTTGTGTTCTGTGAAATCATCTCACACCGTTACAGCTTTCCCCTTAAGAAGCCTTTCGCTAAGACAGTTCTTGTGGAATTGGCAAAGTGATATTTGGAAGCCCATAGAGGGCTATGGTGAAAAAGGAAATATCCTCAGATGAAATCTGGAAAGAAGCTTTCTGAGAAACTGCTTAGTGTTCTGTTAATTCATCTCACAGAGTTACATCTGTATTTCGTGGATCTCTTTGCTAGCCTTATTTCTGTGGAATCAGAGAACAGATATTTCGGATCCCTTGGAAGACTATAGGGCCAAAGGAAATATCCTCCGATAACAAAGAGAAAGAAGCTTTCTGAGAAACTTCTTTGTGTTCTGTGAAATCATCTCACAGAGTTACAGCTATCCCCTCAAGAAGCCTTTCGCTAAGACAGTTCTTGTGGAATTGGCAAATTGATATTTGGAAGCCCATAGAAGGCTTTGGTGAAAAAGGAAATAACCTCAGACGAAATCTGGAAAGAAGCTTTCTGAGAAACTGCTTAGTGTTCGGTTAATTCATCTCACAGAGTTATATCGGTATTACGTTGATCTCTTTGCTAACCTTATTTCTGTGGAATCTGAGAACAGATATTTCGGATCCCTTTGATGACTATAGGGCCAAAGGAAATATCCTCCGATAACAAAGAGAAAGAAGCTTTCTGAGAAACCTCTTTGTGTTCTGTGTAATCATCTCACAGAGTTACAGCTTTCCCCTCAAGAAGCCTTTCGCTAAGACAGTTCTTGTGGAATTGGCAAAGTGATATTTGGAAGCCCATAGAGGGCAATGGTGAAAATGGAAATATCCTCAAATGAAATCTGGAAAGAAGCTTTCTGAGAAACTGCTTAGTGTTCTGTTAATTCATCTCACAGAGTTACATCTGTATTTCGTGGATCTCTTTGCTAGCCTTATTTCTGTGGAATCTGAGAACTGATATTTCGGATCCCTTGGAAGACTATAGGGCCAAAGGAAATATCCTCCGATAACGAAGAGAAATAACCTTTCTGAGAAACTTCTTTGTGTTCTGTGAAATCATCTCACAGAGTTACAGCTTTCCCCTCAAGAAGCCTTTCGCTAAGACCGTTCTTGTGGAATTGGCAAGGTGATATTTGGAAGCCCATAGAGGGCTATGGTGAAAAAGGAAATATCCTCAGATGAAATCTGGAAAGAAGCTTTCGGAGAAACTGCTTAGTGTTCTGTTAATTCATCTCACAGAGTTACATCTGTATTTCGAGGATCTCTTTGCTAGCCTTCTTTCTGTGGAATCTGAGAACAGATATTTCGGATCCCTTGGAAGACTATAGGGCCAAAGGAAATATCCTCCGATAAGAAAGAGAAAGAAGCTTTCTGAGAAACTTCTTTGTGTTCTGTGAAATCATCTCACAGAGTTACAGCTATCCCCTCAAGAAGCCTTTCGCTAAGACAGTTCTTGTGGAATTGGCAAATTGATATTTGGAAGCCCGTAGAAGGCTTTGGTGAAAAAGGAAATAACCTCAGACGAAATCTGGAAAGAAGCTTTCTGAGAAACTGCTTAGTGTTCGGTTAATTCATCTCACAGAGTTACATCGGTATTACGTGGATCTCTTTGCTAACCTTATTTCTGTGGAATCTGAGAACAGATATTTCGGATCCCTTTGATGACTATAGGGCCAAAGGAAATATCCTACGATAACAAAGAGAAAGAACCTTTCTGAGAAACCTCTTTGTGTTCTGTAAAATCATCTCACAGAGTTACAGCTTTCCCCTCAAGAAGCCTTTCGCTAAGACAGTTCTTGTGGAATTGGCAAAGTGATATTTGGAAGCCCATAGAGGGCAATGGTGAAAATGGAAATATCCTCAGATGAAATCTGGAAAGAAGCTTTCTGAGAAACTACTTAGTGTTCTGTTAATTCATCTCACAGAGTTACATCTGTATTTCGTGGATCTCTTTGCTAGCCTTATTTCTGTGGAATCTGAGAACAGATATTTCGTATCCCTTGGAAGACTGTAGGGCCAAAGGAAATATCCTCCGATAACGAAGAGAAATAACCTTTCTGAGAAACTTCTTTGTGTTCTGTTAAATCATCTCACAGAGTTACAGCTTTCCCCTCAAGAAGCCTTTCGCTAAGACAGTTCTTGTGGAATTGGCAAAGTGATATTTGGAAGCCCATAGAGGGCTACGTTGAAAAAGGAAATATCCTCAGATGAAATCTGGAAAGAAGCTTTCTGAGAAACTGCTTAGGGTCCTGTTAATTCATCTCACAAAGTTACATCTGTATTTCACGGATCTCTTTGCTAGCCTTATTTCTGTGGAATCTGAGAACAGATATTTCGGATCCCTTGGAAGACTATAGGGCCAAAGGAAATATCCTCCGATAACAAAGAGAAAGAAGCTTTCTGAGAAACTTCTTTGTGTTCTGTGAAATCAACTCACAGAGTTAGAGCTTTCCCCTCAAGAAGCCTTTCGCTAAGACAGTTCTTGTGGAATTGGCAAAGTGATATTTGGAAGCCCATGGAGGGATATGTTGAAAAAGGAAATATCCTCAGATGAAATCTGGAAAGAAGCTTTCTGAGTAACTGCTTAGTGTTCTGTTAATTCATCTCACAGAGTTACATCTGTATTTCGTGGATCTCTTTGCTAGCCTTATTTCTGTGGAATCTGAGAGCAGATATTTCGGATCCCTTGGAAGACTATAGGGTCAAAGGAAATATCCTCCGATAACAAAGACAAAGAAGCTTTCTGAGAAACTTCTTTATGTTCTGTGAAATCATCTCACACAGTTACAGCTTTCCCCTTAAGAAGCCTTTCGCTAAGACAGTTCTTGTGGAATTGGCAAAGTGATATTTGGAAGCCCATAGAGGGCTATGGTGAAAAAGGAAATATCCTCAGATGAAATCTGGAAAGAAGCTTTCTGAGAAACTGCTTAGTGTTCTGTTAATTCATCTCACAGAGTTACATCTGTATTTCGTGGATCTCTTTGCTAGCCTAATTTCTGTGGAATCAGAGAACAGATATTTCGGATCCCTTGGAAGACTATAGGGCCAAAGGAAATATCCTCCGATAACAAAGAGAAAGAAGCTTTCTGAGAAACTTCTTTGTGTTCTGTGAAATCATCTCACAGAGTTACAGCTATCCCCTGAAGAAGCCTTTCGCTAAGACAGTTCTTGTGGAATTGGCAAATTGATATTTGGAAGCCCATAGAAGGCTTTGGTGAAAAAGGAAATAACCTCAGACGAAATCTGGAAAGAAGCTTTCTGAGAAACTGCTTAGTGTTCGGTTAATTCATCTCACAGAGTTACATCGGTATTACGTTGATCTCTTTGCTAACCTTATTTCTGTGGAATCTGAGAACAGATATTTCGGATCCCTTTGATGACTATAGGGCCAAAGGAAATATCCTCCGATAACAAAGAGAAAGAAGCCTTCTGAGAAACCTCTTTGTGTTCTGTGAAATCATCTCACAGAGTTACAGCTTTCCCCTCAAGAAGCCTTTCGCTAAGACAGTTCTTGTGGAATTGGCAAAGTGATATTTGGAAGCCCATAGAGGGCAATCTTGAAAATGGAAATATCCTCAAATGAAATCTGGAAAGAAGCTTTCTGAGAAACTGCTTAGTGTTCTGTTAATTCATCTCACAGAGTTACATCTGTATTTCGTGGATCTCTTTGCTAGCCTTATTTCTGTGGAATCTGAGAACTGATATTTCGGATCCCTTGGAAGACTATAGGGCCAAAGGAAATATCCTCCGATAACGAAGAGAAATAACCTTTCTGAGAAACTTCTTTGTGTTCTGTGAAATCATCTCACAGAGTTACAGCTTTCCCCTCAAGAAGCCTTTCGCTAAGACAGTTCCTGTGGAATTGGCAAGGTGATATTTGGAAGCCCATAGAGGGCTATGGTGAAAAAGGAAATATCCTCAGATGAAATCTGGAAAGAAGCTTTCGGAGAAACTGCTTAGTGTTCTGTTAATTCATCTCACAGAGTTACATCTGTATTTCGTGGATCTCTTTGCTAGCCTTCTTTCTGTGGAATCTGAGAACAGATATTTCGGATCCCTTGGAAGACTATAGGGCCAAAGGAAATATCCTCCGATAAGAAAGAGAAAGAAGCTTTCTGAGAAACTTCTTTGTGTTCTGTGAAATCATCTCACAGAGTTACAGCTATCCCCTCAAGAAGCCTTTCGCTAAGACAGTTCTTGTGGAATTGGCAAATTGATATTTGGAAGCCCGTAGAAGGCTTTGGTGAAAAAGGAAATAACCTCAGACGAAATCTGGAAAGAAGCTTTCTGAGAAACTGCTTAGTGTTCGGTTAATTCATCTCACAGAGTTACATCGGTATTACGTGGATCTCTTTGCTAACCTTATTTCTGTGGAATCTGAGAACAGATATTTCGGATCCCTTTGATGACTATAGGGCCAAAGGAAATATCCTCCGATAACAAAGAGAAAGAACCTTTCTGAGAAACCTCTTTGTGTTCTGTAAAATCATCTCACAGAGTTACAGCTTTCCCCTCAAGAAGCCTTTCGCCAAGACAGTTCTTGTGGAATTGGCAAAGTGATATTTGGAAGCCCATAGAGGGCAATGGTGAAAATGGAAATATCCTCAGATGAAATCTGGAAAGAAGCCTTCTGAGAAACTGCTTAGTGTTCTGTTAATTCATCTCACAGACTTACATCTGTATTTCGTGGATCTCTTTGCTAGCCTTATTTCTGTGGAATCTGAGAACAGATATTTCGTATCCCTTGGAAGACTGTAGGGCCAAAGGAAATATCCTCCGATAACGAAGAGAAATAACCTTTCTGAGAAACTTCTTTGTGTTCTGTTAAATCATCTCACAGAGTTACAGCTTTCCCCTCAAGAAGCCTTTCGCTAAGACAGTTCTTGTGGAATTGGCAAAGTGATATTTGGAAGACCATAGAGGGCTACGTTGAAAAAGGAAATATCCTCAGATGAAATCTGGAAAGAAGCTTTCTGAGAAACTGCTTAGGGTCCTGTTAATTCATCTCGCAAAGTTACATCTGTATTTCACGGATCTCTTTGCTAGCCTTATTTCTGTGGAATCTGAGAACAGATATTTCGGATCCCTTGGAAGACTATAGGGCCAAAGGAAATATCCTCCGATAACAAAGAGAAAGAAGCTTTGTGAGAAACTTCTTTGTGTTCTGTGAAATCAACTCACAGAGTTAGAGCTTTCCCCTCAAGAAGCCTTTCGCTAAGACAGTTCTTGTCGAATTGGCAAAGTGATATTTGGAAGCCCATGGAGGGATATGTTGAAAAAGGAAATATCCTCAGATGAAATCTGGAAATAAGCTTTCTGAGTAACTGCTTAGTGTTCTGTTAATTCATCTCACAGAGTTACATCTGTATTTCGTGGATCTCTTTGCTAGCCTTATTTCTGTGGAATCTGAGAGCAGATATTTCGGATCCCTTGGAAGACTATAGGGTCAAAGGAAATATCCTCCGATAACAAAGACAAAGAAGCTTTCTGAGAAACTTCTTTGTGTTCTGTGAAATCATCTCACACAGTTACAGCTTTCCCCTTAAGAAGCCTTTCGCTAAGACAGTTCTTGTGGAATTGGCAAAGTGATATTTGGAAGCCCATAGAGGGCTATGGTGAAAAAGGAAATATCCTCAGATGAAATCTGGAAAGAAGCTTTCTGAGAAACTGCTTAGTGTTCTGTTAATTCATCTCACAGAGTTACATCTGTATTTCGTGGATCTCTTTGCTAGCCTTATTTCTGTGGAATCAGAGAACAGATATTTCGGATCCCTTGGAAGACTATAGGGCCAAAGGAAATATCCTCCGATAACAAAGAGAAAGAAGCTTTCTGAGAAACTTCTTTGTGTTCTGTGAAATCATCTCACAGAGTTACAGCTTTCCCTTCAAAAAGTGTTCACTAAGACAGTTCTTGTGGAATTGGCAAAGTGATATTTGGAAGCCCATAGAGGACTACGTGGAAAAAGGAAATATCCTCAGATGAAATCTGGAAAGAAGCTTTCTGAGAAACTGCTTAGTGTCCTGTTAATTCATCTCACAGAGTTACATCTGTATTTCACGGATCTCTTTGCTAGCCTTATTTCTGTGGAATCTGAGAACAGATATTTCGGATCCCTTGGAAGACTATAGGGCCAAAGGGAATATCCTCCGATGACAAAGAGAAAGAAGCTTTCTGAGAAACTTCTTTGTGTTCTGTGAAATCATCTCACAGAGTTACAGCTTTCCCCTCAAGAAGCCGTTCGCTAAGACAGTTCTTCTGGAATTGGCAAAGTGATATTTGGAAGCCCATAGAGGGTTATGGTGAAAAAGGAAATATCCTCAAATGAAATCTGGAAAGAAGCTTTCGGAGAAACTGCTTAGTGTTCTGTTAATTCATCTCACAGAGTTACATCTGTATTTCGTGGATCTCTTTGCTACCTTATTTCTCTGGAATCTGAGAAGAGATATTTCGGATCCCTTGGAAGACTATAGGGCCAAAGGAAATATCCTCCGATAACAAAGAGAAAGAAGCTTTCTGAGAAACTTCTTTGTGTTCTGTGAAATCATCTCACAGAGTTACAGCTTTCCCCTCAAGAAGCCTTTCGCTAAGACAGTTCTTGTGGAATTGGCAAAGTGATATTTGGAAGCCCATAGAGGGCTATGGTGAAAATGGAAATATCCTCAGATGAAATCTGGAAAGAAGCTTTCTGAGAAACTGCTTAGTGTTCTCTTAATTCATGTCACAGAGTTACATCTGTATTTCGTGGATCTCTTTGCTAGCCTTATTTCTGTGGAATCTGAGAACAGATATTTCGGATCCCTTTGAAGATTATAGGGTCAATGGAAATATCCTCCGATAACAAAGAGAAAGAAGCTTTCTGAGGAATTTCTTTGTGTTCTGTGAAATCATCTCACAGAGTTACAGCTTTCCCCTCAAGAAGCCTTTCGCTAAGAAAGTTCTTGTGAAATTGGCAAAGTGATATTTGGAAGCCCATAGAGGTCTATGGTGAAAAAGGAAATATCCTCAGATGAAATCTGGAAAGAAGCTTTCTGAGAAACTGCTAAGTGTTCTGTTAATTCATCTCACAGAGTTACATCTGTATTTCGTGGATCTCTTTGCTAGCCTTATTTCTGTGGAATCTGAAAACAGATATTTCGGATCCCTTGGAAGACTATAGGGCCAAAGGAAATATCCTTCGATAACAAAGAGAAAGAAGCTTTCTGAGAAACTTCTTTGTGTTCTGTGAAATCAACTCACAGAGTTAGAGCTTTCCCCTCAAGAAGCCTTTCGCTAAGACAGTTCTTGTGGAATTGGCAAAGTGATATTTGGAAGCCCATAGAGGGCTGTGGTGAAAAAGGAAATATCCTCAGATGAAATCTGGAAAGAAGCTTTCTGAGAAACTGCTTAGTGTTCTGTTAATTCATCTCACAGAGTTACATCTGTATTTCGTGGATCTCTTTGCTAGCCTTATTTCTGTGGAATCAGAGAACAGATATTTCGGATCCCTTGGAAGACTATAGGGCCAAAGGAAATATCCTCCGATAACAAAGAGAAAGAAGCTTTCTGAGAAACTTCTTTGTGTTCTGTGAAATCATCTCACAGAGTTACAGCTTTCCCTTCAAAAAGCGTTTCACTAAGACAGTTCTTGTGGAATTGGCAAAGTGATATTTGGAAGCCCATAGAGGACTACGTGGAAAAAGGAAATATCCTCAAATGAAATCTGGAAAGAAGCTTTCGGAGAAACTGCTTAGTGTTCTGTTAATTCATCTCACAGAGTTACATCTGTATTTCGTGGATATCTTTGCTAGCCTTATTTCTGTGGAATTTGACAACAGATATTTCGGATGCCTTTGAAGACTATTGGGCCAAAGGAAATATCCTCCGATAACAAAGAGAAAGAAGCTTTCTGAGAAACTTCTTTGTGTTTGTGAAATCATCTCACAGATTTACAGCTTTCCCCTCAAGAAGCCTTTCGCTAAGACACTTCTTGTGGAATTGGCAAAGTGATATTTGGAAGCCCATAGAGGGCTGTGGTGAAAAAGGAAATATCCTCAGATGAAATCTGGAAAGAAGCTTTCTGAGAACCTGCTTAGTGTTCTGTTAATTCATCTCACAGAGTTACATCTGTATATCGTGGATCTCTTTGCTAGCCTTATTTCTATGGAATCTGAGAACAGATATTTCGAATCCCTTGGAAGAATATAGGGCCAAACGAAATATCCTCTGATAACAAAGAGAAAGAATCTTTCTGAGAAACTTCTTTGTGTTCTGTGAAATCATCTCACAGAGTTACAGCTTTCCCCTCAAGGAGCCTTTCGCTAAGACAGTTCTTGTGGAATTGGAAAAGCGATACTTGGAAGCCCATTGAGGGCTATGGTGAAAAAGGAAATATCCTCAGATGAAATCTGGAAAGAAGCTTTCTGAGAAAATGCTTAGTGTTCTGTTAATTCATCTCGCAGAGTTACATCTGTATTTCGTGGATCTCTTTGCTAGCCTTATTTCTGTGGAATCTGAGAACAGATATTTCGGATCCCTTTGATGACTATAGGGCCAAAGGAAATATCCTACGATAACAAACAGAAAGAAGCTTTCTGAGGAACTTCTTTGTGTTCTGTGAAATCATCTCAAAGAGTTAAAGCTTTCCCCTCAAGAAGCCTTTCGCTAAGACAGTTTTTGTGGAATTGGCAAAGTGATATTTGGAAGCCCATAGAGGGCTATGTTGAAAAAGGAAATATCCTCAGATGAAAACTGGAAAGAAGCTTTCTGAGAAACTGCTTAGTGTTCTGTTAATTCATCTCACAGAGTTACATCAGTATTTCCTGGATCTCTTTGCTAGCCTTATTTCTGTGGAACCTGAGAACAGATATTTCGGTTCCCTTTGAAGACTATAGGGCCAAAGGAAATATCCTCCGATAACAAAGAGAAAGAAGCTTTCTGAGAAACTTCTTTGTGTTCTGTGAAATCAACTCACAGAGTTAGAGCTTTCCCCTCAAGAAGCCTTTCGCTAAGACAGTTCTTGTGGAATTGGCAAAGTGATATTTGGAAGCCCATAGAGGGCTGTGGTGAAAAAGGAAATATCCTCAGATGAAATCTGGAAAGAAGCTTTCTGAGAAACTGCTTAGTGTTCTGTTAATTCATCTCACAGAGTTACATCTGTATTTCGTGGATCTCTTTGCTAGCCTTATTTCTGTGGAATCAGAGAACAGATATTTCGGATCCCTTGGAAGACTATAGGGCCAAAGGAAATATCCTCCGATAACAAAGAGAAAGAAGCTTTCTGAGAAACTTCTTTGTGTTCTGTGAAATCATCTCACAGAGTTACAGCTTTCCCTTCAAAAAGCGTTTCACTAAGACAGTTCTTGTGGAATTGGCAAAGTGATATTTGGAAGCCCATAGAGGACTACGTGGAAAAAGGAAATATCCTCAAATGAAATCTGGAAAGAAGCTTTCGGAGAAACTGCTTAGTGTTCTGTTAATTCATCTCACAGAGTTACATCTGTATTTCGTGGATATCTTTGCTAGCCTTATTTCTGTGGAATTTGACAACAGATATTTCGGATGCCTTTGAAGACTATTGGGCCAAAGGAAATATCCTCCGATAACAAAGAGAAAGAAGCTTTCTGAGAAACTTCTTTGTGTTTGTGAAATCATCTCACAGATTTACAGCTTTCCCCTCAAGAAGCCTTTCGCTAAGACACTTCTTGTGGAATTGGCAAAGTGATATTTGGAAGCCCATAGAGGGCTGTGGTGAAAAAGGAAATATCCTCAGATGAAATCTGGAAAGAAGCTTTCTGAGAACCTGCTTAGTGTTCTGTTAATTCATCTCACAGAGTTACATCTGTATATCGTGGATCTCTTTGCTAGCCTTATTTCTATGGAATCTGAGAACAGATATTTCGAATCCCTTGGAAGAATATAGGGCCAAACGAAATATCCTCTGATAACAAAGAGAAAGAATCTTTCTGAGAAACTTCTTTGTGTTCTGTGAAATCATCTCACAGAGTTACAGCTTTCCCCTCAAGGAGCCTTTCGCTAAGACAGTTCTTGTGGAATTGGAAAAGCGATACTTGGAAGCCCATTGAGGGCTATGGTGAAAAAGGAAATATCCTCAGATGAAATCTGGAAAGAAGCTTTCTGAGAAAATGCTTAGTGTTCTGTTAATTCATCTCGCAGAGTTACATCTGTATTTCGTGGATCTCTTTGCTAGCCTTATTTCTGTGGAATCTGAGAACAGATATTTCGGATCCCTTTGATGACTATAGGGCCAAAGGAAATATCCTACGATAACAAACAGAAAGAAGCTTTCTGAGGAACTTCTTTGTGTTCTGTGAAATCATCTCAAAGAGTTAAAGCTTTCCCCTCAAGAAGCCTTTCGCTAAGACAGTTCTTGTGGAATTGGCAAAGTGATATTTGGAAGCCCATAGAGGGCTATGTTGAAAAAGGAAATATCCTCAGATGAAAACTGGAAAGAAGCTTTCTGAGAAACTGCTTAGTGTTCTGTTAATTCATCTCACAGAGTTACATCAGTATTTCCTGGATCTCTTTGCTAGCCTTATTTCTGTGGAACCTGAGAACAGATATTTCGGTTCCCTTTGAAGACTATAGGGCCAAAGGAAATATCCTCCGATAACAAAGAGAAAGAAGCTTTCTGAGGAAGTTCTTTGTGTTCTGTGAAATCATCTCACAGAGTTACAGCTTTCTCCTCAAGGAGACTTTCGCTAAGACAGTTGTTGTGGAATTGGCAAAGTGATATATGGAAGCCAGTAGAGAGTTATGGTAAAAAAGGAAATATCCTCAGATGAAATCTGTAAAGAAGCTTTCTGAGAAACTGCTTAGTGTTCTGTTAAATCATCTCACAGAGTTACATCTGTATTTCGTGGATCTCTTTGCTAGCCTTATTTCTGTGGAATCTGAGAACAGATATTTCGGATCCCTTGGAAGACTATAGGGCCAAAGGAAATATCCTCCGATAACAAAGAGAAAGAAGCTTTCTGAGAAACTTCTTTGTGTTCTGTGAAATCATCTCACAGAGTTACAGCTTTCCCCTCAAGAAGCCTTTCGCTAAGACCGTTCTTGTGGAATTGGCAAAGTGATATTTGGAAGCCCATAGAGGGCTATGGTGAAAAAGGAAATATCATCAGATGAAATCTGGAAAGAAGCTTTCCGAGAAACTGCTTAGTGTTCTGTTAATTCACCTCACAGAGTTTCATCTGTATTTCGTGAATCTCTTTGCTAGCCTTATTTCTGTGGAAACTGAGAACAGATATTTCGGATCCCTTGGAAGACTATAGGGCCAAAGGAAATATCCTCCGATAACAAAGAGAAAGAAGCTTTCTGAGAAACTTCTTTGTGTTCTGTGAAATCATCTCACAGAGTTACAGCTTTTCCCTCAAGAAGCCTTTCGCTAAGACAGTTCTTGTGGAATTGGCAAAGTGATATTTCGTAGCCCATAGAGGGCTATGGTGAAAAATGAAATATCCTCACATGAAATCTGGAAAGAAGCTTTCTGAGAAACTGCTTAGTGTTCTGTTAAATCATCTCACAGAGTTACATCTGTATTTCGTGGATCTCTCTGCTAGCCTTGTTTCTGTCGAATCTGAGAACACATATTTCTGATCCGTTTGAAGACTATAGGGCCAAGGAAATATCCTCCAATAACAAAGAGAAAGAAGCTTTCTGAGAAACTTCTTTGTGTTCTGTGAAATCATCTCACAGAGTTAAAGCTTTCCCCTCAAGAAGCCTTTCGCTAAGACAGTTCTTGTGGAATTGGCAAAGTGATATTTGGAAGCCCATAGAGGGCTATGGTGAAAAAGGAAATATCCTCAGATGAAATCTGGAAAGAAGCATTTTGAGAAACTGCTCTGTGATATATGACTTCCACTCACAGAGTTACATCTGTCTTTCGTGTATCTTTTGCTAGCCTGATTTCAGTGGAATCTGAGAACAGATATTTCGGATCCTTTGAAGACTATAGGACCAAAGGAAATATCCTCTGATAACAAAGAGTAAGAAGCTTTCTGAGAAACTTCTTTGTGTTCTGTGAAATCATCTCACAGAGTTACAGCTTTCCCCTCAAGAAGCCTTTCGCTAAGACAGTTCTTGTGGAAATGGCAAAGTGATATTTGGAAGCCATAGAGGGCTATGGTGAAAATGGAAATAGCCTCAGATGAAATCTGGAAAGAAGCTTTCTGAGAAACTGCTTAGTGTTCTGTTAATTCATCTCACAGAGTTACATCTGTATTTCGTGGATGTCTTTGCTAGCCTTATTTCTGGGAATCTGAGAACAGATATTTCGGATCCCTTTGAAGACTATAGGGCCAAAGGAATTATCCTCCGATAACAAAGATAAAGAAGCTTTCTGAGAAACTTCTTTGTGTTCTGTGAAATCATCTCACAGAGTTACAGCTTTCCCCTCAAGAAGCCTTTCGCTAAGACAGTTCTTGTGGAATTGGCAAAGTGATATTTGGAAGCCCATAGAGGGCTATGGTGAAAAAGGAAATATCCTCAGATGAAATCTGGAAAGAAGCTTTCTGAGAAACTGCTCTGTGATATGTGACTTCCACTCACAGATTTACATCTGTATTTCGTGGATCTCTTTGCTAGCCTTATTTCTGTGGAATCTGAGAACAGATATTTCGGATCCCTTTGAAGACGATAGGGCCAAAGGAAATAACCTAAGATAAGAAAGAGAAAGAAGCTTTCTGAGAAACTTCTTTGTGTTCTGTGAAATCATCTCACAGAGTTACAGCTTTCCCCTCAAGAAGCCTTTCGCTAACACAGTTCTTGTGGAATTGGCAAAGTGATATTTGGAAGCCCATAGAGGGCTATGGTGAAAAAGGAAATATCATCAGATGAAATCTGGAAAGAAGATTTTCCGAGAAACTGCTTAGTGTTCTGTTAATTCACCTCACAGAGTTACATCTGTATTTCGTGAATCTCTTTGCTAGCATTATTTCTGTGGAAACTGAGAACAGATATTTCGGATCCCTTTGAAGACTATAGGGCCAAAGGAAATATCCTCCGATAACAAAGAGAAAGAAGCTTTCTGAGAAACTTCTTTGTGTTCTGTGAAATCATCTCACAGAGTTACAGCTTTTCCCTCAAGAAGCCTTTCGCTAAGACAGTTCTTGTGGAACTGGCAAAGTGATATTTGGAAGCCCATAGAGGGCTATGGTGAAAAAGGAAATATCCTCAGATGAAATCTGGAAAGAAGCTTTCTGAGAAACTGCTCTGTGATATGTGACTTCCACTCACAGATTTACATCTGTATTTCGTGGATCTCTTTGCTAGCCTTATTTCTGTGGAATCTGAGAACAGATATTTCGGATCCCTTTGAAGACTATATGGCCAAAGGAAATATCCTCCGAAAACAAAGGGAAAGAAGCTTTCTGAGAAACTTCTTCGTGTTCTGTGAAATCATCTCCCATAGTTACAGCCTTCCCCTCAAGAAGCCTTTCGCTAAGACAGTTCTTGTGGAATTGGCAAAGTGATATTTGGAAGCCCATAGAGGGCTATCGTGAAAATGGAAATATCCTCAGATGAAATCTGGAAAGAAGTTTTCTGAGAAACTGCTTAGTGTTCTGTTAATTCAACTCACAGAGTTACATCTGTATTTCGTGTATGTCTTTGCTAGACTTATTTCTGTGCAATCTGAGAATAGATATTTCGGATCCCTTTGAACACTATAGGGCCAAAAGAAATATCATCTGATAACAAAGGGAAAAAAGCTTTCTGAGAAAGTTCTTTGTGTTCTGTGAAATCATCTCTCAGAGTTACAGCTTTCCCGTCAAGAAGCCTTTCGCTAAGACCGTTCTTGTGGAATTGGCAAAGTGATATTTCGAAGGCCATAGAGGGCTATGATGAAAATGGAAATATCCTCAGATGAAATCTGGAAAGAAGCTTTCTGAGAAACTGCTTAGTGTTCTGTTAATTCATCTCACAGAGTTACATCTGTATTTTGTGGATCTCTTTGCTAGCCTTATTTCTGTGGAATCTGAGAACAGATATTTCGGATCCCTTTGAAGACTATAGGGCCAAAAGAAATATCCTCCCATAACAAAGAGAAAGAAGCTTTCTCAGAGACTTCTTTGTGTTCTGTGAAACCATCTCACAGAGTTACAGCTTTCCCCGCAAGAAGCCTTTCGCTAAGACAGTTCTTGTGGAATTGGCAAAGTGATATTTGGAAGCCCATAGAGGGCTATGGTGAAAATGGAAATAGCCTCAGATGAAATCTGGAAAGAAGCTTTTTGAGAAACTGCTTAGTGTTCTGTTAATTCATCTCACAGAGTTACATCTGTATTTCGTGGATGTCTTTGCTAGCCTTATTTCTGTGGAATCTTAGAACAGATATTTCGGATCCCTTTGAAGACTATAGGGCCAAAGGAATTATCCTCCGATAACAAAGATAAAGAAGCTTTCTGAGAAACTTCTTTGTGTTCTGTGAAATCATCTCACAGAGTTACAGCTTTCCCCTCAAGAAGCCTTTCGCTAAGACAGTTCTTGTGGAATTGGCAAAGTGATATTTGGAAGCCCATAGAGGGCTATGGTGAAAAAGGAAATATCCTCAGATGAAATCTGGAAAGAAGCTTTCTGAGAAACTGCTCTGTGATATGTGACTTCCACTCACAGATTTACATCTGTATTTCGTGGATCTCTTTGCTAGCCTTATTTCTGTGGAATCCGAGAACAGATATTTCGGATCCCTTTGAAGACGATAGGGCCAAAGGAAATAACCTAAGATAACAAAGAGAAAGAAGCTTTCTGAGAAACTTCTTTGTGTTCTGTGAAATCATCTCACAGAGTTACAGCTTTCCCCTCAAGAAGCCTTTCGCTAACACAGTTCTTGTGGAATTGGCAAAGTGATATTTGGAAGCCCATAGAGGGCTATGGTGAAAAAGGAAATATCATCAGATGAAATCTGGAAAGAAGCTTTCCGAGAAACTGCTTAGTGTTCTTTTAATTCACCTCACAGAGTTACATCTGTATTTCGTGAATCTCTTTGCTAGCCTTATTTCTGTGGAAACTGAGAACAGATATTTCGGATCCCTTTGAAGACTATAGGGCCAAAGAAAATATCCTCCGATAACAAAGAGAAAGAAGCTTTCTGAGAAACTTCTTTGTGTTCTGTGAAATCATCTCACAGAGTTACAGCTTTTCCCTCAAGAAGCCTTTCGCTAAGACAGTTCTTGTGGAATTGGCAAAGTGATATTTGGAAGCCCATAGAGCGCTATGGTGAAAAATGAAATATCCTCACATGAAATCTGGAAAGAAGCTTTCTGAGAAACTGCTTAGTGTTCTGTTAATTCAACTCACAGAGTTACATCTGTATTTCGTGTATCTCTTTGCTAGACTTATTTCTGTGCAATCTGAGAATAGATATTTCGGATCCCTTTGAACACTATAGGGCCAAAAGAAATATCATCTGATAACAAACGGAAAGAAGCTTTCTGAGAAAGTTCTTTGTGTTCTGTGAAATCATCTCTCGGAGTTACAGGTTTCCCCTCAAGAAGCCTTTCGCTAAGACAGTTCTTGTGGAATTGGCAAAGTGATATTTCGAAGGCCATAGAGGGCTATGGTGAAAATGGAAATATCCTCAGATGAAATCTGGAAAAAAGCTTTCTATGAAACTGCTTAGTGTTCTGTTAATTCATCTCACAGAGTTACATCTGTATTTTGTGGATCTCTTTGCTAGCCTTATTTCTGTGGAATCTGAGAACAGATATTTCGGATCCCTTTGAAGACTATAGGGCCAAAGGAAATATCCTCCGATAAAAAAGAGAAAGAAGCTTTCGGAGAAACTTCTTTGTGTTCTGTGAAATCATCTCTCGGAGTTACAGCTTTCCACTCAAGAAGCCTTTCGCTAAGACAGTTCTTATGGAATTGGTAAAGTGATATTTGGAAGCCCATAGAGGGCTATGGTGAAAATGGAAATATCCAAAGATGAAATCTGGAAAGAAGCTTTCTGAGAAACTGCTTAGTGTTCTGTTAATTCATCTCACAGAGTTACATCTTTATTTCGTGGAACTCTTTGCTAGCCTTATTTCTGTGGAATCTGAGAACAGATATTTCGGATCCCTTTGAAGACTATAGGGCCAAAAGAAATATCCTCCGATAACAAAGAGAAAGAAGCTTTCTGAGAAACTTCTTTGTGTTCTGTGAAATCATCTCACAGAGTTACAGCTTTCCCCTCAAGAAGCCTTTCGCTAAGACAGTTCTTGTGGAATTGGCAAAGTGATATTTGGAAGCCCATAGAGGGATATGGTGAAAATGGAAATATCCTCAGATGACATCTGGAAAGAAGCATTTTGAGAAACTGCTCTGTGATATATGACTTCCACTCACAGAGTTACATCTGTATTTCGTGGATCTTTTGCTAGCCTTATTTCTGTGGAATCTGACAACAGATATTTCGGATCCTTTTGAAGACAATAGGGCCAAAGGAAATATTCTCCGATAACCAAGACGAAGAAGCTTTCTGAGAAACTTCTTTGTGTTCTGCGAAATCATCTCACAGAGTTACAGCTTTTCCCTCAAGAAGCCTTTCGGTAAGACAGTTCTTGTGGAATTGGCAAAGTAATATTTGGAAGACCGTAGAGGTCTATGGTGACAAAGGAAATATCCTCAGATGAAATCTGGAAAGAAGCTTTCTGAGAAACTGCTTAGTGTTCTGTTAATTCATCTCACAGAGTTATATCTGTATTTCGTGGATCTCTCTGCTAGCCTTATTTCTGTGGAATCTGAGAACAGATATTTCTGATCCGCTTGAAGACTATAGGGCCAAGGAAATATCCTCCGATAACAAAGAGAAAGAAGCTTTCTGAGAAACTTCTTTGTGTTCTGTGAAATCATCTCACAGAGTTACAGCTTTCTCCTCAAGAAGTCTTTCGCTAAGACAGTTCTTGTGGAATTGGCAAAGTGATATTTGGAAGCCCATAGAGGGCTATGGTGAAAAAGGAAATATCCTCAGATGAAATCTGGAAAGAAGCATTTTGAGAAACTGCTCTGTGATATACGACTTCCACTCACAGAGTTACATCAGTATTTCGTGGATCTTTTGCTAGCCTTATTTCTGTGGAATCTGAGAACAGATATTTCGGATCCTTTTGAAGACTATAGGGACAAAGGAAATATCCACCGATAAAAAAGAGAAAGAAGCTTTCTGAGAAACTTATTTGTGTTCTGCGAAATCATCTCACAGAGTTACAGCTTACCTCTCGAGAAGCCTTTCGTTAAGGGAGTTCTTGTGGAATTGGCAAAGTGATATTTGGAAGCCCATAGAGGGCAATGCTGAAAAAGGAAATATCCTCAGATGAAATCTGGAAAGAAGTTTCTGAGAAACTGCTTAGTGTTCTCTTAATTCATCTCACAGAGTTGCATCTGTATTTCGTCGATCTCTTTGCTAGCCTTATTTCTGTGGAATCTGAGAACAGATATTTCGGATCCCTTAGAAGACTATAGGGCCAAGGATATATCCTCCGATAACAAAGAGAAAGAAGCTTTCTGAGAAACTTCTTTGTGTTCCGTGAAATCATCTCACAGTGTTACAGCTTTCCTCTCAAGAAGCCTTTCGGTAAGACAGTTCTTGTGGAATTGGCAAAGTGATATTTGGAAGCCCGTAGAGGTCAATGGTGACAAAGGAAATATCCTCAGATGAAATCTGGAAAGAAGCTTTCTGAGAAACTGCTTAGTGTTCTGTTAATTCATCTCACAGAGTTACATCTGTATTTCGTGGATCTCTCTGCAAGCCTTATTTCTGTGGAATCTGAGAACAGATATTTCTGATCCGTTTGAAGACTATAGGGCCAAGGATATATCCTCCGATAACAAAGAGAAAGAAGCTTTCTGAGAAACTTCTTTGTGTTCTGTGAAACCATCTCACAGATTTACAGCTTTCTCCTCAAGAAGCCTTTCGCTAAGACAGTTCTTGTGGAATTGGCAAAGTGATATTTGGAAGCCCATAGAGGGCTAAGGTGAAAAAGGAAATATCCTCAGATGAAATCTGGAAAGAAGCATTATGAGAAACTGCTCTGTGATATATGACTTCCACTCACAGAGTTACATCTGTATTTCGTGTATCTTTTGCTAGCCTTATTTCAGTGGAATCTGAGAACAGATATTTCGGATCCTTTGAAGACAATAGGGCCAAAGGAAATATCCTCCGATAACAAAGAGTAAGAAGCTTTCTGAGAAACTACATCGTGTTCTGTGAAATCATCTCACAGAGTTACAGCTTTCCCCTCTAGAAGCCTTTTGCTAAGACAGTTCTTGTGGAAATGGCAAAGTGATATTTGGAATCCATTGAGGGCTATGGTGAAAATGGAAATATCCTCAGTTGAAATCTGGAAATAAGCTTTCTGAGAAACTGCTTAGTGTTCTGTTAATTCATCTCACAGAGTTACATCTGTATTTCGTGGATCTCTTTGCTAGCCTTATTTCTGTGGAATCTGAGAACAGATATTTCGGATCCCTTTGAAGACTATTTTGCCAAAGGAAATATGCTCCGATAACAAAGAGAAAGAAGCTTTCTGAGAAACTTCTTTGTGTTCTGTGAAATCATCTCACAGAGTTACAGCTTTCCCCTCAAGAAGCCTTTCGCTAAGACAGTTCTTGTGGAATTGGCAAAGTGATATTTGGAAGCCCATAGAGGGCTATTGTGAAAAAGGAAATATCATCAGATAAAATCAGGAAAGAAGCTTTCTGAGAAACTGCTTAGTGTTCTGTTAATTCATCACACAGAGTTACATCTGTATTTCGTGGATCTCTTTGCTAGCCTTATTTCTGTGGAATCTGAGAATAGATATTTCGGATCCCTTTGAAGACTGTAGGTCCAAAGGAAATATCCTCCGATAACAAAGAGAATGAAGCTTTCTGAGAAACTTCTTTCTGTTCTGTGAAATCATCTTACAGACCTACAGCTTTCCCCTCAAGAAGCCTTTCGCTAAGACAGTTCTTGTGGAATTGGCAAAGTGATATTTGGAAGCCCATAGAGGCTATGGTGAAAAAGGAAATATCCTCAGATGAAATCTGAAAAGAAGCATTTTGAGAAACTGCTCTGTGATATATGACTTCCACTCACAGAGTTACATCTGTCTTTCGTGTATCTTTTGCTAGCCTGATTTCAGTGGAATCTGAGAACAGATATTTCGGATCCTTTGAAGACTATAGGACCAAAGGAAATATCCTCTGATAACAAAGAGTAAGAAGCTTTCTGAGAAACTTCTTTGTGTTCTGTGAAATCATCTCACAGAGTTACAGCTTTCCCCTCTAGAAGCCTTTCGCTAAGACAGTTCTTGTGGAAATGGCAAAGTGATATTTGGAAGCCATAGAGGGCTATGGTGAAAATGGAAATAGCCTCAGATGAAATCTGGAAAGAAGCTTTCTGAGAAACTGCTTAGTGTTCTGTTAATTCATCTCACAGAGTTACATCTGTATTTCGTGGGTGTCTTTGCTAGCCTTATTTCTGTGGAATCTGAGAACAGATATTTCGGATCCCTTTGAAGACAATAGGGCCAAAGGAATTATCCTCCGATAACAAAGATAAAGAAGCTTTCTGAAAAACTTCTTTGTGTTCTGTGAAATCATCTCACAGAGTTACAGCTTTCCTCTCAAGAAGCCTTTCTCTAAGACAGTTCTTGTGGAATTGGTAAAGAGATATTTGGAAGCCCATAGAGGGCTAAGGTGAAAATGGAAATATCCTCAGATGAAATCTGGAAAGAAGCTTTCTGAGAAACTGCTTAGTGTTCTGTTAATTCATCTCACAGAGTTACATCTGTATTTCATGGATCTCTTTGTTAGCCTTATTTCTGTGGAATCTGAGAACAGATATTTCGGATCCCTTTGAAGACTATATGGCCAAAGGAAATATCCTCCGAAAACAAAGAGAAAGATGCTTTCTGAGAAACTTCTTCGTGTTCTGTGAAATCATCTCCCATAGTTACAGCCTTCCCCTCAAGAAGCCTTTCGCTAAGATAGTTCTTGTGGAATTGGCAAAGTGATATTTGGAAGCCCTTAGAGGGCAATGGTGAAAAAGGAAATATCCTCAGATGAAATCTGGAAAGAAGCATTATGAGAAACTGCTCTGTGATATGTGACTTCCACTCACGGATTTACATCTGTATTTTCGTGGATCTCTTTGCTAGCCTTATTTCTGTGGAATCTGAGAACAGATATTTCGGATCCCTTTGAAGACGATAGGGCCAAAGGAAATAACCTAAGATAACAAAGAGAAAGAAGCTTTCTGAGAAACTTCTTTGTGTTCTGTGAAATCATCTCACAGAGTTACAGCTTTCCCCTCAAGAAGCCTTTCGCTGAGACAGTTCTTGTGGAATTGCCAAAGTGATATTTGGAAGCCCATAGAGGGCTATGGTGAAAAAGGAAATATCATCAGATGAAATCTGGAAAGAAGTTTTCCTAGAAACTGCTTAGTGTTCTGTTATTCACCTCACAGAGTTACATCTGTATTTCGTGGATCTCTTTGCTAGCCTTATTTCTGTGGAAACTGAGAACAGATATTTCGCATGCCTTTGAAGACTATAGGGCCAAAGGAAATATCCTCCGATAACAAAGAGAAAGAAGCTTTCTGAGAAACTTCTTTGTGTTCTGTGAAATCATCTCATAGAGTTACAGCTTTTCCCTCGAGAAGCCTTTCGCTAAGACAGTTCTTGTGGAATTGGCAAAGTGATATTTGGAAGCCCATAGAGGGCTATGGTGAAAAATGAAATATCCTCACATGAAATCTGGAAAGAAGCTTTCTGAGAAACTGCTTAGTGTTCTGTTAATTCATCTCACAGTGTTACATCTGTATTTCCTGGATCTCTTTGCTAGCCTTATTTCTGTGGAATCTGAGAACAGATATTTCGGATCCCTTTGAAGACTATAGGGCCAAAGGAAATATCCTCCGATAACAAAGAGAAAGAAGCTTTCTGAGAAACTTCTTTGTGTTCTGTGAAATCATCTCTCGGAGTTACAGCTTTCCCCAAAAGAGCCTTTCACTAAGATAGTTCTTGTGGAATTGGCAAAGTGATATTTGGAAGCCCATAGAGGGCTATGGTGAAAAAGGAAATATCCTCACATGAAATCTGGAAAGAAGCTTTCTGAGAAACTGCTTAGTGTTCTGTTAATTCATCTCACAGAGTTACATCTGTATTTCATGTATCTCTTAGCTAACCTTATTTCTATGGTATCTGAGAACCGATATTTCGGATACCTTTGAAGACTATAGGGCCAAAGGAAATATCCTCCGATAAAAAAGAGAAAGAAGCTTTCTGAAAAACTTCTTTGTGTTCTATGAAATCATCTCACAGAGTTACAGCTTTCCTCTCAAGAAGCCTTTCTCTAAGACAGTTCTTGTGGAATTGGTAAAGTGATATTTGGAAGCCCATAGAGGGCTATGGTGAAAACGGAAATATCCTCAGATGAAATCTTGAAAGAAGCTTTCTGAGAAACTGCTTAGTGTTCTGTTAATTCATCTCACAGAGTTACGTCTGTATTTCATGGATCTGTTTGCTAGCCTTATTTCCGTGGAATCTGAGAACAGATATTTCGGATCCCTTTGAAGACTATATGGCCAAAGGAAATATCCTCCAAAAACAAAGAAAAAGAAGCTTTCTGAGAAACTTCTTCGTGTTCTGTGAAATCATCTCCCATAGTTACAGCCTTCCCCTCAAGAAGCCTTTCGCTAAGACAGTTCTTGTGGAATTGGCAAAGTGATATTTGGAAGCCCATAGAGGGCTATTGTGAAAAAGGAAATATCCTGAGATGAAATCTGGAAAGAAGCATTATGAGAAACTGCTCTGTGATATATGACTTCCACTCACAGAGTTACATCTGTATTTCGTGTATCTTTTGCTAGCCTTATTTCAGTGGAATCTGAGAACAGATATTTCGGTTCCCTTGAAGACTATAGGGCCAAAGGAAATATCCTCCGATAACAAAGAATAAGAAGCTTTCTGAGAAACTTCTTCGTGTTCTGTGAAATCATCTCACAGAGTTACAGCTTTCCCCTCTAGAAGCCTTTCGCTAATACAGTTCTTGTGGAAATGGCAAAGTGATATTTGGAAGCCATAGAGGGCTATGGTGAAAATGGAAATATCCTCAGATGAAATCTGGAAATAAGCTTTCTGAGAAACTGCTTAGTGTTTTGTTAATTCATCTCACAGAGTTACATCTGTATTTCGTGGATCTCTTTGCTAGCCTTATTTCTGTGGAATCTGAGAACAGATATTTCGGATCCCTTTGTAGACTATAGGGCCAAAGGAAATATGCTCCGATAACAAAGAGTAAGAAGCTTTCTGAGAAACTTCTTTGTGTTCTGTGAAATCATCTCACAGAGTTACAGCTTTCCCCTGAAGAAGCCTTTCGCTAAGACAGTTCTTGTGGAATTTGCAAAGTGATATTTGGAAGCCCATAGAGGGCTATAGTGATAAAGGAAATATCCTCAGATGAAATCTGGAAAGAAGCTTTCTGAGAAGCTGCTCTGTGATATGTGACTTCCACTCACAGATTTACATCTGTATTTCGTGGATCTCTTTGCTAGCCTTATTTCTGTGGAATCTGAGAACAGATATTTCGGATCCCTTTGAAGACTATAGTGCCAAAGGAAATATCCTCCGATAACAAAGAGAAAGAAGCTTTCTGAGAAACTTCTTTGTGTTCTGTGAAATCATCTCACAGAGTTACAGCATTTCCCTCAAGAAGCCTTTCGCTAAGACAGTTCTTGTGGAATTGGCAAAGTGATATTTGGAAGCCCATAGAGGGGTATGGTGAAAAATGAAATATCCTCACATGAAATCTGGAAAGAAGCTTTCTGAGAAACTGCTTAGTGTTCTGTTAATTCATCTCACAGAGTTACATCTGTATTTCGTGGATCTCTTTGCTAGCCTTATTTCTGTGGAATCTGAGAACAGATATTTCGGATCCCTTTGAAGGCTATAGGGCCAAAGGAAATATCCTCCGATAACAAAGAGAAAGAAGCTTTCTGAGAAACTTCTTTGTGTTCTGTGAAATCATCTCTCGGAGATACAGCTTTCCCCTCAAGAGCCTTTCGTTAAGATAGTTCTTGTGGAATTGGCAAAGTGATATTTGGAAGCCCTTAGAGGGCTATGGTAAAAATGGAAATATCCTCACATGAAATGTGGAAAGAAGCTTTCTGAGAAACTGCTTAGTGTTCTGTTAATTCATCTCACAGAGTTACATCTGTATTTCATGTATCTCTTAGCTAACCTTATTTCTATGGAATCTGAGAACAGATATTTCGGATACATTTGAAGACTATAGGGCCAAAGGAAATATCCTCCGATAACAAAGAGAAAGAAGCTTTCTGAAAAACTTCTTGGTGTTCTGTGAAATCATCTCACAGAGTTACAGCTTTCCTCTCAAGAAGCCTTTCTCTAAGACAGTTCTTGTGGAATTGGTAAAGTGATATTTGGAAGCCCATAGAGGGCTACGGTGAAAATGGAAATGTCCTCAGATGAAATTTGGAAAGAAGCTTTCTGAGAAACTGCTTAGTGTTCTGTTAATTCATCTCACAGAGTTACATCTGTATTTCAAGAATCTCTTTGCTAGCCTTATTTCTGTGGAATCTGAGAACAGATATTTCGGATCCCTTTGAAGACTATATGGCCAAAGGAAATATCCTCCGAAAACAAAGGGAAAGAAGCTTTCTGAGAAACTTCTTCGTGTTCTGTGAAATCATCTCCCATAGTTACAGCCTTCCCCTCAAGAAGCCTTTCGCTAAGACAGTTCTTGTGGAATTGGCAAAGTGATATTTTGAAGCCCATAGAGGGCTATCGTGAAAATGGAAATATCCTCAGATGAAATCTGGAAAGAAGTTTTCTGAGAAACTGCATAGTGTTCTGTTAATTCAACTCACAGAGTTACATCTGTATTTCGTGTATCTCTTTGCTAGACTTATTTCTGTGCAATCTGAGAATAGATATTTCGGATCCCTTTGAACACTATAGGGCCAAAAGAAATATCATCTGATAACAAAGGGAAAGAAGCTTTCTGAGAAAGTTCTTTGTGTTCTGTGAAATCATCTCTCAGAGTTACAGCTTTCCCCTCAAGAAGCCTTTCGCTAAGACAGTTCTTGTGGAATTGGCAAAGTGATAATTCGAAGGCCATAGAGGGCTATGGTGAAAATGGAAATATCCTCAGATGAAATCTGGAAAGAAGCTTTCTGAGAAACTGCTTAGTGTTCTGTTAATTCATCTCACAGAGTTACATCTGTATTTTGTGGATCTCTTTGCTAGCCTTATTTCTGTGGAATCTGAGAACAGATATTTCGGATCCCTTTGAAGACTATAGGGCCAAAGGAAATATCCTCCGATAACAAAGAGAAAGAAGCTTTCGGAGAAACTTCTTTGTGTTCTGTGAAATCATCTCTCAGAGTTACAGCTTTCCCCTCAAGAAGCCTTTCGCTAAGACAGTTCTTATGGAATTGGTAAAGTGATATTTGGATGCCCATAGAGGGCTATGGTGAAAATGGAAATATCCAAAGATGAAATCTGGAAAGAAGCTTTCTGAGAAACTGCTTAGTGTTCTGTTAATTCATCTCACAGAGTTACATCTTTATTTCGTGGATCTCTTTGCTAGCCTTATTTCTGTGGAATCTGAGAACAGATATTTCAGATCCCTTTGAAGACTATAGGGCCAAAGAAATATCCTCCGATAACAAAGAGAAAGAAGCTTTCTCAGAAACTTATTTGTGTTCTGTGAAATCATCTCACAGAGTTACAGCTTTCCCCGCAAGAAGCCTTTCGCTAAGACAGTTCTTGTGGAATTGGCAAAGTGATATTTGGAAGCCCATAGATGGCTATGGTGAAAAAAGGAAATATGCTCAGATGAAATCTGGAAAGAAGCTTTCTGAGAAACTGCTCTGTGATATGTGACTTTCACTCACAAATTTACATCTGTATTTCGTGGATCTCTTTGCTAGCCTTATTTCTGTGGAATCTGAGAACAGATATTTCGGATCCCTTTGAAGACGATAGGGCCAAAGGAAATAACCTAAGATAACAAAGAGAAAGAAGCTTTCTGATAAACTTCTTTGTGTTCTGTGAAATCATCTCACAGAGTTACAGCTTTCCCCTCAAGAAGCCTTTCGCTAACACAGTTCTTGTGGAATTGGCAAAGTGATATTTGGAAGCCCATAGAGGGCTATGGTGAAAAAGGAAATATCATCAGATGAAATCTGGAAAGAAGCTTTCCGAGAAACTGCTTAGTGTTCTGTTAATTCACCTCACAGAGTTACATCTGTATTTCGTGAATCTCTTTGCTAGCCTTATTTCTGTGGAAACTGAGAACAGATATTTCGGATCCCTTTGAAGACTATAGTGCCAAAGGAAATATCCTCCGATAACAAAGAGAAAGAAGCTTTCTGAGAAACTTCTTTGTGTTCTGTGAAATCATCTCACAGAGTTACAGCTTTTCCCTCAAGAAGCCTTTCGCTAAGACAGTTCTTGTGGAATTGGCAAAGTGATATTTGGAAGCCCATAGAGGGCTATGGTGAAAAAGGAAATATCCTCAGATGAAATCTGGAAAGAAGCTTTCTGAGAAACTGCTTAGTGTTCTGTTAATTCAACTCACAGAGTTACATCTGTATTTCGTGTATCTCTTTGCTAGACTTATTTCTGTGCAATCTGAGAATAGATATTTCGGATCCCTTTGAACACTATAGGGCCAAAAGAAATATCATCTGATAACAAAGGGAAAGAAGCTTTCTGAGAAAGTTCTTTGTGTTCTGTGAAATCATCTCTCAGAGTTACAGCTTTCCCGTCAAGAAGCCTTTCGCTAAGACAGTTCTTGTGGAATTGGCAAAGTGATATTTCGAAGGCCATAGAGGGCTACGGTGCAAATGGAAATATCCTCAGATGAAATCTGGAAAGAAGCTTTCTGAGAAACTGCTTAGTGTTCTGTTAATTCATCTCACAGAGTTACATCTGTATTTTGTGGATCTCTTTGCTAGCCTTATTTCTGTGGAATCTGAGAACAGATATTTCGGATCCCTTTGAAGACTATAGGGCCAAAGGAAATATCCTACGATAACAAAGAGAAAGAAGCTTTCGGAGAAAATTCTTTGTGTTCTGTGAAATCATCTCTCGGAGTTACAGCTTTCCCCTCAAGAAGCCTTTCGCTAAGACAGTTCTTATGGAATTGGTAAAGTGATATTTGGAAGCCCATAGAGGGCTATGGTGAAAATGGAAATATCCAAAGATGCAATCTGGAAAGAAGCTTTCTGAGAAACTGCTTAGTGTTCTGTTAATTCATCTCACAGAGTTACATCTTTATTTCGTGGATCTCTTTGCTAGCCTTATTTCTGTGGAATCTGAGAACAGATATTTCAGATCCCTTTGAAGACTATAGGGCCAAAAGAAATATCCTCCCATAACAAAGAGAAAGAAGCTTTCTCAGAGACTTCTTTGTGTTCTGTGAAACCATCTCACAGAGTTACAGCTTTCCCCGCAAGAAGCCTTTCGATAAGACAGTTCTTGTGGAATTGGCAAAGTGATATTTGGAAGCCCATAGAGGGCTATGGTGAAAAAGGAAATATCCTCAGATGAAATCTGGAAAGAAGCATTTTGAGAAACTGCTCTGTGATATATGACTTCCACTCACAGAGTTACATCTGTCTTTCGTGTATCTTTTGCTAGCCTGATTTCAGTGGAATCTGAGAACAGATATTTCGGATCCTTTGAAGACTATAGGACCAAAGGAAATATCCTCTGATAACAAAGAGTAAGAAGCTTTCTGAGAAACTTCTTTGTGTTCTGTGAAATCATCTCACAGAGTTACAGCTTTCCCCTCTAGAAGCCTTTCGCTAAGACAGTTCTTGTGGAAATGGCAAAGTGATATTTGGAAGCCATAGAGGGCTATGGTGAAAAAGGAAATATCCTCAGATGAAATCTGGAAAGAAGCTTTCTGAGAAACTGCTCTGTGATATGTGACTTCCACTCACAGATTTACATCTGTATTTCGTGGATCTCTTTGCTAGCCATATTTCTGTGGAATCTGAGAACAGATATTTCGGATCCCTTTGAGGACGAAAGGGCCAAAGGAAATAACCTAAGATAACAAAGAGAAAGAAGCTTTCTGAGAAACTTCTTTGTGTTCTGTGAAATCATCTCACAGAGTTACAGCTTTCCCCTCAAGAAGCCTTTCGCTAACACAGTTCTTGTGGAATTGGCAAAGTGATATTTGGAAGCCCATAGAGGGCTATGGTGAAAAAGGAAATATCATCATATGAAATCTGGAAAGAAATTTTCCGAGAAACTGCTTAGTGTTCTGTTAATTCACCTCACAGAGTTACATCTGTATTTCGTGAATCTCTTTGCTAGCCTTATTTCTGTGGAAACTGAGAACAGATATTTCGGATCCCTTTGAAGACTATAGGGCCAAAGGAAATATCCTCCGATAACAAAGAGAAAGAAGCTTTCTGAGAAACTTCTTTGTGTTCTGTGAAATCATCTCACAGAGTTACAGCTTTTCCCTCAAGAAGCCTTTCGCTAAGACAGTTCTTGTGGAATTGGCAAAGTGATATTTCGAAGCCCATAGAGGGCTATGGTGAAAAATGAAATATCCTCACATGAAATCTGGAAAGAAGCTTTCTGAGAAACTGCTTAGTGTTCTGTTAAATCATCTCACACAGTTACATCTGTATTTCGTGGATCTCTCTGCTAGCCTTATTTCTGTCGAATCTGAGAACACATATTTCTGATCCGTTTGAAGACTATAGGGCCAAGGGAATATCCTCCGATAACAAAGAGAAAGAAGCTTTCTGAGAAACTTCTTTGTGTTCTGTGAAATCATCTCACAGAGTTACAGCTTTCCCCTCAAGAAGCCTTTCGCTAAGACAGTTCTTGTGGAATTGGCAAAGTGATATTTGGAAGCCCATAGAGGGCTATGGTGAAAAAGGAAATATCCTCAGATGAAATCTGGAAAGAAGCATTTTGAGAAACTGCTCTGTGATATATGACTTCCACTCACAGAGTTACATCTGTCTTTCGTGTATCTTTTGCTAGCCTGATTTCAGTGGAATCTGAGAACAGATATTTCGGATCCTTTGAAGACTATAGGACCAAAGGAAATATCCTCTGATAACAAAGAGTAAGAAGCTTTCTGAGAAACTTCTTTGTGTTCTGTGAAATCATCTCACAGAGTTACAGCTTTCCCCTCAAGAAGCCTTTCGCTAAGACAGTTCTTGTGGAATTGGCAAAGTGATATTTGGATGCCCATAGAGGGCTATAGTGATAAAGGAAATATCCTCAGATGAAATCTGTAAAGAAGCTTTCTGAGAAACTGCTTAGTGTTCTGTTAATTCATCTCACAGAGTTACATCTGTATTTCGTGGATGTCTTTGCTAGCCTTATTTCTGTGGAATCTGAGAACAGATATTTCGGATCCCTTTGAAGACTATAGGGCCAAAGGAATTATCCTCCGATAACAAAGATAAAGAAGCTTTCTGAGAAACTTCTTTGTGTTCTGTGAAATCATCTCACAGAGTTACAGCTTTCCCCTCAAGAAGCCTTTCGCTAAGACAGTTCTTGTGGAATTGGCAAAGTGATATTTGGAAGCCCATAGAGGGCTATGGTGAAAAAGGAAATATCCTCAGATGAAA
Source organism: Macaca mulatta (assembly GCF_049350105.2). NCBI lineage: Eukaryota > Metazoa > Chordata > Mammalia > Primates > Cercopithecidae > Macaca > Macaca mulatta. The sequence goes on from NC_133418.1 coordinate 36,013,516, forward strand.
TCTGGAAAGAAGCTTTCTGAGAAACTGCTCTGTGATATGTGACTTCCACTCACAGATTTACATCTGTATTTCGTGGATCTCTTTGCTAGCCTTATTTCTGTGGAATCTGAGAACAGATATTTCGGATCCCTTTGAAGACGATAGGGCCAAAGGAAATAACCTAAGATAACAAAGAGAAAGAAGCTTTCTGAGAATCTTCTTTGTGTTCTGTGAAATCATCTCACAGAGTTACAGCTTTCCCCTCAAGAAGCCTTTCGCTAACACAGTTCTTGTGGAATTGGCAAAGTGATATTTGGAAGCCCACAGAGGGCTATGGTGAAAAAGGAAATATCATCAGATGAAATCTGTAAAGAAGCTTTCCGAGAAACTGCTTAGTGTTCTGTTAATTCACCTCACAGAGTTACATCTGTATTTCGTGAATCTCTTTGCTGGCCTTATTTCTGTGGAAACTGAGAACAGATATTTCGGATCCCTTTGAAGACTATAGGGCCAAAGGAAATATCCTCCGATAACAAAGAGAAAGAAGCTTTCTGAGAAACTTCTTTGTGTTCTGTGAAATCATCTCACAGAGTTACAGCTTTTCCCTCAAGAAGCCTTTCGCTAAGACAGTTCTTGTGGAATTGGCAAAGTGATATTTGGAAGCCCATAGAGGGCTATGGTGAAAAATGAAATATCCTCACATGAAATCTGGAAAGAAGCTTTCTGAGAAACTGCTTTGTGTTCTGTTAATTCATCTCACAGAGTTACATCTGTATTTCATGGATCTCTTTGCTAGCCTTATTTCTGTGGAATCTGAGAACAGATATTTCGGATCCCTTTGAAGACTATAGGGCCAAAGGAAATATCCTCCGATAACAAAGAGAAAGAAGCTTTCTGAGAAACTTCTTTGTGTTCTGTGAAATCATCTCTCGGAGTTACAGCTTTCCCCTCAAGAGCCTTTCGCTAAGATAGTTCTTGTGGAATTGGCAAAGTGATATTTGGAAGCCCATAGAAGGCTATGGTGAAAAAGGAAATATCCTCACATGAAATCTGGAAAGAAGCTTTCTGAGAGACTGCTTAGTGTTCTGTTAATTCATCTCACAGAGTTACATCTGTATTTCATGGATCTCTTTCCTAGCCTTATTTCTGTGGAATCTGAGAGCAGATATTTCGGATCCCTTTGAATACTATAGGGCCAAAGGAAATATGCTCCGATAACAAAGAGAAAGAAGCTTTCTGAGAAACTTCTTTGTGTTCTGTGAAATCATCTCACAGAGTTACAGCTTTCCCCTCTAGAAGCCTTTCGCTAAGACAGTTCTTGTGGAATTGGCAAAGTGATATTTGGAAGCCGTAGAGGGCTATGGTGAAAATGGAAATATCCTCAGATGAAATCTGGAAATAAGCTTTCTGAGAAACTGCTTAGTGTTCTGTTAATTCATCTCACAGAGTTACATCTGTATTTCATGGATCTCTTTGCTAGCCTTATTTCTGTGGAATCTGAGAGCAGATATTTCGGATCCCTTTGAAGAATATAGGGCCAAAGGAAATATCCTCCGATAACAAAGAGAAAGAAGCTTTCTGAGAAACTTCTTTGTGTTCTGTGAAATCATCTCACAGAGTTACAGCTTTCCCCTCAAGAAGGCTTTCGCTAAGACAGTTCTTGTGGAATTGGCAAAGTGATATTTGGAAGCCCATAGAGGGCTATTGTGAAAAAGGAAATATCATCAGATAAAATCAGGAAAGAAGCTTTCTGAGAAACTGCTTAGTGTTCTGTTAATTCATCACACAGAGTTACATCTGTATTTCGTGGATCTCTTTGCTAGCCTTATTTCTGTGGAATCTGAGAATAGATATTTCGGATCCCTTTGAAGACTGTAGGTCCAAAGGAAATATCCTCCGATAACAAAGAGAATGAAGCTTTCTGAGAAACTTCTTTCTGTTCTGTGAAATCATCTTACAGACCTACAGCTTTCCCCTCAAGAAGCCTTTCGCTAAGACAGTTCTTGTGGAATTGGCAAAGTGATATTTGGAAGCCCATAGAGGGCTATGGTGAAAAAGGAAATATCCTCAGATGAAATCTGCAAAGAAGCATTTTGAGAAACTGCTCTGTGATATATGACTTCCACTCACAGAGTTACATCTGTATTTCGTGTATCTTTTGCTCGCCTTATTTCAGTGGAATCTGAGAACAGATATTTCGGTTCCCTTGAAGACTATATGGCCAAAGGAAATATCCTCCGATAACAAAGAATAAGAAGCTTTCTGAGAAACTTCTTCGTGTTCTGTGAAATCATCTCACAGAGTTACAGCTTTCCCCTCTAGAAGCCTTTCGCTAATACAGTTCTTGTGGAAATGGCAAAGTGATATTTGGAAGCCATAGAGGGCTATGGTGAAAATGGAAATATCCTCAGATGAAATCTGGAAATAAGCTTTCTGAGAAACTGCTTAGTGTTTTGTTAATTCATCTCACAGAGTTACATCTGTATTTCGTGGATCTCTTTGCTAGCCTTATTTTTGTGGAATCTGAGAACAGATATTTCGGATCCCTTTGTAGACTATAGGGCCAAAGGAATTATCCTCCGATAACAAAGATAAAGAAGCTTTCTGAGAAACTTCTTTGTGTTCTGTGAAATCATCTCACAGAGTTACAGCTTTCCCCTCAAGAAGCCTTTCGCTAAGACAGTTCTTCTGGAATTGGCAAAGTGATATTTGGAAGCCCATAGAGGGCTATGGTGAAAAAGGAAATATCCTCAGATGAAATCTGGAAAGAAGCTTTCTGAGAAACTGCTCTGTGGTATGTGACTTCCACTCACAGATTTACATCTGTATTTCGTGGATCTCTTTGCTAGCCTTATTTCTGTGGAATCTGAGAACAGATATTTCGGATCCCTTTGAAGACGATAGGGCCAAAGGAAATATCCTCCGATAACAAAGAGAAAGAAGCTTTCTGAGAAACTTCTTTGTGTTCTGTGAAATCATCTCTCGGAGATACAGCTTTCCCCTCAAGAGCCTTTCGCTAAGATAGTTCTTGTGGAATTGGCAAAGTGATATTTGGAAGCCCATAGAGGGCTATGGTAAAAATGGAAATATCCTCACATGAAGTGTGGAAAGAAGCTTTCTGAGAAACTGCTTAGTGTTCTGTTAATTCATCTCACAGAGTTACATCTGTATTTCATGTATCTCTTAGCTAACCTTATTTCTATGGAATCTGAGAACAGATATTTCGGATACCTTTGAAGACTATAGGGCCAAAGGAAAATCCTCCGATAACAAAGAGAAAGAAGCTTTCTGAAAAACTTCTTGGTGTTCTGTGAAATCATCTCACAGAGTTACAGCTTTCCTCTCCAGAAGCCTTTCTCTAAGACAGTTCTTGTGGAATTGGTAAAGTGATATTTGGAAGCCCATAGAGGGCTATGGTGAAAATGGAAATGTCCTCAGATGAAATTTGGAAAGAAGCTTTCTGAGAAACTGCTTAGTGTTCTGTTAATTCATCTCACAGAGTTACATCTGTATTTCATGGATCTCTTTGCTAGCCTTATTTCTGTGGAATCTGAGAACAGATATTTCGGATCCCTTTGAAGACTATATGGCCAAAGGAAATATCCTCCGAAAACAAAGGGAAAGAAGCTTTCTGAGAAACTTCTTCGTGTTCTGTGAAATCATCTCCCATAGTTACAGCCTTCCCCTCAAGAAGCCTTTCGCTAAGACAGTTCTTGTGGAATTGGCAAAGTGATATTTTGAAGACCATAGAGGGCTATCGTGAAAATGGAAATATCCTCAGATGAAATCTGGAAAGAAGTTTTCTGAGAAACTGCATAGTGTTCTGTTAATTCAACTCACAGAGTTACATCTGTATTTCGTGTATCTCTTTGCTAGACTTATTTCTGTGCAATCTGAGAATAGATATTTCGGATCCCTTTGAACACTATAGGGCCAAAAGAAATATCATCTGATAACAAAGGGAAAGAAGCTTTCTGAGAAAGTTCTTTGTGTTCTGTGAAATCATCTCTCAGAGTTACAGCTTTCCCCTCAAGTAGCCTTTCGCTAAGACAGTTCTTGTGGAATTGGCAAAGTGATAATTCGAAGGCCTTAGAGGGCTATGGTGAAAATGGAAATATCCTCAGATGAAATCTGGAAAGAAGCTTTCTGAGAAACTGCTTAGTGTTCTGTTAATTCATCTCACAGAGTTACATCTGTATTTTGTGGATCTCTTTGCTAGCCTTATTTCTGTGGAATCTGAGAACAGATATTTCGGATCCCTTTGAAGACTAAAGGGCCAATGGAAATATCCTCCGATAACAAAGAGAAAGAAGCTTTCGGAGAAACTTCTTTGTGTTCTGTGAAATCATCTCTCAGAGTTACAGCTTTCCCCTCAAGAAGCCTTTCGCTAAGACAGTTCTTGTGGAATTGGTAAAGTGATATTTGGAAGCCCATAGAGGGCTATGGTGAAAATGGAAATATTCAAAGATGAAATCTGGAAAGAAGCTTTCTGAGAAACTGCTTAGTGTTCTGTTAATTCATCTCACAGAGTTACATCTTTATTTCGTGGATCTCTTTGCTAGCCTTATTTCTGTGGAATCTGAGAACAGATATTTCAGATCCCTTTGAAGACTATAGGGCCAAAGAAATATCCTCCGATAACAAAGAGAAAGAAGCTTTCTCAGAAACTTCTTTGTGTTCTGTGAAATCATCTCACAGAGTTACAGCTTTCCCCGCAAGAAGCCTTTCGCTAAGACAGTTCTTGTGGAATTGGCAAAGTGATATTTGGAAGCCCATAGAGGGCTATGGTGAAAAAGGAAATATCCTCAGATGAAATCTGGAAACAAGCTTTCTGAGAAACTGCTCTGTGATTTGTGACTTTCACTCACAGATTTACATCTGTATTTCGTGAATCTCTTTGCTAGCCTTATTTCTGTGGAATCTGAGAACAGATATTTCGGATCCCTTTGAAGACGATAGGGCCAAAGGAAATAACCTAAGATAACAAAGAGAAAGAAGCTTTCTGAGAAACTTCTTTGTGTTCTGTGAAATCATCTCACAGAGTTACAGCTTTCCCCTCAAGAAGCCTTTCGCTAACACAGTTCTTGTGGAATTGGCAAAGTGATATTTGGAAGCCCATAGAGGGCTATGGTGAAAAAGGAAATATCCTCACATGAAATCTGGAAAGAAGCTTTCCGAGAAACTGCTTAGTGTTCTGTTAATTCACCTCACAGAGTTACATCTGTATTTCGTGAATCTCTTTGCTAGCCTTATTTCTGTGGAAACTGAGAACAGATATTTCGGATCCCATTGAAGACTATAGGGCCAAAGGAAATATCCTCCGATAACAAAGAGAAAGAAGCTTTCTGAGAAACTTCTTTGTGTTCTGTGAAATCATCTCACAGAGTTACAGCTTTTCCCTCAAGAAGCCTTTCGCTAAGACAGTTCTTGTGGAATTGGCAAAGTGATATTTCGAAGCCCATAGAGGGCTATGGTGAAAAATGAAATATCCTCACATGAAATCTGGAAAGAAGCTTTCTGAGAAACTGCTTAGTGTTCTATTAAATCATCTCACAGAGTTACATCTGTATTTCGTGGATCTCTCTGCTAGATTTCTTTCTGTCGAATCTGAGAACACATATTTCTGATCCGTTTGAAGACTAAAGGGCCAAGGAAATATCCTCCGATAACAAAGAGAAAGAAGCTTTCTGAGAAACTTCTTTGTGTTCTGTGAAATCATCTCACAGAGTTAAAGCTTTCCCCTCAAGAAGCCTTTCGCTAAGACAGTTCTTGTGGAATTGGCAAAGTGATATTTGGAAGCCCATAGAGGGCTATGGTGAAAAAGGAAATATCCTCAGATGAAATCTGGAAAGAAGCATTTTGAGAAACTGCTCTGTGATATATGACTTCCACTCACAGAGTTACATCTGTCTTTCGTGTATCTTTTGCTAGCCTGATTTCAGTGGAATCTGATAACAGATATTTCGGATCCTTTGAAGACTATAGGACCAAAGGAAATATCCTCTGATAACAAAGAGTAAGAAGCTTTCTGAGAAACTTCTTTGTGTTCTGTGAAATCATCTCACAGAGTTACAGCTTTCCCCTCAAGAAGCCTTTCGCTAAGACAGTTCTTGTGGAAATGGCAAAGTGATATTTGGAAGCCATAGAGGGCTATGGTGAAAATGGAAATAGCCTCAGATGAAATCTGGAAAGAAGCTTTCTGAGAAACTGCTTAGTGTTCTGTTAATTCATCTCACAGAGTTACATCTGTATTTCGTGGATCTCTTTGCTAGCCTTATTTCTGTGGAATCTGAGAACAGATATTTCGGATCCCTTTGAAGACTATAGGGCCAAAGGAATTATCCTCCGATAACAAAGATAAAGAAGCTTTCTGAGAAACTTCTTTGTGTTCTGTGAAATCATCTCACAGAGTTACAGCTTTCCCCTCAAGAAGCCTTTCGCTAACACAGTTCTTGTGGAATTGGCAAAGTGATATTTGGAAGCCCATAGAGGGCTATGGTGAAAAAGGAAATCTCCTCAGATGAAATCTTGAAAGAAGCTTTCTGAGAAACTGCTCTGTGATATGTGACTTCCACTCACAGATTTAAGTCTGTATTTCGTGGATCTCTTTGCTAGCCTTATTTCTGTGGAATCTGAGAACAGAAATTTCGGATCCCTTTGATGACGATAGGGCCAAAGGAAATAACCTCCGATAACAAAGAGAAAGAAACTTTCTGAGAAACTTCTTTGTGTTCTGTGAAATCATCTCACAGAGTTACAGCTTTCCCCTCAAGAAGCCTTTCGCTAAGACAGTTCTTGTGGAATTGGCAAAGTGATATTTGGAAGCCTATAGAGGGCTATTGTGAAAAAGGAAAAATCCTCAGATGAAATCTGGAAAGAAGCTTTCTGAGAGACTGCTTAGTGTTCTGTTAATTCATCTCACAGAGTTACATCTGTATTTCGTGGATCTCTTTGCTAGCCTTATTTCAGTGGAATCTGAGAACAGATATTTCGGTTGCCTTTGAAGACTATAGGGCCAAAGGAACTATCCTCCGATAACAAAGAGAAAGAAGCTTTCTCAGAAACTTCTTTGTATTCTGTGAAATCATCTCACAGAGTTACAGCTTTCCCTTCAAGAAGTCTTTCGATAAGACAGTTCTTGTGGAATTGGCTAAGTGATATTTGGAAGCCCTAGAGGGCTATGGTGAAAAAGGAAATATCCTCAGATGAAATCTGGAAAAAAGCTTTCTGAGAAACTGCTTAGTGTTCTGTTAATTCAGCTCACAGAGTGACATCTGTATTTCGTGGATCTCTTTGCTAGCCTATTTCTGTGGAATCTGCGAACAGATATTTCGGATCCCTTTGAAGACTATAGGGCCAAAGGAAATATCCTCCGATAAAAAAGAGAAAGAAGCTTTCGGAGAAACTTCTTTGTGTTCTGTGAAATCATCTCTCGGAGTTACAGCTTTCCACTCAAGAAGCCTTTCGCTAAGACAGTTCTTATGGAATTGGTAAAGTGATATTTGGAAGCCCATAGAGGGCTATGGTGAAAATGGAAATATCCAAAGATGAAATCTGGAAAGAAGCTTTCTGAGAAACTGCTTAGTGTTCTGTTAATTCATCTCACAGAGTTACATCTTTATTTCGTGGAAATCTTTGCTAGCCTTATTTCTGTGGAATCTGAGAACAGATATTTCGGATCCCTTTGAAGACTATAGGGCCAAAAGAAATATCCTCCGATAACAAAGAGAAAGAAGCTTTCTCAGAAACTTCTTTGTGTTCTGTGAAATCATCTCACAGAGTTACAGCTTTCCCCTCAAGAAGCCTTTCGCTAAGACAGTTCTTGTGGAATTGGCAAAGTGATATTTGGAAGCCCATAGAGTGATATGGTGAAAATGGAAATATCCTCAGATGACATCTGGAAAGAAGCATTTTGAGAAACTGCTCTGTGATATATGACTTCCACTCACAGAGTTACATCTGTATTTCGTGGATCTTTTGCTAGCCTTATTTCTGTGGAATCTGACAACAGATATTTCGGATCCTTTTGAAGACTATAGGGCCAAAGGAAATATTCTCCGATAACAAAGAGAAAGAAGCTTTCTGAGAAACTTGCTTGTGTTCTGCGAAATCATCTCACAGAGTTACAGCTTTCACCTCAAGAAGCCTTTCGGTAAGACAGTTCTTCTCGAATTGGCAAAGTAATATTTGGAAGACCGTAGAGGTCTATGGTGACAAAGGAAATATCCTCAGATGAAATCTGGAAAGAAGCTTTCTGAGAAACTGCTTAGTGTTCTGTTAATTCATCTCACAGAGTTATATCTGTATTTCCTGGATCTCTCTGCTAGCCTTATTTCTGTGGAATCTGAGAACAGATATTTCTGATCCGCTTGAAGACTATAGGGCCAAGGAAATATCCTCCGATAACAAAGAGAAAGAAGCTTTCTGAGAAACTTCTTTGTGTTCTGTGAAATCATCTCACAGAGTTACAGCTTTCTCCTCAAGAAGCCTTTCGCTAAGACAGTTCTTGTGGAATTGGCAAAGTGATATTTGGAAGCCGTAGAGGGCGATGGTGAAAATGGAAATATCCTCAGATGAAATCTGGAAATAAGCTTTCTGAGAAACTGCTTAGTGTTCTGTTAACTCATCTCACAGAGTTACATCTGTATTTCATGGATCTCTTTGCTAGCCTTATTTCTGTGGAATCTGAGAGCAGATATTTCGGATCCCTTTGAAGAATATAGGGCCAATGGAAATATCCTCCGATAACAAAGAGAAAGAAGCTTTCTGAGAAACTTCTTTGTGTTCTGTGAAATCATCTCACAGAGTTACAGCTTTCCCCTCAAGAAGGCTTTCGCTAAGACAGTTCTTGTGGAATTGGCAAAGTGATATTTGGAAGCCCTTAGAGGGCTATTGTGAAAAAGGAAATATCCTCAGATGAAATTTGGAAAGAAGCATTATGAGAAACTGCTCTGTGATACGTGACTTCCACTCACAGAGTTACATCTGTATTTCGTGTATCTTTTGCTAGCCTTATTTCAGTGGAATCTGAGAACAGATATTTCGGTTCCCTTGAAGACTATAGGGCCAAAGGAAATATCCTCCGATAACAAAGAATAAGAAGCTTTCTGAGAAACTTTTTGTGTTCTGTGAAATCATCTCACAGAGTTACAGCTTTCCCCTGTAGAAGCCTTTCGCTAATACAGTTCTTGTGCAAATGGCAAAGTGATGTTGGGAAGCCATAGAGGGCTATGGTGAAAATGGAAATATCCTCAGATGAAATCTGGAAAGAAGCTTTCTGAGAAACTGCTTAGTGTTCTGTTAATTCATCTCACAGAGTTACATCTGTATTTCGTGGATCTCTTTGCTAGCCTTATTTCTGTGGAATCTGAGAACAGATAATTCGGATCCCTTTGAAGACTATAGGGCCAAAGGAAATATGCACCGATAACAAAGAGTAAGAAGCTTTCTGAGAAACTTCTTTGTGTTCTGTGAAATCATCTCACAGAGTTACAGCTTTCTCCTGAAGAAGCCTTTCGCTAAGACAGTTCTTGTGTAATTTGCAAAGTGATATTTGGAACCCCATAGAGGGCTATAGTGATAAAGGAAATATCCTCAGATGAAATCTGTAAAGAAGCTTTCTGAGAAACTGCTTAGTGTTCTGTTAATTCATCTCACAGAGTTACATCTGTATTTCGTGGATGTCTTTGCTAGCCTTATTTCTGTGGAATCTGAGAACAGATATTTCGGATCCCTTTGAAGACTATAGGGCCAAAGGAATTATCCTCCGATAACAAAGATAAAGAAGCTTTCTGAGAAACTTCTTTGTGTTCTGTGAAATCATCTCACAGAGTTACAGCTTTCCCCTCAAGAAGCCTTTCGCTAAGACAGTTCTTGTGGAATTGGCAAAGTGATATTTGGAAGCCCATAGAGGGCTATGGTGAAAAAGGAAATATCCTCAGATGAAATCTGGAAAGAAGCTTTCTGAGAAACTGCTCTGTGATATGTGACTTCCACTCACAGATTTACATCTGTATTTCGTGGATCTCTTTGCTAGCCTTATTTCTGTGGAAACTGAGAACAGATATTTCGGATCCCTTTGAAGACTATAGTGCCAAAGGAAATAACCTTCGATAACAAAGAGAAAGAAGCTTTCTGAGAAACTTCTTTGTGTTCTGTGAAATAATCTCACAGAGTTACAGCATTTCCCTCAAGAAGCCTTTCGCTAAGACAGTTCTTGTGGAATTGGCAAAGTGATATTTGGAAGCCCATAGAGGGCTATGGTGAAAAATGAAATATCCTCAGATGAAATCTGGAAAGAAGCTTTCTGAGAAACTGCTTAGTGTTCTGTTAATTCATCTCACAGAGTTACATCTGTATTTCGTGGATCTCTTTGCTAGCCTTATTTCTGTGGAATCTGAGAACAGATATTTCGGATCCCTTTGATGACTATAGGGCCAAAGGAAATATCCTCCGATAACAAAGATAAAGAAGCTTTCTGAGAAACTTCTTTGTGTTCTGTGAAATCATCTCTCGGAGATACAGCTTTCCCCTCAAGAGCCTTTCGCTAAGATAGTTCTTGTGGAATTGGCAAGGTGATATTTGGAAGCCCATAGAGGGCTATGGTAAAAATGGAAATATCCTCACATGAAATGTGGAAAGAAGCTTTCTGAGAAACTGCTTAGTGTTCTGTTAATTCATCTCACAGAGTTACATCTGTATTTCATGTATCTCTTAGCTAACCTTATTTCTATGGAATCTAAGAACAGATATTTCGGATACCTTTGAAGACTATAGGGCCAAAGGAAATATCCTCTGATAACAAAGAGAAAGTAGCTTTCTGAAAAACTTCTTGGTGTTCTGTGAAATCATCTCACAGAGTTACAGCTTTCCTCTCAAGAAGCCTTTCTCTAAGACAGTTCTTGTGGAATTGGTAAAGTGATATTTGGAAGCCCATAGAGGGCTATGGTGAAAATGGAAATGTCCTCAGATGAAATCTGGAAAGAAGCTTTCTGAGAAACTGCTCTGTGATATGTGACTTCCACCCACAGATTTACATCTGTATTTCATGGATCTCTTTGCTAGCCTTATTTCTGTGGAATCTGAGAACAGATATTTCGGATCCCTTTGAAGACTATATTGCCAAAGGAAATATCCTCCGAAAACAAAGGGAAAGAAGGTTTCTGAGAAACTTCTTCGTGTTCTGTGAAATCATCTCCCATAGTTACAGCCTTCCCCTCAAGAAGCCTTTCGCTAAGACAGTTCTTGTGGAATTGGCAAAGTGATATTTGGAAGCCCATAGAGGGCTATCGTGAAAATGGAAATATCCTCAGATGAAATCTGGAAAGAAGTTTTCTGAGAAACTGCTTAGTGTTCTGTTAATTCAACTCACAGAGTTACATCTGTATTTCGTGTATCTCTTTGCTAGACTTATTTCTGTGCATTCTGAGAATAGATATTTCGGATCCCTTTGAACACTATAGGGCCAAAAGAAATATCATCTGATAACAAAGGGAAAGAAGCTTTCTGAGAAAGTTCTTTGTGTTCTGTGAAATCATCTCTCGGAGTTACAGCTTTCCCCTCAAGAAGCCTTTCGCTAAGACAGTTCTTGTGGAATTGGCAAAGTGATATTTCGAAGGCCATAGAGGGCTATGGTGAAAATGGAAATATCCTCAGATGAAATCTGGAAAGAAGCTTTCTGAGAAACTGCTTAGTGTTCTGTTAATTCATCTCACAGAGTTACATCTTTATTTCGTGGATCTCCTTGCTAGCCTTATTTCTGTGGAATCTGAGAACAGATATTTCGGATCCCTTTGAAGACCTTAGGGCCAAAAGAAATATCCTCCGATAACAAAGAGAAAGAAGCTTTCTCAGAAACTTCTTTGTGTTCTGTGAAATCATCTCACAGAGTTACAGCTTTCCCCCGAAGAAGCCTTTCACTAAGACAGTTCTTGTGGAATTGGCAAGGTGATATTTGGAAGCCCATAGACGGCTATAGTGAAAAAGGAAATATCCTCAGATGAAATCTGGAAAGAAGCATTATGAGAAAATGCTCTGGGATATATGACTTCCACTCACAGAGTTACATCTGTATTTCGTGTATCTTTTGCTAGCCTTATTTCAGTGGAAATTGAAAACAGATATTTCGGATCCTTTTGAAGACTATAGGGCCAGAGGAAATACCCTCCGATAACAAAGAGAAAGAAGATTTCTGAGAAACTTCTTTGTGTTCTGTGAAATCATCTCACAGAGTTACAGCTTTCCCCTCTGGCAGCCATTCGCTAAGACAGTTCTTGTGGAATTGGCAAAGTGATATTTGGAAGCCCATAGAGGGCTATGGTGAAAAAGGAAATATCCTCAGATGACATCTGGAAAGAAGCATTTTGAGAAACTGGTCTGTGATATATGACTTCCACTCACAGAGTTACATCTGTATTTCGTGGATCTTTTGCTAGCCTTATTTCTGTGGAATCTGAGAACAGATATTTGGGATCCTTTTGAAGACTATAGGGCCAAAGGAAATATTCTCCGATAACAAAGAGAAAGAAGCTTTCTGAGAAACTTCTTTGTGTTCTGCGAAATCATCTGACAGAGTTACAGCTTTAACCTCGAGAAGCCTTTCGTTAAGAGACTTCTTGTGGAATTGGCAAAGTGATATTTGGAAGCCCATACAGTGCAATGCTGAAAAAGGAAATATCCTCAGATGAAATCTGGAAAGAAGCTTTCTGAGAAACTGCTTAGTGTTCTGTTAATTCAACTCACAGAGTTGCGTCTGTATTTCGTGGATCTCTTTGCTGGCCTTATTTATGTGGATTCTGAGAAGAGATATTTCGGATCCCTTTGAAGACTATAGGGCCAAAGGAAATATCCTCCGATAACAAAGAGAAAGAAGCGTTCTGAGAAACTTCTTTGTGTTCTCTGAAATCATCTCACAGAGTTACAGCTTTCACCTCAAGAAGCCTTTCGGTAAGACAGTTCTTGTGGAATTGGCAAAGTAATATTTGGAAGACCGTAGAGGTCTATGGTGACAAAGGAAATATCCTCAGATGAAATCTGGAAAGAAGCTTTCTGAGAAACTGCTTAGTGTTCTGATAATTCATCTCACAGAGTTATATCTGTATTTCTTGGATCTCTCTGCTAGCCTTATTTCTGTGGAATCTGAGAACAGATATTTCTGATCCGCTTGAAGACTATAGGGCCAAGGAAATATCCTCCGATAACAAAGAGAAAGAAGCTTTCTGAGAAACTTCTTTGTGTTCTGTGAAATCATCTCACAGAGTTACAGCTTTCTCCTCAAGAAGCCTTTCGCTAAGACAGTTCTTGTGGAATTGGCAAAGTGATATTTGGAAGCCCATAGAGGGATATGGTGAAAAAGGAAATATCCTCAGATGAAATCTGGAAAGAAGCATTATGAGAAACTGCTCTGTGATATATGACTTCCACTCACAGAGTTACATCTGTATTTCGTGTATCTTTTGCTAGCCTTATTTCAGTGGAATCTGAGAGCAGATATTTCGGATCCTTTTGAAGACTATAGGGCCAAAGGAAATATCCTCCGATAACAAAGAATAAGAAGCTTTCTGAGAAACTTCTTTGTGTTCTGTGAAATCATCTCACAGAGTGACAGTTTTCCCCTCTAGAAGTCTTTCGCTAAGACAGTTCTTGTGGAAATGGAAAAGTGATAATTGGAAGCCATAGAGGGCTATGGTGAAAATGGAAATATCCTCAGATGAAATCTGGAAATAAGCTTTATGAGAAACTGCTTAGTGTTCTGTTAATTCATCTCACAGAGTTACATCTGTATTTCGTGGATCTGTTTGCTAGCCTTATTTCTGTGCAATCTGAGAGCAGATATTTCGGATACCTTTGAAGACTATAGGGCCAAAGGAAATATGCTCCGATAACAAAGAGAAAGAAGCTTTCTGAGAAACTTCTTTGTGTTCTGTGAAATCACCTCACAGAGCTACAGCTTTCCCCTCAAGAAAACTTTCCCTAAGACAGTTCTTGTGGAATTGGCAAAGTGATATTTGGAAGCCCATAGAGGGCTATTGTGAAAAAGGAAATATCATCAGATAAAATCAGGAAAGAAGTTTTCTGAGAAACTGCTTAGTGTTCTGTTAATTCATCACACAGAGTTACATCTGTATTTCGTGGATCTCTTTGCTACCCTTATTTCTGTGGAATCTGAAAACAGATATTTCGGATCCCTTTGAAGACTATAGGGCCAAAGGAAATATCCTCCGATAACAAAGAGAAAGAAGCTTTCTGAGAAACTTCTTTGTGTTCTGTGAAATCATCTCACAGAATTACAGCTTTCCCCTCAAGAAGCCTTTCGCTAAGACAGTTCTTGTGGAATTGGCAAAGTGATATTTGGAAGCCCTTAGAGGGCTATTGTGAAAAAGGAAATATCATCAGATAAAATCAGGAAAGAAGCTTTCTGAGAAACTGCTTAGTGTTCTGTTAATACATCACACAGAGTTACATCTCTATTTCGTCCATCTCTTTGCTAGCCTTATTTCTGTGGAATCTGCGAACAGATATTTCGGATCCCTTTGAAGACTATAGGGCCAAAGGAAATATCCTCCGATAACAAAGAGAAAGAAGCTTTCTCAGAAACTTCTTTGTGTTCTGTGAAATCATCTCACAAAGTTACACCTTTCCCCTCAGGAAGCCTTTCGCTAAGATAGCTCTTTGGAACTGGCAAAGTGATATTTGGAAGGCCATAGAGGGCTATGGTGAAAAAGGAAATATCCTCAGATGAAATCTTGAAAGAAGCTTTCTGAGAAACTGCTCTGTGATATGTGACTTCCTCTCACAGATTTACGTCTGTATTTAGTGGATCTCTTTGCTAGCCTTATTTCTGTGGAATCTGAGAACAGATATTTCGGATCCCTTTGATGACGATAGGTCCAAAGGAAATAACCTCCGATAACAAAGAGAAAGAAGCTTTCTGAGAAACTTCTTTGTGTTCTGTGAAATCGTCTCACCGAGTTACAGCTTTCCCCTCAAGAAGCCTTTCGCTGAGACAGTTCTTGTGGAATTGCCAAAGGGATATTTGGAAGCCCATAGAGGGCTATGGTGAAAAAGGAAATATCATCAGATGAAATCTGGAAAGAAGTTTTCGTAGAATGTGCTTAGTGTTCTGTTAATTCACCTCACAGAGTTACATCTGTATTTCGTGGATCTCTTTGCTAGCCTTATTTCTGTGGAAACTGAGAACAGATATTTCGGATCCCTTTGAAGACTATAGGGCCAAAGGAAATATCCTCCGATAACAAAGAGAAAGAAGCTTTCGGAGAAACTTCTTTGTGTTCTGTGAAATTATCTCATAGAGTTACAGCTTTTCCCTCGAGAAGCCTTTCGCTAAGACAGTTCTTGTGGAATTGGCAAAGTGATATTTGGAAGCCCTTAGAGGGCTGTGGTGAAAATTGAAATATCCTCACATGAAATCTGGAAAGAAGCTTTCTGAGAAACTGCTTAGTGTTCTGTTAATTCATCTCACAGAGTTACTTCTGTATTTCGTGGATCTCTTTGCTAGCCTTATTTCTGTGGAATCTGAGAACAGATATTTCGGATCCCTTTGAAGACTATAGGGCCAAAGGAAATATCCTCCGATAACAAAGAGAAAGAAGCTTTCTGAGAAACTTCTTTGTGTTCTGTGAAATCATCTCTCGGAGTTACAGCTTTCCCCAAAAGAGCCTTTCGTTAAGATAGTTCTTGTGGAATTGGCAAAGTGATATTTGGAAGCCCATAGAGGGCTATGGTGAAAAAGGAAATATCCTCACATGAAATCTGGAAAGAAGCTTTCTGAGAAACTGCTTAGTGTTCTGTTAATTCATCTCACAGAGTTACATCTGTATTTCATGGATGTGTTTGCTAGACTTATTTCCGTGGAATCTGAGAACAGATATTTCGGATCCCTTTGAAGACTATATGGCCAAAGGAAATATCCTCCGAAAACAAAGAAAAAGAAGCTTTCTGAGAAACTTCTTCGTGTTCTGTGAAGTCATCTCCCATAGTTACAGCCTTCCCCTCAAGAAGCCTTTCGCTAAGACAGTTCTTGTGGAATTGGCAAAGTGATATTTGGAAGCCCATAGAGGGCTATTGTGAAAAAGGAAATATCCTCAGATGAAATCTGGAAAGAAGCATTATGAGAAACTGCTCTGTGATATATGACTTCCACTCACAGAGTTACATCTGTATTTCGTGTATCTTTTGCTAGCCTTATTTCAGTGGAATCTGAGAACAGATATTTCGGTTCCCTTGAAGACTATAGGGCCAAAGGAAATATCCTCCGATAACAAAGAATAAGAAGCTTTCTGAGAAACTTTTTGTGTTCTGTGAAATCATCTCACAGAGTTACAGCTTTCCCCTCTAGAAGCCTTTCGCTAATACAGTTCTTGTGGAAATGGCAAAGTGATATTGGGAAGCCATAGAGGGCTATGGTGAAAATGGAAATATCCTCAGATGAAATCTGGAAAGAAGCTTTCTGAGAAACTGCTTAGTGTTCTGTTAATTCATCTCACAGAGTTACATCCGTATTTCGTGGATCTCTTTGCTAGACTTATTTCTGTGGAATCTGAGAACAGATAATTCGGATCCCTTTGAAGACTATAGGGCCAAAGGAAATATGCACCGATAACAAAGAGTAAGAAGCTTTCTGAGAAACTTCTTTGTGTTCTGTGAAATCATCTCACAGAGTTACAGCTTTCCCCTCAAGAAGCCTTTCGCTAAGACAGTTCTAGTGGAATTTGCAAAGTGATATTTGGAAGCCCATAGAGGGCTATAGTGATAAAGGAAATATCCTCAGATGAAATCTGTAAAGAAGCTTTCTGAGAAACTGCTTAGTGTTCTGTTAATTCATCTCACAGAGTTACATCTGTATTTCGTGGATGTCTTTGCTAGCCTTATTTCTGTGGAATCTGAGAACAGATATTTCGGATCCCTTTGAAGACTAGAGGGCCAAAGGAATTATCCTCCGATAACAAAGATAAAGAAGCTTTCTGAGAAACTTCTTTGTGTTCTGTGAAATCATCACACAGAGTTACAGCTTTCCCCTCAAGAAGCCTTTCGCTAAGACAGTTCTTGTGGAATTGGCAAAGTGATATTTGGAAGCCCATAGAGGGCTATGGTGAAAAAGGAAATATCCTCAGATGAAATCTGGAAAGAAGCTTTCTGAGAAACTGCTCTGTGATATGTGACTTCCACTCACAGATTTACATCTGTATTTCGTGGATCTCTTTGCTAGCCTTATTTCTGTGGAAACTGAGAACAGATATTTCGGATCCCTTTGAAGACTATAGTGCCAAAGGAAATATCCTCCGATAACAAAGAGAAAGAAGCTTTCTGAGAAACTTCTTTGTGTTCTGTGAAATAATCTCACAGAGTTACAGCATTTCCCTCAAGAAGCCTTTCGCTAAGACAGTTCTTGTGGAATTGGCAAACTGATATTTGGAAGCCCATAGAGAGCTATGGTGAAAAATGAAATATCCTCACATGAAATCTGGAAAGAAGCTTTCTGAGAAACTGCTTAGTGTTCTGTTAATTCATCTCACAGAGTTACATCTGTATTTCGTGGATCTCTTTGCTAGCCTTGTTTCTGTGGAATCTGAGAACAGATATTTCGGATCCCTTTGAAGACTATAGGGCCAAAGGAAATATCCTCCGATAACAAAGAGAAAGAAGCTTTCTGAGAAACTTCTTTGTGTTCTGTGAAATCATCTCTCGGAGATACAGCTTTCCCCTCAAGAGCCTTTCGCTAAGATAGTTCTTGTGGAATTGGCAAAGTGATATTTGGAAGCCCATAGAGGGCTATGGTAAAAATGGAAATATCCTCACATGAAATGTGGAAAGAAGGTTTCTGAGAAACTGCTTAGTGTTCTGTTAATTCATCTCACAGAGTTACATCTGTATTTCATGTATCTCTTAGCTAACCTTATTTCTATGGAATCTGAGAACAGATATTTCGGATACGTTTGAAGACTATAGGGCCAAAGGAAATATCCTCCGATAACAAAGAGAAAGAAGCTTTCTGAGAAACTTCTTTGTGTTCTGTGAAATCATCTCAGTGAGTTAAAGCTTTCCCCTTAAGAAACCTTTCGCTAAGACAGTTCTTGTTGAATTGGCAAAGTGATATTTGGAAACCCATAGAGGGCTATGGTTAAAAAGGTAATATCCTCAGATGAAATCTGGAAAGAACCTTTCTGAGAAACTGCTTAGTGTTCTGTTAATTCATCTCACAGAGTTACATCTGTATTTTTTGGATCTCTTTGCTAGCCTTATTTCTGTGGAATCTGAGAACAGATATTTCGGATCCCTTTGAAGACTATAGGGCCAAAGGAAATAACTTACCATAACAAAGAGAAAGAGGCTTTCTGAGAAACTTCTTTGTGTTCTGTGAAGTCATCTCACTGAGTTACAGCTTTCCCATCAAGAAGCCTTTCGCTAAGACAGTTCTTGTGGAATTGGCAAAGTGATAATAGGTAGCCCATAGAGGGCTTTGGTGAAAAAGGAAATATCCTCAGATGAAATCTGGGAAGAAGCTTTCTGAGAAACTGCTTAGTGTTCTGTTAATTCATCTCACTGAGTTACATCTGTATTTCATGTATCTCTTAGCTAGCCTTATTTCTATGGAATCTGAGAACAGATATTTCGGATTCCTTTGAAGACTATACGGCCAAAGGAAATATCCTCCGATAACAAAGAGAAAGAAGCTTTCTGAGAAACTTCTTTGTGTTCTGTGAAATCATCTCACAGAGTTACAGCTTTCCCCTCGAGAAGCCTTTCGTTTAGAGAGTTCTTGTGGAATTGGCAAAGTGATATTTGGAAGCCCATAGAGGGCAATGCTGAAAAAGGAAATATCCTCTGATGAAATCTGGAAAGAAGCTTTCTGAGAAACTGCTTAGTGTTCTGTTAATTCATCTCACAGAGTTGCATCTGTATTTCGTGGATCTCTTTGCTGACCTTATTTCTGTGGAATCTGAGAAGAGATATTTCGGATCCCTTTGAAGACTATAGGGCCAAAGGAAATAACCTCCGATAACAATGAGAAAGAAGCTTTCTGAGAAACTTCTTTGTGTTCTGTGAAATCATCTCACAGAGTTACAGCTTTCCCCTCAAGACGCCTTTCGGTAAGACAGTTCTTGTGGAATTTGCAAAGTGATATTTGGAAGCCCTTAGAGTTCTATGGTGACAAATGAAATATCGTCAGATGAAATTTGGAAAGAAGCATTCTGAGAAACTGCTTAGTGTTCTGTTAATTCATCTCACAGAGTTACATCTGTATTTCGTGGATCTCTCTGCTAGCCTTATTTCTGTGGAATCTGAGGACAGATATTTCTGATCCGTTTGAAGACTATAGGGCCAAGGAAATATCCTCCGATAACAAAGAGAAAGAAGATTTCTGAGAAACTTCTTTGTGTTCTGTGAAATCATCTCACAGAGTTACAGCTTTCTCCTCAAGAAGCCTTTCGCTAAGACAGTTCTTGTGGAATTGGCAAAGTGATATTTGGAAGCCCGTAGAGGGCTATGGTGAAAAAGGAAATATCCTCAGATGAAATATGGAAAGCAGCATTATGAGAAACTGCTCTGTGATATATGACTTCCACTCACAGAGTTACATCTGTATTTCGTGGATCTTTTGCTAGCCTTATTTCTGTGGAATCTGAGAACAGATATTTCGGATCCTTTTGAAGATTATAGGGCCAAAGGAAATATCCTCCGATAACAAAGAGAAAGAAGCTTTCTGAGAAACTTCTTTGTGTTCTGTGAAATCATCTCACAGAGTTACAGCTTTTCCCTCAAGAAGTCTTTCGCTAAGACAGTTCTTGTGGAATTGGCAAAGTGATATTTGGAAGCCCATAGAGGGCGATGGTGGAAAAGGAAATATCATCAGATGAAATCTGGAAACCAGCTTTCTGAGAAACTGCTTAGTGTTCTGTTAATTCATCTCACAGAGTTACATCTGTACTTCGTGGATCTCTTTGCTAGCCTTATTTCTGTGGAATCTGAGAACAGATATTTCGGATCCCTTTGAAGACTATAGGGCCAAAGGAAATATCCTCCGATAACAAAGAGAAAGAAGCTTTCTGAGAAACTTCTTTGTGTTCTGTGAAATCATCTCACAGAGTTACAGCTTTTCCCTCTAGAAGCCTTTCGCTAAGACAGTTGTTGTGGAATTGGCAAAGTGATATTTGGAACCCCTAGAGGGCTATGGTGAAAAATGAAATATCCTCACATGAAATCTGGAAAGAAGCTTTCTGAGAAACTGCTTAGTGTTCTGTTAATTCATCTCACAGAGTTACATCTGTATTTCGTGGTTCTCTTTGCTAGCCTTATTTCTGTGGAATCTGAGAACAGATATTTCGGATCCCTTTGAAGATTATAGGGCCAAAGGAAATATCCTCCGATAACAAAGAGAAAGAAGCTTTCTGAGAAACTTCTTTGTGTTCTGTGAAATCATCTCTCTGAGTTACAGCTTTCCCCTCAAGAAGCCTTTCGCTAAGACAGTTCTTGTGGAATTGGCAAAGTGATATTTGGAAGCCCATAGAGGGCTATGGTGAATAAGGTAATATCCTCAGATGAAGTCTGGAAAGAAGCTTTCTGAGAAACTGCTTAGTGTTCTGTTAATTCATCTCACAGAGTTACATCTGTATTTTTTGGATCTCTTTGCTAGCCTTATTTCTGTGGAATCTGTGAACCGATATATCGGATCCCAATGAAGACTATAGGGCCAAAGGAAATAACTTCCGATAACAGAGAGAAAGAGGCTTTCTGAGAAGCTTCTTTGTGTTCTGTGAAATCATCTCACTGAGTTACAGCTTTAGCATCAAGAAGCCTTTCGCTAAGACAGTTCTTGTGGAATTGGCAAAGTGATATTAGGAAGCCCTTAGAGGGCTATGGTGAAAAAGGAAATATCCTCAGATGAAATCTGGAAAGAAGCTTTCTGAGAAACTGCTTAGTGTTCTGTTAATTCATCTCACAGAGTTACATCTGTATTTCATGTATCTCTTAGCTAGCCTTATTTCTATGGAATCTAGAACAGATATTTCGGATTCCTTTGAAGAATATACGGCCAAAGGAAATATCCTCCGATAACAAAGAGAAAGAAGCTTTCTGAGAAACTTCTTTGTGTTCTGTGAAATCATCTCACAGAGTTACAGCTTTCCCCTCAAGAAGCCTTTCGTTAAGAGAGTTTTTGTGGAATTGGCAAAGTGATATTTGGAAGCCCATAGAGGGCTATGGTGAAAAAGGAAATATCCTCAGATGAAATCTGGAAAGAAGCATTATGAGAAACTGCTCTGTGATATATGACTTCCACTCACAGAGTTACATCTGTATTTCGTGGATCTTTTGCTAGCCTTATTTCTGTGGAATCTGAGAACAGATATTTCGGATCCTTTTGAACATTATAGGGCCAAAGGAAATTTCCTCCAATAACAAAGAGAAAGAAGCTTTCTGAGAAACTTCTTTGTGTTCTGTGAAATCATCTCACAGAGTTACAGCTTTTCCCTCAAGAAGCCTTTCGCTAAGACAGTTCTTGTGGAAATGGCAAAGTGGTATTTGGAAGCCATAGAGGGCTATGGTGAAAATGGAAATATCCTCAGATGAAATCTAGAAAGAAGCTTTCTGAGAAACTGCTTAGTGTTCCGTTAATTCATCTCACAGAGTTACATCTGTATTTCGTGGATCTCTTTGCTAGCCTTATTTCTGTGGAATGTGAGAACAGATATTTCGGATCCCTTTGAAGACTATAGGGCCTAAGAAAATATCCTCCGATAACAAAGAGAAAGAAGCTTTCTGAGAAACTTCTTTGTGTTCAGTGAAATCATGTCACAGAGTTACAGCTTTCCCCTCTAGAAGCCTTTCGCTAAGACAATTCTTGTGGAATGGGCAAAGTGATATTTGGAACCCCATAGAGGGCTATGGTGACAAAGGAAATATCCTCAGATGAAATCTGGAAAGAAGCTTTATGAGAAACTGCTTAGTGTTAGGTTAATTCATCTCAAAGAGTTACATCTGTATTTCGTGGATCTCTTTGCCAGCCTTATTTCTGTGGAATCTGAGAACAGATATTTCTGATCCGTTTGAAGACTATAGGGCCTAGGAAATATCCTCCGATAACAAAGAGAAAGAAGCTTTCTGAGAAACTTCTTTGTGTTCTATGAAATCATCTCACAGAGTTACAGCTTTTTCCTCAAGAAGCCTTTCGCTAAGACAGTTCTTGTGGAATTGGCAAAGTGATATTTGGAAGCCCATAAAGGGCTATGGTGAAAAAGGAAATATCCTCAGATGAAATCTGGAAAGAAGCATTATGAGAAACTGCTCTGTGATATATGACTTCCAGTCACAGAGTTACATCTGTATTTCATGTATCTTTTGCTAGCCTTATTTCAGTGGAATCTGAGAACAGATACTTCGGATCCTTTTGAAGACTATAGGGCCAAGGAAATATCCTCCGTTAACAAAGAGAAAGAAGCTTTCTGAGAAACTTCTTTGTGTTCCGTGAAATCATCTCACAGAGTTACAGCTTTCGCCTCAGCAAGCCTATCGCTAACACAGTTCTTGTGGAATTTTCAAAGTGATATTTGGAAGCCCATAGAGGGCTATGGTGAAAAAGGAAATATCCTCAGATGAAATCTGGAAAGAAGCATTATGAGAAACTGCTCTGTGATATATGACTTACACTCACAGAGTTACATCTGTATTTCGTGGATCTTTTGCTAGCTTTATTTCTGTGGAATCTGAGAACAGATATTTCGGATCCTTTTGAAGATTATAGGGCCAAAGGAAATATCCTCCGATAACAAAGAGAAGGAAGCTTTCTGAGAAACTTCTTTGTGTTCTGTGAAATCATCTCACAGAGTTACAGCTTTCCCCTCAAGAAGCCTTTCGCTAAGACACTTCTTGTGAAAATGGCAAAGTGGTATTTGGAAGCCATAGAGGGCTATGGTGAAAATGGAAATATCCTCAGATGAAATCTGGAAAGAAGCTTTCTGAGAAACTGCTTAGTGTTCCGTTAATTCATCTCAGAGAGTTACATCTGTATTTCTTGGATCTCTTTGCTAGCCTTATTTCTGTGGAATCTGAGAACAGATATTTCGGATCCCTTTGAAGACTATAGGGCCTAAGGAAATATCCTCCGATAACAAAGAGAAAGAAGCTTTCTGGGAAACTTCTTTGTGTTCTGTGAAATCATCTCACAGAGTTACAGCTTTCCCCTCTAGAAGCCTTTCGCTAAGACAGTTCTTGTGGAATGGGCAAAGTGATATTTGGAAGCCCATAGAGGGCTATGGTGACAAAGGAAATATCCTCAGATGAAATCTGGAAAGAAGCTTTATGAGAAACTGCTTAGTGTTCGGTTAATTCATCTCAAAGAGTTACATCTGCATTTCGTGGATCTCTTTGCCAGCCTTATTTCTGTGGAATCTGAGAACAGATATTTCTGATCCGTTTGAAGACTATAGGGCCAAGGAAATATCCTCCGATAACAAAGAGAAAGAAGCTTTATGAGAAACTTCTTTGTGTTCTGTGAAATCATCTCACAGAGTTACAGCTTTCTCCTCAAGAAGCCTTTCGCTAAGACAGTTCTTGTGGAATTGGCATAGTGATATTTGGAAGCCCTTAGAGGGCTACGGTGAAAAAGGATATATCCTCAGATGAAATCTGGAAAGAAGCATTATGAGAAACTGCTCTGTGATATATGACTTCCACTCACAGAGTTACATCTGTATTTTGTGTATCTTTTGCTAGCCTTATTTCAGTGGAATCTGAGAATAGATATTTCGGATCCTTTTGAAGTCTATAGGGCCAAAGGAAATATCCTCCGATAACAAAGAGTAAGTAGCTTTCTGAGAAACTTCTTTGTGTTCTGTGAAATCATCTCACAGTGTTACAGCTTTCCCCTCTAGAAGCCTTTCGCTAAGACAGTTCTTGTGGAAATGGCAAAGTGATATTTGGAAGCCATAGAGGGCTATGGTGAAAATCAAATATCCTCAGATGAAATCTGGAAATAAGCTTTCTGAGAAACTGCTTAGTGTTCTGTTAATTCATCTCACAGGGTTACATCTGTATTTCGTGTTTCTCTTTGCTAGCCTTATTTCTGTGGAATCTGAGAACAGATATTTCGGATCCCTTAGAAGACTATAGGGCCAAAGGAAATATCCTCCGATAACAAAGAGAAAGAAGCTTTCTGAGAAACTTTGTGTTCTGTGAAATCATCTCACAGAGTTACAGCATTCCCCTAAAGAAGCCTTTTGCTAAAACAGTTCTTGTGGAATTGGCAAAGAGATATTTGGAAGCCCATAGAGGGCTATGTTGAAAAAGGAAATATCCTTAGATGAAATCTGGAAAGAAGCTTTCTGAGAAACTGCTTAGTGTTCCGTTAATTCATCTCAGTGAGTTACATCTGTATTTCGTGGATCTCTTTGCTAGCCTTATTTCTGTGGAATCTGAGAACAGATATTTCGGATCCCTTTGAAGACTACAGGGCCTAAGGAAATATCCTTCGATAACAAAGAGAAAGAAGCTTTCTGAGAAACTTCTTTGTGTTCTGTGAAATCATCTCACAGAGTTACAGCTTTCCCCTCAAGAAGCCTTTCGCTAAGACAGTTCTTGTGGAAATGGCAAAGTGGTATTGGGAAGCCATAGAGGGCTATGGTGAAAATGGAAATATCCTCAGATGAAATCTGGAAAGTAGCTGTCTGAGAAACTGCTTAGTGTTCCGTTAATTCATCTCAGAGAGTTACATCTGTATTTCGTGGATTTCTTTGCTAGCCTTATTTCTGTGGAATCTGAGAACAGATATTTCGGATCCCTTGGAAGACTATAGGGCCAAAGGAAATATCCTCCGATAACAAAGAGAAAGACGCTTTCTGAGAAACTTCTTTGTGTTCTGTGAAATCATCTCACAGAGATACAGCTTTCCCCTCTAGAAGCCTTTCGCTAAGACAGTTCTTGTGGAATGGTCAAAGTGATATTTGGAAGCCCATAGAGGGCTATGGTGAAAAAGGAAATATCCTCAGATGAAATCTGGAAAGAAGCTTTCTGAGAAACTGCTTAGTGTTAGGTTAATTCATCTCAAAGAGTTACATCTGTATTTCGTGGATCTCTTTGCCAGCCTTATTTCTATGGAGTCTGAGAACAGATATTTCTGATCCGTTTGAAGACTATAGGGCCAAGGAAATATCTTCCGATAACAAAGAGAAAGAAGCTTTCTGAGAAACTTCTTTGTGTTCTGTGAAATCATCTCACAGAGTTACAGCTTTCTCCTCAAGAAGCCTTTCGCTAAGACAGTTCTTGTGGAATTGGCAAAGTGATATTTGGTAGCCCTTAGAGGGCTATGGTGAAAAAGGAAATATCCTCAGATGAAATCTGGAAAGAAGCATTATGAGAAACTGCTCTGTGATATATGACTTCCACTCACAGAGTTACATCTGTATTTCGTGTATCTTTTGTTAGCCTTATTTCAGTGGAATCTGAGAACAGATATTTCGGATCCTTTTGAAGTCTATAGGGCCAAAGGAAATATCCTCCGATAACAAAGGGTAAGAAGCTTTCTGAGAAACTTCTTTGTGTTCTGTGAAATCATCTCACAGAGTTACAGCTTTCCCCTCGAGAAGCCTTTCGTTAAGAGAGTTCTTGTGGAATTGGCAAAGTGATATTTGGAAGCCCATAGAGGGCAAGGCTGAAAAAGGAAATAACCTCAGATGAAATCTGGAAAGAAGCTTTCTGAGAAACTGCTTAGTGTTCTGTTAATTCATCTCACAGAGTTACATCTGTATTTCGTGGATCTCTTTGCTGGCCTTATTTCTGTGGAATCTGAGAACAGATATTTCGGAACCCTTGGAAGACTATAGGGCCAAAGGAAATACCCTCCGATAAAAAGAGAAAGAAGCTTTCTGAGAAACTTCTTTGTGTTTTGTGAAATCATCTCACAGAGTTACAGCTTTCCCCTCAAGAAGCCTTTCGCTAAGACAGTTCTTGTGGAAATTGCAAAGTGATATTTGGAAGCCCATAGAGGGCTATGGTGAAAATGGAAATATCCTCAGATGAAATCTGGAAAGAAGCTTTCTGAGAAACTGCTTAGTGTTCTGTTAATTCATCTCACAGAGTTACATCTGTATTTTTTGGATCTCTTTGCTAGCCTTATTTCTGTGGAATCTGAGAAGAGATATTTCGTATCCCTTTGAAGACTATAGGACCAAAGGAAATATCCTCCGATAACAAAGAGAAAGAAGCTTTGTGAGAAACTTCTTTGTGTTCTGTGAAATCATCTCACAGAGTTACAGCTTTCCCCTCAGGAAGCCTTTCGCTAAGACACTTCTTTGGAATTGGCGAACTGATATTCGGAAGGCCATAGAGGGCTATGGTGAAAAAGGAAATATCCTCAGATGAAATCTGGAAAGAAGCTTTCTAAGAAACTGCTCTGTGATATGTGACTTCCACTCACAGATTTACATCTGGATTTCGTGGATCTCTTTGCTAGCCTTATTTCTGTGTAATCTGAGAACAGATATTTCGGATCCCTTTGAAGACGATAGGGCCAAGGAAAAATCCTCCGATTACAAAGAGAAAGAAGCTTTCTGAGAAACTTCTTGTGTTCTGTGAAATCATCTCACAGAGTTACAGCTTTCCCCTTAAGAAGCCTTTCGCTAAGACAGTTCTTGTGGAATTGGCAAAGTGATATTTGGAAGCCCAAAGAGGGCTATGGTGAAAAAGGAAATATCCTCAGATGAAATCCGGAAAGAAGCTTTTGAGGAACTGCTTAGTGTTCTGTTCATTCATCTCACCGAGTAACATCTGTATTTCGTGGATCTCTTTGCTAGCCTTATTTCTGTGGAATCTGAGAACAGATATTTCGGATCCCTTTGAAGACTATAGGGCCAAAGGAAATATCCTCCGATAACAAAGAGAAAGAAGCTTTCTCAGAAACTTCTTTGTGTTCGATGAAATCATCTCACAGAGTTACAGCTTTCCTCTCAAGAAGCCTTTCGCTAAGACAGTTCTTGTGGAATTGGCAAAGTGATATTTGGAAGGCCATAGAGGGCTATGGTGAAAAAGCATATATCTTCAGATGAAATATGGAAAGAAGGTTTCTGAGAAACTGCTCTATGATATGTGACATCCACTCACAGAGTTACATCTGTATTTGGTGGATCTCTTTGCTAGCCTTATTTCTGTGGAATCTGAAAACAGATATATCGGATCCCTTTGAAGACTATAGGGCCAAAGGAAATAACTTCCGATAAAAAAGAGAAAGAAGCTTTCTGAGAAACTTCTTTGTGTTCTCTGAAATCATCTCACAGAGTTACAGCTTTCCCTTCAAGAAGCCTTTCTCTAAGACAGTTCTTGTGGAATTGGCAAAGTGATATTTGGAAGGCCATAGAGGGCTACGGTGAAAAAGGAAATATCCTCAGATGAAATCTGGAAAGAAGCTTTCTGAGCAACTGCTTAGTGTTCTGTTAATTCATCTCACAGAGTTACATCTGTATTTCGTGGATCTCTTTGCTAGCCTTATTTCTGTGGAATCTGAGAACACATATTTCGGATCCCTTTGAAGACAATAGGGCCAAAGGAAATATCCTCAGATAACAAAGAGAAAGAAGATTTCTGAGAATCTTCTTTGTGTTCTGTGAAATCACCTCACAGAGTTACAGCTTTCCCCTCAAGAAGCCTTTCGCTAAGACAGTTCTTGTGGAATTGGCAAAATGATATTTGGAAGCCCATAGAGGGCTATGGTGAAAAAGGAAATATCCTCAGATGAAATCTGGAAAGAAGCTTTCTGAGAAACTGCTTAGTGTTCTGTTAATGCATCTCGCAGAGTTACATCTGTATTTCGTGGATCTCTTTGTTAGCCTTATTTCTGTGGAATCTGAGAACAGATATTTCGGAAACCTTTGAAGACTATAGGGCCAAAGGAAATATCCTCCGATGACAAAGAGAACGAAGCTTTCTCAGAAACTTCTTTGTGTTCGATGAAATCATCTCACAGAGTTACAGCTTTCCTCTCAAGAAGCCTTTCGCTAAGACAGTTCTATTGGAATTGGCAAAGTGATATTTGGAAGCCCAAAATGGGCAATGGTGAAAAAGGAAATATCCTCAGATGAAATCCGGAAAGAAGCTTTTGAGAAACAGCTTAGGGTTCTGTTAATTCATCTCACAGAGTTACATCTGTATTTCGTGGATCTCTTTGCTAGCCTTATTTCTGTGGAATCTGAGAACAGATATTTCGGATCCCTTTGAAGACGATAGGGCCAAAGGAAATATCCTCCAATAACAAAGAGAAAGAAGCTTTCTGAGAAACATCTTTGTGTTCTGTGAAATCATCTCACAGAGTTACAGCTTTCCCCTCAAGATGCCTTTCGCTAAGACAGTTCTTGTGGAATTGGCAAAGTGATATTTGGAAGCCGAAAGAGGGCTTGGTGAAAAAGGAAATATCCTCAGATGAAATCTGGAAAGAAGCTTTCTGAGAAACTGCTTAGTGTTCTGTTAATTCATCTCACAGAATTACATCTGTATTTCGTGGATCTCTTTACTAGCCTTTTTCTGTGGAATCTGAGAACAGATATTTCGGTTCCCTTGGAAGACTATAGGGCCAAAGGAAATATCCTCCGATAACAAAGAGAAAGTTCCTTTCTGAGAAAATTCTTTGTGTTCTTCTGAAATCATCTCACAGAGATACAGCTGTCCCCTCAAGAAGCCTTTCGCTAAGACAGTTCTTCTGGAATTGGCAAAGTGATATTTGGAAGCCCATAGAGGGCTATATTGAAAATGGAAATATCCTCAGATGAAATCTGGAAGAAGCTTTCTGAGAAACTGCTTAGTGTTCTGTTAATTCATCTCACAGAGTTATATCTGTATTTCGTGGATCTCTTTGTTAGCCTTATTTCTGTGGAATCTGAGAACAGATATTTCGGATCCCTTTGAAAACTATTGGGCCAAAGGAAACATCCTCCGATAACAAAGAGAAAGAAGCTTTCTGAGAAACTTCTTTGTGTTCTGTGAAATCATCTCACAGAGTTACAGCTTTCCCCTCAAGAAGCCTTTCGCTAAGACAATTCTTGTGGAATTGGCAAAGTGATATTTGGAAGGCCATAGAGGGCTATGGTGAAAAAGCATATATCCTCAGATGAAATATGGAAAGAAGGTCTCTGAGAAACTGCTC
Source organism: Macaca mulatta (assembly GCF_049350105.2). Lineage (NCBI taxonomy): Eukaryota > Metazoa > Chordata > Mammalia > Primates > Cercopithecidae > Macaca > Macaca mulatta. The sequence goes on from NC_133418.1 coordinate 36,042,638, forward strand.
TATGATATGTGACTTCCACTCACAGAGTTACATCTGTATTTCGTGGATCTCTTTGCTAGCCTTATTTCTGTGGAATCTGAGAACAGATATTTCGGATCCCTTTGAAGACTATAGGGTCAAAGGAAATATCCTCCGATAACAAAGAGAAACAAGCTTTCTGAGAAACTTCTTTGTGTTCTTTGAAATCATCTCACAGAGTAACAGCTTTCCCCTCAAGAAGCCTTTCGCTAAGACAGTTCTTGTGGAATTGGCAAAGTGATATTTGGAAGCCCATAGAGGGCTATGGTGAAAAAGGAAATATCCTCAGATGAAATCTGGAAAGAAGCTTTCTGAGAAACTGCTTACTGTTCTGTTAATTCATCTCACAGAGTTACACCTGTATTTCGTGGATCTCTTTCTTAGCCTTATTTCTGTGGAATCTGAGAACAGATATTTCGGATCCCTTTGAAAACTATTGGGCCAAAGGAAATATCCTCCGATAACAAAGAGAAAGAAGCTTTCTGAGAAACTTCTTGGTGTTCTGTGAAATCATCTCACAGAGTTACAGCTTTCCCCTCAAGAAGCCTTTCGCTAAGACAATTCTTGTGGAATTGGCAAAGTGATATTTGGAAGGCCATAGAGGGCTATCGTGAAAAAGCATATATCTTCAGATGAAATATGAAAAGAAGGCTTCTGAGAAACTGCTCTATTATATGTGACATCCACTCACAGAGTTACATCTGTATTTCGTTGATCTCTTTTCTAGCCTTATTTCTCTGGAATCTGTAAACAGATATATCGGATCCCTTTGAAGACTATAGGGCCAAAGGAAATAACTTGCGATAAAAAAGAGAAAGAAGCTTTCTGAGAAACTTCTTTGTGTTCTATGAAATCATCTCAGAGAGTTACAGCTTTTCCCTCAAGAACCTTTCGCTAAGACAGTTCCTGTGAAAATGTCAAAGTGATATTTGGAAGCCCATAGAGGGCTATGGTGAAAAAGGAAATATCCTGAGATGAAATCTGGAAAGAAGCTTTCTGAGAAACTGCTTAGTGTTCTGTTAATTCATCTCACAGAGTTACATCTGTATTTCGTGGATCTCTTTGCTAGCCTTATTTCTGTGGAATCTGAGAACAGATATTTCGGATCCCTTGGAAGACTATAGGGCCAAAGGAAATATCCTCCGATAACAAAGAGAAAGAAGCTTTCTGAGAATCCTCTTTGTGTTCTGTGAAATCACCTCACAGAGTTACAGCTTGCCCCTCAAGAAGCCTTTCGCTAAGACAGTTCTTGTGGAATTGGCAAAGTGATATTTGGAAGCCCATAGAGGGCTACGGTGAAAAAGGAAATATCCTCAGATGAAATCTGGAAAGAAGCTTTCTGAGAAATTGCTTAGTGTTCTGTTAATTCATCTCACAGAGTTACAACTGTATTTCGTGGATCTCTTTGCTAGCCTTATTTTTGTGGAATCTCAGAAGTGATATTTCGGATCCCTTTGAAGACTATAGGGCCAAAGGAAATATCCTCCGATAACAAAGAGAAAGAAGCTTTCTCAGAAACTTCTTTGTGTTCGGTGAAATCCTCTCACAGAGTAACAGCATTCCCCTCAAGAAGCCTTTCTCTAAGACAGTTTTTGTGGAATTGGCAAAGTGATATTTGGAAGGCCATAGAGGGCTATGGTGAAAAAGGAAATATCCTCAGATGAAAACTGGAAAGAAGCTTTCTGAGAAACTGCTTAGTGTTCTGTTAATTCATCTCACAGAGTTACATCTGTATTTCGTGGATCTCTTTGCTAGCGTTATTTCTGTGGAATCTGAGAACAGATATTTCGGATCCCTTTGAAGACTGTAGGGCCAAAGGAAATATCCTCCGATAACAAAGAGAAAGAAGCTTTCTGAGAATCTTCTTTGTGTTCTGTGAAATCATCTCACAGAGTTACAGGTTTCCCCTCAAGAAGCCTTTCGCTAAGACAGTTCTTGTGGAATTGGCAAAGTGATATTTGGTAGCCCATAGAGGACTACGGTGAAAAAGGAAATATCCTCAGATGAAATCTGGAAAGAAGCTTTCTGAGAAATTGCTTAGTGTTCTGTTAATTCATCTCACAGAGTTACAACTGTATTTCGTGGATCTCTTTGCTAGCCTTATTTCTGTGGAATCTGAGAAGAGATATTTCGGTTCCCTTTGAAGACTATAGGGCCAAAGGAAATATCCTTCGATAACAAAGAGAAAGAAGCTTTCTCAGAAACTTCTTTGTGTTCTGTGAAATCATCTCACAGAGTTACAGCTTTCCCCTCAAGAAGCCTTTCGCTAAGACAGTTCTTGTGGAATTGGCAAAGTGATATTTGGAAGCCTATAGAGGGCTATGGTGAAAATGGAAATATCCTCAGATGAAATCTGGAAAGAAGCTTTCTGAGAAACTGCTTAGTGTACTGTTAATGCATCTCAAAGAGTTACATCTGTATTTCGTGGATCTCTTTGTTAGCCTTATTTCTGTGGAATCTGAGAACAGATATTTCGGATCCCTTTGAAAACTATTGGGCCAAAGAAATATCCTCCGATAACAAAGAGAAAGAAGCTTTCTGAGAAACTTCTTTGTGTTCTGTGAAATCATCTCACAGAGTTACAGCTTTCCCCTCAAGAAGCCTTTCGCTAAGACAATTCTTGTGGAATTGGCAAAGTGATATTTGGAAGGCCATAGAGGGCTATGGTGAAAAAGCATATATCCTCAGATGAAATATGGAAAGAAGGTTTCTGAGAAATTGCTCTATGATATGTGACTTCCACTCACAGAGTTACATCTGAATTTCGTCGAACTCATTGCTAGCCTTATTTCTGTGGAATCTGAGAACAGATATTTCGGATCCCTTTGAAGACTATAGGGCCAAAGGAAATACCTCCGATAACAAAGAGAAAGAAGCTTTCTCAGAAACTTCTTTGTGTTCGTTGAAATCATCTCACAGAGTTACAGCTTTCCTCTCAAGGAGCCTTTCGCTAAGACAGTTCTTGTGGAATTGGCAAAGTGATATTTGGAAGCCCATAGTGGTCATCTGTGAGATGAATTAACAGAACACTAAGCAGAGGAAATATCCTCAGATGAAATCCGGAAAGAAGCTTTCTGAGAAACTGCCTAGTGTTCTGTTAATTCATGTCAAAGAGTTACATCTGTATTTCGTGGTTCTCTTTGCTAGACTTATTTCTGTGGAATCTGAGAACAGGTATTTCGGATCCCTTTGAAGACTATTGGGCGAAGGGAAATATCCTCCAATAACAAAGAGAAAGAAGCTTTCTGAGAAACTTCTTTGTGTTCTGTGAAATCATCTCACAGAGTTACAGCTTTCCCCTCAAGAAGCCTTTCGCTAAGACAGTTCTTGTGGAATTGGCAAAGTGATATTTGGAAGCCCAAAGAGGGCTATGGTGAAAAAGGAAATATCCTCAGATGAAATCTGGAAAGAAGCTTTCTGAGAAACTGCTTAGTGTTCTGTTAATTCGTCTCACAGAGTTACATCTGCATTTCGTGGATCTCTTTACTAGCCTTTTTTCTGTGGAATCTGAGAACAGATATTTCGGTTCCCTTGGAAGACTATAGGGCCAAAGGAAATAACTTCCGATAAAAATGAGAAAGAAGCTTTCTGAGAAACTTCTTTGTGTTCTGTGAAATCATCTCACAGAGTTACAGCTTTCCCCTCAAGAAGCCTTTTTCTAAGACAGTTCTTTTGGAATTGGCAAAGTGATTTTTGGAAGGCCATAGAGGGCTATGGTGAAAAAGCATATATCTTCCGATGAAATATGGAAAGAAGGTTTCTGAGAAACTGCTCTATGATATGTGACATCCACTCACAGAGTTACATCTGTATTTCGTGGATCTCTTTGCTAGCCTTATTTCTGTGGAATCTGAAAACAGATATATCGGATCCCTTTGAAGACTATAGGGCCAAAGAAAATAACTTCCGATAAAAAAGAGAAAGAAGCTTTCTGAGAAGCTTCTTTGTGTTCTGTGAAATCATTTCACAGAGTTACAGCTTTTCCCTCAAGAAGCTTTCGCTAAGACAGTTCTTGGGGAAATGTCAAAGTGATATTTGGAAGCCCATAGAGGGCTACGGTGAAAAAGGAAATATCCTCAGATGAAAACTGGAAAGAAGCTTTCTGAGCAACTGCTTAGTGTTCTGTTTTTTCATCTCACAGAGTTACATCTGTATTTCGTGGATCTCTTTGCTAGCCTTATATCTGTGGAATCTGAGAACAGATATTTCGGATCCCTTTGAAGACTATAGGGCCAAAGGAAATATCCTCCGATAACAAAGAGAAAGAAGCTTTCTGAGAATCCTCTTTGTGTTCTGTGAAATCACCTCACAGAGTTACAGCTTGCCCCTCAAGAAGCCTTTCGCTAAGACAGTTCTTGTGGAATTGGCAAAGTGATATTTGGGTGCCCGTAGAGGGCTATGGTGAAAAAGGAAATATCCTCAGATGAAATCCGGAAAGAAGCTTTTGAGAAACTGCTTAGTGTTCTGTTAATTCATCTCACAGAGTTACATCTGTATTTCGTTGATCTCTTTGCTAGCCTTGTTTCTGTGGAATCTGAGAACAGATATTTCGGATCCCTTGGAAGACTATAGGGCCAAAGGAAATATCCTCGGAAAGAAAGAGAAAGAAGCTTTCTGAGAAACTTCTTTGTGTTCTGTGAAATCATCTCACAGAGTTACAGCTTTTGCCTCCAGAAGCCTTTCGCTACGACAGTTCTTGTGGAATTGGCAAAATGATATTTGGAAGCCCATAGAGGGCTATGGTGAAAAAGGTAATATCCTCAGATGAAATCTGGAAAGAAGCTTTCTGACAAACTGCTTAGTGTTCTGTTAATTCATCACACAGAGTTACATCTGTATTTCGTGCATCTCTTTGCAAGGGTTATTTCTGTGGAATCTGAGAACAGATATTTCGAATCCCTTTGAAGACTATAGGGCCAAAGGAAATATCCTCCGATAACAAAGAGAAAGAAGCTTTCTGAGAAACTTCTTTGTGTTCTGTGAAATCATCTCCCAGAGTAACAGCTTTCCCCTCAAGAAGCCTTTGGCTAAGTCAGTTCTTTGGAATTGGCAAAGTGATATTTGGAAGCCCATAGAGGGCTATGGTGAAAAAGGAAATATCCTCAGATGAAATCTGGAAAGAAGCTTTCTGAGAAACTGCTTACTGTTCTGTTAATTCATCTCACAGAGTTACATCTGTATTTCGTGGATCTCTTTGCTAGCCTTATTTCTGTGGAATCTGTGAACAGATATTTCGGATCCCTTGGAAGACTATAGGGCGAAGGGAAATATCCTCCGATAAAAAAGAGTAAGAAGCTTTCTTAGAAACTTCTTTGTGTTCTGTAAAATCATCTCACAGAGTTACAGCTTTCCCCTCAAGAAGCCTTTCGCTAAGACAGTTCTTGTGGAATTGGCAAAGTGATATTTGGAAGCCCATAGAGGGCTATGTTGAAAATGGAAATATCCTGAGATGAAATATGGAAAGAAGCTTTCTGAGAAACTGCTTAGCGTTCTGTTAATTCATCTCACAGAGTTACATCTGCATTTCGTGGATCTCTTTGTTAGCCTTATTTCTGTGGAATCTGAGAACAGATATTTCAGATCCCTTTGAAAACAATTGGGCCAAAGGAAATATCCTCCGATAATAAAGAGACAGAAGCTTTCTGAGAAACTTCTTGGTGTTCTGTGAAATCATCTAACAGAGTTACAGCTTTCCCCCCAAGAAGCCTTTCGTTAAGACAATTCTGGTGGAATTGGCAAAGTGATATTTTGAAGGCCATTGAGGACTCTGGTGAAAATGCATATATCCTCAGATGAAATATAGAAAGAAGGTTTCTGAGAAACTGCTCTATGATATGTGACTTCCACTCACAGAGTTACATCTGTATTTCGTGGATCTCTTTGCTAGCCTTATTTCTGTGGAATCTGAAAACAGATATATCGGATCCCTTTGAAGACTATAGGGCTAAAGGAAATAACTTCCGATAAAAAAGAGAAAGAAGCTTTCTGAGAAACTTCTTTGTGTTCTGTGAAATCATCTCACAGAGTTACAGCTTTCCCCTCAAGAAGCCTTTCTCTAAGACAGTTCTTGTGGAATTGGCAGAGTGATATTTGGAAGCCCATAGAGGGCTATATTGAAAAAGGAAATATCCTGAGATGAAATCTGGAAAGAAGCTTTCTGAGAAACTGCTTAGTGTTCTGTTAATTCATCTCACAGAGTTACATCTGTATTTCGTGGATTTCTTTGCTAGCATTATTTCTGTGGAATCTGAGAACAGATATTTCGGATCCCTTTCAAGACTATAGGGCCAAAGGAAATATCCTCCGATAACAAAGACAAAGAAGCTTTCTGAGAAACTTCTTTGGGTTCTGTGAAATCATCTCACATAGTTACAGCTTTCCCCTCAAGAAGCCTTTCTCTAAGACAGTTCTTGTGGAATTGGCAAAGTGATATTTGGAAGGCCATAGAGGGCTAAGGTGAAAAAGGAAATATCCTCAGATGAAAACTGGAAAGAAGCTTTCTGAGAAACTGCTTAGTGTTCTGTTAATTCATCTCACAGAGTTACATCTGTATTTCGTGGATCTCTTTGCTAGCCTTATTTCTGTGGAATCTGAGAAGAGATATTTCGGATCCCTTTGAAAACTACTGGGCCAAGGGAAATATCCTCCGATAACAAAGAGAAAGAAGCTTTCTGAGAAACTTCTTTGTGTTCTGTGAAATCATCTCACAGAGTTACAGCTTTCCCCTCAAGAAGCCTTTCGCTAAGACAATTCTTGTGGAATTGGCAAAGTGATATTTGGAAGGCCATATAGGGCTATGGTGAAAAAGCATATATCCTCAGATGAAATATGTAAAGAAGGTTTCTGAGAAACTGCTCTATGATATGTGACTTCCACTCACAGAGTTACATCTGTATTTCATGGATCTCTTTGCTAGCCTTATTTCTGTGGAATCTGAGAACAGATATTTCGGATCCCTTTGAAGACTATAGGGCCAAAGGAAATATCCTGCGATAACAAAGAGAAAGTGGCTTACTGAGAAACTTCTTTGTGTTCTTCTGAAATCATCTCACAGACTTACAGCTGTCCCCTCAAGAAGCCTTTCGCTAAGACAGTTCTTGTGGAATTGGCAAAGTGATATTTGGAAGCCCATAGAGGGCTATGGTGAAAAAGGAAATATCCTCAGATGAAATCTGGAAAGAAGCTTTCTGAGAAACTGCTTAGTGTTCTGTTAATTCATCTCACAGAGTTACATCTGTATTTCGTTGATCTCTTTGCTAGCCTTGTTTCTGTGGAATCTGAAAACAGATATATCGGATCCCTTTGAAGACTATAGGGCCAAAGGAAATAACTTCCGATAAAAAAGAGAAAGAAGCTTTCTGAGAAACTTCTTTGTGTTCTGTGAAATCATCTCAGAGAGTTACAGCTTTCCCCTCAAGAAGCCTTTTTCTAAGACAGTTCTTTTGGAATTGGCAAAGTGATATTTGGAAGGCCATAGAGGGCTATGGTGAAAAAGCATATATCTTCAGATGAAATATGGAAAGAAGGTTTCTGAGAAACTGCTCTATGATATGTGACATCCACTCACAGAGTTACATCTGTATTTCGTGGATCTCTTTGCTAGCCTTATTTCTGTGGAATCTGAAAACAGATATATCGGATCCCTTTGAAGACTATAGGGCCAAAGGAAATAACTTCCGATAAAAAAGAGAAAGAAGCTTTCTGAGAAACTTCTTTGTGTTCTGTGAAATCATCTCACAGACTTACAGCTTTTCCCTCAAGAAGCTTTCGCTAAGACAGTTCTTGTGGAAATGTCAAAGTGATATTTGGAAGCCCATAGAGGGCTATGGTGAAAAAGGAAATATCCTCAGATGAAAACTGGAAAGAAGCTTTCTGAGCAACTGCTTAGTGTTCTGTTAATTCATCTCACAGAGTTACATCTGTATTTCGTGGATCTCTTTGCTAGCCTTATTTCTGTGGAATCTGAGAACAGATATTTCGGATCCCTTGGAAGACTATAGGGCCAAAGGAAATATCCTCCGATAACAAAGAGAAAGAAGCTTTCTGAGAATCCTCTTTGTGTTCTGTGAAATCACCTCACAGAGTTACAGCTTGCCCCTCAAGAAGCCTTTCGCTAAGACAGTTCTTGTGGAATTGGCAAAGTGATATTTGGGTGCCCGTAGAGGGCTATGGTGAAAAAGGAAATATCCTCAGATGAAATCCGGAAAGAAGCTTTTGAGAAACTGCTTAGTGTTCTGTTAATTCATCTCACAGAGTTACATCTGTATTTCGTTGATCTCTTTGCTAGCCTTGTTTCTGTGGAATCTGAGAACAGATATTTCGGATCCCTTGGAAGACTATAGGGCCAAAGGAAATATCCTCGGAAACAAAGAGAAAGAAGCTTTCTGAGAAACTTCTTTGTGTTCTGTGAAATCATCTCACAGAGTTACAGCTTTTGCCTCAAGAAGCCTTTCGCTACGACAGTTCTTGTGGAATTGGCAAAATGATATTTGGAAGCCCATAGAGGGCTATGGTGAAAAAGGAAATATCCTCAGATGAAATCTGGAAAGAAGCTTTCTGAGAAACTGCTTAGTGTTCTGTTAATTCATCACACAGAGTTACATCTGTATTTCGTGGATCTCTTTGCTAGCCTTATTTCTGTGGAATCTGAGAACAGATATTTCGGATCCCTTTGAAGACTATAGGGCCAAAGGAAATATCCTCCAATAACAAAGAGAAAGAAGCTTTCTGAGAAACTTCTTCGTGTTCTGTGAAATCATCTAACAGAGTTACAGCTTTCCCCTCGAGAAGCCTTTCGTTAAGAAAATTCTTGTGGAATTGGCAAAGTGATATTTTGAAGGCCATTGAGGGCTCTGGTGAAAATGCATATATCCTCAGATGAAATATGGAAAGAAGGTTTCTGAGAAACTGCTCTATGATATGTGACTTCCACTCACAGAGTTACATCTGTATTTCGTGGATCTCTTTGCTAGCCTTATTTCTGTGGAATCTGAAAACAGATATATCGGATCCCTTTGAAGACTATAGGGCCAAAGGAAATAACTTCCGAAAAAAAAGAGAAAGAAGCTTTCTGAGAAACTTCTTTGTGTTCTGTGAAATCATCTCACAGAGTTACAGCTTTTCCCTCAAGAACCTTTCGCTAAGACAGTTCTTGTGGAAATGTCAAAGTGATATTTGGAAGCCCATAGAGGGCTTTGGTGAAAAAGGAAATATCCTGAGATGAAATCTGGAAAGAAGCGTTCTGAGAAACTGCTTAGTGTTTTGTTAATTCATCTCACAGAGTTACGTCTGTATTTCGTGGATCTCTTTGCTAGCCTTATTTCTGTGGAATCTGTGAACAGATATTTCGGATCCCTTTGAAGACTATAGGGCCAAAGGAAATATCCTCCGATAACAAAGAGAAAGAACCTTTCTGAGAAACTTCTTTGTGTTCTGTGAAATCATCTCACAGAGTTACAGCTTTCCCCTCAAGAAGCCTTTCGCTAACACATTTGTTGTGGAATTGGCAAAGTGATATTTGGAAGCCCATAGAGGGCTATGGTGAAAAAGGAAATATCCTCAGAAGAAAACTGGAAAGAAGCTTTCTGAGAAACTGCTTAGTGTTCTGTTAATGCATCTCACAGAGTTACATCTGTATTTCGTGGATCTCTTTGTTCGCCTTATTTCTGTGGAATCTGAGAACAGATATTTCGGATCCCTTTGAAAACTATTGGGCCAAGGGAAATATCCTCCGATAACAAAGAGAAAGAAGCTTTCTGAGAAACTTCTTTGTGTTCTGTGAAATCATCTCACAGAGTAACAGCTTTCCCCTCAAGAAGCCTTTCGCTAAGACAGTTCTTGTGGAATTGGCAAAGTGATATTTGGAAGCCCATAGAGGGCTATGGTGAAAAAGGAAATATCCTCAGATGAAATCTGGAAAGAAGCTTTCTGAGAAACTGCTTACTGTTCTGTTAATTCATCTCACAGAGTTACATCTGTATTTCGTCGATCTCTTTGCTAGCCTTATTTCTGTGGAATCTGTGAACAGATATTTCGGATCCCTTGGAAGACTATAGGTCCAAGGGAAATATCCTCCGATAAAAAAGAGTAAGAAGCTTTCTTATAAACTTCTTTGTGTTCTGTGAAATCATCTCACAGAGTTACAGCTTTCCCCTCAAGAAGCCTTTCGCTAAGACAGTTCTTGTGGAATTGGCAAAGTGATATTTGGAAGCCCATAGAGGGCTATGTTGAAAATGGAAATATCCTCAGATGAAATCTGGAAAGAAGCTTTCTGAGAAACTGCTTAGCGTTCTGTTAATTCATCTCACAGAGTTACATCTGCATTTCGTGGATCTCTTTGTGAGCCTTATTTCTGTGGAATCTGAGAACAGATATTTCAGATCCCTTTGAAAACAATTGGGCCAAAGGAAATATCCTCCGATAACAAAGAGAAAGAAGCTTTCTGAGAAACTTCTTGGTGTTCTGTGAAATCATCTAACAGAGTTACAGCTTTCCCCTCAAGAAGCCTTTCGTTAAGAAAATTCTTGTGGAATTGGCAAAGTGATACTTTGCAGGCCATTGAGGGCTCTGGTGAAAATGCATATATCCTCAGATGAAATATGGAAAGAAGGTTTCTGAGAAACTGCTCTATGATATGTGACTTCCACTCACAGAGTTACATCTGTATTTCGTGGATCTCTTTGCTAGCCTTATTTCTGTGGAATCTGAAAACAGATATATCGGATCCCTTTGAAGACTATAGGGCCAAAGGAAATAACTTCCGATAAAAAAGAGAAAGAAGCTTTCTGAGACACTTCTTTGTGTTCTGTGAAATCATCTCACAGAGTTACAGCTTTCCCCTCAAGAAGCCTTTCTCGAAGACAGTTCTTGTGGAATTGGCAAAGTGATATTTGGAAGGCCATACAGGGCTATGGTGAAAAAGGAATTATCCTCAGATGAAATCTGGAAAGAAGCTTTCTGAGCAACTGCTTAGTGTTCTGTTAATTCATCTCACAGAGTTACATCTGTATTTCGTGGATCTCTTTGCTAGCCTTATTTCTGTGGAATCTGAGAACACATATTTCGGATCCCTTTGAAGACTCTAGGGCCAAAGGAAATATCCTCCGATAACAAAGAGAAAGAAGCTTTCTGAGAATCTTCTTTGTGTTCTGTGAAATCACCTCACAGAGTTACAGTTTTCCCCTCAAGAAGCCTTTCGCTAAGACAGTTCTTGTGGAATTGGCAAAATGAAATTTGGAAGCCCATAGAGGGCTATGGTGAAAATGGAAATATCCTCAGAAGAAATCTGGAAAGAAGCTTTCTGAGAAACTGCTTAGTGTTCTGTTAATTCATCTCACAGAGTTACATCTGTATTTTGTGGGTCTCTTTGCTAGCCTTATTTTGTGTAATCTGAGAACAGATATTTCGGATCCCTTGGAAGACTGTAGGACCAAAGGAAATATCCTCCTATAACAAAGAGAAAGAAGCGTTCTGAGAAACTTCTTTGTGTTCTGTGAAATCATCTCACAGAGTTACAGCTTTCGCCTCAAGAAGCTTTTCGCTAAGACAGTTCTTGTGGAATTGGCAAAGTGATATTTGGAAGCCATAGAGGGCTATGGTGAAAAAGGAAATATCCTCAGATGAAATCTGGAAAGAAGCTTTCTTAGAAACTGCTTAGTGTTCTGTTAATTCATCTCACAGAGTTACATCTGTATTTCGTGGATCTCTTTGCTAGCCTTATTTCTGTGGAATCTGAGAACAGATATTTCGGATACCTTGGAAGACTATAGGGCCAATGGAAATATCAGCCGATAACAAAGAGTAAGAAGCTGTCTTAGAAACTTCTTTGTGTTCTGTGAAATCATCTCACAGAGTTACATCTTTCCACTCAAGAAGCCTTTCGCTAAGACCGTTCTTGTGGAATTGGCAAAGTGATATTTGGAAGCCCATAGAGGGCTATATTGAAAATGGAAATATCCTCAGATGAAATCTGGAAAGAAGCATTCTGAGAAACTGCTTAGGGTTCTGTTAATTCGTCTCACAGAGTTACATCTGTATTTCGTGGATCTCTTTCTTAGCCTTATTTAGGTAGAATCTGAGAACAGATATTTCGGATCCCTTTGAAAACTATTGGGCCAAAGGAAATATCTTCCGATAACAAAGAGAAAGAATCTTTCTGAGAAACTTCTTGGTGTTCTGTGAAATCATCTCACAGAGTTACAACTTTCCCCTCAAGAAGCCTTTCGCTTATACAATTCTTGTGGAATTGGCAAAGTGATATTTGGAAGGCCATAGAGAGCTATGGTGAAAAAGCATATATCCTCAGATGAAATATGGAAAGAAGGATTCTGAGAAACTGCTCTATGATAAGTGACATCCACTCACAGAGTTACATCTGTATTTCGTGGATCTCTTTGCTAGCCTTATTTCTGTGGAATCTGAAAACAGATATATCGGATCCCTTTGAAGACTATAGGGCCAAAGGAAATAACTTCCGATAAAAAAGAGAAAGAAGCTTTCTGAGAAACTTCTTTGTGTTCTGTGAAATCATCTCACAGAGTTACACCTTTTCCCTCAAGAAGCTTTCGCTAAGACAGTTCTTGTGGAAATGGCAAAGTGATATTTGGAAGCCCATAGAGGGCTATGGTGAAAAAGGAAATATCCTGAGATGAAATCTGGAAAGAAGCTTTCTGAGAACCTGCTTAGTGTTCTGCTAATTCATCTCACAGAGTTACATCTGTATTTCGTGGATCTCTTTGCTAGCCTTATTTCTGTGGAATCTGAGAACAGATATTTCGGATCCCTTTGAAGACTATAGGGCCAAAGGAAATATCCTCTGATAACAAAGAGAAAGAACCTTTCTGAGAAACTTCTTTGTGTTCTGTGAAATAATCTCACAGAGTTACAGCTTTCCCCTCAAGAAGCCTTTCGCTAAGACAGTTCTTGTGGAATTGGGAAAGTGATATTTGGAAGGCCATAGAGGGCTATGGTGGAAAAGGAAATATCCTCAGATGAAATCTTTGAAGAAGCTTTCTGAGAAACTGCTTAGTGTTCTGTTAATTCATCTCACAGAGTTACATCTGTATTTCGTGGATCTCCTTGCTAGCCTTATTTCTGTGGATTCTGAGAACAGATATTTCGGATCCCTTTCAAGACTATAGGGCCAAAGGAAATATCCTCCGATAACAAAGAGAAAGAAGCTTTCTGAGAATCCTCTTTGTGTTCTGTGAAATCATCTCACAGAGTTACAGCTGTCCCCTCAAGAAGCCTTTCGCTAAGACAGTTCTTGTGGAATTGGCAAACTGATATTTGGAAGCCCATAGAGGGCTATGGTGAAAAAGGAAATATCCTCAGATGAAATCTGGAAAGAAGCTTTCTGAGAAACTGCTTAGTGTTCTGTTAATTCATCTCACAGAGTTACATCTGTATGTCGTTGATCTCTTTGCTAACCTTATTTCTGTGGAATCTGAGAAGAGATATTTCGGATCCCTTTGAAGACTATAATGCCAAAGGAAATATCCTTCGATAACAAAGAGAATGAAGCTTTCTCAGAAACTTCTTTGTGTTCTGTGAAATCATCTCACAGAGTTACAGCTTTCCCCTCAAGAAGTCTTTCACTAAGACAGTTCTTGTGGAATTGGCAAAGTGATATTTGGAAGCCCATAGAGGGCTATGGTGAAAATGGAAGTATCCTCAGATGAAATCTGGAAAGAAGCTTTCTCAGAATCTGCTTAGTGTACTGTTAATGCATCTCACAGAGTTACATCTGTATTTCGTGGATCTCTTTGTTAGCCTTATTTCTGTGGAATCTGAGAACAGATATTTCGGATCCCTTTGAAATCTATTGGGCCAAAGGAAATATCCTCCGATAACAAAGAGAAAGAAGCTTTCTGAGAAACTTCTTTGTGTTCTGTGAAATAATCTCACAGAGTTACAGCTTTCCCCTCAAGAAGCCTTTCGCTAAGACAATTCTTGTGCAATTGGCAAAGTGATATTTGGAAGGCCATAGAGGGCTATGGTGAAAATGGAAATATCCTCAGATGAAATCTGGAAAGAAGCTTTCTGAGAATCTGCTTAGTGTACTGTTAATGCATCTCACAGAGTTACATCTGTATTTCGTGGATCTCTTTGTTAGCCTTATTTCTGTGGAATCTGAGAACAGATATTTCGGATCCCTTTGAAGACTATAGGGCCAAAGGAAATATCCTCCGATAACAAAGAGAAAGAAGCTTTCTGAGAAACTTCTTTGTGTTCTGTGAAATCATCTCACAGAGTTACAGCTTTCGCCTCAAGAAGCCTTTCGCTAAGACAGTTCTTGTGGAATTGGCAAAGTGATATTTGGAAGCCCTTTGAGGGCTATGGTGAAAAAGGAAATATCCTCAGATGAAATCTGGAAAGAAGCTTTCTGAGAAACTGCTTAGTGTTCTGTTAATTCATCTCACAGAGTTACATCTGTATTTCGTGGATCTCTTTGCTAGCCTTATTTCTGTGGAATCTGAGAACAGATATTTCGGATCCCTTGGAAGACTATAGGGCCTAAGGAAATATCCTCCGATAACAAAGAGAAAGAAGCTTTCTGGGAAACTTCTTTGTGTTCTGTGAAATCATCTAACAGAGTTACAGCTTTCCCCTCGAGAAGCCTTTCGTTAAGAAAATTCTTGTGGAATTGGCAAAGTGATATTTTGAAGGCCATTGAGGGCTCTGGTGAAAATGCATATATCCTCAGATGAAATATGGAAAGAAGGTTTCTGAGAAACTGCTCTATGATATGTGACTTCCACTCACAGAGTTACATCTGTATTTCGTGGATCTCTTTGCTAGCCTTATTTCTGTGGAATCTGAAAACAGATATATCGGATCCCTTTGAAGACTATAGGGCCAAAGGAAATAACTTCCGAAAAAAAAGAGAAAGAAGCTTTCTGAGAAACTTCTTTGTGTTCTGTGAAATCATCTCACAGAGTTACAGCTTTTCCCTCAAGAACCTTTCGCTAAGACAGTTCTTGTGGAAATGTCAAAGTGATATTTGGAAGCCCATAGAGGGCTTTGGTGAAAAAGGAAATATCCTGAGATGAAATCTGGAAAGAAGCGTTCTGAGAAACTGCTTAGTGTTCTGTTAATTCATCTCACAGAGTTACGTCTGTATTTCGTGGATCTCTTTGCTAGCCTTATTTCTGTGGAATCTGTGAACAGATATTTCGGATCCCTTTGAAGACTATAGGGCCAAAGGAAATATCCTCCGATAACAAAGAGAAAGAACCTTTCTGAGAAACTTCTTTGTGTTCTGTGAAATCATCTCACAGAGTTACAGCTTTCCCCTCAAGAAGCCTTTCGCTAACACATTTGTTGTGGAATTGGCAAAGTGATATTTGGAAGCCCATAGAGGGCTATGGTGAAAAAGGAAATATCCTCAGATGAAAACTGGAAAGAAGCTTTCTGAGAAACTGCTTAGTGTTCTGTTAATGCATCTCACAGAGTTACATCTGTATTTCGTGGATCTCTTTGTTCGCCTTATTTCTGTGGAATCTGAGAACAGATATTTCGGATCCCTTTGAAAACTATTGGGCCAAGGGAAATATCCTCCGATAACAAAGAGAAAGAAGCTTTCTGAGAAACTTCTTTGTGTTCTGTGAAATCATCTCACAGAGTAACAGCTTTCCTCTCAAGAAGCCTTTCGCTAAGACAGTTCTTGTGGAATTGGCAAAGTGATATTTGGAAGCCCAAAGAGGGCTATGGTGAAAAAGGAAATATCCTCAGATGAAATCTGGAAAGAAGCTTTCTGAGAAACTGCTTACTGTTCTGTTAATTCATCTCACAGAGTTACATCTGTATTTCGTCGATCTCTTTGCTAGCCTTATTTCTGTGGAATCTGTGAACAGATATTTCGGATCCCTTGGAAGACTATAGGTCCAAGGGAAATATCCTCCGATAAAAAAGAGTAAGAAGCTTTCTTATAAACTTCTTTGTGTTCTGTGAAATCATCTCACAGAGTTACAGCTTTCCCCTCAAGAAGCCTTTCGCTAAGACAGTTCTTGTGGAATTGGCAAAGTGATATTTGGAAGCCCATAGAGGGCTATGTTGAAAATGGAAATATCCTCAGATGAAATCTGGAAAGAAGCTTTCTGAGAAACTGCTTAGCGTTCTGTTAATTCATCTCACAGAGTTACATCTGCATTTCGTGGATCTCTTTGTTAGCCTTATTTCTGTGGAATCTGAGAACAGATATTTCAGATCCCTTTGAAAACAATTGGGCCAAAGGAAATATCCTCCGATAACAAAGAGAAAGAAGCTTTCTGAGAAACTTCTTGGTGTTCTGTGAAATCATCTAACAGAGTTACATCTTTCCCCTCAAGAAGCCTTTCGTTAAGAAAATTCTTGTGGAATTGGCAAAGTGATACTTTGAAGGCCATTGAGGGCTCTGGTGAAAATGCATATATCCTCAGATGAAATATGGAAAGAAGGTTTCTGAGAAACTGCTCTATGATATTTGACTTCCACTCACAGATTTACATCTGTATTTCGTGGATCTCTTTGCTAGCCTTATTTCTGTGGAATCTGAAAACAGATATATCGGATCCCTTTGAAGACTATAGGGCCAAAGGAAATAACTTCCGATAAAAAAGAGAAGGAAGCTTTCTGAGATACTTCTTTGTGTTCTGTGAAATCATCTCACAGAGTTACAGCTTTCCCCTCAAGAAGCCTTTCGCTACGACAGTTCTTGTGGAATTGGCAAAGTGATATTTGGAAGGCCATACAGGGCTATGGTGAAAAAGGAATTATCCTCAGATGAAATCTGGAAAGAAGCTTTCTGAGCAACTGCTTAGTGTTCTGTTAATTCATCTCACAGAGTTACATCTGTATTTCGTGGATCTCTTTGCTAGCCTTATTTCTGTGGAATCTGAGAACACATATTTCGGATCCCTTTGAAGACTATAGGGCCAAAGGAAATATCCTCCGATAACAAAGAGAAAGAAGCTTTCTGAGAATCTTCTTTGTGTTCTGTGAAATCACCTCACAGAGTTACAGTTTTCCCCTCAAGAAGCCTTTCGCTAAGACAGTTCTTGTGGAATTGGCAAAATGATATTTGGAAGCCCATAGAGGGCTATGGTGAAAAAGGAAATATCCTCAGATGAAATCTGGAAAGAAGCTTTCTGAGAAACTGCTTAGTGTTCTGTTAATTCATCTCACAGAGTTACATCTGTATTTTGTGGGTCTCTTTGCTAGCCTTATTTTGTGTAATCTGAGAACAGATATTTCGGATCCCTTGGAAGACTGTAGGACCAAAGGAAATATCCTCCTATAACAAAGAGAAAGAAGCGTTCTGAGAAACTTCTTTGTGTTCTGTGAAATCATCTCACAGAGTTACAGCTTTCGCCTCAAGAAGCTTTTCGCTAAGACAGTTCTTGTGGAATTGGCAAAGTGATATTTGGAAGCCCATAGAGAGCTATGGTGAAAAAGGAAATATCCTCAGATGAAATCTGGAAAGAAGCTTTCTTAGAAAATGCTTAGTGTTCTGTTAATTCATCTCACAGAGTTACATCTGTATTTCGTGGATCTCTTTGCTAGCCTTATTTCTGTGGAATCTGAGAACAGATATTTCGGATCCCTTGGAAGACTATAGGGCCAATGGAAATATCCTCCGATAACAAAGAGTAAGAAGCTGTCTTAGAAACTTCTTTGTGTTCTGTGAAATCATCTCACAGAGTTACAGCTTTCCACTCAAGAAGCCTTTCGCTAAGACCGTTCTTGTGGAATTGGCAAAGTGATATTTGGAAGCCCATAGAGGGCTATATTGAAAATGGAAATATCCTCAGATGAAATCTGGAAAGAAGCATTCTGAGAAAGTGCTTAGGGTTCTGTTAATTCGTCTCACAGAGTTACATCTGTATTTCGTGGATCTCTTTCTTAGCCTTATTTAGGTAGAATCTGAGAACAGATATTTCGGATCCCTTTGAAAACTATTGGGCCAAATGAAATATCTTCCGATAACAAACAGAAAGAATCTTTCTGAGAAACTTCTTGGTGTTCTGTGAAATCATCTCACAGAGTTACAGCTTTCCCCTCAAGAAGCCTTTTGCTTATACAATTCTTGTGGAATTGGCAAAGTGATATTTGGAAGGCCATAGAGGGCAATGGTGAAAAAGCATATATCCTCAGATGAAATATGGAAAGAAGGATTCTGAGAAACTGCTCTATGATAAGTGACATCCACTCACAGAGTTACATCTGTATTTCGTGAATCTCTTTGCTAGCCTTATTTCTTTGGAATCTGAAAACAGATATATCGGATCCCTTTGAAGACTATAGGGCCAAAGGAAATAACTTCCGATAAAAAAGAGAAAGAAGCTTTCTGAGAAACTTCCTTGTGTTCTGTGAAATCATCTCACAGAGTTACACCTTTTCCCTCAAGAAGCTTTCGCTAAGACAGTTCTTGTGGAAATGGCAAAGTGATATTTGGAAGCCCATAGAGGGCTATGGTGAAAAAGGAAATATCCTGAGATGAAATCTGGAAAGAAGCTTTCTGAGAACCTGCTTAGTGTTCTGCTAATTCATCTCACAGAGTTACATCTGTATTTCGTGGATCTCTTTGCTAGCCTTATTTCTGTGGAATCTGAGAACAGATATTTCGGATCCCTTTGAAGACTATAGGGCCAAAGGAAATATCTTCTGATAACAAAGAGAAAGAAGCTTTCTGAAAAACTTCTTTGTGTTCTGTGAAATCATCTCACAGAGTTACAGCTTTCCCCTCAAGAAGCCTTTCGCTAAGACAGTTCTTGTGGAATTGGGAAAGTGATATTTGGAAGCCCATAGAGGGCTATGGTGGAAAAGGAAATATCCTCAGATGAAATCTTTGAAGAAGCTTTCTGAGAAACTGCTTAGTGTTCTGTTAATTCATCTCACAGAGTTACATCTGTATTTCGTGGATCTCCTTGCTAGCCTTATTTCTGTGGATTCTGAGACCAGATATTTCGGATCCCTTTCAAGACTATAGGGCCAAAGGAAATATCCTCCGATAACAAAGAGAAAGAAGCTTTCTGAGAATCCTCTTTGTGTTCTGTGAAATCATCTCACAGAGTTACAGCTGTCCCCTCAAGAAGCCTTTCGCTAAGACAGTTCTTGTGGAATTGGCAAACTGATATTTGGAAGCCCATAGAGGGCTATGGTGAAAAAGGAAATATCCTCAGATGAAATCTGGAAAGAAGCTTTCTGAGAAACTGCTTAGTGTTCTGTTAATTCATCTCACAGAGTTACATCTGTATGTCGTTGATCTCTTTGCTAACCTTATTTCTGTGGAATCTGAGAAGAGATATTTCGGATCCCTTTGAAGACTATAATGCCAAAGGAAATATCCTTCGATAACAAAGAGAAAGAAGCTTTCTCAGAAACTTCTTTGTGTTCTGTGAAATCATCTCACAGAGTTACAGCTTTCCCCTCAAGAAGACTTTCGCTAAGACAGTTCTTGTGGAATTGGCAAAGTGATATTTGGAAGCCCATAGAGGGCTATGGTGAAAATGGAAATATCCTCAGATGAAATCTGGAAAGAAGCTTTCTGAGAATCTGCTTAGTGTACTGTTAATGCATCTCACAGAGTTACATCTGTATTTCGTGGATCTCTTTGTTAGCCTTATTTCTGTGGAATCTGAGAACAGATATTTCGGATCCCTTTGAAATCTATTGGGCCAAAGGAAATATCCTCCGATAACAAAGAGAAAGAAGCTTTCTGAGAAACTTCTTTGTGTTCTGTGAAATAATCTCACAGAGTTACAGCTTTCCCCTCAAGAAGCCTTTCGCTAAGACAATTCTTGTGGAATTGGCAAAGTGATATTTGGAAGGCCATAGAGGGCTATGGTGAAAAAGCATATATCCTCAGATGAAATATGGAAAGAAGGTTTCTGAGAAACTGCTCTATGATATGTGACTTCCACTCACAGAGTTACATCTGTATTTCGTCGATCTCTTTGCTAGCCTTATTTCTGTGGAATCTGAGAACAGATATTTCGGATCCCTTTGAAGACTATAGGGCCAAAGGAAATATCCTCCGATAACAAAGAGAAAGAAGCTTTCTCAGAAACTTCTTTGTGTTCGATGAAATCATCTCACACAGTTACAGCTTTCCTCTCAAGGAGCCTTTCGCTAAGACAGTTCTTGTGGAATTGGCAAAGTGATATTTGGAAGCCCATAGTGGGCAACGGTGAAAAAGGAAATATCCTCAGATGAAATCCGGAAAGAAGCTTTCTGAGAAACTGCTTAGTGTTCTGTTAATTCATGTCACAGAGTTACATCTGTATTTCGTGGATCTCTTTGCTAGCCTTATTTCTGTGGAATCTGAGAACAGATATTGCGGATCCCTTGGAAGACTATAGGGCCAAAGGAAATATCCTCCGATAACAAAGAGAAAGAAGCTTTCTGAGAAACTTCTTTGTGTTCTGTGAAATCATCTCACAGAGTTACAGCTTTCTCCTCAAGAAGCCTTTCGCTAAGACAGTTCTTGTGGAATTGGCAAAGTGATATTTGGAATCCCTTTGAGGGCTATGGTGAAAAAGGAAATATCCTCAGATGAAATCTGGAAAGAAGCTTTCTGAGAAATTGCTGAGTGTTCTGTTAATTCATCTCACAGAGTTACATCTGTATTTCGTGGATCTCTTTGCTAGCCTTATTTCTGTGGAATCTGAGAACAGATATTTCGGATCCATTTGAAAAGTATTGGGCCAAAGGAAATATCCTCCGATAACAAAGAGAAAGAAGCTTTCTGAGAACCTTCTTTGTGTTCTGTGAAATCATCTCACAGAGTTACAGCTTTCCCCTCAAGAAGCCTTTTTCTAAGACAATTCTTTTGGAATTGGCAAAGTGATATTTGGAAGGCCATAGAGGGCTATGGTGAAAAAGCATATATCTTCAGATGAAATATGGAAAGAAGGTTTCTGAGAAACTGCTCTATGATATGTGACATCCACTCACAGAGTTACATCTGTATTTCGTGGATCTCTTTGCTAGCCTTATTTCTGTGGAATCTGAGAACAGATATTTCGGATCCCTTTGAAGACTATAGGGCCAAAGGAAATATCCTCCGATAACAAAGAGAAAGAAGCTTTCTGAGAATCTTCTTTGTGTTCTGTGAAATCACCTCACAGAGTTACAGCGTTCCCCTCAAGAAGCCTTTCGCTAAGACAGTTCTTGTGGAATTGGCAAAGTGATATTTGGGTGCCCGTAGAGGGCTATGGTGAAAAAGGAAATATCCTCAGATGAAATCTGGAAAGAAGCTTTCTGAGAAACTGCTTAGTGTTCTGTTAATGCATCTCACAGAGTTACATCTGTATTTCGTGGATCTCTTTGTTCGCCTTATTTCTGTGGAATCTGAGAACAGATATTTCGGATCCCTTTGAAGACTATAGGGCCAAAGGAAATATCCTCCGATAACAAAGAGAAAGAAGCTTTCTGAGAAACTTCTTTGTGTTCTGTGAAATCATCTCACAGAGTAACAGCTTTCCCCTCAAGAAGCCTTTCGCTAAGACAGTTCTTGTGGAATTGGCAAAGTGATATTTGGAAGCCCATAGAGGGCTATGGTGAAAAAGGAAATATCCTCAGATGAAATCTGGAAAGAAGCTTTCTGAGAAACTGCTTACTGTTCTGTTAATTCATCTCACAGAGTTACATCTGTATTTCGTCGATCTCTTTGCTAGCCTTATTTCTGTGGAATCTGTGAACAGATATTTCGGATCCCTTGGAAGACTATAGGTCCAAGGGAAATATCCTCCGATAAAAAAGAGTAAGAAGCTTTCTAATAAACTTCTTTGTGTTCTGTGAAATCATCTCACAGAGTTACAGCTCTCCCCTCAAGAAGCCTTTCGCTAAGATAGTTCTTGTGGAATTGGCAAAGTGATATTTGGAAGCCCATAGAGGGCTATGTTGAAAATGGAAATATCCTCAGATGAAATCTGGAAAGAAGCTTTCTGAGAAACTGCTTAGCGTTCTGTTAATTCATCTCACAGAGTTACATCTGCATTTCGTGGATCTCTTTGTTAGCCTTATTTCTGTGGAATCTGAGAACAGATATTTCAGATCCCTTTGAAAACAATTGGGCCAAAGGAAATATCCTCCGATAGCAAAGAGAAAGAAGCTTTCTGAGAAACTTCTTGGTGTTCTGTGAAATCATCTAACAGAGTTACAGCTTTCCCCTCAAGAAGCCTTTCGTTGAGAAAATTCTTGTGGAATTGGCAAAGTGATATTTTGAAGGCCATTGAGGGCTCTGGTGAAAATGCATATATCCTCAGATGAAATATGGAAAGAAGGTTTCTGAGAAACTGCTCTATGATATGTGACTTCCACTCACAGAGTTACATCTGTATTTCGTGGATCTCTTTGCTAGCCTTATTTCTGTGGAATCTGAAAACAGATATATCGGATCCCTTTGAAGACTATAGGGCCAAAGGAAATAACTTCCGATAAAAAAGAGAAAGAAGCTTTCTGAGACACTTCTTTGTGTTCTGTGAAATCATCTCACAGAGTTACAGCTTTCCCCTCAAGAAGCCTTTCTCGAAGACAGTTCTTGTGGAATTGGCAAAGTGATATTTGGAAGGCCATAGAGGGCTACGGTGAAAAGGAATTATCCTCAGATGAAATCTGGAAAGAAGCTTTCTGAGCAACTGCTTAGTGTTCTGTTAATTCATCTCACAGAGTTACATGTGTATTTCGTGGATCTCTTTGCTAGCCTTATTTCTGTGGAATCTGAGAACACATATTTCGGATCCCTTGGAAGACTATAGGGCCAAAGGAAATATCCTCCGATAACAAAGAGAAAGAAGCTTTCTGAGAATCTTCTTTGTGTTCTGTGAAATCATCTCACAGAGTTACAGTTTTCCCCTCAAGAAGCCATTCGCTAAGACAGTTCTTGTGGAATTGGCAAAATGATATTTGGAAGCCCATAGAGGGCTATGGTGAAAATGGAAATATCTTCAGATGAAATCTGGAAAGAAGCTTTCTGAGAAACTGCTTAGTGTTCTGTTAATTCATCTCACAGAGTTACATCTGTATTTTGTGGGTCTCTTTGCTAGCCTTATTTTGTGTAATCTGAGAACAGATATTTCGGATCCCTTGGAAGACTGTAGGACCAAAGGAAATATCCTCCTATAACAAAGAGAAAGAAGCGTTCTGAGGAACTTCTTTGTGTTCTGTGAAATCATCTCACAGAGTTACAGCTTTCGCCTCAAGAAGCTTTTCGCTAAGACAGTTCTTGTGGAATTGGCAAAGTGATATTTGGAAGCCCATAGAGGGCTATGGTGAAAAAGGAAATATCCTCAGATGAAATCTGGAAAGAAGCTTTCTTAGAAACTGCTTAGTGTTCTGTTAATTCATCTCACAGAGTTACATCTGTATTTCGTGGATCTCTTTGCTAGCCTTATTTCTGTGGAATCTGAGAACAGATATTTCGGATCCCTTGGAAGACTATAGGGCCAAAGGAAATATCCTCCGATAACAAAGAGTAAGAAGCTTTCTTAGAAACTTCTTTGTGTTCTGTGAAATCATCTCACAGAGTTACAGCTTTCCACTAAAGAAGCCTTTCGCTAAGACCGTTCTTGTGGAATTGGCAAAGTGATATTTGGAAGCCCATAGAGGGCTATATTGAAAATGGAAATATCCTCAGATGAAATCTGGAAAGAAGCTTTCTGAGAAACTGTTTAGTGTTCTGTTAATTCGTCTCACAGAGTTACATCTTTATTTCGTGGATCTCTTTCTTAGCATTATTTAGGTGGAATCTGAGAACAGATATTTCGGATCCATTTGAAAAGTATTGGGCCAAAGGAAATATCCTCCGGTAACAAAGAGAAAGAAGCTTTCTGAGAAACTTCTTGGTGTTCTGTGAAATCATCTCACAGAGTTACAGCTTTCCCCTCAAGAAGACTTTCGCTAAGACAATTCTTGTGGAATTGGCAAAGTGATATTTGGAAGGCCTTAGAGGGCTATCGTGAAAAAGCATATATCCTCAGATGAAATATGGAAAGAAGGTTTCTGAGAAACTGCTCTATGATAAGTGACATCCACTCACAGAGTTACATCTGTATTTCGTAGATCTCTTTGCTAGCCTTATTTCTGTGGAATCTGAAAACAGATATATCGGATCCCTTTGAAGACTATAGGGCCAAAGGTAATAACTTCCGATAAAAAAGAGAAAGAAGCTTTCTGAGAAACGTCTTTGTGTTCTGTGAAATCATCTCACAGAGTTACAGCTTTTCCCTCAAGAAGCTTTCGCTAAGACAGTTCTTGTGTAAATGGCAAAGTGATATTTGGAAGCCCATAGAGGGCTATGGTGAAAAAGGAAATATCCTGAGGTGAAATCTGGAAAGAAGCTTTCTGAGAAACTGCTTAGTGTTCTGTTAATTCATCTCACAGAGTTACATCTGTATTTCGTGCATCTCTTTGCAAGGGTTATTTCTGTGGAATCTGAGAACAGATATTTCGGATCCCTTTGAAGACTATAGGGCCAAAAGAAATATCCTCCTATAACAAAGGGAAAGAACCTTTCTGAGAAACTTCTTTGTGTTCTGTGAAATCATCTCACAGAGTTACAGCTTTCCCCTCAAGAAGCCTTTCGCTAAGACAGTTCTTGTGGAATTGGGAAAGTGATATTTGGAAACCCATAGAGGGCTGTGGTGAAAAAGGAAATATCCTCAGATGAAATCTTTAAAGAAGATTTCTGAGAAACTACTTAGTGTTCTGTTAATTCATCTCACAGAGTTACATCTGTATTTCGTGGATCTCTTTGCTAGCCTTCTTTCTGTGGATTCTGAGAACAGATATTTCGGATCCCTTTCAAGAATATAGGGCCAAAGGAAATATCCTCCGATAACAAAGACAAAGAAGCTTTCTGAGAAACTTCTTTGTGTTCTGTGAAATCATCTCACATAGTTACAGCTTTCCCCTCAAGAAGCCTTTCTCTAAGACAGTTCTTGTGGAATTGGCAAAGTGATATTTGGAAGGCCATAGAGGGCTATGGTGAAAAAGGAAATATCCTCAGATGAAATCTGGAAAGAAGCTTTCTGAGAAGCTGCTTAGTGTTCTGTTAATTCATCTCACAGAGTTACATCTGTATTTCGTGGATCTCTTTGCTAGCCTTATTTCTGTGGAATCTGAGAAGAGATATTTCAGATCCCTTGGAAGACTATAGGGCCAAAGGAAATATCCTCCGATAACAAAGAGAAAGAAGCTTTCTGAGAATCCTCTTTGTGTTCTGTGAAATCACCTAACAGAGTGACAGCTTTCCCCTCAAGAAGCCTTTCGCTAAGACAGTTCTTGTGGAATTGGCAAAGTGATATTTGGAAGCCCATAGAGGGCTACGGTGAAAAAGGAAATATCCTCAGATGAAATCTGGAAAGAAGCTTTCTGAGAAATTACTTAGTGTTATGTTAAATCATCTCACAGAGTTACAACTGTATTTCGTGGATCTCTGTGTTAGCCTTATTTCTGTGGAATCTGAGAAGAGATATTTCGGATCCCTTTGAAGACTATAGGGCCAAAGGAAATATCCTGCGATAACAAAGAGAAAGAAGCTTTCTCAGAAACTTCTTTGTGTTCTGTGAAATCATCTCACAGAGTTACAGCCTTCCCCTCAAAATGCCTTTCGCTAAGACAGTTCTTGTGGAATTGACAAAGTGATATTTGGAAGCCCATAGAGGTCTATGGTGAAAATGGAAATATACTCAGATGAAATCTGGAAAGAAGCTTTCTGAGAAACTGCTTAGGGTTCTGTTAATGCATCTCACAGAGTTACATCTGTATTACGTGGATCTCTTTGTTCGCCTTATTTCTGTGGAATCTGAGAACAGATATTTCGGATCCCTTTGAAAACTATTGGGCCAAGGGAAATATCCTCCGATAACAAAGAGAAAGAAGCTTTCTGAGAAACTTCTTTGTGTTCTGTGAAATCATCTCACAGAGTTACAGCTTTCCCCTCAAGAAGCCTTTCGCTAAGACAATTCTTGTAGAATTGGCAAAGTGATATTTGGAAGGCCATAGAGGGCTATGGTGAAAAAGCATATATCCTCAGATGAAACATGGAAAGAAGGTTTCTGAGAAACTGCTCTATGATATGTGACTTCCACTCACAGAGTTACATCTGTATTTCGAGGATCTCTTTGCTAGCCTTATTTCTGTGGAATCTCAGAACAGATATTTCGGATCCCTTTGAAGACTATAGGGCCAAAGGAAATATCCTCCGATAACAAAGACAAAGAAGCTTTCTGAGAAACTTCTTTGTGTTCTGTGAAATCATATCACAGAGTTACAACTTTCCCCTTAAGAAGCTTTCCGCTAAGACACTTCTTGTGGAATTGGCAAAGTGATATTTGGAAGCCCATAGAGGGCTATGGTGAAAAAGAAAATATCCTCAGATGAAATCTGGAAAGAAGCTGTCTGAGAGACTGATTAGTGTTCTGTTAATTCATCTCTCAGAGTTACATCTGTATTTCGTGGATCTCTTTGCTAGCCTTATTTCTGTGGAATCTCAGAACAGATATTTCGGATCCCTTTGAAGACTATAGGGCCAAAGGAAATATACTCCGATAACAAAGAGAAAGAAGCTTTCTGAGAAACTTCTTTGTGTTCTGTGAAATCATCTCACAGAGTTACAGCTTTCCACTCCAGAATCCTTTCGCTAAGACAGTTCTTGTGAAATTCGCAAAGTGATATTTGGAAGCCCATAGAGGGCTGTGGTGAAAAAGGAAATATCCTCAGATGAAATCTGGAAAGAAGCATTCTGAGAAACTGCTTACTGTTCTGTTAATTCATATCACAGAGTTACATCTGTATATCGTGGATCTCTTTGCTAGCCTTGTTTCTCTGGAATCTGAGAACAGATATTTCCGATCCCTTTGAGGACTATATTGCCAAAGGAAATATCCTCCGATAAAAAAAGAAAGAAGCTTTCTGAGAAACTTCTTTGTGTTCTGTGAAATCATCTCACAGAGTTACAGCTTTTCCCTCAAGAACACTTTCGCTAAGACAGTTCTTGTGGAATTGGCAAAGTGATATTTGGAAGCCCATAGAGGGCTATGCTGAAAAAGGAAATATCCTCAGATGAAATCTGGAAAGAAGCTTTCTGAGAAAGTGCTTAGTGTTCTGTTAATTCATCTCACAGAGTTACATCTGTATTTCGTGGATCTCTTTGCTAGCCTTATTTCTGTGGAATCTGAGAACAGATATTTCCGATCCCTTGGAAGACTATAGGACCAAAGGAAATATCCTCCGATAACAAAGAGAAAGAAGCTTTCTGAGAAACTTCTTTGTGTTCTGTGAAATCATCTCACAGAGTTACAGCTTTCCCCTCAAGAAGCCTTTCGCTAAGACAATTCTTGTGGAATTGGCAAAGTGATATTTGGAAGCCCATAGAGGGCTACGGTGAAAAAGGAAATATCCTCAGATGAAATCTGGAAAGAAGCTTTCTGAGAAACTGCTTAGTGTTCTGTTAATTCATCTCACAGAGTTACATCTGTATTTCGTGGATCTCATTGCTAGCCTTATTTCTGTGGAATCTGAGAACAGATATTTCGGATCCCTTTGAAGACTATAGGGCCAAAGGAAATATCCTCCGATAACAAAGAGAAAGAAGCTTTCTGAGAAACTTCTTTGTGTTCTGTGAAATCATCTCACACAGTTACACATTTCACCTCAAGAAGCCTTTCGCTAAGACAGTTCTTGTGGAATTGGCAAAGTGATATTTGGAAGCCCATACAGGGCTATGGTGAAAAAGGAAATATACTCAGATGAAATCTGGAAAGAAGCTTTCTGAGAAACTGCTTAGTGTTCTGTTAATTCATCTCACAGAGTTACATCTGTATTTCGTGGATCTTTTTGCTAGCCTTTTTTCTGTGGAATCTGAGAACACATATTTCGGATCCCTTTGAAGACTATAGGGCCAAAGGAAATATCCTCCGATAACAAAGAGAAAGAAGCTTTCTGAGAAACTTCTTTGTGTTCTGTGAAATCATCTCACAGAGTTACAGCTTTCGCCTCAAGAAGCCTTTCGCTAAGACAGTTCTTGTGGAATTGGCAAAGTGATATTTGGAAGCCCATGGAGGGCTATGGTGAAAATGGAAATATCCTCAGCTGAAATCTCGAAAGAAGATTTCTGAGAAACTGCTTAGTGTTCTCTAAATTCATCTCACAGAGTTACATCTGAATTTGGTGAATCTCTTTGCTAGCCTTATTTCTGTGGAATCTGGGAACAGATATTTTGGATCCCTTGGAAGACTATAGGGCCAAAGGAAATATCCTCCGATAACAAGGAGAAAGAAGGTTTCTGAGAATCTTCTTTGTGTTCTGTGAAATCATCTCACAGAGTTACAGCTTTCCCCTCAAGAAGCCTTTCGCTAAGACAGTTCTTGTGAAATTGGCAAAGTGATATTTGGAAGCCCATAGAGGGCTATGGTGAAAAAGGAAATATCCTCAGAAAAAATCTGGAAAGAATCTTTCTGAGAAACTGTTAGTGTTCTGTTAATTCATCTCACAGAGTTGCATCTGTATGTCTTGGGTCTCTTTGCTAGCCTTATTTCTGTGGAATCTGAGAACAGATATTTCGGATCTCTTTGAAGACTATAGGGCCAAAGGAAATATCCTCCAATAACAAAGAGAAAGAAGCTTTCTGAGAAACTACTTTGTGTTCTGTGCAATCATCTCACAGAGTTACAGCTTTCCCCTCAAGAAGCCTTTCGCTAAGTCAGTTCTTGTGGAATTGGCAAAGTGATATTTGGAAGCCCATAGAGGGCTATGGTGAAAAAGGAAATATCCTCAGATGAAATCTGGAAAGAAGCTTTCTGAGAAACTGCTTAGTGTTCTGTTAATTCATCTAGAGAGTTACATCTGTATTTCGTGGATCTCTTTGCTAGTCTTATTTCTGTGGAATCTGAGAACAGATATTTCGGATCCCTTTGAAGACTATAGGGCCCAAGGAAATATCCTCCGATAACAAAGAGAAAGAAGCTTTCTGAGAAACTTCTTTGTGTTCTGTGAAATCATCTCACAGAGTTACAGCTTTCCCCTCAAGAAGCCTTTCGCTAAGACAGTTCTTGTGGAATTGGCAAAGTGATATTTGGAAATCCATAGAGAGCTATGGTGAAAAAGGAAATATCCTCAGATGAAATCTGGAAAGAAGCTTTCTGAGAAACTGCTCAGTGTTCTGTTAATTCATCTCACAGAGTTACATCTGTATTTCGTGGATCTCTTTGCTAGCCTTATTTCTGTGTAATCTGAGAACACATATTTCGGATCCCTTTGAAGACTATAGGGCGAAAGGAAATATCCTCCGATAACAAAGAGAAAGAAGCTTTCTGAGAAACTTCTTTGTGTTCTGTGAAATCATCTCACAGAGTTACAGCTTGCCCCTGAAGAAGCCTTTCGCTAAGACAGTTCTTGTGGAATTGGCAAAGTGATATTTGGAAGCCCATAGAGGGGAATGGTCAGAAAGGAAATATCCTCAGATGAAATCTGGAAAGAAGCTTTCTAAGAAAATGCATAGTGTTCTGTTAATTCATCTCACAGAGTTATATCTGTATTTCGTGGATCTCTTTGCTTGCCTTGTTTCTGTGGAATCTGAGAACAGATATTTCGGATCCCTTTGAAGCCTATAGGGCCAAAGGAAATATCCTCCGATTACAAAGAGAAAGAGGCTTTCTGAGAAACTTCTTTGTGTTCTGTGAAATCATCTCACAGAGTTACAGCTCTCCACTCAAGAAGCCTTTCGCTAAGACAGTTCTTGTGGAATTGGCAAAGTGATATTTGGAAGCCCATAGAGGGCTATGGTGAAAAAGTAAATATCGTCAGATGAAATCTGGAAAAAAGATTTCTGAGAAACTGCTTAGTGTTCTGTTAATTCATCTCACAGAGATACATCTGTATTTCGTGGATCTCTTTCCTAGCCTTATTTCTGTGGAATCTGAGAACAGATATTTCGGATCCCTTTGAATATTATAGGGCCAAAGGAAATACCCTCCGATAACAAAGAGAAAGAAGCTTTCTGAGAAACTTCTTTGTATTCTGTGAAATCATCTCACAGAGTTACAGCTTTCACCTCAAGAAGCCTTTCGCTAAGACAGTTCTTGTGGAATTGGCAAAGTGATCTTTGGAAGCCCATAGAGGGCTATGGTGAAAAAGGAAATATCCTCAGGTGAAATCTGGAAAGAAGCTTTCTGAGAAACTGCTTAGTGTTCTGTTAATTCATCTCAGAGAGTTACATCTGTATTTCGTGGATCTCTTTGCTAGCCTTATTTCTGTGGAATCTGAGAACAGATATTTAGTATCTCTTTGAAGACCATAGGGCCAAAGGAAATATCCTCCGATAACAAAGAGAAAGAAGCTTTCTGAGAAACTTCTTTGTGTTCTGTGAAATCATCTCACAGAGTTACAGCTTTCCCCTCAAGAAGCCTTTCGGTAGGACAGTTCTTGTGGAATTGGCAAAGTGATTTTTGGAAGCTCGTAGAAGTCTCTGGTGACAAAGGATATATCCTCAGATGAAATCTGGAAAGAAGCTTTCCGAGAAACTGCTTAGTGTTCTGTTAATTCATCTCACAAAGTTACATCTGTATTTCGTGGATCTCTTTGCTAGCCTTATTTCTGTGGCATCTGAGAGCAGATATTTTTGATCCCTTTTAAGACTCTAGGGCCAAAGGAAATATCCTCCGATAACAAAGAGAAAGAAGCTTTCTGAGAAACTTCTTTGTGTTCTGTGAAATCGTCTCGCAGAGTTACAGCTTTCGCCTCAAGAAGCCTTTCGCTAATACAGTTCTTGTGGAATTGGCAAAGTGATATTTGGAAGCCCATAGAGGGCTACGGTGAAAAAGGAAATATCCTCAAATGAAATCTGGAAAGAAGCATTATGAGAAACTGCTGTGTGATATGTGACTTCCACTCCCAGAGTTACATCTGTATTTCGTGGATCTTTTGCTAGCCTTATTTCTGTGGATTCTGAGAACAAATATTTCGGATCCTTTTGTAGACTATAGGGCCAAGGAAATATCCTCTGATAACAAAGAGATAGAAGCTTTCTGAGAAACTTCTTTGTTTTCTGTGAAATCATCTCACAGAGTTACAGATATCCCCTGAAGAAGCCTTTCGCTAAGACAGTTCTTGTGGAATTGGCAAAGTGATATTTGGAAGCCCATAGACGGGAATGGTGAGAAAGGAAATATCCTCAGATGAAATCTGGAAAGAAGCTTTCTGAGAAAGTGCATAGTGTTCTGTTAATTCATCTCACAGAGTTACATCTGTATTTCGTGGATCTCTTTGCTAGCCTTATTTCTGTGGAATCTGAGAACAGATATTTCGGATCCCTTTGAAGACGATAGGGCCAAAGGAAATATCCTCCGATAACAAAGAGAAAGAAGCTTTCTAAGAAACTTCTTTGTATTTTGTGAAATCATCTCACAGAGTTACAGCTTTCCCCTCAAGAAGCCTTTTGCTATGACAGTTCTTGTGGAATTGGGAAAGTGATATTTGGAAGCCCATAGAGGGCCATGGTGAAAATGGAAATATCCTCAGATGAAATATGGAAAGAAGATTTCTGAGAAACTCCTTAGTGTTCTGTTAATTGATCTCACAGAGTTACATCTGTATTTCGTGGATCTCTTTGCTAGCCTTATTTCTGTGGAATCTGAGAACAGATATTTCGGATCCCTTTGAAGACTATAGGGCCAAAGGAAATATCCTGCGATAACAAAGAGAAAGAAGCTTTCTGAGAAAATTCTTGGTGTTCTGTGAAATTATCTCACAGAGTTACAGCTTTCGGTTCAAGAAGTCTTTAGCTAATACAGTTCTTGTGGAATTGGCAAAGTGATATTTGGACGCCCATAGAGGGCTACGGTTAAAAAGGAAATATCCTCAAATGAAATATGGAAAGAAGGTTTCTGAGAAACTGCTGTGTGATATGTGACTTCCACTCACAGAGTTACATCTGTATTTCGTGGATCTTTTGCTAGCCTTATTTCTGTGGAATCTGAGAACAAATATTTCGGATCCTTTTGTAGACTATAGGGCCATAGGAAATATCCTCCGATAACAAAGAGAAAGAAGCTTTCTGAGAATCTTCTTTGTGTTCTGTGAAATCATCTCACAGAGTTACAGCTTTCCCCTCAAGAAGCCTTTCGCTAAGACAGTTCTTGTGGAATTCTCAAAGTGATCTTTGGAAGCCCATAGAGGGCTATGGTGAAAAAGGAAATATCCTCAGATGAAATCTGGAAAGAAGCTTTCTGAGAAACTGCTTAGTGTTCTGTTAATTCATCACACAGAGTTATATCTGTATTTCATGGATCTCTTTGCTAGCCTTATTTCTGTGGAATCTGAGAACAGATATTTCGGATCCCTTTGAAGACTATAGGGCCAAAGGAAATATCCTCCGATAACAAAGAGAAAGAAGCTTTCTGAGAAACTTCTTTGTATTTTGTGAAATCATTTCACAGAGTTACAGCTTTCCCCACAAGAAGCCTTTCGCTAAGACAGTTCTTGTGGAATTCTCAAAGTGATATTTGGAAGCCCATAGAGGGCTATGGTGAGAAAGGAAATATCCTCAGATGAAATCTGGAAAGAAGCTTTGTGAGAAAGTTCTTAGTGTTCTGTTAATTCATCTCACAGAGTTACATCTGTATTTCGTGGATCTCTTTGCTAACCTTATTTCTGTGGAATCTGAGTACAGATATTTCGCATCCCTTTGAAAACGATAGGGCCAAAGAAAATATCCTCCGATAGCAAAGAGAAAGAAGCTTTCTGAGAAACTTCTTTGTGTTCTGTGAAATCATCTCACAGAGTTACAGCTTTCCCCTCAAGAAGCCTTTCGCTAAGACAGTTCTTGTGGAATTGGCAAAGTGATATTTGGAAGCCCATAGAAGGCCATGGTGAAAATGGGAATATCCTCAGATGAAATCTGGAAAGTAGCTTTCTGAGAAACTGCTTAGTGTTCTGTTAATTGATCTCACAGAGTTACATCTGCATTTCGTGGATCTCTTTGCTAGCCTTATTTCTGTGGAATCTGAGAACAGATATTTTGGATCCCTTGGAAGAC
Source organism: Macaca mulatta (assembly GCF_049350105.2). Lineage (NCBI taxonomy): Eukaryota > Metazoa > Chordata > Mammalia > Primates > Cercopithecidae > Macaca > Macaca mulatta. The sequence continues at coordinate 36,075,672 of NC_133418.1, forward strand.
TATAGTGCCAAAGGAAATATCCTCCGATAACAAAGAGAAAGAAGCTTTCTGAGAAACTTCTTTGTGTTCTGTGAAATCATCTCACAGAGTTACAGCTTTCCCCTCAAGAAGCCTTTCGCTAAGACAGTTCTTGTGGAATTGGCAAAGTTATATTTGGACGCCCATAGAGGGCTATGGTGAAAAAGGAAATATCCTCAGATGAAATCTGGAAAGAAGCATTATGAGAAACTGCTCTGTGATATGTGATTTCCACTCACAGAGTTACATCTGTATTTCGTGGATCTTTTGCTAGCCTTATTTCTGTGGAATCTGAGAACAGATATTTCGGAACCCTTTGAAGACTATAGGGCCAAAGGAAATATCCTCCGGTAACAAAGAGAAAGAAGCTTTCTGAGAAATTTCTTTGTGTTCTGTGAAATCATCTCACAGAGTTACAGCTTTCCCCTCAAGAAGCCTTTCGCTAAGACAGTTCTTGTGGAAATGGCAAAGTGATATTTGGAAGCAATAGTGGGCTTTGGTGAAAATGGAAATATCCTCAGATCAAATATGGTAAGAAGCTTTCTGAGAAAGTGCTTAGTGTTCTGTTAATTCATCTCACAGAGTTACATCTGTATTTCGTGGATCTCTTTGCTAGCCTTATTTCTGTGGAATCTGAGAACAGATATTTCGGATCCCTTTGAAGACTATAGGGCCAAAGGAAATATCCTCCGATAACAAAGAGAAAGACGCTTTCTGAGAAACTCCTTTGTGTTCTGTGAAATCATCTCACAGAGTTACAGCTTTCCCCTCAAGAAGCCTTTCGCTAAGACAGTTCTTGTGGAATTGGCAAAGGGATATTTGGAAGCCCATAGAGGGCTATGCTGAAAAAGGAAATATCCTCAGAAGAAATCTGGAAAGAAGCATTATGAGAAACTGCTCTGTGATATGTGATTTCCACTCACAGAGTTACATCTGTGTTTCGTGGATCTTTTGCTAGCCTTATTTCTGTGGAATCTGAGAACAGATATTTCGGATCCCTTTGAAGACTATAGGGCCAAAGGAAATATCCTCCGGTAACAAAGAGAAAGAAGCTTTCTGAGAAATTTCTTTGTGTTCTGTGAAATCATCTCACAGAGTTACAGCTTTCCCCTCAAGAAGCCTTTCGCTAAGACAGTTCTTGTGGAAATGGCAAAGTGATATTTGGAAGCCATAGTGGGCTATGGTGAAAATGGAAATATCCTCAGATCAAATCTGGAAAGAAGCTTTCTGAGAAAGTGCTTAGTGTTCTGGTAATTCATCTCACAGAGTTACATCTGTATTTCGTGGATCTCTTTGCTAGCCTTATTTCTGTGGAATCTGAGAACAGATATTTCGGATCCCTTTGAAGACTATACGGCCAAAGGAAATATCCTCCGATAACAAAGAGAAAGAAGCTTTCTGAGAAACTTCTTTGTGTTCTGTGAAATCATCTCACAGAGTTACAGCTTTCCCCTCAAGAAGCCTTTCGCCAAGACAGTTCTTGTGGAATTGGCAAAGTGATTTTTGGAAGCTCGTAGAAGTCTCTGGTGACAAAGGATATATCCTCAGATGAAATCTGGAAAGAAGCTTTCCGAGAAACTGCTTAGTGTTCTGTTAATTCATCTCACAAAGTTACATCTGTATTTCGTGGATCTCTTTGCTAGCCTTATTTCTGTGGAATCTGAGAACAGATATTTTTGATCCCTTTTAAGACTCTAGGGCCAAAGGAAATACCCTCCGATAACAAAGAGAAAGAAGCTTTTTGAGAAACTTCTTTGTGTTCTGTGAAATCGTCTCGCAGAGTTACAGCTTTCGCCTCAAGAAGCCTTTCGCTAATACAGTTCTTGTGGAATTGGCAAAGTGATATTTGGAAGCCCATAGAGGGCTACGGTGAAAAAGGAAATATCCTCAAATGAAATCTGGAAAGAAGCATTATGAGAAACTGCTGTGTGATATGTGACTTCCACTCTCAGAGTTACATCTGTATTTCGTGGATCTTTTGCTAGCCTTATTTCTGTGGATTCTGAGAACAAATATTTCGGATCCTTTTGTAGAATATAGGGCCAAGGAAATATCCTCTGATAACAAAGAGATAGAAGCTTTCTGAGAAACTTCTTTGTTTTCTTTGAAATCATCTCACAGAGTTACAGATTTCCCCTGAAGAAGCCTTTCGCTAAGACAGTTCTTGTGGAATTGGCAAAGTGATATTTGGAAGCCCATAGACGGGAATGGTGAGAAAGGAAATATCCTCAGATGAAATCTGGAAAGAAGCTTTCTGAGAAAGTGCATAGTGTTCTGTTAATTCATCTCACAGAGTTACATCTGTATTTCGTGGATCTCTTTGCTAGCCTTATTTCTGTGGAATCTGAGAACAGATAATTCGGATCCCTTTGAAGACGATAGGGCCAAAGGAAATATCCTCCGATAACAAAGAGAAAGAAGCTTTCTAAGAAACTTCTTTGTATTTTGTGAAATCATCTCACAGAGTTACAGCTTTCCCCTCAAGAAGCCTTTTGCTATGACAGTTCTTGTGGAATTGGGAAAGTGATATTTGGAAGCCCATAGAGGGCTATGGTGAAAAAGGAAATATCCTCAGATGAAATCTGGAAAGAAGCTTTCTGAGAAACTGCTTAGTGTTCTGTTAATTCATCACACAAAGTTATATCTGTATTTCGTGGATCTCTTTGCTAGCCTTATTTCTGTGGAATCTGAGAACAGATATTTCGGATCCCTTTGAAGACTATAGGGCCAAAGGAAATATCCTCCGATAACAAAGAGAAAGAAGCTTTCTGAGAAACTTCTTTGTATTTTGTGAAATCATTTCACAGAGTTACAGCTTTCCCCACAAGAAGCCTTTCGCTAAGACAGTTCTTGTGGAATTCTCAAAGTGATATTTGGAAGCCCATAGAGGGCTATGGTGAAAAAGGAAATACCGTCAGAAGTAATCTGGAAAGAAGCTTTCTGAGAAACTGCTTAGTGTTCTGTTAATTCATCTCACAGAGTTACATCTGTATTTCGTGGATCTCTTTGCTAGCCTTATTTCTGTGGAATCTGAGAACAGATATTTCGGATCCCTTTGAAGACTATAGGGCCAAAGGAAATATCCTGCGATAACAAAGAGAAAGAAGCTTTCTGAGAAAATTCTTGGTGTTCTGTGAAATTATCTCACAGAGTTACAGCTTTCGGTTCAAGAAGTCTTTAGCTAATACAGTTCTTGTGGAATTGGCAAAGTGATATTTGGACGCCCATAGAGGGCTACGGTTAAAAAGGAAATATCCTCAAATGAAATATGGAAAGAAGGTTTCTGAGAAACTGCTGTGTGATATGTGACTTCCACTCACAGAGTTACATCTGTATTTCGTGGATCTTTTGCTAGCCTTATTTCTGTGGAATCTGAGAACAAATATTTCGGATCCTTTTGTAGACTATAGGGCCATAGGAAATATCCTCCGATAACAAAGAGAAAGAAGCTTTCTGAGAATCTTCTTTGTGTTCTGTGAAATCATCTCACAGAGTTACAGCTTTCCCCTCAAGAAGCCTTTCGCTAAGACAGTTCTTGTGGAATTCTCAAAGTGATCTTTGGAAGCCCATAGAGGGCTATGGTGAAAAAGGAAATATCCTCAGATGAAATCTGGAAAGAAGCTTTCTGAGAAACTGCTTAGTGTTCTGTTAATTCATCACACAGAGTTATATCTGTATTTCGTGGATCTCTTTGCTAGCCTTATTTCTGTGGAATCTGAGAACAGATATTTCGGATCCCTTTGAAGACTATAGGGCCAAAGGAAATATCCTCCGATAACAAAGAGAAAGAAGCTTTCTGAGAAACTTCTTTGTATTTTGTGAAATCATTTCACAGAGTTACAGCTTTCCCCACAAGAAGCCTTTCGCTAAGACAGTTCTTGTGGAATTCTCAAAGTGATATTTGGAAGCCCATAGAGGGCTATGGTGAAAAAGGAAATACCGTCAGAAGTAATCTGGAAAGAAGCTTTCTGAGAAACTGCTTAGTGTTCTGTTAATTCATCTCACAGAGTTACATCTGTATTTCGTGGATCTCTTTGCTAGCCTTATTTCTCTGGAATCTGAGAACAGATATTTCGGAACTCTTTGAAGACTATTGGAGCAAAGGAAATATCCTCCGATAACAAAGAGAAAGAAGCTTTCTGAGAAACTTCTTTGTGTTCTGTGAAATCATCTCACAGAGTTACAACTTTCCACTCAAGACGCCTTTCGCTAAGACAGTTCTTGTGGAACTGGTAAAGTGATATTTGGAAGCCCCTAGAGGGCTATGGTGAAAAAGGAAATATCATCAGAAGAAATCTGTAAAGAAGCTTTTTGAGAAACAGCTTAGTGTTCTGTTAATTCATCTCACAGAGTTACATCTGTATTTCGTGGATCTCTTTGCTAGCCTTATTTCTGTGGAATGTGAGAACAGATATTTCGGATACATTTGAAGGCAATAGGGCTAAAGGAAATATCCTACGATAAAAAAGGGAAAGAAGCATTCTGAGAAACTTCTTTGTGTTCTGTGAAATCATCTCACAGAGTTACAGCTTTCCCCTCAAGAAGCCTTTCGCTAAGACAGTTCTTTTGGAATTGGCAAAGTGATATTTGGAAGCCCATAGAGGTCTATGGTGAAAAAGAAAATACCGTCAGAAGAAATCTGGAAAGAAGCTTTCTGAGAAACTGCTTGGTGTTCTGTTAATTCATCTCACAGAGTTACTTCTGTATTTCGTGGATCTCTTTGCTAGCCTTATTTCTGTGGAATCTGAGAACAGATATTTCGGATCCCTTTGAAGACTATATTGCCAAAGGAAATATCCTCCGATAACAAAGAGAAAGAAGCTTTCTGAGAAAGTTCTTTGTGTTCTATGAAATCATCTCACAGAGTTACAGCTTTCCCTTCAAGAAGCCTTTCGCTAAGACAGTTCTTGTGGAATTGGCAAAGTGATATTTGGAAGCCCATAGAGGGCTATGGTGAGAAAGGAAATATCCTCAGATGAAATCTGGAAAGAAGCTTTGTGAGAAAGTTCTTAGTGTTCTGTTAATTCATCTCACAGAGTTACATCTGTATTTCGTGGATCTCTTTGCTAACCTTATTTCTGTGGAATCTGAGTACAGATATTTCGCATCCCTTTGAAAACGATAGGGCCAAAGAAAATATCCTCCGATAGCAAAGAGAAAGAAGCTTTCTGAGAAACTTCTTTGTGTTCTGTGAAATCATCTCACAGAGTTACAGCTTTCCCCTCAAGAAGCCTTTCGCTAAGACAGTTCTTGTGGAATTGGCAAAGTGATATTTGGAAGCCCATAGAAGGCCATGGTGAAAATGGGAATATCCTCAGATGAAATCTGGAAAGTAGCTTTCTGAGAAACTGCTTAGTGTTCTGTTAATTGATCTCACAGAGTTACATCTGCATTTCGAGGATCTCTTTGCTAGCCTTATTTCTGTGGAATCTGAGAACAGATATTTTGGATCCCTTGGAAGACTATAGTGCCAAAGGAAATATCCTCCGATAACAAAGAGAAAGAAGCTTTCTGAGAAACTTCTTTGTGTTCTGTGAAATCATCTCACAGAGTTACAGCTTTCCCCTCAAGAAGCCTTTCGCTAAGACAGTTCTTGTGGAATTGGCAAAGTTATATTTGGACGCCCATAGAGGGCTATGGTGAAAAAGGAAATATCCTCAGATGAAATCTGGAAAGAAGCATTATGAGAAACTGCTCTGTGATATGTGATTTCCACTCACAGAGTTACATCTGTATTTCGTGGATCTTTTGCTAGCCTTATTTCTGTGGAATCTGAGAACAGATATTTCGGATCCCTTTGAAGACTATAGGGCCAAAGGAAATATCCTCCGGTAACAAAGAGAAAGAAGCTTTCTGAGAAATTTCTTTGTGTTCTGTGAAATCATCTCACAGAGTTACAGCTTTCCCCTCAAGAAGCCTTTCGCTAAGACAGTTCTTGTGGAAATGGCAAAGTGATATTTGGAAGCAATAGTGGGCTTTCGTGAAAATGGAAATATCCTCAGATCAAATATGGTAAGAAGCTTTCTGAGAAAGTGCTTAGTGTTCTGTTAATTCATCTCACAGAGTTACATCTGTATTTCGTGGATCTCTTTGCTAGCCTTATTTCTGTGGAATCTGAGAACAGATATTTCGGATCCCTTTGAAGACTATAGGGCCAAAGGAAATATCCTCCGATAACAAAGAGAAAGACGCTTTCTGAGAAACTTCTTTGTGTTCTGTGAAATCATCTCACAGAGTTACAGCTTTCCCCTCAAGAAGCCTTTCGCTAAGACAGTTCTTGTGGAATTGGCAAAGGGATATTTGGAAGCCCATAGAGGGCTATGCTGAAAAAGGAAATATCCTCAGAAGAAATCTGGAAAGAAGCATTATGAGAAACTGCTCTGTGATATGTGATTTCCACTCACAGAGTTACATCTGTGTTTCGTGGATCTTTTGCTAGCCTTATTTCTGTGGAATCTGAGAACAGATATTTCGGATCCCTTTGAAGACTATAGGGCCAAAGGAAATATCCTCCGGTAACAAAGAGAAAGAAGCTTTCTGAGAAATTTCTTTGTGTTCTGTGAAATCATCTCACAGAGTTACAGCTTTCCCCTCAAGAAGCCTTTCGCTAAGACAGTTCTTGTGGAAATGGCAAAGTGATATTTGGAAGCCATAGTGGGCTATGGTGAAAATGGAAATATCCTCAGATCAAATCTGGAAAGAAGCTTTCTGAGAAAGTGCTTAGTGTTCTGGTAATTCATCTCACAGAGTTGCATCTGTATTTCGTGGATCTCTTTGCTAGCCTTATTTCTGTGGAATCTGAGAACAGATATTTCGGATCCCTTTGAAGACTATACGGCCAAAGGAAATATCCTCCGATAACAAAGAGAAAGAAGCTTTCTGAGAAACTTCTTTGTGTTCTGTGAAATCATCTCACAGAGTTACAGCTTTCCCCTCAAGAAGCCTTTCGCCAAGACAGTTCTTGTGGAATTGGCAAAGTGATTTTTGGAAGCTCGTAGAAGTCTCTGGTGACAAAGGATATATCCTCAGATGAAATCTGGAAAGAAGATTTCCGAGAAACTGCTTAGTGTTCTGTTAATTCATCTCACAAAGTTACATCTGTATTTCGTGGATCTCTTTGCTAGCCTTATTTCTGTGGAATCTGAGAACAGATATTTTTGATCCCTTTTAAGACTCTAGGGCCAAAGGAAATATCCTCCGATAACAAAGAGAAAGAAGCTTTTTGAGAAACTTCTTTGTGTTCTGTGAAATCGTCTCGCAGAGTTACAGCTTTCGCCTCAAGAAGCCTTTCGCTAATACAGTTCTTGTGGAATTGGCAAAGTGATATTTGGAAGCCCATAGAGGGCTACGGTGAAAAAGGAAATATCCTCAAATGAAATCTGGAAAGAAGCATTATGAGAAACTGCTGTGTGATATGTGACTTCCACTCCCAGAGTTACATCTGTATTTCGTGGATCTTTTGCTAGCCTTATTTCTGTGGATTCTGAGAACAAATATTTCGGATCCTTTTGTAGACTATAGGGCCAAGGAAATATCCTCTGATAACAAAGAGATAGAAGCTTTCTGAGAAACTTCTTTGTTTTCTTTGAAATCATCTCACAGAGTTACAGATTTCCCCTGAAGAAGCCTTTCGCTAAGACAGTTCTTGTGGAATTGGCAAAGTGATATTTGGAAGCCCATAGACGGGAATGGTGAGAAAGGAAATATCCTCAGATGAAATCTGGAAAGAAGCTTTCTGAGAAAGTGCATAGTGTTCTGTTAATTCATCTCACAGAGTTACATCTGTATTTCGTGGATCTCTTTGCTAGCCTTATTTCTGTGGAATCTGAGAACAGATAATTCGGATCCCTTTGAAGACGATAGGGCCAAAGGAAATATCCTCCGATAACAAAGAGAAAGAAGCTTTCTAAGAAACTTCTTTGTATTTTGTGAAATCATCTCACAGAGTTACAGCTTTCCCCTCAAGAAGCCTTTTGCTATGACAGTTCTTGTGGAATTGGGAAAGTGATATTTGGAAGCCCATAGAGGGCTATGGTGAAAAAGGAAATATCCTCAGATGAAATCTGGAAAGAAGCTTTCTGAGAAACTGCTTAGTGTTCTGTTAATTCATCACACAAAGTTATATCTGTATTTCGTGGATCTCTTTGCTAGCCTTATTTCTGTGGAATCTGAGAACAGATATTTCGGATCCCTTTGAAGACTATAGGGCCAAAGGAAATATCCTCCGATAACAAAGAGAAAGAAGCTTTCTGAGAAACTTCTTTGTATTTTGTGAAATCATTTCACAGAGTTACAGCTTTCCCCACAAGAAGCCTTTCGCTAAGACAGTTCTTGTGGAATTCTCAAAGTGATATTTGGAAGCCCATAGAGGGCTATGGTGAAAAAGGAAATACCGTCAGAAGTAATCTGGAAAGAAGCTTTCTGAGAAACTGCTTAGTGTTCTGTTAATTCATCTCACAGAGTTACATCTGTATTTCGTGGATCTCTTTGCTAGCCTTATTTCTCTGGAATCTGAGAACAGATATTTCGGAACTCTTTGAAGACTATTGGAGCAAAGGAAATATCCTCCGATAACAAAGAGAAAGAAGCTTTCTGAGAAACTTCTTTGTGTTCTGTGAAATCATCTCACAGAGTTACAACTTTCCACTCAAGAAGCCTTTCGCTAAGACAGTTCTTGTGGAACTGGCAAAGTGATATTTGGAAGCCCCTAGAGGGCTATGGTGAAAAAGGAAATATCATCAGAAGAAATCTGTAAAGAAGCTTTTTGAGAAACAGCTTAGTGTTCTGTTAATTCATCTCACAGAGTTACATCTGTATTTCGTGGATCTCTTTGCTAGCCTTATTTCTATGGAATGTGAGAACAGATATTTCGGATACATTTGAAGGCAATAGGGCTAAAGGAAATATCCTACGATAAAAAAGGGAAAGAAGCATTCTGAGAAACTTCTTTGTGTTCTGTGAAATCATCTCACAGAGTTACAGCTTTCCCCTCAAGAAGCCTTTCGCTAAGACAGTTCTTTTGGAATTGGCAAAGTGATATTTGGAAGCCCATAGAGGTCTATGGTGAAAAAGAAAATACCGTCAGAAGAAATCTGGAAAGAAGCTTTCTGAGAAACTGCTTGGTGTTCTGTTAATTCATCTCACAGAGTTACTTCTGTATTTCGTGGATCTCTTTGCTAGCCTTATTTCTGTGGAATCTGAGAACAGATATTTCGGATCCCTTTGAAGACTATATTGCCAAAGGAAATATCCTCCGATAACAAAGAGAAAGAAGCTTTCTGAGAAAGTTCTTTGTGTTCTATGAAATCATCTCACAGAGTTACAGCTTTCCCTTCAAGAAGCCTTTCGCTAAGACAGTTCTTGTGGAATTGGCAAAGTGATATTTGGAAGCCCATAGAGGGCTATGGTGAGAAAGGAAATATCCTCAGATGAAATCTGGAAAGAAGCTTTGTGAGAAAGTTCTTAGTGTTCTGTTAATTCATCTCACAGAGTTACATCTGTATTTCGTGGATCTCTTTGCTAGCCTTATTTCTGTGGAATCTGAGTACAGATATTTCGCATCCCTTTGAAAACGATAGGGCCAAAGAAAATATCCTCCGATAGCAAAGAGAAAGAAGCTTTCTGAGAAACTTCTTTGTGTTCTGTGAAATCATCTCACAGAGTTACAGCTTTCCCCTCAAGAAGCCTTTCGCTAAGACAGTTCTTGTGGAATTGTCAAAGTGATATTTGGAAGCCCATAGAAGGCCATGGTGAAAATGGGAATATCCTCAGATGAAATCTGGAAAGTAGCTTTCTGAGAAACTGCTTAGTGTTCTGTTAATTGATCTCACAGAGTTACATCTGCATTTCGTGGATCTCTTTGCTAGCCTTATTTCTGTGGAATCTGAGAACAGATATTTTGGATCCCTTGGAAGACTATAGTGCCAAAGGAAATATCCTCCGATAACAAAGAGAAAGAAGCTTTCTGAGAAACTTCTTTGTGTTCTGTGAAATCATCTCACAGAGTTACAGCTTTCCCCTCAAGAAGCCTTTCGCTAAGACAGTTCTTGTGGAATTGGCAAAGTGATATTTGGACGCCCATAGAGGGCTATGGTGAAAAAGGAAATATCCTCAGATGAAATCTGGAAAGAAGCTTTCTGAGAAACTGCTTAGTGTTCTGTTAATTCATCTCACAGAGTTGCATCTGTATTTCGTGGATCTCTTTGCTAGCCTTATTTCTGTGGAATCTGAGAACAGATATTTCGGATCCCTTTGAAGACTATAGGGCCAAAGGAAATATCCTCCGATAACAAAGAGAAAGAAGCTTTCTGAGAAACTTCTTTGTGTTCTGTGAAATCATCTCACAGAGTTACAGCTTTCGCCTCAAGAAGGCTTTCGCTAAGCCAGTTCTTGTGGAATTGGCAAAGTGATATTTGGAAGCCCATAGAAGGCTATGCTGAAAAAGGAAATATCCTCAGGTGAAATCTGGAAAGAAGCATCATGAGAAACTGCTCTGTGATATGTGATTTCCCCTCACAGAGTTACATCTGTATCTCGTGGATCTTTTGCTAGCCTTATTTCTGTGGAATATGAGAACAGATATTTCGGATCCTTTTGCAGACTATAGGGCCAAAGGAAATATCCTCCGATAACAAAGAGAAGAAGCTTTCTGAGAAACTTCTTTGTGTTCTGTCAAATAATCTCAAAGAGATACAGCTTTCCCCTAAAGAAGCCTTTCGCTAAGACAGTTCTTGTGGAAATGCAAAGTGATATTTGGAAGCTAGAGAGGGCTATGGTGAAAATGGAAATATCCTCAGATCAAATCTGGAAAGAAGCTTTCTGAGAAAGTGCTAAGTGTTCTGTTAATTCATCTCACAGAGTTACATCTGTATTTCGTGGATCTCTTTGCTAGCCTTATTTCTCTGGAATCTGAGAACAGATATTTCGGATTCCTTTGAAGACTATAGGGCCAAGGGAAATATCCTCCGATAAAAAAGAGAAAGAAGCTTTCTGAGAAACTGCTTTGTGTTCTGTGAAATCATCTCACAGAGTTACAGCTTTCCCCTCAAGAAGCCTTTCCCAAACAGTTCTTGTGTAATTGGCAAAGTGATATTTGGAAGCCCATAGAGGGCTATGGTGAAAAAAGAAATATCCTCAGATGAAATCTGGAAAGAAGCTTTCTGAGAAACTGCTTAGTGTTCTGTTAATTCATCTCAGAGGGTTACATCTGTATTTCGTGGATCTCTTTGCTAGCCTTATTTCTGTGGAATCTGAGAACAGATATTTCGGATCCCTTTGAAAAATATAGGGCCAAAGGAAATATCCTCCGATAACAAAGAGAAAGAAGCTTTCTGAGAAAATTCTTTGTATTTTGTGAAATCATCTCACAGAGTTACAGCTTTCCCCTCAAGAAGCCTTTCGCTAAGACAGTTCTTGTGGAATTGTCAAAGTGGTATTTGGAAGCCCATAGAGGGCTATGGTGAAAAAGGAAATACCGTCAGAAGAAATCTGGAAAGAAGCTTTCTGAGAAACTGCTTAGTGTTCTGTTAATTCATGTCACAGAGTTACATCTGTATTTCGTGGATCTCTTTGCTAGCCTTATTTCTCTGGAATCTGAGAACAGATATTTCGGAACTCTTTGAAGACTATTGGACCATAGGAAATATTCTCCGATAACAAAGAGAAAGAAGCTTTCTGAGAAACTTCTTTGTGTTCTGTGAAATCATCTCACAGAGTTACAGCTTTCCACTCAAGAAGCCTTTCGCTAAGACAGTTCTTGTGGAATTGGCAAAGTGATATTTGGACGCCCATAGAGGGCCATGGTGAAAATGGAAATATCCTCAGATGAAATCTGGAAAGAAGCTTTCTGAGAAACTGCTTAGTGTTCTGTTAATTGATCTCACCGAGTTACATCTGTATTTCGTGGATCTCTTTGCTAGCCTTATTTCTGTGGAATCTGAGAACAGATATTTCGGATCCCTTGGAAGACTGTAGGGCCAAAGGAAATATCCTCCGATAACAAAGAGAAAGAAGGTTTCTGAGAAACTTCTTTGTGTTCTGTGAAATCATCTCACAGAGTTACAGGTTTCCCCTCAAGAAGCCTTTCGCTAAGACAGTTCCTGTGGAATTGGCAAAGTTATATTTGGAACCTCATAGACGCTTATGGTGAAAAAGGAAATATCCTCAGATGAAATCTGGAAAGAAGCTTTCTGAGAAACTGCTTAGTGTTCTATTAATTCATCTCACAGAGTTACATCTGTATTTCGTGGATCTCTTTCCTAGCCTTATTGCTGTGAAATCTGAGAACAGAGATTTCGGATCTCTTTGAAGACTATAGGGCCAAAGGATCTCTCCTCTGATAACAAAGAGAAGGAAGCTTTCTGAGAAACTTCTTTGTGTTCTGTGAAATCATCTCACAGAGTTACAGCTTTCCCCTCAAGAAGCCTTTCGCTGAGACAGTTCTTGTGGAATTGGCAAAGTGATATTTGGAAGCCCATAGACGGCTATGGTGAAAAAGGAAATATCCTCAGATGAAATCTGGAAAGAAGCTTTGTGAGAAACTGCTTAGTGTTCTGTTAATTCATCTCAGAGTGTTACATCTGTATTTCCTGGATCTCTTTGATAGCCTTATTTCTGTGGAATCTGAGAACAGATATTTCGAATCCCTTTGAAGACCATGGGCCCAAAGGAAATATCCTCCGATAACAAAGAGAAAGAAGCTTTCTGAGAAACTGCTTTGTATTTTGTGAAATCATCTCACAGAGTTACAGCTTTCCCCTCAAGAAGACTTTCGCTAAGACAGTTCTTGTGGAATTGGCAAAGTGATATTTGGAAGCCCATAGAGGGCTATGGTGAAAAAGGAAATATCGTCAGATGAAATCTGAAAAGAAGCTTTCTGAGAAACTGCTTAGTGTTCTGTTAATTCATATCACAGAGTTACATCTGTATTTCGTGGATCTCTTTGCTAGCCTTATTTCTGTGGAATCTGAGAACAGATATTTCGGATCCCTTTGAAGACTATATTGCCAAAGGAAATATCCTCCGATTACATAGAGAAAGAAGCTTTCTGAGAAAGTTCTTTGTGTTCTGTGAAATCATCTCACAGAGTTACAGCTTTCCCCACAAGAAGCCTTTCGCTAAGACAGTTCTTGTGGAATTCGCAAAGTGATATTTGGAAGCCCATAGAGGGCTATGGTGAAAAAGGAAATATCGACAGATGAAATCTGGAAAGAAGCTTTCTGAGAAACTGCTTAGTGTTCTGTTAGTTCACCTCACAGAGCTACATCTGTATTTCGTGGATCTCTTTGCTAGCCTTATTTCTGTGGAATCTGAGAACAGATATTTCGGATCCCTTTGAAGACTATAGGACCAAAGGAAATATCCTCCGATAACAAAGACAAAGAAGCTTTCTGAGAAACTTCTTTGTGTTCTGTGAAATCATCTAACAGAGTTACAGGTTTCCCTCAAGAAGCTTTTCGCTAAGACAGTTCCTGTGGAATTGGCAAAGTGATATTTGGAACCTCTTAGAGGGCTATGGTGAAAAAGGAAATATCCTCAGATGAAATCTGGAAAGAAGCTTTCTGAGAAACTGCTTAGTGTTCTATTAATTCATCTCACAGAGTTACATCTGTATTTCGTGGATCTCTTTGCTAGCCTTATTTCTGTGGCATCTGAGAACAGATATTTCGGATCCCTTTGAAGACTATAGGGCCAAAGGAACTATCCTCCGATAACAAAGAGAAAGAAGCTTTCTGAGAAACTTCTTTGTGTTCTGTGAAATCATCTCACAGTGTTTCAGCTTTCCCCTCAAGAAGCCTTTCGATAAGACAGTTCTTGTGGAATTGGCAAAGTGATATTTGGAAGCCCATAGAGGGCTACGGTGAAAAAGGAAATATCGTCAGATGAAATCTGGAAAGAAGCTTTCTGAGAAACTGCTTACTGTTCTGTTAATTCATCTCACAGAATTATATCTGTGTTTCGGGGATCTCTTCGCTAGCCTTATTTCTGTGGAATCTGAGAGCAGATATTTCGGATCCCTTTGAAGACGTAGGGCCAAAGGAAATATCCTCCGATAACAAAGAGAAAGAAGCTTTCTGAGAAACTTCTTTGTGTTCTGTGAAATCATCTCACAGAGTTACAGCTTTCCCCTCAAGAAGAATTTCGCTAAGACAGTTCTTGTGGAACTGGCAAAGTGTAATTTGGAAGCCCATAGACAGCTACGGAGAAAAAGGAAATATCGTCAGATGAAATCTGGAAAGAAGCTTTCTGAGAAACTGCTTGCTGTTCTGTTAATTCATCTCACAGAGTTACATCTGTATTTCGTGGATCTCTTTGCTAGCCTTATTTCTGTGGAATCTGAGAACAGATATTTCGGACCCCTTTGAAGACGAAAGGGCCAAAGGAAATATCCTCCGATAACAAAGAGAAAGAAGCTTTCTGAGAAACTTCTTTGTGTTCTGTGAAATCATCTCACAGAGTTACAGCTTTCCCCTCAAGAAGCCTTTCGCTAAGACAGTTCTTGTGGAATTGGCAAAGTGATATTTGGAAGCCCATAGAGTGCCATGGTGAAAATGGAAATATCCTCAGATGAAATCTGGAAAGAAGCTTTCTGAGAAACTGCTTAGTGTTCTGTTAATTGATCTCACAGTGTTACATCTGTATTTCGTGGATCTCTTTGCTAGCCTTATTTCTGTGTAAATGGAGAACAGATATTTTGGATCCCTTGGAAGACTACAGGGCCAAAGGAAATATCCTCCGATAACAAAGAGAAAGAAGCTTTCTGAGAAACTTCTTTGGGTTCTGTGAAATCATCTCACAGAGTTACAGCTTTCCCCTCAAGAAGCCTTTCGCTAAGACAGTTCTTGTGGAATTGGCAAAGTGATATTTGTACGCCCATAGAGGGCTATGGTGAAAAAGGATATATCCTCAGATGAAATCTGGAAAGAAGCTTTCGGAGAAACTGCTAATTGTTCTGTTAATTCATTTCACAGAGTTGCATCTGTATTTCGTGGATCTCTTTACTAGCCTTATTTCTGTGGAATCTGAGAACAGATATTTCGGATCCCTTTGAAGACTATAGGGCCAAAGGAAATATCCTCCGATAACAAAGAGAAAGAAGCTTTCTGAGAAACTTCTTTGTGTTCTGTGAAATCATCTCACAGAGTTACAGCTTTCCCCTCAAGAAGCCTTTCGCTAAGACAGTTCTTGTGGAATTGGCAAAGTGATATTTGGAAGCCCATAGAGGGCTTTGGTGAAAAAGAAAATATCCTCAGATGAAATCTGGAAAGAAGCTTTCTGAGAAACTGCTTAGTGTTCTGTTAATTGATCTCACCGAGTTACATCTGTATTTCGTGGATCTCTTTGCTAGCCTTATTTCTGTGGAATCTGAGAACAGATATTTCGGATCCCTTGGAAGACTATATTGCCAAAGGAAATATCCTCCGATTACATAGAGAAAGAAGCTTTCTGAGAAAGTTCTTTGTGTTCTGTGAAATCATCTCACAGAGTTACAGCTTTCCCCACAAGAAGCCTTTCGCTAAGACAGTTCTTGTGGAATTGGCAAAGTGATATTTGGAAGCCCTTAGAGGAGTATGGAGAAAAAGGAAATATCCTCAGATGAAATCTGGAAAGAAGCTTTGTGAGAAAGTGCTTAGTGTTCTGTGAATTCATCTCACAGAGTTACATCTGTATTTCGTGGATCTCTTTGCTAGCCTTATTTCTGTGGAATCTGAGAACAGATATTTCGGATTCCTTTGAAGACGATAGGGCCAAAGGAAGTATCCTCCGATAACAAAGAGAAAGAAGCTTTCTGAGAAACTTCTTTGTGTTCTGTGAAATCATCTCACAGAGTTACACCTTTCCCCTCAAGAAGCCTTTCGCTCAGACAGTTCTTTTGGAATTGTCAAAGTGATATTTGGAAGCCCATAGAGGGCCATGGTGAAAATGGGAATATCCTCAGATGAAATCTGGAAAGTAGCTTTCTGAGAAACTGCTTAGTGTTCTGTTAATTGATCTCACGGAGTTACATCTGCATTTCGTGGATCTCTTTGCTAGCCTTATTTCTGTGGAATCTGAGAACAGATATTTTGGATCCCTTGGAAGACTATAGTGCCAAAGGAAATATCCTCCGATAAAAAAGAGAAAGAAGCTTTCTGAGAAACTTCTTTGTGTTCTGTGAAATCATCTCACAGAGTTACAGCTTTCCCCTCAAGAAGCCTTTCGCTAAGACAGTTCTTGTGGAATTGGCAAAGTGATATTTGGATGCCCATAGAGGGCTATGGTGAAAAAGGAAATATCCTCAGATGAAATCTGGAAAGAAGCTTTCTGACAAACTGCTTAGTGTTCTGTTAATTCATCTCACAGAGTTGCATCTGTATTTCGTGGATCTCTTTGCTAGCCTTATTCCTGTGGAATCTGAGAACAGATATTTCGGATCCCTTTGAAGACTATAGGGCCAAAGGAAATATCCTCCGATAACAAAGAGAAAGAAGCTTTCTGAGAAACTTCTTTGTGTTCTGTGAAATCATCTCACAGAGTTACAGCTTTCGCCTCAAGAAGGCTTTCGCTAAGCCAGTTCTTGTGGAATTGGCAAAGTGATATTTGGAAGCCCATAGAAGGCTATGCTGAAAAAGGAAATATCCTCAGATGAAATCTGGAAAGAAGCATTATGAGAAACTGCTCTGTGATATGTGATTTCCACTCACAGAGTTACATCTGTATCTCGTGGATCTTTTGCTAGCCTTATTTCTGTGGAATATGAGAACAGATATTTCGGATCCTTTTGCAGACTATAGGGCCAAAGGAAATATCCTCCGATAACAAAGAGAAGAAGCTTTCTGAGAAACTTCTTTGTGTTCTGTCAAATAATCTCAAAGAGATACAGCTTTCCCCTAAAGAAGCCTTTCGCTAAGACAGTTCTTGTGGAAATGCAAAGTGATATTTGGAAGCTATAGAGGGCTATGGTGAAAATGGAAATATCCTCAGATCAAATCGGGAAAGAAGCTTTCTGAGAAAGTGCTAAGTGTTCTGTTAATTCATCTCACAGAGTTACATCTGTATTTCGTGGATCTCTTTGCTAACCTTATTTCTGTGGAATCTGAGAACAGATATTTCGGATCCCTTTGAAGACTATAGGGCCAAAGGAAATATCCTCCGATAACAAAGAGAAAGAAGCTTTCTGAGAAACTTCTTTGTATTTTGTGAAATCATTTCACAGAGTTACAGCTTTCCCCTCAAGAAGCCTTTCGCTAAGACAGTTCTTGTGGAATTCTCAAAGTGATATTTGGAAGCCCATAGAGGGCTATGGTGAAAAAGGAAATACCGTCAGAAGTAATCCGGAAAGAAGCTTTCTGAGAAACTGCTTAGTGTTCTGTTAATTCATCTCACAGAGTTACATCTGTATTTCGTGGATCTCTTTGCTAGCCTTATTTCTCTGGAATCTGAGAACAGATATTTCGGAACTCTTTGAAGACTATTGGAGCAAAGGAAATATCCTCCGATAACAAAGAGAAAGAAGCTTTCTGAGAAACTACTTTGTGTTCTGTGAAATCATCTCACAGAGTAACAACTTTCCACTCAAGAAGCCTTTCGCTAAGACAGTTCTTGTGGAACTGGCAAAGTGATATTTGGAAGCCCCTAGAGGGCTATGGTGAAAAAGGAAATATCATCAGAAGAAATCTGTAAAGAAGCTTTTTGAGAAACAGCTTAGTGTTCTGTTAATTCATCTCACAGAGGTACATCTGTATTTCGTGGATCTCTTTGCTAGCCTTATTTCTGTGGAATGTGAGAACAGATATTTCGGGTACATTTGAAGACAATAGGGCTAAAGGAAATATCCTACGATAAAAAAGGGAAAGAAGCATTCTGAGAAACTTCTTTGTGTTCTGTGAAATCATCTCACAGAGTTACAGCTTTCCCCTCAAGAAGCCTTTCGCTAAGACAGTTCTTGTGGAATTGGCAAAGTGATATTTGGAAGCCCATAGAGGTCTATGGTGAAAAAGAAAATACCGTCAGAAGAAATCTGGAAAGAAGCTTTCTGAGAAACTGCTTGGTGTTCTGTTAATTCATCTCACAGAGTTACTTCTGTATTTCGTGGATCTCTTTGCTAGCCTTATTTCTGTGGAATCTGAGAACAGATATTTCGGATCCCTTTGAAGACTATATTGCCAAAGGAAATATCCTCCGATAACAAAGAGAAAGAAGCTTTCTGAGAAAGTTCTTTGTGTTCTGTGAAATCATCTCACAGAGTTACATCTTTCCCCTCAAGAAGCCTTTCGCTAAGACAGTTCTTGTGGAATTGGCAAAGTGATATTTGGAAGCCCATAGAGGGCTATGGTGAGAAAGGAAATATCCACAGATGAAATCTGGAAAGAAGCTTTGTGAGAAAGTTCTTAGTGTTCTGTTAATTCATCTCACAGAGTTACATCTGTATTTCGTGGATCTCTTTGCTAGCCTTATTTCTGTGGAATCTGAGTACAGATATTTCGCATCCCTTTGAAAACGATAGGGCCAAAGAAAATATCCTCCGATAGCAAAGAGAAAGAAGCTTTCTGAGAAACTTCTTTGTGTTCTGTGAAATCATCCCACAGAGTTACAGCTTTCCCCTCAAGAAGCCTTTCGCTAAGACAGTTCTTGTGGAATTGGCAAAGTGATATTTGGAAGCCCATAGAGGGCCATGGTGAAAATGGGAATATCCTCAGATGAAATCTGGAAAGTAGCTTTCTGAGAAACTGCTTAGTGTTCTGTTATCTCTCACAGATCTCACAGAGTTACATCTGCATTTCGTGGATCTCTTTGCTAGCCTTATTTCTGTGGAATCTGAGAACAGATATTTCGGATCCCTTGGAAGACTATAGGGCCAAAGGAAATATCCTCCGATAACAAAGAGAAAGAAGCTTTCTGAGAAACTTCTTTGTGTTCTGTGAAATCATCTCACAGAGTTACAGCTTTCGCCTCAAGAAGGCTTTCGCTAAGCCAGTTCTTGTGGAATTGGCAAAGTGATATTTGGAAGCCCATAGAAGGCTATGCTGAAAAAGGAAATATCCTCAGATGAAATTTGGAAAGAAGCATTATGAGAAACTGCTCTGTGATATGTGATTTCCACTCACAGAGTTACATCTGTATCTCGTGGATCTTTTGCTAGCCTTATTTCTGTGGAATATGAGAACAGATATTTCGGATCCTTTTGCAGACTATAGGGCCAAAGGAAATATCCTCCGATAACAAAGAGAAGAAGCTTTCTGAGAAACTTCTTTGTGTTCTGTCAAATAATCTCAAAGAGATACAGCTTTCCCCTAAAGAAGCCTTTCGCTAAGACAGTTCTTGTGGAAATGCAAAGTGATATTTGGAAGCTATAGAGGGCTATGGTGAAAATGGAAATATCCTCAGATCAAATCGGGAAAGAAGCTTTCTGAGAAAGTGCTAAGTGTTCTGTTAATTCATCTCACAGAGTTACATCTGTATTTCGTGGATCTCTTTGCTAGCCTTATTTCTGTGGAATCTGAGAACAGATATTTCGGATCCCTTTGAAAAATATAGGGCCAAAGGAAATATCCTCCGATAACAAAGAGAAAGAAGCTTTCTGAGAAAATTCTTTGTGTTCTGTGAAATCATCTCACAGAGTTACAGCTTTCCCCTCAAGAAGCCTTTCGCTAAGACAGTTCTTGTGGAATTGGCAAAGTGATATTTGGAAGCCCATAGAGGGCCATGGTGAAAATGGAAATATCCTCAGATGAAATCTGGAAAGAAGCTTTCTGAGAAACTGCTTAGTGTTCTGTTAATTGATCTCACCGAGTTACATCTGTATTTCGTGGATCTCTTTGCTAGCCTTATTTCTGTGGAATCTGAGAACAGATATTTCGGATCCCTTGGAAGACTGTAGGGCCAAAGGAAATATCCTCCGATAACAAAGAGAAAGAAGGTTTCTGAGAAACTTCTTTGTGTTCTGTGAAATCATCTCACAGAGTTACAGGTTTCCCCTCAAGAAGCCTTTCGCTAAGACAGTTCCTGTGGAATTGGCAAAGTTATATTTCGAACCTCATAGACGGTTATGGTGAAAAAGGAAATATCCTCAGATGAAATCTGGAAAGAAGCTTTCTGAGAAACTGCTTAGTGTTCTATTAATTCATCTCACAGAGTTACATCTGTATTTCGTGGATCTCTTTCCTAGCCTTATTGCTGTGGAATCTGAGAACAGATTTCGGATCTCTTTGAAGACTATAGGGCCAAAGGATCTCTCCTCTGATAACAAAGAGAAGGAAGCTTTCTGAGAAACTTCTTTGTGTTCTGTGAAATCATCTCACAGAGTTACAGCTTTCCCCTCAAGAAGCCTTTCGCTGAGACAGTTCTTGTGGAATTGGCAAAGTGATATTTGGAAGCCCATAGAGGGCTATGGTGAAAAAGGAAATATCCTCAGATGAAATCTGGAAAGAAGCTTTGTGAGAAACTGCTTAGTGTTCTGTTAATTCATCTCAGAGTGTTACATCTGTATTTCCTGGATCTCTTTGATAGCCTTATTTCCGTGGAATCTGAGAACAGATATTTCGAATCCCTTTGAAGACCATGGGCCCAAAGGAAATATCCTCCGATAACAAAGAGAAAGAAGCTTTCTGAGAAACTTCTTTGTATTTTGTGAAATCATCTCACAGAGTTACAGCTTTCCCCTCAAGAAGACTTTCGCTAAGACAGTTCTTGTGGAATTGGCAAAGTGATATTTGGAAGCCCATAGAGGGCTATGGTGAAAAAGGAAATATCGTCAGATGAAATCTGAAAAGAAGCTTTCTGAGAAACTGCTTAGTGTTCTGTTAATTCATATCACAGAGTTACATCTGTATTTCGTGGATCTCTTTGCTAGCCTTATTTCTGTGGAATCTGAGAACAGATATTTCGGATCCCTTTGAAGACTATATTGCCAAAGGAAATATCCTCCGATTACATAGAGAAAGAAGCTTTCTGAGAAAGTTCTTTGTGTTCTGTGAAATCATCTCACAGAGTTACAGCTTTCCCCACAAGAAGCCTTTCGCTAAGTCAGTTCTTGTGGAATTCGCAAAGTGATATTTGGAAGCCCATAGAGGGCTATGGTGAAAAAGGAAATATCGTCAGATGAAATCTGGAAAGAAGCTTTCTGAGAAACTGCTTAGTGTTCTGTTAGTTCACCTCACAGAGCTACATCTGTATTTCGTGGATCTCTTTGCTAGCCTTATTTCTGTGGAATCTGAGAACAGATATTTCGGATCCCTTTGAAGACTATAGGACCAAAGGAAATATCCTCCGATAACAAAGACAAAGAAGCTTTCTGAGAAACTTCTTTGTGTTCTGTGAAATCATCTAACAGAGTTACAGCTTTCTACTTAAGAAGCTTTTCGCTAAGACAGTTGTTGTGGAATTGGCAAAGTGATATTTGGAAGCCCATAGAGGGCTATGGTGAAAAAGGAAATATCCTCAGATGAAATCTGAAAAGAAGCTTTCTGAGAAACTGCTTAGTGTTCTGTTAATTCATCTCAGAGAGTTACATCTGTATTTCCTGGATCTCTTTGCTAGCCTTATTTCTGTGGAATCTGAGAACAGATATTTCCGATCCCTTTGAGGACTATATTGCCAAAGGAAATATCCTCCAATAACAAAGAGAAAGAAGCTTTCTGAGAAACTTCTTTGTGTTCTGTGAAATCATCTCACAGAGTTACAGGTTTCCCCTCAAGAAGCCTTTCGCTAAGACAGTTCCTGTGGAATTGGCAAAGTGATATTTGGAACCTCTTAGAGGGCTATGGTGAAAAAGGAAATATCCTCAGATGAAATCTGGAAAGAAGCTTTCTGAGAAACTGCTTAGTGTTCTATTAATTCATCTCACAGAGTTACATCTGTATTTCGTGGATCTCTTTGCTAGCCTTATTGCTGTGGAATCTGAGAACAGAGATTTCGGATCTCTTTGAAGACTATAGGGCCAAAGGATCTCTCCTCTGATAACAAAGAGAAGGAAGCTTTCTGAGAAACTTCTTTGTGTTCTGAGAAATCATCTCACAGAGTTACAGCTTTCCCCTCAAGAAGCCTTTCGCTGAGACAGTTCTTGTGGAATTGGCAAAGAGATATTTGGAAGCCCATAGACGGCTAAGGTGAAAAAGGAAATATCCTCAGATGAAATCTGGAAAGAAGCTTTGTGAGAAACTGCTTAGTGTTCTCTTAATTCATCTCAGAGTGTTACATCTGTATTTCCTGGATCTCTTTGATAGCCTTATTTCTGTGGAATCTGAGAATAGATATTTCGAATCCCTTTGAAGACCATGGGCCCAAAGGAAATATCCTCCGATAACAAAGAGAAAGAAGCTTTCTAAGAAACTTCTTTGTGTTCTGTGAAATCATCTCACAGAGTTACAGCTTTCCCCTCAAGAAGCCTTTCGCTAAGACAGTTCTTGTGGAATTGGAAAAGTGATATTTGGAAGCCCATAGAGGGCTCTGGTGAAAAAGGAATTATCGTCAGATGAAATCTGGAAAGAAGCTTTCTGAGAAACTGCTTGCTGTTCTGTTAATTCATCTCACAGAGTTACATCTGTATTTCGTGGATCTCTTTGCTAGCCTTATTTCTGTGGAATCTGAGAACAGATATTTCGGATCCCTTTGAAGACTATAGGGCCAAAGGAAATATCCTCCGATAACAAAGAGAAAGAAGCTTTCTGAGAAACTTCTTTGTATTTTGTGAAATCATTTCACAGAGTTACAGCTTTCCCCACAAGAAGCCTTTCGCTAAGACAGTTCTTGTGGAATTCTCAAAGTGATATTTGGAAGCCCATAGAGGGCTATGGTGAAAAAGGAAATACCGTCAGAAGTAATCTGGAAAGAAGCTTTCTGAGAAACTGCTTAGTGTTCTGTTAATTCATCTCACAGAGTTACATCTGTATTTCGTGGATCTCTTTGCTAGCCTTATTTCTCTGGAATCTGAGAACAGATATTTCGGAACTCTTTGAAGACTATTGGAGCAAAGGAAATATCCTCCGATAACAAAGAGAAAGAAGCTTTCTGAGAAACTTCTTTGTGTTCTGTGAAATCATCTCACAGAGTTACAACTTTCCACTCAAGAAGCCTTTCGCTAAGACAGTTCTTGTGGAACTGGCAAAGTGATATTTGGAAGCCCCTAGAGGGCTATGGTGAAAAAGGAAATATCATCAGAAGAAATCTGTAAAGAAGCTTTTTGAGAAACAGCTTAGTGTTCTGTTAATTCATCTCACAGAGTTACATCTGTATTTCGTGGATCTCTTTGCTAGCCTTATTTCTGTGGAATGTGAGAACAGATATTTCGGATACATTTGAAGGCAATAGGGCTAAAGGAAATATCCTACGATAAAAAAGGGAAAGAAGCATTCTGAGAAACTTCTTTGTGTTCTGTGAAATCATCTCACAGAGTTACAGCTTTCCCCTCAAGAAGCCTTTCGCTAAGACAGTTCTTTTGGAATTGGCAAAGTGATATTTGGAAGCCCATAGAGGTCTATGGTGAAAAAGAAAATACCGTCAGAAGAAATCTGGAAAGAAGCTTTCTGAGAAACTGCTTGGTGTTCTGTTAATTCATCTCACAGAGTTACTTCTGTATTTCGTGGATCTCTTTGCTAGCCTTATTTCTGTGGAATCTGAGAACAGATATTTCGGATCCCTTTGAAGACTATATTGCCAAAGGAAATATCCTCCGATAACAAAGAGAAAGAAGCTTTCTGAGAAAGTTCTTTGTGTTCTATGAAATCATCTCACAGAGTTACAGCTTTCCCTTCAAGAAGCCTTTCGCTAAGACAGTTCTTGTGGAATTGGCAAAGTGATATTTGGAAGCCCATAGAGGGCTATGGTGAGAAAGGAAATATCCTCAGATGAAATCTGGAAAGAAGCTTTGTGAGAAAGTTCTTAGTGTTCTGTTAATTCATCTCACAGAGTTACATCTGTATTTCGTGGATCTCTTTGCTAGCCTTATTTCTGTGGAATCTGAGTACAGATATTTCGCATCCCTTTGAAAACGATAGGGCCAAAGAAAATATCCTCCGATAGCAAAGAGAAAGAAGCTTTCTGAGAAACTTCTTTGTGTTCTGTGAAATCATCTCACAGAGTTACAGCTTTCCCCTCAAGAAGCCTTTCGCTAAGTCAGTTCTTGTGGAATTGGCAAAGTGATATTTGGAAGCCCATAGAAGGCCATGGTGAAAATGGGAATATCCTCAGATGAAATCTGGAAAGTAGCTTTCTGAGAAACTGCTTAGTGTTCTGTTAATTGATCTCACAGAGTTACATCTGCATTTCGTGGATCTCTTTGCTAGCCTTATTTCTGTGGAATCTGAGAACAGATATTTTGGATCCCTTGGAAGACTATAGTGCCAAAGGAAATATCCTCCGATAACAAAGAGAAAGAAGCTTTCTGAGAAACTTCTTTGTGTTCTGTGAAATCATCTCACAGAGTTACAGCTTTCCCCTCAAGAAGCCTTTCGCTAAGACAGTTCTTGTGGAATTGGCAAAGTGATATTTGGACGCCCATAGAGGGCTATGGTGAAAAAGGAAATATCCTCAGATGAAATCTGGAAAGAAGCTTTCTGAGAAACTGCTTAGTGTTCTGTTAATTCATCTCACAGAGTTGCATCTGTATTTCGTGGATCTCTTTGCTAGCCTTATTTCTGTGGAATCTGAGAACAGATATTTCGGATCCCTTTGAAGACTATAGGGCCAAAGGAAATATCCTCCGATAACAAAGAGAAAGAAGCTTTCTGAGAAACTTCTTTGTGTTCTGTGAAATCATCTCACAGAGTTACAGCTTTCGCCTCAAGAAGGCTTTCGCTAAGCCAGTTCTTGTGGAATTGGCAAAGTGATATTTGGAAGCCCATAGAAGGCTATGCTGAAAAAGGAAATATCCTCAGGTGAAATCTGGAAAGAAGCATCATGAGAAACTGCTCTGTGATATGTGATTTCCACTCACAGAGTTACATCTGTATCTCGTGGATCTTTTGCTAGCCTTATTTCTGTGGAATATGAGAACAGATATTTCGGATCCTTTTGCAGACTATAGGGCCAAAGGAAATATCCTCCGATAACAAAGAGAAGAAGCTTTCTGAGAAACTTCTTTGTGTTCTGTCAAATAATCTCAAAGAGATACAGCTTTCCCCTAAAGAAGCCTTTCGCTAAGACAGTTCTTGTGGAAATGCAAAGTGATATTTGGAAGCTAGAGAGGGCTATGGTGAAAATGGAAATATCCTCAGATCAAATCTGGAAAGAAGCTTTCTGAGAAAGTGCTAAGTGTTCTGTTAATTCATCTCACAGAGTTACATCTGTATTTCGTGGATCTCTTTGCTAGCCTTATTTCTCTGGAATCTGAGAACAGATATTTCGGATTCCTTTGAAGACTATAGGGCCAAGGGAAATATCCTCCGATAAAAAAGGGAAAGAAGCTTTCTGAGAAACTGCTTTGTGTTCTGTGAAATCATCTCACAGAGTTACAGCTTTCCCCTCAAGAAGCCTTTCCCAAACAGTTCTTGTGGAATTGGCAAAGTGATATTTGGAAGCCCATAGAGGGCTATGGTGAAAAAAGAAATATCCTCAGATGAAATCTGGAAAGAAGCTTTCCGAGAAACTGCTTAGTGTTCTGTTAATTCATCTCAGAGGGTTACATCTGTATTTCGTGGATCTCTTTGCTAGCCTTATTTCTGTGGAATCTGAGAACAGATATTTCGGATCCCTTTGAAAAATATAGGGCCAAAGGAAATATCCTCCGATAACAAAGAGAAAGAAGCTTTCTGAGAAAATTCTTTGTATTTTGTGAAATCATCTCACAGAGTTACAGCTTTCCCCTCAAGAAGCCTTTCGCTAAGACAGTTCTTGTGGAATTGTCAAAGTGGTATTTGGAAGCCCATAGAGGGCTATGGTGAAAAAGGAAATACCGTCAGAAGAAATCTGGAAAGAAGCTTTCTGAGAAACTGCTTAGTGTTCTGTTAATTCATGTCACAGAGTTACATCTGTATTTCGTGGATCTCTTTGCTAGCCTTATTTCTCTGGAATCTGAGAACAGATATTTCGGAACTCTTTGAAGACTATTGGACCAAAGGAAATATCCTCCGATAACAAAGAGAAAGAAGCTTTCTGAGAAACTTCTTTGTGTTCTGTGAAATCATCTCACAGAGTTACAGCTTTCCACTCAAGAAGCCTTTCGCTAAGACAGTTCTTGTGGAATTGGCAAAGTGATATTTGGACGCCCATAGAGGGCCATGGTGAAAATGGAAATATCCTCAGATGAAATCTGGAAAGAAGCTTTCTGAGAAACTGCTTAGTGTTCTGTTAATTGATCTCACCGAGTTACATCTGTATTTCGTGGATCTCTTTGCTAGCCTTATTTCTGTGGAATCTGAGAACAGATATTTCGGATCCCTTGGAAGACTGTAGGGCCAAAGGAAATATCCTCCGATAACAAAGAGAAAGAAGGTTTCTGAGAAACTTCTTTGTGTTCTGTGAAATCATCTCACAGAGTTACAGGTTTCCCCTCAAGAAGCCTTTCGCTAAGACAGTTCCTGTGGAATTGGCAAAGTTATATTTGGAACCTCATAGACGCTTATGGTGAAAAAGGAAATATCCTCAGATGAAATCTGGAAAGAAGCTTTCTGAGAAACTGCTTAGTGTTCTATTAATTCATCTCACAGAGTTACATCTGTATTTCGTGGATCTCTTTCCTAGCCTTATTGCTGTGAAATCTGAGAACAGAGATTTCGGATCTCTTTGAAGACTATAGGGCCAAAGGATCTCTCCTCTGATAACAAAGAGAAGGAAGCTTTCTGAGAAACTTCTTTGTGTTCTGTGAAATCATCTCACAGAGTTACAGCTTTCCCCTCAAGAAGCCTTTCGCTGAGACAGTTCTTGTGGAATTGGCAAAGTGATATTTGGAAGCCTATAGACGGCTATGGTGAAAAAGGAAATATCCTCAGATGAAATCTGGAAAGAAGCTTTGTGAGAAACTGCTTAGTGTTCTGTTAATTCATCTCAGAGTGTTACATCTGTATTTCCTGGATCTCTTTGATAGCCTTATTTCTGTGGAATCTGAGAACAGATATTTCGAATCCCTTTGAAGACCATGGGCCCAAAGGAAATATCCTCCGATAACAAAGAGAAAGAAGCTTTCTGAGAAACTGCTTTGTATTTTGTGAAATCATCTCACAGAGTTACAGCTTTCCCCTCAAGAAGACTTTCGCTAAGACAGTTCTTGTGGAATTGGCAAAGTGATATTTGGAAGCCCATAGAGGGCTATGGTGAAAAAGGAAATATCGTCAGATGAAATCTGAAAAGAAGCTTTCTGAGAAACTGCTTAGTGTTCTGTTAATTCATATCACAGAGTTACATCTGTATTTCGTGGATCTCTTTGCTAGCCTTATTTCTGTGGAATCTGAGAACAGATATTTCGGATCCCTTTGAAGACTATATTGCCAAAGGAAATATCCTCCGATTACATAGAGAAAGAAGCTTTCTGAGAAAGTTCTTTGTGTTCTGTGAAATCATCTCACAGAGTTACAGCTTTCCCCACAAGAAGCCTTTCGCTAAGACAGTTCCTGTGGAATTCGCAAAGTGATATTTGGAAGCCCATAGAGGGCTATGGTGAAAAAGGAAATATCGTCAGATGAAATCTGGAAAGAAGCTTTCTGAGAAACTACTTAGTGTTCTGTTAGTTCACCTCACAGAGCTACATCTGTATTTCGTGGATCTCTTTGCTAGCCTTATTTCTGTGGAATCTGAGAACAGATATTTCGGATCCCTTTGAAGACTATAGGACCAAAGGAAATATCCTCCGATAACAAAGACAAAGAAGCTTTCTGAGAAACGTCTTTGTGTTCTGTGAAATCATCTAACAGAGTTACAGGTTTCCCTCAAGAAGCTTTTCGCTAAGACAGTTCCTGTGGAATTGGCAAAGTGATATTTGGAACCTCTTAGAGGGCTATGGTGAAAAAGGAAATATCCTCAGATGAAATCTGGAAAGAAGCTTTCTGAGAAACTGCTTAGTGTTCTATTAATTCATCTCACAGAGTTACATCTGTATTTCGTGGATCTCTTTGCTAGCCTTATTTCTGTGGCATCTGAGAACAGATATTTCGGATCCCTTTGAAGACTATAGGGCCAAAGGAACTATCCTCCGATAACAAAGAGAAAGAAGCTTTCTGAGAAACTTCTTTGTGTTCTGTGAAATCATCTCACAGTGTTTCAGCTTTCCCCTCAAGAAGCCTTTCGATAAGACAGTTCTTGTGGAATTGGCAAAGTGATATTTGGAAGCCCATAGAGGGCTACGGTGAAAAAGGAAATATCGTCAGATGAAATCTGGAAAGAAGCTTTCTGAGAAACTGCTTACTGTTCTGCTAATTCATCTCACAGAATTATATCTGTGTTTCGGGGATCTCTTCGCTAGCCTTATTTCTGTGGAATCTGAGAGCAGATATTTCGGATCCCTTTGAAGACGTAGGGCCAAAGGAAATATCCTCCGATAACAAAGAGAAAGAAGCTTTCTGAGAAACTTCTTTGTGTTCTGTGAAATCATCTCACAGAGTTACAGCTTTCCCCTCAAGAAGAATTTCGCTAAGACAGTTCTTGTGGAACTGGCAAAGTGTAATTTGGAAGCCCATAGACAGCTACGGAGAAAAAGGAAATATCGTCAGATGAAATCTGGAAAGAAGCTTTCTGAGAAACTGCTTGCTGTTCTGTTAATTCATCTCACAGAGTTACATCTGTATTTCGTGGATCTCTTTGCTAGCCTTATTTCTGTGGAATCTGAGAACAGATATTTCGGACCCCTTTGAAGACGAAAGGGCCAAAGGAAATATACTCCGATAACAAAGAGAAAGAAGCTTTCTGAGAAACTTCTTTGTGTTCTGTGAAATCACCTCACAGAGTTACAGCTTTCCGCTCAAGAAGCCTTTCGATAAGACAGTTCTTGTGGAATTGGCTTAGTGATATTTGGAAGCCCATAGAGGGCCATGGTGAAAATGGAAATATCCTCAGATGAAATCTGGAAAGAAGCTTTCTGAGAAACTGCTTAGTGTTCTGTTAATTGATTTCACAGAGTTACAACTGTATTTCGTGGATCTCTTTGCTAGCCTTATTTCTGTGGAATCTGAGAACAGATATTTCGGATCCCTTGGAAGACTATAGGGCCAAAGGAAATATCCTCCGATAACAAAGAGAAAGAAGCTTTCTGAGAAACTTTTTTTGTGTTCTGTGAAATCATCTCACAGAGTTACAGCTTTCCCCTCAAGAAGCCTTTCGCTAAGACAGTTCTTGTGGAATTGGCAAAGTGATATTTGGAAGCCCATAGAGGGCCATGGTGAAAATGGAAATATCCTCAGATGAAATCTGGAAAGAAGCTTTCTGAGAAACTGCTTAGTGTTCTGTTAATTGATCTCACAGTGTTACATCTGTATTTCGTGGATCTCTTTGCTAGCCTTATTTCTGTGTAAATGGAGAACAGATATTTTGGATCCCTTGGAAGACTACAGGGCCAAAGGAAATATCCTCCGATAACAAAGAGAAAGAAGCTTTCTGAGAAACTTCTTTGGGTTCTGTGAAATCATCTCACAGAGTTACAGCTTTCCCCTCAAGAAGCCTTTCGCTAAGACAGTTCTTGTGGAATTGGCAAAGTGATATTTGTACGCCCATAGAGGGCTATGGTGAAAAAGGATATATCCTCAGATGAAATCTGGAAAGAAGCTTTCGGAGAAACTGCTAATTGTTCTGTTAATTCATTTCACAGAGTTGCATCTGTATTTCGTGGATCTCTTTACTAGCCTTATTTCTGTGGAATCTGAGAACAGATATTTCGGATCCCTTTGAAGACTATAGGGCCAAAGGAAATATCCTCCGATAACAAAGAGAAAGAAGCTTTCTGAGAAACTTCTTTGTGTTCTGTGAAATCATCTCACAGAGTTACAGCTTTCCCCTCAAGAAGCCTTTCGCTAAGACAGTTCTTGTGGAATTGGCAAAGTGATATTTGGAAGCCCATAGAGGGCTATGGTGAAAAAGAAAATATCCTCAGATGAAATCTGGAAAGAAGCTTTCTGAGAAACTGCTTAGTGTTCTGTTAATTGATCTCACCGAGTTACATCTGTATTTCGTGGATCTCTTTGCTAGCCTTATTTCTGTGGAATCTGAGAACAGATATTTCGGATCCCTTGGAAGACTATATTGCCAAAGGAAATATCCTCCGATTACATAGAGAAAGAAGCTTTCTGAGAAAGTTCTTTGTGTTCTGTGAAATCATCTCACAGAGTTACAGCTTTCCCCACAAGAAGCCTTTCGCTAAGACAGTTCTTGTGGAATTGGCAAAGTGATATTTGGAAGCCCTTAGAGGAGTATGGAGAAAAAGGAAATATCCTCAGATGAAATCTGGAAAGAAGCTTTGTGAGAAAGTGCTTAGTGTTCTGTGAATTCATCTCACAGAGTTACATCTGTATTTCGTGGATCTCTTTGCTAGCCTTATTTCTGTGGAATCTGAGAACAGATATTTCGGATTCCTTTGAAGACGATAGGGCCAAAGGAAGTATCCTCCGATAACAAAGAGAAAGAAGCTTTCTGAGAAACTTCTTTGTGTTCTGTGAAATCATCTCACAGAGTTACACCTTTCCCCTCAAGAAGCCTTTCGCTCAGACAGTTCTTTTGGAATTGTCAAAGTGATATTTGGAAGCCCATAGAGGGCCATGGTGAAAATGGGAATATCCTCAGATGAAATCTGGAAAGTAGCTTTCTGAGAAACTGCTTAGTGTTCTGTTAATTGATCTCACGGAGTTACATCTGCATTTCGTGGATCTCTTTGCTAGCCTTATTTCTGTGGAATCTGAGAACAGATATTTTGGATCCCTTGGAAGACTATAGTGCCAAAGGAAATATCCTCCGATAAAAAAGAGAAAGAAGCTTTCTGAGAAACTTCTTTGTGTTCTGTGAAATCATCTCACAGAGTTACAGCTTTCCCCTCAAGAAGCCTTTCGCTGAGACAGTTCTTGTGGAATTGGCAAAGTGATATTTGGAAGCCCATAGAGGGCTATGGTGAAAAAGGAAATATCCTCAGATGAAATCTGGAAAGAAGCTTTGTGAGAAACTGCTTAGTGTTCTGTTAATTCATCTCAGAGTGTTACATCTGTATTTCCTGGATCTCTTTGATAGCCTTATTTCTGTGGAATCTGAGAACAGATATTTCGAATCCCTTTGAAGACCATGGGCCCAAAGGAAATATCCTCCGATAACAAAGAGAAAGAAGCTTTCTGAGAAACTTCTTTGTATTTTGTGAAATCATCTCACAGAGTTACAGCTTTCCCCTCAAGAAGACTTTCGCTAAGACAGTTCTTGTGGAATTGGCAAAGTGATATTTGGAAGCCCATAGAGGGCTATGGTGAAAAAGGAAATATCGTCAGATGAAATCTGAAAAGAAGCTTTCTGAGAAACTGCTTAGTGTTCTGTTAATTCATATCACAGAGTTACATCTGTATTTCGTGGATCTCTTTGCTAGCCTTATTTCTGTGGAATCTGAGAACAGATATTTCGGATCCCTTTGAAGACTATATTGCCAAAGGAAATATCCTCCGATTACATAGAGAAAGAAGCTTTCTGAGAAAGTTCTTTGTGTTCTGTGAAATCATCTCACAGAGTTACAGCTTTCCCCACAAGAAGCCTTTCGCTAAGTCAGTTCTTGTGGAATTCGCAAAGTGATATTTGGAAGCCCATAGAGGGCTATGGTGAAAAAGGAAATATCGTCAGATGAAATCTGGAAAGAAGCTTTCTGAGAAACTGCTTAGTGTTCTGTTAGTTCACCTCACAGAGCTACATCTGTATTTCGTGGATCTCTTTGCTAGCCTTATTTCTGTGGAATCTGAGAACAGATATTTCGGATCCCTTTGAAGACTATAGGACCAAAGGAAATATCCTCCGATAACAAAGACAAAGAAGCTTTCTGAGAAACTTCTTTGTGTTCCCTGAAATCATCTAACAGAGTTACAGCTTTCTACTTAAGAAGCTTTTCGCTAAGACAGTTGTTGTGGAATTGGCAAAGTGATATTTGGAAGCCCATAGAGGGCTATGGTGAAAAAGGAAATATCCTCAGATGAAATCTGAAAAGAAGCTTTCTGAGAAACTGCTTAGTGTTCTGTTAATTCATCTCAGAGAGTTACATCTGTATTTCCTGGATCTCTTTGCTAGCCTTATTTCTGTGGAATCTGAGAACAGATATTTCCGATCCCTTTGAGGACTATATTGCCAAAGGAAATATCCTCCAATAACAAAGAGAAAGAAGCTTTCTGAGAAACTTCTTTGTGTTCTGTGAAATCATCTCACAGAGTTACAGGTTTCCCCTCAAGAAGCCTTTCGCTAAGACAGTTCCTGTGGAATTGGCAAAGTGATATTTGGAACCTCTTAGAGGGCTATGGTGAAAAAGGAAATATCCTCAGATGAAATCTGGAAAGAAGCTTTCTGAGAAACTGCTTAGTGTTCTATTAATTCATCTCACAGAGTTACATCTGTATTTCGTGGATCTCTTTGCTAGCCTTATTTCTGTGGAATCTGAGAACAGATATTTCGGATCCCTTTGAAGACTATAGGGCCAAAGGAACTATCCTCCGATAACAAAGAGAAAGAAGCTTTCTGAGAAACTTCTTTGTGTTCTGTGAAATCATCTCACAGTGTTTCAGCTTTCCCCTCAAGAAGCCTTTCGCTAAGACAGTTCTTGTGGAATTGGCAAAGTTATATTTGGAACCTCATAGACGGTTATGGTGAAAAAGGAAATATCCTCAGATGAAATCTGGAAAGAAGCTTTCTGAGAAACTGCTTAGTGTTCTATTAATTCATCTCACAGAGTTACATCTGTATTTCGTGGATCTCTTTCCTAGCCTTATTGCTGTGGAATCTGAGAACAGAGATTTCGGATCTCTTTGAAGACTATAGGGCCAGAGGATCTCTCCTCTGATAACAAAGAGAAGGAAGCTTTCTGAGAAACTTCTTTGTGTTCTGTGAAATCATCTCACAGAGTTACAGCTTTCCCCTCAAGAAGCCTTTCGCTGAGACAGTTCTTGTGGAATTGGCAAAGTGATATTTGGAAGCCCATAGACGGCTAAGGTGAAAAAGGAAATATCCTCAGATGAAATCTGGAAAGAAGCTTTGTGAGAAACTGCTTAGTGTTCTGTTAATTCATCTCAGAGTGTTACATCTGTATTTCCTGGATCTCTTTGATAGCCTTATTTCTGTGGAATCTGAGAATAGATAATTCGAATCCCTTTGAAGACCATGGGCCCAAAGGAAATATCCTCCGATAACAAAGAGAAAGAAGCTTTCTAAGAAACTTCTTTGTGTTCTGTGAAATCATCTCACAGAGTTACAGCTTTCCCCTCAAGAAGCCTTTCGCTAAGACAGTTCTTGTGGAATTGGAAAAGTGATATTTGGAAGCCCATAGAGGGCTCTGGTGAAAAAGGAATTATCGTCAGATGAAATCTGGAAAGAAGCTTTCTGAGAAACTGCTTGCTGTTCTGTTAATTCATCTCACAGAGTTACATCTGTATTTCGTGGATCTCTTTGCTAGCCTTATTTCTGTGGAATCTGAGAACAGATATTTCGGACCCTTTTGAAGACGATAGGGCCAAAGGAAATATCCTCCGATAACAAAGAGAAAGAAGTTTTCTGAGAAACTTCTTTGTGTTCTGTGAAATCATCTCACAGAGTTACAGCTTTCCGCTGAAGAAGCCTTTCGCTAAGACAGTTCTTGTGGAATTGGCAAAGTGATATTTGGAACCCCATAGAGGGCCATGGTGAAAATGGAAATATCCTCAGATGAAATCTGGAAAGAAGCTTTCTGAGAAACTGCTTAGTGTTCTGTTAATTGATCTCAAAGAGTTACATCTGTATTTCGTGGATCTCTTTGCCAGCCTTATTTCTGTGGAATCTTAGAACAGATATTTCGGATCCCTTGGAAGACTATAGGGCCAAAGGAACTCTCCTCCGATAACAAAGAGAAAGAAGCTTTCTGAGAAACTTCTTTGTGTTCTGTGAAATCATCTCACAGAGTTTCAGCTTTCCCCTCAAGAAGCCTTCCGCTAAGACAGTTCTTGTGGAAATGGCAAAGTGATATTTGGAAGCCCAAAGAGGGCTACGGTGAAAAAGGAAATATCGTCAGATGAAATCTGGAAAGAAGCTTTCTGAGAAACTGCTTGCTGTTCTGTTAATTCATCTCACAGAGTTACATCTGTATTTCGTGGATCCCTTTGCTAGCCTTATTTCTGTGGAATCTGAGAACAGATATTTCGGACCCTTTGAAGACTATAGGGCCAAAGGAACTATCCTCCGATAACAAAGAGAAAGAAGCTTTCTGAGAAACTTCTTTGTGTTCTGTGAAATCATCTCACAGAGTTACAGCTTTCCCCTCAAGAAGAATTTCGCTAAGACAGTTCTTGTGGAACTGGCAAAGTGTAATTTGGAAGCCCATAGACAGCTACGGAGAAAAAGGAAATATCGTCAGATGAAATCTGGAAAGAAGCTTTCTGAGAAACTGCTTGCTGTTCTGTTAATTCATCTCACAGAGTTACATCTGTATTTCGTGGATCTCTTTGCTAGCCTTATTTCTGTGGAATCTGAGAACAGATATTTCGGACCCCTTTGAAGACGAAAGGGCCAAAGGAAATATACTCCGATAACAAAGAGAAAGAAGCTTTCTGAGAAACTTCTTTTTGTTCTGTGAAATCACCTCACAGAGTTACAGCTTTCCGCTCAAGAAGCCTTTCGATAAGACAGTTCTTGTGGAATTGGCTTAGTGATATTTGGAAGCCCATAGAGGGCCATGGTGAAAATGGAAATATCCTCAGATGAAATCTGGAAAGAAGCTTTCTGAGAAACTGCTTAGTGTTCTGTTAATTGATCTCACAGAGTTACATCTGTATTTCGTGGATCTCTTTGCTAGCCTTATTTCTGTGGAATCTGAGAACAGATATTTCGGATCCCTTGGAAGACTATAGGGCCAAAGGAAATATCCTCCGATAACAAAGAGAAAGAAGCTTTCTGAGAAACTTTTTTTGTGTTCTGTGAAATCCATCTCACAGAGTTACAGCTTTCCCCTCAAGAAGCCTTTCGCTAAGACAGTTCCTGTGGAATTGGCAAAGTGATATTTGGAAGCCCATAGAGGGCCATGGTGAAAATGGAAATATCCTCAGATGAAATCTGGAAAGAAGCTTTCTGAGAAACTGCTTAGTGTTCTGTTAATTGATCTCACAGTGTTACATCTCTATTTCGTGGATCTCTTTGCTAGCCTTATTTCTGTGTAAATGGAGAACAGATATTTTGGATCCCTTGGAAGACTACAGGGCCAAAGGAAATATCCTCCGATAACAAAGAGAAAGAAGCTTTCTGAGAAACTTCTTTGGGTTCTGTGAAATCATCTCACAGAGTTACAGCTTTCCCCTCAAGAAGCCTTTCGCTAAGACAGTTCTTGTGGAATTGGCAAAGTGATATTTGTACGCCCATAGAGGGCTATGGTGAAAAAGGATATATCCTCAGATGAAATCTGGAAAGAAGCTTTCGGAGAAACTGCTAATTGTTCTGTTAATTCATTTCACAGAGTTGCATCTGTATTTCGTGGATCTCTTTACTAGCCTTATTTCTGTGGAATCTGAGAACAGATATTTCGGATCCCTTTGAAGACTATAGGACCAAAGGAAATATCCTCCGATAACAAAGAGAAAGAAGCTTTCTGAGAAACTTCTTTGTGTTCTGTGAAATCATCTCACAGAGTTACAGCTTTCCCCTCAAGAAGCCTTTCGCTAAGACAGTTATTGTGGAATTGGCAAAGTGATATTTGAAACCCATAGAGGGCTACGGTGAAAAAGGAAATATCCTCAGATGAAATCTGGAAAGAAGATTTCTTAGAAACTTCTTATTGTTCTGTTAATTCATGTAACAGAGTTACATCTGTATTTCGTGGATCTCTTTGCTAGCCTTATTTCTGTGGAAACTGAGAACAGATATTTCGGATCCCTTTGAAGATTATAGGGCCAAAGTAAATATCCTCCGATAACAAAGAGAAAGAAGCTTTCTGAGAAACTTCTTTGTGTTCTGTGAAATCATCTCACAGAGTTACAGCTTTCACCTCAAGAAGCCTTTCGCTAAGACAGTTCTTGTGGAATTGGCAAAGTGATATTTGGAAGCCCATAGAGGGCTATGGTGAAAAAGGAAATATCCTCAGATGAAATCTGGAAAGAAGCTTTCTGAGAAACTGCTTAGGGTTCTGTAAATTCATCTCACAGAGTTACATCTGTATTTCGTGGATCTCTCTTCTAGCCTTATTTCTTTGGCATCTGAGAACAGATATTTCGGATCCCTTTGAATACGGTGAAAAAGGAAATATCGTCAGATGAAATCAGGAAAGAAGCTCTCTGAGAAACTGCTTACTGTTCTGTTAATTCATCTCACAGAGTTACATCTGTATTTCGTGGATCTCTTTGCTAGCCTTATTTCTGTGGAATCTGAGAACAGATATTTCGGATCCCTTGAAGACTATAGGGCCAAAGGAAATATCCTCCGATAACAAAGAGAAAGAAGCTTTCTGAGAAACTTCTTTGTGTTCTGTGAAATCATCTCACAGAGTTACAGCTTTCCGCTGAAGAAGCCTTTCGCTAAGACAGTTCTTGTGGAATTGGCAAAGTGATATTTGGAAGCCCATAGAGGGCTATGGTGAAAAAGGAATTATCCTCAGATGAAATCTGTAAAGAAGCTTTCGGAGAAACTGCTTAGTGTTCTGTTAATTCATCTCACAGAGTTACATCTGTATTTCGTGGATCTCTTTGCTAGCCTTATTTCTGTGGAATCTGAGAACAGATATTTCGGATTCCTTGGAAGACTATAGGGAAAAAGGAAATATCCTCCGATAACAAAGAGAAAGAAGCTTTCTGAGAAACTTCTTTGTGTTCTGTGAAATCATCTCACAGAGTTACAGCTTTCCCCTCAAGAAGCCTTTCGCTGAGACAGTTCTTGTGGAATTGGCAAAGTGATATTTGGAAGCCCGTAGAGGGCTATGGTGAAAAAGGAAATATCGTCAGATGAAATCTGGAAAGAAGCTTTCTGAAAAACTGCTTACTGTTCTGTTAATTCATCTCACAGAGTTACATCTGTATTTCTTGGATCTCTTTGCTAGCCTTATTTCTGTGGAATCTGAGAACAGATATTTCGGATCCCTTTGAAGACTATAGGACCAAAGGAAATATCCTCCGATAACAAAGAGAAAGAAGCCTTCTGAGAAACTTCTTTCTGTTCTGTGAAATCACCTCACAGAGTTACAGGTTTCCCCTCAAGAAGCCTTTCGCTAAGACAGTTCCTGTGGAATTGGCAAAGTGATATTTGAAGCCCATAGAGGGCTATGGTGAAAAAGGAAATATCCTCAGATGAAATCTGGAAAGAAGCTTTCTGAGAAACTGCTTAGTGTTCTGTAAATTCATCTCACAGAGTTACATCTGTATTTCGTGGATCTCTCTTCTAGCCTTATTTCTGTGGCATCTGAGAACAGATATTTCGGATCCCTTTGAAGACTATAGGGCCAAAGGAAATATCCTCCGATAACAAAGAGAAAGAAGCTTTCTGAGAAACTTCTTTGTGTTCTGTGAAATCATCTCACAGAGTTACAGCTTTCCCCTCAAGAAGCCTTTCGCTAAGACAGTTCTTGTGGAATTGGCAAAGTGATATTTGGAAGCCCATAGATGGCTCTGGTGAAAAAGGAAATATCGTCAGATGAAATCTGGAAAGAAGCTTTCTGAGAAACTGCTTGCTGTTCTGTTAATTCATCTCAAAGAGTTACATCTGTATTTCGTGGATCTCTTTGCTAGCCTTATTTCTGTGGATTCTGAGAACAGATATTTCGGACCATTTTGAAGACAATAGGGCCAAAGGAAATATCCTCCGATAACAAAGAGAAAGAAGCTTTCTGAGAAACTTCTTTGTGTTCTGTGAAATCATCTCACAGAGTTACAGCTTTCCCCTCAAGAAGCCTTTCGCTAAGACAGTTCTTGTGAAATTGGCAAAGTGATATTTGGAAGCCCATAGAGGGCTACGGTGAAAAAGGAAATATCGTCAGATGAAATCTCGAAAGAAACTCTCTGAGAAACTGCTTACTGTTCTGTTAATTCATCTCACAGAGTTACATCTGTATTTCGTGGATCTCTTTGCTAGCCTTATTTCTGTGTAATCTGAGAACAGATATTTCGGATCCCTTGGAAGACTATAGGGCCAAAGGAAATATGCTCCGATAACAAAGAGAAAGAAGCTTTCTGAGAAACTTCTTTGTGTTCTGTGAAATCATCTCACAGAGTTACAGGTTTCCCCTCAAGAAGCCTTTCGCTAAGACAGTTCCTGTGGAATTGGCAAAGTGATATTTGGAACCTCATAGTGGGCTATGGTGAAAAAGGAAATATCCACAGATGAAATCTGGAAAGAAGCTTTCTGAGAAACTGCTTTGTGTTCTATTAATTCATCTCACAGAGTTACATCTGTATTTCGTGGATCTCTTTGCTAGCCTTATTTCTGTGGAATCTGAGAACAGATATTTCGGATCCCTTTGAAGACTATAGGGCCAAAGGAAATATCCTCCGATAACAAAGAGAAAGAAGCTTTCTGAGAAACTTCTTTGTGTTCTGTGAAATCATCTCACAGTGATTCAGCTTTCCACTCAAGAAGCCTTTCGTTAAGACAGTTCTTGTGGAATTGGCAAAGTGATATTTGGAAGCCCATAGAGGGCTACGGTGAAAAAGGAAATATCGTCAGATGAAATCTGTAAAGAAGCTTTCTGAGAAACTGCTTACTGTTCTGTTAATTCATCTCACAGAATTATATCTGTGTTTCGGGGATCTCTTCACTAGCCTTATTTCTGTGGAATCTGAGAACAGATATTTCGGATCCCTTTGAAGACGTAGGGCCAAAGGAAATATCCTCCGATAACAAAGAGAAAGAAGCTTACTGAGAAACTTCTTTGTGTTCTGTGAAATCATCTCACAGAGTTACAGCTTTCCCCTGAAGAAGCCTTTCGCTAAGACAGTTCTTGTGGAATTGGCAAAGTGATATTTGGAAGCCCATGGAGGACACTGGTGAAAAAGGAAATATCGTCAGATGTAATTTGGAAAGAAGCTTTCTGAGAAACTGCTTTCTGTTCTGTTAATTCATCTCACAGAGTTACATCTGTATTTCGTGGATCTCTTTGCTAGCCTTATTTCTGTGGAATCTGAGAACAGATATTTCGGACCCTTTGAAGACGATAGGGCCAAAGGAAATATCCTCCGATAACAAAGAGAAAGAAGCTTTCTGAGAAACTTCTTTGTGTTCTGTGAAATCATCTCACAGAGTTACAGCTTTCCGCTGAAGAAGCCTTTCGCTAAGACAGTTCTTGTGGAATTGGCAAAGTGATATTTGGAACCCCATAGAGGGCCATGGTGAAAATGGAAATATCCTCAGATGAAATCTGGAAAGAAGCTTTCTGAGAAACTGCTTAGTGTTCTGTTAATTCATCTCACAGAGTTACATCTGTATTTCGTGGATCTCTTTGCCAGCCTTATTTCTGTGGAATCTGAGAACAGATATTTCGGATCCCTTGGAAGACTATAGGGCCAAAGGAACTCTCCTCCGATAACAAAGAGAAAGAAGCTTTCTGAGAAACTTCTTTGTGTTCTGTGAAATCATCTCACAGACTTTCAGCTTTCCCCTCAAGAAGCCTTTCGCTAAGACAGTTCTTGTGGAACTGGCAAAGTGATATTTGGAAGCCCATAGAAGGCTACGGTGAAAAAGGAAATATCATCAGATGAAATCTGGAAAGAAGCTTTCTGAGAAACTGCTTGCTGTTCTGTTAATTCATCTCACAGCGTTACATCTGTATTTCGTGGATCTCTTTGCTAGCCTTATTTCTGTGGAATCTGAGAACAGATATTTCGGATCCCTTTGAAGACTATAGGGCCAAAGGAACTATCCTCCGATAACAAAGAGAAAGAAGCTTTCTGAGAAACTTCTTTGTGTTCTGTGAAATCATCTCACAGAGTTACAGATTTCCCCTCAAGAAGAATTTCGCTAAGACAGTTCTTGTGGAACTGGCAAAGTGTAATTTGGAAGCCCATAGACAGCTACGGAGAAAAAGGAACTATCGTCAGATGAAATCTGGAAAGAAGCCTTCTGAGAAACTGCTTGCTGTTCTGTTAATTCATCTCACAGAGTTACATCTGTATTTCGTGGATCTCTTTGCTAGCCTTATTTCTGTGGAATCTGAGAACAGATATTTCGGACCCCTTTGAAGACGATAGGGCCAAAGGAAATATCCTCCGATAACAAAGAGAAAGAAGCTTTCTGAGAAACTTCTTTGTGTTCTGTGAAATCACCTCACAGAGTTACAGCTTTCCGCTCAAGAAGCCTTTCGCTAAGACAGTTCTTGTGGAATTGGCTTAGTGATATTTGGAAGCCCATAGAGGGCCATGGTGAAAATGGAAATATCCTCAGATGAAATCTGGAAAGAAGCTTTCTGAGAAACTGCTTAGTGTTCTGTTAATTGATCTCACAGAGTTACATCTGTATTTCGTGGATCTCTTTGCTAGCCTTATTTCTGTGGAATCTGAGAACAGATATTTCGGATCCCTTGGAAGACTGTAAGGCCAAAGGAAATATCCTCCGATAACAAAGAGAAAGAAGCTTTCTGAGAAACTTTTTTGTATTCTGTGAAATCATCTGACAGAGTTACAGCTTTCCCCTCAAGAAGGCTTTCGCTAAGACAGTTCTTGTGGAATTGGCAAAGTGATATTTGGAAGACCATAGAGGGCCATGGTGAAAATGGAAATATCCTCAGATGAAATCTAGAAAGAAGCTTTCTGAGAAACTGCTTAGTGTTCTGTTAATTGATCTCACAGTGTTACATCTGTATTTCGTGGATCTCTTTGCTAGCCTTATTTCTGTTTAAATTGAAAACAGATATTTTGGATCCCTTGGAAGACTACAGGGCCAAAGGAAATATCCTCCGATAACAAAGAAAAAGAAGCTTTCTGAGAAACTTCTTTGGGTTCTGTGAAATCATCTCACAGAGTTACAGCTTTCCCCTCAAGAAGCCTTTCGCTAAGACAGTTCTTGTGGAATTGGCAAAGTGATATTTGGACGCCCATAGAGGGCTATGGTGAAAAAGGATGTATCCTCATTTGACATCTGGAAAGAAGCTTTCTGAGAAACTGCTTAGTGTTCTGTTAATTCATCTAGGAGAGTTACATCTGTATTTCCTGGATCTCTTTGCTAGCCTTATTTCTGTGGAATCTGAGAACAGATATTTCCGATGCCTTTGAGGACTATATTTCCAAAGGAAATATCCTCCGATAACAAAGAGAAAGAAGCTTTCTGAGAAACTTCTTTGTGTTCTGTGAAATCATCTCACAGAGTTACAGCTTTCCCCTCAAGAAGCCTTTCGCTAAGACAGTTCTTGTGGAATTGGCAAAGTGATATTTGGAAGCCCATAGAGGGCTATGCTGAAAAAGGAAATATCCTCAGATGAAATCTGGAAAGAACCTTTGTGAGAAAGTGCTTAGTGTTCTGTTAATTCATCTCACAGAGTTACATCTGTATTTCGTGGATCTCTTTGCTACCCTTATTTCTGTGGAATCTGAGAACAGATATTTCGGATCCCTTGGAGGACTATAGGACCAAAGGAAATATCCTCCGATAACAAAGAGAAAGAAGCTTTCTGAGGAACTTCTTTGTTGTCTGTGAAATCATCTCACAGAGTTACAGATTTCCCTTCTAGAAGCCTTTCGCTAAGACAGTTCTTGTGGAATTGGCAAAGTGATATTTGGAAGCCCAAAGAGGGCTATGGTGAAAAAGGAATTATCCTCAGATGAAATCTGGAAAGAAGCTTTCGGAGAAACTGCTTAGTGTTCTGTTAATTCATCTCACAGAGTTACATCTGTATTTCGTGGATCTCTTTGCTAGCCTTATTTCTGTGGAAACTGAGAACAGATATTTCGGATCCCTTTGAAGATTATAGGGCCAAAGTAAATATCCTCCGATAACAAAGAGAAAGAAGCTTTCTGAGAAACTTCTTTGTGTTCTGTGAAATCATCTCACAGAGTTACAGCTTTCACCTCGAGAAGCCTTTCGCTAAGACAGTTCTTGTGGAATTGGCAAAGTGATATTTGGAAGCCCATAGAGGGCTATGGTGAAAAAGGAAATATCCTCAGATGAAATCTGGAAAGAGGCTTTCTGAGAAACTGCTTAGTGTTCTGTAAATTCATCTCACAGAGTTACATCTGTATTTCGTGGATCTCTCTTCTAGCCTTATTTCTGTGGCATCTGAGAACAGATATTTCGGATCCCTTTGAAGACTATAGGGCCAAAGGAAATATCCTCCGATAACAAAGAGAAAGAAGCTTTCTGAGAAACTTCTTTGTGTTCTGTGAAATCATCTCACAGAGTTACAGCTTTCCCCTCAAGAAGCCTTTCGCTAAGACAGTTCTTGTGAAATTGGCAAAGTGATATTTGGAAGCCCAAAGAGGGCTACGGTGAAAAAGGAAATATCGTCAGATGAAATCAGGAAAGAAGCTCTCTGAGAAACTGCTTACTGTTCTGTTAATTCATCTCACAGAGTTACATCTGTATTTCGTGGATCTCTTTGCTAGCCTTATTTCTGTGGAATCTGAGAACAGATATTTCGGATCCCTTTGAAGACTATAGGACCAAAGGAAATATCCTCCGATAACAAAGAGAAAGAAGCTTTCTGAGAAACTTCTTTGTGTTCTGTGAAATCATCTCACAGAGTTACAGCTTTCCCCTCAAGAAGCCTTTCGCTAAGACAGTTCTTGTGAAATTGGCAAAGTGATATTTGGAAGCCCATAGAGGGCTACGGTGAAAAAGGAAATATCGTCAGATGAAATCTGGAAAGAAGCTGTCTGAGAAACTGCTTACTGTTCTGTTAATTCATCTCACAGAGTTACATCTGTATTTCGTGGATCTCTTTGCTAGCCTTATTTCTGTGGAATCTGAGAACAGATATTTCGGATCCCTTGGAAGACTATAGGGCCAAAGGAAATATCCTCCGATAACAAAGAGAAAGAAGCTTTCTGAGAAACTTCTTTGTGTTCTGTGAAATCATCTCACAGAGTTACAGGTTTCCCCTCAAGAAGCCTTTCGCTAAGACAGTTCCTGTGGAATTGGCAAAGTGATATTTGGAACCTCTTAGAGGGCTATGGTGAAAAAGGAAATATCCTCAGATGAAATCTGGAAAGAAGCTTTCTGAGAAACTGCTTAGTGTTCTATTAATTCATCTCACAGAGTTACATCTGTATTTCGTGGATCTCTTTGCTAGCCTTATTTCTGTGGAATCTGAGAACAGATATTTCGGATCCCTTTGAAGACTATAGGGCCAAAGGAACTATCCTCCGATAACAAAGAGAAAGAAGCTTTCTGAGAAACTTCTTTGTGTTCTGTGAAATCATCTCACAGTGTTTCAGCTTTCCACTCAAGAAGCCTTTCGATAAGACAGTTCTTGTGGAATTGGCAAAGTGATATTTGGAAGCCCATAGAGGGCTACGTTGAAAAAGGAAATATCGTCAGATGAAATCTGGAAAGAAGCTTTCTGAGAAACTGCTTACTGTTCTGTTAATTCATCTCACAGAATTATATCTGTGTTTCGGGGATCTTTTCGCTAGCCTTATTTCTGTGGAATCTGAGAACAGATATTTCGGATCCCTTTGAAGACGTAGGGCCAAAGGAAATATCCTCCGATAACAAAGAGAAAGAAGCTTTCTGAGAAACTTCTTTGTGTTTTGTGAAATCATCTCACAGAGTTACAGCTTTCCCCTCAAGAAGCCTTTCGCTAAGACAGTTCTTGTGGAATTGGCAAAGTGATATTTGGAAGCCCATAGATGGCTCTGGTGAAAAAGGAAATATCGTGAGATGAAATCTGGAAAGAAGCTTTCTGAGAAACTGCTTAGTGTTCTGTTAATTGATCTCACAGTGTTACATCTGTATTTCGTGGATCTCTTTGCTAGCCTTATTTCTGTGGAAACTGAGAACAGATATTTCGGATCCCTTTGAAGATTATAGGGCCAAAGTAAATATCCTCCGATAACAAAGAGAAAGAAGCTTTCTGAGAAACTTCTTTGTGTTCTGTGAAATCATCTCACAGAGTTACAGCTTTCCCCTCAAGAAGCCTTTCGCTAAGACAGTTCTTGTGGAACTGGCAAAGTGATATTTGGAAGCCCATAGAGGGCTACGGTGAAAAAGGAAATATCCTCAGATGAAATCTGGAAAGAAGCTTTCTGAGAAACTGCTTAGTGTTCTGTTAATTGATCTCACAGAGTTACATCTGTATTTCGTGGATCTCTTTGCTAGCCTTATTTCTGTGGAATCTGAGAACAGATATTTCGGATCCCTTAGAAGACGTAGGGCCAAAGGAAATATCCTCCGATAACAAAGAGAAAGAAGCTTTCTGAGAAACTTCTTTGTGTTCTGTGAAATCATCTCACAGAGTTACAGCTTTCCCCTAAAGAAGCCTTTCGCTAAGACAGTTCTTGTGGAATTGGCAAAGTGATATTTGGAAGCCCATAGAGGGCTATGGTGAAAAAGGAAATATCCTCAGATGAAATCTGGAAAGAAGCTTTGTGAGAAAGTGCTTTCTGTTC
This sequence comes from Macaca mulatta, assembly GCF_049350105.2. Taxonomy (NCBI): domain Eukaryota; kingdom Metazoa; phylum Chordata; class Mammalia; order Primates; family Cercopithecidae; genus Macaca; species Macaca mulatta. Next base: position 36,120,290 of record NC_133418.1, read on the forward strand.
TGTTAATTCATCTCATAGAGTTACTTCTGTATTTCCTGGATCTCTTTGCTAGCCTTATTTCTGTGGCATCTGAGAACAGATATTTCGCATCCCTTTGAAGACTATAGGGCCAAAGGAACTCTGCTCCGATAACAAAGAGAAAGAAGCTTTCTGAGAAACTTCTTTGTGTTCTGTGAAATCATCTCACAGAGTTACAGCTTTCCCCTCAAGAAGCCTTTCGCTAAGACAGTTCTTGTGGAACTGGCAAAGTGATATTTGGAAGCCCATAGAGGGCTATGGTGAAAAAGGAAATATCCTCAGATGAATTCTGGAAAGAAGCTTTCTGAGAAACTGCTTGCTGTTCTGTTAATTCATCTCAGAGAGTTACATCTGTATTTCGAGGATCTCCTTGCTAGCCTTATTTCTGTGGAATCTGAGAACAGATATTTTGGATCCCTTGGAAGACGACAGGGCCAAAGGGAATATCCTCCGATAACAAAGAGAAAGAAGCTTTCTGAGAAACTTCTTTGTGTTCTGTGAAATCATCTCACAGAGTTACAGCTTTCCCCTCAAGAAGCCTTTCGCTAAGACAGTTCTTGTGAAATTGGCAAAGTGATATTTGGAAGCCCATAGAGGGCCATGGTGAAAATGGAAATATCCTCAGATGAAATCTGGAAAGAAGCTTTCTGAGAAACTGCTTAGTGTTCTGTTAATTGATCTCACAGAGTTACATCTGTATTTCGTGGATCTCTTTGCTAGCCTTATTTCTGTGAAATCTGAGAACAGATATTTCGCATCCCTTGGAAGACTATAAGGCCAAAGGAAATATCCTCCGATAACAAAGAGAAAGAAGCTTTCTGAGAAACTTCTTTGTGTTCTGTGAAATCATCTCACAGAGTTACAGGTTTCCCCTCAAGAAGCCTTTCGCTAAGACACTTCCTGTGGAATTGGCAAAGTGATATTTGGACATCCATAGAGGGCTACGGTGAAAAAGGAAATATCCTCAGATGAAATCTGGAAAGAAGCTTTCTGAGAAACTGCTTAGTGTTCTGTTAATTCATCTCACAGAGTTGCATCTGTATTTCGTGGATCTCTTTGCTAGCCTTATTTCTGTGGAATCTGAGAACAGATATTTCGGATCCCTTGGAAGACTACAGGGCCAAAGGAAATATCCTCCGAAAACAAAGAGAAAGAAGCTTTCTGAGAAACTTCTTTGTGTTCTGTGAAATCATCTCACAGAATTACAGCTTTCGCCTCAAGAAGCCATTCGCTAAGACAGTTCTTGTGGAATTGGCAAAGTGATATTTGGAAGCCCATAGAGGGCTATGGTGATAAAGAAAATATCCTCAGATGAAATCTGGAAAGAAGCTTTATGAGAAACTGCTTAGTGTTCTGTTAAGTAATCTCACATAGTTACATCTGTATTTCTTGGATCTCTTTGCTAGCCTTATTTCTGTGGAATTTGAGAACAGATATTTCGGATCCCTTGGAAGACTATAGGGCCAAAGGAAATATACTCCGATAACAAAGAGAAAGAAGCTTTCTGAGAAACTTCTTTGTGTTCTGTGAAAACATCTCACAGAGTTACAGGTTTCCCCTCAAGAAGCCTTTCGCTAAGACAGTTCCTGTGGAATTGGCAAAGTGATATTTGGAAGCTCATAGAGGGCTATGGTGAAAAAGGAAATATCCTCAGATGAAATCTGGAAAGAAGCTTTCTGAGAAACTGCTTAGTGTTCTATTAATTCTTCTCACAGAGTTACATCTGTATTTCGTGGATCTCTTTGGAAGCCTTATTCCTGTGGAATCTGAGAACAGATATTTCGGATCCCTTTGAAGACTATTGGGCCAAAGGAACTATCCTCCGATAACAAAGAGAAAGAAGCTTTCTGAGAAACTTCTTTGTGTTCTGTGAAATCATCTCACAGTATTTCAGCTTTCCCCTCAAGAAGCCTTTCGCTAAGACAGTTCTTGTGGAATTGGCAAAGTGATATTTGAAAGCCCATAGAGGGCTACGGTGAAAAACGAAATATCGTCAGATGAAATCTGGAAAGAAGCTTTCTGAGAAACTGCTTACTGTTCTGTTAATTCATCTCACAGAGTTACATCTGTATTTCGTGGATCTCTTCGCTAGCCTTATTTCTGTGGAATCTGAGAACAGATATTTCGGATCCCTTTGAAGACGTAGGGCCAAAGGAAATATCCTCGGATAACAAAGAGAAAGAAGCTTTCTGAGAAACTTCTTTGTGTTCTGTGAAATCATCTCACAGAGTTACAGCTTTCCCCTCAAGAAGCCTTTCGCTAATACAGTTCTTGTGGAATTGGCAAAGTGATATTTGGAACCCCTAAAGGGCTATGGTGAAAAAGGAAATATCCTCAGATGAAATCTGGAAAGAAGCTTTGTGAGAAAGTGCTTAGTGTTCTGTTAATTCATCTCACAGAGTTACATCTGTATTTCGTGGATCTCTTTGCTAGCCTTATTTCTGTGGAATCTGAGAACAGATATTTTCGATCCCTTGGAAGACTACTGGGCCAAAGGAAATATCCTCTGAAAACAAAGAGAAAGAAGCTTTCTGAGAAACTTCTTTGTGTTCTGTGAAATCATCTCACAGAGTTACAGCTTTCCCCTCAAGAAGCCTTTCGCTAAGACAGTTCTTGTGGAATTGGCAAAGTGATATTTGGAATCCCATAGAGGCCTATGGTGAAAAAGAAAATATCCTCAGATGAAATCTGGAAAGAAGCTTTCTGAGAAACTGCTTAGTGTTCTGTTAATTCATCTCACAGAGTTACATCTGTATTTCGTGGATCTCCTTGCTAGCCTTATTTCTGTAGAATCTGAGAACAGATATTTCGGATCCCTTTGAAGACTATAGGGCCAAGGAAATATCCTCCGATAACAAAGAGAAAGAAGCTTTCTGAGAAACTTCTTTGTGTTCTGTGAAATCATCTCACAGAGTTACAGCTTTCCACTCAAGAAGCCTTTCACTAAGACAGTTCTTGTGGAATTGGCAAAGTGATATTTGGAAGCCCATGTAGGGCTATGGTGAAAAAGGAAATATCCTCAGATGAAATCTGGAAAGAAGCTTTCTGATAAACTGCTTAGTGTTCTATAAATTCATCTCACACAGCTATATCTGTATTTCGTGGATCTCTTTGCTAGCCTTATTTCTGCAGAGTCTGAGAACAGATATTTCAGATCCCTTGGAAGACTATAGGACCAAAGGAAATATCCTCCGATAACAAAGAGAAAGAAGCTTTCTGAGAAACTTCCTTGTGTTCTGTGAAATCATCTCACAGAGTTACAGCTTTCCCTTCTAGAAGCCGTTCGCTAAGACAGTTCTTGTGGAATTGGCAAAGTGATATTTGGAAGCCCATAGAGGGCTATGGTGAAAAAGGAATTATCCTCAGATGAAATCTGGAAAGAAGCTTTCTGAGAAACTGCTTAGTGTTCTGTTAATTCATCTCACAGAGTTACATCTGTTTTTCGTGGATCTCTTTGCTAGCCTTATTTCTGTGGATTCTGAGAACAGATATTTCGGATCCCTTTGAAGACGATAGGGCCAAAGGAAATATCCTCCGATAATAAAGAGAAAGAAGCTTTCTGAGAAACTTCTTTGTGTTCTGTGAAATCATCTCACAGAGTTACAGCTTTCACCTCAAGAAGCCTTTCGCTAAGACAGTTCTTGTGGAATTGGCAAAGTGATATTTGGAAGCCCATAGAGGGCTATGGTGAAAAAGGAAATATCCTCAGGTGAAATCTGGAAAGAAGCTTTCTGAGAAAGTGCTTACTGTTCTGTTAATTCATCTCCGAGATTTACATCTGTATTTCGTGGATCTCTTTGCTAGCCTTATTTCTGTGGAATCTGAGGACAGATATTTCGGATACCTTTGAAGACTATAGGGCCAAAGGAACTATCCTCCGATAACAAAGAGAAAGAAGCTTTCTGAGAAACTTCTTTGTGTTCTGTGAAATCATCTCACCGAGTTACAGCTTTCCCCTCAAGAAGCCTTTCGCTAAGACAGTTCTTGTGGAACTGGCAAAGTGATATTTGGAAGCCCATAGAGGGCTATGGTGAAAAAGGAAATATGCTCAGATGAATTCTGGAAAGAAGCTTTGTGAGAAAGTGCTTTCTGTTCTGTTAATTCATCTCACAGAGTTACTTCTGTATTTCCTGGATCTCTTTGCTAGCCTTATTTCTGTGGAATCTGAGAACAGATATTTCGGATCCCTTGGAAGACTATAGGGCCAAAGGAACTCTGCTCCGATAACAAAGAGAAAAAAGCTTTCTGAGAAACTTCTTTGTGTTCTGTGAAATCATCTCACAGAGTTACAGCTTTCCCCTCAAGAAGCCTTTCGCTAAGACAGTTCTTGTGGAACTGGCAAAGTGATATTTGGAAGCCCATAGAGGGCTACGGTGAAAAAGGAAATATCGTCAGATGAAATCTGGAAAGAACCTTTCTGAGAAACTGCTTGCTGTTCTGTTAATTCATCTCACAGAGTTACATCTGTATTTCGTGGATCTCTTTGCTAGCCTTATTTCTGTGGAATCTGAGAACAGATATTTCGGATCCCTTTGAAGACGTAGGGCCAAAGGAAATATTCTCCGATAACAAAGAGAAAGAAGCTTTCTGAGAAACTTCTTTGTGTTCTGTGAAATCATCTCACAGAGTTACAACTTTCCCCTCAAGAAGCCTTTCGCTAAGACAGTTCTTGTGGAATTGGCAAAGTGATATTTGGAAGCCCATAGAGGGCTATGGTGAAACAGGAAATATCCTCAGATGAAATCTGGAAAGAAGCTTTCTGAGAAACTTCTTGCTGTTCTGTTAATTCATCTCACATAGTTACATCTGTATTTCGTGGATCTCTTTCCTAGCCTTATTTCTATGGAATCTGAGAACAGATATTTCGGACCCCTTTTAAGACGATATGGCCAAAGGAACTATCCTTCCATAACAAAGAGAAAGAAGGTTTCTGAGAAACTTCTTTGTGTTCTGTGAAATCATCTCACAGGGTTACAGCTTTCCCCTCAAGAAGCCTTTCGCTAAGACAGTTCTTGTGGAACTGGCAAAGTGATATTTGGAAGCCCATAGAGGGCTACGGTGAAAAAGGAAATATCCTCAGATGAAATCTGGAAAGAAGCTTTCTGAGAAACTGCTTAGTGTTCTGTTAATTGATCTCACAGAGTTACATCTGTATTTCGTGGATCTCTTCGCTAGCCTTATTTCTGTAGAATCTGAGAACAGATATTTCGGATCCCTTTGAAGACGTAGGGCCAAAGGAAATATCCTCCGATAACAAAGAGAAAGAAGCTTTCTGAGAAACTTCTTTGTGTTCTGTGAAATCATCTCACAGAGTTACAGCTTTCCCCTAAAGAAGCCTTTCGCTAAGACAGTTCTTGTGGAATTGGCAAAGTGATATTTGGAAGCCCATAGAGGGCTATGGTGAAAAAGGAAATATCCTCAGATGAAATCTGGAAAGAAGCTTTGTGAGAAAGTGCTTTCTGTTCTGTTAATTCATCTCATAGAGTTACTTCTGTATTTCCTGGATCTCTTTGCTAGCCTTATTTCTGTGGAATCTGAGAACAGATATTTCGCATCCCTTTGAAGACTATAGGGCCAAAGGAACTCTGCTCCGATAACAAAGAGAAAGAAGCTTTCTGAGAAACTTCTTTGTGTTCTGTGAAATCATCTCACAGAGTTACAGCTTTCCCCTCAAGAAGCCTTTCGCTAAGACAGTTCTTTTGGAAATGGCAAAGTGATATTTGGAAGCTCATAGAGGGCTATGGTGAAAAAGGAAATATCCTCAGATGAATTCTGGAAAGAAGCTTTCTGAGAAACTGCTTGCTGTTCTGTTAATTCATCTCACAGAGTTACATCTGTATTTCGAGGATCTCTTTGCTAGCCTTATTTCTGTGGAATCTGAGAACAGATATTTCGGATGCCTTTGAAGACTATAGGGCCAAAGGAAATATCCTCTGATTACAAAGAGAAAGAAGCTTTCTGAGAAACTTCTTTGTGTTCTATGAAATCATCTCACAGAGTTACATCTTTCCCCTCAAGAAGCCTTTCGCTAAGACAGTTCTTGTGGAATTGGCAAAGTGATATTTGTAAGCCCATAGAGCGCCATGGTGAAAATGGAATTATCCTCTGATGAAATCTGGAAAGAAGCTTTCTGAGAAACTGCTCTCTGATATGTAACTTCCACTCACAGAGTTACATCTGTATATCGTGGATCTCTTTGCTAGTCTTATTTCTGTGCAATCTGAGAACAGATAGATCGGATCCATTTGAAGATTATAGGGCCAAAGCAAATAACTTCCGATAACAAAGAAAAAGAAGCTTTCTGAGAAACTTCTTTGTATTCTGTGAAACCATCTCACAGAGTTACATCTTTCCCCTCAAGAAGCCTTTCCCTAAGACAGTTCTTGTGGAAATGGCAAAGTGATATTTGGAAGTCCGTAGAGGGCTATGGTGAAAAAGGAAATATCGTGAGATGAAATCTGTAAAGAAGCTTTCTGAGAAAGTGCTTAGTGTTCTGCTAATTCATCTCACAGTGTTACATCTGTATTTCGTGGATCTCTTTGCTAGCCTTATTTCTGTGGAATCTGAGAACAGATATTTCGGATCCCTTTGAAGACTATAGGACCAAAGGAAATATCCTCCGATAACAAAGAGAAAGAAGCTTTCTGGAAACTTCTTTCTGTTCTGTGAAATCATCTCACAGAGTTACAGCTTTCCCCTCAAGAAGCCTTTCGCTAAGACAGTTCTTGTGGAATTGGCAAAGTGATATTTGGAAGCCCATGGTGGGCCATGGTGAAAATGGAAATATCCTCAGAAGAAATCTGGAAAGAAGCTTTCTGAGAAACTGCTTATGTTCTGTTAATTGATCTCACAGAGTTACATCTGCATTTCGTGGATCTCTTTGCTAGCCTTATTTCTGTGGAATCTGAGAACAGATATTTCGGATCCCTTTGAAGACTATAGGGACAAAGGAAATTTCTTCCGATAAGAAAGGGATAGAAGCTTTCTGAGAAACTTCTCTGTGTTCTGTGAAATCATCTCACAGAGTTACAGCTTTCCCCTCAAGAAGCCTTTCGCTAAGACAGCTCTTGTGGAATTGGCAAAGTCATAGTTGGAAGCCCTTAGAGGGCTATGGTGAAAATGGAAATATCCTCAGATGAAATCTGGAAAGAAGATTTCTGAGAAACTGCTTAGTGTTCTGTTAATTCATCTCACAGAGTTACATCTGTATTTCGTGGAACTCTTTGCTAGCCTTATTTCTGTGGAATCTGAGAACAGATATTTCGGATCCCTTCGAAGACGATAGGGCCAAAGGAAATATCCTCCGATAACAAAGAGAAAGAAGCTTTCTGAGAAACTTCCTTGTATTCTGTGAAATCATCTCACAGAGTTACAGCTTTTACCTCAAGAAGCCTTTCGCTAAGACAGTTTTTGTGGAATTGGCAAAGTGATATTTGGAAGCCCATAGAGGGCTATGGTGAAAAAGGAAATATCCTAAGATGAAATCTGGAAAGAAGCTTTATGAGAAACTGCTTAGTGTTCTGTTAAGTAATCTCTCATAGTTACATCTGTATTTCTTGGATCTCATTGCTAGCCTTATTTCTGTGGAATCTGAGAACAGATATTTCGGATCCCTTGGAAGACTATAGGGCCAAAGGAAATATACTCCGATAACAAAGAGAAAGAAGCTTTCTGAGAAACTTCTTTGTGTTCTGTGAAAACATCTCACAGAGTTACAGGTTTCCCCTCAAGAAGCCTTTCGCTAAGACAGTTCCTGTGGAATTGGCAAAGTGATATTTGGAAGCTCATAGAGGGCTATGGTGAAAAAGGAAATATCCTCAGATGAAATCTGGAAAGAAGCTTTCTGAGAAACTGCTTAGTGTTCTATTAATTCTTCTCACAGAGTTACATCTGTATTTCGTGGATCTCTTTGGTAGCCTTATTCCTGTGGAATCTGAGAACAGATATTTCGGATCCCTTTGAAGACTATTGGGCCAAAGGAACTATCCTCCGATAACAAAGAGAAAGAAGCTTTCTGAGAAACTTCTTTGTGTTCTGTGAAATCATCTCACAGTATTTCAGCTTTCCCCTCAAGAAGCCTTTCGCTAAGACAGTTCTTGTGGAATTGGCAAAGTGATATTTGAAAGCCCATAGAGGGCTACGGTGAAAAAGGAAATATCGTCAGATGAAATCTGGAAAGAAGCTTTCTGAGAAACTGCTTACTGTTCTGTTAATTCATCTCACAGAGTTACATCTGTATTTCGTGGATCTCTTCGCTAGCCTTATTTCTGTGGAATCTGAGAACAGATATTTCGGATCCCTTTGAAGACGTAGGGCCAAAGGAAATATCCTCGGATAACAAAGAGAAAGAAGCTTTCTGAGAAACTTCTTTGTGTTCTGTGAAATCATCTCACAGAGTTACAGCTTTCCCCTCAAGAAGCCTTTCGCTAATACAGTTCTTGTGGAATTGGCAAAGTGATATTTGGAACCCCTAAAGGGCTATGGTGAAAAAGGAAATATCCTCAGATGAAATCTGGAAAGAAGCTTTGTGAGAAAGTGCTTAGTGTTCTGTTAATTCATCTCACAGAGTTACATCTGTATTTCGTGGATCTCTTTGCTAGCCTTATTTCTGTGGAATCTGAGAACCGATATTTTCGATCCCTTGGAAGACTACTGGGCCAAAGGAAATATCCTCCGAAAACAAAGAGAAAGAAGCTTTCTGAGAAACTTCTTTGTGTTCTGTGAAATCATCTCACAGAGTTACAGCTTTCCCCTCAAGAAGCCTTTCGCTAAGACAGTTCTTGTGGAATTGGCAAAGTGATATTTGGAATCCCATAGAGGGCTAAGGTGAAAAAGAAAATATCCTCAGATGAAATCTGGAAAGAAGCTTTCTGAGAAACTGCTTAGTGTTCTGTTAATTCATCTCACAGAGTTACATCTGTATTTCGTGGATCTCCTTGCTAGCCTTATTTCTGTAGAATCTGAGAACAGATATTTCGGATCCCTTTGAAGACTATAGGGCCAAGGAAATATCCTCCGATAACAAAGAGAAAGAAGCTTTCTGAGAAACTTCTTTGTGTTCTGTGAAATCATCTCACAGAGTTACAGCTTTCCACTCAAGAAGCCTTTCACTAAGACAGTTCTTGTGGAATTGGCAAAGTGATATTTGGAAGCCCATGTAGGGCTATGGTGAAAAAGGAAATATCCTCAGATGAAATCTGGAAAGAAGCTTTTTGAGAAACTGCTTAGTGTTCTATTAATTCATCTCACACAGCTATATCTGTATTTCGTGGATCTCTTTGCTAGCCTTATTTCTGCAGAGTCTGAGAACAGATATTTCAGATCCCTTGGAAGACTATAGGACCAAAGGAAATATCCTCCGATAACAAAGAGAAAGAAGCTTTCTGAGAAACTTCCTTGTGTTCTGTGAAATCATCTCACAGAGTTACAGCTTTCCCTTCTAGAAGCCGTTCGCTAAGACAGTTCTTGTGGAATTGGCAAAGTGATATTTGGAATCCCATAGAGGGCTAAGGTGAAAAAGAAAATATCCTCAGATGAAATCTGGAAAGAAGCTTTCTGAGAAACTGCTTAGTGTTCTGTTAATTCATCTCACAGATTTACATCTGTATTTCGTGGATCTCCTTGCTAGCCTTATTTCTGTAGAATCTGAGAACAGATATTTCGGATCCCTTTGAAGACTATAGGGCCAAGGAAATATCCTCCGATAACAAAGAGAAAGAAGCTTTCTGAGAAACTTCTTTGTGTTCTGTGAAATCATCTCACAGAGTTACAGCTTTCCACTCAAGAAGCGTTTCACTAAGACAGTTCTTGTGGAATTGGCAAAGTGATATTTGGAAGCCCATGTAGGGCTATGGTGAAAAAGGAAATATCCTCAGATGAAATCTGGAAAGAAGCTTTTTGAGAAACTGCTTAGTGTTCTATTAATTCATCTCACACAGCTATATCTGTATTTCGTGGATCTCTTTGCTAGCCTTATTTCTGCAGAGTCTGAGAACAGATATTTCAGATCCCTTGGAAGACTATGGGACCAAAGGAAATATCCTCCGATAACAAAGAGAAAGAAGCTTTCTGAGAAACTTCTTTGTGTTCTGTGAAATCATCTCACAGAGTTACAGCTTTCCCCTCAAGAAGCCTTTCGCTGAGCCAGTTCTTGTGGAATTGGCAAGTGATATTTGGAAGCCCATAGAGGGCTATGCTGAAAAAGGAAATATCGTCAGATGAAATCTGGAAAGAAGCTTTCTGAGAAAATGCTTAGTGTTCTGTTAATTCATCTCACAGAGTTACATCTGTATTTCGTGGATCTCTATGTTAGCCTTATTTCTGTGGAATCTGAGGACAGATATTTCGGATACCTTTGAAGACTATAGGGCCAAAGGAACTATCCTCCGATAACAAAGAGAAAGAAGCTTTCTGAGAAACTTCTTTGTGTTCTGTGAAATCATCTCACAGAGTTACAGGTTTCCCCTCAAGAAGCCTTTCGCTAAGACAGTTCCTGTGGAATTGGCAAAGTGATATTTGGAACCTCTTAGAGGGCTATGGTGAAAAAGGAAATATCCTCAGATGAAATCTGGAAAGAAGCTTTCTGAGAAACTGCTTAGTGTTCTATTAATTCATCTCACAGAGTTACATCTGTATTTCGTGGATCTCTTTGCTAGCCTTATTTCTGTGGAATCTGAGAACAGATATTTCGGATCCCTTTGAAGACTATAGGGCCAAAGGAACTATCCTCCGATAACAAAGAGAAAGAAGCTTTCTGAGAAACTTCTTTGTGTTCTGTGAAATCATCTCACAGTGTTTCAGCTTTCCACTCAAGAAGCCTTTCGATAAGACAGTTCTTGTGGAATTGGCAAAGTGATATTTGGAAGCCCATAGAGGGCTACGTTGAAAAAGGAAATATCGTCAGATGAAATCTGGAAAGAAGCTTTCTGAGAAACTGCTTACTGTTCTGTTAATTCATCTCACAGAATTATATCTGTGTTTCGGGGATCTTTTCGCTAGCCTTATTTCTGTGGAATCTGAGAACAGATATTTCGGATCCCTTTGAAGACGTAGGGCCAAAGGAAATATCCTCCGATAACAAAGAGAAAGAAGCTTTCTGAGAAACTTCTTTGTGTTTTGTGAAATCATCTCACAGAGTTTCAGCTTTCCCCTCAAGAAGCCTTTCGCTAAGACAGTTCTTGTGGAATTGGCAAAGTGATATTTGGAAGCCCATAGATGGCTCTGGTGAAAAAGGAAATATCGTGAGATGAAATCTGGAAAGAAGCTTTCTGAGAAACTGCTTAGTGTTCTGTTAATTGATCTCACAGTGTTACATCTGTATTTCGTGGATCTCTTTGCTAGCCTTATTTCTGTGGAAACTGAGAACAGATATTTCGGATCCCTTTGAAGATTATAGGGCCAAAGTAAATATCCTCCGATAACAAAGAGAAAGAAGCTTTCTGAGAAACTTCTTTGTGTTCTGTGAAATCATCTCACAGAGTTACAGCTTTCCCCTCAAGAAGCCTTTCGCTAAGACAGTTCTTGTGGAACTGGCAAAGTGATATTTGGAAGCCCATAGAGGGCTACGGTGAAAAAGGAAATATCCTCAGATGAAATCTGGAAAGAAGCTTTCTGAGAAACTGCTTAGTGTTCTGTTAATTGATCTCACAGAGTTACATCTGTATTTCGTGGATCTCTTTGCTAGCCTTATTTCTGTGGAATCTGAGAACAGATATTTCGGATCCCTTAGAAGACGTAGGGCCAAAGGAAATATCCTCCGATAACAAAGAGAAAGAAGCTTTCTGAGAAACTTCTTTGTGTTCTGTGAAATCATCTCACAGAGTTACAGCTTTCCCCTAAAGAAGCCTTTCGCTAAGACAGTTCTTGTGGAATTGGCAAAGTGATATTTGGAAGCCCATAGAGGGCTATGGTGAAAAAGGAAATATCCTCAGATGAAATCTGGAAAGAAGCTTTGTGAGAAAGTGCTTTCTGTTCTGTTAATTCATCTCATAGAGTTACTTCTGTATTTCCTGGATCTCTTTGCTAGCCTTATTTCTGTGGCATCTGAGAACAGATATTTCGCATCCCTTTGAAGACTATAGGGCCAAAGGAACTCTGCTCCGATAACAAAGAGAAAGAAGCTTTCTGAGAAACTTCTTTGTGTTCTGTGAAATCATCTCACAGAGTTACAGCTTTCCCCTCAAGAAGCCTTTCGCTAAGACAGTTCTTGTGGAACTGGCAAAGTGATATTTGGAAGCCCATAGAGGGCTATGGTGAAAAAGGAAATATCCTCAGATGAATTCTGGAAAGAAGCTTTCTGAGAAACTGCTTGCTGTTCTGTTAATTCATCTCAGAGAGTTACATCTGTATTTCGAGGATCTCCTTGCTAGCCTTATTTCTGTGGAATCTGAGAACAGATATTTTGGATCCCTTGGAAGACGACAGGGCCAAAGGGAATATCCTCCGATAACAAAGAGAAAGAAGCTTTCTGAGAAACTTCTTTGTGTTCTGTGAAATCATCTCACAGAGTTACAGCTTTCCCCTCAAGAAGCCTTTCGCTAAGACAGTTCTTGTGAAATTGGCAAAGTGATATTTGGAAGCCCATAGAGGGCCATGGTGAAAATGGAAATATCCTCAGATGAAATCTGGAAAGAAGCTTTCTGAGAAACTGCTTAGTGTTCTGTTAATTGATCTCACAGAGTTACATCTGTATTTCGTGGATCTCTTTGCTAGCCTTATTTCTGTGAAATCTGAGAACAGATATTTCGCATCCCTTGGAAGACTATAAGGCCAAAGGAAATATCCTCCGATAACAAAGAGAAAGAAGCTTTCTGAGAAACTTCTTTGTGTTCTGTGAAATCATCTCACAGAGTTACAGGTTTCCCCTCAAGAAGCCTTTCGCTAAGACACTTCCTGTGGAATTGGCAAAGTGATATTTGGACATCCATAGAGGGCTACGGTGAAAAAGGAAATATCCTCAGATGAAATCTGGAAAGAAGCTTTCTGAGAAACTGCTTAGTGTTCTGTTAATTCATCTCACAGAGTTGCATCTGTATTTCGTGGATCTCTTTGCTAGCCTTATTTCTGTGGAATCTGAGAACAGATATTTCGGATCCCTTGGAAGACTACAGGGCCAAAGGAAATATCCTCCGAAAACAAAGAGAAAGAAGCTTTCTGAGAAACTTCTTTGTGTTCTGTGAAATCATCTCACAGAATTACAGCTTTCGCCTCAAGAAGCCATTCGCTAAGACAGTTCTTGTGGAATTGGCAAAGTGATATTTGGAAGCCCATAGAGGGCTATGGTGATAAAGAAAATATCCTCAGATGAAATCTGGAAAGAAGCTTTATGAGAAACTGCTTAGTGTTCTGTTAAGTAATCTCACATAGTTACATCTGTATTTCTTGGATCTCTTTGCTAGCCTTATTTCTGTGGAATTTGAGAACAGATATTTCGGATCCCTTGGAAGACTATAGGGCCAAAGGAAATATACTCCGATAACAAAGAGAAAGAAGCTTTCTGAGAAACTTCTTTGTGTTCTGTGAAAACATCTCACAGAGTTACAGGTTTCCCCTCAAGAAGCCTTTCGCTAAGACAGTTCCTGTGGAATTGGCAAAGTGATATTTGGAAGCTCATAGAGGGCTATGGTGAAAAAGGAAATATCCTCAGATGAAATCTGGAAAGAAGCTTTCTGAGAAACTGCTTAGTGTTCTATTAATTCTTCTCACAGAGTTACATCTGTATTTCGTGGATCTCTTTGGAAGCCTTATTCCTGTGGAATCTGAGAACAGATATTTCGGATCCCTTTGAAGACTATTGGGCCAAAGGAACTATCCTCCGATAACAAAGAGAAAGAAGCTTTCTGAGAAACTTCTTTGTGTTCTGTGAAATCATCTCACAGTATTTCAGCTTTCCCCTCAAGAAGCCTTTCGCTAAGACAGTTCTTGTGGAATTGGCAAAGTGATATTTGAAAGCCCATAGAGGGCTACGGTGAAAAACGAAATATCGTCAGATGAAATCTGGAAAGAAGCTTTCTGAGAAACTGCTTACTGTTCTGTTAATTCATCTCACAGAGTTACATCTGTATTTCGTGGATCTCTTCGCTAGCCTTATTTCTGTGGAATCTGAGAACAGATATTTCGGATCCCTTTGAAGACGTAGGGCCAAAGGAAATATCCTCGGATAACAAAGAGAAAGAAGCTTTCTGAGAAACTTCTTTGTGTTCTGTGAAATCATCTCACAGAGTTACAGCTTTCCCCTCAAGAAGCCTTTCGCTAATACAGTTCTTGTGGAATTGGCAAAGTGATATTTGGAACCCCTAAAGGGCTATGGTGAAAAAGGAAATATCCTCAGATGAAATCTGGAAAGAAGCTTTGTGAGAAAGTGCTTAGTGTTCTGTTAATTCATCTCACAGAGTTACATCTGTATTTCGTGGATCTCTTTGCTAGCCTTATTTCTGTGGAATCTGAGAACAGATATTTTCGATCCCTTGGAAGACTACTGGGCCAAAGGAAATATCCTCTGAAAACAAAGAGAAAGAAGCTTTCTGAGAAACTTCTTTGTGTTCTGTGAAATCATCTCACAGAGTTACAGCTTTCCCCTCAAGAAGCCTTTCGCTAAGACAGTTCTTGTGGAATTGGCAAAGTGATATTTGGAATCCCATAGAGGCCTATGGTGAAAAAGAAAATATCCTCAGATGAAATCTGGAAAGAAGCTTTCTGAGAAACTGCTTAGTGTTCTGTTAATTCATCTCACAGAGTTACATCTGTATTTCGTGGATCTCCTTGCTAGCCTTATTTCTGTAGAATCTGAGAACAGATATTTCGGATCCCTTTGAAGACTATAGGGCCAAGGAAATATCCTCCGATAACAAAGAGAAAGAAGCTTTCTGAGAAACTTCTTTGTGTTCTGTGAAATCATCTCACAGAGTTACAGCTTTCCACTCAAGAAGCCTTTCACTAAGACAGTTCTTGTGGAATTGGCAAAGTGATATTTGGAAGCCCATGTAGGGCTATGGTGAAAAAGGAAATATCCTCAGATGAAATCTGGAAAGAAGCTTTCTGATAAACTGCTTAGTGTTCTATAAATTCATCTCACACAGCTATATCTGTATTTCGTGGATCTCTTTGCTAGCCTTATTTCTGCAGAGTCTGAGAACAGATATTTCAGATCCCTTGGAAGACTATAGGACCAAAGGAAATATCCTCCGATAACAAAGAGAAAGAAGCTTTCTGAGAAACTTCCTTGTGTTCTGTGAAATCATCTCACAGAGTTACAGCTTTCCCTTCTAGAAGCCGTTCGCTAAGACAGTTCTTGTGGAATTGGCAAAGTGATATTTGGAAGCCCATAGAGGGCTATGGTGAAAAAGGAATTATCCTCAGATGAAATCTGGAAAG
The DNA here is from genome assembly GCF_049350105.2 of Macaca mulatta. NCBI lineage: Eukaryota > Metazoa > Chordata > Mammalia > Primates > Cercopithecidae > Macaca > Macaca mulatta. Next base: position 36,135,680 of record NC_133418.1, read on the forward strand.
AAGCTTTCTGAGAAACTGCTTAGTGTTCTGTTAATTCATCTCACAGAGTTACATCTGTTTTTCGTGGATCTCTTTGCTAGCCTTATTTCTGTGGATTCTGAGAACAGATATTTCGGATCCCTTTGAAGACGATAGGGCCAAAGGAAATATCCTCCGATAATAAAGAGAAAGAAGCTTTCTGAGAAACTTCTTTGTGTTCTGTGAAATCATCTCACAGAGTTACAGCTTTCACCTCAAGAAGCCTTTCGCTAAGACAGTTCTTGTGGAATTGGCAAAGTGATATTTGGAAGCCCATAGAGGGCTATGGTGAAAAAGGAAATATCCTCAGGTGAAATCTGGAAAGAAGCTTTCTGAGAAAGTGCTTACTGTTCTGTTAATTCATCTCCGAGATTTACATCTGTATTTCGTGGATCTCTTTGCTAGCCTTATTTCTGTGGAATCTGAGGACAGATATTTCGGATACCTTTGAAGACTATAGGGCCAAAGGAACTATCCTCCGATAACAAAGAGAAAGAAGCTTTCTGAGAAACTTCTTTGTGTTCTGTGAAATCATCTCACCGAGTTACAGCTTTCCCCTCAAGAAGCCTTTCGCTAAGACAGTTCTTGTGGAACTGGCAAAGTGATATTTGGAAGCCCATAGAGGGCTATGGTGAAAAAGGAAATATGCTCAGATGAATTCTGGAAAGAAGCTTTGTGAGAAAGTGCTTTCTGTTCTGTTAATTCATCTCACAGAGTTACTTCTGTATTTCCTGGATCTCTTTGCTAGCCTTATTTCTGTGGAATCTGAGAACAGATATTTCGGATCCCTTGGAAGACTATAGGGCCAAAGGAACTCTGCTCCGATAACAAAGAGAAAAAAGCTTTCTGAGAAACTTCTTTGTGTTCTGTGAAATCATCTCACAGAGTTACAGCTTTCCCCTCAAGAAGCCTTTCGCTAAGACAGTTCTTGTGGAACTGGCAAAGTGATATTTGGAAGCCCATAGAGGGCTACGGTGAAAAAGGAAATATCGTCAGATGAAATCTGGAAAGAACCTTTCTGAGAAACTGCTTGCTGTTCTGTTAATTCATCTCACAGAGTTACATCTGTATTTCGTGGATCTCTTTGCTAGCCTTATTTCTGTGGAATCTGAGAACAGATATTTCGGATCCCTTTGAAGACGTAGGGCCAAAGGAAATATTCTCCGATAACAAAGAGAAAGAAGCTTTCTGAGAAACTTCTTTGTGTTCTGTGAAATCATCTCACAGAGTTACAACTTTCCCCTCAAGAAGCCTTTCGCTAAGACAGTTCTTGTGGAATTGGCAAAGTGATATTTGGAAGCCCATAGAGGGCTATGGTGAAACAGGAAATATCCTCAGATGAAATCTGGAAAGAAGCTTTCTGAGAAACTTCTTGCTGTTCTGTTAATTCATCTCACATAGTTACATCTGTATTTCGTGGATCTCTTTCCTAGCCTTATTTCTATGGAATCTGAGAACAGATATTTCGGACCCCTTTTAAGACGATATGGCCAAAGGAACTATCCTTCCATAACAAAGAGAAAGAAGGTTTCTGAGAAACTTCTTTGTGTTCTGTGAAATCATCTCACAGAGTTACAGCTTTCCCCTCAAGAAGCCTTTCGCTAAGACAGTTCTTGTGGAACTGGCAAAGTGATATTTGGAAGCCCATAGAGGGCTACGGTGAAAAAGGAAATATCCTCAGATGAAATCTGGAAAGAAGCTTTCTGAGAAACTGCTTAGTGTTCTGTTAATTGATCTCACAGAGTTACATCTGTATTTCGTGGATCTCTTCGCTAGCCTTATTTCTGTAGAATCTGAGAACAGATATTTCGGATCCCTTTGAAGACGTAGGGCCAAAGGAAATATCCTCCGATAACAAAGAGAAAGAAGCTTTCTGAGAAACTTCTTTGTGTTCTGTGAAATCATCTCACAGAGTTACAGCTTTCCCCTAAAGAAGCCTTTCGCTAAGACAGTTCTTGTGGAATTGGCAAAGTGATATTTGGAAGCCCATAGAGGGCTATGGTGAAAAAGGAAATATCCTCAGATGAAATCTGGAAAGAAGCTTTGTGAGAAAGTGCTTTCTGTTCTGTTAATTCATCTCATAGAGTTACTTCTGTATTTCCTGGATCTCTTTGCTAGCCTTATTTCTGTGGAATCTGAGAACAGATATTTCGCATCCCTTTGAAGACTATAGGGCCAAAGGAACTCTGCTCCGATAACAAAGAGAAAGAAGCTTTCTGAGAAACTTCTTTGTGTTCTGTGAAATCATCTCACAGAGTTACAGCTTTCCCCTCAAGAAGCCTTTCGCTAAGACAGTTCTTTTGGAAATGGCAAAGTGATATTTGGAAGCTCATAGAGGGCTATGGTGAAAAAGGAAATATCCTCAGATGAATTCTGGAAAGAAGCTTTCTGAGAAACTGCTTGCTGTTCTGTTAATTCATCTCACAGAGTTACATCTGTATTTCGAGGATCTCTTTGCTAGCCTTATTTCTGTGGAATCTGAGAACAGATATTTCGGATGCCTTTGAAGACTATAGGGCCAAAGGAAATATCCTCTGATTACAAAGAGAAAGAAGCTTTCTGAGAAACTTCTTTGTGTTCTATGAAATCATCTCACAGAGTTACATCTTTCCCCTCAAGAAGCCTTTCGCTAAGACAGTTCTTGTGGAATTGGCAAAGTGATATTTGTAAGCCCATAGAGCGCCATGGTGAAAATGGAATTATCCTCTGATGAAATCTGGAAAGAAGCTTTCTGAGAAACTGCTCTCTGATATGTAACTTCCACTCACAGAGTTACATCTGTATATCGTGGATCTCTTTGCTAGTCTTATTTCTGTGCAATCTGAGAACAGATAGATCGGATCCATTTGAAGATTATAGGGCCAAAGCAAATAACTTCCGATAACAAAGAAAAAGAAGCTTTCTGAGAAACTTCTTTGTATTCTGTGAAACCATCTCACAGAGTTACATCTTTCCCCTCAAGAAGCCTTTCCCTAAGACAGTTCTTGTGGAAATGGCAAAGTGATATTTGGAAGTCCGTAGAGGGCTATGGTGAAAAAGGAAATATCGTGAGATGAAATCTGTAAAGAAGCTTTCTGAGAAAGTGCTTAGTGTTCTGCTAATTCATCTCACAGTGTTACATCTGTATTTCGTGGATCTCTTTGCTAGCCTTATTTCTGTGGAATCTGAGAACAGATATTTCGGATCCCTTTGAAGACTATAGGACCAAAGGAAATATCCTCCGATAACAAAGAGAAAGAAGCTTTCTGGAAACTTCTTTCTGTTCTGTGAAATCATCTCACAGAGTTACAGCTTTCCCCTCAAGAAGCCTTTCGCTAAGACAGTTCTTGTGGAATTGGCAAAGTGATATTTGGAAGCCCATGGTGGGCCATGGTGAAAATGGAAATATCCTCAGAAGAAATCTGGAAAGAAGCTTTCTGAGAAACTGCTTATGTTCTGTTAATTGATCTCACAGAGTTACATCTGCATTTCGTGGATCTCTTTGCTAGCCTTATTTCTGTGGAATCTGAGAACAGATATTTCGGATCCCTTTGAAGACTATAGGGACAAAGGAAATTTCTTCCGATAAGAAAGGGATAGAAGCTTTCTGAGAAACTTCTCTGTGTTCTGTGAAATCATCTCACAGAGTTACAGCTTTCCCCTCAAGAAGCCTTTCGCCAAGACAGCTCTTGTGGAATTGGCAAAGTCATAGTTGGAAGCCCTTAGAGGGCTATGGTGAAAATGGAAATATCCTCAGATGAAATCTGGAAAGAAGATTTCTGAGAAACTGCTTAGTGTTCTGTTAATTCATCTCACAGAGTTACATCTGTATTTCGTGGAACTCTTTGCTAGCCTTATTTCTGTGGAATCTGAGAACAGATATTTCGGATCCCTTCGAAGACGATAGGGCCAAAGGAAATATCCTCCGATAACAAAGAGAAAGAAGCTTTCTGAGAAACTTCCTTGTATTCTGTGAAATCATCTCACAGAGTTACAGCTTTTACCTCAAGAAGCCTTTCGCTAAGACAGTTTTTGTGGAATTGGCAAAGTGATATTTGGAAGCCCATAGAGGGCTATGGTGAAAAAGGAAATATCCTAAGATGAAATCTGGAAAGAAGCTTTATGAGAAACTGCTTAGTGTTCTGTTAAGTAATCTCTCATAGTTACATCTGTATTTCTTGGATCTCATTGCTAGCCTTATTTCTGTGGAATCTGAGAACAGATATTTCGGATCCCTTGGAAGACTATAGGGCCAAAGGAAATATACTCCGATAACAAAGAGAAAGAAGCTTTCTGAGAAACTTCTTTGTGTTCTGTGAAAACATCTCACAGAGTTACAGGTTTCCCCTCAAGAAGCCTTTCGCTAAGACAGTTCCTGTGGAATTGGCAAAGTGATATTTGGAAGCTCATAGAGGGCTATGGTGAAAAAGGAAATATCCTCAGATGAAATCTGGAAAGAAGCTTTCTGAGAAACTGCTTAGTGTTCTATTAATTCTTCTCACAGAGTTACATCTGTATTTCGTGGATCTCTTTGGTAGCCTTATTCCTGTGGAATCTGAGAACAGATATTTCGGATCCCTTTGAAGACTATTGGGCCAAAGGAACTATCCTCCGATAACAAAGAGAAAGAAGCTTTCTGAGAAACTTCTTTGTGTTCTGTGAAATCATCTCACAGTATTTCAGCTTTCCCCTCAAGAAGCCTTTCGCTAAGACAGTTCTTGTGGAATTGGCAAAGTGATATTTGGAACCCCTAAAGGGCTATGGTGAAAAAGGAAATATCCTCAGATGAAATCTGGAAAGAAGCTTTGTGAGAAAGTGCTTAGTGTTCTGTTAATTCATCTCACAGAGTTACATCTGTATTTCGTGGATCTCTTTGCTAGCCTTATTTCTGTGGAATCTGAGAACCGATATTTTCGATCCCTTGGAAGACTACTGGGCCAAAGGAAATATCCTCCGAAAACAAAGAGAAAGAAGCTTTCTGAGAAACTTCTTTGTGTTCTGTGAAATCATCTCACAGAGTTACAGCTTTCCCCTCAAGAAGCCTTTCGCTAAGACAGTTCTTGTGGAATTGGCAAAGTGATATTTGGAATCCCATAGAGGGCTAAGGTGAAAAAGAAAATATCCTCAGATGAAATCTGGAAAGAAGCTTTCTGAGAAACTGCTTAGTGTTCTGTTAATTCATCTCACAGAGTTACATCTGTATTTCGTGGATCTCCTTGCTAGCCTTATTTCTGTAGAATCTGAGAACAGATATTTCGGATCCCTTTGAAGACTATAGGGCCAAGGAAATATCCTCCGATAACAAAGAGAAAGAAGCTTTCTGAGAAACTTCTTTGTGTTCTGTGAAATCATCTCACAGAGTTACAGCTTTCCACTCAAGAAGCCTTTCACTAAGACAGTTCTTGTGGAATTGGCAAAGTGATATTTGGAAGCCCATGTAGGGCTATGGTGAAAAAGGAAATATCCTCAGATGAAATCAGGAAAGAAGCTTTTTGAGAAACTGCTTAGTGTTCTATTAATTCATCTCACACAGCTATATCTGTATTTCGTGGATCTCTTTGCTAGCCTTATTTCTGCAGAGTCTGAGAACAGATATTTCAGATCCCTTGGAAGACTATAGGACCAAAGGAAATATCCTCCGATAACAAAGAGAAAGAAGCTTTCTGAGAAACTTCCTTGTGTTCTGTGAAATCATCTCACAGAGTTACAGCTTTCCCTTCTAGAAGCCGTTCGCTAAGACAGTTCTTGTGGAATTGGCAAAGTGATATTTGGAATCCCATAGAGGGCTAAGGTGAAAAAGAAAATATCCTCAGATGAAATCTGGAAAGAAGCTTTCTGAGAAACTGCTTAGTGTTCTGTTAATTCATCTCACAGATTTACATCTGTATTTCGTGGATCTCCTTGCTAGCCTTATTTCTGTAGAATCTGAGAACAGATATTTCGGATCCCTTTGAAGACTATAGGGCCAAGGAAATATCCTCCGATAACAAAGAGAAAGAAGCTTTCTGAGAAACTTCTTTGTGTTCTGTGAAATCATCTCACAGAGTTACAGCTTTCCACTCAAGAAGCGTTTCACTAAGACAGTTCTTGTGGAATTGGCAAAGTGATATTTGGAAGCCCATGTAGGGCTATGGTGAAAAAGGAAATATCCTCAGATGAAATCTGGAAAGAAGCTTTTTGAGAAACTGCTTAGTGTTCTATTAATTCATCTCACACAGCTATATCTGTATTTCGTGGATCTCTTTGCTAGCCTTATTTCTGCAGAGTCTGAGAACAGATATTTCAGATCCCTTGGAAGACTATGGGACCAAAGGAAATATCCTCCGATAACAAAGAGAAAGAAGCTTTCTGAGAAACTTCCTTGTGTTCTGTGAAATCATCTCACAGAGTTACAGCTTTCCCTTCTAGAAGCCGTTCGCTAAGACAGTTCTTGTGGAATTGGCAAAGTGATATTTGGAAGCCCATAGAGGGCTATGGTGAAAAAGGAATTATCCTCAGATGAAATCTGGAAAGAAGCTTTATGAGAAACTGCTTAGTGTTCTGTTAATTCATCTCACAGAGTTACATCTGTTTTTCGTGGATCTCTTTGCTAGCCTTATTTCTGTGGATTCTGAGAACAGATATTTCGGATCCCTTTGAAGACGATAGGGCCAAAGGAAATATCCTCCGATAACAAAGAGAAAGAAGCTTTCTGAGAAACTTCTTTGTGTTCTGTGAAATCATCTCACAGAGTTACAGCTTTCCCCTCAAGAAGCCTTTCGCTGAGCCAGTTCTTGTGGAATTGGCAAGTGATATTTGGAAGCCCATAGAGGGCTATGCTGAAAAAGGAAATATCGTCAGATGAAATCTGGAAAGAAGCTTTCTGAGAAAATGCTTAGTGTTCTGTTAATTCATCTCACAGAGTTACATCTGTATTTCGTGGATCTCTATGTTAGCCTTATTTCTGTGGAATCTGAGGACAGATATTTCGGATACCTTTGAAGACTATAGGGCCAAAGGAACTATCCTCCGATAACAAAGAGAAAGAAGCTTTCTGAGAAACTTCTTTGTGTTCTGTGAAATCATCTCACAGAGTTACAGCTTTCCCCTCAAGAAGCCTTTCGCTAAGACAGTTCTTGTGGAACTGGCAAAGTGATATTTGGAAGCCCATAGAGGGCTATGGTGAAAAAGGAAATATCCTCAGATGAATTCTGGAAAGAAGCTTTGTGAGAAAGTGCTTTCTGTTCTGTTAATTCATCTCACAGAGTTACTTCTGTATTTCCTGGATCTCTTTGCTAGCCTTATTTCTGTGGAATCTGAGAACAGATATTTCGGATCCCTTTGAAGACTTAGGGCCAAAGGAAATATTCTCCGATAACAAAGAGAAAGAAGCTTTCTGAGAAACTTCTTTGTGTTCTGTGAAATCATCTCACAGAGTTACAACTTTCCCCTCAAGAAGCCTTTCGCTAAGACGGTTCTTGTGGAATTGGCAAAGTGATATTTGGAAGCCCATAGAGGGCTATGGTGAAACAGGAAATATCCTCAGATGAAATCTGGAAAGAAGCTTTCTGAGAAACTGCTTGCTGTTCTGTTAATTCATCTCATATAGTTACATCTGTATTTCGTGGATCTCTTTCCTAGCCTTATTTCTATGGAATCCGAGAACAGATATTTCGGACCCCTTTTAAGACGATATGGCCAAAGGAACTATCCTTCCATAACAAAGAGAAAGAAGGTTTCTGAAAAACTTCTTTGTGTTCTGTGAAATCATCTCACAGATTTACAGCTTTCCCCTCAAGAAGCCTTTCGCTAAGACAGTTCTTGTGGAACTGGCAAAGTGATATTTGGAAGCCCATAGAGGGCTTCGGTGAAAAAGGAAATATCCTCAGATAAAATCTAGAAAGAAGCTTTCTGAGAAACTGCTTAGTGTTCTGTTAATTGATCTCACAGAGTTACATCTGTATTTCGTGGATCTCTTTGCTAGCCTTATTTCTGTAGAATCTGAGAACAGATATTTCGGATCCCTTTGAAGACGTAGGGCCAAAGGAAATATCCTCCGATAACAAAGAGAAAGAAGCTTTCTGAGAAACTTCTTTGTGTTCTGTGAAATCATCTCACAGAGTTACAGCTTTCCCCTAAAGAAGCCTTTCGCTAAGACAGTTCTTGTGGAATTGGCAAAGTGATATTTGAAAGCCCATAGAGGGCTATGGTGAAAAAGGAAATATCCTCAGATGAAATCTGGAAAGAAGCTTTGTGAGAAAGTGCTTTCTGTTCTGTTAATTCATCTCATAGAGTTACTTCTGTATTTCCTGGATCTCTTTGCTAGCCTTATTTCTGTGGAATCTGAGAACAGATATTTCGCATCCCTTTGAAGACTATAGGGCCAAAGGAACTCTGCTCCGATAACAAAGAGAAAGAAGCTTTCTGAGAAACTTCTTTGTGTTCTGTGAAATCATCTCACAGAGTTACAGCTTTCCCCTCAAGAAGCTTTTCGCTAAGACAGTTCTTGTGGAACTGGCAAAGTGATATTTGGAAGCCCATAGAGGGCTATGGTGAAAAAGGAAATATCCTCAGATGAATTCTGGAAAGAAGCTATCTGAGAAACTGCTTGCTGTTCTGTTAATTCATCTCACAGAGTTACATCTGTATTTCGAGGTTCTCTTTGCTAGCCTTATTTCTGTGGAATCTGAGAACAGATATTTCGGATGCCTTTGAAGACTATAGGGCCAAAGGAAATATCCTCTGATTACAAAGAGAAAGAAGCTTTCTGAGAAACTTCTTTGTGTTCTATGAAATCATCTCACAGAGTTACATCTTTCCCCTCAAGAAGCCTTTCGCTAAGACAGTTCTTGTGGAATTGGCAAAGTGATATTTGTAAGCCCATAGAGCGCCATGGTGAAAATGGAATTATCCTCTGATGAAATCTAGAAAGAAGCTTTCTGAGAAAGTACTTAGTGTTCTGTTAATTCATCTCACAGAGTTTCATCTGTATTTCGTGGATCTCTTTGCTAGACTTATTTCTGTGGAATCTGAGAACAGATATTTTGGATCCCTTGGAAGACTACAGGGCCAAAGGGAATATCCTCCGATAACAAAGAGAAAGAAGCTTTCTGAGAAACTTCTTTGTGTTCTGTGAAATCATCTCACAGAGTTACAGCTTTCCCCTCAAGAAGCCTTTCGCTAAGACAGTTCTTGTGTAATTGGCAAAGTGATATTTGGAAGCCCATAGAGGGCCATGGTGAAAATGGAAATATCCTCAGATGAAATCTGGAAAGAAGCTTTCTGAGAAACTGCTTAGTGTTCTGTTAATTGATCTCACAGAGTTACATCTGTATTTCGTGGATCTCTTTGCTAGCCTTATTTCTGTGAAAATTGAGAACAGATATTTCGCATCCCTTGGAAGACTATAAGGCCAAAGGAAATATCCTCCGATAACAAAGAGAAAGAAGCTTTCTGAGAAACTTCTTTGTGTTCTGTGAAATCATCTCACAGAGTTACAGGTTTCCCCTCAAGAAGCCTTTCGCTAAGACAATTCCTGTGGAATTGGCAAAGTGATATTTGGACGTCCATAGAGGGCTACGGTGAAAAAGGAAATATCCTCAGATGAAATCTGGAAAGAAGCTTTCTGAGAAACTGCTTAGTGTTCTGTTAATTCATCTCACAGAGTTGCATCTGTATTTCGTGGATCTCTTTGCTAGCCTTATTTCTGTGGAATCTGAGAACAGATATTTCGGATCCCTTGGAAGACTACAGGGCCAAAGGAAATATCCTCCGAATACAAAGAGAAAGAAGCTTTCTGAGAAACTTCTTTGTGTTCTGTGAAATCACCTCACAGAGTTACAGCTTTCCACTCAAGAAGCCTTTCACTAAGACAGTTCTTGTGGAATTGGCAAAGTGATATTTGGAAGCCCATGTAGGGCTATGGTGAAAAAGGAAATATCCTCAGATGAAATCTGGAAAGAAGCTTTTTGAGAAACTGCTTAGTGTTCTATTAATTCATCTCACACAGCTATATCTGTATTTCGTGGATCTCTTTGCTAGCCTTATTTCTGCAGAGTCTGAGAACAGATATTTCAGATCCCTTGGAAGACTATAGGACCAAAGGAAATATCCTCCGATAACAAAGAGAAAGAAGCTTTCTGAGAAACTTCCTTGTGTTCTGTGAAATCATCTCACAGAGTTACAGCTTTCCCTTCTAGAAGCCGTTCGCTAAGACAGTTCTTGTGGAATTGGCAAAGTGATATTTGGAAGCCCATAGAGGGCTATGGTGAAAAAGGAATTATCCTCAGATGAAATCTGGAAAGAAGCTTTATGAGAAACTGCTTAGTGTTCTGTTAATTCATCTCACAGAGTTACATCTGTTTTTCGTGGATCTCTTTGCTAGCCTTATTTCTGTGGATTCTGAGAACAGATATTTCGGATCCCTTTGAAGACGATAGGGCCAAAGGAAATATCCTCCGATAATAAAGAGAAAGAAGCTTTCTGAGAAACTTCTTTGTGTTCTGTGAAATCATCTCACAGAGTTACAGCTTTCACCTCAAGAAGCCTTTCGCTAAGACAGTTCTTGTGGAATTGGCAAAGTGATATTTGGAAGCCCATAGAGGGCTATGGTGAAAAAGGAAATATCCTCAGGTGAAATCTGGAAAGAAGCTTTCTGAGAAAGTGCTTACTGTTCTGTTAATTCATCTCCGAGATTTACATCTGTATTTCGTGGATCTCTTTGCTAGCCTTATTTCTGTGGAATCTGAGAACAGATATTTCAGATCCCTTTGAAGACTGTAGGGCCAAAGGAAATATCCTCCGATAACAAAGAGAAAGAAGCTTTCTGAGAAACTTCTTTGTGTTCTGTGAAATCATCTCACAGTGTTACAGCTTTCCCCTCAAGAAGCCTTTCGCTGAGCCAGTTCTTGTGAAATTGGCAAGTGATATTTGGAAGCCCATAGAGGGCTATGCTGAAAAAGGAAATATCGTCAGATGAAATCTGGAAAGAAGCTTTCTGAGAAAATGCTTAGTGTTCTGTTAATTCATCTCACAGGGTTACATCTGTATTTCGTGGATCTCTATGTTAGCCTTATTTCTGTGGAATCTGAGGACAGATATTTCGGATACCTTTGAAGACTATAGGGCCAAAGGAACTATCCTCCGATAACAAAGAGAAAGAAGCTTTCTGAGAAACTTCTTTGTGTTCTGTGAAATCATCTCACAGAGTTACAGCTTTCCCCTCAAGAAGCCTTTCGCTAAGACAGTTCTTGTGGAACTGGCAAAGTGATATTTGGAAGCCCATAGAGGGCTATGGTGAAAAAGGAAATATCCTCAGATGAATTCTGGAAAGAAGCTTTGTGAGAAAGTGCTTTCTGTTCTGTTAATTCATCTCACAGAGTTACTTCTGTATTTCCTGGATCTCTTTGCTAGCCTTATTTCTGTGGAATCTGAGAACAGATATTTCGGATCCCTTGGAAGACTATAGGGCCAAAGGAACTCTGCTCCGATAACAAAGAGAAAGAAGCTTTCTGAGAAACTTCTTTGTGTTCTGTGAAATCATCTCACAGAGTTACAGCTTTCCCCTCAAGAAGCCTTTCGCTAAGACAGTTCTTGTGGAACTGGCAAAGTGATATTTGGAAGCCCATAGAGGGCTACGGTGAAAAAGGAAATATCGTCAGATGAAATCTGGAAAGAACCTTTCTGAGAAACTGCTTGCTGTTCTGTTAATTCATCTCACAGAGTTACATCTGTATTTCGTGGATCTCTTTGCTAGCCTTATTTCTGTGGAATCTGAGAACAGATATTTCGGATCCCTTTGAAGACGTAGGGCCAAAGGAAATATTCTCCGATAACAAAGAGAAAGAAGGTTTCTGAGAAACTTCTTTGTGTTCTGTGAAATCATCTCACAGAGTTACAACTTTCCCCTCAAGAAGCCTTTCGCTAAGACAGTTCTTGTGGAATTGGCAAAGTGATATTTGGAAGCCCATAGAGGGCTATGGTGAAACAGGAAATATCCTCAGATGAAATCTGGAAAGAAGCTTTCTGAGAAACTGCTTGCTGTTCTGTTAATTCATCTCACATAGTTACATCTGTATTTCGTGGATCTCTTTCCTAGCCTTATTTCTATGGAATCTGAGAACAGATATTTCGGACCCCTTTTAAGACGATATGGCCAAAGGAACTATCCTTCCATAACAAAGAGAAAGAAGGTTTCTGAGAAACTTCTTTGTGTTCTGTGAAATCATCTCACAGAGTTACAGCTTTCCCCTCAAGAAGCCTTTAGCTAAGACAGTTCTTGTGGAACTGGCAAAGTGATATTTGGAAGCCCATAGAGGGCTACGGTGAAAAAGGAAATATCCTCAGATGAAATCTGGAAAGAAGCTTTCTGAGAAACTGCTTAGTGTTCTGTTAATTGATCTCACAGAGTTACATCTGTATTTCGTGGATCTCTTTGCTAGCCTTATTTCTGTAGAATCTGAGAACAGATATTTCGGATCCCTTTGAAGACGTAGGGCCAAAGGAAATATCCTCCGATAACAAAGAGAAAGAAGCTTTCTGAGAAACTTCTTTGTGTTCTGTGAAATCATCTCACAGAGTTACAGCTTTCCCCTAAAGAAGCCTTTCGCTAAGACAGTTCTTGTGGAATTGGCAAAGTGATATTTGGAAGCCCATAGAGGGCTATGGTGAAAAGGAAATATCCTCAGAAGAAATCTGGAAAGAAGCTTTGTGAGAAAGTGCTTTCTGTTCTGTTAATTCATCTCATAGAGTTACTTCTGTATTTCCTGGATCTCTTTGCTAGCCTTATTTCTGTGGAATCTGAGAACAGATATTTCGCATCCCTTTGAAGACTATAGGGCCAAAGGAACTCTGCTCCGATAACAAAGAGAAAGAAGCTTTCTGAGAAACTTCTTTGTGTTCTGTGAAATCATCTCACAGAGTTACAGCTTTCCCCTCAAGAAGCCTTTCGCTAAGACAGTTCTTTTGGAACTGGCAAAGTGATATTTGGAAGCCCATAGAGGGCTATGGTGAAAAAGGAAATATCCTCAGATGAATTCTGGAAAGAAGCTTTCTGAGAAACTGCTTGCTGTTCTGTTAATTCATCTCACAGAGTTACATCTGTATTTCGAGGATCTCTTTGCTAGCCTTATTTCTGTGGAATCTGAGAACAGATATTTCGGATGCCTTTGAAGACTATAGGGCCAAAGGAAATATCCTCTGATTACAAAGAGAAAGAAGCTTTCTGAGAAACTTCTTTGTGTTCTATGAAATCATCTCACAGAGTTACATCTTTCCCCTCAAGAAGCCTTTCGCTAAGACAGTTCTTGTGGAATTGGCAAAGTGATATTTGTAAGCCCATAGAGCGCCATGGTGAAAATGGAATTATCCTCTGATGAAATCTGGAAAGAAGCTTTCTGAGAAAGTACTTAGTGTTCTGTTAATTCATCTCACAGAGTTACATCTGTATTTCGTGGATCTCTTTGCTAGACTTATTTCTGTGGAATCTGAGAACAGATATTTTGGATCCCTTGGAAGACTACAGGGCCAAAGGGAATATCCTCCGATAACAAAGAGAAAGAAGCTTTCTGAGAAACTTCTTTGTGTTCTGTGAAATCATCTCACAGAGTTACAGCTTTCCCCTCAAGAAGCCTTTCGCTAAGACAGTTCTTGTGAAATTGGCAAAGTGATATTTGGAAGCCCATAGTGGGCCATGGTGAAAATGGAAATATCCTCAGATGAAATCTGGAAAGAAGCTTTCTGAGAAACTGCTTAGTGTTCTGTTAATTGATCTCACAGAGTTACATCTGTATTTCGTGGATCTCTTTGCTAGCCTTATTTCTGTGAAAATTGAGAACAGATATTTCGCATCCCTTGGAAGACTATAAGGCCAAAGGAAATATCCTCCGATAACACAGAGAAAGAAGCTTTCTGAGAAACTTCTTTGTGTTCTGTGAAATCATCTCACAGAGTTACAGGTTTCCCCTCAAGAAGCCTTTCGCTAAGACAATTCCTGTGGAATTGGCAAAGTGATATTTGGACGTCCATAGAGGGCTACGGTGAAAAAGGAAATATCCTCAGATGAAATCTGGAAAGAAGCTTTCTGAGAAACTGCTTAGTGTTCTGTTAATTCATCTCACAGAGTTGCATCTGTATTTCGTGGATCTCTTTGCTAGCCTTATTTCTGTGGAATCTGAGAACAGATATTTCGGATCCCTTGGAAGACTACAGGGCCAAAGGAAATATCCTCCGAATACAAAGAGAAAGAAGCTTTCTGAGAAACTTCTTTGTGTTCTGTGAAATCACCTCACAGAGTTACAGCTTTCGCCTCAAGAAGCCATTCGCTAAGACAGTTCTTGTGGAATTGGCAAAGTGATATTTGGAAGCCCATAGAGGGCTATGGTGATAAAGAAAATATCCTCAGATGAAATCTGGAAAGAAGCTTTCTGAGAAACTGCTTAGTGTTCTGTTAAGTAATCTCACATAGTTACATCTGTATTTCTTGGATCTCCTTGCTAGCCTTATTTCTGTGGAATCTGAGAACAGATATTTCGGATCCCTTGGAAGACTATAGGGCCAAAGGAAATATACTCCGATAACAAAGAGAAAGAAGCTTTCTGAGAAACTTCTTTGTGTTCTGTGAAATCATCTCACAGTATTTCAGCTTTCCCCTCAAGAAGCCTTTCGCTAAGACAGTTCTTGTGGAATTGGCAAAGTGATATTTGAAAGCCCATAGAGGGCTACGGTGAAAAAGGAAATATCGTCAGATGAAATCTGGAAAGAAGCTTTCTGAGAAACTGCTTACTGTTCTTTTAATTCATCTCACAGAGTTACATCTGTATTTCGTGGATCTCTTTGCTAGCCTTATTTCTGTGGAATCTGAGAACAGATATTTTCGATCCCTTGGAAGACTACTGGGCCAAAGGAAATATCCTCCGATAACAAAGAGAAAGAAGCTTTCTAAGAAACTTCTATGTGTTCTGTGAAATCATATCACAGAGTTACAGCTTTCCACTCAAGAAGCCTTTCACTAAGACAGTTCTTGTGGAATTGGCAAAGTGATATTTGGAAGCCCATGTAGGGCTATGGTGAAAAAGGAAATATCCTCAGATGAAATCTGGAAAGAAGCTTTCTGAGAAACTGCTTAGTGTTCTATTAATTCATCTCACACAGCTATATCTGTATTTCGTGGATCTCTTTGCTAGCCTTATTTCTGCAGAGTCTGAGAACAGATATTTCAGATCCCTTGGAAGACTATAGGAACAAAGGAAATATCCTCCGATAACAAAGAGAAAGAAGCTTTCTGAGAAACTTCCCTGTGTTCTGTGAAATCATCTCACAGAGTTACAGCTTTCCCTTCTACAAGCCGTTCGCTAAGACAGTTCTTGTGGAATTGGCAAAGTGATATTTGGAAGCCCATAGAGGGCTATGGTGAAAAAGGAATTATCCTCAGATGAAATCTGGAAAGAAGCTTTATGAGAAACTGCTTAGTGTTCTGTTAATTCATCTCACAGAGTTACATCTGTTTTTCGTGGATCTCTTTGCTAGCCTTATTTCTGTGGATTCTGAGAACAGATATTTCGGATCCCTTTGAAGACGATAGGGCCAAAGGAAATATCCTCCGATAATAAAGAGAAAGAAGCTTTCTGAGAAACTTCTTTGTGTTCTGTGAAATCGTCTCACAGAGTTACAGCTTTCACCTGAAGAAGCTTTTCGCTAAGACAGTTCTTGTGGAATTGGCAAAGTGATATTTGGAAGCACACAGAGGGCTATGGTGAAAAAGGAAATATCCTCAGGTGAAATCTGGAAAGAAGCTTTCTGAGAAAGTGCTTACTGTTCTGTTAATTCATCTCCGAGATTTACATCTGTATTTCGTGGATCTCTTTGCTAGCCTTATTTCTGTGGAATCTGAGAACAGATATTTCAGATCCCTTTGAAGACTATAGGGCCAAAGGAAATATCCTCCGATAACAAAGAGAAAGAAGCTTTCTGAGAAACTTCTTTGTGTTCTGTGAAATCATCTCACAGAGTTACAGCTTTCCCCTCAAGAAGCCTTTCGCTGAGCCAGTTCTTGTGGAATTGGCAAAGTGATATTTGGAAGCCCATAGAGGGCTATGCTGAAAAAGGAAATATCGTCAGATGAAATCTGGAAAGAAGCTTTCTGAGAAAATGCTTAGTGTTCTGTTAATTCACCTCACAGAGTTACATCTGTATTTCGTGGATCTCTTTGCTAGCCTTATTTCTGTGGAATCTGAGAACAGATATTTCGGATCCCTTTGAAGATTATATGGCCAAAGGAAATATCCTCCGATAACAAAGAGAAAGAAGCTTTCTGAGAAACTTCTTTGTATTTTGTGAATTCATCTCACAGAGATCCAGCTTTCCCCTCAAGAAGCCATTGGCTAAGACAGTTCTTGTGGAATTGGCAAAGTGATATTTGGAAGCCCTTAGAGGACTATGGTGAAAAAGGAAATATCGTCAGATGAAATCTGGAAAGAAGCCTAATGAGAAACTGCTTAGTGTTCTGTTAATTCATCTCACAGAGTTACATCTGTATTTCGTGGATCTCTTTGCTAGCCTTATTTCTGTGGAATCTGAGAACAGATATTTCGGATCCCTTTGAAGACTATAGGTCCAAAGTAAATATCCTCCGATAACAAAGAGAAAGAAGATTTCTGAGAAACTTCTTTGTGTTCTGTGAAATCATCTCACAGAGTTACAGCTTTACCCTCAAGAAGACTTTCGCTAAGACAGTTCTTGTGGAATTGGCAAAGTGATATTTAGAAGCCCATAGAGGGCAACGGTGAAAAAGGAAATATCCTCAGATGAAATCTGGAAAGAAGCTTTCTGAGAAACTGCTTAGTGTTCTATTAATTCATCTCAGAGAGTTACATCTGTATTTCGTGGATCTCTTTGGTATCCTTATTTCTGTGGAATCTGAGAACAGATATTTCGGATCCCTTGGAAGATTATAGGGCCAAAGGAAATATCCTCCGATAACAAAGAGAAAGAAGCTTTCTGAGAAACTTCTTTGTGTTTTGTGAAATCATCTCACAGAGTTACAGCTTTCCCCTCAAGAAGCCTTTCGCTAAGACAGTTCTTGTGGAATTGGCAAAGTGACATTTGGAAGCCCATAGAGGGCGATGTTGAAAAAGGAAATATCGTCAGATGAAATCTGGAAAGAAGCTTTATGAGAAACTGCTTAGTGTTCTGTTAATTCATCTCACAGAGTTACATCTGTTTTTCCTGGATCTCTTTGTTAGCCTTATTTCTGTGGGTTCTGAGAACAGATATTTCGGATCCCTTTGAAGACTATAGGGCCAAAGGAAATATCCTCCGATAACAAAGAGAAGGAAGCTTTCTGAGAAACTTCTTTGTGTTCGGTGAAATCATCTCACAGAGTTACAGGTTTCCCCTCAAGAAGCCTTTCGCTAAGACAGTTCTTGTGGAATTGGCAAAGTGATATTTGGAAGCCCATAGAGGGCTATGGTGAAAAAGGAAATATCCTCAGATGAAATCTGGAAAGAAGCTTTCTGAGAAACTGCTTAGTGTTCTATTAATTCATCTCACAGAGTTGCATCTGTATTTCGTGGATCTCTTTGCTAGCCTTATTTCTGTGGAATCTGAGAACAGATATTTCGGATCCCTTTGAAGACTATAGGGCCAAAGGAAATATCCTCCGATAACCAAGAGAAAGAAGCTTTCTGAGAAACTTCTTTGTGTTCTGTGAAATCATCTCACAGAGTTACAGCTTTCCCCTCAAGAAGCCTTTCGCCAAGACAGTTCTTGTGGAATTGGCAAAGTGATATTTGGAAGTCCATAGAGAGCTATGGTTATAAGGAAATATTCTCAGATGAATTCGGGAAAGAAGATTTCTGAGAAACTGCTTAGTGTTCTGTTAATTCATCTAACAGAGTTACATCTGTTTTTCGTGGATCTCTTTGCTAGCCTTATGTCTGTGGGTTGTGACAACAGATATTTCGGATCCCTTTGAAGACGATAGGGCCAAAGGAAATATCCTCCGATAATAAAGAGAAAGAAGCTTTCTGAGAAACTTCTTTGTGTTCTGTGAAATCATCTCACAGAGTTACAGCTTTCCCCTCAAGAAGCCTTTCGCTAAGACAGTTCTTGTGGAATTGGCAAAGTGATATTTGGAAGCCCATAGAGGGCCATGGTGAAAATGGAAATATCCTCAGATGAAATCTGGAAAGAAGTTTTCTGAGAAACTGCTTAGTGTTCTGTTAATTGATCTCACTGAGTTACATCTGTATTTCGTGCATCTCTTTGCTAGCCTTATTTCTGTGGAATCTGAGAACAGATATTTCGGATCCCTTGGAACACAATAGGGCCAAAGGAAATATCCTCCGATAACAAAGAGAAGGAAGCTTTCTGAGAAACTTCTTTGTGTTCGGTGAAATCATCTCACAGAGTTACAGGTTTCCCCTCAAGAAGCCTTTCGCTAAGACAGTTCTTGTGGAATTGGCAAAGTGATATTTGGAAGCCCATAGAGGGCTATGGTGAAAAAGGAAATATCCTCAGATGAAATCTGGAAAGAAGATTTCTGAGAAAGTGCTTAGTGTTCTATTAATTCATCTCACAGAGTTGCATCTGTATTTCGTGGATCTCTTTGCTAGCCTTATTTCTGTGGAATCTGTGAACAGATATTTCGGATCCCTTTGAAGACTATAGGGCCAAAGGAAATATCCTCCGATAACAAAGAGAAAGAAGCTTTCTGAGAAACTTCTTTGTGTTCTGTGAAATCATCTCACAGAGTTACAGCTTTCCCCTCAAGAAGCCTTTCGCCAAGACAGTTCTTGTGGAATTGGCAAAGTGATATTTGGAAGTCCATAGAGAGCTATGGTTAAAAAGGAAATATTCTCAGATGAAATCGGGAAAGAAGATTTCTGAGAAACTGCTTAGTGTTCTGTTAATTCATCTAACAGAGTTACATCTGTATTTCGTGGATCTCTTTGCTAGCCTTATTACTGTGGAAACAGAGAACAGATATTTCGGATCCCTTTGAAGATTATAGGGCCAAAGGAAATATCCTCCGATAACAAAGAGAAAGAAGCTTTCTGAGAAACTTCTTTGTATTTTGTGAATTCATCTCACAGAGATCCAGCTTTCCCCTCAAGAAGCCTTTCGCTAAGACAGTTCTTGTGGAATTGGCAAAGTGATATTTGGAAGCCATTAGAGGACTACTGTGAAAAAGGAAATATCGTCAGATGAAATCTGGAAAGAAGCTTTCTGAGAAACTGCTTAGTGTTCTCTTAATTCATCTCACAGAGTTACATCTGTATTTCGTGGATCTCTTTGCTAGCCTTATTTCTGTGGAATCTGAGAACAGATATTTCGGATCCCTTTGAAGACTATAGAGCCAAAGGAAATATCCTCCGATAACAAAGAGAAAGAAGATTTCTGAGAAACTTCTTTGTGTTCTGTGAAATCATCTCACAGAGTTACAGCTTTCCCCTCAAGAAGCCTTTCGCTAACACAGTTCTTGTGGAATTGGCAAAGTGATATTTGGAAACCCTAGAGGGCTATGGTGAAAAAGGAAATATCGTCAGAAGAAATCTGTAAAGAAGCTTTCTGAGAAACTGCTTAGTGTTCTGTTAATTCATCTCACGGAGTTACATCTGTATTTCGGGGATCTCTTTGCTAGCCTTATTGCTGTGGAATCTGAGAACAGATATTTCGGATCCCTTGGAAGACTACAGGGCCAAAGGAAATATCCTCCAATAACAAAGAGAAAGAAGCTATCTGAGAAACTTCTTTGTATTCTGTGAAATCATCTGAAAGAGTTACAGCTTTCACCTCGGGAAGCCTTTCGCTACGACAGTTCTTGTGGAATTGGCAAAGTGATATTTGGAAGCCCATAGAGGGCAATGTTGAAAAAGGAAATATCCTCAGATGAAATCTGGAAAGAAGCTTTCTGAGAAACTGCTTAGTGTTCTGTTCATTCATCTCAGAGAGTTACATCTGTATTTCGTGGATCTCTTTGGTAGACTTATTTCTGTGGAATCAGAGAACAGATATTTCAGATCCCTTTGAAGACTATAGGACCAAAGGAAATACCCTCCGATAACAAAGAGAAAGAAGCTTTCTGAGAAACTTCTTTGTGTTCTGTGAAATCATCTCACAGAGTTACAGCTTTCCCCTCAAGAAGCCTTTCGCTGAGCCAGTTCTTGTGGAATTGGCAAAGTGATATTTGGAAGCCCATAGAGGGCTATGCTGAAAAAGGAAATATCGTCAGATGAAATCTGGAAAGAAGCTTTCTGAGAAAATGCTTAGTGTTCTGTTAATTCATCTCACAGTGTTACATCTGTATTTCGTGGATCTCTATGCTAGCCTTATTTCTGTGGAATCTGAGAACAGATATTTCGGCTCCCTTTCAAGACTATAGGGCCAAAGGAACTATCCTCCGATAACAAAGAGAAAGACGCTTTCTGAGAAACTTCTTTGTGTTCTTGTAAATCATCTCACAGAGTTACAGCTTTCCCCTCAAGAAGCCTTTAGCTAAGACAGTTCTTGTGGAATTGGCAAAGTGACATTTGGAAGCCCATAGAGGGCGATGGTGAAAAAGGAAATATCGTCAGATGAAATCTGGAAAGAAGCTTTATAAGAAACTGCTTAGTGTTCTGTTAATTCATCTCACAGAGTTACATCTGTTTTTCGTGGATCTCTTTGCTAGCCTTATTTCTGTGGATTCTGAGAACAGATATTTCGGATCCCTTTGAAGGCGATAGGGCCCTAGGAAATATCCTCCGATAATAAAGAGAAAGAAGCTTTCTGAGAAACTTCTTTGTGTTCTGTGAAATCATCTCACAGAGTTACAGCTTTCCCCTCAAGAAGCCTTTCGCTAAGACAGTTCTTGTGGAATTGGCAAAGTGATATTTGGAAGCCCATAGAGGGCCATGGTGAAAATGGAAATATCCTCAGATGAAATCTGGAAAGAAGCTTTCTGAGAAACTGCTTAGTGTTCTGTTAATTGATCTCACTGAGATTCATCTGTATTTCGTGCATCTCTTTGCTAGCCTTATTTCTTTGGAAACTGAGAACAGATATTTCGGATCCCTTTGAAGACGATAGGGCCAAAGGAAATATCCTCCGATAACAAAGAGAAAGAAGCTTTCTGAGAAACTTCTTTGTATTCTGTGAAATCATCTCACAGAGTTACAGCTTTCACCTCAAGAAGCCTTTCGCTAAGACAGTTCCTGTGGAATTGTCAAAGTGATATTTGGAAAAACATAGAGGGCTATGGTGAAAAAGGAAATATCCTCAGATGAAATCTGGAAAGAAGCTTTCTGAGAAATTGCTTGTGTTCTGTTAATCCATCTAACAGTGTTACATCTGTATTTCGTGGATCTCTTTGCTAGCCTTATTTCTGTGGAATCTGAGAACAGATATTTCGGATCCCTTTGAAGATTATATGGCCAAAGGAAACATCCTCCGATAACAAAGAGAAAGAAGCTTTCTGAGAAACTTCTTTGTATTTTGTGAATTCATCTCACAGAGATCCAGCTTTCCCCTCAAGAAGCCTTTCGCTCAGACAGTTCTTGTGGAATTGGCAAAGTGATATTTGGAAGCCCTTAGAGGACTATGGTGAAAAAGGAAATATCGTCAGATGAAATCTGGCAAGAAGCCTAATGAGAAACTGCTTAGTGTTCTGTTAATTCATCTCACAGAGTTACATCTGTATTTCGTGGATCTCTTTGCTAGCCTTATTTCTGTGGAATCTGAGAACAGATATTTCGGATCCCTTGGAAGACTATAGGGCCAAAGGAAATATCCTCCGATAACAAAGAGAAAGAAGATTTCTGAGAAACTTCTTTGTGTTCTGTGAAATCATCTCACAGAGTTACAGCTTTACCCTCAAGAAGCCTTTCGCTAAGACAGTTCTTGTGGAATTGGCAAAGTGACATTTGGAAGCCCATAGAGGGCGATGGTGAAAAAGGAAATATCGTCAGATGAAATCTGGAAAGAAGCTTTATGAGAAACTGCTTAGTGTTCTGTTAATTCATCTCACAGAGTTACATCTGTTTTTCGTGGATCTCTTTGCTAGCCTTATGTCTGTGGGTTGTGACAACAGATATTTCGGATCCCTTTGAAGACGATAGGGCCAAAGGAAATATCCTCCGATAATAAAGAGAAAGAAGCTTTCTGAGAAACTTCTTTGTGTTCTGTGAAATCATCTCACAGAGTTACAGCTTTCCCCTCAAGAAGCCTTTCGCTAAGACAGTTCTTGTGGAATTGGCAAAGTGATATTTGGAAGCCCATAGAGGGCCATGGTGAAAATGGAAATATCCTCAGATGAAATCTGGAAAGAAGTTTTCTGAGAAACTGCTTAGTGTTCTGTTAATTGATCTCACTGAGTTACATCTGTATTTCGTGCATCTCTTTGCTAGCCTTATTTCTGTGGAATCTGAGAACAGATATTTCGGATCCCTTGGAACACTATAGGGCCAAAGGAAATATCCTCCGATAACAAAGAGAAGGAAGCTTTCTGAGAAACTTCTTTGTGTTCGGTGAAATCATCTCACAGAGTTACAGGTTTCCCCTCAAGAAGCCTTTCGCTAAGACAGTTCTTGTGGAATTGGCAAAGTGGTATTTGGAAGCCCATAGAGGGCTATGGTGAAAAAGGAAATATCCTCAGATGAAATCTGGAAAGAAGCTTTCTGAGAAACTGCTTAGTGTTCTATTAATTCATCTCACAGAGTTGCATCTGTATTTCGTGGATCTCTTTGCTAGCCTTATTTCTGTGGAATCTGTGAACAGATATTTCGGATCCCTTTGAAGACTATAGGGCCAAAGGAAATATCCTCCGATAACAAAGAGAAAGAAGCTTTCTGAGAAACTTCTTTGTGTTCTGTGAAATCATCTCACAGAGTTACAGCTTTCCCCTCAAGAAGCCTTTCGCCAAGACAGTTCTTGTGGAATTGGCAAAGTGATATTTGGAAGTCCATAGAGAGCTATGGTTAAAAAGGAAATATTCTCAGATGAAATCGGGAAAGAAGATTTCTGAGAAACTGCTTAGTGTTCTGTTAATTCATCTAACAGAGTTACATCTGTATTTCGTGGATCTCTTTGCTAGCCTTATTACTGTGGAAACAGAGAACAGATATTTCGGATCCCTTTGAAGATTATAGGGCCAAAGGAAATATCCTCCGATAACAAAGAGAAAGAAGATTTCTGAGAAACTTCTTTGTGTTCTGTGAAATCATCTCACAGAGTTACAGCTTTCCCCTCAAGAAGCCTTTCGCTAACACAGTTCTTGTGGAATTGGCAAAGTGATATTTGGAAACCCTAGAGGGCTATGGTGAAAAAGGAAATATCGTCAGAAGAAATCTGTAAAGAAGCTTTCTGAGAAACTGCTTAGTGTTCTGTTAATTCATCTCACGGAGTTACATCTGTATTTCGGGGATCTCTTTGCTAGCCTTATTGCTGTGGAATCTGAGAACAGATATTTCGGATCCCTTGGAAGACTACAGGGCCAAAGGAAATATCCTATAAATAACAAAGAGAAAGAAGCTATCTGAGAAACTTCTTTGTATTCTGTGAAATCATCTGAAAGAGTTACAGCTTTCACCTCGGGAAGCCTTTCGCTACGACAGTTCTTGTGGAATTGGCAAAGTGATATTTGGAAGCCCATAGAGGGCAATGTTGAAAAAGGAAATATCCTCAGATGAAATCTGGAAAGAAGCTTTCTGAGAAACTGCTTAGTGTTCTGTTCATTCATCTCAGAGAGTTACATCTGTATTTCGTGGATCTCTTTGGTAGACTTATTTCTGTGGAATCTGAGAACAGATATTTCAGATCCCTTTGAAGACTATAGGACCAAAGGAAATACCCTCCGATAACAAAGAGAAAGAAGCTTTCTGAGAAACTTCTTTGTGTTCTGTGAAATCATCTCACAGAGTTACAGCTTTCCCCTCAAGAAGCCTTTCGCTGAGCCAGTTCTTGTGGAATTGGCAAAGTGATATTTGGAAGCCCATAGAGGGCTATGCTGAAAAAGGAAATATCGTCAGATGAAATCTGGAAAGAAGCTTTCTGAGAAAATGCTTAGTGTTCTGTTAATTCATCTCACAGTGTTACATCTGTATTTCGTGGATCTCTATGCTAGCCTTATTTCTGTGGAATCTGAGAACAGATATTTCGGCTCCCTTTCAAGACTATAGGGCCAAAGGAACTATCCTCCGATAACAAAGAGAAAGACGCTTTCTGAGAAACTTCTTTGTGTTCTTGTAAATCATCTCACAGAGTTACAGCTTTCCCCTCAAGAAGCCTTTAGCTAAGACAGTTCTTGTGGAATTGGCAAAGTGACATTTGGAAGCCCATAGAGGGCGATGGTGAAAAAGGAAATATCGTCAGATGAAATCTGGAAAGAAGCTTTATAAGAAACTGCTTAGTGTTCTGTTAATTCATCTCACAGAGTTACATCTGTTTTTCGTGGATCTCTTTGCTAGCCTTATTTCTGTGGATTCTGAGAACAGATATTTCGGATCCCTTTGAAGGCGATAGGGCCCTAGGAAATATCCTCCGATAATAAAGAGAAAGAAGCTTTCTGAGAAACTTCTTTGTGTTCTGTGAAATCATCTCACAGAGTTACAGCTTTCCCCTCAAGAAGCCTTTCGCTAAGACAGTTCTTGTGGAATTGGCAAAGTGATATTTGGAAGCCCATAGAGGGCCATGGTGAAAATGGAAATATCCTCAGATGAAATCTGGAAAGAAGCTTTCTGAGAAACTGCTTAGTGTTCTGTTAATTGATCTCACTGAGATTCATCTGTATTTCGTGCATCTCTTTGCTAGCCTTATTTCTTTGGAAACTGAGAACAGATATTTCGGATCCCTTTGAAGACGATAGGGCCAAAGGAAATATCCTCCGATAACAAAGAGAAAGAAGCTTTCTGAGAAACTTCTTTGTATTCTGTGAAATCATCTCACAGAGTTACAGCTTTCACCTCAAGAAGCCTTTCGCTAAGACAGTTCCTGTGGAATTGTCAAAGTGATATTTGGAAAAACATAGAGGGCTATGGTGAAAAAGGAAATATCCTCAGATGAAATCTGGAAAGAAGCTTTCTGAGAAATTGCTTGTGTTCTGTTAATCCATCTAACAGTGTTACATCTGTATTTCGTGGATCTCTTTGCTAGCCTTATTTCTGTGGAATCTGAGAACAGATATTTCGGATCCCTTTGAAGATTATATGGCCAAAGGAAACATCCTCCGATAACAAAGAGAAAGAAGCTTTCTGAGAAACTTCTTTGTATTTTGTGAATTCATCTCACAGAGATCCAGCTTTCCCCTCAAGAAGCCTTTCGCTCAGACAGTTCTTGTGGAATTGGCAAAGTGATATTTGGAAGCCCTTAGAGGACTATGGTGAAAAAGGAAATATCGTCAGATGAAATCTGGCAAGAAGCCTAATGAGAAACTGCTTAGTGTTCTGTTAATTCATCTCACAGAGTTACATCTGTATTTCGTGGATCTCTTTGCTAGCCTTATTTCTGTGGAATCTGAGAACAGATATTTCGGATCCCTTGGAAGACTATAGGGCCAAAGGAAATATCCTCCGATAACAAAGAGAAAGAAGATTTCTGAGAAACTTCTTTGTGTTCTGTGAAATCATCTCACAGAGTTACAGCTTTACCCTCAAGAAGCCTTTCGCTAAGACAGTTCTTGTGGAATTGGCAAAGTGACATTTGGAAGCCCATAGAGGGCGATGGTGAAAAAGGAAATATCGTCAGATGAAATCTGGAAAGAAGCTTTATGAGAAACTGCTTAGTGTTCTGTTAATTCATCTCACAGAGTTACATCTGTTTTTCGTGGATCTCTTTGCTAGCCTTATGTCTGTGGGTTGTTACAACAGATATTTCGGATCCCTTTGAAGACGATAGGGCCAAAGGAAATATCCTCCGATAATAAAGAGAAAGAAGCTTTCTGAGAAACTTCTTTGTGTTCTGTGAAATCATCTCACAGAGTTACAGCTTTCCCCTCAAGAAGCCTTTCGCTAAGACAGTTCTTGTGGAATTGGCAAAGTGATATTTGGAAGCCCATAGAGGGCCATGGTGAAAATGGAAATATCCTCAGATGAAATCTGGAAAGAAGTTTTCTGAGAAACTGCTTAGTGTTCTGTTAATTGATCTCACTGAGTTACATCTGTATTTCGTGCATCTCTTTGCTAGCCTTATTTCTGTGGAATCTGAGAACAGATATTTCGGATCCCTTGGAACACTATAGGGCCAAAGGAAATATCCTCCGATAACAAAGAGAAGGAAGCTTTCTGAGAAACTTCTTTGTGTTCGGTGAAATCATCTCACAGAGTTACAGCTTTCCCCTCAAGAAGCCTTTCGCTAAGACAGTTCTTGTGGAATTGGCAAAGTGGTATTTGGAAGCCCATAGAGGGCTATGGTGAAAAAGGAAATATCCTCAGATGAAATCTGGAAAGAAGCTTTCTGAGAAACTGCTTAGTGTTCTATTAATTCATCTCACAGAGTTGCATCTGTATTTCGTGGATCTCTTTGCTAGCCTTATTTCTGTGGAATCTGTGAACAGATATTTCGGATCCCTTTGAAGACTATAGGGCCAAAGGAAATATCCTCCGATAACAAAGAGAAAGAAGCTTTCTGAGAAACTTCTTTGTGTTCTGTGAAATCATCTCACAGAGTTACAGCTTTCCCCTCAAGAAGCCTTTCGCCAAGACAGTTCTTGTGGAATTGGCAAAGTGATATTTGGAAGTCCATAGAGAGCTATGGTTAAAAAGGAAATATTCTCAGATGAAATCGGGAAAGAAGATTTCTGAGAAACTGCTTAGTGTTCTG
Source organism: Macaca mulatta (assembly GCF_049350105.2). Taxonomy (NCBI): domain Eukaryota; kingdom Metazoa; phylum Chordata; class Mammalia; order Primates; family Cercopithecidae; genus Macaca; species Macaca mulatta. The sequence continues at coordinate 36,162,446 of NC_133418.1, forward strand.
TTAATTCATCTAACAGAGTTACATCTGTATTTCGTGGATCTCTTTGCTAGCCTTATTACTGTGGAAACAGAGAACAGATATTTCGGATCCCTTTGAAGATTATAGGGCCAAAGGAAATATCCTCCGATAACAAAGAGAAAGAAGCTTTCTGAGAAACTTCTTTGTATTTTGTGAATTCATCTCACAGAGATCCAGCTTTCCCCTCAAGAAGCCTTTCGCTAAGACAGTTCTTGTGGAATTGGCAAAGTGATATTTGGAAGCCATTAGAGGACTACTGTGAAAAAGGAAATATCGTCAGATGAAATCTGGAAAGAAGCTTTCTGAGAAACTGCTTAGTGTTCTCTTAATTCATCTCACAGAGTTACATCTGTATTTCGTGGATCTCTTTGCTAGCCTTATTTCTGTGGAATCTGAGAACAGATATTTCGGATCCCTTTGAAGACTATAGAGCCAAAGGAAATATCCTCCGATAACAAAGAGAAAGAAGATTTCTGAGAAACTTCTTTGTGTTCTGTGAAATCATCTCACAGAGTTACAGCTTTCCCCTCAAGAAGCCTTTCGCTAACACAGTTCTTGTGGAATTGGCAAAGTGATATTTGGAAACCCTAGAGGGCTATGCTGAAAAAGGAAATATCGTCAGAAGAAATCTGTAAAGAAGCTTTCTGAGAAACTGCTTAGTGTTCTGTTAATTCATCTCACGGAGTTACATCTGTATTTCGGGGATCTCTTTGCTAGCCTTATTGCTGTGGAATCTGAGAACAGATATTTCGGATCCCTTGGAAGACTACAGGGCCAAAGGAAATATCCTCCAATAACAAAGAGAAAGAAGCTATCTGAGAAACTTCTTTGTATTCTGTGAAATGATCTGAAAGAGTTACAGCTTTCACCTCGGGAAGCCTTTCGCTACGACAGTTCTTGTGGAATTGGCAAAGTGATATTTGGAAGCCCATAGAGGGCAATGTTGAAAAAGGAAATATCCTCAGATGAAATCTGGAAAGAAGCTTTCTGAGAAACTGCTTAGTGTTCTGTTCATTCATCTCAGAGAGTTACATCTGTATTTCGTGGATCTCTTTGGTAGACTTATTTCTGTGGAATCTGAGAACAGATATTTCGGATCCCTTTGAAGATTATAGGGCCAAAGGAAATATCCTCCGATAACAAAGAGAAAGATGCTTTCTGAGAAACTTCTTTGTATTTTGTGAAATCATCTCACAGACTTACAGCTTTCCCCTCAAGAAGCCTTTCGATAAGACACTTCTTGTGCAATTGGCAAAGTGATATTTGGAAGCCCATAGAGGGCTGTGGTGAAAAAGGAAATATCCTCAGATGAAATCTGGAAAGAAGATTTCTGAGAAACTGCTTAGTCTTCTGTTAATTCATCTCACAGAGTTACATCTGTATTTCGTGGATCTCTTTGCTAGCCTTATTTCTGTGGAATCTGAGAACAGATATTTCGGATCCCTTGGAAGACTATAGGACCAAAGGAAATATCCTCCGATAACAAAGAGAAAGAAGCTTTCTGAGAAACTTCTTTGTATTCTGTGAAATCATCTCACAGAGTTACAGCTTTCACCTCAAGAAGCCTTTCGCTAAGACAGTTGTTGTGGAATTGGCAAAGTGATATATGGAAGCCCCTAGAGGGCTATGTTGAAAAAGGAAATATCCTCAGATGAAATATGGAAAGAAGCTTTCTGAGAAACTGCTCTCTGATATGTAACTTCCACTCACAGAGTTACATCTGTATTTCGTGGATCTCTTTGCTAGTCTTATTTCTGTGCAATCTGAGAACAGATATATCGGATCCATTTGAAGATTATAGGGCCAAAGCAAATAACTTCCGATAACAAAGAGAAAGAAGCTTTCTGAGAAACTTCTTTGTATTCTGTGAAACCATCTCACAGAGTTACAGCTTTCCCCTCAAGAAGCCTTTCCCTAAGACAGTTCTTGTGGAAATGGCAAAGTGATATTTGGAAGTCCGTAGAGGGCTATGGTGAAAAAGGAAATATCGTGAGATGAAATCTGTAAAGAAGCTTTCTGAGAAAGTGCTTAGTGTTCTGCTAATTCATCTCACAGTGTTACATCTGTATTTCGTGGATCTCTTTGCTAGCCTTATTTCTGTGGAATCTGAGAACAGATATTTCGGATCCCTTTGAAGACTATAGGACCAAAGGAAATATCCTCCGATAAAAAAGAGAAAGAAGCTTTCTGGAAACTTCTTTCTGTTCTGTGAAATCATCTCACAGAGTTACAGCTTTCCCCTCAAGAAGCCTTTCGCTAAGACAGTTCTTGTGGAATTGGCAAAGTGATATTTGGAAGCCCATGGTGGGCCATGGGGAAAATGGAAATATCCTCAGAAGAAATCTGGAAAGAAGCTTTCTGAGAAACTGCTTATGTTCTGTTAATTGATCTCACAGAGTTACATCTGCATTTCGTGGATCTCTTTGCTAGCCTTATTTCTGTGGAATCTGAGAACAGATATTTCGGATCCCTTTGAAGACTATAGGGACAAAGGAAATTTCTTCCGATAAGAAAGGGATAGAAGCTTTCTGAGAAACTTCTCTGTGTTCTGTGAAATCATCTCACAGAGTTACAGCTTTCCCCTCAAGAAGCCTTTCGCTAAGACAGTTCTTGTGGAATTGGCAAAGTCATAGTTGGAAGCCCTTAGAGGGCTATGGTGAAAATGGAAATATCCTCAGATGAAATCTGGAAAGAAGATTTCTGAGAAACTGCTTAGTGTTCTGTTAATTCATCTCACAGAGTTACATCTGTATTTCGTGGAACTCTTTGCTAACCTTATTTCTGTGGAATCTGAGAACAGATATTTCGGATCCCTTCGAAGACGATAGGGCCAAAGGAAATATCCTCCGATAACAAAGAGAAAGAAGCTTTCTGAGAAACTTCCTTGTATTCTGTGAAATCATCTCACAGAGTTACAGCTTTTCCCTCAAGAAGCCTTTCGCTAAGACAGTTTTTGTGGAATTGGCAAAGTGATATTTGGAAGCCCATAGAGGGCTATGGTGAAAAAGGAAATATCCTAAGATGAAATCTGGAAAGAAGCTGTCTGAGAAACTGCTTAGTGTTCTATTAATTCATCTCACAGAGTTACATCTGTATTTCGTGCATCTCTTTGCTAGCCTTATTGCTGTGGAATCTGAGAACAGATATTTCGGATCCCTTTGAAGACTATAGGGCCAAAGGAACTATCCTCCGATAACAAAGAGAAAGAAGCTTTCTGAGAAACTTCTTTGTGTTTTGTGAAATCATCTCACAGAGTTACAGCTTTCCCCTTAAGAAGCCTTTCGCTAAGACAGTTCTTGTGGAATTGGCAAAGTGATATTTGGAAGCCCATAGAGGGCCATGGTGAAAATAGAAATATCCTCAGATGAAATCTGGAAAGAAGCTTTCTGAGAAACTGCTTAGTGTTCTGTTAATTGATCTCACAGAGTTACATCTGTATTTCGTGGATCTCTTTGCTAGCCTTATTTCTGTGGAATCTGAGAACAGATATTTCGGATCCCTTGGAAGACCATAGGGCCAAAGGAAATATCCTCCGATAACAAAGAGAAAGAAGCTTTCTGAGAAACTTCTTTGTGTTCTGTGAAAACATCTCAGAGAGTTACAGGTTTCCCCTCAAGAAGCCTTTCGCTAAGACAGTTCCTGTGGAATTGGCAAAGTGATATATGGAAGCTCATAGAGGGCTATGGTGAAAAAGGAAATATCGTCAGATGAAATCTGGAAAGAAGCTTTCTGAGAAACTGCTTAGTGTTCTATTAATTCATCTCACAGAGTTACATCTGTATTTCGTGGAGCTCTTTGGTAGCCTTATTTCTGTGGAATCTGAGAACAGATATTTCGGATCCCTTTGAAGACTATAGGGCCAAAGGAACTATCCTCCGATAACAAAGAGAAAGAAGCTTTCTGAGAAATTCCTTTGTGTTCTGTGAAAACATCTCAGAGAATTACAGGTTTCCCCTCAAGAACCCTTTCGCTAAGACAGTTCCTGTGTAATTGGCAAAGTGATATTTGGAAGCTCATAGAGGGCTACGGTGAAAAAGGATATATCGTCAGATGAAATCTGGAAATAAGCTTTCTGAGCAACTGCTTAGTGTTTTCTTAATTCATCTCACAGACTTACATCTGTATTTCGTGGATCTCTTTGGAAGCCTTATTTCTGTGGAATCAGAGAACAGATATTTCGGATCCCTTTGAAGACTACTGGGCCGAAGGAAATATCCTCCGATAACAAAGAGAAAGAAGCTTTCTGAGAAACTTCTTTGTGTTCTGTGAAATCATCTCACAGAGTTACAGCTTTCCCCTCAAGAAGCCTTTCGCTAAGACAGTTCTTGTGAATTGGCAAAGTGATATTTGGAAGCCCATAGAGGGCTATGGTGAAAAAGAAAATATCCTCAGATGAAATCTGGAAAGAAGCTTTCTGAGAAACTGCTTAGTGTTCTCTTAATTCATCTCACAGAGTTACATCTGTATTTCGTGGATCTCCTTGCTAGCCTTATTTCTGTAGAATCTGAGAACAGATATTTCGGATCCCTTTGAAGACTATAGGGCCAAGGAAATATCCTCTGATAACAAAGAGAAAGAACCTTTCTGAGAAACTTCTTTGTGTTCTGTGAAATTATCTCACAGAGTTACAGCTTTCCACTCAAGAAGCCTTTCACTAAGACAGTTCTTGTGGAATTGGCAAAGTGATATTTGGAAGCCCATGTAGGGCTATGGTGAAAAAGGAAATATCCTCAGATGAAATCTGGAAAGAAGCTTTCTGAGAAACTGCTTAGTGTTCTATTAATTCATCTCACAGAGCTCTATCTGTATTTCGTGGATCTCTTTGCTAGCCTTATTTCTGCAGAGTCTGAGAACAGATATTTCAGATCCCTTGGAAGACTATAGGACCAAAGGAAATATCCTCCGATAACAAAGAGAAAGAAGCTTTCTGAGAAACTTCCTTGTGTTCTGTGAAATCATCTCACAGAGTTACAGCTTTCCCTTCTAGAAGCCGTTCGCTAAGACAGTTCTTGTTGAATTGGCAAAGTGATATTTGGAAGCCCATAGAGGGCTATGGTGTAAAAGAAATTATCCTCAGATGAAATCTGGAAAGAAGCTTCATGAGAAACTGCTTAGTGTTCTGTTAATTCATCTCACAGAGTTACATCTGTTTTTCGTGGATCTCTTTGCTAGCCTTATTTCTGTGGATTCTGAGAACAGATATTTCGGATCCCTTTGAAGACGATAGGGCCAAAGGAAATATCCTCCGAAAATAAAGAGAAAGAAGCTTTCTGAGAAACTTCTTTGTGTTCTGTGAAATCATCTCACAGAGTTACAGCTTTCCCCTCAAGAAGCCTTTCGCTGAGCCAGTTCTTGTGGAATTGGCAAAGTGATATTTGGAAGCCCATAGAGGGCTACGGTGAAAAAGGAAATATCCTCAGATGAAATCTGGAAAGAAGATTTCTGAGAAACTGCTTAGTGTTCTGTTAATTCATCTCACAGTGTTACATCTGTATTTCGTGGATCTCTATGCTAGCCTTATTTCTGTGGAATCTGAGAACAGATATTTCGGATCCCTTTGAAGACTATAGGGCCAAAGGAACTATCCTCCGATAACAAAGAGAAAGAAGCTTTCTGAGAAACTTCTTTGTGTTCTGTGAAATCATCTCACAGAGTTACAGCTTTCCCCTCGAGAAGCCTTTCGCTAAGACAGTTCTTGTGGAATTGGCAAAGTGATATTTGAAGCCCCTAGAGGGCTATGGTGAAAAAGGAAATATCCTCAGATGAAATCTGGAAAGAAGCTTTCTGAGAAAGTGCTTTGTGTTCTGTTAATTCATCTCAAAGAGTTACATCTGTATTTCATGGATCTCTTTGCTAGCCTTATTTCTGTGGAATCTGAGAACAGATATTTCAGATCCCTTGGAAGACTATAGGACCAAAGGAAATATCCTCCGATAACAAAGAGAAAGAAGCTTTCTGGGAAACTTCCTTGTGTTCTGTGAAATCATCTCACAGAGCTACAGCTTTCCCTTCTAGAAGCCGTTCGCTAAGACAGTTCTTGTGGAATTGGCAAAGTGATATTTGGAAGCCCATAGAGGGCTATGGTGTAAAAGGAATTATCCCCAGATGAAATCTGGAAAGAAGCTTTATGAGAAACTGCTTAGTGTTCTGTTAATTCATCTCACAGAGTTACATCTGTTTTTCGTGGATCTCTTTGCTAGCCTTATTTCTGTGGATTCTGAGAACAGATATTTCGGATCCCATTGAAGACGATAGGGCCAAAGGAAATATCCTCCGATAACAAAGAGAAAGAAGCTTTCTGAGAAACTTCTTTGTGTTCTGTGAAATCATCTCACAGAGTTACAGCTTTCCCCTCAAGAAGCCTTTCGCTGAGCCAGTTCTTGTGGAATTGGCAAAGTGATATTTGGAAGCCCATAGAGGGCTATGCTGAAAAAGGAAATATCGTCAGATGAAATCTGGAAAGAAGCTTTCTGAGAAAATGCTTAGTGTTCTGTTAATTCATCTCACAGAGTTACATCTGTATTTCGTGGATCTCTATGCTAGCCTTATTTCTGTGGAATCTGAGAACAGATATTTCGTATCCCTTGGAAGACTATTGGGCCAAAGGAAATATCCTCCGATAACAAAGAGAAAGAAGCTTTCTGAGAAACTTCTTTGTGTTCTGTGAAATCATCTCACAGAGTTACAGCTTTCCCCTAAAGAAGCCTTTCGCTAAGACAGTTCTTGTGGAATTGGCAAAGTGATATTTGAAGGCCATAGAGGGCTACGGTGAAAAAGGAAATATCCTCAGATGAAATCTGGAAAGAAGCTTTCTGAGAAAATGCTTAGTGTTCTGTTAATTCATCTCACAGAGTTACATCTGTATTTCATGGATCTCTTTGCTAGCCTTATTTCTGTGGAATCTGAGAACAGATATTTCGGATCCCTTTGAAGACTATAGGGCCAAAGGAAATATCCTCCGATAATAAAGAGAAAGAAGCTTTCTGAGAAACTTCTTTGTGTTCTGTGAAATCATTTCACAGAGTTACAGCTTTCCCCTCAAGAAGCCTTTCGCTAAGACAATTCTTGTGGAATTGGCAAAGTGATATTTGGAAGCCCATAGAGGGTTACGGTGAAAAAGGAAATATCCTCAGATGAAATCTGGAAAGAAGCTTTCTGAGAAACTGCTTAGTGTTCTATTAATACATCTCACAGAGTTACATCTGTATTTCGTGGATCTCTTTGCTAGCCTTATTTCTGTGGAATCTGAGAACAGATATTTCGGATCCCTTGGAAGACTATGGGGCCAAAGGAAATATCCTCCGATAACAAAGAGAAAGAAGCTTTCTGAGAAACTTCTTTGTGTTCTGTGAAATCATCTAACAGAGTTAGAGCTTTCCCCTCAAGAAGCCTTTCGCTAAGACAGTTCTTGTGGAATTGGCAAAGTGATATTTGGAAGTCCAAAGAGGGCTATGGTGAAAAAGGAAATATCCTCAGATGAATTCTGGAAAGAAGATTTCTGAGAAACTGCTTGGTGTTCTGTTAATTCATCTCACAGAGTTACATCTGTATTTCGTGGATCTCTTTTCTAGACTTATTTCTGTGGAAACTGAGAACAGATACTTCGGATCCCTTTGAAGATTATAGGGCCAAAGGAAATATCCTCCGATAACAACGAGAAAGAAGCTATCTGAGAAACTTCTTTGTATTCTGTGAAATCATCTCACAGAGTTACAGCTTTCTTCTCAAGAAGCCTTTCGCTAAGACAGTTCTTGTGGAATTGGCAAAGTGATATTTGGAAGCCCTTAGAGGGCTATGGTGAAAAAGGAAATATCCTCAGATGAAATCTGGAAAGAAGCTTTCTGAGAAACTGCTTATTGTTCTGTTAATTCATCTCAGAGAGTTACATCTGTATTTCGTGGATCTCTTTGGTATCCTTATTTCTGTGGAATCTGAGAACAGATATTTCGGATCCCTTGGAAGATTATAGGGCCAAAGGAAATATCCTCCGATAACAAAGAGAAAGAAGCTTTCTGAGAAACTTCTTTGTATTTTGTGAAATCATCTCACAGAGTTACAGCTTTCCCCTCAAGGAGCCTTTCGCTAACACAGTTCTTGTGGAATTCGCAAAGTGACATTTGGAAGCCCATAGAGGGCGATGGTGAAAAAGGAAATATCGTCAGATGAAATCTGGAAAGAAGCTTTATAAGAAACTGCTTAGTGTTCTGTTAATTCATCTCACAGAGTTACATCTGTTTTTCGTGGATCTCTTTGCTAGCCTCATTTCTGTGGATTCTGAGAACAGATATTTCGGATCCCTTTGAAGGCGATATGGCCCAAGGAAATATCCTCCGATAATAAAGAGAAAGAAGCTTTCTGAGAAACTTCTTTGTGTTCTGTGAAATCATCTCACAGAGTTACAGCTTTCACCTCAAGAAGCCTTTCGCTAAGACAGTTCTTGTGGAATTGGCAAAGTGATATTTGGAAGCCCATAGAGGGATATGGTGAAAATGGAAATATCCTCAGATGAAATCTGGAAAGAAGCTTTCTGAGAAACTGCTTAGTGTTCTGTTAATTGATCTCACTGAGATTCATCTGTATTTCGTGCATCTCTTTGCTAGCCTTATTTCTGTGGAATCTGAGAACAGATATTTCGGATCCCTTTGAAGACTATAGGGCGAAAGGAAATATCCTCTGATTACAAAGAGAAAGAAGCTTTCTGAGAAACTTCTTTGTGTTCTATGAAATCATCTCACAGAGTTACATCTTTCCCCTCAAGAAGCCTTTCGCTAAGACAGTTCTTGTGGAATTGGCAAAGTGATATTTGGAAGCCCATAGAGCGCCATGGTGAAAATGGAAATATCCTCTGATGAAATCTGGAAAGAAGCTTTCTGAGAAAGTACTGAGTGTTCTGTTAATTCATCTCACAGAGTTACATCTGTATTTCGTGGATCTCTTTGCTAGACTTATTTCTGTGGAATCTGACAACAGATATTTTGGATCCCTTGGAAGACTACAGGGCCAAAGGGAATATCCTCCGATAACAAAGAGAAAGAATCTTTCTGTGAAACTTCTTTGTGTTCTGTGAAATCATCTCACAGAGTTACAGCTTTCGCCTCAAGTAGCCATTCGCTAAGACAGTTCTTGTGGAATTGGCAAAGTGATATTTGGAAGCCCATAGAGGGCTATGGTGAAAAAGAAAATATCCTCAGATGAAATCTGGAAAGAAGCTTTGTTAGAAAGTGCTTAGTGTTCTGTTAATTCATCTCACAGAGTTACATCTGTATTTCGTGGATCTCTTTGCAAGCCTTATTTCTGTGGAATCTGAGAACAGATATTTCGGATCCCTTGGAAGACTACTGGGCCAAAGGAAATATCCTCCGATAACAAAGAGAAAGAAGCTTTCTGAGAAACTTCTTTGTGTTCTGTGAAATCATCTCACAGAGTTACAGCTTTCCCCTCAAGAAGCCTTTCGCTAAGACAGTTCTTGTGGAATTGGCAAAGTGATATTTGGAAGCCCATAGAAGGCTATGGTGAAAAAGAAAATATCCTCAGATGAAATCTGGAAAGAAGCTTTCTGAGAAACTGCTTAGTGTTCTGTTAATTCATCTCACAGAGTTACATCTGTATTTCGTGGATCTCCTTGCTAGCCTTATCTCTGTAGAATCTGAGAACAGATATTTCGGATCCCTTTGAAGACTATAGGGCCAAGGAAATATCCTCCGATAACAAAGAGAAAGAACCTTTCTGAGAAACTTCTTTGTGTTCTGTGAAATCATCTCACAGAGTTACAGCTTTCCACTCAAGAAGCCTTTCACTAAGACAGTTCTTGTGGAATTGGCAAAATGATATTTGGAAGCCCATGTAGGGCTATGGTGAAAAAGGAAATATCCTCAGATGAAATCTGGAAAGAAGCTTTATGAGAAACTGCTTAGTGTTCTATTAATTCATCTCACAGTGCTATATCTGTATTTCGTGGATCTCTTTGCTAGCCTTATTTCTGCAGAGTCTGAGAACAGATATTTCAGATCCCTTGGAAGACTATAGGACCAAAGGAAATATCCTCCGATAACAAAGAGAAAGAAGCTTTCTGGGAAACTTCCTTGTGTTCTGTGAAATCATCTCACAGAGCTACAGCTTTCCCTTCTAGAAGCCGTTCGCTAAGACAGTTCTTGTGGAATTGGCAAAGTGATATTTGGAAGCCCATAGAGGGCTATGGTGTAAAAGGAATTATCCCCAGATGAAATCTGGAAAGAAGCTTTATGAGAAACTGCTTAGTGTTCTGTTAATTCATCTCACAGAGTTACATCTGTTTTTCGTGGATCTCTTTGCTAGCCTTATTTCTGTGGATTCTGAGAACAGATATTTCGGATCCCTTTGAAGACGATAGGGCCAAAGGAAATATCCTCCGATAATAAAGAGAAAGAAGCTTTCTGAGAAACTTCTTTGTGTTCTGTGAAATCTTCTCACAGAGTTACAGCTTTCACCTCAAGTAGCCTTTCGCTAAGACAGTTCTTGTGGAATTGGCAAAGTGATATTTGGAAGCCCATAGAGGGCTATGGTGAAAAAGGAAACATCCTCAGGTGAAATCTGGAAAGAAGCTTTCTGAGAAAGTGCTTACTGTTCTGTTAATTCATCTCTGAGATTTACATCTGTATTTCGTGGATCTCTTTGCTAGCCTTATTTCTGTGGAATCTGAGAACAGATATTTCAGATCCCTTTGAAGACTATAGGGCCAAAGGAAATATCCTCCGATAACAAAGAGAAAGAAGCTTTCTGAGAAACTTCTTTGTGTTCTGTGAAATCATCTCACAGAGTTACAGCTTTCCCCTCAAGAAGCCTTTCGCTGAGCCAGTTCTTGTGGAATTGGCAAAGTGATATTTGGAAGCCCATAGAGGGCTATGCTGAAAAAGGAAATATCGTCAGATGAAATCTGGAAAGAAGCTTTCTGAGAAAATGCTTAGTGTTCTGTTAATTCATCTCACAGAGTTACATCTGTATTTCGTGGATCTCTATTCTAGCCTTATTTCTGTGGAATCTGAGAACAGATATTTCGTATCCCTTGGAAGACTATTGGGCCAAAGGAAATATCCTCCGATAACAAAGAGAAAGAAGCTTTCTGAGAAACTTCTTTGTGTTCTGTGAAATCATCTCACAGAGTTACAGCTTTCCCCTAAAGAAGCCTTTCGCTAAGACAGTTCTTGTGGAATTGGCAAAGTGATATTTGAAGCCCATAGAGGGCTATGGTGAAAAAGGAAATATCCTCAGATGAAATCTGGAAAGAAGCTTTCTGAGAAACTGCTTAGTGTTCTGTTAATTCATCTCACAGAGTCACATCTGTATTTCATGGATCTCTTTGCTAGCCTTATTTCTGTGGAATCTGAGAACAGATATTTCGGATCCCTTTGAAGACTATAGCGCCAAAGGAAATATCCTCCGATAACAAAGAGAAAGAAGCTTTCTGAGAAACTTCTTTGTGTTCTGTGAAATCATCTCACAGAGTTACAGCTTTCCCCTCAAGAAGCCTTTCGCTAAGACAATTCTTGTGGAATTGGCAAAGTGATATTTGGAAGCCCATAGAGGGCTACGGTGAAAAAGGAAATATCCTCAGATGAAATCTGGAAAGAAGCTTTCTGAGAAACTGCTTAGTGTTCTATTAATTCATCTCACAGAGTTACATCTGTATTTCGTGGATCTCTTTGCTAGCCTTATTTCTGTGGAATCTGAGAACAGATATTTCGGATCCCTTGGAAGACTACTGGGCCAAAGGAAATATCCTCCGATAACAAAGAGAAAGAAGCTTTCTGAGAAACTTCTTTGTGTTCTGTGAAATCATCTCACAGAGTTACAGCTTTCCCCTCAAGAAGCCTTTCGCTAAGACAGTTCTTGTGGAATTGGCAAAGTGATATTTGGAAGCCCATAGAAGGCTATGGTGAAAAAGAAAATATCCTCAGATGAAATCTGGAAAGAAGCTTTCTGAGAAACTGCTTAGTGTTCTGTTAATTCATCTCACAGAGTTACATCTGTATTTCGTGGATCTCCTTGCTAGCCTTATCTCTGTAGAATCTGAGAACAGATATTTCGGATCCCTTTGAAGACTATAGGGCCAAGGAAATATCCTCCGATAACAAAGAGAAAGAACCTTTCTGAGAAACTTCTTTGTGTTCTGTGAAATCATCTCACAGAGTTACAGCTTTCCACTCAAGAAGCCTTTCACTAAGACAGTTCTTGTGGAATTGGCAAAATGATATTTGGAAGCCCATGTAGGGCTATGGTGAAAAAGGAAATATCCTCAGATGAAATCTGGAAAGAAGCTTTATGAGAAACTGCTTAGTGTTCTATTAATTCATCTCACAGTGCTATATCTGTATTTCGTGGATCTCTTTGCTAGCCTTATTTCTGCAGAGTCTGAGAACAGATATTTCAGATCCCTTGGAAGACTATAGGACCAAAGGAAATATCCTCCGATAACAAAGAGAAAGAAGCTTTCTGGGAAACTTCCTTGTGTTCTGTGAAATCATCTCACAGAGCTACAGCTTTCCCTTCTAGAAGCCGTTCGCTAAGACAGTTCTTGTGGAATTGGCAAAGTGATATTTGGAAGCCCATAGAGGGCTATGGTGTAAAAGGAATTATCCCCAGATGAAATCTGGAAAGAAGCTTTATGAGAAACTGCTTAGTGTTCTGTTAATTCATCTCACAGAGTTACATCTGTTTTTCGTGGATCTCTTTGCTAGCCTTATTTCTGTGGATTCTGAGAACAGATATTTCGGATCCCTTTGAAGACGATAGGGCCAAAGGAAATATCCTCCGATAATAAAGAGAAAGAAGCTTTCTGAGAAACTTCTTTGTGTTCTGTGAAATCTTCTCACAGAGTTACAGCTTTCACCTCAAGTAGCCTTTCGCTAAGACAGTTCTTGTGGAATTGGCAAAGTGATATTTGGAAGCCCATAGAGGGCTATGGTGAAAAAGGAAACATCCTCAGGTGAAATCTGGAAAGAAGCTTTCTGAGAAAGTGCTTACTGTTCTGTTAATTCATCTCTGAGATTTACATCTGTATTTCGTGGATCTCTTTGCTAGCCTTATTTCTGTGGAATCTGAGAACAGATATTTCAGATCCCTTTGAAGACTATAGGGCCAAAGGAAATATCCTCCGATAACAAAGAGAAAGAAGCTTTCTGAGAAACTTCTTTGTGTTCTGTGAAATCATCTCACAGAGTTACAGCTTTCCCCTCAAGAAGCCTTTCGCTGAGCCAGTTCTTGTGGAATTGGCAAAGTGATATTTGGAAGCCCATAGAGGGCTATGCTGAAAAAGGAAATATCGTCAGATGAAATCTGGAAAGAAGCTTTCTGAGAAAATGCTTAGTGTTCTGTTAATTCATCTCACAGAGTTACATCTGTATTTCGTGGATCTCTATGCTAGCCTTATTTCTGTGGAATCTGAGAACAGATATTTCGTATCCCTTGGAAGACTATTGGGCCAAAGGAAATATCCTCCGATAACAAAGAGAAAGAAGCTTTCTGAGAAACTTCTTTGTGTTCTGTGAAATCATCTCACAGAGTTACAGCTTTCCCCTAAAGAAGCCTTTCGCTAAGACAGTTCTTGTGGAATTGGCAAAGTGATATTTGAAGCCCATAGAGGGCTATGGTGAAAAAGGAAATATCCTCAGATGAAATCTGGAAAGAAGCTTTCTGAGAAAGTGCTTAGTGTTCTGTTAATTCATCTCACAGAGTCACATCTGTATTTCATGGATCTCTTTGCTAGCCTTATTTCTGTGGAATCTGAGAACAGATATTTCGGATCCCTTTGAAGACTATAGCGCCAAAGGAAATATCCTCCGATAACAAAGAGAAAGAAGCTTTCTGAGAAACTTCTTTGTGTTCTGTGAAATCATCTCACAGAGTTACAGCTTTCCCCTCAAGAAGCCTTTCGCTAAGACAATTCTTGTGGAATTGGCAAAGTGATATTTGGAAGCCCATAGAGGGCTACGGTGAAAAAGGAAATATCCTCAGATGAAATCTGGAAAGAAGCTTTCTGAGAAACTGCTTAGTGTTCTATTAATTCATCTCACAGAGTTACATCTGTATTTCGTGGATCTCTTTGCTAGCCTTATTTCTGTGGAATCTGAGAACAGATATTTCGGATCCCTTGGAAGACTATGGGGCCAAAGGAAATATCCTCTGATAACAAAGAGAAAGAAGCTTTCTGAGAAACGTCTTTGTGTTCTGTGAAATCATCTAACAGAGTTAGAGCTTTCCCCTCAAGAAGCCTTTCCCTAAGACAGTTCTTGTGGAATTGGCAAAGTGATATTTGGAAGTCCATAGAGGGCGATAGTGAAAAAGGAAATATCGTCAGATGAAATCTGGAAAGAAGCTTTATGAGAAACTGCTTAGTGTTCTGTTAATTCATCTCACAGAGTTACATCTGTTTTTCGTGGATCTCTTTGCTTGCCTTATTTCTGTGGGTTCTGAGAACAGATATTTCGGATCCCTTTGAAGAAGATAGGGCCAAAGGAAATATCCTCCGATAATAAAGAGAAAGAAGCTTTCTGAGAAACTTCTTTGTGTTCTGTGAAATCATCTCACAGAGTTACAGCTTTCCCCTCAAGAAGCCTTTCGCTAAGAAAGTTCTTGTGGAATTGGCAAAGTGATATTTGGAAGCCAATGGAGGGCCATGGTGAAAATGGAAATATCCTCAGATGAAATCTGGAAAGAAGCTTTCTGAGAAACTGCTTAGTGTTCTGTTAATTGATCTCACTGAGTTACATCTGTATTTCGTGGATCTCTTTGCTAGCCTTATTACTGTGGTAACTGAGAACAGATATTTCGGATCCCTTTGAAGACTTTAGGGCCAAAGGAAATATCCTCCGATAACAAAGAGAAAGGTTTCTGAGAAAGTTCTTTGTGTTCTGTGAAATCATCTCACAGAGTTACAGCTTTCCCCTCAAGAAGCCTTTCGCTAAGACAGTTCTTGTGGAATTGGCAAGGTGATATTTGGAAGCCCATAGAGGGCTATGGTGAAAAAGGAAATATCCTCAGATGAAATCTGGAAAGAAGCTTTCTGAGAAACTGCTTAGTGTTCTGTTAATTCTTCTCAGAGAGTTACATCTGTATTTCGTGGATCTCTTTGCTAGCCTTATTTCTGTGGATTCTGAGAACAGATATTTCGGATCCCTTTGAAGACTATAGTGCCAAAGGAAATATCCTCCGATAACAAAGAGAAAGAAGCTTTCTGAGAAACTTCTTTGTGTTCTGTGAAATCATCCCACAGAGTTACAGCTTTCCCCTCAAGAAGCCTTTCACTAAGAAAGTTCTTGTGGAATTGGCAAAGTGATATATGGAAGCCCATAGAGGGCTATGGTGAAAAAGGAAATATCCTCAGATGAAATATGGAAAGAAGCTTTCTGAGAAACTGCTCTCTGATATGTAACTTCCACTCACAGAGTTACATCTGTATTTCGTGGATCTCTTTGCTAGTCTTATTTCTGTGCAATCTGAGAACAGATATATCGGATCCTTTTGAAGATTATAGGGCCAAAGCAAATAACTTCCGATAACAAAGAGAAAGAAGCTTTCTGAGAAACTTCTTTGTATTCTGTGAAATCATCTCACAGAGTTACAGCTTTCCCCTCAAGAAGCCTTTCCCTAAGACAGTTCTTGTGGAAATGGCAAAGTGATATTTGGAAGTCCGTAGAGGGCTATGGTGAAAAAGGAAATATCGTGAGATGAAATCTGTAAAGAAGCTTTCTGAGAAAGTGCTTAGTGTTCTGCTAATTCATCTCACAGAGTTACATCTGTATTTCGTGGATCTCTTTGCTAGCCTTATTTCTGTGGAATCTGAGAACAGATATTTCGGATCCCTTTGAAGACTATAGGGACAAAGGAAATTTCTTCCGATAAGAAAGAGATAGCAGCTTTCTGAGAAACTTCTCTGTGTTCTGTGAAATCATCTCACAGAGTTACAGCTTTCCCCTCAAGAAGCCTTTCGCTAAGACAGTTCTTGTGGAATTGGCAAAGTGATAGTTGGAAGCCCATAGAGGGCTATGGTGAAAATGGAAATATCCTCAGATGAAATCTGGAAAGAAGATTTCTGAGAAACTGCTTAGTGTTCTGTTAATTCATCTCACAGAGTTACATCTGTATTTCGTGGAACTCTTTGCTAGCCTTATTTCTGTGGAATCTGAGAACAGATATTTCGGATCCCTTTGAAGACGATAGGGCCAAAGGAAATATCCTCCGATAACAAAGAGAAAGAAGCTTTCTGAGAAACTTCTTTGTATTCTGTGAAATCATCTCACAGAGTTACAGCTTTTCCCTCAAGAAGCCTTTCGCTAAGACAGTTTTTGTGGAATTGGCAAAGTGATATTTGGAAGCCCATAGAGGGCTATGGTGAAAAAGGAAATATCCTAAGAAGAAATCTGGAAAGAAGCTGTCTGAGAATCTGCTTAGTTTTCTATTAATTCATCTAACAGAGTTACATCTGTATTTCGTGCATCTCTTTGCTAGCCTTATTTCTGTGGAATCTGAGAAGAGATATTTCGAATCCCTTTGAAGACAATAGGGCCAAAGGAACTATCCTCCGATAACAAAGAGAAAGAAGCTTTCTGAGAGACTTCTTTGTGTTTTGTGAAATCATCTCACAGAGTTACAGCTTTCCCATCAAGTAGCCTTTCGCTAAGACACTTCTTGTTGAATTGGGAAAGTGATATTTCGAAGCCCATAGAGGGCTATGGTGAAAAAGGAAATATCCACAGATGAAATCTGGAAAGAAGATTTCTGAGAAACTGCTTAGTGTTCTGTTAATTCATCTCTCACAGTTACATCTGTATTTCGTGGATCTCTTTGGTAGCCTTATTTCTGTGGAATCTGAGAACAGATATTTCGGATACCTTGGAATACTATAGGGCCAAAGGAAATATCCTCCGATAACAAAGAGAAAGAAGCTTTCTGAGAAACTTCTTTGTGTTCTGTGAAATCATCATACAGAGTTAAGCTTTCCCCTCAAGAAGCCTTTCGCTAAGACAGTTCTTGTGGAATTGGCAAAGTGATATTTGGAAGCCAATAGAGGGCTATAGTGAAAAAGGAAATATCCTCAGATGAAATCTGGAAAGAAGCTTTCTGAGAAACTGCTTAGTGTTCTGTTAGTTCATCTCAGAGAGTTACATCTGTATTTCGTGGATCTCTTTGCTAGCCTTATTTCTGTGGAATCTGAGAACAGATATTTCGGATCCCTATGAAGACTATATTGCCAAAGGAAATATCCTCCGATAACAAAGAGAAAGATGCTTTCTGAGAAACTTCTTTGTGTTCTGTGAAATCATCTCACAGAGTTACAGCTTTCCCCTCAAGAAGCCTTTCGCTAAGACAGTTCTTGTGCAATTGGCAAAGTGATATTTGGAAGCCCATAGAGGGCTGTGGTGAAAAAGGAAATATCCTCAGATGAAATCTGGAAAGAAGATTTCTGAGAAACTGCTTAGTCTTCTGTTAATTCATCTCACAGAGTTACATCTGTATTTAGTGGATCTCTTTGCTAGCCTTATTTCTGTGGAATCTGAGAACAGATATTTCGGATCCCTTGGAAGACTATAGGACCAAAGGAAATATCCTCCGATAACAAAGAGAAAGAAGCTTTCTGAGGAACTTCTTTGTGTTCTGTGAAATCATCTGACAGAGTTACAGCTTTCCCCTCAAGAAGCCTTTCGCTAAGACAGTTCTTGTGGAATTGGCAAAGTGATATTTGGAAGCCAATAGAAGGCTATGTTGAAAAAGGAAATATCCTCAGATGAAATCTGGAAAGAAGCTTTGTGAGAAAGTGGTTAGTGTTCTGTTAATTCATCTCACAGAATTACATCTGTATTTCGTGGATCTCTTTGCTAGCCTTATTTCTGTGGAATCTGAGAACAGATATTTCGGATCCCTTTGAAGTCTATAGGGCCAAAGGAAATATCCTCCGATAACAAAGAGAAAGAAGCTTTCTGAGAAACTTCTTTGTGTTCTGTGAAATCATCTCACAGAGTTACAGCTTTCCCTTCAAGAAGCCTTTCGCTAAGACAGTTCTTGTGGAATTGGCAAAGTGATATTTGGAAGCCCATAGAGGGCTATGGTGAAAAAGGAAATATCGTCAGAAGAAATCTGGAAAGAAGCTTTCTGAGAAACTGCTTAGTGTTCTGTTAATTCATCTCACAGAGTTACATCTGTATTTCGTGGAACTCTTTGCTAGCCTTATTTCTGTGGAATCTGAGAACAGATAATTTGGATCCCTTGGAAGACTATAGGGCCAAAGGAAATATCCTCCGATAACAAAGAGAAAGAAGCTTTCTGAGAAACTTCTTTGTGTTCTGTGAAATCATCTCACAGAGTTACAGCTTTCCCCTCAAGAAGCCTTTCGCTAAGACTGTTCTTGTGGAATTGGCAAAGTGATATTTGGAAGCCCGTAGAGGGCAATTGTGAAAAAGGAAATATCCTCAGATGAAATCTGGAAAGAAGCTTTCCTACAAAATGCTTAGTGTTCTGTTAATTCATCTCACAGAGTTACATCATTATTTCGTGGATCTCTTTGCTAGCCTTATTTTTGTGGAATCTGAGAACAGATATTTCGGATCCCTTTGAAGACTATAGGGCCAAAGGAAATATCCCCCGATAACAAAGAGAAAGAAGCTTTTTGAGAAACTTCTTTGTGTTCTGTGAAATCATCCCACAGAGTTACAGCTTTCCCCTCAAGAAGCCTTTCACTAAGACAGTTCTTGTGGAATTGGCAAAGTGATATATGGAAGCCCATAGAGGGCTATGGTGAAAAAGGAAATATCCTCAGATGAAATATGGAAAGAAGCTTTCTGAGAAACTGCTCTCTGATATGTAACTTCCACTCACAGAGTTACATCTGTATTTCGTGGATCTCTTTGCTAGTCTTATTTCTGTGCAATCTGAGAACAGATATATCGGATCCTTTTGAAGATTATAGGGCCAAAGCAAATAACTTCCGATAACAAAGAGAAAGAAGCTTTCTGAGAAACTTCTTTGTATTCTGTGAAATCATCTCACAGAGTTACAGCTTTCCCCTCAAGAAGCCTTTCCCTAAGACAGTTCTTGTGGAAATGGCAAAGTGATATTTGGAAGTCCGAAGAGGGCTATGGTGAAAAAGGAAATATCGTGAGATGAAATCTGTAAAGAAGCTTTCTGAGAAAGTGCTTAGTGTTCTGCTAATTCATCTCACAGAGTTACATCTGTTATTCGTGGATCTCTTTGCTAGCCTTATTTCTGTGGGTTCTGAGAACAGATATTTCGGATCCCTTTGAAGAAGATAGGGCCAAAGGAAATATCCTCCGATAATAAAGAGAAAGAAGCTTTCTGAGAAACTTCTTTGTGTTCTGTGAAATCATCTCACAGAGTTACAGCTTTCCCCTCAAGAAGCCTTTCGCTAAGAAAGTTCTTGTGGAATTGGCAAAGTGATATTTGGAAGCCCATGGAGTGCCATGGTAAAAATGGAAATATCCTCAGATGAAATATGGAAAGAAGCTTTCTGAGAAACTGCTTAGTGTTCTGTTAATTGATCTCACTGAGTTTCATCTGTATTTCGTGGATCTCTTTGCTAGCCTTATTTCTGTGGAATCTGAGAATAGATATTTCGGATCCCTTGGAAGACTATAGGGCCAAAGGAAATATCCTCCGATAACAAAGAGAAGGAAGCTTTCTGAGAAATTTCTTTGTGTTCGGTGAAATCATCTCCCAGAGTTACAGGTTTCCCCTCAAGAAGCCTTTCGCTAAGACAGTTCTTGTGGAATTGGCAAAGTGATATTTGGAAGCCCTTAGAGGGCTATGGTGAAAAAGGAAATATCCTCAGATGAAATCTGGAAAGAAGCTTTCTGAGAAACTGCTTAGTGTTCTATTAATTCATCTCACAGAGTTACATCTGTATTTCGTGGATCTCTTTGCTAGCCTTATTTCTGTGGAATCTGAGAACAGATATTTCGGATCCCTTTGAAGACTATAGGGCCAAAGGAAATATCCTCCGATAACAAAGAGAAAGAAGCTTTCTGAGAAACGTCTTTGTGTTCTGTGAAATCATCTCACAGAGTTACAGCTTTCCCATCAAGAAGCCTTTCGCCAAGACAGTTCTTGTGGAATTGGCAAAGTGATATTTGGAAGTCCATAGAGAGCTATGGTTAAAAAGGAAATATCCTCAGATGAAATCGGGAAAGAAGATTTCTGAGAAACTGCTTAGTGTTCTGTTAATTCATCTAACAGAGTTACATCTGTATTTCGTGGATCTCTTTGCTAGCCTTATTACTGTGGAAACTGAGAACAGATATTTCGGATCCCTTTGAAGATTACAGGGCCAAAGGAAATATCCTCCGATAACAAAGAGAAAGAAGCTTTCTGAGAAACTTCTTTGTATTTTGTGAATTCATCTCACAGAGATCCAGCTTCCCCCTCAAGAAGCCTTTCGCTAAGACAGTTCTTGTGGAATTGGCAAAGTGATATTTGGAAGCCCTTAGAGGACTATTGTGAAAAAGGAAATATCGTCAGATGAAATCTGGAAAGAAGCTTTCTGAGAAACTGCTTAGTGTTCTCTTAATTCATCTCACAGAGTTACATCTGTGTTTCGTGGATCTCTTTGCTAGCCTTATTTCTGTGGAATCTGAGAACAGATATTTCGGATCCCTTTGAAGACTATAGAGCCAAAGGAAATATCCTCCGATAACAAAGAGAAAGAAGATTTCTGAGAAACTTCTTTGTGTTCTGTGAAATCATCTCACAGAGTTACCGCTTTCCCCTCAAGAAGCCTTTCATTAAGACAGTTCTTGTGGAATTGGCAAAGTGATATTTGGAACCCCTAGAGGGCTACGGTGAAAAAGGAAATATCGTCAGAAGAAATCTGTAAAGAAGCTTTCTGAGAAACTGCTTAGTGTTCTGTTAATTCATCTCACAGAGTTACATCTGTATTTCGTGGATATCTTTGCTAGCCTTATTGCTGTGGAATCTCAGAACAGATATTTCGGATCCCTTTGAAGACTACAGGGCCAAAGGAAATATCCTCCGATAACAAAGAGAAAGAAGATTTCTGAGAAACTTCTTTGTGTTCTGTGAAATCATCTCACAGAGTTACAGCTTTCCCCTCAAGAAGCCTTTCGCTAAGACAGTTCTTGTGGAATTGGCAAAGTGATATTTGGAAGCCCATAGAGGGCTATGGTGAAAAAGGAATTATCCTCAGATGAAATCTGGAAAGAAGATTTCTGAGAAACTGCTTAGTGTCCTGTTAATTCATCTCATAGAGTTGAATCTGTATTTCGTGGATCTCTTTGCTAGCCTTATTTCTGTGTAATGTGAGAACAGATATTTCGGATCCGTTTGAAGACTATACGTCCAAAGGAAGTATCCTCCGATAACAAAGAGAAAGAAGCTTTCTGAGAATATTCTTTGTGTTCTGTGAAATCATCTCACAGAGTTACAGCTTTCCCCTCAAGAAGCCTTTCGTTAAGACAGTTCGTGTGGAATTGGCAAAGTGATATTTGGAAGCCAATAGAGGGCTATGCTGAAAAAGGAAATATCCTCAGATGAAATCTGGAAAGAAGCATTATGAGAAACTGCTCTGTGATATGTGACTTCCAGTCACAGAGTTACATCTCTATTTCGTGGATCTTTTGCTAGCCTTATTTCTATGGAATCTGAGAACAGATATTTCGGATCCTTTTGCAGACTACAGGGGCAAAGGAAATACCCTCCGATAACAAAGAGAAAGAAGCTCTCTGAGAAACTTCTTTGTGTTCTGTGAAATCATCTCACAGAGTTACAGCTTTCCCCTCAAGAAGCTTTTCGCTAAGACAGTTCTTGTGGAAATGGCAAAGTGATATTTGGAAACCATAGAGGGCTATGGTGAAAATGGAAATATCCTCAGATGAAATCTGAAAAGAAGCTTTCTGAGAAACTGCTTAGTGTTCTGTTAATTCATCTCACAGAGTTACATCTGTATTTCGTGGATCTCTTTGCTAGCCTTATTTCGGTGGAATCTGAGAACAGATATTTCGTATCCCTTGGAAGACTATTGGGCCAAAGGAAATATCCTCCGATAACAAAGAGAAAGAAGCTTTCTGGAAACTTCTTTCTTTTCTGTGAAATCATCTCACAGAGTTACAGCTTTCCCCTCAAGAAGCCTTTCGCTAAGACAGTTCTTGTGGAATTGGCAAACTGATATTTGGAAGGCCATGGTGGGCCATGGGGAAAATGGAAATATCCTCAGAAGAAATCTGGAAAGAAGCTTTCTGAGAAACTGCTTAGTGTTCTGTTAATTGATCTCACAGAGTTACATCTCTGTTTCGTGGATCTCTTTGCTAGACTTATTTCTGTGGAATCTGAGAACAGATATTTCGGATCCCTTTGAAGACTATAGTGACAAAGGAAATATCTTCCGATAAGAAAGAGAAAGAAGCTTTCTGAGAAACTTCTCTGTGTTCTGTGAAATCATCTCACATAGTTACAGCTTTCCCCTCAAGAAGCCTTTCGCTAAGACAGTTCTTGTGGAATTGGCAAAGTGATATTTGGAAGCCCATAGAGGGCTATGGTGAAAATGGAAATATTATCAGATGAAATCTGGAAAGAAGATTTCTGAGAAACTGCTTAGTGTTCTGTTAATTCATCTCACAGAGTTACATCTGTATTTCTTGGAACTCTTTGCTAGCCTTATTTCTGTGTAATCTGAGAACAGATATTTTGGATCCCTTGGAAGACTATAGGGCCAAAGGAAATATCCTCCGATAACAAAGATAAAGAAGCTTTCTGAGAAACTTCTTTGTGTTCTGTGAAATCATCTCACAGAGTAACAGCTTTTCCCTCTAGAAGCCTTTCGCTAAGACAGTTCTTGTGGAATTGGCAAAGTGATATTTGGAAGCCCATAGAGGGCTATGGTGAAAAAGGAAATATCCTCAGATGAAATCTGGCAAGAAGATTTCTGAGAAACTGCTTAGTGTTCTGTTAATTCATCTCACAGAGTTGCATCTGTATTTCGTGGATCTCTTTGCTAGCCTTATTTCTGTGGAATCTGAGAACACATATTTCGGATCCCTTGCAAGACTAGAGGACCAAAGGAAATATCCTCCGATAACAAAGAGAAAGAAGCTTTCTGAGAAACTTCTTTGTGTTCTGTGAAATCATCTCACAGAGTTACAGCTTTCCCCTCAAGCAGCCTTTCGCTGAGACTGTTCTTGTGGAATTGGCAAAGTGATATTTGAAAGCCCATAGAGGGCTATGGTGAAAAAGGAAATATCCTCAGATGAAATCTGGAAAGAAGCTTTCTGAGAAACTGCTTAGTGTTCTGTTAATTCATCCAACAGAGTTACATCTGTATTTCGTTGATCTCTTTGATAGCCTTATTTCTGTGGAATCTGAGAACAGATATTTCGGATCCCTTTGAAGACGATAAGGCCAAAGGAAATATCCTCCGATAACAAAGAGAAAGAAGCTTTCTGAGAAACTTCTTTGTGTTCTGTGAAATCATCTCACAGAGTTACAGATTTCCCCTCAAGAAGCCTTTCGCTTAGACACTTCTTGTGGAAATGGCAAAGTGATATTTGGAAGCCATAGAGGGCTGTGGTGAAAATGGAAATATCCTCAAATGAAATCTGGAAAGAAGCTTTCTGAGAAACTGCTTAGTGTTCTGTTAATTCATCTCACAGAGTTACATCTGTATTTCGTGGATCTCTTGGTAGCCTTATTTCTGTGGAATCTGAGAACAGATATTTCGGATCCCTTTGAAGACTATAGGGCCAAAGGAAATATCCTCTGATAACAAAGAGAAAAAAGCTTTCTGAGAAACTTCTTTGCGTTCTGTGAAATCATCTCACAGAGTTACAGCTTTCCCCTCAAGAAGCATTTCGCTAGGACAGTTCTTGTGTAATTGGCAAAGTCATATTTGGAAGTCCATAGAGGGCTATGGTGAAAAAGGAAATATCCTCAGATGAAATCTGGAAAGAAGCTTTCTGAGAAACTGCTTAGTGTTCTGTTAATTCATCTCACAGAGTTACATCTGTATTTCGTGCATCTCTTTGCTAGCCTTATTTCTGTGGAATCTGAGAACAGATATTTCGGATCCCTTTGCAGACTATATGGCCAAAGGAAATATCCTCCGATAACAAAGAGAAAGAAGCTTTCTGAGAAACTTCTTTGTGTTCTGTGAAATCATCTCACAGAGTTACAGCTTTCCCCTCAAGAAGCCTTTCTTTAAGACAGTTCGTGTGGAATTGGCAAAGTGATATTTCGAAGCCCATAGAGGGCTATGCTGAAAAAGGAAATATCCTCAGATGAAATCTGGAAAGAAGCATTATGAGAAACTGCTCTGTGATATGTGACTTCCAGTCACAGAGTTACATCTCTATTTCGTGGATCTTTTGCTAGCCTTATTTCTATGGAATCTGAGAACAGATATTTCGGATCCTTTTGCAGACTACAGGGCCAAAGGAAATATCCTCCGATAACAAAGAGAAAGAAGCTCTCTGAGAAACTTCTTTGTGTTCTGTGAAATCATCTCACAGAGTTACAGCTTTCCCCTCAAGAAGCTTTTCGCTAAGACAGTTCTTGTGGAAATGGCAAAGTGATATTTGGAAGCCATAGAGGGCTATGGTGAAAATGGAAATATCCTCAGATGAAATCTGGAAAGAAGCTTTCTGAGAAACTGCTTAGTGTTCTGTTAATTCATCTCACAGAGTTACATCTGTATTTCGTGGATCTCTTTGCTAGCCTTATTTCTGTGGATTCTGAGAACAGATATTTCGGATCCCTTGGAAGACTATTGGGCCAAAGGAAATATCCTCCGATAACAAAGAGAAAGAAGCTTTCTGAGAAACTTTCTTGTGTTCTGTGAAATCATCTCACTGAGTTACAGCTTTCCCTTCAAGCAGCCTTTCGCTAAGACATTTCTTGTGGAATTGGTAAAGTGCTATTTGGAAGCCCATGGAGGGATACGGTGAAAAAGGAAATATCCTCAGATGAAATCTGGAAAGAAGCTTTCTGAGAAACTGCTTAGTGTTCTGTTAATTCATCTCACGGAGTTACATCTGTATTTCGTGGATCTCCTTGCTAGCCTTATTTCTGTGGAATCTGAGAACAGATATTTCGGATCCCTTTGAAGACTATAGGGCCAAAGGAAATATCCTCCGATATCAAAGAGAAAGAAGCTTTCTGAGAAACTTCTCTGTGTTCTGTGAAATCATCTCACAGAGTTACAGCTTTGCCCTCAAGAAGCCTTTCGCTAAGACAGTTCTTGTGGAATTGGCAAAGTGATATTTGGAAGCCCATAGAGGGCTATGGTGAAAAAGGAAATATCCTCAGATGAAATCTGGAAAGAAGCTTTCTGAGAAACTGCTTAGTGTTCTGTAAATTCATCTCACAGAGTTACATCTGCATTTCGTGTATCTCTTTCCTAGCCTTATTTCCGTGGAATCTGAGGACAGATATTTCGGATCCCTTTGAAGACTATAGGGCCAAAGGAAATATCCTCCGATAACAAAGAGAAAGAAGCTTTCTGAGAAACTTCTTTGTGTTCTGTGAAATCATCTCACAGAGTTACAGCTTTCGCCTCAAGAAGCCTTTCGCTAAGACACTTCTTGTGGAATTGGCAAAGTGATATTTGGAAGCCCATAGAGGGCTATGCTGAAAAAGGAAATATCCTCAGATGAAATCTGGAAAGAAGCATTATGAGAAACTGCTCTGTGATATGTGACTTCCAGTCACAGAGTTACATATCTATTTCGTGGATCTTTTGCTAGCCTTATTTCTATGGAATCTGAGAACAGATATTTCGGATCCTTTTGCAGACTACAGGGCCAAAGGAAATATCCTCCGATAACAAAGAGAAAGAAGCTCTCTGAGAAACTTCTTTGTGTTCTGTGAAATCATCTCACAGAGTTACAGCTTTCCCCTCAAGAAGCTTTTCGCTAAGACAGTTCTTGTGGAAATGGCAAAGTGATATTTGGAAGCCATAGAGGGCTATGGTGAAAATGGAAATATCCTCAGATGAAATCTGGAAAGAAGCTTTCTGAGAAACTGCTTAGTGTTCTGTTAAATCATCTCACAGAGTTACATCTATATTTCGTGGATCTCTTTGCTAGCCTTATTTCTGTGGATTCTGAGAACAGATATTTCGGATCCCTTGGAAGACTATTGGGCCAAAGGAAATATCCTCCGATAACAAAGAGAAAGAAGCTTTCTGACAAACTTCCTTGTGTTCTGTGAAATCATCTCACAGAGTTACAGCTTTCCCTTCAAGCAGCCTTTCGCTAAGACATTTCTTGTGGAATTGGCAAAGTGCTATTTGGAAGCCCATGGAGGGATACGGTGAAAAAGGAAATATCCTCAGATGAAATCTGGAAAGAAGCTTTCTGAGAAACTGCTTAGTGTTCTGTTAATTCATCTCACGGAGTTACATCTGTATTTCGTGGATCTCTTTGCTAGCCTTATTTCTGTGGAATCTGAGAACAGATATTTCGGATCCCTTTGAAGACTATAGGGCCAAAGGAAATATCCTCCGATATCAAAGAGAAAGAAGCTTTCTGAGAAACTTCTCTGTGTTCTGTGAAATCATCTCACAGAGTTACAGCTTTGCCCTCAAGAAGCCTTTCGCTAAGACAGTTCTTGTGGAATTGGCAAAGTGATATTTGGAAGCCCATAGAGGGCTATGGTGAAAAAGGAAATATCCTCAGATGAAATCTGGAAAGAAGCTTTCTGAGAAACTGCTTAGTGTTCTGTAAATTCATCTCACAGAGTTACATCTGCATTTCGTGTATCTCTTTCCTAGCCTTATTTCTGTGGAATCTGAGAACAGATATTTCGGATCCCTTTGAAGACTATTGGGCCAAAGGAAATATCCTCCGATAACAAAGAGAAAGAAGCTTTCTGAGAAACTTCTTTGTGTTCTGTGAAATCATCTCACAGAGTTACAGCTTTCCCCTCAAGAAGCCTTTCGCTAAGACACTTCTTGTGGAATTGGCAAAGTGATATTTGGAAGCCCATAGAGGGCTATGCTGAAAAAGGAAATATCCTCAGATGAAATCTGGAAAGAAGCATTATGAGAAACTGCTCTGTGATATGTGACTTCCAGTCACAGAGTTACATCTGTATTTCGTGGATCTCTTTTCTAGCCTTATTTCTGTGGAATCTGAGAACAGATATTTCGGATCCCTTTGAAGACTATAGGGCCAAAGGAAATATCCTTCGATAAAAAAGAGAAAGAAGATTTCTGAGAAACTTCTTTGTGTTCTGTGAAATCATCTCACAGAGTTACAGCTTTCCCCTCAAGAAGCCTTTCGCTAAGACACTTCTTGTGGAATTGGCAAAGTGATATTTGGAAGCCCATAGAGGGCTATGCTGAAAAAGGAAATATCCTCAGATGAAATCTGGAAAGAAGCATTATGAGAAACTGCTCTGTGATATGTGACTTCCAGTCACAGAGTTACATATCTATTTCGTGGATCTTTTGCTAGCCTTATTTCTATGGAATCTGAGAACAGATATTTCGGATCCTTTTGCAGACTACAGGGCCAAAGGAAATATCCTCCGATAACAAAGAGAAAGAAGCTCTCTGAGAAACTTCTTTGTGTTCTGTGAAATCATCTCACAGAGTTACAGCTTTCCCCTCAAGAAGCTTTTCGCTAAGACAGTTCTTGTGGAAATGGCAAAGTGATATTTGGAAGCCATTGAGGGCTATGGTGAAAATGGAAATATCCTCAGATGAAATCTGGAAAGAAGCTTTCTGAGAAACTGCTTAGTGTTCTGTTAATTCATCTCACAGAGTTACATCTGTATTTCGTGGATCTCTTTGCTAGCCTTATTTCTGTGGATTCTGAGAACAGATATTTCGGATCCCTTGGAAGACTATTGGGCCAAAGGAAATATCCTCCGATAACAAAGAGAAAGAAGCTTTCTGAGAAACTTCCTTGTGTTCTGTGAAATCATCTCACAGAGTTACAGCTTTCCCTTCAAGCAGCCTTTCGCTAAGACATTTCTTGTGGAATTGGCAAAGTGCTATTTGGAAGCCCATGGAGGGATACGGTGAAAAAGGAAATATCCTCAGATGAAATCTGGAAAGAAGCTTTCTGAGAAACTGCTTAGTGTTCTGTTAATTCATCTCACGGAGTTACATCTGTATTTCGTGGATCTCTTTGCTAGCCTTATTTCTGTGGAATCTGAGAACAGATATTTCGGATCCCTTTGAAGACTATAGGGCCAAAGGAAATATCCTCCGATATCAAAGAGAAAGAAGCTTTCTGAGAAACTTCTCTGTGTTCTGTGAAATCATCTCACAGAGTTACAGCTTTGCCCTCAAGAAGCCTTTCGCTAAGACAGTTCTTGTGGAATTGGCAAAGTGATATTTGGAAGCCCATAGAGGGCTATGGTGAAAAAGGAAATATCCTCAGATGAAATCTGGAAAGAAGCTTTCTGAGAAACTGCTTAGTGTTCTGTAAATTCATCTCACAGAGTTACATCTGCATTTCGTGTATCTCTTTCCTAGCCTTATTTCTGTGGAATCTGAGAACAGATATTTCGGATCCCTTTGAAGACTATTGGGCCAAAGGAAATATCCTCCGATAACAAAGAGAAAGAAGCTTTCTGAGAAACTTCTTTGTGTTCTGGGAAATCATCTCACAGAGTTACAGCTTTCGCCTCAAGAAGCCTTTCGCTAAGACACTTCTTGTGGAATTGGCAAAGTGATATTTGGAAGCCCATAGAGGGCTATGCTGAAAAAGGAAATATCCTCAGATGAAATCTGGAAAGAAGCATTATGAGAAACTGCTCTGTGATATGTGACTTCCAGTCACAGAGTTACATCTGTATTTCGTGGATCTCTTTTCTAGCCTTATTTCTGTGGAATCTGAGAACAGATATTTCGGATCCCTTTGAAGACTATGGGGCCAAAGGAAATATCCTCCGATAAAAAAGAGAAAGAAGATTTCTGAGAAACTTCTTTGTGTTCTGTGAAATCATCTCACAGAGTTACAGCTTTCCCCTCAAGAAGCCTTTGGCTAAGACAGTTCTTGTGGAATTGGCAAAGTGATATTTGGAAGCCCATAGAGGGCTATGGTGAAAAAGGAAATATCCTCAGAAGAAATATGGAAAGAAGCTTTCTGAGAAACTGCTTAGTGTTCTGTTAATTCATCTCACAGAGTTGCATCTGTATTTCGTGGATCTCTTTGCTAGCCTTTTTTCTGTGGAATCTGAGAACACATATTTCGGATCCCTTGCAAGACTAGAGGACCAAAGGAAATATCCTCCGATAAAAAAGAGAAAGAAGCTTTCTGAGAAACTTCTTTGTGTTCTGTGAAATCATCTCACAGAGTTACAGCTTTCCCCTCAAGCAGCCTTTCGCTGAGACTGTTCTTGTGGAATTGGCAAAGTGATATTTGAAAGCCCATAGAGGGCTATGGTGAAAAAGGAAATATCCTCAGATGAAATCTGGAAAGAAGCTTTCTGAGAAACTGCTTAGTGTTCTGTTAATTCATCCAACAGAGTTACATCTGTATTTCGTTGATCTCTTTGATAGCCTTATTTCTGTGGAATCTGAGAACAGATATTTCGGATCCCTTTGAAGACGATAAGGCCAAAGGAAATATCCTCCGATAACAAAGAGAAAGAAGCTTTCTGAGAAACTTCTTTGTGTTCTGTGAAATCATCTCACAGAGTTACAGATTTCCCCTCAAGAAGCCTTTCGCTTAGACAGTTCTTGTGGAAATGGCAAAGTGATATTTGGAAGCCATAGAGGGCTGTGGTGAAAATGGAAATATCCTCTAATGAAATCTGGAAAGAAGCTTTCTGAGAAACTGCTTAGTGTTCTGTTAATTCATCTCACAGAGTTACATCTGTATTTCGTGGATCTCTTGGTAGCCTTATTTCTGTGGAAACTGAGAACAGATATTTCGGATCCCTTTGAAGACTATAGGGCCAAAGGAAATATCCACTGATAACAAAGAGAAACAAGCTTTCTGAGAAACTTCTTTGCGTTCTGTGAAATCATCTCACAGAGTTACAGCTTTCCCCTCAAGAAGCATTTCGCTAGGACAGTTCTTGTGTAATTGGCAAAGTGATATTTGGAAGTCCATAGAGGGCTATGGTGAAAAAGGAAATATCCTCAGATGAAATCTGGAAAGAAGCTTTCTGAGAAACTGCTTAGTGTTCTGTTAATTCATCTCACAGAGTTACATCTGTATTTCGTGCATCTCTTTGCTAGCCTTATTTCTGTGGAATCTGAGAACAGATATTTCGGATCCCTTTGCAGACTATATGGCCAAAGGAAATATCCTCCGATAACAAAGAGAAAGAAGCTTTCTGAGAAACTTCTTTGTGTTCTGTGAAATCATCTCACAGAGTTACAGTTTTCCCCTCAAGAAGCCTTTCTTTAAGACAGTTCGTGTGGAATTGGCAAAGTGATATTTGGAAGCCCATAGAGGGCTATGCTGAAAAAGGAAATATCCTCAGATGAAATCTGGAAAGAAGCATTATGAGAAACTGCTCTGTGATATGTGACTTCCAGTCACAGAGTTACATCTCTATTTCGTGGATCTTTTGCTAGCCTTATTTCTATGGAATCTGAGAACAGATATTTCGGATCCTTTTGCAGACTACAGGGCCAAAGGAAATATCCTCCGATAACAAAGAGAAAGAAGCTCTCTGAGAAACTTCTTTGTGTTCTGTGAAATCATCTCACAGAGTTACAGCTTCCCCCTCAAGAAGCTTTTCGCTAAGACAGTTCTTGTGGAAATGGCAAAGTGATATTTGGAAGCCATAGAGGGCTATGGTGAAAATGGAAATATCCTCAGATGAAATCTGGAAAGAAGCTTTCTGAGAAACTGCTTAGTGTTCTGTTAATTCATCTCACAGAGTTACATCTGTATTTCGTGGATCTCTTTGCTAGCCTTATTTCTGTGGATTCTGAGAACAGATACTTCGGATCCCTTGGAAGACTATTGGGCCAAAGGAAATATCCTCCGATAACAAAGAGAAAGAAGCTTTCTGAGAAACTTCCTTGTGTTCTGTGAAATCATCTCACTGAGTTACAGCTTTCCCTTCAAGCAGCCTTTCGCTAAGACATTTCTTGTGGAATTGGCAAAGTGCTATTTGGAAGCCCATGGAGGGATACGGTGAAAAAGGAAATATCCTCAGATGAAATCTGGAAAGAAGCTTTCTGAGAAACTGCTTAGTGTTCTGTTAATTCATCTCACGGAGTTACATCTGTATTTCGTGGATCTCCTTGCTAGCCTTATTTCTGTGGAATCTGAGAACAGATATTTCGGATCCCTTTGAAGACTATAGGGCCAAAGGAAATATCCTCCGATAAAAAAGAGAAAGAAGATTTCTGAGAAACTTCTTTGTGTTCTGTGAAATCATCTCACAGAGTTACAGCTTTCCCCTCAAGAAGCCTTTGGCTAAGACAGTTCTTGTGGAATTGGCAAAGTGATATTTGGAAGCCCATAGAGGGCTATGGTGAAAAAGGAAATATCCTCAGAAGAAATATGGAAAGAAGCTTTCTGAGAAACTGCTTAGTGTTCTGTTAATTCATCTCACAGAGTTACATCTGTATTTCGTGGATCTCTTCGCTAGCCTTATTTCTGTGGAATCTGAGAACAGATATTTCGGATCCCTTTGAAGACTACAGGGCCAAAGGAAATATCCTCCGATAAAAAAGAGAAAGAAGATTTCTGAGAAAATTCTTTGTGTTCTGTGAAATCATCTCACAGAGTTACAGCTTTCCCCTCAAGAAGCCTTTGGCTAAGACAGTTCTTGTGGAATTGGCAAAGTGATATTTGGAAGCCCATAGAGGGCTATGGTGAAAAAGGAAATATCCTCAGAAGAAATATGGTAAGAAGCTTTCTGAGAAACTGCTTAGTGTTCTGTTAATTCATCTCACAGAGTTACATCTGTATTTCGTGGATCTCTTCGCTAGCCTTATTTCTGTGGAATCTGAGAGCAGATATTTCGGATCCCTTTGAAGACTATAGGGCCAAAGGAAATATCCTCCGATAACAAAGAGAAAGAAGCTCTCTGAGAAACTTCTTTGTGTTCTGTGAAATCATCTCACAGAGTTACAGCTTTCCCCTCAAGAAGCCTTTCGCTAAGACAGTTCTTGTGGAATTGGCAAAGTGATATTTGGAAGCCCATAGAGGGCTATGGTGAAAAAGGAAATATCCTCAGATGAAATCTGGAAAGAAGCTTTCTGAGAAACTGCTTTGTGTTCTCTTAATTCATGTCACAGAATTACATCTGTATGTCGTGGATCTCTTTGCTAGCCTTATTTCTGTGGAATCTGAGAACAGATATTTCTGATCCCTTTGAAGACTATAGGGCCAAAGGAAATATCCTCCGATAACAAAGATAAAGAAGCTTTCTGAGAAACTTCTTTGTGTTCTGTGAAATCATCTCACAGAGTAACAGCTTTTCCCTCTAGAAGCCTTTCGCTAAGACAGTTCTTGTGGAATTGGCAAAGTGATATTTGGAAGCCCATAGAGGGCTATGGTGCAAAAGGAAATATCCTCAGATGAAATCTGGCAAGAAGATTTCTGAGAAACTGCTGAGTGTTCTGTTAATTCATCTCACAGAGTTGCATCTGTATTTCGTGGATCTCTTTGCTAGCCTTATTTCTGTGGAATCTGAGAACACATATTTCGGATCCCTTGCAAGACTAGAGGACCAAAGGAAACATCCTCCGATAACAAAGAGAAAGAAGCTTTCTGAGAAACTTCTTTGTGTTCTGTGAAATCATCTCACAGAGTTACAGCTTTCCCCTCAAGCAGCCTTTCGCTGAGACAGTTCTTGTGGAATTGGCAAAGTGATATTTGAAAGCCCATAGAGGGCTATGGTGAAAAAGGAAATATCCTCAGATGAAATCTGGAAAGAAGCTTTCTGAGAAACTGCTTAGTGTTCTGTTAATTCATCCAACAGAGTTACATCTGTATTTCGTTGATCTCTTTGATAGCCTTATTTCTGTGGGATCTGAGAACAGATATTTCGGATCCCTTTGAAAACGATAAGGCCAAAGGAAATATCCTCCGATAACAAAGAGAAAGAAGCTTTCTGAGAAACTTCTTTGTGTTCTGTGAAATCATCTCACAGAGTTACAGCTTTCCCCTCAAGCAGCCTTTCGCTGAGACAGTTCTTGTGGAAATGGCAAAGTGATATTTGGAAGCCATAGAGGGCTGTGGTGAAAATGGAAATATCCTCAAATGAAATCTGGAAAGAAGCTTTCTGAGAAACTGCTTAGTGTTCTGTTAATTCATCTCACAGAGTTACATCTGTATTTCGTGGATCTCTTGGTAGCCTTATTTCTGTGGAGTCTGAGAACAGATATTTCGGATCCCTTTGAAGACTATAGGGCCAAAGGAAATATCCTCTGATAACAAAGAGAAACAAGCTTTCTGAGAAACTTCTTTGCGTTCTGTGAAATCATCTCACAGAGTTACAGGTTTCCCCTCAAGAAGCATTTCGCTAGGACAGTTCTTGTGTAATTGGCAAAGTGATATTTGGAAGTCCATAGAGGGCTATGGTGAAAATGGAAATATCCTCAGATGAAATCTGGAAAGAAGCATTATGAGAAACTGCTCTGTGATATGTGACTTCCAGTCACAGAGTTACATCTCTATTTCGTGGATCTTTTGCTAGCCTTATTTCTATGGAATCTGAGAACAGATATTTCGGATCCTTTTGCAGACTACAGGGCCAAAGGAAATATCCTCCGATAACAAAGAGAATGAAGCTCTCTGAGAAACTTCTTTGTGTTCTGTGAAATCATCTCACAGAGTTACAGCTTTCCCCTCAAGAAGCTTTTCGCTAAGACAGTTCTTGTGGAAATGGCAAAGTGATATTTGGAAGCCATAGAGGGCTATGGTGAAAATGGAAATATCCTCAGATGAAATCTGGAAAGAAGCTTTCTGAGAAACTGCTTAGTGTTCTGTTAATTCATCTCACAGAGTTACATCTGTATTTCGTGGATCTCTGTGCTAGCCTTATTTCTGTGGATTCTGAGAACAGATATTTCGGATCCCTTGGAAGACTATTGGGCCAAAGGAAATATCCTCCGATAACAAAGAGAAAGAAGCTTTCTGAGAAACTTCCTTGTGTTCTGTGAAATCATCTCACAGAGTTACAGCTTTCCCTTCAAGCAGCCTTTCGCTAAGACATTACTTGTGGAATTGGCAAAGTGCTATTTGGAAGCCCATGGAGGGATACGGTGAAAAAGG
The DNA here is from genome assembly GCF_049350105.2 of Macaca mulatta. NCBI lineage: Eukaryota > Metazoa > Chordata > Mammalia > Primates > Cercopithecidae > Macaca > Macaca mulatta. Next base: position 36,196,654 of record NC_133418.1, read on the forward strand.
AAATATCCTCAGATAAAATCTGGAAAGAAGCTTTCTGAGAAACTGCTTAGTGTTCTGTTAATTCATCTCACGGAGTTACATCTGTATTTCGTGGAACCTTTGCTAGCCTTATTTATGTGGAATCTGAGAACAGATATTTCGGATCCCTTTGAAGACTATAGGGCCAAAGGAAATATCCTCCGATATCAAAGAGAAAGAAGCTTTCTGAGAAACTTCTCTGTGTTCTGTGAAATCATCTCACATAGTTACAGCTTTCTCCTCAAGAAGCCTTTCGCTAAGACAGTTCTTGTGGAATTGGCAAAGGGATATTTGGAAGCCCATAGAGGGCTATGGTGAAAATGGAAATATCCTCAGATGAAATCTGGAAAGAAGATTTCTGAGAAACTGCTTAGTGTTCTGTTAATTCATCTCACAGAGTTACATCTGTATTTCGTGGAACTCTTTGCTAGCCTTATTTCTGTGTAATCTGAGAACAGATATTTTGGATCCCTTGGAAGACTATAGGGCCAAAGGAAATATCCTCCGATAACAAAGATAAAGAAGCTTTCTGAGAAACTTCTTTGTGTTCTGTGAAATCATCTCACAGAGTAACAGCTTTTCCCTCTAGAAGCCTTTCGCTAAGACAGTTCTTGTGGAATTGGCAAAGTGATATTTGGAAGCCCATAGAGGGCTATGGTGCAAAAGGAAATATCCTCAGATGAAATCTGGCAAGAAGCTTTCTGAGAAACTGCTTAGTGTTCTGTTAATTCATCTCACAGAGTTGCATCTGTATTTCGTGGATCTCTTTGCTAGCCTTATTTCTGTGGAATCTGAGAACACATATTTCGGATCCCTTGCAAGACTAGAGGACCAAAGGAAATATCCTCCGATAACAAAGAGAAAGAAGCTTTCTGAGAAACTTCTTTGTGTTCTGTGAAATCATCTCACAGAGTTACAGCTTTCCCCTCAAGCAGCCTTTCGCTGAGACAGTTCTTGTGGAATTGGCAAAGTGATATTTGAAAGCCCATAGTGGGCTATGGTGAAAAAGGAAATATCCTCAGATGAAATCTGGAAAGAAGCTTTCTGAGAAACTGCTTAGTGTTCTGTTAATTCATCCAACAGAGTTACATCTGTATTTCGTTGATCTCTTTGATAGCCTTATTTCTGTGGAATCTGAGAACAGATATTTCGGATCCCTTTGAAGACGATAAGGCCAAAGGAAATATCCTCCGATAACAAAGAGAAAGAAGCTTTCTGAGAAACTTCTTTGTGTTCTGTGAAATCATCTCACAGAGTTACAGATTTCCCCTGAAGAAGCCTTTCGCTTAAACAGTTCTTGTGGAAATGGCAAAGTGATATTTGGAAGCCATAGAGGGCTGTGGTGAAAATGGAAATATCCTCAAATGAAATCTGGAAAGAAGCTTTCTGAGAAACTGCTTAGTGTTCTGTTAATTCATCTCACAGAGTTACATCTGTATTTCGTGGATCTCTTGGTAGCCTTATTTCTGTGGAATCTGAGAACAGATATTTCGGATCCCTTTGAAGACTATAGGGTCAAAGGAAATATCCTCTGATAACAAAGAGAAACAAGCTTTCTGAGAAACTTCTTTGCGTTCTGTGAAATCATCTCACAGAGTTACAGCTTTCCCCTCAAGAAGCATTTCGCTAGGACAGTTCTTGTGTAATTGGCAAAGTGATATTTGGAAGTCCATAGAGGGCTATGGTGAAAATGGAAATATCCTCAGATGAAATCTGGAAAGAAGCATTATGAGAAACTGCTCTGTGATATGTGACTTCCAGTCACAGAGTTACATCTCTATTTCGTGGATCTTTTTCTAGCCTTATTTCTATGGAATCTGAGAACAGATATTTCGGATCCTTTTGCAGACTACAGGGCCAAAGGAAATATCCTCCGATAACAAAGAGAAAGAAGCTCTCTGAGAAACTTCTTTGTGTTCTGTGAAATCATCTCACAGAGTTACAGCTTTCCCCTCAAGAAGCTTTTCGCTAAGACAGTTCTTGTGGAAATGGCAAAGTGATATTTGGAAGCCATAGAGGGCTATGGTGAAAATGGAAATATCCTCAGATGAAATCTGGAAAGAAGCTTTCTGAGAAACTGCTTAGTGTTCTGTTAATTCATCTCACAGAGTTACATCTGTATTTCGTGGATCTCTGTGCTAGCCTTATTTCTGTGGATTCTGAGAACAGATATTTCGGATCCCTTGGAAGTCTATTGGGCCAAAGGAAATATCCTCCGATAACAAAGAGAAAGAAGCTTTCTGAGAAACTTCCTTGTGTTCTGTGAAATCATCTCACAGAGTTACAGCTTTCCCTTAAAGCAGCCTTTCGCTAAGACATTTCTTGTGGAATTGGCAAAGTGCTATTTGGAAGCCCATGGAGGGATACGGTGAAAAAGGAAATATCCTCAGATAAAATCTGGAGAGAAGCTTTCTGAGAAACTGCTTAGTGTTCTGTTAATTCATCTCACGGAGTTACATCTGTATTTCGTGGATCTCTTTGCTAGCCTTATTTATGTGGAATCTGAGAACAGATATTTCGGATCCCTTTGAAGACTATAGGGCCAAAGGAAATATCCTCCGATATCAAAGAGAAAGAAGCTTTCTGAGAAACTTCTCTGTGTTCTGTGAAATCATCTCACAGAGTTACAGCTTTGCCCTCAAGAAGCCTTTCGCTAAGACAGTCCTTGTGGAATTGGCAAAGTGATATTTGGAAGCCCATAGAGGGCTATGGTGAAAAAGGAAATATCCTCAGATGAAATCTGGAAAGAAGCTTTCTGAGAAACTGCTTAGTGTTCTGTAAATTCATCTCACACAGTTACATCTGCATTTCGTGTATCTCTTTCCTAGCCTTATTTCTGTGGAATCTGAGAACAGATATTTCGGATCCCTTTGATGACTATAGGGCCAAAGGAAATATCCTCCGATAACAAAGAGAAAGAAGCTCTCTGAGAAACTTCTTTGTGTTCTGTGAAATCATCTCACAGAGTTACAGCTTTCGCCTCAAGAAGCCTTTCGCTAAGACACTTCTTGTGGAATTGGCAAAGTGATATTTGGAAGCCCATAGAGGGCTATACTGAAAAAGGAAATATCCTCAGATGAAATCTGGGAAGAAGCATTATGAGAAACTGCTCTGTGATATGGGACTTCCAGTCACAGAGTTACATATCTATTTCGTGGATCTTTTGCTAGCCTTATTTCTATGGAATCTGAGAACAGATATTTCGGATCCTTTTGCAGACTACAGGGCCAAAGGAAATATCCTCCGATAACAAAGAGAAAGAAGCTCTCTGAGAAACTTCTTTGTGTTCTGTGAAATCATCTCACAGAGTTACAGCTTTCCCCTCAAGAAGCTTTTCGCTAAGACAGTTCTTGTGGAAATGGCAAAGTGATATTTGGAAGCCATAGAGGGCTATGGTGAAAATGGAAATATCCTCAGATGAAATCTGGAAAGAAGCTTTCTGAGAAACTGCTTAGTGTTCTGTTAATTCATCTCACAGAGTTACATCTGTATTTCGTGGATCTCTTTGCTAGCCTTATTTCTGTGGATTCTGAGAACAGATATTTCGGATCCCTTGGAAGACTATTGGGAAAAAGGAAATATCCTCCGATAACAAAGAGAAAGAAGCTTTCTGAGAAACTTCCTTGTGTTCTGTGAAATCATCTCACAGAGTTACAGCTTTCCCTTCAAGCAGCCTTTCGCTAAGACATTTCTTGTGGAATTGGCAAAGTGCTATTTGGAAGCCCATGGAGGGATACGGTGAAAAAGGAAATATCCTCAGATGAAATCTGGAAAGAAGCTTTCTGAGAAACTGCTTAGTGTTCTGTTAATTCATCTCAGAGAGTTACATCTGTATTTCGTGCATATCTTTGACAGCCTTAATTCTGTGGAATCTGAGAACAGATATTTCGGATCCCTTTGAAGACTATAGGGCCAAAGGAAATATCCTCCGATAACAAAGAGAAAGAAGGTTTCTGAGAAACTTCTTTGTGTTCTGTGAAATCATCTCACAGAGTTACAGCTCTCCCCTCAAGAAGCCTTCCGGTAAGACAGTTCTTGGGGAATTGGCAAAGTGATATTTGGAAGCCCATAGAGGGCTATGGTGAAAAAGGAAATATCCTCAGATGAAATCTGGAAAGAAGCTTTCTGAGAAACTGCTTAGTGTTTTATTAATTCATCTCACAGAGTTACATCTGTATTTCGTGGATCTCTTTGCTAGCCTTATTGCTGTGGAATCTGAGAACAGATATTTCGGATCCCCTGGAAGACTGTAGGGCCAAAGGAAATATCCTCCGATAACAAAGAGAAAGAAGCTTTCTGAGAAACTTCTTTGTGTTCTGTGAAATCATCTCACCGAGTTAAGCTTTCCCCTCAAGAAGCATTTCGCTAAGACAATTCTTGTGGAATTGGCAAAGTGATATTTGGAAGCCCATAGAGGGCTATGGTTAAAAAGGAAATATCCTCAGATGAAATCTGCAAAGAAGCTGTCTGAAAAACTGCTTAGTGTTCTGTTAATTCATCTCACAGAATAACATCTGTATTTCCTGGATGTCTTGGCTAGCCTTATTTCTGTTTAATCAGAGAACAGATATTTCGGATCGCTTTGAAGACTATAGGGCCAATGGAAATATCCTCCGATAACAAAGAGAAAGAAGCTTGCTGAGAAACTTCTTTGTGTTCTGTGAAATCATCTCACAGAGTTACAGCTTTCTCCTCAAGAAGCCTTTCGCTAAGACAGTTCTTGTGGAATTGGCAAAGTGATATTGGAAGCCCTTAGAGGGCTATGCTGAAAAAGGAAATATCGTCAGAAGATATCTGGAAAGAAGCTTTCTGAGAAACTGCTTAGTGTTCTGTTAATTCATCTCACAGAGTTACATCTGTATTTCCTGGAAGTCTTTGCTAGCCTTATTTCTGTGGAATCTGAGAACAGATAATTTGGATCCCTTGGAAGACTATAGGGCCAAAGGAAATATCCTCCGATAACAAAGAGAAAGAAGCTTTCTGAGAAACTTCTTTGTGTTCTGTGAAATCATCTCACAGAGTTACAGCTTTCCCCTCAAGAAGCCTTTCGCTAAGACTGTTCTTGTGGAATTGGCAAAGTGATATTTGGAAGCCCGTAGAGGGCAATTGTGAAAAAGGAAATATCCTCAGATGAAATATGGAAAGAAGCTTTCTGAGAAACTGCTCTGTGATATGTAACTTCCATTCACAGAGTTACATCTGTATTTCGTAGATCTCTTTGCTAGCCTTATTTCTATGCAATCTGAGAACAGATATATCGGATCCTTTTGAAGACTATAGGGCCAAAGGAAATAACTTCCGATAACAAAGAGAAAGAAGCTTTCTGAGAAACTTCTTTGTGTTCTGTGAAATCATCTCACAGAGTTACAGCTTTCCTCTCAAGAATCCTTTCCCTAAGACAGTTCTTGTGGAAATGGCAAAGTGATATTTGGAAGTCCATAGAGGGCTATGGTGAAAAAGGAAATATCCAGAGCTGAAATCTGTAAAGAATCTTTCTGAGAAAGTGCTTAGTGTTCTGCTAATTCATCTCACAGAGTTACATCTGTATTTCGTGGATCTCTTAGCTAGCCTGATTTCTGTGGAATCTGAGAACAGATATTTCGGATCCCTTTGAAGACTATAGGACCAAATTAAATAACTTCCGATAACAAAGAGAAAGAAGCTTTCTGGAAACTACTTTCTGTTCTGTGAAATCATCTCACAGAGTTACAGCTTTCCCCTCAAGAAGCCTTTCGCTAAGACAGTTCTTGTGGAATTGGCAAAGTGATATTTGAAAGCCCTTAGAGGGCTATGGTGAAAAAGGAAATATCCTCCGATGAAATCTGGAAAGAAGCTGTCTGAGAATTTGCTTAGTGTTCTATTAATTCATCTCTCAGAGTTACATCTGTATTTCGTGCATCTCTTTGCTAGCCCTATTGCTGTGGAATCTGAGAACAGATATTTCGGATCCCTTTGAAGACAATAGGGCCAAAGGAACTATCCTCTGATAACAAAGAGAAAGAAGCTTTCTGAGAAACTTCTTCGTGTTCTGTGAAATCATCTCACAGAGTTCCAGCTTTCCCCTCAAGAAGCCTTCTCTAAGACAGTTCTTGTGGAATTGGCAAAGTGATATTTGGAAGCTCATAGAGGGCTATGTTGATAAAGGAAATATCGTCAGAAGATATCTGTAAAGAAGCTTTCTGAGAAACTGCTTAGTGTTCTGTTAATTTATCTCACAGAGTTACATCTGTATTTCGGGGATCTCTTTGCTAGCCTTATTTCTGTGGAATCTGAGAACAGATATTTCGGATCCCTTTGAAGACGATAGGGCCAAAGGAAATATCCTCCGATAACAAAGAGAAAGAAGCTTTCTGAGAAACATCTTTGTGTTCTGTGAAATCATCTCACAGAGTTACAGCTTTCCCCTCAAGAAGCCTTTCGCTAAGACAGTTCTTGTGGAATTGGCAAAGTGATATTTGGAAGCCCATCGAGGGCTATGGTGAAAAAGGAAATATCCTCAGATGAAATCTGGAAAGAAGCTTTCTGAGAAACTGCTTAGTGTTCTGTTAATTCATCTAACAGAGTTGCATCTGTATTTCGTGGATCCCTTTGCTAGCCTTATTTCTGTGGAATCTGAGAACAGATATTTCGGATCCCTTTGAAGACTATACGGCCCAAGGAAATATCCTCCGATAACAAAGAGAAAGAAGCTTTCTGAGAAACTTCTTTGTGTTCTGTGAAATCATCTCACAGAGTTACAGCTTTCCCCTCAAGAAGCCTTTCGCTGAGACAGTTCTTGTGGAATTGGCAAAGTGATATTTGGAAGCCCATAGAGGGCTAGGGTGAAAAAGGAAATATCCTCAGATGAAATCTGGAAAGAAGCTTTCTGAGAAACTGTTTTGTGTTCTCTTAATTCATGTCACAGAGTTACATCTGTATGTCGTGGATCTCCTTGCTAGCCTTATTTCTGTGGAATCTGAGAACAGATATTTCTGATCCCTTTGAAGACTATAGGGCCAAAGGAAATATCCTCCGATAACAAAGAGAAAGAAGCTTTCTGAGAAACTTCTTTGTATTTTTTGAAATCACCTCACAGAGTTACAGCTTTCCCCTCAAGAAGCCTTTCACTAAGACAGTTCTTGTGGAATTGGCAAAGTGATATTTGGAAGCCCATAGAGGGCTATGGTGAAAAAGGAAATATCGTCAGATGAAATCTGGAAAGAAGCTTTCTGACAAACTGCTTAGTGTTCTGTTAATTCATCTCACAGTGTTACATCTGTATTTCGTGGATGTCTTTGCTACCCTTATTTCTGTGGAATCTGAGAACAGATATTTCGGATCCCTTTGAAGACTATAGGGCCAAAGGAAATATCCTCCGATAACAAAGAGAAAGAAGCTTTCTGAGAAACTTCTTTGTGTTCTGTGAAATCATGTCACAGAGATACAGCTTTCTCTTCAAGAAGCCTTTCGCTAAGACAGCTCTTGTGGAATTGGCAAAGTGATATTTGGAAGCCCCTAGAGGGTTATGGTGAAAAAGGAAATATCGTCAGAAGAAATCTGGAAAGAAGCTTTCTGAGAAACTGCTTAGTGTTCTCTTAATTCATCTCACAGAGTTACATCTGTATTTCGTGGAACAATTAGCTTGCTTTATTTCTGTGGAATCTGAGAACAGATATTTCGGATCCCTTTGAAGACTATAGGGCCAAAGGAAATATCCTCCCATAACAAAGAGAAAGAAGCTTTCTGAGAACCTGCTTTGTGTTCTGTGAAATCATCTCACAGAGTTACAGCTTTCCCCTTAAGAAGCCTTTCGGTAAGACTGTTCTTGTGGAATTGGCAAAGTGATATTTGGAAGCCCCTAGAGGGCAATGGTGAAAAAGGATATATCCTCAGATGAAATCTGGAAAGAAGCTTTCTGAGAAACTGCTTAGTGTTCTGTTAATTCATCTCACAGAGTTACAAAAGTATTTCGTGGATCTCTTTGCTAGCCTTATTTTTGTGGAATCTGAGAACAGATATTTCGGATCCCTTTGAAGACTATAGGACCAAAGGAAATATCCTCCGATAACAAAGAGAAAGAAGCTTTCTGGAAACTTCTTTCTCTTCTGTGAAATCATCTCACAGAGTTACAGCTTTCCCTTCTAGAAGCCTTTCGCTAAGACAGTTCCTGTGGAATTGGCAAAGTGATATTTGTAAGCCCATAGAGGGCTACGTTGAAAAAGGAATTATCCTCAGATGAAATCTCGAAAGTAGCTTTCTGAACAACTGCTTAGTATTCTGTTAATTCATCTCACAGAGTTACATCTGTATTTCGTGGATCTCTTTGCTAGCCTTATTTCTGTGGAATCTGAGAACAGATATTTTGGATCCCTTGGAAGACTATAGGGCCAAAGGAAATATCCTCCGATAACAAAGAGAAAGAAGCTGTTGAGAAACTTCTTTGTGTTCTGTGAAATCATCTCACAGAGTTACAGCTTTCCCCTCAAGAAGCCTTTCTCTAAGACAGTTCTTGTGGAATTGGCAAAGGGATATTTGGAAACCCATAGAGGGCTATGGTGAAAATGGAAATATCCTCAGATGAAATCTGGAAAGAAGCTTTCTGAGAAACTGCTTAGTGTTCTGTTAATTCATCTCTCAGAGTTACATCTGTATTTCGTGGAACTCGTTGCTAGCCTTATTTCTGTGGAATCTGAGAACAGATATTTTGGATCCCTTGGAAGACTATAGGGCCAAAGGAAATATCCTCCGATAACAAAGAGAAAGAAGCTTTCTGAGAAATTTCTTTGTGTTCTGTGAAATCATCTCACAGAGTTACAGCTTTTCCCTCAAGAAGCCTTTCGCTAAGACAGTTTTGTGGAATTGGCAAAGTGATATTTGGAAGCCCTTAGAGGGCTATGGTGAAAAAGGAAATATCCTCAGATGAAATCTGGAAAGAAGCTTTCTGAGAAACTGCTTAGTGTTCTGTTAATTCATCTCACAGAGTTGCATCTGTTTTTCGTGGATCTCTTTGCTAGCCTTATTGCTGTGGAATCTGAGAACACATATTTCGGATCCTTTTGAAGACTATAGGGCCAAAGGAAATAACCTCCGATAACAAAGAGAAAGAAGCTTTCTGAGAAACTTCTTTGTGTTCTGTGAAATCATCTCACAGAGTTACAGCTTTCCCCTCAAGAAGCCTTTCGCTGAGACAATTCTTGTGGAATTGGCAAAGTGATATTTGGAAGCCCATAGAGGGCTATGGTGAAAAAGGAAATATCCTCAGATGAAATCTGGAAAGAAGCTTTCTGAGAAAGTGCTTAGTGTTCTGTTAATTCATCTCACAGAGTTACATCTGTATTTCGTGGATCTCCTTGCTAGCCTTATTTCGTTGGAATCTGAGAACAGATATTTCGTATCCCTTGGAAGACTATAGGGCCAAAGGAAATATCCTCCGATAACAAAGAAAAAGAAGCTTTTTGAGAAACTTCCTTGTGTTCTGGTAAATCATGTCACAGAGTTACAGCTTTCACCTCAAGCAGCCTTTCGCTAAGACAGTTCTTGTGGAATTGGCAAAGTGATATTTGGAAGGCCATAGAGGGCTATGGTGAAAAGGAAATATCCTCAGATGAATTCTGGAATGAAGCTTTCTGAGAAACTGCTTAGTGTTCTGTTAATTCATCTCACAGAGTTGCATCTGTATTTCGTGGATCTCTTTGCTAGCCTTATTTCTGTGGAATCTGAGAACAGATATTTCGGATCCCTTTGAAGAGTATAGGGCCAAAGGAAATATCCTCCGATAACAAAGAGAAAGAAGCTTTCTGAGAAACTTCTTTGTGTTCGGTGAAATCATCTCACAGATTTACAGCTTTCCCCTCAAGAAGCCTTTCGCTAAGACAGTTCTTGTGGAATTGGCAGAGTGATATTAGGAAGCCCATAGAGGGCTAAGGAAGAAAAGGAAATATCCTCAGATGAAATCTGGAAAGAAGCTTTCTGAGAAACTGCTTAGTGTTCTGTTAATTCATCTCACAGAGTAACATCTGTATTTCCTGGATCTCTTTGCTAGTCTTATTTCTGTGGAATCTGAGAACAGATATTTCGGATCCCTTTGAAGACTATAGGGCCAAAGGAAATATCCTCCGATAACAAAGAGAAAGAAGCTTTCTGAGAAACTTCTTTGTGTTCTGTGAAATCATCTCACAGAGTTACAGCTTTCGCCTCAAGAAGCCTTTCGCTAAGACATTTTTTTTGGAATTGGCAAAGTGATATTTGGCAGGCCCTAGAGGGCTATGCTAAAAAAGGAAATGTCCTCAGATGAAATCTGGAAAGTGCATTATGAGAAACTGCTCTGTGATATGTGACTTTCAGTCACAGAGTTACATCTGTATTTCGTGGATCTTTTGCTAGCCTTATTTCTATGGAATCTGAGAACAGATATTTCGGATCCTTTTGCAGACTACAGGGCCAAAGGAAATATCCTCCGATAACAAAGAGAAAGAAGCTCTCTGACAAACTTCTTTGTGTTCTATGAAATCATCTCACACAGTTATAGCTTTCCCTCAAGAAGCTTTTCGCTAAGACAGTTCTTGTGGAAATGGCAAAGTGATATTTGGAAGCCATAGAGGGCTATGGTGAAAATGGAAATATCCTCAGATGAAATCTGGAAAGAAGCTTTCTGAGAAACTGCTTAGTGTTCTGTTAATTCATCTCACAGAATTACATCTGTATTTCGTGGATCTCTTTGCTAGCCTTATTTCGGTGGAATCTGAGAACAGATATTTGGTATCCCTTGGAAGACTATTGGGCCAAAGGAAATATCCTCCGATAACAAAGAGAAAGAAGCTTTTTGAGAAACTTCCTTGTGTTCTGGGAAATCATGTCACAGAGTTACAGCTTTCACCTCAAGCAGCCTTTCGCTAAGACAGTTCTTGCGGAATTGGCAAAGTGATATTTGGAAGGCCATAGAGGGCTATGGTGAAAAAGGAAATATTCTCAGATGAATTCTGGAATGAAGCTTTCTGAGAAACTGCTTAGAGTTCTGTTAATTCATCTCACAGATTTACATCTGTATTTCGTGGATCTCTTTGCTAGCCTTACTTCTGTGCAATCTGAGAACAGATATTTCGGATCCCTTTGAAGACTATAGGGCCAAAGGAAATATCCTCCGATAACAAATAGAAAGAAGCTTTCAGAAAAAATTCTTTGTTTTCTGTGAAATCATCTCACAGAGTTACAGCTTTGCCCTCAAGAAGCCTTTCGCTAAGAGATTTCTTGTGGAATTGGCAAAGTGATATTAGGAAGCCCCTAGAGGGCAATGGTGAAAAAGGAAATATCCTCAGATGAAATCTAGAAAGAAGCGATCTGAGAAACTGCTTAGTGTTCTGTTAATTCATCTCACGGGGTTACATCTGTATTTCGTGGATCTCTTTGCTAGACTTATTTTTGTGGAATCTGAGAACAGATATTTCTGATCCCTTTGAAGACTATAGGTCCAAAGGAAATATCCTCCGATAACAAAGAGTAAGAAGCTTTCTGAAAACTTCATTGTGTTCTGTGAAATCATCACACAGAGTTACAGCTTGCCCCTCAAGAAGCCTTACGCTAAGACAGTTCTTGTGGAATTTGCAAAGTGATATTTGGAAGCCCATAAAGCGCTATGGTGAAAAAGGAAATATCCTCAGATCAAATCCGGAAAGAAGCTTTCTGAGAAACTGCTTAGTGTTCTGTTAATTCATCTCACAGAGTTACATCTGTATTTCGTGGATCTCTTTGCTAGCCTTATTTCTGTGGAATCTGAGAACATATATTTCGGATCCCTTGGAAGACTACAGGGCCAAAGGAAATATCCTCCGATAACAAAGAAAAAGAAGCTGTCTTCGAAACTTTTTGTGCTCTGTGAAATCATCTCACAGAGTTACAGCTTTCATCTCAAGAAGACTTTCGCTAAGACAGTTCTTGTGGAATTGGCAAAGTGTTATTTGGAAGCCCTTAGAGGCCTATGGTGAAAAAGGAAATATCCTCAGATGAAATCTGTAAAGAAGCTTTCTGAGAAACTGCTTAGTGTTCTGTTAATTCATCTCACAGAGTTATATCTGTATTTCGTGGATCTCTTTGCTAGCCTTATTTCTGTGGAATCTGAGAACAGATATTTCGGATCCCTTTGAAGACTATAGGGCCAAAGAAAATATCCTCCGATATCAAAGAGAAAGAAGCTTTCTGAGAAACTTCTTTGTGTTCTGTGAAATCACCTCACAGAGTTACAGCTTTCCCCTCAAGAAGCCTTTCGCTAAGACAGTTCTTGTGGAATTGGAAAAGTGATACTTGGAAGACCGTAGAGGGCTATGGTGAAAAAGGAAATATCCTCAGATGAAATCTGGAAAGAATCTTTCTGAGAAACTGCTTAGTGTTCTGTTAATTCATCTCACAGAGTTGCATCTGTATTTCGTCGATGTCTTTGCTAGCCTTATTTCTGTGGATTCTGAGAAGAGATATTTCGGATCCCTTTGAAGACTATAGGGCCAAAGGAAATATCCTCCGATAACAAAGAGAAAGAAGCTTTCTGAGAAACTTCTTTGTGTTCTGTGAAATCATCTCACAGAGTTACAGCTTTCCTCTCAAGAAGCCTTTCCCTAAGACAGTTCTTGTGGAATTGGCAATGTAATATTTGGAAGTCCAGAGAGGGCTATGGTGAAAGAGGAAACATCCTCAGATGAAATCTGGAAAGAAGCTTTCTGAGAAACTGCTTAGTGTTCTGTTAATTCATCTCACAGAGTTACATGTGCATTTCGTGGATCTCTTTCCTAGCCTTATTTCTGTGGAATCTGAGAACAGATATTTCGGATCCCTTTGAAGACTATAGGGCCTAAGGAACTATCCTCCGATAACAAAGAGAAAGAAGCTTTCTGCGAAACTTCTTTGTGTTCTGTGAAATCATCTCACAGAGTTACAGCTTTCGCCTCAAGAAGCCTTTCGCTAAGACAGTTTTTGTGGAATTGGCAAAGTGATATTTGGAAGCCCATAGAGGGCTATGCTGAAAAAGGAAATATCCTCAGATGAAATCTGGAAAGAAGCATTATGAGAAACTGCTCTGTGATATGTGACTTTCAGTCACAGAGTTACATCTGTATTTCGTGGATCTTTTGCTAGCCTTATTTCTATGGAATCTGAGAACAGATATTTCGGATCCTTTTGCAGACTACAGGGCCAAAGGAAATATCCTCCGATAACAAAGAGAAAGAAGCTCTCTGAGAAACTTCTTTGTGTTCTATGAAATCATCTCACACAGTTACAGCTTTCCCCTCAAGAAGCTTTTCGCTAAGAAAGTTCTTGTGGAAATGGCAAAGTGATATTTGAAAGCCCTAGAGGGTTATGGTGAAAATGGAAATATCCTCAGATGAAATCTGGAAAGAAGCTTTCTGAGAAACTGCTTAGTGTTCTGTTAATTTTTCTCACGGAGTTACATATGTATTTCGTGGATCTCTTTGCTAGCCTTATTTCTGTGGAATCTGAGAACAGATATTTCGGATCCCTTGGAAGACTATAGGGCCAAAGGAAATATCCCCCGTTAACAAAGAGAATGAAGCTTTCTGAGAAACTTCTTTGTGTTCTGTGAAATCATCTCACAGAGTTACAGCTTTCCCCTCAAGAAGCCTTTCGCTAAGACAGTTCTTGTGGAAATGGCAAAGTGATATTTGGAAGGCCATAGAGGGCTATGGTGAAAAAGGAAATATCCTCAGATGAAACGTGGAAAGAAGCTTTCTGCGAAACTGCTTAGTGTTCTGTTAATTCATCTCACTGAGGTACATCTGTATTTCGTGGATCTCTTTGCTAGCCTTATTTCTGTGGAATCTGAGAACAGATATTTCAGATCCCTTTGAAGACTATAGGGCCAAAGGAAATATCCTCCGATAACAAAGAGAAAGAAGCTTTCTGAGAAACTTCTTTGTGTTCTGTGAAATCATCTCATAGAGTTACAGCTTTCGCCTCAAGAAGCCTTTCGCTAAGACAGTTCTTGTGGAATTGGCAAAGTGATATTTGGAAGCCCATAGAGGGCTATGGTGAAAAAGGAAATATCCTCAGATGAAATCTGGAAGGAAGCTTCCTGAGAAACTGCTTAGTGTTCTGTTAATTCATCTCACAGAGGTACATCTTTATTTCGTGGATCTCTTTTCTAGCCTTATTTCTGTGGAATCTGAGAACAGATATTTCGGATCCCTTTGAAGACTATAGGGCCAAAGGAAATATCCTCCGATAACAAAGAGAAAGAAGCTTTCTGAGAAACATCTTTGTGTTCGGTGAAATCATCTCACAGAGTTACAGCTTTCCCCTCAAGAAGCCTTTCGCTAAGACAGTTCTTGTGGAATTGGCAGAGTGATATTAGGAAGCCCATAGAGGGCTATGGAAGAAAAGGAAATATCCTCAGATGAAATCTGGAAAGAAGCTTTGTGAGAAACTGCTTAGTGTTCTGTTAATTCATCTCACAGGGTTACATCTGTATTTCGTGGATCTCTTTGCTAGCCTTATTTCTGTGGAATCTGAGAACAGATATTTCGGATCCCTTTGAAGACTATAGGGCCAAAGGAAATATCCTCTGATAACAAAGGGAAAGAAGCTTTCTGAGAAACTTCTTTGTGTTCTGTGAAATCATCTCACAGAGTTACAGCTTTGCCCTCAAGAAGCCTTTCGCTAAGACAGTTCTTCTGGAATTGGCAAAGTGATATTTGGAAGCCCATAGAGGGCTATGGTGAAAATGGAAATATCCTCAGATGAAATCTGGAAAGAAGCTTTCTGAGAAACTGCTTAGTGTTCTGTTAATTCATCTCACAGAGGTACATCTGTATTTCGTGGATCTCCTTACCAGCCTTATTTCTGTGGAATCTGAGAACAGATATTTTGGATCCCTTGGAAGACTATAGGGCCATAGGAAATATCCTCCGATAACAAAGAGAAAGAAGCTTTCTGAGAAACTTCTTTGTGTTCTGTGAAATCATCTCACAGAGTTACAGCTTTCCCCTCAAGAAGCCTTTCGCTAAGACACTTCTTGTGGAATTGGCAAAGTGATATTTGGAAGCCCATAGAGGGCTATGGTGAAAAAGGAAATATCCTCAGATGAAATCTGGAAAGAAGCTTTCTGAGAAACTGCTTAGTGTTCTGTTAATTCATCTCAAAGAGTTGCATCTGTATTTCGTGGATCTCTTTGCTAGCCTTATTTCTGTGGAATCTGAGAACAGATATTTCGGATCCCTTTGAAGACAATAGGGCCAAAGGAAATATCCTCCGATAACAAAGAGAAAGAAGCTTTCTGAGAAACTTCTTTGTGTTCTGTGAAATCATCTCACAGAGTTACAGCTTTCCCCTCAAGAAGCCTTTCGATGAGACAGTTCTTGTGGAATTGGCAGAGTGTTATTAGGAAGCCCATAGAAGGCTATGGAAGAAAAGGAAATATCCTCAGATGAAATCTGTAAAGAAGCTTTCTGAGAAACTGCTTAGTGTTCTGGTAATTCATCTCACAGAGTTACATCTGTATTTCGTGGATCTCTTTGCTAGCCTTATTTCTGTGAAATCTGAGATCACATATTTCGGATCACTTGGAAGACTATAGGGCCAAAGGAAATATCCTCTGATAACAAAGGGAAAGAAGCTTTCTGAGAAACTTCTTTGTGTTCTGTGAAATCATCTCACAGAGTTACAGCTTTCCCCTTAAGAAGCCTTTCGCTAAGACAGTTCTTGTGGAATTGGCAAAGTGATATTTGGAAAGCCATAGAGGGCTATGGTGAAAAAGGAAATATCCTCAGATGAAATCTGGAAAGAAGCTTTCTGAGAAACTGCTTAGTGTTCTGTTAATTCATCTCACAGAGGTACATCTGTATTTCGTGGATCTCCTTGCTAGCCTTATTTCTGTGGAATCTGAGAACAGATATTTCTGATCCCTTTGAAGACTATAGGGCCATAGGAAATATCCTCCGATAACAAAGAGAAAGAAGCTTTCTGAGAAACTTCTTTGTGTTCTGTGAAATCATCTCACAGAGTTACAGCTTTCCCCTCAAGAAGCCTTTCGCTAAGACAGTTCTTGTGGAATTGGCAAAGTGATATTTGGAAGACCGTAGAGGGCTATGGTGAAAAAGGAAATATCCTCAGATGAAATCTGGAAAGAAGCTTTCTGAGAAACTGCTTAGTGTTCTGTTAATTCATCTCACAGAGTTGCATCTGTATTTCGTGGATCTCTTTACTAGCCTTATTTCTGTGGAATCTGAGAACAGATATTTCGGATCCCTTTGAAGACTATTGGGCCAAAGGAAATATCCTCCGATAACAAAGAGAAAGAAGCTTTCTGAGAAACTTCTTTGTGTTCTGTGAAATCATCTCACAGAGTTACAGCTTTCCCCTCAAGAAGCCTTTCGATAAGACAGTTCTTGTGGAATTGGCAGAGTGTTATTAGGAAGACCATAGAAGGCTATGGAGTAAAAGGAAATATCCTCAGATGAAATCTGTAAAGAAGCTTTCTGAGAAACTGCTTAGTGTTCTGGTAATTCGTCTCACAGAGTTACATCTGTATTTCGTGGATCTCTTTGCTAGCCTTATTTCTGTGGAATCTGAGATCACATATTTCGGATCCCTTGGAAGACTATAGGGCCAAAGTAAATATCCTCTGATAACAAAGGGAAAGAAGCTTTCTGAGAAACTTCTTTGTGTTCTGTGAAATCATCTCACAGAGTTACAGCTTTCCCCTCAAGAAGCCTTTCGCTAAGACAGTTCTTGTGGAATTGGCAAAGTGATATTTGGAAGCCCATAGAGGGCTATGGTGAAAAAGGAAATATCCTCAGATGAAATCTGGAAGGAAGCTTCCTGAGAAACTGCTTAGTGTTCTATTAATTCATCTCACAGAGTTGCATCTGTATTTCGTGGATCTCTTTGCTAGCCTTATTTCTGTGGAATCTGAGAACAGATATTTCGGATCCCTTTGAAGACTATAGGGCCAAAGGAAATATCCTCCGATAACAAAGAGAAAGAAGCTTTCTGAGAAACTTCTTTGTGTTCTGTGAAATCATCTCACAGAGTTACAGCTTTCCCCTCAAGAAGCCTTTCGCTAAGACAGTTCTTGTGGAATTGGCAAAGTGATATTTGGAAGCCCATAGAGGGCTATGGTGAAAAAGGAAATATCCTCAGATGAAATCTGGAAGGAAGCTTCCTGAGAAACTGCTTAGTGTTCTGTTAATTCCTCTCACAGAGGTACATCTGTATTTCGTGAATCTCTTTTCTAGCCTTATTTCTGTGGAATCTAAGAACAGATATTTCGGATCCCTTTGAAGACTATAGGGCCAAAGGAAATATCCTCCGATAACAAAGAGAAAGAAGCTTTCTGAGAAACTTCTTTGTGTTCGGTGAAATCATCTCACAGAGTTACAGCTTTGCCCTCAAGAAGCCTTTCGCTAAGACAGTTCTTGTGGAATTGGCAGAGTGATATTAGGGAGCCCATAGAGGGCTATGGAAGAAAAGGAAATATCCTCAGATGAAATCTGGAAAGAAGCTTTCTGAGAAACTGCTTAGTGTTCTGTTAATTCATCTCACAGAGTTACATCTGTATTTCGGGGATCTCTTTGCTAGCCTTATTTCTGTGGAATCTGAGAACAGATATTTCGGATCCCTTTGAAGACTATAGGGCCAAAGGAAATATCCTCCGATAACAAAGAGAAAGAAGCTTTCTGAGAAACTTCTTTGTGTTCTGTGAAATCATCTCACAGAGTTACAGCTTTCGCCTCAAGAAGCCTTTCGCTAAGAGAGTTCTTGTGGAATTGGCAAATTGATATTTGGAAGCCCATAAAGGCCTATGGTGAAAAAGGAAATATCCTCAGATGAAATCTGGAAGGAAGCTTCCTGAGAAACTGCTTAGTGTTCTGTTAATTCATCTCACAGAGGTACATCTGTATTTCGTGGATCTCTTTTCTAGCCTTATTTCTGTGGAATCTGAGAACAGATATTTCGGATCCCTTTGAAGACTATAGGGCCAAAGGAAATATCCTCCGATAACAAAGAGAAAGAAGCTTTCTGAGAAACTTCTTTGTGTTCGGTGAAATCATCTCACAAAGTTACAGCTTTCCCCTCAAGAAGCCTTTCGCTAAGACAGTTCTTGTGGAATTGGCAGAGTGATATTAGGAAGCAAATAGAGGGCTATGGAAGAAAAGGAAATATCCTCAGATGAAATCTGGAAAGAAGCTTTGTGAGAAACTGCTTAGTGTTCTGTTAATTCATCTCACAGAGTTACATCTGTATTTCGTGGATCTCTTTGCTAGCCTTATTTCTGTGGAATCTGAGAACAGATATTTCGGATCCCTTTGAAGACTCTAGGGCCAAAGGAAATATCCTCTGATAACAAAGGGAAAGAAGCTTTCTGAGAAACTTCTTTGTGTTCTGTGAAATCATCTCACAGAGTTACAGCTTTCCCCTCAAGAAGCCTTTCGCTAAGACAATTCTCGTGGAATTGGCAAAGTGATAGTTGGAAGCCCAAAGAGGGTTGTGGTGAAAAAGGAAATATCCTCAGATGAAATCTGGAAAGAAGATTTCTGAGAAACTGCTTAGTGTTCTGTTAATTCATCTCACAGAGTTACATTTGTATTTCGTGGATCTCTTTGCCAGCCTTATTTCTGTGGAATCTGAGAACAGATATTTCGGATCCCTTTGAAGACTATAGGGCCAAAGGAAATATCCTCCGATAACAAAGCGAAAGAAGCTTTCAGAAAAAATTCTTTGTGTTCTGTGAAATCATCTCACAGAGTTACAGCTTTGACCTCAAGAAGCCTTTCGCTAAGACAGTTCTTGTGGAATTGGCAAAGTGATATTTGGAAGCCCATAGAGGGGTATGGTGAAAAAGGAAATATCCACAGATGAAATCTGGAAAGAAGCTTTCTGAGAAACTACTTAGTGTTCTGTTAATTCATCTCACAGAGTTACATCTGTATTTCGTGGATCTCTTTGCTAGCCTTATTTCTGTGGAATCTGAGAACAGATATTTCGGATCCCTTTGAAGACTATAGGGCCAAAGGAAATATCCTCCGATATCAAAGAGAAAGAAGCTTTCTGAGAAACTTCTTTGTGTTCTGTGAAATCATCTCACAGAGTTACAGCTTTCCCCTCAAGAAGCCTTTCGCTAAGACAGTTTTTGTGGAATTGGCAAAGTGATATTTGGAAGCCCATAAAGGGCTATGGTGAAAAAGGAAATATCCTCAGATCAAATCCGGAAAGAAGCTTTCTGAGAAACTGCTTAGTGTTCTGTTAATTCATCTCACAGAGGTACATCTGTATTTCGTGGATCTCTTTGCTAGCCTTATTTCTGTGGAATCTGAGAACAGATATTTTGGATCCCTTTGAAGACTATGGGGCCAAAGTAAATATACTCCGATAACAAAGAGAAAGAAGCTTTCTGAGAAACTTCTTTGTGTCCTGTGAAATCATCTCACAGAGTTACAGCTTTCCCCTCAAGAACCCTTTCGCTAAGACCGTTCTTGTGGAATTGGCAGAGTGTTATTAGGAAGCCCATAGAAGGCTATGGAATAAAAGGAAATATCCTCAGATGAAATCTGTAAAGAAGCTTTCTGAGAAACTGCTTAGTGTTCTGGTAATTCGTCTCACAGAGTTACATCTGTATTTCGTGGATCTCTTTGCTAGCCTTATTTCTGTGGAATCTGAGATCACATATTTCGGATCCCTTGGAAGACTATAGGACCAAAGTAAATATCCTCTGATAACAAAGGGAAAGAAGCTTTCTGAGAAACTTCTTTGTGTTCTGTGAAATCATCTCACAGAGTTACAGCTTTCCCCTCAAGAAGCCTTTCGCTAAGAGAGTTCTTGTGGAATTGGCAAAGTGATATATGGAAGACCGTAGAGGGCTATGGTGAAAAAGGAAATATCCTCAGATGAAATCTGGAAAGAAGCTTTCTGAGAAACTGCTTAGTGGTCTGTTAATTCATCTCACAGAGTTGCATCTGTATTTCGTGGATCTCTTTGCTAGCCTTATTTCTGTGGAATCTGAGAACAGATATTTCGGATCCCTTTGAAGACTATAGGGCCAAAGGAAATATCCTCCGATAACAAAGAGAAAGAAGCTTTCTGAGAAACTTCTTTGTGTTGTGTGAAATCATCTCACAGAGTTACAGCTTTCGCCTCAAGAAGCCTTTCGCTAAGACAGTTCTTGTGCAATTGGCAAAGTGATATTTGCAAGCCCATAGAGGGCTATGGTGAAAAAGGAAATATCCTCAGATGAAATCTGGAAGGAAGCTTCCTGAGAAACTGCTTAGTGTTCTGTTAATTCATCTCACAGAGGTATATCTGTATTTCGTGGATCTCTTTTCTAGCCTTATTTCTGTGGAATCTAAGAACAGATATTTCGGATCCCTTTGAAGACTATAGGTCCAAAGGAAATATCCTCCGATAACAAAGAGAAAGAAGCTTTCTGAGAATCTTCTTTGTGTTCGGTGAAATCATCTCACAGAGTTACAGCTTTCCCCTCAAGAAGCCTTTCGCTAAGACAGTTCTTGTGGAATTGGCAGAGTGATATTAGGAAGCCCTTAGAGGGCTATGGAAGAAAAGGAAATAACCTCAGATGAAATCTGGAAAGAAGCTTTCTGAGAAACTGCTTAGTGTTCTGTTAATTCATCTTACAAAGTTACATCTGTATTTCGTGGATCTCTTTGCTAGCCTTATTTCTGTGGAATCTGAGAACAGATATTTCGGATCCCTTTGAAGACGATAGGGCCAAAGGAAATATCCTCCGATAACAAAGAGAAAGAAGCTTTCTGAGAAAGTTCTTTGTGTTCTGTGAAATCATCTCACAGAGTTACAGCTTTCGCCTCAAGAAGCCTTTCGCTAAGACAGTTCTTGTGGAATTGGCAAAGTGATATTTGGAAGCCCATAGAGGGCTATGGTGAAAAAGGAAATATCCTCAGATGAAATCTGGAAGGAAGCTTCCTGAGAAACTGCTTAGTGTTCTATTAATTCATCTCACAGAGGTACATCTGTATTTCGTGGATCTCTTTGCTAGCCTTATTTCTGTTGAATCTGAGAACAGATATTTCGGATCCCTTTGAAGACTAAATGGCCAAAGTAAATATCCTCTCATAACAAAGGGAAAGAAGCTTTCTGAGAAACTTCTTTGTGTTCTGTGAAATCATCTCACAGAGTTACTGCTTTCCCCTCAAGAAGCCTTTCGCTAAGACAGTTCTTGTGGAATTGGCAAAGTGATAGTTGGAAGCCCAAAGAGGGTTGTGGTGAAAAAGGAAATATCCTCAGATGAAATCTGGAAAGAAGATTTCTGAGAAACTGCTTAGTGTTCTGTTAATTCATCTCACGGAGTTACTTCTGTATTTCGTGGATCTCTTTGCTAGCCTTATTTCTGTGGAATCTGAGAACTGATATTTCGGTTGACTTTGAAGACTCTGTGGCCAAAGGAAATATAATCCGATAACAAAGAGAAAGAAGTTTTCTGAGAAACTTCTTTGTGTTTTGTGAAATCTTCTCACAGAGTTACAGCTTTCCCCTCAAGAAGCCTTTCGCTAACACAGTTCTTGTGGAATTGGCAAAGTGATATTTGGAAGCCCATAGAGGGCTATGGTGAAAAAGGAAATATCCTCAGATGAAATCTGGAAGGAAGCTTCCTGAGAAACTGCTTAGTGTTCTGTTAATTCCTCTCACAGAGGTACATCTGTATTTCGTGAATCTCTTTTCTAGCCTTATTTCTGTGGAATCTAAGAACAGATATTTCGGATCCCTTTGAAGACTATAGGGCCAAAGGAAATATCCTCCGATAACAAAGGGAAAGAAGCTTTCTGAGAAACTACTTTGTGTTCGGTGAAATCATCTCACAGAGTTACAGCTTTGCCCTCAAGAAGCCTTTCGCTAAGACAGTTCTTGTGGAATTGGCAGAGTGATATTAGGGAGCCCATAGAGGGCTATGGAAGAAAAGGAAATATCCTCAGATGAAATCTGGAAAGAAGCTTTCTGAGAAACTGCTTAGTGTTCTGTTAATTCAACTCACAGAGTTACATCTGTATTTCGGGGATCTCTTTGCTAGCCTTATTTCTGTGGAATCTGAGAACAGATATTTCGGATCCCTTTGAAGACTATAGGGCCAAAGGAAATATCCCCCGATAACAAAGAGAAAGAAGCTTTCTGAGAAACTTCTTTGTGTTCCGTGAAATCATCTCACAGAGTTACAGCTTTCGCCTCAAGAAGCCTTTCGCTAAGACAGTTCTTGTGGAATTGGCAAAGTGATATTTGGAAGCCCATAAAGGCCTATGGTGAAAAAGGAAATATCCTCAGATGAAATCTGGAAGGAAGCTTCCTGAGAAACTGCTTAGTGTTCTGTTAATTCATCTCACAGAGGTACATCTGTATTTCGTGGATCTCTTTTCTAGCCTTATTTCTGTGGAATCTGAGAACAGATATTTCGGATCCCTTTGAAGACTATAGGGCCAAAGGAAATATCCTCTGATAACAAAGGGAATGAAGCTTTCTGAGAAACTTCTTTGTGTTCGTTGAAATCATCTCACAGAGTTACAGCTTTCCCCTCAAGAAGCCTTTCGCTAAGACAGTTCTTGTGGAATTGGCAGAGTGATATTAGAAAGCAAATAGAAGGCTATGGAAGAAAAGGAAATATCCTCAGATGAAATCTGGAAAGAAGCTTTGTGAGAAACTGCTTAGTGTTCTGTTAATTCATCTCACAGAGTTACATCTGTATTTCGTGGATCTCTTTGCTAGCCTTATTTCTGTGGAATCTGAGAACAGATATTTCGGATCCCTTTGAAGACTATAGGGCCAAAGGAAATATCCTCTGATAACAAAGGGAAAGCAGCTTTCTGAGAAACTTCTTTGTGTTCTGTGAAATCATCTCACAGAGTTACAGCTTTCCCCTCAAGAAGCCTTTCGCTAAGACAATTCTCGTGGAATTGGCAAAGTGATAGTTGGAAGCCCAAAGAGGGTTGTGGTGAAAAAGGAAATATCCTCAGATGAAATCTGGAAAGAAGATTTCTGAGAAACTGCTTAGTGTTCTGTTAATTCATCTCACAGAGTTACATTTGTATTTCGTGGATCTCTTTGCTAGCCTTATTTCTGTGGAATCTGAGAACAGATATTTCGGATCACATGGAAGACTATAGGGCCAAAGGAAATATCCTCCGATAACAAAGCGAAAGAAGCTTTCAGAAAAAATTCTTTGTGTTCTGTGAAATCATCTCACAGAGTTACAGCTTTGACCTCAAGAAGCCTTTCACTAAGACAGTTCTTGTGGAATTGGCAAAGTGATATTTGGAAGCCCATAGAGGGGTATGGTGAAAAAGGAAATATCCACAGATGAAATCTGGAAAGAAGCTTTCTGAGAAACTACTTAGTGTTCTGTTAATTCATCTCACAGAGTTACATCTGTGTTTCGTGGATCTCTTTGCTAGCCTTATTTCTGTGGAATCTGAGAACAGATATTTCGGATCCCTTTGAAGACTATAGGGCCAAAGGAAATATCCTCCGATATCAAAGAGAAAGAAGCTTTCTGAGAAACTTCTTTGTGTTCTGTGAAATCATCTCACAGAGTTACAGCTTTCCCCTCAAGAAGCCTTTCGCTAAGACAGTTTTTGTGGAATTGGCAAAGTGATATTTGGAAGCCCATAAAGGGCTATGGTGAAAAAGGAAATATCCTCAGATCAAATCCGGAAAGAAGCTTTCTGAGAAACTGCTTAGTGTTCTGTTAATTCATCTCACAGAGGTACATCTGTATTTCGTGGATCTCTTTGCTAGCCTTATTTCTGTGGAATCTGAGAACAGATATTTTGGATCCCTTGGAAGACTATGGGGCCAAAGTAAATATACTCCGATAACAAAGAGAAAGAAGCTTTCTGAGAAACTTCTTTGTGTTCTGTGAAATCATCTCACAGAGTTACAGCTTTCCCCTCAAGAAGCCTTTCGCTAAGACAGTTCTTGTGGAGTTGGCAAAGTGATAGTTGGAAGCCCAAAGAGGGTTGTGGTGAAAAAGGAAATATCCTCAGAAGAAATCTGGAAAGAAGCTTTCTGAGAAACTGCTTAGTGTTCTGTTAATTTATCTCACAGAGTTACATTTGTGTTTCGTGGATCTCTTTGCTAGCCTTATTTCTGTGGAATCTGAGAACAGATATTTCGGATCACTTGGAAGACTATAGGGCCAAAGGAAATATCCTCCGATAACAAAGAGAAAGAAGCTTTCTGAGAAACTTCTTTGTGTTCTATGAAATCATCTCACAGAGTTACAGCTTTCCCCTTAAGAAGCCTTTCGCTAAGACAGTTCTTGTGGAATTGGCAAAGTGATATTTGGAAAGCCATAGAGGGCTATGGTGAAAAAGGAAATATCCTCAGATGAAATCTGGAAAGAAGCTTTCTGAGAAACTGCTTAGTGTTCTGTTAATTCATCTCACAGAGGTACATCTGTATTTCGTGGATCTCCTTGCTAGCCTTATTTCTGTGGAATCTGAGAACAGATATTTCTGATCCCTTTGAAGACTATAGGGCCATAGGAAATATCCTCCGTTAACAAAGAGAAAGAAGCTTTCTGAGAAACTTCTTTGTGTTCTGTGAAATCATCTCACAGAGTTACAGCTTTCCCCTCAAGAAGCCTTTCGCTAAGACAGTTCTTGTGGAATTGGCAGAGTGTTATTAGGAAGCCCATAGAAGGCTATGGAATAAAAGGAAATATCCTCAGATGAAATCTGTAAAGAAGCTTTCTGAGAAACTGCTTAGTGTTCTGGTAATTCGTCTCACAGAGTTACATCTGTATTTCGTGGATCTCTTTGCTAGCCTTATTTCTGTGGAATCTGAGATCACATATTTCGGATCCCTTGGAAGACTATAGGGCCAAAGTAAATATCCTCTGATAACAAAGGGAAAGAAGCATTCTGAGAAACTTCTTTGTGTTCTGTGAGATCATCTCACAGAGTTACAGCTTTCCCCTCAAGAAGCCTTTCGCTAAGAGAGTTCTTGTGGAATTGGCAAAGTGATATATGGAAGACCGTAGAGGGCTATGGTGAAAAAGGAAATATCCTCAGATGAAATCTGGAAAGAAGCTTTCTGAGAAACTGCTTAGTGGTCTGTTAATTCATCTCACAGAGTTGCATCTGTATTTCGTGGATCTCTTTGCTAGCCTTATTTCTGTGGAATCTGAGAACAGATATTTCGGATCCCTTTGAAGACTATAGGGCCAAAGGAAATATCCTCTGATAACAAAGGGAAAGAAGCTTTCTGAGAAACTTCTTTGTGTTCTGTGAAATCATCTCACAGAGTTACAGCTTTCCCCTCAAGAAGCCTTTCGCTAAGACAATTCTCGTGGAATTGGCAAAGTGATAGTTGGAAGCCCAAAGAGGGTTGTGGTGAAAAAGGAAATATCCTCAGATGAAATCTGGAAAGAAGATTTCTGAGAAACTGCTTAGTGTTCTGTTAATTCATCTCACAGAGTTACATTTGTATTTCGTGGATCTCTTTGCTAGCCTTATTTCTGTGGAATCTGAGAACAGATATTTCGGATCACATGGAAGACTATAGGGCCAAAGGAAATATCCTCCGATAACAAAGCGAAAGAAGCTTTCAGAAAAAATTCTTTGTGTTCTGTGAAATCATCTCACAGAGTTACAGCTTTGACCTCAAGAAGCCTTTCGCTAAGACAGTTCTTGTGGAATTGGCAAAGTGATATTTGGAAGCCCATAGAGGGGTATGGTGAAAAAGGAAATATCCACAGATGAAATCTGGAAAGAAGCTTTCTGAGAAACTACTTAGTGTTCTGTTAATTCATCTCACAGAGTTACATCTGTATTTCGTGGATCTCTTTGCTAGCCTTATTTCTGTGGAATCTGAGAACAGATATTTCGGATCCCTTTGAAGACTATAGGGCCAAAGGAAATATCCTCCGATATCAAAGAGAAAGAAGCTTTCTGAGAAACTTCTTTGTGTTCTGTGAAATCATCTCACAGAATTACAGCTTTCCCCTCAAGAAGCCTTTCGCTAAGACAGTTTTTGTGGAATTGGCAAAGTGATATTTGGAAGCCCATAAAGGGCTATGGTGAAAAAGGAAATATCCTCAGATCAAATCCGGAAAGAAGCTTTCTGAGAAACTGCTTAGTGTTCTGTTAATTCATCTCACAGAGGTACATCTGTATTTCGTGGATCTCTTTGCTAGCCTTATTTCTGTGGAATCTGAGAACAGATATTTTGGATCCCTTTGAAGACTATGGGGCCAAAGTAAATATACTCCGATAACAAAGAGAAAGAAGCTTTCTGAGAAACTTCTTTGTGTTCTGTGAAATCATCTCACAGAGTTACAGCTTTCCCCTCAAGAAGCCTTTCGCTAAGACAGTTCTTGTGGAATTGGCAAAGTGATAGTTGGAAGCCCAAAGAGGGTTGTGGTGAAAAAGGAAATATCCTCAGAAGAAATCTGGAAAGAAGCTTTCTGAGAAACTGCTTAGTGTTCTGTTAATTCATCTCACAGAGTTACATTTGTATTTCGTGGATCTCTTTGCTAGCCTTATTTCTGTGGAATCTGAGAACAGATATTTCGGATCACTTGGAAGACTATAGGGCCAAAGGAAATATCCTCCGATAACAAAGAGAAAGAAGCTTTCTGAGAAACTTCTTTGTGTTCTATGAAATCATCTCACAGAGTTACAGCTTTCCCCTTAAGAAGCCTTTCGCTAAGAGAGTTCTTGTGGAATTGGCAAAGTGATATTTGGAAAGCCATAGAGGGCTATGGTGAAAAAGGAAATATCCTCAGATGAAATCTGGAAAGAAGCTTTCTGAGAAACTGCTTAGTGTTCTGTTAATTCATCTCACAGAGGTACATCTGTATTTCGTGGATCTCCTTGCTAGCCTTATTTCTGTGGAATCTGAGAACAGATATTTCTGATCCCTTTGAAGACTATAGGGCCATAGGAAATATCCTCCGATAACAAAGAGAAAGAAGCTTTCTGAGAAACTTCTTTGTGTTCTGTGAAATCATCTCACAGAGTTACAGCTTCCCCCTCAAGAAGCCTTTCGCTAAGACAGTTCTTGTGGAATTGGCAGAGTGTTATTAGGAAGCCCATAGAAGGCTATGGAATAAAAGGAAATATCCTCAGATGAAATCTGTAAAGAAGCTTTCTGAGAAACTGCTTAGTGTTCTGGTAATTCGTCTCACAGAGTTACATCTGTATTTCGTGGATCTCTTTGCTAGCCTTATTTCTGTGGAATCTGAGATCACATATTTCGGATCCCTTGGAAGACTATAGGGCCAAAGTAAATATCCTCTGATAACAAAGGGAAAGAAGCTTTCTGAGAAACTTCTTTGTGTTCTGTGAAATCATCTCACAGAGTTACAGCTTTCCCCTCAAGAAGCCTTTCGCTAAGACAGTTCTTGTGGAATTGGCAAAGTGATATTTGGAAAGCCATAGAGGGCTATGGTGAAAAAGGAAATATCCTCAGATGAAATCTGGAAAGAAGCTTTCTGAGAAACTGCTTAGTGTTCTGTTAATTCATCTCACAGAGGTACATCTGTATTTCGTGGATCTCCTTGCTAGCCTTATTTCTGTGGAATCTGAGAACAGATATTTCTGATCCCTTTGAAGACTATAGGGCCATAGGAAATATCCTCCGATAACAAAGAGAAAGAAGCTTTCTGAGAAACTTCTTTGTGTTCTGTGAAATCATCTCACAGAGTTACAGCTTTCCCCTCAAGAAGCCTTTCGCTAAGACAGTTCTTGTGGAATTGGCAGAGTGTTATTAGGAAGCCCATAGAAGGCTATGGAATAAAAGGAAATATCCTCAGATGAAATCTGTAAAGAAGCTTTCTGAGAAACTGCTTAGTGTTCTGGTAATTCGTCTCACAGAGTTACATCTGTATTTCGTGGATCTCTTTGCTAGCCTTATTTCTGTGGGATCTGAGATCACATATTTCGGATCCCTTGGAAGACTATAGGGCCAAAGTAAATATCCTCTGATAACAAAGGGAAAGAAGCATTCTGAGAAACTTCTTTGTGTTCTGTGAGATCATCTCACAGAGTTACAGCTTTCCCCTCAAGAAGCCTTTCGCTAAGAGAGTTCTTGTGGAATTGGCAAAGTGATATATGGAAGACCGTAGAGGGCTATGGTGAAAAAGGAAATATCCTCAGACGAAATCTGGAAAGAAGCTTTCTGAGAAACTGCTTAGTGGTCTGTTAATTCATCTCACAGAGTTGCATCTGTATTTCGTGGATCTCTTTGCTAGCCTTATTTCTGTGGAATCTGAGAACAGATATTTCGGATCCCTTTGAAGACTATAGGGCCAAAGGAAATATCCTCTGATAACAAAGGGAAAGAAGCTTTCTGAGAAACTTCTTTGTGTTCTGTGAAATCATCTCACAGAGTTACAGCTTTCCCCTCAAGAAGCCTTTCGCTAAGACAGTTCTTGTGCAATTGGCAAAGTGATATTTGCAAGCCCATAGAGGGCTATGGTGAAAAAGGAAATATCCTCAGATGAAATCTGGAAGGAAGCTTGCTGAGAAACTGCTTAGTGTTCTGTTAATTCATCTCACAGAGGTATATCTGTATTTCGTGGATCTCTTTTCTATCCTTATTTCTGTGGAATCTAAGAACAGATATTTCGGATCCCTTTGAAGACTATAGGTCCAAAGGAAATATCCTCCGATAACAAAGAGAAAGAAGCTTTCTGAGAATCTTCTTTGTGTTCGGTGAAATCATCTCACAGAGTTACAGCTTTCCCCTCAAGAAGCCTTTCGCTAAGACAGTTCTTGTGGAATTGGCAGAGTGATATTAGGAAGCCCTTAGAGGGCTATGGAAGAAAAGGAAATATCCTCAGATGAAATCTGGAACGAAGCTTTCTGAGAAACTGCTTAGTGTTCTGTTAATTCATCTCACAAAGTTACATCTGTATTTCGTGGATCTCTTTGCTAGCCTTATTTCTGTGGAATCTGAGAACAGATATTTCGGATCCCTTTGAAGACTATAGGGCCAAAGGAAATATCCTCCGATAACAAAGAGAAAGAAGCTTTCTGAGAAAGTTCTTTGTGTTCTGTGAAATCATCTCACAGAGTTACAGCTTTCGCCTCAAGAAGCCTTTCGCTAAGACAGTTCTTGTGGAATTGGCAAAGTGATATTTGAAGCCCATAGAGGGCTATGGTGAAAAAGGAAATATCCTCAGATGAAATCTGGAAGGAAGCTTCCTGAGAAACTGCTTAGTGTTCTATTAATTCATCTCACAGAGGTACATCTGTATTTCGTGGATCTCTTTGCTAGCCTTATTTCTGTGGAATCTGAGAACAGATATTTCGGATCCCTTTGAAGACTAAATGGCCAAAGTAAATATCCTCTCATAACAAAGGGAAAGAAGCTTTCTGAGAAACTTCTTTGTGTTCTGTGAAATCATCTCACAGAGTTACTGCTTTCCCCTCAAGAAGCCTTTCGCTAAGACAGTTCTTGTGGAATTGGCAAAGTGATGGTTGGAAGCCCAAAGAGGGTTGTGGTGAAAAAGGAAATATCCTCAGATGAAATCTGGAAAGAAGCTTTCTGAGAAACTGCTTAGTGTTCTGTTAATTCATCTCACGGAGTTACTTCTGTATTTCGTGGATGTCTTTGCTAGCCTTATTTCTGTGGAATCTGAGAACTGATATTTCGGTTGACTTTGAAGACTCTGTGGCCAAAGGAAATATAATCCGATAACAAAGAGAAAGAAGTTTTCTGAGAAACTTCTTTGTGTTTTGTGAAATCTTCTCACAGAGTTACAGCTTCCCCCTCAAGAAGCCTTTCGCTAAGACGGTTCTTGTGGAATTGGCAAAGTGATAGTTGGAAGCCCAAAGAGGGTTGTGGTGAAAAAGGAAATATCCTAGGATGAAATCTGGAAAGAAGATTTCTGAGAAACTGCTTAGTGTTCTGTTAATTCATCTCACGGAGTTACATCTGTATTTCGTGGATCTGTTTGCTAGCCTTATTTCTGTGGAATCTGAGAACAGACATTTCGGATCACTTGGAAGACTATAGGGCCAAAGGAAATATCCTCCGATAACAAAGCGAAAGAAGCTTTCAGAAAAAATTCTTTGTGTTCTGTGAAATCATCTCACAGAGTTACAGCTTTGCCCTCAAGAAACCTTTCGCTAAGACAGTTCTTGTGGAATTGGCAAAGTGATATTTGGAAGCCCATAGAGGGGTATGGTGAAAATGGAAATATCCTCAGATGAAATCTGGAAAGAAGCTTTCTGAGAAACTGCTTAGTGTTCTGTTAATTCATCTCACAGAGTTACATCTGTATTTCGTGGATCTCTTTGCTAGCCTTATTTCTGTGGAATCTGAGAACAGATATTTCGGATCCCTTTGAAGACTATAGGGCCAAAGGAAACATCCTCCGATATCAAAGAGAAAGAAGCTTTCTGAGAAACTTCTTTGTGTTCTGTGAAATCATCTCACAGAGTTACAGCTTTCCCCTCAAGAAGCCTTTCGCTAAGACAGTTCTTGTGGAATTGGCAAAGTGATATTTGGAAGACCGTAGAGGGCTATGGTGAAAAAGGAAATATCCTCAGATGAAATCTGGAAAGAAGCTTTCTGCGAAACTGCTTAGTGTTCTGTTAATTCATCTCACAGAGTTGCATCTGTATTTCGTGGATCTCTTTGCTAGCCTTACTTCTGTGGAATCTGAGAACAGATATTTCGGATCCCTTTGAAGACTATAGGGCCAAAGGAAATATCCTCCGATAACAAAGAGAAAGAAGCTTTCTGAGAAACTTCTTAGTGTTCTGTGAAATCATCTCACAGAGTTATAGCTTTCGCCTCAAGAAGCCTTTCGCTAAGACAGTTCTTGTGGAATTGGCAAAGTGATATTTGGAAGCCCATAAAGGGCTATGGTGAAAAAGGAAATATCCTCAGATCAAATCCGGATAGAAGCTTTCTGAGAAACTGCTTAGTGTTCTGTTAATTCATCTCACAGAGGTACATCTGTATTTCTTGGATCTCTTTGCTAGCCTTATTTCTGTGGAATCTGAGAACAGATATTTTGGATCCCTTGGAAGAGTATAGGGACAAAGGAAATATCCTCCGATAACAAAGAGAAAGAAGCTTTCTGAGAAACTTCTTTGTGTTCTGTGAAATCATCTCACAGAGTTACAGCTTTCCCCTCAAGAAGCCTTTCGCTAAGACAGTTCTTGTGGAATTGGCAAAGTGATAGTTGGAAGCCCATATATGGCTATGGTGAAAAAGGAAATAACCTCAGATGAAATCTGGAAAGAATCTTTCTGAGAAACTGCTTAGTGTTCTGTTAATTCATCTCACAGAGTTGCATCTGTATTTCGTGGATCTCTTTGCTAGCCTTATTTCTGTGGAATCTGAGAACAGATATTTCGGATCCCTTTGAAGACTATAGGGCCAAAGGAAATATCCTCTGATAACAAAGGGAAAGAAGCTTTCTGAGAAACTTCTTTGTGTTCTGTGAAATCATCTCACAGAGTTACAGCTTTCCCCTCAAGAAGCCTTTCGCTAAGACAATTCTTGTGGAATTTGCAAAGTGATAGTTGGAAGCCCAAAGAGGGTTGTGGTGAAAAAGGAAATATCCTCAGATGAAATCTGGAAAGAAGATTTCTGAGAAACTGCTTAGTGTTCTGTTAATTCATCTCACAGAGTTACATTTGTATTTCGTGGATCTCTTTGCTAGCCTTATTTCTGTGGAATCTGAGAACAGATATTTCGGATCCCTTGGAAGACTATAGGGCCAAAGGAAATATCCTCCGTTAACAAAGAGAAAGAAGCTTTCTGAGAACCTTCTTTGTGTTCTGTGAAATCATCTCACAGAGTTACAGGTTTCGCCTCAAGAAGCCTTTCGCTAAGACAGTTTTTGTGGAATTGGAAAAGTGATATTTGGAAGCCCATAGAGGGCTATGCTGAAAAAGGAAATATCCTCAAATGAAATCTGGAAAGAAGCATTATGAGAAACTGCTCTGTGATATGGGACTTTCAGTCACAGAGTTACATCTGTATTTCGTGGATCTTTTGCTAGCCTTATTTCTATGGAATCTGAGAACAGATATTTCGGATCCTTTTGCAGACTACAGGGCCAAAGGAAATATCCTCCGATAACAAAGAGAAAGAAGCTCTCTGAGAAACTTCTTTGTGTTCTATGAAATCATCTCACACAGTTACAGCTTTCCCTCAAGAAGCTTTTCGCTAAGACAGTTCTTGTGGAAATGGCAAAGTGATATTTGGAAGCCATAGAGGGCTATGGTGAAAATGGAAATATCCTCAGATGAAATCTGGAAAGAAGCGATCTGAGAAACTGCTTAGTGTTCTGTTAATTCATCTCACGGGGTTACATCTGTATTTCGTGGATCTCTTTGCTAGACTTATTTTGGTGGAATCTGAGAACAGATATTTCTGATCCCTTTGAAGACTATAGGGCCAAAGGAAATATCCTCCGATAAAAAAGAGTAAGAAGCTTTCTGAAAACTTCATTGTGTTCTGTGAAATCATCACACAGAGTTACAGCTTGCCCCTCAAGAAGCCTTACGCTAAGACAGTTCTTGTGGAATTGGCAAAGTGATATTTGGAAGCCCATAAAGGGCTATGGTGAAAAAGGAAATATCCTCAGATCAAATCCGGAAAGAAGATTTCTGAGAAACTGCTTAGTGTTCTGTTAATTCATCTCACAGAGTTACATCTGTATTTCGTGGATCTCTTTGCTAGCCTTATTTCTGTGGAATCTGAGAACATATATTTCGGATCCCTTGGAAGACTACAGGGCCAAAGGAAATATCCTCCGATAACAAAGAAAAAGAAGCTGTCTTAGAAACTTTTTGTGCTCTGTGAAATCATCTCACAGAGTTACAACTTTCATCTCAAGAAGCCTTTCGCTAAGACAGTTCTTGTGGAATTGGCAAAGTGTTATTTGGAAGCCCATAGAGGCCTATGGTGAAAAAGGAAATATCCTCAGATGAAATCTGTAAAGAAGCTTTCTGAGAAACTGCTTAGTGTTCTGTCAATTCATCTCACAGAGTTACATCTGTATTTCATGGATCTCTTTGCTAGCCTTATTTCTGTGGAATCTGAGAACAGATATTTCGGATGCCTTTGAAGACTATAGGGCCAAAGGAAATACCCTCCGATATCAAAGAGAAAGAAGCTTTCTGAGAAACTTCTTTGTGTTCTGTGAAATCACCTCACAGAGTTACAGCTTTCCCCTCAAGAAGCCTTTCGCTAAGACAGTTCTTGTGGAATTGGCAAAGTGATATTTGGAAGCCCATAGAGGGCTATGGTGAAAAAGTAAATATTCTCAGATGAAATCTGGAAAGAAGATTTCTGAGAAACTGCTTAGTGTTCTGTTAATTCATCTCACAGAGTTACATCTGTATTTCGTGGATCTCTTTGCTAGCCTTATTTCTGTGGAATCTGAGAACAGATATTTCGGATCCCTTTGAAGACTATAGGGCCAAAGGAAATATCCTCTGATAACAAAGAGAAAGAAGCTTTCTGAGAAACTTCTTTGTGTTCTGTGAAATCATCTCACAGAGTTACAGCTTTCCTCTCAAGAAGCCTTTCGCTAAGACAGTTCTTGTGGAATTGGCAATGTAATATTTGGAAGTCCATAGAGGGCTATGGTGAAAGAGGAAATATCCTCAGATGAAATCTGGAAAGAAGCTTTCTGAGAAACTGCTTAGTGTTCTGTTAATTCATCTCACAGAGTTACATGTGCATTTCGTGGATCTCTTTCCTAGCCTTATTTCTGTGGAATCTGAGAACAGATATTTCGGATCCCTTTGAAGACTATAGGGCCAAAGGAAATATCCTCCGATAACAAAGAGAAAGAAGCTTTCTGCGAAACTTCTTTGTGTTCTGTGAAATCATCTCACAGAGTTACAGCTTTCGCCTCAAGAAGCCTTTCGCTAAGACAGTTCTTGTGCAATTGGCAAAGTGATATTTGGAAGCCCATAGAGGGCTATGTTGAAAAAGGAAATATCCTCAGATGAAATCTGGAAAGAAGCATTATGAGAAACTGCTCTGTGTTATGTGACTTTCAGTCACAGAGTTACATCTGTATTTCCTGGATCATTTGCTAGCCTTATTTCTATGGAATCTGAGAACAGATATTTCGGATCCTTTTGCAGACTACAGGGCCAAAGGAAATATCCTCCGATAACAAAGAGAAAGAAGCTCTCTGAGAAACTTCTTTGTGTTCCATGAAATCATCTCACACAGTTACAGCTTTCCCCTCAAGAAGCTTTTCGCTAAGAAAGTTCTTGTGGAAATGGCAAAGTGATATTTGGAAGCCATAGAGGGCTATGGTGAAAATGGAAATATCCTCAGATGAAATCTGGAAAGAAGCTTTCTGAGAAAGTGCTTAGTGTTCTGTTAATTCATCTCACAGAGTTACATCTGTATTTCGTGGATCTCTTTGCTAGCCTTATTTCTGTGGAATCTGAGAACAGATATTTCGTATCCCTTGGAAGACTATTGGGCCAAAGGAAATATCCTCCGATAACAAAGAGAAAGAAGCTTTTTGAGAAACTTCCTTGTGTTCTGGGAAATCATGTCACAGAGTTACAGCATTCACCTCAAGCAGCCTTTTGCTAAGACAGTTCTTGTGGAATTGGCAAAGTGATATTTGGAAGGCCATAGAGGGCTATGGTGAAAAAGGAAATATCCTCAGATGAATTCTGGAATGAAGCTTTCTGAGAAACTGCTTAGTGTTCTGTTAATTCATCTCACAGATTTACATCTGTATTTCGTGGATCTCTTTGCTAGCCTTTCTTCTGTGCAATCTGAGAACAGATATTTTGGATCCCTTGGAAGACTATAGGGCCAAAGGAAATATCCTCCGATAACTAAGAGAAAGAAGCTTTCAGAAAAAATTCTTTGTGTTCTGTGAAATCATCTCACAGAGTTACAGCTTTGCCCTCAAGAAGCCTTTCGCTAAGAGATTTTGTGTGGAATTGGCAAAGTGATATTAGGAAGCCCCCAGAGGGCAATGGTGAAAAAGGAAATATCCTCAGATGAAACCTAGAAAGAAGCGATCTGAGAAACTGCTTAGTGTTCTGTTAATTCATCTCACGGGGTTCCATCTGTATTTCGTGGATCTCTTTGCTAGACTTATTTTTGTGGAATCTGAGAACAGATATTTCTGATCCCTTTGAAGACTATAGGGCCAAAGGAAATATCCTCCAATAACAAAGAGTAAGAAGCTTTCTGAAAACTTCTTTGTGTTCTGTGAAATCATCACACAGAGTTACAGCTTGCCCCTCAAGAAGCCTTACGCTAAGACAGTTCTTGTGGAATTGGCAAAGTGATATTTGGAAGCCCATAAAGGGCTATGGTGAAAAAGGAAATATCCTCAGATCAAATCCGGAAAGAAGCTTTCTGAGAAACTGCTTATTGTTCTGTTAATTCATCTCACAGAGTTACATGTGTATTTCGTGGATCTCTTTGCTAGCCTTATTTCTGTTGAATCTGAGAACAGATATTTCGGATCCCTTGGAAGACTACAGGGCCAAAGGAAATATCCTGCGATAACAAAGAAAAAGAAGCTGACTTAGAAACTTTTTGTGCTCAGTGAAATCATCTCACAGAGTTAGAGTTTTCATCTCAAGAAGCCTTTCGCTAAGACAGTTCTTGTGGAATTGGCAAAGTGTTATTTGGAAGCCCATAGAGGGCTATGGTGAAAAAGGAAATATCCTCAGATGAAATCTGGAAAGAAGCTTTCTGAGAAACTGCTTAGTGTTCTGTTAATTCATCTCACAGAGTTACATCTGTATTTCGTGGATCTCTTTGCTAGCCTTATTTCTGTGGAATCTGAGAACAGATATTTCGGATCCCTTGGAAGACTATAGGGCCAAAGGAAATGTCCTCTGATAACAAAGGGAAAGAAGCTTTCTGAGAAACTTCTTTGTGTTCTGTGAAATCATCTCACAGAGTTACAGCATTCCCCTCAAGAAGCCTTTCGCTAAGACAGTTCTTGTGGAATTGGCAAAGTGATATTTGGAAGACCGTAGAGGGCTATGGTGAAAAAGGAAATATCCTCAGATGAAATATGGAAAGAAGCTTTCTGAGAAACTGCTTAGTGTTCTGTTAATTCATCTCACAGAGTTGCATCTGTATTTCGTGGATCTCTTTGCTAGCCTTATTTCTGTGGAATCTGAGAACAGATATTTCGGATCCCTTTGAAGACTATAGGGCCAAAGGAAATATCCTCCGATAACAAAGAGAAAGAAGCTTTCTGAGAAACTTCTTTGTGTTCTGTGAAATCATCTCACAGAGTTACAGCTTTCGCCTCAAGAAGCCTTTCGCTAAGACAGTTCTTGTGGAATTGGCAAAGTGATATTAGGAAGCCCATAAGGGCTACGGTGAAAAAGGAAATATCCTCAGATGAAATCTGGAAGGAAGCTTCCTGAGAAACTGCTTAGTGTTCTATTAATTCATCTCACAGAGGTACATCTGTATTTCGTGGATCTCTTTTCTAGCCTTATTTCTGTGGAATCTGAGAACAGATATTTCGGATCCCATTGAAGACTATAGGGCCAAAGGAAATATCCTCCGATAACAAAGAGAAAGAAGCTTTCTGAGAAACTTCTTTGTGTTCGGTGAAATCATCTCACAGAGTTACAGCTTTCCCCTCAAGAAGCCTTTCGCTAAGACAGTTCTTGTGGAATTGGCAGAGTGATATTTGGAAGC
The DNA here is from genome assembly GCF_049350105.2 of Macaca mulatta. Classification (NCBI taxonomy): domain Eukaryota; kingdom Metazoa; phylum Chordata; class Mammalia; order Primates; family Cercopithecidae; genus Macaca; species Macaca mulatta. The sequence goes on from NC_133418.1 coordinate 36,233,296, forward strand.
CTATAGAGGGCTATGGAAGAAAAGGAAATATCCTCAGATGAATTCTGGAAAGAAGCTTTGTGAGAAACTGCTTAGTGTTCTGTTAATTCATCTCACAGAGTTACATCTGTATTTCGTGGATCTCTTTGCTAGCCTTATTTCTGTGGAATCTGAGAACAGATATTTCGGATCCCTTTGAAGACTATAGGGCCAAAGGAAATATCCTCTGATAACAAAGGGAAAGAAGCTTTCTGAGAAACTTCTTTGTGTTCTGTGAAATCATCTCACAGAGTTACAGCTTTCCCCTCAAGAAGCCTTTCGCTAAGACAATTCTTGTGGAATTGGCAAAGTGATAGTTGGAAGCCCAAAGAGGGTTGTGGTGAAAAAGGAAATATCCTCAGATGAAATCTGGAAAGAAGATTTCTGAGAAACTGCTTAGTGTTCTGTTAATTCATCTCACAGAGTTACATTTGTATTTCGTGGATCTCTTTGCTAGCCTTATTTCTGTGGAATCTGAGAACAGATATTTCGGATCACTTGGAAGACTAAAGGGCCAAAGGAAATATCCTCCGATAACAAAGCGAAAGAAGCTTTCAGAAAAAATTCTTTGTGTTCTGTGAAATCATCTCACAGAGTTACAGCTTTGCCCTCAAGAAGCCTTTCGCTAAGACAGTTCTTGTGGAATTGGCAAAGTGATATTTGGAAGCCCATAGAGGGGTATGGTGAAAAAGGAAATATCCTGAGATGAAATCTGGAAAGAAGCTTTCTGAGAAACTGCTTAGTGTTCTGTTAATTCATCTCACAGAGGTACATCTGTATTTCGTGGATCTCCTTGCTAGCCTTATTTCTGTGGAATCTGAGAACAGATATTTTGGATCCCTTGATAGACTATAGGACCAAAGGAAATATCCTCCGATAACAAAGAGAAAGAAGCTTTCTGAGAAACTTCTTTGTGTTCTGTGAAATCAACTCACAGAGTTACAGCTTTCCCCTCAAGAAGCCTTTCGCTAAGACAGTTCTTGTGGCATTGGCAAAGTGATATTTGGAAGACCGTAGAGGGCTATGGTGAAAAAGGAAATATCCTCAGATGAAATCTGGAAAGAAGCTTTCTGAGAAACTGCTTAGTGTTCTGTTAATTCATCTCACAGAGTTGCATTTGTATTTCGTGGATCTCTTTGCTAGCCTTATTTCTGTGGAATCTGAGAACAGATATTTCGGATCACTTGGAAGACTATAGGGCCAAAGGAAATATCCTCCGATGACAAAGCGAAAGAAGCTTAAGAAAAAATTATTTGTGTTCTGTGAAATCATCTCACAGAGTTACAGCTTTGCCCTCAAGAAGGCTTTCGCTAAGACAGTTCTTGTGGAATTGGCAAAGTGATATTTGGAAGCCCATAGAGGGCTATGGTGAAAAGGGAAATTTCCTCAGATGAAATCTGGAAAGAAGCTTTCTGAGAAAGTGCTTAGTGTTCTCTTAATTCTTCTCACAGAGTTACATCTGTATTTCGTGGATCTCTTTGCTAGCCTTATTTCTGTGGAATCTGAGAACAGATATTTCGGATCCCTTGGAAGACTATAGGGCCAAAGGAAATATCCTCCGATAACAAAGAGAAAGAAGCTTTCTGAGAAACTTCTTTGTGTTCTATGAAATCATCTCACAGAGTTACAGCTTTCCCCTTAAAAAGCCTTTCGCTAAGACAGTTCTTGTGGAATTGGCAAAGTGATATTTGGAAAGCCATAGAGGGCTTTGGTGAAAAAGGAAATATCCTCAGATGAAATCTGGAAAGAAGCTTTCTGAGAAACTGCTTAGTGTTCTGTTAATTTATCTCACAGAGGTACATCTGTGTTTCGTGGTTCTCCTTGCTAGCCTTATTTCTGTGGAATCTGAGAACAGATATTTTGGATCCCTTGGAAGACTATAGGGCCAAAGGAAATATCCTCCGATAACAAAGAGAAAGAAGCTTTCTGAGAAACTTCTTTGTGTTCTGTGAAATCATCTCACAGAGTTACAGCTTTCCCCTGAAGAAGCCTTTCGCTAAGACAGTTCTTGTGGAATTGGCAAAGTGATATTTGGAAGACCGTAGAGGGCTATGGTGAAAAAGGAAATATCCTCAGATGAAATCTGGAAAGAAGCTTTCTGAGAAATTGCTTAGTGTTCTGTTAATTCATCTCACAGAGTTGCATCTGTATTTCGAGGATCTCTTTGCTAGCCTTATTTCTGTGGAATCTGAGAACAGATATTTCGGATCCCTTTGAAGACTAAAGGGCCAAAGGAAATATCATCCGATAACAAAGAGAAAGAAGCTTTCTGAGAAACTTCTTTGTCTTCTGTGAAATCATCTCACAGAGTTACAGCTTTCCCCTCAAGAAGCCATTCGCTAAGACAGTTCTTGTGGAATTGGCAAAGTGATAGTTGGAAGCCCAAACAGGGTTGTGGTGAAAAAGGAAATATCCTCAGATGAAATCTGGAAAGAAGATTTCTGAGAAACTGCTTAGTGTTCTGTTAATTCATCTCACGGAATTACATTTGTATTTCGTGGATCTCTTTGCTAGCCTTATTTCTGTGGAATCTGAGAACAGATATTTCGGATCACTTGGCAGACTATAGGGCCAAAGGAAATATCCTCCGATAACAAAGAGAAAGAAGCTTTCAGAAAAAATTCTTTGTGTTCTGTGAAATCATCTCGCATAGTTACAGCTTTGCCCTCAAGAAGACTTTCGCTAAGACAGTTCTTGTGGAATTGACAAAGTGATATTTGGAAGCCCATAGAGGGCTATGGTGAAAATGGAAATATCCTCAGATGAAATCTGGAAAGAAGCTTTCTGAGAAACTGCTTAGTGTTCTGTTAAATCATCTCACAGAGTTACATCTGTATTTCGTGGATCTCTTTGCTAGCCTTATTTCTGTGGAATCTGAGAACAGATATTTCAGATCCCTTGGAAGACTATAGGGCCAAAGGAAATATCCTCCGTTAACAAAGAGAAAGAAGCTTTCTGAGAAACTTCTTTGTGTTCTGTGAAATCATCTCACAGAGTTACAGCTTTCCCCTCCAGAAGCCTTTCGCTAAGACAGTTCTTGTGGAATTGGCAAAGAGATATTTGGAAGGCCATAGAGGACTATGGTGAAAAAGGAAATATCCTCAGATGAAACGTGGAAAGAAGCTTTCTGCGAAACTGTTTAGTGTTCTGTTAATTCTTCTCACAGAGGTACATCTGTATTTCGTGGATCTCTTTGCTAGCCTTATTTCTGTGGAATCTGAGAACAGATATTTCGGATCCCTTTGAAGACTATAGGGCCAAAGGAAACATCCTCCGATAACAAAGAGAAAGAAGCTTTGTGAGAAACTTCTTTGTGTTCTGTGAAATCATCTCACAGAGTTACAGGTTTCGCCTCAAGAAGCCTTTCGCTAGGACAGTTCTTGTGGAATTGGCAGAGTGATATTAGGAAGCCCATAGAGGGCTAGGGAAGAAAAGGAAATATCCTCAGATGAAATCTGGAAAGAAGCTTTCTGAGAAACTGCTTAGTGTTCTGTTAATTCATCTCACAGAGGTACATCTGTATTTCGTGGATCTCTTTGCTAGCCTTATTTCTGTGGAATCTGAGAACAGATATTTCGGATCCCTTTGAAGACTATAGGGCCAAAGGAAATATCCTCTGATAACAAAGGGAAAGAAGCTTTCTGAGAAACTTCTTTCTGTTCTGTGAAATCATCTCACAGAGTTACAGCTTTCCCCTCAAGAAGCCATTCGCTAAGACAATTCTTGTGGAATTGGCAAAGTGATAGTTGGAAGCCCGAAGAGGGTTGTGGTGAAAAAGGAAATATCCTCAGATGAAATCTGGAAAGAAGATTTCTGAGAAACTGCTTAGTTTTCTGTTAATTCATCTCACGGAGTTACATTTGTATTTCGTGGATCTCTTTGCTAGCCTTATTTCTGTGGAATCTGAGAACAGATATTTCGGATCACTTAGAAGACTATAGGGCCAAAGGAAATATCCTCCAATAACAAAGCGAAAGAAGCTTTCAGAAAAAATTCTTTGTGTTCTGTGAAATCATCTCACAGAGTTACAGCTTTGCCCTCAAGAAGCCTTTCGCTAAGACAGTTCTTGTGGAATTGGCAAAGTGATATTTGGAAGCCCATAGAGGGCTATGGTGAAAATGGAAATATCCTCAGATGAAATCTGGAAAGAAGCTTTCTGAGAAAGTGCTTAGTGTTCTGTTAATTCATCTCACAGAGTTGCATCTGTATTTCGTGGATCTCTTTGCTAGCCTTATTTCTGTGGAATCTGAGAACAGATATTTTGGATCCCTTTGAAGACGATAGGGCCAAAGGAAATATCCTCCGATAACAAAGAGAAAGAAGCTTTCTGAGAAACTTCTTTGTGTTCTCTGATATCATCTCACAGAGTTACAGCTTTCGCCTCAAGAAGCCTTTCGCTAAGACAGTTCTTGTGGAATTGGCAAAGTGATATTTGGAAGCCCATAGAGGGCTATGGTGAAAAAGGAAATATCCTCAGATGAAATCTGGAAGGAAGCTTCCTGAGAAACTGCTTAGTGTTCTGTTAATTCATCTCACGGAGTTACATCTGCATTTTGTGGATCTCTTTGCTAGCCTTATTTCTGTGGAATCTGAGAACAGATATTTCGGTTCCCTTTGAAGACTATGGGGCCAAAGGAAATATCCTCCGATAACAAAGAGAAAGAAGCTTTCTGAGAAACTACTTTGTGTTTTGTGAAATCATCTCACAGAGTTACAGCTTTCCCCTCAAGAAGCCTTTCGCTAACATAGTTCTTGTGGAATTGGCAAAGTGATATTTGGAAGCCTATAGAGGGCTGTGGTGAAAAAGGAAATATCCTCAGATGAAATCTGGAAAGAAGCTTTCTGAGAAACTGCTTAGTGTTCTGTTAATTCATCTCACAGAGTTACATCTGTATTTCGTGGATCATTTTGCTAGCCTTATTTCTGTGGAATCTGAGAACAGATATTTCGGATCCCTTGGAAGACTATAGGGCCAAAGGAAATATCCTCTGATAACAAAGAGAAAGAAGCTTTCTGAGAAACTTCTTTGTGTTCTGTGAAATCATCTCACAGAGTTACAGCTTTCCCGTCAAGAAGCCTTTCGCTAAGACAGTTCTTGTGGAATTGGCAAAGCGATATTTGGAAGCCCATAGAGGGCTATGGTGAAAAAGGAAATATCCTCAGATGAAAACTGGAAAGAAGATTTCTGAGAAACTCCTTAGTGTTCTGTTAATTCATCTCACAGTGTTACATCTGTATTTTGTGGATGTCTTTGCTAGCCTTATTTCTGTGGAATCTGAGAACAGATATTTCGGATCCCTTTGAAGACTATAGGGCCAAAGGAAATATCCTCCGATAACAAAGAGAAAGAAGCTTTCTGAGAAACTTCTTTGTGTTCGGTGAAATCATCTCACAGAGTTACAGCTTTCCCCTCAAGAAGCCTTTCGCTAAGATAGTTCTTGTGGAATTGGCAGAGTGATATTTGGAAGCCCATAGAGGGCTATGGAAGAAAAGGAAATATACTCAGATGAAATCTGGAAAGAAGCCTTCTGAGAAACTGCTCTGTGATATGTGACTTCCACTCACAGAGTTACATCTGTATTTCGTGGATCTCTTAGCTAGCCTTATTTCTGTGGAATCTGAGAACAGATATTGCGGATCCCTTTGAAGACTATAGGGCCAAAGGAAATATCCTCCGATAACAAAGAGAAAGAAGCTTTCTGAGAAACTTCTTTGTGTTCTGTGAAATCATCTCACAAAGTTACAGCCTTCGCCTCAAGAAGCCTTTCGCTAAGACAGTTCTTGTGGTATTGGCAAAGTGATATCTGAAAGCCCAAAGAGGGCTATGGTGAAAAAGGAAATATCCTCAGATGAAATCTGGAAAGAAGCTTTCTGAGAAACTGCTTAGTGTTCTGTTAATTCATCTCACAGAGTTACAACTGTATTTCGTGGATCTCTTTGCTAGCCTTATTTCTGTGGAATCTGAGAACAGATATTTCGGATCCCTTTGAAGAATATAGGGCCAAAGGAAATATCCTCCGATAACAAAGAGAAAGAAGCTTTCTGAGAAACTTCTTTGTGCTCTGTGAAATCATCTCACAGAGTTACAGCTTTCCCCTCAAGAAGCCTTTCGCTAAGACAGTTCTTGTGGAATTGGCAAAGTGATATTTGGAAGGCCATAGAGGGCTATGGTGAAAAAGGAAATATCCTCAGATGAAATCTGGAAAGAAGATTTCTGAGAAAGTGCTTAGTGTTCTCTTAATTCATCTCACAGAGTTACATCTGTATTTCGTGGATCTCTTTGCTAGCCTTATTTCTGTGGAATCTGAGAACAGATATTTCGGATCCCTTTGTAGACTATAGGGCCAAAGGAAATATCCTCCGATAACAAAGAGAAAGAAGCTTTGTGAGAAACTTCTTTGTGTTCTGTGAAATCATCTCACAGAGTTACAGCTTTGCCCTCAAGAAGCCTTTCGCTAAGACAGTTCTTGTGGAATTGGCAAAGTGATATTTGGAAGCCCGTAGAGGGCTATTGTGAAAAAGCAAATAACCTCAGATGAAATCTGGAAAGAAGCTTACTGAGAGACTGCTTAGTGTTCTGTTAATTCATCTCACAGAGTTACATCTGTATTTCGTGGATCTCTTTGCTAGCCTTATTTCTGTGGAATCTGAGGACAGATATTTCGGATCCCTTTGAAGAGTATAGGGCCAAAGGAAATATCCTCCGATAACAAAGAGAAAGAAGCTTTCTGACAAACTTCTTTGTGTTCTGTGAAATCATCTCACCGAGTTACAGCTTTCCCCTCAAGAAGCCTTTCGCTAAGACAGTTCTTGTGGAATTGGCAGAGTGATATTAGGAAGCCCATAGAGGGCTATGGAAGAAAAGGAAATATCCTCAGATGAAATCTGGAAAGAAGCTTTCTGAGAAACTGCTTATTGTTCTGTTAATTCATCTCACAGAGTTACATCTGTATTTCGTGGATCTCTTTGCTAGCCTTATTTCTGTGGAATCTGAGAACAGATATTTCGGATCCCTTTGAAGACTATAGGGCCAAAGGAAATATCCTCTGATAACAAAGGGAATGAAGCTTTCTGAGAAACTTCTTTGTGTTCTGTGAAATCATCTCACAGAGTTACAGCTTTCCCCTCAAGAAGCCTTTCGCTGAGACAGTTCTTGTGGAATTGGCAAAGTGATAGTTGGAAGCCCAAAGAGGTTTGTCGTGAAAAAGGAAATATCCTCAGATGAAATCTGAAAAGAAGATTTCTGAGAAATTGCTCAGTGTTCTGTAAATTCATCTCACGGAGTTACATTTGTATTTCGTGGATCTCTTTGCTAGCCTTATTTCTGTGGAATCTGAGAACAGATATTTCGGATCCCTTTGAATACTCTAGGGCCAAAGGAAATATCCTCCGATAACAAAGAGAAAGAAGCTTTCTGAGAAACTTCTTTGTGTTCTGTGAAATCATCTCACAGAGTTACAGCTTTCCCTTGAAGAAGACTTTCACTAAGAAAGTTCTTGTGGAATTGGCAAAGTGATATTTGGAAGCCCATAGAGGGCTATGGTGAAAATGGAAATATCCTCAGATGAAATCTGGAAAGAAACTTTCTGAGAAACTGCTTAGTGTTCTGTTAATTCATCTCACAGAGTTACAGCTTTCCCCTCAAGAAGCCTTCGCTAAGACAGTTCTTGTGGGATTGGCAAAGTGATATTTGGAAGCCCATAGAGGGCTATGGTGAAAAAGGAAATAGCCTCAGAAGAAATCTGGAAAGAAGCTTTCTGAGAAAGTGCTTAGTGTTCTGTTATTTATTCTCACAGAGTTACATCTGTATTTCGTGGATCTCTTTGCTAGCCTTATTTCTGTGGAATCTGAGACCAGATATTTCGGATCCCTTTGAAGACTATAAGGCCAAAGGAAATATCCTCTGATAACAAAGGGAAAGAAGCTTTCTGAGAAACTTCTTTGTGTTCTGTGAAATCATCTCACAGAGTTACAGCTTTCCCCTCAAGAAGCCTTTCGCTAAGACAGTTCTTGTGGAATTGGCAAAGTGATAGTTGGAAGCCCAAAGAGGGTTGTGGTGAAAAAGGAAATATCCTCAGATGAAATCTGGAAAGAAGCTTTCTGAGAAACTGCTTAGTGTTCTGTTAATTCATCTCACGGAGTTACATTTGTATTTCGTGCATCTCTTTGCTAGCCTTATTTCTGTGGAATCTGAGAACAGATATTTCGGATCACTTGGAAGACTATAGGGCCAAAGGAAATATCCTCCGATAACAAAGCGAAAGAAGCTTTCAGAAAAAATTCTTTGTGTTCTGTGAAATCATCTCACAGAGTTACAGCTTTCCCCTCAAGAATCCTTTCGCTAAGACAGTTCTTGTGGAATTGGCAAAGTGATATTTGGAAGCCCATAGAGGGCTATTGTGAAAATGGAAATATCCTCAGATGAAATCTGGATAGAAGCTTTCTGAGAAACTGCTTAGTGTTCTGTTAATTCATCTCACTGAGGTACATCTGTATTTCGTGGATCTCTTTTCTAGCCTTATTTCTGTGGAATCTGAGAACAGATATTTCGGATCCCTTTGAAGACTATAGGGCCAAAGGAAATATCCTCCGATAACAAAGAGAAAGAAGCTTTCTGAGAAACTTCTTTGTGTTCTGTGAAATCACCTCACAGAGTTACAGCTTTCCCCTCAAGAAGCCTTTCGCTAAGATAGTTCTTGTGGAATTGGCAGAGTGATATTTGGAAGCCCATAGAGGGCTATGGTGAAAAGGAAATATCCTCAGATGAAATCTGGAACGAAGCTTTCTGAGAAACTGCTTAGTGTTCTGTTAATTCATCTCACAGAGTTACATCTGTATTTCGTGGATCTCTTTGCTAGCCTTATTTCTGTGGAATCTGAGAACAGATATTTCGGATCCCTTTGAAGACTATAAGGCCAAAGGAAATATCCTCTGATAACAAAGGGAAAGAAGCTTTCTGAGAAACTTCTTTGTGTTCTGTGAAATCATCTCACAGAGTTACAGCTGTCCCCTCAAGAAGACTTACGCTAAGACAGTTCTTGTGGAATTGGCAAAGTGATAGTTGGAAGCCCAAAGAGGGTTGTGGTGAAAAAGGAAATATCCTCAGATGAAATCTGGAAAGAAGATTTCTGAGAAACTGCTTAGTGTTCTGTTAATTCATCTCATGCAGTTACATTTGTATTTCGTGGATCTCTTTGCTAGCCTTATTTCTGTGGAATCTGAGAACAGATATTTCGGATCACTTGGAAGACTATAGGGCCAAAGGAAATATCCTCCGATAACAAAGCGAAAGAAGCTTTCAGAAAAAATTCTTTGTGTTCTGTGAAATCATCTCACAGAGTGACAGCTTTGCCCTCAAGAAGCCTTTCGCTAAGACAGTTCTTGTGGAATTGGCAAAGTGATATTTGGAAGCCCATAGAGGGCTATTGTGAAAATGGAAATATCCTCAGATGAAATCTGGAAAGAAGCTTTCTGAGAAACTGCTTAGTGTTCTGTTAATTCATCTCACAGAGTTACATCTGTATTTCGTGGATCTCTTTGCTAGCCTTATTTCTGTGGAATCTGAGAACAGATATTTCGGATCCCTTTGAAGACTATACGGCCAAAGAAAATATCCTCCGATAACAAAGAGAAAGAAGCTTTCTGAGAAAATTCTTTGTGTTCTGTGAAATGATCTCACAGAGTTACAGCTTTCCCCTGAAGAAGCCTTTCACTAAGAAAGTTCTTGTGGAATTAGCAAAGTGATATTTGGAAGCCCATAGAGGGCTATGTTGAAAATGGAAATATCCTCAGATGAAATCTGGAAAGAAACTTTCTGAGAAACTGCTTAGTGTTCTGTTAATTCATCTCACAGAGTTACAGCTTTCCCCTCAAGAAGCCTTCGCTAAGACAGTTCTTGTGGGATTGGCAAAGTGATATTTGGAAGCCCATAGAGGGCTATGGTGAAAAAGGAAATATCCTCAGATGAAATCTGCAAAGAAGCTTTCTGAGAAACTGCTTAGTGTTGTGTTGTTTCTTCTCACAGAGTTACATCTGTATTTCTTGGATCTCTTTGCTAGCCTTATTTCTGTGGAATCTGAGAACCGATATTTCGGATCCCTTTGAAGACTATAGGGCCAAAGGAAATATCCTCCGATAACAAAGAGAAAGAAGCTTTCTGAGAAACTTCTTTGTGTTCTGTGAAATCATCTAACAGAGTTACAGGTTTCGCCTCAAGAAGCCTTTCGTTAAGACAGTTCTTGTGGAATTGGCAAAGTGATATTTGGAAGCCCATAGAGGGCTATGGTGAAAAAGGAAATATCCTCAGATGACATCTGGAAAGATGCTTCCTGAGAAACTGCTTAGTGTTCTGTTAATTCATCTCACTGAGGTACATCTCTATTTGTTGGATCTCTTTTCTAGCCTTATTTCTGTGGAATCTGAGAACAGATATTTCGGATCCCTTTGAAGACTATAGGGCCAAAGGAAATATCCTCCGATAACAAAGAGAAAGAAGCTTTCTGAGAAACTTCTTTGTGTTCGGTGAAATCATCTCACAGAGTTACAGCTTTCCCCTCAAGAAGCCTTTCGCTAAGATAGTTCTTGTGGAATTGGCAGAGTGATATTTGGAAGCCCATAGAGGGCTATGGTGAAAAGGAAATATCCTCAGATGAAATCTGGAACGAAGCTTTCTGAGAAACTGCTTAGTGTTCTGTTAATTCATCTCACAGAGTTACATCTGTATTTCGTGGATCTCTTTGCTAGCCTTATTTCTGTGGAATCTGAGAACAGATATTTCGGATCCCTTTGAAGACTATAGGGCCAAAGGAAATATCCTCCGATAACAAAGAGAAAGAAGCTTTCTGAGAAAATTCTTTGTGTTCGGTGAAATCATCTCACAGAGTTAAAGCTTTCGCCTCAAGAAGCCTTTCGCTAAGGTAGTTCTTGGGGAATTGGCAGAGTGATATTTGGAAGCCCATAGAGGGCTATGGTGAAAAGGAAATATCCTCAGATGAAATCTGGAAAGAAGCTTTCTGAGAAACTGCTTAGTGTTCTGTTAATTCATCTCACAGACGTAAATCTTTATTTCGTGGATCTCTTTGCTAGCCTTATTTCTGTGGAATCTGAGAACAGATATTTCGGATCCCTTTGAAGACTATAGGGCCAAAGGAAATATCCTCCGATAACAAAGAGAAAGAAGCTTTCTGAGAAAATTCTTTGTGTTCTGTGAAATCATCTCACAGAGTTACAGCTTTCCCCTGAAGAAGCCTTTCACTAAGACAGTTCTTGTGGAATTGGCAAAGTGATATTTGGAAGCCCATAGAGGGCTATGGTGAAAATGGAAATATCCTCAGATGAAATCTGGAAAGAAACTTTCTGAGAAACTGCTTAGTGTTCTGTTAATTCATCTCACAGAGTTACAGCTTTCCCCTCAAGAAGCCTTCGCTAAGACAGTTCTTGTGGGATTGGCAAAGTGATATTTGGAAGCCCATAGAGGGCTATGGTGAAAAAGGAAATATCCTCAGATGAAATCTGGAAAGAAGCTTTCTGAGAAACTGCTTAGTGTTCTGTTATTTCTTCTCACAGAGTTACATCTGTATTTCGTGGATCTCTTTGCTAGCCTTATTTCTGTGGAATCTGAGAACAGATATTTCGGATCCCTTTGAAGACTATAGGGCCAAAGGAAATATCCTCCGATAGCAAATAGAAAGAAGCTTTCTGAGAAACTTCTTTGTGTTCTGTGAAATCATCTCACAGAGTTACAGCTTTCCCCTCAAGAAGCCTTTCGCTAAGACAGTTCTTGTGGAATTGGCAAAGTGATATTTGGAAGCCCATAGAGGGCTATGGTGAAAAAGGAAATATCCTCAGATGAAATCTGGAAAGATGCTTCCTGAGAAACTGCTTAGTGTTCTGTTAATTCATCTCACTGAGGTACATCTGTATTTCGGGGATCTCTTTTCTAGCCTTATTTCTGTGGAATCTGAGAACAGATATTTCGGATCCCTTTGAAGACTATAGGGCCAAAGGAAATATCCTCCGATAACAAAGAGAAAGAAGCTTTCTGAGAAACTTCTTTGTGTTCGGTGAAATCATCTCACAGAGTTACAGCTTTCCCCTCAAGAAGCCTTTCGCTAAGATAGTTCTTGTGGAATTGGCAAAGTGATATTAGGAAGCCCATAGAGGGCTATGGTGAAAAGGAAATATCCTCAGATGAAATCTGGAAAGAAGCTTTCTGAGAAACTGCTCAGTGTTCTGTTAATTCATCTCACAGAGTTACATCTGTATTTCGTGGATCTCTTTGCTAGCCTTATTTCTGTGGAATCTGAGAACAGATATTTCGGATCCCTTTGAAGACTATAGGGCCAAAGGAAATATCCTCCGATAACAAAGAGAAAGAAGCTTTCTGAGAAACTTCTTTGTGTTCTGTGAAATCATCTCACAGAGTTACAGGTTTCGCCTCAAGAAGCCTTTCGCTAAGACAGTTCTTGTGGAATTGGCAAAGTGATATTTGGAAGCCCATAGAGGGATATGGTGAAAAAGGAAATATCCTCAGATGAAATCTGGAAGGAAGCTTTCTGAGAAACTGCTTAGTGTTCTGTTAATTCATCTCACAGAGTTACATCTGTATTTCGTGGATCTCTTTGCTAGCCTTATTTCTGTGGAATCTGAGAACTGATTATTCGGTTCCCTTTGAAGACTATGGGTCGAAAGGAAATATCCTCCGATTACAAAGAGAAAGAAGTTTTCTGAGAAACTTCTTTGTGTTTTGTGAAATCTTCTCACAGAGTTACAGCTTTCCCCTCAAGAAGACTTTCGCTGAGACAGTTCTTGTGGAATTGGCAAAGTGATAGTTGGAAGCCCAAAGAGGTTTGTCGTGAAAAAGGAAATATCCTCAGATGAAATCTGAAAAGAAGATTTCTGAGAAACTGCTCAGTGTTCTGTAAATTCATCTCACGGAGTTACATTTGTATTTCGTGGATCTCTTTGCTAGCCTTATTTCTGTGGAATCTGAGAACAGATATTTCGGATCCCTTTGAATACTCTAGGGCCAAAGGAAATATCCTCCGATAACAAAGAGAAAGAAGCTTTCTGAGAAACTTCTTTGTGTTCTGTGAAATCATCTCACAGAGTTACAGCTTTCCCTTGAAGAAGACTTTCACTAAGAAAGTTCTTGTGGAATTGGCAAAGTGATATTTGGAAGCCCATAGAGGGCTATGGTGAAAATGGAAATATCCTCAGATGAAATCTGGAAAGAAACTTTCTGAGAAACTGCTTAGTGTTCTGTTAATTCATCTCACAGAGTTACAGCTTTCCCCTCAAGAAGCCTTCGCTAAGACAGTTCTTGTGGGATTGGCAAAGTGATATTTGGAAGCCCATAGAGGGCTACGGTGAAAAAGGAAATATCCTCAGATGAAATCTGGAAAGAAGCTTTCTGAGAAAGTGCTTAGTGTTCTGTTATTTCTTTTCACAGAGTTACATCTGTATTTCGTGGATCTCTTTGCTAGCCTTATTTCTGTGGAATCTGAGAACAGATATTTCGGATCACTTGGAAGACTATAGGGCCAAAGGAAATATCCTCCGATAACAAAGCGAAAGAAGCTTTCAGAAAAAATTCTTTGTGTTCTGTGAAATCATCTCACAGAGTGACAGCTTTTCCCTCAAGAAGCCTTTCGCTAAGACAGTTCTTGTGGAATTGGCAAAGTGATATTTGGAAGCCCATAGAGGGCTATGGTGAAAAAGGAAATATCCTCAGATGAAAACTGGAAAGAAGATTTCTGAGAAACTCCTTAGTGTTCTGTTAATTCATCTCACAGAGTTACATCTGTATTTTGTGGATGTCTTTGCTAGCCTTATTTCTGTGGAATCTGAGAACAGATAATTCGGATCCCTTTGAAGACTATAGGGCCAAAGGAAATATCCTCCGATAACAAAGAGAAAGAAGCTTTCTGAGAAACTTCTTTGTGTACGGTGAAATCATCTCACAGAGTTACAGCTTTCCCCTCAAGAAGCCTTTCGCTAAGATAGTTCTTGTGGAATTGGCAGAGTGATATTTGGAAGCCCATAGAGGGCTATGGAAGAAAAGGAAATATACTCAGATGAAATCTGGAAAGAAGCTTTCTGAGAAACTGCTCTGTGATATGTGACTTCCACTCACAGAGTTACATCTGTATTTCGTGGATCTCTTAGCTAGCCTTATTTCTGTGGAATCTGAGAACAGATATTGCGGATCCCTTTGAAGACTATAGGGCCAAAGGAAATATCCTCCGATAACAAAGAGAAAGAAGCTTTCTGAGAAACTTCTTTGTGTTCTGTGAAATCATCTCACAAAGTTACAGCTTTCGCCTCAAGAAGCCTTTCGCTAAGACAGTTCTTGTGGTATTGGCAAAGTGATATTTGAAAGCCCAAAGAGGGCTATGGTGAAAAAGGAAATATCCTCAGATGAAATCTGGAAAGAAGCTTTCTGAGAAACTGCTTAGTGTTCTGTTAATTCATCTCACAGAGTTACAACTGTATTTCGTGGATCTCTTTGCTAGCCTTATTTCTGTGGAATCTGAGAACAGATATTTCGGATCCCTTTGAAGAATATAGGGCCAAAGGAAATATCCTCCGATAACAAAGAGAAAGAAGCTTTCTGAGAAACTTCTTTGTGCTCTGTGAAATCATCTCACCGAGTTACAGCTTTCCCCTCAAGAAGCCTTTCGCTAAGACAGTTCTTGTGGAATTGGCAGAGTGATATTAGGAAGCCCATAGAGGGCTATGGAAGAAAAGGAAATATCCTCAGATGAAATCTGGAAAGAAGCTTTCTGAGAAACTGCTTATTGTTCTGTTAATTCATCTCACAGAGTTACATCTGTATTTCGTGGATCTCTTTGCTAGCCTTATTTCTGTGGAATCTGAGAACAGATATTTCGGATCCCTTTGAAGACTATAGGGCCAAAGGAAATATCCTCTGATAACAAAGGGAATGAAGCTTTCTGAGAAACTTCTTTGTGTTCTGTGAAATCATCTCACAGAGTTACAGCTTTCCCCTCAAGAAGCCTTTCGCTGAGACAGTTCTTGTGGAATTGGCAAAGTGATAGTTGGAAGCCCAAAGAGGTTTGTCGTGAAAAAGGAAATATCCTCAGATGAAATCTGAAAAGAAGATTTCTGAGAAACTGCTCAGTGTTCTGTAAATTCATCTCACGGAGTTACATTTGTATTTCGTGGATCTCTTTGCTAGCCTTATTTCTGTGGAATCTGAGAACAGATATTTCGGATCCCTTTGAATACTCTAGGGCCAAAGGAAATATCCTCCGATAACAAAGAGAAAGAAGCTTTCTGAGAAACTTCTTTGTGTTCTGTGAAATCATCTCAGAGAGTTACAGCTTTCCCTTGAAGAAGACTTTCACTAAGACAGTTCTTGTGGAATTGGCAAAGTGATATTTGGAAGCCCATAGAGGGCTATGGTGAAAATGGAAATATCCTCAGATGAAATCTGGAAAGAAACTTTCTGAGAAACTGCTTAGTGTTCTGTTAATTCATCTCACAGAGTTACAGCTTTCCCCTCAAGAAGCCTTCGCTAAGACAGTTCTTGTGGGATTGGCAAAGTGATATTTGGAAGCCCATAGAGGGCTATGGTGAAAAAGGAAATATCCTCAGAAGAAATCTGGAAAGAAGCTTTCTGAGAAAGTGCTTAGTGTTCTGTTATTTCTTCTCACAGAGTTACATCTGTATTTCGTGGATCTCTTTGCTAGCCTTATTTCTGTGGAATCTGAGAACAGATATTTCGGATCCCTTTGAAGACTATAAGGCCAAAGGAAATATCCTCTGATAACAAAGGGAAAGAAGCTTTCTGAGAAACTTCTTTGTGTTCTGTGAAATCATCTCACAGAGTTACAGCTTTCCCCTCAAGAAGCCTTTCGCTAAGACAGTTCTTGTGGAATTGGCAAAGTGATAGTTGGAAGCCCAAAGAGGGTTGTGGTGAAAAAGGAAATATCCTCAGATGAAATCTGGAAAGAAGATTTCTGAGAAACTGCTTAGTGTTCTGTTAATTCATCTCACGGAGTTACATTTGTATTTCGTGCATCTCTTTGCTAGCCTTATTTCTGTGGAATCTGAGAACAGATATTTCGGATCACTTGGAAGACTATAGGGCCAAAGGAAATATCCTCCGATAACAAAGCGAAAGAAGCTTTCAGAAAAAATTCTTTGTGTTCTGTGAAATCATCTCACAGAGTGACAGCTTTGCCCTCAAGAAGCCTTTCGCTAAGACAGTTCTTGTGGAATTCGCAAAGTGATATTTGGAAGCCCATAGAGGGCTATTGTGAAAATGGAAATATCCTCAGATGAAATCTGGATAGAAGCTTTCTGAGAAACTGCTTAGTGTTCTGTTAATTCATCTCACTGAGGTACATCTGTATTTCGTGGATCTCTTTTCTAGCCTTATTTCTGTGGAATCTGAGAACAGATATTTCGGATCCCTTTGAAGACTATAGGGCCAAAGGAAATATCCTCCGATAACAAAGAGAAAGAAGCTTTCTGAGAAACTTCTTTGTGTTCTGTGAAATCACCTCACAGAGTTACAGCTTTCCCCTCAAGAAGCCTTTCGCTAAGATAGTTCTTGTGGAATTGGCAGAGTGATATTTGGAAGCCCATAGAGGGCTATGGTGAAAAGGAAATATCCTCAGATGAAATCTGGAACGAAGCTTTCTGAGAAACTGCTTAGTGTTCTGTTAATTCATCTCACAGAGTTACATCTGTATTTCGTGGATCTCTTTGCTAGCCTTATTTCTGTGGAATCTGAGAACAGATATTTCGGATCCCTTTGAAGACTATAAGGCCAAAGGAAATATCCTCTGATAACAAAGGGAAAGAAGCTTTCTGAGAAACTTCTTTGTGTTCTGTGAAATCATCTCACAGAGTTACAGCTGTCCCCTCAAGAAGACTTACGCTAAGACAGTTCTTGTGGAATTGGCAAAGTGATAGTTGGAAGCCCAAAGAGGGTTGTGGTGAAAAAGGAAATATCCTCAGATCAAATCTGGAAAGAAGATTTCTGAGAAACTGCTTAGTGTTCTGTTAATTCATCTCATGGAGTTACATTTGTATTTCGTGGATCTCTTTGCTAGCCTTATTTCTGTGGAATCTGAGAACAGATATTTCGGATCACTTGGAAGACTATAGGGCCAAAGGAAATATCCTCCGATAACAAAGCGAAAGAAGCTTTCAGAAAAAATTCTTTGTGTTCTGTGAAATCATCTCACAGAGTTACAGCTTTCCCCTCAAGAAGCCTTTCGCTAAGACAGTTCTTGTGGAATTGGCAAAGTGATATTTGGAAGGCCGTAGAGGGCTATGGTGAAAAAGGAAATATCCTCAGATGAAATCTGGAAAGAAGATTTCTGAGAAAGTGCTTAGTGTTCTCTTAATTCATCTCACAGAGTTACATCTGTATTTCGTGGATCTCTTTGCTAGCCTTATTTCTGTGGAATCTGAGAACAGATATTTCGGATCCCTTTGTAGACTATAGGGCCAAAGGAAATATCCTCCGATAACAAAGAGAAAGAAGCTTTCTGAGAAACTTCTCTGTGTTCTGTGAAATCATCTCACAGAGTTACAGCTTTGCCCTCAAGAAGCCTTTCGCTAAGACAGTTCTTGTGGAATTGGCAAAGTGATATTTGGAAGCCCGTAGAGGGCTATTGTGAAAAAGCAAATAACCTCAGATGAAATCTGGAAAGCAGCTTTCTGAGAGACTGCTTAGTGTTCTGTTAATTCATCTCACAGAGTTACATCTGTATTTCGTGGATCTCTTTGCTAGCCTTATTTCTGTGGAATCTGAGGACAGATATTTCGGATCCCTTTGAAGAGTATAGGGCCAAAGGAAATATCCTCCGATAACAAAGAGAAAGAAGCTTTCTGACAAACTTCTTTGTGTTCTGTGAAATCATCTCACCGAGTTACAGCTTTCCCCTCAAGAAGCCTTTCGCTAAGACAGTTCTTGTGGAATTGGCAGAGTGATATTAGGAAGCCCATAGAGGGCTATGGAAGAAAAGGAAATATCCTCAGATGAAAGAAGCTTTCTGAGAAACTGCTTATTGTTCTGTTAATTCATCTCACAGAGTTACATCTGTATTTCGTGGATCTCTTTGCTAGCCTTATTTCTGTGGAATCTGAGAACAGATATTTCGGATCCCTTTGAAGACTATAGGGCCAAAGGAAATATCCTCTGATAACAAAGGGAATGAAGCTTTCTGAGAAACTTCTTTGTGTTCTGTGAAATCATCTCACAGAGTTACAGCTTTCCCCTCAAGAAGACTTTCGCTGAGACAGTTCTTGTGGAATTGGCAAAGTGATAGTTGGAAGCCCAAAGAGGTTTGTCGTGAAAAAGGAAATATCCTCAGATGAAATCTGAAAAGAAGATTTCTGAGAAACTGCTCAGTGTTCTGTAAATTCATCTCACGGAGTTACATTTGTATTTCGTGGATCTCTTTGCTAGCCTTATTTCTGTGGAATCTGAGAACAGATATTTCGGATCCCTTTGAATACTCTAGGGCCAAAGGAAATATCCTCCGATAACAAAGAGAAAGAAGCTTTCTGAGAAACTTCTTTGTGTTCTGTGAAATCATCTCACAGAGTTACAGCTTTCCCTTGAAGAAGACTTTCACTAAGAAAGTTCTTGTGGAATTGGCAAAGTGATATTTGGAAGCCCATAGAGGGCTATGGTGAAAATGGAAATATCCTCAGATGAAATCTGGAAAGAAACTTTCTGAGAAACTGCTTAGTGTTCTGTTAATTCATCTCACAGAGTTACAGCTTTCCCCTCAAGAAGCCTTCGCTAAGACAGTTCTTGTGGGATTGGCAAAGTGATATTTGGAAGCCCATAGAGGGCTATGGTGAAAAAGGAAATATCCTCAGATGAAATCTGGAAAGAAGCTTTCTGAGAAAGTGCTTAGTGTTCTGTTATTTCTTCTCACAGAGTTACATCTGTATTTCGTGGATCTCTTTGCTAGCCTTATTTCTGTGGAATCTGAGAACAGATATTTCGGATCCCTTTGAAGACTATAGGGCCAAAGGAAATATCCTCCGATAACAAAGAGAAAGAAGCTTTCTGAGAAACTTCTTTGTGTTCTGTGAAATCATCTAACAGAGTTACAGATTTCGCCTCAAGAAGCCTTTCGCTAAGACAGTTCTTGTGGAATTGGCAAAGTGATATTTGGAAGCCAATAGAGGGCTATGGTGAAAAAGGAAATATCCTCAGATGAAATCTGGAAAGATGCTTCCTGAGAAACTGCTTAGTGTTCTGTTAATTCATCTCACTGAGGTACATCTGTATTTCGTGGATCTCTTTTCTAGCCTTATTTCTGTGGAATCTGAGAACAGATATTTCGGATCCCTTTGAAGACTATAGGGCCAAAGGAAATATCCTCCGATAACAAAGAGAAAGAAGCTTTCTGAGAAACTTCTTTGTGTTCGGTGAAATCACCTCACAGAGTTACAGCTTTCCCCTCAAGAAGCCTTTCGCTAAGATAGTTCTTGTGGAATTGGCAGAGTGATATTTGGAAGCCCATAGAGGGCTATGGTGAAAAGGAAATATCCTCAGATGAAATCTGGAAAGAAGCTTTCTGAGAAACTGCTTAGTGTTCTGTTAATTCATCTCACAGAGTTACATCTGTATTTCGTGGATCTCTTTGCTAGCCTTATTTCTGTGGAATCTGAGAACAGATATTTCGGATCCCTTTGAAGACTATAAGGCCAAAGGAAATATCCTCTGATAACAAAGGGAAAGAAGCTTTCTGAGAAACTTCTTTGTGTTCTGTGAAATCATCTCACAGAGTTACAGCTTTCCCCTCAAGAAGCCTTTCGCTAAGACAGTTCTTGTGGAATTGGCAAAGTGATAGTTGGAAGCCCAAAGAGGGTTGTGGTGAAAAAGGAAATATCCTCAGATGAAATCTGGAAAGAAGATTTCTGAGAAACTGCTTAGTGTTCTGTTAATTCATCTCACGGAGTTACATTTGTATTTCGTGGATCTCTTTGCTAGCCTTATTTCTGTGGAATCTGAGAACAGATATTTCGGATCACTTGGAAGACTATAGGGCCAAAGGAAATATCCTCCGATAACAAAGCGAAAGAAGCTTTCAGAAAAAATTCTTTGTGTTCTGTGAAATCATCTCACAGAGTGACAGCTTTGCCCTCAAGAAGCCTTTCGCTAAGACAGTTCTTGTGGAATTGGCAAAGTGATATTTGGAAGCCCATAGAGGGCTATTGTGAAAATGGAAATATCCTCAGATGAAATCTGGAAAGAAGCTTTCTGAGAAACTGCTTAATGTTCTGTTAATTCATCTCACAGAGTTACATCTGTATTTCGTGGATCTCTTTGCTAGCCTTATTTCTGTGGAATCTGAGAACAGATATTTCGGATCCCTTTGAAGACTATACGGCCAAAGGAAATATCCTCCGATAACAAAGAGAAAGAAGCTTTCTGAGAAAATTCTTTGTGTTCTGTGAAATGATCTCACAGAGTTACAGCTTTCCCCTGAAGAAGCCTTTCACTAAGAAAGTTCTTGTGGAATTAGCAAAGTGATATTTGGAAGCCCATAGAGGGCTATGTTGAAAATGGAAATATCCTAGGATGAAATCTGGAAAGAAACTTTCTGAGAAACTGCTTAGTGTTCTGTTAATTCATCTCACAGAGTTACAGCTTTCCCCTCAAGAAGCCTTCGCTAAGACAGTTCTTGTGGGATTGGCAAAGTGACATTTGGAAGCCCATAGAGGGCTATGGTGAAAAAGGAAATATCCTCAGATGAAATCTGCAAAGAAGCTTTCTGAGAAACTGCTTAGTGTTGTGTTATTTCTTCTCACAGAGTTACATCTGTATTTCGTGGATCTCTTTGCTAGCCTTATTTCTGTGGAATCTGAGAACAGATATTTCGGATCCCTTGGAAGACTATAGGGCCAAAGGAAATATCCTCCGATAACAAAGAGAAAGAAGCTTTCTGAGAAACTTCTTTGTGTTCTGTGAAATCATCTAACAGAGTTACAGGTTTCGCCTCAAGAAGCCTTTCGTTAAGACAGTTCTTGTGGAATTGGCAAAGTGATATTTGGAAGCCCATAGAGGGCTATGGTGAAAAAGGAAATATCCTCAGATGAAATCTGGAAAGATGCTTCCTGAGAAACTGCTTAGTGTTCTGTTAATTCATCTCACTGAGGTACATCTCTATTTCGTGGATCTCTTTTCTAGCCTTATTTCTGTGGAATCTGAGAACAGATATTTCGGATCCCTTTGAAGACTATAGGGCCAAAGGAAATATCCTCCGATAACAAAGAGAAAGAAGCTTTCTGAGAAACTTCTTTGTGTTCGGTGAAATCATCTCACAGAGTTACAGCTTTCCCTTCAGGAAGCCTTTCGCTAAGATAGTTCTTGTGGAATTGGCAGAGTGATATTTGGAAGCCCATAGAGGGCTATGGTGAAAAGGAAATATCCTCAGATGAAATCTGGAAAGAAGCTTTCTGAGAAACTGCTTAGTGTTCTGTTAATTCATCTCACAGAGTTACATCTTTATTTCGTGGATCTCTTTGCTAGCTTTATTTCTGTGGAATCTGAGAACAGATATTTCGGATCCCTTTGAAGACTATAGGGCCATAGGAAATATCCTCCGATAACAAAGAGAAAGAAGCTTTCTGAGAAAATTCTTTGTGTTCTGTGAAATCATCTCACAGAGTTACAGCTTTCCCCTGAAGAAGCCTTTCACTAAGACAGTTCTTGTGGAATTGGCAAAGTGATATTTGGAAGCCCATAGAGGGCTATGGTGAAAAAGGAAATATCCTCAGATGAAATCTGGAAAGATGCTTCCTGAGAAACTGCTTAGTGTTCTGTTAATTCATCTCACTGAGGTACATCTGTATTTCGGGGATCTCTTTTCTAGCCTTATTTCTGTGGAATCTGAGAACAGATATTTCGGATGCCTTTGAAGACTATAGGGCCAAAGGAAATATCCTCCGATAACAAAGAGAAAGAAGCTTTCTGAGAAACTTCTTTGTGTTCGGTGAAATCATCTCACAGAGTTACAGCTTTCCCCTCAAGAAGCCTTTCGCTAAGATAGTTCTTGTGGAATTGGCAGAGTGATATTAGGAAGCCCATAGAGGGCTATGGTGAAAAGGAAATATCCTCAGATGAAATCTGGAAAGAAGCTTTCTGAGAAACTGCTCAGTGTTCTGTTAATTCATCTCACAGAGTTACATCTGTATTTCGTGGATCTCTTTGCTAGCCTTATTTCTGTGGAATCTGAGAACCGATATTTCGGATCCCTTTGAAGACTATAGGGCCAAAGGAAATATCCTCCGATAACAAAGAGAAAGAAGCTTTCTGAGAAACTTCTTTGTGTTCTGTGAAATCATCTCACAGAGTTAGAGGTTTCGCCTCAAGAAGCCTTTCGCTAAGACAGTTCTTGTGGAATTGGCAAAGTGATATTTGGAAGCCCATAGAGGGATATGGTGAAAAAGGAAATATCCTCAGATGAAATCTGGAAGGAAGCTTTCTGAGAAACTGCTTAGTGTTCTGTTAATTCATCTCACAGAGTTACATCTGTATTTTGTGGATCTCTTTGCTAGCCTTATTTCTGTGGAATCTGAGAACTGATATTTCGGTTCCCTTTGAAGACTATGGGGCGAAAGGAAATATCCTCCGATAACAAAGAGAAAGAAGTTTTCTGAGAAACTTCTTTGTGTTTTGTGAAATCTTCTCACAGAGTTACAGCTTTCCCCTCAAGAAGCCTTTCTCTAACACAGTTCTTGTGGAATTGGCAAAGTGATATTTGGAAGCCCATAGAGGGCTGTGGTGAAAAAGGAAATATCCTCAGATGAAATCTGGAAAGAAGTTTTCTGAGAAACTGCTTAGTGTTCTGTTAATTCATCTCACAGAGTTACATCTGTATTTCGTGTATCTCTTTGCTAGCCTTATTTCTGTGGAATCTGAGAACAGATATTTCGGATCCCTTTGAAGACTACAGGGCCAAAGGAAATATCCTCCGATAACAAAGAGAAAGCAGCTTTCTGAGAAACATCTTTGTGTTCTGTGAAATCATCTCACAGAGTTACAGCTTTCCCCTCAAGAAGCCTTTCGCTAAGACAGTTCTTGTGGAATTGGCAAAGTGATATTTGGAAGCCCATAGAGGGCTATGGTGAAAAAGGAAATATCCTCAGATGAAATCTGTAAAGAAGCTTTCTGAGAAACTGCTTAGTGTTCTGTTAATTCTTCTCAGAGAGTTACATCTGTATTTCGTGGATCTCTTTGCTAGCCTTATTTCTGTGGAATCTGAGAACAGATGTTTCGGATCCCTTTGAAGACTATAGGGCCAAAGGAAATATCCTCCGATAACAAAGAGAAAGAAACTTTCTGAGAAACTTCTTTGTGTTCTGTGAAATCATCTCACAGAGTTACAGCTTTCGTCTCAAGAAGCCTCTCGCTAAGACAGTTCTTGTGGAATTGGCAAAGTGATATTTGGAAGCCCTTAGAGGGCTATCGTGAAAAAGGAAATATCCTCAGATGAAATCTGGAAGGAAGCTTCCTGAGAAACTGCTTTAGTGTTCTGTTAATTCATCTCACAGAGCTACATCTGTATTTCGTGGATCTCTTTTCTAGCCTTATTTCTGTGGAATCTGAGAACAGATATTTCGGATCCCTTTGAAGACTATAGGGCCAAAGGAAATATCCTCCGATAACAAAGAGAAAGAAGCTTTCTGAGAAACTTCTTTGTGTTCGGTGAAATCATCTCACAGAGTTACAGCTTTCCCCTCAAGAAGCCTTTCGCTAAGACAGTTCTTGTGGAATTGGCAGAGTGATATTAGGAAGTCCATAGAGGGCTATGGAAGAAAAGGAAATATCCTCAGATGAAATCTGGAAAGAAGCTTTCTGAGAAACTGCTTAGTGTTCTGTTAATTCATCTCAGAGTTACATCTGTATTTCGTGGATCTCTTTGCTAGCCTTATTTCTGTGGAATCTGAGAACAGATATTTCGGATCCCTTTGAAGACTGTAGGGCCAAAGGAAATATCCTCCGATAACAAAGCGAAAGAAGCTTTCAGAAAAAATTCTTTGTGTTCTGTGAAATCATCTCACAGAGTTACAGCTTTGCCCTCAGGAAGCCTTTCGCTAAGACAGTTCTTGTGGAATTGGCAAAGTGATATTTTCAAGCCCATAGAGGGCTATGGTGAAAATGGAAATATCCTCAGATGAAATCTGGAAAGAAGCTTTCTGAGAAACTGCTTAGTGTTCTGTTAATTCATCTCACGGAGTTACATCTGTATTTTGTGGATCATTTTGCTAGCCTTATTTCTGTGGAATCTGAGAACAGATATTTCGGATCCCTTGGAAGACTATAGGGCCAAAGGAAATATCCTCCCATAACAAAGAGAAAGAAGCTTTCTGAGAAACTTCTTTGTGTTCTGTGAAATCATCTCACAGAGTTACAGCTTTCTGGTCAAGAAGCCTTTCGCTAAGACAGTTCTTGTGGAATTGTCAAAGTGATATTTGGAAGCCCATAGAGGGCTATGGTGAAAAAGGAAATATCCTCAGATGAAATCTGGAAAGAAGATTTCTGAGAAACTCCTTAGTGTTCTGTTAATTCATCTCACAGAGTTACATCTGTATTTTGTGGATGTCTTTGCTAGCCTTATTTCTGTGAAATCTGAGAACAGATATTTCGGATCCCTTTGAAGACTATAGGGCCAAAGGAAATATCCTCCGATAACAAAGAGAAAGAAGCTTTCTGAGAAACTTCTTTGTGTTCGGTGAAATCATCTCACAGAGTTACAGCTTTCCCCTCAAGAATCCTTTCGCTAAGATAGTTCTTGTGGAATTGGCAGAGTGATATTTGGAAGCCCGTAGAGGGCTATGGAAGAAAAGGAAATATCCTCAGATGAAATCTGGAAAGAAGCTTTCTGAGAAACTGCTCTGTGATATGTGACTTCCACTCACAGAGTTGCATCTGTATTTCGTGGATCTCTTAGCTAGCCTTATTTCTGTGGAATCCGAGAACAGATATTGCAGATCCCTTTGAAGACTATAGGGCCAAAGGAAATATCCTCCGATAACAAAGAGAAAGAAGCTTTCTGAGAAACTTCTTTGTGTTCTGTGAAATCATCTCACCAAGTTACAGCTTTCCCCTCAAGAAGCCTTTCGCTAAGACAGTTCTTGTGGTATTGGCAAAGTGATATTTGAAAGCCCAAAGAGGGCTATGGTGAAAAACGAAATATCCTCAGATGAAATCTGGAAAGAAGCTTTCTGAGAAACTGCTTAGTGTTCTGTTAATTCATCTCACAGAGTTACAACTGCATTTCGTGGATCTCTTTGCTAGCCTTATTTCTGTGGAATCTGAGAACAGATATTTCGGATCCCTTTGAAGAATATAGGGCCAAAGGAAATATCCTCCGATAACAAAGAGAAAGAAGCTTTCTGAGAAACTTCTTTGTGCTCTGTGAAATCATCTCACAGAGTTACAGCTTTCCCCTCAAGAAGCCTTTCGCTAAGACAGTTCTTGTGGAATTGGCAAAGTGATATTTGGAAGGCCATAGAGGGCTATGGTGAAAAAGGAAATATCCTCAGATGAAATCTGGAAAGAAGATTTCTGAGAAAGTGCTTAGTGTTCTCTTAATTCATCTCACAGAGTTACATCTGTATTTCGTGGATCTCTTTGCTAGCCTTATTTCTGTGGAATCTGAGAACAGATATTTCGGATCCCTTTGTAGACTATAGGGCCAAAGGAAATATCCTCCGATAACAAAGAGAAAGAAGCTTTCTGAGAAACTTCTTTGTGTTCTGTGAAATCATCTCACAGAGTTACAGCTTTGCCCTCAAGAAGCCTTTCGCTAAGACAGTTCTTGTGGAATTGGCAAAGTGATATTTGGAAGCCCGTAGAGGGCTATTGTGAAAAAGCAAATAACCTCAGATGAAATCTGGAAAGAAGATTTCTGAGAGACTGCTTAGTGTTCTGTTAATTCATCTCACAGAGATACATCTGTATTTCGTGGATCTCTTTGCTAGCCTTATTTCTGTGGAATCTGAGGACAGATATTTCGGATCCCTTTGAAGAGTATAGGGCCAAAGGAAATATCCTCCGATAACAAAGAGAAAGAAGCTTTCTGACAAACTTCTTTGTGTTCTGTGAAATCATCTCACCGAGTTACAGCTTTCCCCTCAAGAAGCCTTTCGCTAAGACTGTTCTTGTGGAATTGGCAAAGTGATATTTGGAAGCCCATAGAGGGTTGTGGTGAAAAGGGAAATATCGTGAGATGAAATCTGGAAAGAAGCTTTCTGAGAAACTGCTTAGTGTTCTGTTAATTCATCTCACAGAGTTACATCTGTATTTTGTGGATCTCTTTGCTAGCCGTATTTCTGTGGAATCTGAGAACAGATATTTCGGTTCCCTTTGAAGACTATGGGGCCAAAGGAAATATCCTCCGATAACAAAGAGAAAGAAGCTTTCTGAGAAACCACTTTGTGTTTTGTGAAATCATCTCACAGAGTTACAGCTTTCCCCTCAAGAAGCCTTTCGCTAACATAGTTCTTGTGGAATTGGCAAAGTGATATTTGGAAGCCTATAGAGGGCTGTGGTGAAAAAGGAAATATCCTCAGATGAAATCTGGAAAGAAGCTTTCTGAGAAACTGCTTAGTGTTCTGTTAATTCATCTCACAGAGTTACATCTGTATTTCGTGGATCATTTTGCTAGCCTTATTTCTGTGGAATCTGAGAACAGATATTTCGGATCCCTTGGAAGACTATAGGGCCAAAGGAAATATCCTCCGATAACAAAGAGAAAGAAGCTTTCTGAGAAACTTCTTTGTGTTCTGTGAAATCATCTCACAGAGTTACAGCTTTCCCGTCAAGAAGCCTTTCGCTAAGACAGTTCTTGTGGAATTGGCAAAGTGATATTTGGAAGCCCATAGAGGGCTATGGTGAAAAAGGAAATATCCTCAGATGAAATCTGGAAAGAAGATTTCTGAGAAACTCCTTAGTGTTCTGTTAATTCATCTCACAGAGTTACATCTGTATTTTGTGGATGTCTTTGCTAGCCTTATTTCTGTCGAATCTCAGAACAGATATTTCGGATCCCTGTGAAGACTATAGGGCCAAAGGAAATATACTCGGATAACAAAGAGAAAGAAGCTTTCTGAGAAACTTCCTTGTGTTCTGTAAAATCATCTCACAGAGTTATAGCTTTCCCCTCAAGAGGCCTTTCGCTAAGACAGTTCTTGTGGAATTGCAAAGTGATATTTGGAAGCCCATAGAGGGTTGTTTTGAAAAAGGAAATATCCTCAGATGAAATCTGGAAAGAAGCTTTCGGAGAAAGTACTTAGTGTTCTGTTAATTCATCTCACAGAGTTATATCTGTATTTCGTGGATCTCTTTGCTAGCCTTATTTCTGTGGAATCTGAGAACAGATATATCGGATCACTTGGAAGACAATAGGGCCAAAGGAAATATCCTCCGATAACACAGAGAAAGCTTTCTGAGAAACTTCTTTGTGTTCTGTGAAATCATCTCACAGAGTTACAGCTTTGCCCTCAAGAAGCCTTTCGCTAAGACAGTTCTTGTGGAATTGGCAAATTGATATTTGGAAGCCCATAGAGGTCAATGGGGAAAATGGAAATATCCTCAGATGAAATCTGGAAAGAAGCTTTCTGAGAAACTGCTTAGTGTTCTGTTAATTCATCTCACAGAGTTACATCTGTATTTCGTGGATCTCTTTGCTAGCCTTATTTCTGTGGAATCTGAGAACAGATATTTCGTATCCCTTTGAAGACTATAGGGCCAAAGGAAATATCCTCCGATAACAAAGAGAAAGAAGCTTTCTGAGAAACTTCTTTTTGTTTTGTGAAATCATCTCACAGAGTTACAGCTTTCCCCTCAAGAAGCCTTTCGCTAACATAGTTCTTGTGGAATTGGCAAAGTGATATTTGGAAGCCTATAGAGGGCTGTGGTGAAAAAGGAAATATCCTCAGATGAAATCTGGAAAGAAGCTTTCTGAGAAACTGCTTAGTGTTCTGTTAATTCATCTCACAGAGTTACATCTGTATTTCGTGGATCTCTTTGCTAGCCTTATTTCTGTGGAATCTGAGAACAGATATTTCGGATCCCTTGGAAGACTATAGGGCCAAAGGAAATATCCTCCGATAACAAAGAGAAAGAAGCTTTCTGAGAAACTTCTTTGTGTTCTGTGAAATCATCTCACAGAGTTACAGCTTTCCCGTCAAGAAGCCTTTCGCTAAGACAGTTCTTGTGTAATTGGCAAAGTGATATTTGGAATCCCATAGAGGGCTACGGTGAAAAAGGAAATATCCTCAGATGAAATCTGGAAAGAAGATTTCTGAGAAACTTCTTAGTGTTCTGTTAATTCATCTCACAGTGTTACATCTGTATTTTATGGATGTCTTTGCTAGCCTTATTTCTGTGGAATCTGAGAACAGATATTTCGGATCCCTGTGAAGACTATAGGGCTAAAGGAAATATACTCCGATAACAAAGAGAAAGAAGCTTTCTGAGAAACTTCCTTGTGTTCTGTGAAATCATCTCACAGAGTTACAGCTTTCCCCTCAAGAGGCCTTTCGCTAAGACAGTTCTTGTGGAATTGGCAAAGTGATATTTGGAAGCCCTTAGAGGGCTATGGTGAAAAAGAAATATCCTCAGATGAAATCTGGAAAGAAGCTTTCTGAGAAACTGCTTAGTGTTCTGTTAATTCATCTCACAGGGTTACATCTCTATTTCGTGGATCTCTTTGCTAGCCTTATTTCTGTGGAATCTGAGAACAGATATTTCGGATCCCTTTGAAGACTATAGGGCCAAAGTAAATATCCTCCGATAACAAAGAGAAAGAAGCTTTCTGAGAAACTTCTTTGTGTTTTGTGAAATCATCTCACAGAGTTACAGCTTTCCCCTCAAGAAGCCTTTCGCTAACATAGTTCTTGTGTAATTGGCAAAGTGATATTTGGAAGCCTATAGAGGGCGGTGTTGAAAAAGGAAATATCCTCAGATGAAATCTGGAAAGAAGCTTTCTGAGAAACTGCTTAGTGTTCTGTTAACATCTCACAGAGTTACATCTGTATATCGTGGATCTCTTTGCTAGCCTTATTTCTGTGGAATCTGAGAACAGATATTTCGGATCCCTTGGAAGACTATAGGGCCAAAGGAAATATCCTCCGATAACAAAGAGAAAGAAGCTTTCTGAGAAACTTCTTTGTGTTCTGTGAAATCATCTCACAGAGTTACAGCTTTCCCGTCAAGAAGCCTTTCGCTAAGACAGTTCTTGTGGAATTGGCAAAGTGATATTTGGAATCCCATAGAGGGCTATGGTGAAAAAGGAAATATCCTCAGATGAAATCTGGAAAGAAGATTTCTGAGAAACTCCTTAGTGTTCTGTTAATTCATCTCACAGTGTTACATCTGTATTTTGTGGATGTCTTTGCTAGCCTTATTTCTGTGGAATCTGAGAACAGATATTTCGGATCCCTGTGAAGACTATAGGGCTAAAGGAAATATACTCCGATAACAAAGAGAAAGAAGCTTTCTGAGAAACTTCCTTGTGTTCTGTGAAATCATCTCACAGAGTTACAGCTTTCCCCTCAAGAGGCCTTTCGCTAAGACAGTTCTTGTGGAATTGGCAAAGTGATATTTGGAAGCCCTTAGAGGGCTATGGTGAAAAAGAAATATCCTCAGATGAAATCTGGAAAGAAGCTTTCTGAGAAACTGCTTAGTGTTCTGTTAATTCATCTCACAGGGTACATCTCTATTTCGTGGATCTCTTTGCTAGCCTTATTTCTGTGGAATCTGAGAACAGATATTTCGGATCCCTTTGAAGACTATAGGGCCAAAGGAAATATCCTCCGATAACAAAGAGAAAGAAGCTTTCTGAGAAACTTCTTTGTGTTTTGTGAAATCATCTCACAGAGTTACAGCTTTCCCCTCAAGAAGCCTTTCGCTAACATAGTTCTTGTGGAATTGGCAAAGTGATATTTGGAAGCCTATAGAGGGCAGTGGTGAAAAAGGAAATATCCTCAGATGAAATCTGGAAAGAAGCTTTCTGAGAAAGTACTTAGTGTTCTGTTAATTCATCTCACAGAGTTAAATCTGTATTTCGAGGATCTCTTTGCTAGCCTTATTTCTGTGGAATCTGAGAACAGATATTTCGGATCCCTTGGAAGACTATAGGGCCAAAGGAAATATCCTCCGATAACAAAGATAAAGAAGCTTTCTGAGAAACTTCTTTGTGTTCTGTGAAATCATCTCACAGAGTTACAGCTTTCCCGTCAAGAAGCCTTTCGCTAAGACAGTTCTTGTGGAATTGGCAAAGTGATATTTGGAATCCCATAGAGGGCTATGGTGAAAAAGGAAATATCCTCAGATGAAATCTGGAAAGAAGATTTCTGAGAAACTCCTTAGTGTTCTGTTAATTCATCTCACAGTGTTACATCTGTATTTTGTGGATGTCTTTGCTAGCCTTATTTCTGTGGAATCTGAGAACAGATATTTCGGATCCCTGTGAAGACTATAGGGCTAAAGGAAATATACTCCGATAACAAAGAGAAAGAAGCTTTCTGAGAAACTTCCTTGTGTTCTGTGAAATCATCTCACAGAGTTACAGCTTTCCCCTCAAGAGGCCTTTCGCTAAGACAGTTCTTGTGGAATTGGCAAAGTGATATTTGGAAGCCCTTAGAGGGCTATGGTGAAAAAGAAATATCCTCAGATGAAATCTGGAAAGAAGCTTTCTGAGAAACTGCTTAGTGTTCTGTTAATTCATCTCACAGGGTTACATCTCTATTTCGTGGATCTCTTTGCTAGCCTTATTTCTGTGGAATCTGAGAACAGATATTTCGGATCCCTTTGAAGACTACACGGCCAAAGGAAATATCCTCCGATATCAAAGAGAAAGAAGCTTTCTGAGAAAGTTCTTTGTGTTCTGTGAAATCATCTCACAGAGTTACAGCTTTCCCCTCAAGAAGCCTTTCGCTAAGACAGTTCTTGTGGAATTGGCAAAGTGATATTTGGAAGCTCATAGAGGGCTACGGTGAAAAAGGAAATATCCTCAGATGAAATCTGGAAAGAAGCTTTCTGAGAAAGTGCTTAGTGTTCTGTTAATTCATCTCACAGAGTTACATCTGTATTTCGTGGATCTCTTTGCCAGCCTTATTTCTGTGGAATCTGAGAACAGATATTTCGGATCCCTTTGCAGACTATAGGGCCAAAGGAAATATCCTCCGATAACAAAGAGATAAGATGCTTTCTGGGAAACATCTTTGTGTTCGGTGAAATCATCTCACAGAGTTACAGCTTTCCCCTCAAGAAGGCTTTCGCTAAGACAGTTCTTGTGGAAATGGCAAAGTGATATTTGGAAGCCAGAGAGGGCTATGGTGAAAATGGAAATATCCTCAGATGAAATCTGGAAAGAAGCTTTCTGAGAAACTGCTTAGTGTTCTGTTAATTCTTATCAGAGAGTTACATCTGTATTTCGTGGATCTCTTTGCTAGCCTTATTTCTGTGGAATCTGAGAACAGATATTTCGGATCCCTTTGAAGACTATAGGGCCAAAGGAAATATCCTCCGATAACAAAGAGGAAGAAGCTTTCTGAGAAACTTCTTTGTGTTCTGCGAAATCATCTTAAAGAGTTACAGCTTTCCCCTCAAGAAGCCTTTCCTAAGACAGTTCTTGTGGAATTGCAAAGTGATATTTGGAAGCTCATGGAGGGTTGTTTTGAAAAAGGAAATATCCTCAGATGAAATCTGGAAAGAAGCTTTCTGAGAAAGTACTTAGTGTTCTGTTAATTCATCTCACAGAGTTACATCTGTATTTCGTGGATCTCTTTGCTAGCCTTATTTCTGTGGAATCTGAGAACAGATATTTCGGATCACTTGGAAGAGTATAGGGCCAAAGGAAATATCCTCCGATAACACAGAGAAAGCTTTCTGAGAAACTTCTTTGTGTTCTGTGAAATCATCTCACAGAGTTACAGCTTTCCCCTCAAGAAGCCTTTCGCTAAGACAGTTCTTGTGGAATTGGCAAAGTGATATTTGGAAGCCCATAGAGGTCTATGGGGAAAATGGAAATATCCTCAGATGAAATCTGGAAAGAAGCTTTCTGAGAAACTGCTTAGTGTTCTGTTAATTCATCTCACAGAGTTACATCTGTATTTCGTGGATCTCTTTGCTAGCCTTATTTCTGTGGAATCTGAGAACAGATATTTCGTATCCCTTTGAAGACTATAGGGCCAAAGGAAATATCCTCCGATAACAAAGAGAAAGAAGCTTTCTGAGAAACATCTTTGTGTTCTGTGAAATCATCTAACAGAGTTGCAGCTTTCCCCTCAAGAAGCCTTTCGCTAAGACAGTTCTTGTGGAATTGGCAAAGTGATATTTGGAAGCCCATAGAGGGCTATGGTGGAAACGGAAATATCCTCAGATGAAATCTGGAAAGAAGCTTTCTGAGAAACTGCTTAGTGTTCTGTTAATTCATCTCACAGTGTTACATCTCTATTTCGTGGATCTCATTGCTAGCCTTATTTCTGTGGAATCTGAGAACAGATATTTCGTATCCCTTTGAAGACTATAGGGCCAAAGGAAATATCCTCCGATAACAAAGAGAAAGAAGCTTTCTGAGAAACTTCTTTGTGTTCTGTGAAATCATCTCACGGAGTTACAGCTTTCCCGTCAAGAAGCCTTTCGCTAAGACAATTCTTTTGGAATTGGCAAAGTGATATTTGGAAGCCCATAGAGGGCTATGGTGAAAAAGGAAATATCCTCAGATGAAATCTGGAAAGAAGCTTTCTGAGAAACTGCTTAGTGTTCTGTTAATTCATCTCACAGAGTTACATCTGTATTTCGTGGATCTCTTTGCTAGCCTTATTTCTGTGGAATCTGAGAACAGATATTTCGGATTCCTTTGAAGACTATAGGGCCAAAGGAAATATCATCCGATAACAAAGAGAAAGAAGCTTTCTGAGAAACTTCTTTGTGTTCTGTGAAATCATCTCACAGAGTTACAGCTTTCCCCTCAAGAAGCCTTTCGCTAAGACAGTTATTGTGGAATTGGCAAAGTTATATTTGGAAGCCCTTAGAGGTCTATGGTGACAAAGGAAATATCCTCAGATGAAATCTGGAAAGAAGTTTTCTGAGAAAGTACTTAGTGTTCCCTTAATTCATCTCACAGAGTTACATCTGTATTTCGTGGATCTCTTTGCTAGCCTTATTTCTGTGGAATCTGAGAAGAGATATTTCGGATCCCTTTGAAGACTATAGGGCCAAAGGAAATATCCTCCGATAAAAAAGAGAAAGAAGCTTTCTGAGAAACTTTTTTGTGTTCTGTGAAATCATCTCACAGAGTTACAGCTTTCAACTCAAGATGCCTTTCGCTAAGACAGTTCTTGTGGAATTGGCAAAGTGATATTTGGAAGCCCATAGAGGGCTAGGGTGAAAAAGAAAATATCCTCACATGAAATCTGGAAAGAAGCTTTCTGACAAACTGCTTAGGGTTCTGTTAATTCATCTCACAAAGTTACATCTGTATTTCATGTATCTCTTAGCTAGCCTTGTTTCTATGGAATCTGAGAACAGATATTTCGGATTCCTTTGAAGACTCTAGGGCCAAAGGAAATATCCTCCAATAACAAAGAGAAAGAAGCTTTCTGAGAAACATCTTTGTGTTCTGTGAAATCATCTCACAGAGTTACAGCTTTCCCCTCAGGAAGCCTTTCGCTAAGACACTTCTTTTGGAATTGGCAAAGTGATAGTTGGAAGGCCATAGAGGGCTATGGTGAAAAAGGAAATATCCAGAGATGAAATGTGGAAAGAAGCTTTCTGAGAAACTGCTCTGTGAAATGTGACTTCCACTCACAGAGTTACATCTGTATTTCGTGGATCTCTTTGCTAGCCTTATTTCTGTGGAATCTGAGAACAGATATTGCGGATCCCTTTGAAGACTATAGGGCCAAAGGAAATATCCTCCGATAACAAAGAGAAAGAAGCTTTCTGAGAAACTTCTTTGTGTTCTGTGAAATCATCTCACAGAGTTACAGCTTTCCCCTCAAGAAGCCTTTCGCTAACATAGTTCTTGTGGAATTGGCAAAGTGATATTTGGAAGCCTATAGAGGGCTGTGGTGAAAAAGGAAATATCCTCAGATGAAATCTGGAAAGAAGCTTTCTGAGAAACTGCTTAGTGTTCTGTTAATTCATCTCACAGAGTTACATCTGTATTTCGTCGATCATTTTGCTAGCCTTATTTCTGTGGAATCTGAGAACAGATATTTCGGATCCCTTGGAAGACTATAGGGCCAAAGGAAATATCCTCCGATAACAAAGAGAAAGAAGCTTTCTGAGAAACTTCTTTGTGTTCTGTGAAATCATCTCACAGAGTTACAGCTTTCCCGTCAAGAAGCCTTTCGCTAAGACAGTTCTTGTGGAATTGGCAAAGTGATATTTGGAAGCCCATAGAGGGATATGGTGAAAAAGGAAATATCCTCAGATGAAATCTGGAAAGAAGATTTCTGAGAAACTCCTTAGTGTTCTGTTAATTCATCTCACAGAGTTACACCTGTATTTTGTGGATGTCTTTGCTAGCCTTATTTCTGTGGAATCTGAGAACAGATATTTCGGATCCCTTTGAAGACTATAGGGCCAAAGGAAATATCCTCCGATAACAAAGAGAAAGATGCTTTCTCAGAAACTTCTTTGTTTCGGTGAAATCATCTCACAGAGTTACAGCTTTCCCCTCAAGAAGCCTTTCGCTAAGATAGTTCTTGTGGAATTGGCAGAGTGATATTTGGAAGCCCATAGAGGGCTATGGAAGAAAAGGAAATATCCTCAGATGAAATCTGGAAAGAAGCTTTCTGAGAAACTGCTCTGTGATATGTGACTTCCACTCACAGAGTTACATCTGTATTTCGTGGATCTCTTAGCTAGCCTTATTTCTGTGGAATCTGAGAACAGATATTGCGGATCCCTTTGAAGACTATAGGGCCAAAGGAAATATCCTCCGATATCAAAGAGAAAGAAGCTTTCTGAGAAACTTCTTTGTGTTCTGTGAAATCATCTCACAAAGTTACAGCTTTCGCCTCAAGAAGCCTTTCGCTAAGACAGTTCTTGTGGTATTGGCAAAGTGATATTTGAAAGCCCAAAGAGGGCTATGGTGAAAAAGGAAATATCCTCAGATGAAATCTGGAAAGAAGCTTTCTGAGAAACTGCTTAGTGTTCTGTTAATTCATCTCACAGAGTTACAACTGTATTTCGTGGATCTCTTTGCTAGCCTTATTTCTGTGGAATCTGAGAACAGATATTTCGGATCCCTTTGAAGAATATAGGGCCAAAGGAAATATCCTCCGATAACAAAGAGAAAGAAGCTTTCTGAGAAACTTCTTTGTGCTCTGTGAAATCATCTCACAGAGTTACAGCTTTCCCCTCAAGAAGCCTTTCGCTAAGACAGTTCTTGTGGAATTGGCAAAGTGATATTTGGAATGCCATAGAGGGCCATGGTGAAGAAGGAAATATCCTCAGATGAAATCTGGAAAGAAAATTTCTGAGAAAGTGCTTAGTGTTCTGTTAATTCATCTCACAGAGTTACATCTGTATTTCGTGGATCTCTTTGCTAGCCTTATTTCTGTGGAATCTGAGGACAGATATTTCGGATCCCTTTGAAGAGTATAGGGCCAAAGGAAATATCCTCCGATAACAAAGAGAAAGAAGCTTTCTGACAAACTTCTTTGTGTTCTGTGAAATCATCTCACCGAGTTACAGCTTTCCCCTCAAGAAGCCTTTCGCTAAGACTGTTCTTGTGGAATTGGCAAAGTGATATTTGGAAGCCCATAGAGGGTTGTTGTGAAAAAGGAAATATCGTCAGATGAAATCTGGAAAGAAGCTTTCTGAGAAACTCCTTAGTGTTCTGTTAATTCATCTCACAGAGTTACATCTGTATTTTGTGGATCTCTTTGCTAGCCTTATTTCTCTGGAATCTGAGAACAGATATTTCGGTTCTCTTTGAAGACTATGGGGCCAAAGGAAATATCCTCCGATAACAAAGAGAAAGAAGCTTTCTGAGAAACTACTTTGTGTTTTGTGAAATCATCTCACAGAGTTACAGCTTTCCCCTCAAGAAGCCTTTCGCTAACATAGTTCTTGTGGAATTGGCAAAGTGATATTTGGAAGCCTATAGAGGGCTGTGGTGAAAAAGGAAATATCCTCAGATGAAATCTGGAAAGAAGCTTTCTGAGAAACTGCTTAGTGTTCTGTTAATTCATCTCACAGAGTTACATCTGTATTTCGTGGATCATTTTGCTAGCCTTATTTCTGTGGAATCTGAGAACAGATATTTCGGATCCCTTGGAAGACTATAGGGCCAAAGGAAATATCCTCCGATAACAAAGAGAAAGAAGCTTTCTGAGAAACTTCTTTGTGTTCTGTGAAATCATCTCACAGAGTTACAGCTTTCCCGTCAAGAAGCCTTTCGCTAAGACAGTTCTTGTGGAATTGGCAAAGTGATATTTGGAAGCCCATAGAGGGCTTTGGTGAAAAAGGAAATATCCTCAGATGAAATCTGGAAAGAAGATTTCTGAGAAACTCCTTAGTGTTCTGTTAATTCATCTCACAGAGTTACATCTGTATTTTGTGGATGTCTTTGCTAGCCTTATTTCTGTGGAATCTGAGAACAGATATTTCGGATCCCTGTGAAGACTATAGGGCCAAAGGAAATATACTCGGATAACAAAGAGAAAGAAGCTTTCTGAGAAACTTCCTTGTGTTCTGTGAAATCATCTCACAGAGTTATAGCTTTCCCCTCAAGAGGCCTTTCGCTAAGACAGTTCTTGTGGAATTGGCAAAGTGATATTTGGAAGCCCATAGAGGGCTATGGTGAAAAAGAAATATCCTCAGATGAAATCTGGAAAGAAGCTTTCTGAGAAACTGCTTAGTGTTCTGTTAATTCATCTCACAGGGTTACATCTCTATTTCGTGGATCTCTTTGCTAGCCTTATTTCTGTGGAATCTGAGAACAGATATTTCGGATCCCTTTGAAGACTACATGGCCAAAGGAAATATCCTCCGATATCAAAGAGAAAGAAGCTTTCTGAGAAAGTTCTTTGTGTTCTGTGAAATCATCTCACAGAGTTACAGTTTTCCCCTAAAGAAGCCTTTCGCTAAGACAGTTCTTGTGGAATTGGCAAAGTGATATTTGGAAGCTCATAGAGGGCTATGGTGAAAAAGGAAATATCCTCAGATGAAATCTGGAAAGAAGCTTTCTGAGAAACTGCTTAGTGTTCTGTTAATTCATCTCACAGAGTTACATCTGTATTTCGTGGATCTCTTTGCTAGCCTTATTTCTGTGGAATCTGAGAACAGATATTTCGGATCCCTTTGAAGACTATAGGGCCAAAGGAAATATCCTCCGATAACAAAGAGAAAGAAGCTTTCTGAGAAACATCTTTGTGTTCAGTGAAATCATCTCACAGATTTACAGCTTTCCCCTCAAGAAGGCTTTCGCTAAGACAGTTCTTGTGGAAATGGCAAAGTGATATTTGGAAGCCATAGAGGGCTATGGTGAAAATGGAAATATCCTCAGATGAAATCTGGAAAGAAGCTTTCTGAGAAACTGCTTAGTGTTCTGTTAATTCTTATCAGAGCGTTACATCTGTATTTCGTGGATCTCTTTGCTAGCCTTATTTCTGTGGAATCTGAGAACAGATATTTCGGATCCCTTGGAAGACTATAGGGCCAAAGGAAATATCCTCCGATAACAAAGAGAAAGAAGCTTTCTGAGAAACTTCTTTGTGTTCAGTGAAATCATCTCACAGAGTTACAGCTTTCCCCTCAAGAAGGCTTTCGCTAAGACAGTTCTTGTGGAAATGGCAAAGTGATATTTGGAAGCCATAGAGGGCTATGGTGAAAATGGAAATATCCTCAGATGAAATCTGGAAAGAAGCTTTCTGAGAAACTGCTTAGTGTTCTGTTAATTCTTATCAGAGCGTTACATCTGTATTTCGTGGATCTCTTTGCTAGCCTTATTTCTGTGGAATCTGAGAACAGATATTTCGGATCCCTTGGAAGACTATAGGGCCAAAGGAAATATCCTCCGATAACAAAGAGAAAGAAGCTTTCTGAGAAACTTCTTTGTGTTCTGCGAAATCATCTTAAAGAGTTACAGATTTCCCCTCAAGAAGCCTTTCGCTAAGACAGTTCTTGTGGAATTGCAAAGTGATATTTGGAAGCCCATAGTGGGTTGTTTTGAAAAAGGAAATATCCTCAGATGAAATCTGGAAAGAAGCTTTCTGAGAAAGTACTTAGTGTTCTGTTAATTCATCTCACAGAGTTACATCTGTATTTCGTGGATCTCTTTGCTAGCCTTATTTCTGTGGAATCTGAGAACAGATATATCGGATCACTTGGAAGACTATAGGGCCAAAGGAAATATCCTCCGATAACACAGAGAAAGCTTTTTGAGAAACTTCTTTGTGTTCTGTGAAATCATCTCACAGAGTTACAGCTTTCCCCTCAAGAAGCCTTTCGCTAAGACAGTTCTTGTGGAATTGGCAAAGTGATATTTGGAAGCCCATAGAAGTCTATGGGGAAAATGGAAATATCCTCAGATGAAATCTGGAAAGAAGCTTTCTGAGAAACTGCTTAGTGTTCTGTTAATTCATCTC
Organism: Macaca mulatta; assembly: GCF_049350105.2. NCBI lineage: Eukaryota > Metazoa > Chordata > Mammalia > Primates > Cercopithecidae > Macaca > Macaca mulatta. Next base: position 36,271,933 of record NC_133418.1, read on the forward strand.
ACAGAGTTACATCTGTATTTCGTGGATCTCTTTGCTAGCCTTATTTCTGTGGAATCTGAGAACAGATATTTCGGATCCCTTTGAAGACTATAGGGCCAAAGGAAATATCCTCCGATAACAAAGAGAAAGAAGCTTTCTGAGAAACTTCTTTGTGTTCTGTGAAATCATCTCACGGAGTTACAGCTTTCCCGTCAAGAAGCTTTTCGCTAAGACAATTCTTGTGGAATTGGCAAAGTGATATTTGGAAGCCCATAGTGGGCTATGGTGAAAAAGGAAATATCCTCAGATGATATCTGGAAAGAAGCTTTCTGAGAAACTGCTTAGTGTTCTGTTAATTCATCTCACAGAGTTACATGTGTATTTCGTGGATCTCTTTGCTAGCCTTATTTCTGTGGAATCTGAGAACAGATATTTCGGATCCCTTTGAAGACTATAGGGCCAAAGGAAATATCATCCGATAACAAAGAGAAAGAAGCTTTCTGAGAAACTTCTTTGTGTTCTGTGAAATCATCTCACAGAGTTACAGCTTTCCTCTCAAGAAGCCTTTCGCTAAGACAGTTATTGTGGAATTGGCAAAGTGATATTTGGAAGCCCTTAGAGGTCTATGGTGACAAAGGAAATATCCTCAGATGAAATCTGGAAAGAAGATTTCTGAGAAACTGCTCTGTGATATGTGACTTCCACTCACAGAGTTACATCTGTATTTCGTGGATCTCTTTGCTAGCCTTATTTTTGTGGAATCTGAGAACAGTTATATCAGATCCCTTTGAAGACTATAGGGCCAAAGGAAATAACTTCCGATAACAAAGAGAAAGAAACTTTCTGAGAAACTTCTTTGTGTTCTGTGAAATAATCTCACAGAGTTACAGCTTTCCCCTCAAGAAGCCTTTCTCTAAGACAGTTCTTGTTGAATTGGAAAAGTGATATTTGGAAGCCCATAGAGGGCTATGGTGAAAATTGAAATATCCTCAGATGAAATCTGGAAAGAAGCTTTCTGAGAAACTGCTTAGTGTTCTGTTAATTCATCTCACAGAGTTACATCTGTATTTCGTGGATCTCTTTGCAAGCTTTATTTCTGTGGAATCTGAGAACAGATATTTCGGATCCCTTTGAAGACTGTAGGGCCAAAGGAAATATCCTCCGATAACAAAGAGAAAGAAGCTTTCTGAGAAACTTCTTTGTGTTCTGTGAAATCATCTCACAGAGTTACAGCTTTCCCCTCAAGAAGCCTTTCGCTAAGACAGTTGATATTTGGAAGCCCATAGAGGGCTATGGTGAAAAAGGAATTATCCCCAGATGAAATCTGGAAAGAACTTTCTTAGAAACTGCTTAGTGTTCTGTTATTTCATCTCACAGAGTTACATCTGTATTTCGTGGATCTCTTTGCTAGCCTTATTACTGTGGAATCTGAGAACAGATATTTCGGATCCCTTTGAAGTCTATAGGGCCAAAGGAAATATCCTCCGATAACCAAAATAAAGAAGCTTTCTGAGAAACTTCTTTGTGTTCTGTGAAATCATCTCACAGAGTTACAGCTTTCGCCTCAAGAAGCCTTTCGCTAAGACAGTTTTTGTGGAATAGGCAAAGTGATATTTGGAAGCCCATAGAGGGCAATTGTGAAAATGGAAATATCCTCAGATGAAATCTGGAAAGAAGCTTTCTGAGAAACTGCTTAGTGTTCTGTTAATTCAACTCACAGAGTTACATCTGTATTTCGTGTATCTCTTTGCTAGACTTATTTCTGTGGAATCTGAGAATAGATATTTCGGATCCCTTTGAAGACTATAGGGCAAAGGAAATATCATCCGATAACAAAGGGAAAGAAGCTTTCTGAGAAAGTTCTTTGTGTTCTGTGAAATCATCTCAAAGAGTTACAGCTTTCCCCTCAAGAAGCCTTTCGCTAAGACAGTTGATATTTGGAAGCCCATAGAGGGCTATGGTGAAAATGGAAATATCCTCAGATGAAATCTGGAAAGAAGCTTTCTGAGAAACTGCTTAGTGTTCTCTTAATTCATCTCACAGTGTTACATCTGTATTTCGTGGATCTCTTTGCTAGCCTTATTTCTGTGGAATCTGAGAACAGATATTTCGGATCCCTTTGAAGACTATAGGGCCAAAGGAAATATCCTCCGATAAAAAAGAGAAAGAAGCTTTCTGAGAAACTTCTTTGTGTTCTGTGAAATCATCTCAAAGAGTTACAGCTTTCCCCTGAAGAAGCCTTTCGCTAAGACACTTCGGTTGGAATTCGCAAAGTGATATTTGGAAGGCCATAGAGGGCTATGGTGAAAAAGGAAATATCCTCAGATGAAATCTGGAAAGAAGCTTTCTGAGAAACTGCTTAGTGTTCTGTTAATTCATCGCACAGAGTTACATCTGTATTGCGTGGATCTCTTCGCTAGCCTTATTTCTGTGGAATCTGAGAGAGATATTTCGGATCCCTTTGAAGACTATAGGGCCAAAGGAAATATCCTCCGATAACGAAAAGAAAGGAAATTTCTGAGAAACTTCTTTGTGTTCTGTGATATCATCTCACAGAGTTACAGCTTTCCCCTCAAGAAGCGTTTCGCTTAGACAGTTCTTGTGGAATTGGCAAAGTGATATTTGGAAGACCATAGAGGGCTATGGTGAAAATGGAAATATCCTCAGATGAAATCTGGAAAGAAGCTTTCTCAGAAACTGCTCTGTGATAGGTGACTTCCACTCACAGAGTTACATCTGTATTTCGTGGATCTCTTTGCTAGCCTTATTTCTGTGGAATCTGAGAACAGATATTTCGGATCCCTTTGAAGACTATAGGGCCAAAGGAAATATCCTCCGATAACAAAGAGAAAGAAGCTTTCTGAGAAACTTCTTTGTGTTCTGTGAAATCATCTAGCAGAGTTACAGCTTTCCCCTCAAGAAGCCTTTCGCTAAGACAGTTCTTGTGGAATTGACAAAGTGATATTTGGAAGCCCATAGAGGGCTATGGTGAAAAAGGAAATATCCTCAGATGAAATCTGGAAAGAAGATTTCTGAGTAACTGCTTAGTGTTCTGTTATTTCTTCTCACAGAGTTACATCTGTATTTCGTGGATCTCTTTGCCAGCCTTATTTCTCTGGAATCTGAGAACAGATATTTCGGATCCCTTTGAAGACTATAGTGCCAAAGGAAATATCCTCCGATAACAAAGAGAAAGAAACTTTCTGAGAAACTTCGTTGTATTCTGTGAAATCATCTCACAGAGTTACAGCTTTTCCCTCAAGAAGCCTTTCGCTAAGACAGTTCTTGTGGAATTGGCAAAGTGATATTTGGAAGCCCATAGAGGGCTATGGTGAAAAAGGAAATATCCTCAGATGAAATCTGGAAAGAAGCTTTCTGAGAAACTGCGTAGTGTTCTGTTAATTCATCTCACAGAGTTACATCTGTATTTCCTGGATCTCTTTGCTAGCCTTATTTCTGTGGAATCTGAGAACAGATATTTTGGATCCCTTGGAAGACTATAGGACCAAAGGAAATATCCTCCGAAAACAAAGAGAAAGAAGCTTTCTGAGAAACTTCTTTGTGTTCTGTGAAATCATCTCACAGAGTTACAGCTTTCCCCTCAAGAAGCCTTTCGCTAAGACAGTTCTTGTGGAATTGGGAAAGTGATATTTGGAAGCCCATAGAGGGCTAAGGTGAAAATGGAAATATCCTCAGATGAAATCTGGAAAGAAGTTTTCTGAGAAAGTACTTAGTGTTCTGTTAATTCATCTCCCAGAGTTACATCTGTATTTCGTGGATCTCTTTGCTAGCCTTATTTCTGTGGAATCTGAGAACAGATATTTCGGATGCCTTTGAAGACTCTAGGGCCAAAGGAAATATCCTCCGATAACAAAGAGAAAGAAGCTTTCTGAGAAACTTCTTTGTGTTCTGTGAAATCATCTCACAGAGTTACAGCTTTCCCCTCAAGAAGCCTTTCGCTAAGACAGTTCTTGTGGAATTGGCAGAGTGATATTTGGAAGCCCATAGAGGGCTATGGTGAAAAAGGAAATATCCTCAGATGAAATCTGGAAAGAAGTTTTCTGAGAAACTGCTCTGTGATATGTGACTTCCACTCACAGAGTTACAACTGTATGTAGTGGATCTCTTTGCTAGCCTTATTTCTGTGGAATCTGAGAACAGTTATATCGGATCCCTTTGAAGACTATAGGGCCAAAGGAAATAACTTCCGATAACAAAGAGAAAGAAGCTTTCTGAGAAACTTCTTTGTGTTCTGAGAAATAATCTCACAGAGTTACAGCTTTCTCCTCAAGAAGCGTTTCGCTTAGACAGTTCTTGCGGAATTGGCAAAGTGATATTTGGAAGCCCATAGAGGGCTATGGTGAAAATGGAAATATCCTCAGATGAAATCTGGAAAGAAGCATTATGAGAAACTGCTCTGTGATATGTGACTTCCACTCACAGAGTTACATCTGTATTTCGTGGATCTCTTTGCTAGCCTTATTTCTGTGTAATCTGAGAAAAAATATTTCGGATCCCTTTGAAGACTATAGGGCCAAAGGAAATATCCTCCGATAACAAAGAGAAAGAAACTTTCTGAGAAACTTCTTTGCGTTCTGTGAAATCATCTCACCGAGTTACAGCTTTCCCCTCAAGAAGCCTTTCGCTAAGACAGTTCTTGTGGAATTGGCAAAGTGATATTTGGAAGGCCTTAGAGGCCTATGGTGAAAAAGGAAATATCCTCAGATGAAATCTGGAAAGAAGATTTCTGAGAAACTGCTCTGTGATATGTGACTTCCACTCACAGAGTTACATCTGTATTTCGTGGATCTCTTTGCTAGCCTTATTTTTGTGGAATCTGAGAACAGTTATATCAGATCCCTTTGAAGACTATAGGGCCAAAGGAAATAACTTCCGATAACAAAGAGAAAGAAACTTTCTGAGAAACTTCTTTGTGTTCTGTGAAATAATCTCACAGAGTTACAGCTTTCCCCTCAAGAAGCCTTTCTCTAAGACAGTTCTTGTTGAATTGGAAAAGTGATATTTGGAAGCCCATAGAGGGCTATGGTGAAAATTGAAATATCCTCAGATGAAATCTGGAAAGAAGCTTTCTGAGAAACTGCTTAGTGTTCTGTTAATTCATCTCACAGAGTTACATCTGTATTTCGTGGATCTCTTTGCAAGCTTTATTTCTGTGGAATCTGAGAACAGATATTTCGGATCCCTTTGAAGACTATAGGGCCAAAGGAAATATCCTCCGATAACAAAGAGAAAGAAGCTTTCTGAGAAACTTCTTTGTGTTCTGTGAAATCATCTCACAGAGTTACAGCTTTCCCCTCAAGAAGCCTTTCGCTAAGACAGTTGATATTTGGAAGCCCATAGAGGGCTATGGTGAAAAAGGAAATATCCCCAGATGAAATCTGGAAAGAACTTAATTAGAAACTGCTTAGTGTTCTGTTATTTCATCTCACAGAGTTACATCTGTATTTCGTGGATCTCTTTGCTAGCCTTATTACTGTGGAATCTGAGAACAGATATTTCGGATCCCTTTGAAGTCTATAGGGCCAAAGGAAATATCCTCCGATAACCAAAATAAAGAAGCTTTCTGAGAAACTTCTTTGTGTTCTGTGAAATCATCTCACAGAGTTACAGCTTTCCCCTCAAGAAGCCTTTCGCTAAGACAGTTCTTGTGGAATAGGCAAAGTGATATTTGGAAGCCCATAGAGGGCAATTGTGAAAATGGAAATATCCTCAGATGAAATCTGGAAAGAAGCTTTGTGAGAAACTGCTTAGTGTTCTGTTAATTCAACTCAAAGAGTTACATCTGTATTTCGTGTATCTCTTTGCTAGACTTATTTCTGTGGAATCTGAGAATAGATATTTCGGATCCCTTTGAAGACTATAGGGCAAAGGAAATATCATCCGATAACAAAGGGAAAGAAGCTTTCTGAGAAAGTTCTTTGTGTTCTGTGAAATCATCTCAAAGAGTTACAGCTTTCCCCTCAAGAAGCCTTTCGCTAAGACAGTTGATATTTGGAAGCCCATAGAGGGCTATGGTGAAAATGGAAATATCCTCAGATGAAATCTGGAAAGAAGCTTTCTGAGAAACTGCTTAGTGTTCTCTTAATTCATCTCACAGTGTTACATCTGTATTTCGTGGATCTCTTTGCTAGCCTTATTTCTGTGGAATCTGAGAACAGATATTTCGGATCCCTTTGAAGACTATAGGGCCAAAGGAAATATCCTCCGATAAAAAAGAGAAAGAAGCTTTCTGAGAAACTTCTTTGTGTTCTGTGAAATCATCTCAAAGAGTTACAGCTTTCCCCTGAAGAAGCCTTTCGCTAAGACACTTCGGTTGGAATTTGCAAAGTGATATTTGGAAGGCCATAGAGGGCTATGGTGAAAAAGGAAATATCCTCAGATGAAATCTGGAAAGAAGCTTTCTGAGAAACTGCTTAGTGTTCTGTTAATTCATCGCACAGAGTTACATCTGTATTGCGTGGATCTCTTTGCTAGCCTTATTTCTGTGGAATCTGAGAGAGATATTTCGGATCCCTTTGAAGACTATAGGGCCAAAGGAAATATCCTCCGATAACGAAAAGAAAGGAAATTTCTGAGAAACTTCTTTGTGTTCTGTGATATCATCTCACAGAGTTACAGCTTTCCCCTCAAGAAGCGTTTCGCTTAGACAGTTCTTGTGGAATTGGCAAAGTGATATTTGGAAGACCATAGAGGGCTATGGTGAAAATGGAAATATCCTCAGATGAAATCTGGAAAGAAGCTTTCTGAGAAACTGCTCTGTGATAGGTGACTTCCACTCACAGAGTTACATCTGTATTTCGTGGATCTCTTTGCTAGCCTTATTTCTGTGTAATCTGAGAACAGATATTTCGGATCCCTTTGAAGACTATAGGGCCAAAGGAAATATCCTCCGATAACAAAGAGAAAGAAGCTTTCTGAGAAACTTCTTTGTGTTCTGTGAAATCATCTAGCAGAGTTACAGCTTTCCCCTCAAGAAGCCTTTCGCTAAGACAGTTCTTGTGGAATTGACAAAGTGATATTTGGAAGCCCATAGAGGGCTATGGTGAAAAAGGAAATATCCTCAGATGAAATCTGGAAAGAAGATTTCTGAGTAACTGCTTAGTGTTCTGTTATTTCTTCTCACAGAGTTACATCTGTATTTCGTGGATCTCTTCGCCAGCCTTATTTCTCTGGAATCTGAGACCAGATATTTCGGATCCCTTTGAAGACTATAGTGCCAAAGGAAATATCCTCCGATAACAAAGAGAAAGAAACTTTCTGAGAAACTTCTTTGTATTCTGTGAAATCATCTCACAGAGTTACAGCTTTTCCCTCAAGAAGCCTTTCGCTAAGACAGTTCTTGTGGAATTGGCAAAGTGATATTTGGAAGCCCATAGAGGGCTATGGTGAAAAAGGAAATATCCTCAGATGAAATCTGGAAAGAAGCTTTCTGAGAAACTGCGTAGTGTTCTGTTAATTCATCTCACAGAGTTACATCTGTATTTCGTGGATCTCTTTGCTAGCCTTATTTCTGTGGAATCTGAGAACAGATATTTTGGATCCCTTGGAAGACTATAGGACCAAAGGAAATATCCTCCGAAAACAAAGAGAAAGAAGCTTTCTGAGAAACTTCTTTGTGTTCTGTGAAATCATCTCACAGAGTTACAGCTTTCCCCTCAAGAAGCCTTTCGCTAAGACAGTTCTTGTGGAATTGGGAAAGTGATATTTGGAAGCCCATAGAGGGCTAAGGTGAAAATGGAAATATCCTCAGATGAAATCTGGAAAGAAGTTTTCTGAGAAAGTACTTAGTGTTCTGTTAATTCATCTCCCAGAGTTACATCTGTATTTCGTGGATCTCTTTGCTAGCCTTATTTCTGTGGCATCTGAGAACAGATATTTCGGATGCCTTTGAAGACTCTAGGGCCAAAGGAAATATCCTCCGATAACAAAGAGAAAGAAGCTTTCTGAGAAACTTCTTTGTGTTCTGTGAAATCATCTCACAGAGTTACAGCTTTCCCCTCAAGAAGCCTTTCGCTAAGACAGTTCTTGTGGAATTGGCAAAGTGATATTTGGAAGCCCATAGAGGGCTATGGTGAAAAAGGAAATATCCTCAGATGAAATCTGGAAAGAAGTTTTCTGAGAAACGGCTCTGTGATATGTGACTTCCACTCACAGAGTTACAACTGTATGTCGTGGATCTCTTTGCTAGCCTTATTTCTGTGGAATCTGAGAACAGTTATATCGGATCCCTTTGAAGACTATAGGGCCAAAGGAAATAACTTCCGATAACAAAGAGAAAGAAGCTTTCTGAGAAACTTCTTTGTGTTCTGAGAAATAATCTCACAGAGTTACAGCTTTCGCCTCAAGAAGTCTTTCGCTAAGACTGTTCTTCTGGAATTGGCAAAGTGATATTTGGAAGCCCATAGAGGGCTATGGTGAAAATGGAAATATCCTCAGATGAAATCTGGAAAGAAGCTTTCTGCGAAACTGCTTAGTGTTCTGTTAATTCATCTCACAGAGTTACATCTGTATTTCGTGGATCGCCTTGCTAGCCTTATTTCTGTGGAATCTGAGAACAGATAATTCCGATACCTTTGAAGACTTTAGGGCCAAAGGAAATATCCTCCGATAACGAAAAGAAAGGAAATTTCTGAGAAACTTCTTTGTGTTCTGTGAAATCATCTCACAGAGTTACAGCTTTCCCCTCAAGAAGCCTTTCACTAACACAGTTCTTGTGGAATTGGCAAAGTGATATTTGGAAGCCCATAGAGGGCTATGGTGAAAATGGAAATATCCTCAGATGAAATCTGGAAAGAAGCATTATGAGAAACTGCTCTGTGATATGTGACTTCCGCTCACAGAGTTACATCTGTATTTCGTGGATCTCTTTGCTAGCCTTATTTCTGTGTAATCTGAGAACAGATACTTCGCATCCCTTTGAAGACTATAGGGCCAAAGGAAATATCCTCCGATAACAAAGAGAAAGAAGCTTTCTGAGAAACTTCTTTGTGTTCGGTGAAATCATGTCACAGAGTTACAGCTTTCCCCTCAAGAAGCCTTTCGCTAAGACAGTTCTTGTGGAATTGACAAAGTGATATTTGGAAGCCCATAGAGGGCTATGTTGAAAAAGGAAATATCCTCAGATGAAATCTGGAAAGAAGCTTTCTGAGAAACTGCTTAGTGTTCTGTTAATTCATCTCACAGAGTTACATCTGTATTTCGTGGATCTCTTTGCTAGCCTTATTTCTGTGGAATCTGAGAACAGATATTTCGGATCCCTTTGAAGACTATAGAGCCAAAGGAAATATCCTCCGAAACAAAGAGAAAGAAGCTTTCTGAGAAACATCTTTGTGTTCCGTAAAATCATCTCACAGAGTTACAGCTTTCCCCTCAAGAAGCCTTTCGCTAAGACAGTTGATATTTGGAAGCCCATAGAGGGCTATGGTGAAAAAGGAAATATCCTCAGATGAAATCCGGAAAGAAGCTTTCTGAGAAACTGCTTAGTGTTCTGTTAATTCATCTCACAGAGTTACATCTGTATTTCGTGGATCTCCTCGCTAGCCTTATTTCTGTGGAATCTGAGAACAGATATTTCGGATCCCTTTGAAGACTATAGGGCCAAAGGAAATATCCTCCGATAACAAAGAGAAAGAAGCTTTCTGAGAAACTTCTTTGTGTTCTGTGAAATCATCTCACAGAGTTACAGCTTTCCCCTCAAGAAGCCTTTCGCTAAGAAAGTTCTTGTGGAATTGGCAAAGTAATATTTGGAAGCCCATAGAGGGCTACGGTGAAAAAGGAAATATCCTCAGATGAAATCTGGAAAGAAGCTTTCTGAGAAACTGCTTAGTGTTCTGTAAATTCATCTCATAGAGTTACATCTGTATTTCGTGGATCTCTTTGCTAGCCTTATTTCTGTGGAATCTGAGAACAGATATTTCGGATCCCTTTGAAGACTATAGGGCCAAAGGAAACATCCTCCGATAACAAAGAGAAAGAAGCTTTCTGAGAAACATCTTTGTGTTCTGTGAAATCACCTCACAGAGTTACAGCTTTCCCCTCAGGAAGCCTTTCGCTAAGACAGTTCTTTTGGAATTGGCAAAGTGATAGTTGGAAGGCCATAGAGGGCTATGGTGAAAAAGGAAATATCCTCACATGAAATCTGGAAAGAAGCTTTCTGAGAAACTGCTCTGTGATATGTGACTTCCACTCACAGAGTTACATCTGTATTTCGTGGATCTCTTTGCTAGCCTTATTTCTGTGGAATCTGAGAACAGATATTTCGGATCCCTTGGAAGACTATAGGGCAAAAGGAAATATCCTCCGATAACAAAGAGAAAGAAACTTTCTGAGAAACTTCTTTGTGTTCTGTGAAATCATCTCACAGAGTTACAGCTTTATCCTCAAGAAGCCTTTCGCTAAGACAGTTCTTGTGGAATTGGCAAAGTGATATTTGGAAGCCCATAGAGGGCTATGGTGAAAAAGGAAATATCCTCAGATGAAATCTGGAAAGAAGATTTCTGAGAAACTGCTTAGTGTTCTGTTAATTCATCTCCCAGAGTTACATCTGTATTTCGTGAATCTCTTTGCTAGCCTTATTTCTGTGGAATCTGAGAACAGATATTTCGGATCCCTTTGTAGACTATAGGGCCAAAGGAAATATCCTCCGATAACAGAGAGAAAGAAGCTTTCTGAGAAACTTCTTTGTGTTCTGTGAAATCATCTCACAGAGTTACAGCTTTTTCCTCAAGAAGCCTTATGCTAAGACAGTTCTTGTGAATTTGGAAAGTGATTTTGCGAAGCCCATAGAGGTTTGTGGTGAAAAAGGAAATATCCTCAGATGATATCTGGAAAGAAGCTTTCTGAGAAACTGCTTAGTGTTCTGTTTTTACATCTCACAGAGTTACATCTGTATTTTGTGGATCTCTTTGCTAGCCTTATTTCTGTGGAATCTGAGGACAGATATTTCGGATCCCTTTGAGGAGTATAGGGCCAAAGGAAATATCCTCTGTTAACAAAGAGAAAGAAGCTTACTGAGAAACTTCTTTGTGTTCTGTGAAATCATCAAACAGAGTTACAGCATTCCCCTCAAGAAGACTTTCGCTAAGACTGTTCTTGTGGAATTGGAAAGTGATATTTGGAAGCCCATAGAGGGTTGTGGTGAAAAAGGAAATATCGTCAGATGAAATCTGGAAAGAAGCTTTCTGAGAAACTGCTTAGTGTTCTGTTAATTCATCTCACAGAGTTACATCTGTATTTCGTGGATCTCTTTGCTAGCCTTATTTCTGTGGAATCTGAGAACAGATATTTTGGATCCCTTGGAAGACTATAGGGCCAAAGGAAATATCCTCCAAAAACAAAGAGAAAGAAGCTTTCTGAGAAACTTCTTTGTGTTCTGTGAAATCATCTCACAGAGTTACAGCTTTCCCCTCAAGAAGCCTTTCGCTAAGACAGTTCTTGTGGAATTGGTAAAGTGATATTTGGAAGCCCATAGAGGGCTATGGTGAAAAAGGAAATATCCTCAGATGAAATCTGGAAAGAAGCTTTCTGAGAAACTGCTTAGTGTTCTGTTAATTCATCTCACAGAGTTACATCTGTATTTCGTGGATCTCTTTGCTAGCCTTATTTCTGTGGAATCTGAGAACAGATATTTCGGATCCCTTTGAAGACTATAGGGCCAAAGGAAATATCCTCCGATAACAAAGAGAAAGAAGCTTTCTGAGAAACTTCTTTGTGTTCTGTGAAATCATCTCACCGAGTTACAGCTTTCCCCTCAAAAAGCCTTTCATAAGACAATTCTTGTGGAATTGGCAAAGTGATATTTGGAAGCCCATAGTGGGCTATGGTGAAAAAGGAAATATCCTCAGATGAAATCTGGAAAGAAGCTTTCTTAGAAACTGCTTAGTGATCTGTTAATTCATCTCACAGAGTTACATCTGTATTTCGTGGATCTCTTTGCTAGCCTTATTACTGTGGAATCTGAGAACAGATATTTCGGATCCCTTTGAAGTCTATAGGGCCAAAGGAAATATCCTCCGATAACCAAAAGAAAGAAGCTTTCTGAGAAACTTCTTTGTGTTCTGTGAAATCATCTCACAGAGTTACAGCTTTCCCCTCAAGAAGCCTTTCGCTAAGACAGTTGATATTTGGAAGGCCATAGAGGGCTATGGTGAAAATGGAAATATCCTCAGATGAAATCTGGAAAGAAGCTTTTTGAGAAACTGCTTAGTGTTCTCTTAATTCATCTCACAGAGTTACATCTGTATTTCGTGGATCTCTTTGCTAGCCTTATTTCTGTGGAATCTGAGAACAGATATTTCGGATGCCTTTGAAGACTCTAGGGCCAAAGGAAATATCCTCCGATAACAAAGAGAAAGAAGCTTTCTGAGAAACTTCTTTGTGTTCTGTGAAATCATCTCACAGAGTTACAGCTTTCCCCTCAAGAAGCCTTTCGCTAAGACAGTTCTTGTGGAATTGGCAAAGTGATATTTGGAAGCCCATAGAGGGCTATGGTGAAAAAGGAAATATCCTCAGATGAAATCTGGAAAGAAGTTTTCTGAGAAACGGCTCTGTGATATGTGACTTCCACTCACAGAGTTACAACTGTATGTCGTGGATCTCTTTGCTAGCCTTATTTCTGTGGAATCTGAGAACAGTTATATCGGATCCCTTTGAAGACTATAGGGCCAAAGGAAATAACTTCCGATAACAAAGAGAAAGAAGCTTTCTGAGAAACTTCTTTGTGTTCTGAGAAATAATCTCACAGAGTTACAGCTTTCGCCTCAAGAAGTCTTTCGCTAAGACTGTTCTTCTGGAATTGGCAAAGTGATATTTGGAAGCCCATAGAGGGCTATGGTGAAAATGGAAATATCCTCAGATGAAATCTGGAAAGAAGCTTTCTGCGAAACTGCTTAGTGTTCTGTTAATTCATCTCACAGAGTTACATCTGTATTTCGTGGATCGCCTTCCTAGCCTTATTTCTGTGGAATCTGAGAACAGATAATTCCGATACCTTTGAAGACTTTAGGGCCAAAGGAAATATCCTCCGATAACGAAAAGAAAGGAAATTTCTGAGAAACTTCTTTGTGTTCTGTGAAATCATCTCACAGAGTTACAGCTTTCCCCTCAAGAAGCGTTTCGCTTAGACAGTTCTTGTGGAATTGGCAAAGTGATATTTGGAAGCCCATAGAGGGCTATGGGGAAAATGGAAATATCCTAAGATGAAATCTGGAAAGAAGCATTATGAGAAACTGCTCTGTGATATGTGACTTCCACTCACAGGGTTACATCTGTATTTCGTGGATCTCTTTGCTAGCCTTATTTCTGTGTAATCTGAGAACAGATACTTCGGATCCCTTTGAAGACTATAGGGCCAAAGGAAATATCCTCCGATAACAAAGAGAAAGAAGCTTTCTGAGAAACTTCTTTGTGTTCGGTGAAATCATGTCACAGAGTTACAGCTTTCCCCTCAAGAAGCCTTTCGCTAAGACAGTTCTTGTGGAATTGACAAAGTGATATTTGGAAGCCCATAGAGGGCTATGGTGAAAAAGGAAATATCCTCAGATGAAATCTGGAAAGAAGCTTTCTGAGAAACTGCTTAGTGTTCTGTTAATTCATCTCACAGAGTTACATCTGTATTTCGTGGATCTCTTTGCTAGCCTTATTTCTGTGGAATCTGAGAACAGATATTTCGGATCCCTTTGAAGACTATAGGGCCAAAGGAAATATCCTCCGAAACAAAGAGAAAGAAGCTTTCTGAGAAACATCTTTGTGTTCTGTAAAATCATCTCACAGAGTTACAGCTTTCCCCTCAAGAAGCCTTTCGCTAAGACAGTTGATATTTGGAAGCCCATAGAGGGCTATGGTGAAAAAGGAAATATCCTCAGATGAAATCCGGAAAGAAGCTTTCTGAGAAACTGCTTAGTGTTCTGTTAATTCATCTCACAGAGTTACATCTGTATTTCGTGGATCTCCTCGCTAGCCTTATTTCTGTGGAATCTGAGAACAGATATTTCGGATCCCTTTGAAGACTATAGGGCCAAAGGAAATATCCTCCGATAACAAAGAGAAAGAAGCTTTCTGAGAAACTTCTTTGTGTTCTGTGAAATCATCTCACAGAGTTACAGCTTTCCCCTCAAGAAGCCTTTCGCTAAGAAAGTTCTTGTGGAATTGGCAAAGTAATATTTGGAAGCCCATAGAGGGGTACGGTGAAAAAGGAAATATCCTCAGATGAAATCTGGAAAGAAGCTTTCTGAGAAACTGCTTAGTGTTCTGTTAATTCATCTCATAGAGTTACATCTGTATTTCGTGGATCTCTTTGCTAGCCTTATTTCTGTGGAATCTGAGAACAGATATTTCGGATCCCTTTGAAGACTATAGGGCCAAAGGAAACATCCTCCGATAACAAAGAGAAAGAAGCTTTCTGAGAAACATCTTTGTGTTCTGTGAAATCACCTCACAGAGTTACAGCTTTCCCCTCAGGAAGCCTTTCGCTAAGACAGTTCTTTTGGAATTGGCAAAGTGATAGTTGGAAGGCCATAGAGGGCTATGGTGAAAAAGGAAATATCCTCAGATGAAATCTGGAAAGAAGCTTTCTGAGAAACTGCTCTGTGATATGTGACTTCCACTCACAGAGTTACATCTGTATTTCGTGGTTCTCTTTGCTAGCCTTATTTCTGTGGAATCTGAGAACAGATATTTCAGATCCCTTGGAAGACTATAGGGCCAAAGGAAATATCCTCCGATAACAAAGAGAAAGAAGCTTTCTGAGAAACTTCTTTGTGTTCTGTGAAATCATCTCACAGAGTTAGAGCTTTATCCTCAAGAAGCCTTTCGCTAAGACAGTTCTTGTGGAATTGGCAAAGTGATATTTGGAAGCCCATAGAGGGCTATGGTGAAAAAGGAAATATCCTCAGATGAAATCTGGAAAGAAGATTTCTGAGAAACTGCTTAGTGTTCTGTTAATTCATCTCCCAGAGTTACATCTGTATTTCGTGAATCTCTTTGCTAGCCTTATTTCTGTGGAATCTGAGAACAGATATTTCGGATCCCTTTGTAGACTATGGGGCCAAAGGAAATATCCTCCGATAACAAAGAGAAAGAAGCTTTCTGAGAAACTTCTTTGTGTTCTGTGAAATCATCTCACAGAGTTACAGCTTTTTCCTCAAGAAGCCTTATGCTAAGACAGTTCTTGTGAATTTGGAAAGTGATTTTGCGAAGCCCATAGAGGTTTGTGGTGAAAAAGGAAATATCCTCAGATGAAATCTGGAAAGAAGCTTTCTGAGAAACTGCTTAGTGTTCTGTTTTTACATCTCACAGAGTTACATCTGTATTTTGTGGATCTCTTTGCTAGCCTTATTTCTGTGGAATCTGAGGACAGATATTTCGGATCCCTTTGAGGAGTATAGGGCCAAAGGAAATATCCTCTGTTAACAAAGAGAAAGAAGCTTACTGAGAAACTTCTTTGTGTTCTGTGAAATCATCAAACAGAGTTACAGCATTCCCCTCAAGAAGACTTTCGCTAAGACTGTTCTTGTGGAATTGGAAAGTGATATTTGGAAGCCCATAGAGGGTTGTGGTGAAAAAAGAAATATCGTCAGATGAAATCTGGAAAGAAGCTTTCTGAGAAACTGCTTAGTGTTCTGTTAATTCATCTCACAGAGTTACATCTGTATTTCGTGGATCTCTTTGCTAGCCTTATTTCTGTGGAATCTGAGAACAGATATTTTGGATCCCTTGGAAGACTATAGGGCCAAAGGAAATATCCTCCAAAAACAAAGAGAAAGAAGCTTTCTGAGAAACTTCTTTGTGTTCTGTGAAATCATCTCACAGAGTTACAGCTTTCCCCTCAAGAAGCCTTTCGCTAAGACAGTTCTTGTGGAATTGGTAAAGTGATATTTGGAAGCCCATAGAGGGCTATGGTGAAAAAGGAAATATCCTCAGATGAAATCTGGAAAGAAGCTTTCTGAGAAACTGCTTAGTGTTCTGTTAATTCATCTCACAGAGTTACATCTGTATTTCGTGGATCTCTTTGCTAGCCTTATTTCTGTGGAATCTGAGAACAGATATTTCGGATCCCTTTGAAGACTATAGGGCCAAAGGAAATATCCTCCGATAACAAAGAGAAAGAAGCTTTCTGAGAAACATCTTTGTGTTCTGTAAAATCATCTCACAGAGTTACAGCTTTCCCCTCAAGAAGCCTTTCGCTAAGACAGCTCTTGTGGAAATGGAAAAGTGATATTTGGAAGCCCATATAAGGCTATGGTGAAAATGGAAATATCGTCAGATTAAATCTGGAAAGAAGCTTTCTGAGAAACTGCTTAGTGTTCTGTTAATTCATCTCCCAGAGATACATCTGTATTTCGTGGATCTCTTTCCTAGCCTTATTTCTGTGGAATCTGAGAACAGATATTTCGGATCCCTTTGAAGACTATAGGGCCAAAGGAAATATCCTCCGATAACAAAGAGAAAGAAGCTTTCTGAGAAACTTCTTTGTGTTCTGTGAAATCATCTCACCGAGTTACAGCTTTCCCCTCAAAAAGCCTTTCATAAGACAATTCTTGTGGAATTGGCAAAGTGATATTTGGAAGCCCATAGTGGGCTATGGTGAAAAAGGAAATATCCTCAGATGAAATCTGGAAAGAAGCTTTCTTAGAAACTGCTTAGTGTTCTGTTAATTCATCTCACAGAGTTACATCTGTATTTCGTGGATCTCTTTGCTAGCCTTATTACTGTGGAATCTGAGAACAGATATTTCGGATCCCTTTGAAGTCTATAGGGCCAAAGGAAATATCCTCCGATAACCAAAAGAAAGAAGCTTTCTGAGAAACTTCTTTGTGTTCTGTGAAATCATCTCACAGAGTTACAGCTTTCCCCTCAAGAAGCCTTTCGCTAAGACAGTTGATATTTGGAAGCCCATAGAGGGCTATGGTGAAAATGGAAATATCCTCAGATGAAATCTGGAAAGAAGCTTTTTGAGAAACTGCTTAGTGTTCTCTTAATTCATCTCACAGAGTTACATCTGTATTTCGTGGATCTCTTTGCTAGCCTTATTTCTCTGGAATCTGAGAACAGATATTTCGGATCCCTTTGAAGACTATAGGGCCAAAGGAAATATCCTCCGATAACAAAGAGAAACAAACTTTCTGAGAAACTTCTTTGTGTTCTGTGAAATCATCTCACAGAGTTACAGCTTTCACCTCAAGAAGCCTTTAGCTAAGACAGTTCTTGTGGAATTGGCAAAGTGATATTTGGAAGCCCATAGAAGGCTATGGTGAAAAAGAAATATCCTCAGATGAAATCTGGAAAGAAGCTTTCTGAGAAACTGCTTAGTGTTCTGTTAATTCATCTCACAGAGTTACATCTGTATTTCGTGGATCTCTTTGCTAGCCTTATTTCTGTGGAATCTGACAACAGATATTTAGGATCCCTTGGAAGACTATAGGGCCAGAGGAAATATCCTTCTAAAACAAAGAGAAAGAAGCTTTCTGAGAAACTTCTTTGTGTTCTGTGACGTCATCTCACAGAGTTACAGCTTTCCCCTCAAGAAGCCTTTCGCTAAGACACTTCTTGTGGAATTGGCAAAGTGATATTTGGAAGCCCATAGAGGGCTATGGTGAAAATGGAAATATCCTCAGATGAAATGTGGAAAGAAATTCCTGCGAAACTGCTTAGTGTTCTGTTAATTCATCTCACAGAGTTACATCTGTATTTCGTGGATCTCTTTGCTAGCCTTATTTCTGTGGAATCTGAGAACAGATATTTCCGATCCCTTTGAAGACTATAGGGCCAAAGGAAATATCCTCCGATAACAAAGAGAAAGAAGCTTTCTGAGAAACTTCTTTGTGTTCTGTGAAATCATCTCACAGAGTTACAGCTTTCCCCTCAAGAAGCCTTTCGCTAAGACAGTTCTTGTGGAATTGGCAAAGTGATATTTGGAAGGCCGTAGAGGGCTATGGTGAAAAAGGAAATATTATCAGATGAAATGTGGAAAGAAGCTTTCTGAGAAACTGCTTAGTGTTCTGTTAATTCATCTCACAGAGTTACATCTGTATTTCGTGGATCCCTTTGCCAGCCTTATTTCTCTGGAATCTGAGACCAGATATTTCGGATCCCTTGGAAGACTATAAGGCCAAAGGAAATATCCTCCGATAACAAAGAGAAAGAAACTTTCTGAGAAACTTCTTTGTGTTCTGTGAAATCATCTCACAGAGTTACAGCTTTCACCTCAAGAAGCCTTTCGCTAAGACAGTTCTTGTGGAATTGGCAAAGTGATATTTGGAAGCCCGTAGACGGCTATTGTGAAAATGGAAATATCCTCAGAGGAAATCTGGAAAGAAGCTTTCTGAGAAACTGATTAGTGTTCTGTTAATTCATCTCAGAGAATTACATCTGTATTTCGTGGATCTCTTTGTTAGCCTTATTTCTGTGGAATCTGAGACCAGATATTTCGGATCCCTTTGAAGACTATAGAGCCAAAGGAAATATCCTCCGATAACAAAGAGAAAGAAGCTTTCTGAGAAACTTCTTTGTGTTCTGTGAAATCATCTCACAGAGTTACAGCTTTCCCCTCAAGAAGCCTTTCGCTAAGACAGTTCTTGCGGAATTGGAAAAGTGATATTTGGAAGCCCATAGAGGGCTATGGTGAAAAAGGAAATATCCTCAGATGAAATCTGGAAAGAAGCTTTCTGAGAAACTGCTTAGTGTTCTGTTAATTCTTCTCTCAGAGTTACATCTGTATTTCGTGGATCTCCTTGCTAGCCTTATTTCTGTGGAATCAGAACAGATATTTCGAATCTCTTTTAAGACTATAGGGTCAAAGGAAATATCCTCCGATAACAAAGAGAAAGAAGCTTTCTGAGAAACTTCTTTGTGCTCTGTGAAATCATCTCACAGAGTTACAGCTTTCGCCTCCAGAAGCATTTTGCTAAGACAGTTCTTGTGGAATTGGCAAAGTGATATTTGGAAGGCCATAGAGGGCTATGGTGAAAAAGGAAATATCCTCAGATGAAATCTGGAAAGAAGCTTTCTGAGAAACTGCTTAGTGTTCTGTTAATTCATCTCACAGTGTTACATCTGTATTTCGTGGATCTCTTTGCTAGCCTTATTTCTGTGGAATCTGTAACAGATATTTCGGATCCCTTTGAAGATTTTAGGGCCAAAGGAAATATCCTCCGGTAACAAAGAGAAAGAAGCTTTCTGAGAAACTTCTTTGTGTTCTGTGAAATCATCTCACAGAGTTACAGCTTTCCCCTCAAGTAGCCTTTCGCTAAGACAGTTCTTGTGGAATTGGCAAAGTGATATTTGTAAGCCCATAGATGGCAATGGTGAAAAAGGGAATATCCTCAGATGAAATCTGGAAAGAAGCTTTCTGAGAAACTGCTTAGTGTTCTGTTAATTCATCTCCCAGAGTTACATCTGTATTTCGTGGATCTCTTTGCTAGCCTTATTTCTGAGGTCTCTGAGAACAGATATTTCGGATCCCTTGGAAGACTATAGGGCCAAAGCAAATATCCTCCGATAACAAAGAGAAAGAAGCTTTCTGAGAAACTTCTTTTTGTTCTGTGAAATCATCTCACAGAGTTACAGCTTTCCCCTCAGGATAGCCTTTCGCTAAGACAGTTCTTGTGCGATTGGCAAAGTGATATTTGGAAGCCCATAGAGGGCTATGGTGAAAAAGGAAATATCCTCAGATGAAATCTGGAAAGAACCTTTCTGAGAAACTGCTTAGTGTTCTGTTAATTCATCTCACAGAGTTACATCTGTATTTCGTAGATCTCTTTGCTAGCCTTATTTCTGTGGAATCTGAGAACAGATATTTCGGATCCCTTTGAAGACTATAGGGCCAAAGGAAATATCTTCCGATAACAAAGAGAAAGAAGCTTTCTGAGAAACTTCTTTGTGTTCTTTGAAATCATCTCACAGAGTTACAGCTTTCCCCTCAAGAAGCCTTTCGCTAAGACAGTTCTTGTGGAATTGGCAAAGTGATATTTGGAAGCCCATAGAGGGCGATTGTGAAAAAGGAAATATCCTCAGATGAAATCTGGAAAGAAGCTTTCTGAGAAACTGCTTAGTGTTCTGTTAATTCATCTCACAGAGTTACATCTGTATTTCGTGGATCTCTTTGCCAGCCTTATTTCTGTGGAATCTGAGAACAGATATTTCGGATCCCTTGGAAGACTATAGGGCCAAAGGAAATATCCTCCGATAAGAAAGAGAAAGAAGCTTTCTGAGAAACTTCTTTGTGTTCTGTGAAATCATCTCACAGAGTTACAGCTTTCCCGTCAAGAAGCCTTTCGCTAAGACAGTTCTTGTGGAATTGGCTATGTGATATTTGGAAGCCCATAGAGGGCTATGGTGAAAAAGGAAATATCCTCAGATGAAATCTGGAAAGAAGCTTTCTGAGAAACTGCTTAGTGTTCTGTTAATTCATCTCACAGAGTTACAGCTTTCCCCTCAAGAAGCCTTTCGCTAAGACAGTTCTTGTGGAATTGGCAAAGTGATATTCGGAAGGCCATAGAGGGCTATGGTGAAAAAGAAAATATCCTCAGATAAAATCTGGAAAGAAGATTTCTGAGAAACTGCTTAGTGTTCTGTTAATTCATCTCACAGAGTTACATCTGTATTTCGTGGATCTCTTTGCTAGCCTTATTTCTGTGGAATCTGAGAACAGATATTTCGGATCCCTTTGAGGACTATAGGCCCAAAGAAAATATCCTCCGATAACAAAGAGAAAGAAGCTTTCTGAGAAAATTCTTTGTGTTCTGTGAAATCATCTCACAGAGTTACAGCTTTCCGCTCAAGAAGCCTTTCGCTAAGACAGTTCTTGTGGAAGTGGCAAAGTGATATTTGGAAGCCCAAAGAGGGCTATTGTGAAAATGGAAATATCCTCAGGTGAAATCTGGAAAGAAGCTTTCTGAGAAACTGCTTAGTGTTCTGTTAATTCATCTCACAGAGTTACATCTGTATTTCGTGGATCTCTTTGCTAGCCTTATTTCTGTGGAATCTGAGAACAGATATTTCGGATCCCTTTGAAGACTCTAAGGCCAAAGAAAATATCCTCCGATAACAAAGAGAAAGAAGCTTTCTGAGAAACTTCTTTGTGTTCTGTGAAATCATCTCACAGAGTTACAGCTTTCCCCTCAAGAAGCCTTTCACTAAGACAGTTCTTGTGGAATTGGCAAAGTGATATTTGGAAGCCCATATAAGGCTATGGTGAAAATGGAAATATCGTCAGATTAAATCTGGAAAGAAGCTTTCTGAGAAACTGCTTAGTGTTCTGTTAATTCATCTCACAGAATTACATCTGTATTTCGTGGATCTCTTTGCTAACCTTATTCTGTGGAATCTGAGAACAGATATTTCGGATCCCTTTGTGGACTATAGGGCCAAAGGAAATATCCTCCGATAACAAAGAGAAAGAAGCTTTCTGAGAAACTTCTTTGTGTTCTGTGAAATCATCTCACAGAGTTACAGCTTTCACCTCAAGAAGCCTTTCGCTAAGACAGTTCTTGTGGAATTAGCAAAGTGATATTTGGAAGCCCATAGAGGGCTATTGTGAAATTGGAAATATCCTCAGGTGAAATCTGGAAAGAAGCTTTCTGAGAAACTGCTTAGTGTTCTCTTAATTCATCTAACAGAGTTACATCTGTATTTCGTGGATCTCTTTGCTAGCCTTATTTCTGTGGCATCTGAAAACAGATATTTCGGATCCCTTTGAAGACTATAGGGCCAAAAGAAATATCCTCCGATAACAAAGAGAAAGAAGCTTTCTGAGAAACTTGTTTGTGTTCTGTGAAATCATCCCAGAGAGTTACTGCTTTCCCCTCAGAAGCCTTTCGCTAAGACAGTTCTTGTGGAATTGGGAAAGTGATATTTGGAAGCCCTTAGAGGGCTATTGTGAAAATAGAAATATCCTCGGATGAAATCTGGAAAGAAGCTTTCTGAGAAACTGCTTAGTGTTCGGTTAATTCATCTCACAGAGTTACATCTGTATTTCGTGGATCTCTTTGCTAGCCTTATTTCTGTGGAATCAGAGAACAGATATTTCCGATCCCTTTGAAGACTATAGGGCCAAAGGAAATATCCTCCGATAACAAAGAGAAAGAAGCTTTCTGAGAAACTTCTTTGTGTTCTGTGAAATCATCTCACAGAGTTACAGCTTTCCCCTCAAGAAGCCTTTCGCTAAGACAGTTCTTGTGGAATTGGGAGAGTGATATTTGGAAGCCCATAGAGGGCTATGTTGAAAAAGGAAATATCCCCAGATGAAATCTGGAAAGAAGCTTTCTGCGAAACTGCTTAGTGTTCTGTTAATTCATCTCACAGAGTTACATCTGTATTTCGTGGATCTCTTTGCCAGCCTTATTTCTGAGGTGTCTGAGAACAGATATTTCGGAATCCTTGGAAGACTATAGGGCCAAAGGAAATATCCTCCGATAACAAAGAGAAAGAAGCTTTCTGAGAAACTTCTTTGTGTTCGGTGAAATCATCTCACAGAGTTACAGCTTTCCCCTCAAGAAGCCTTTCGCTAAGATAGTTCTTGTGGAATTGGCAGAGTGATATTTGGAAGCCCATAGAGGGCTATGGTGAAAAGGAAATATCCTCAGATGAAATCTGGAACGAAGCTTTCTGAGAAACTGCTTAGTGTTCTGTTAATTCATCTCACAGAGTTACATCTGTATTTCGTGGATCTCTTTGCTAGCCTTATTTCTGTGGAATCTGAGAACAGATATTTCGGATCCCTTTGAAGACTATAGGGCCAAAGGAAATATCCTCCGATAACAAAGAGAAAGAAGCTTTCTGAGAAAATTCTTTGTGTTCGGTGAAATCATCTCACAGAGTTAAAGCTTTCGCCTCAAGAAGCCTTTCGCTAAGGTAGTTCTTGGGGAATTGGCAGAGTGATATTTGGAAGCCCATAGAGGGCTATGGTGAAAAGGAAATATCCTCAGATGAAATCTGGAAAGAAGCTTTCTGAGAAACTGCTTAGTGTTCTGTTAATTCATCTCACAGAGTTACATCTGTATTTCGTGGATCTCTTTGCTAGCCTTATTTCTGAGGTGTCTGAGAACAGATATTTCGGATCCCTTGGAAGACTATAGGGCCAAAGGAAATATCCTCCGATAACAAAGAGAAAGAAGCTTTCTGAGAAACTTCTTTGTGTTCTGTGAAATCATCTCACAGAGTTAGAGCTTTCCCCTGAAGAAGCCTTTCACTAAGACAGTACTTGTGGAATTGGCAAAGTGATATTTGTAAGCCCATATAAGGCTATGGTGAAAACGGAAATATCGTCAGATTAAATCTGAAAGAAGCTTTCTGAGAAACTGCTTAGTGTTCTGTTAATTCATCTCACAGAGTTACATCTGTATTTCGTGGATCTCTTTGCTAGCCTTATTTCTGTGGAATCTGACAACAGATATTTCGGATCCCTTTGTGGACTATAGGGCCAAAGGAAATATCCTCCGATAACACAGAGTAAGAAGCTTTCTGAGAAACTTCTTTGTGTTCGGTGAAATCATCTCACAGAGTTACAGCTTTCCCCTCAAGAAGCCTTTCGCTAAGACAGTTCTTGTGGAATGGGCAAAGTGATATTTGGAAGCCCATAGAGGGCTATGTTGAAAAAGGGAATATCCTCAGATGAAATCTGGAAAGAAGCTTTCTGAGAAACTGCTTAGTGTTCTCTTCATTCTTCTCGGAGAGTTACATCTGTATTTCGTGGATCTCTTTGCTAGCCTTATTTCTGTGGAATCTGAGAACAGATATTTCGGATCCCTTTGAAGACTATAGGGTCAAAGGAAATATCCTCCGATAACACTGAGAAAGAAGCTGTCTGAGAAACTTCTTTGTATTTTGTGAAATCATCTCACACAGTTACAGCTTTCCCCTCAAGAAGCCTTTCCCTAAGACACTTCTTGTGGAATTGGCAAAGTGATATTTGGAAGTCCATAGAGGGCTATGGTGAAAAAGGAAATATCCTCAGATGAAATCTGGAAAGAAGTTTTGTGAGAAACTGCTTAGTGTTCTGTTAATTCATCTCACAGAGTTACATCCGTATTTCGTGGATCTCTTTGCTAGCCTTATTTCTGAGGAATCTGAGAACAGATGTTTCGGATCCCTTTGAAGACTACAGGGCCAAATGAAATATCTTCCGATAACAAAGAGAAAGAAACGTTTTGAGAAACTTCTTTGTGTTCTGTGAAATCATCTCACAGAGTTACAGCTTTCCCCTCAAGAAGCCTTTCGCTAAGACAGTTCTTGTGGAATTGGCAAAGTGATATTTGGAAGGCCGTAGAAGGCTATGGTGAAAAAGGAAATATCCTCAGATGAAATCTGGAAAGAAGCTTTCTGAGAAACTGCTTAGTGTTTTGTTAATTCATCTGACAGAGTTACATCTGTATTTCGTGGATCCCTTTGCCAGCCTTATTTCTCTGGAATCTGAGACCAGATATTTCGGATCCCTTGGAAGACTCTAAGGCCAAAGGAAATATCCTCCGATAACAAAGAGAAAGAAGCTTTCTGAGAAACTTCTTTGTGTTCTGTGAAATCATCTCACAGAGTTACAGCTTTCCCCTGAAGAAGCCTTTCACTAAGACAGTTCTTGTGGAATTGGCAAAGTGATATTTGGAAGCCCATATAAGGCTATGGTGAAAATGGAAATATCGTCAGATTAAATCTGGAAAGAAGATTTCTGAGAAACTGCTTAGTGTTCTGTTAATTCATCTCACAGAGTTACATCTGTATTTCGTGGATCTCTTTGCTAGCCTTCTTTCTGTGGAATCTGAGAACAGATATTTTGGATCCCTTTGTGGACTATAGGGCCAAAGGAAATATCCTCCGATAACACAGAGAAAGAAGCTTTCTGAGAAACTTCTTTGTGTTCTGTGAAATCATCTCACAGAGTTACAGCTTTCCCCTCAAGAAGCCTTTCGCTAAGACAGTTCTTGTGGAATTGGTAAAGGGATATTTGGAAGTCCATAGAGGGCTATGGTGAAAAAGGAAATATCCTCAGATGAAATCTGGAAAGAAGCTTTGTGAGAAACTGCTTAGTGTTCTGTTAATTCATCTCCCAGAGTTACATCCGTATTTCGTGGATCTCTTTGCTAGCCTTATTTCTGTGGAATCTGAGAACAGATGTTTCGGATCCCTTTGAAGACTATAGGGCCAAATGAAATATCTTCCGATAACAAAGAGAAAGAAGCTTTCTGAGAAACTTCTTTGTGTTCTGTGAAATCATCTCACAGATTTACAGCTTTCCCCTCAAGAAGCCTTTCGCTAAGACAGTTCTTGTGGAATTGGCAAAGTCATATTTGGAAGCCCATAGACGGCTATTGTGAAAATGGAAATATCCTCAGATGAAATCTGGAAAGAAGCTTTCTGAGAAACTGATTAGTGTTCTGTTAATTCATCTCAGAGAATTACATCTGTATTTCGTGGATCTCTTTGTTAGCCTTATTTCTGTGGAATCTGAGACCAGATATTTCGGATCCCTTTGAAGACTATAGAGCCAAAGGAAGTATCCTCCGATAACAAAGAGAAAGAAGCTTTCTGAGAAACTTCTTTGTGTTCTGTGAAATCATCTCACAGAGTTACAGCTTTCCCCTCAAGAAGCCTTTGCTAAGACAGTTCTTGCGGAATTGGAAAAGTGATATTTGGAAGCCCATAGAGGGCTATGGTGAAAAAGGAAATATCCTCACATGAAATCTGGAAAGAAGCTTTCTGAGAAACTGCTTAGTGTTCTGTTAATTCTTCTCTCAGAGTTACATCTGTATTTCGTGGATCTCCTTGCTAGCCTTATTTCTGTGGAATCAGAACAGATATTTCGAATCGCTTTTAAGACTATAGGGTCAATGGAAATATCCTCCGATAACAAAGAGAAAGAAGCTTTCTGAGAGACTTCTTTGTGCTCTGTGAAATCATCTCACAGAGTTACAGCTTTCGCCTCCAGAAGCATTTTGCTAAGACAGTTCTTGTGGAATTGGCAAAGTGATATTTGGAAGGCCATAGAGGGCTATGGTGAAAAAGGAAATATCCTCAGATGAAATCTGGAAAGAAGCTTTCTGAGAAACTGCTTAGTGTTCTGTTAATTCATCTCACAGTGTTACATCTGTATTTCGTGGATCTCTTTGCTAGCCTTATTTCTGTGGAATCTGTAACAGATATTTCGGATCCCTTTGAAGATTATAGGGCCAAAGGAAATATCCTCCGGTAACAAAGAGAAAGAAGCTTTCTGAGAAACTTCTTTGTGTTCTGTGAAATCATCTCACAGAGTTACAGCTTTCCCCTCAAGAAGCCTTTCGCTAAGACAGTTCTTGTGGAATTGGCAAAGTGATATTTGGAAGCCCATAGACGGCTATTGTGAAAATGGAAATATCCTCAGATGAAATCTGGAAAGAAGCTTTCTGAGAAACTGATTAGTGTTCTGTTAATTCATCTCAGAGAATTACATCTGTATTTCGTGGATCTCTTTGTTAGCCTTATTTCTGTGGAATCTGAGACCAGATATTTCGGATCCCTTTGAAGACTATAGAGCCAAAGGAAGTATCCTCCGATAACAAAGAGAAAGAAGCTTTCTGAGAAACTTCTTTGTGTTCTGTGAAATCATCTCACAGAGTTACAGCTTTCCCCTCAAGAAGCCTTTGCTAAGACAGTTCTTGCGGAATTGGAAAAGTGATATTTGGAAGCCCATAGAGGGCTATGGTGAAAAAGGAAATATCCTCAGATGAAATCTGGAAAGAAGCTTTCTGAGAAACTGCTTAGTGTTCTGTTAATTCTTCTCTCAGAGTTACATCTGTATTTCGTGGATCTCCTTGCTAGCCTTATTTCTGTGGAATCAGAACAGATATTTCGAATCGCTTTTAAGACTATAGGGTCAAAGGAAATATCCTCCGATAAGAAAGAGAAAGAAGCTTTCTGAGAAACTTCTTTGTGCTCTGTGAAATCATCTCACAGAGTTACAGCTTTCGCCTCCAGAAGCATTTTGCTAAGACAGTTCTTGTGGAATTGGCAAAGTGATATTTGGAAGGCCATAGAGGGCTATGGTGAAAAAGGAAATATCCTCAGATGAAATCTGGAAAGAAGCTTTCTGAGAAACTGCTTAGTGTTCTGTTAATTCATCTCACAGTGTTACATCTGTATTTCGTGGATCTCTTTGCTAGCCTTATTTCTGTGGAATCTGTAACAGATATTTCGGATCCCTTTGAAGATTATAGGGCCAAAGGAAATATCCTCCGGTAACAAAGAGAAAGAAGCTTTCTGAGAAACTTCTTTGTGTTCTGTGAAATCATCTCACAGAGTTACAGCTTTCCCCTCAAGTAGCCTTTCGCTAAGACAGTTCTTGTGGAATTGGCAAAGTGATATTTGGAAGCCCATAGATGGCAATGGTGAAAAAGGGAATATCCTCAGATGAAATCTGGAAAGAAGCTTTCTGAGAAACTGCTTAGTGTTCTGTTAATTCATCTCCCAGAGTTACATCTGTATTTCGTGGATCTCTTTGCTAGCCTTATTTCTGAGGTCTCTGAGAACAGATATTTCGGATCCCTTGGAAAACTATAGGGCCAAAGCAAATATCCTCCGATAACAAAGAGAAAGAAGCTTTCTGAGAAACTTCTTTTTGTTCTGTGAAATCATCTCACAGAGTTACAGCTTTCCCCTCAGGATAGCCTTTCGCTAATACAGTTCTTGTGCAATTGGCAAAGTGATATTTGGAAGCCCATAGAGGGCTATGGTGAAAAAGGAAATATCCTCAGATGAAATCTGGAAAGAACCTTTCTGAGAAACTGCTTAGTGTTCTGTTAATTCATCTCACAGAGTTACATCTGTATTTCGGTGATCTCTTTGCTAGCCTTATTTCTGTGGAATCTGAGAACAGATATTTCGGATCCCTTTGAAGACTATAGGGCCAAAGGAAATATCTTCCGATAACAAAGAGAAAGAAGCTTTCTGAGAAACTTCTTTGTGTTCTTTGAAATCATCTCACAGAGTTACAGCTTTCCCCTCAAGAAGCCTTTCGCTAAGACAGTTCTTGTGGAATTGGCAAAGTGATATTTGGAAGCCCATAGAGGGCGATTGTGAAAAAGGAAATATCCTAAGATGAAATCTGGAAAGAAGCTTTCTGAGAAACTGCTTAGTGTTCTGTTAATTCATCTCACAGAGTTACATCTGTATTTCGTGGATCTCTTTGCCAGCCTTATTTCTGTGGAATCTGAGAACAGATATTTCGGATCCCTTTGAAGACTATAGGGCCAAAGGAAATATCCTCCGATAAGAAAGAGAAAGAAGCTTTCTGAGAAACTTCTTTGTGTTCTGTGAAATCATCTCACAGAGTTACAGATTTCCCCTCAAGAAGCCTTTCGCTAAGACAGTTCTTGTGGAATTGGCTATGTGATATTTGGAAGCCCATAGAGGGCTATGATGAAAAAGGAAATATCCTCAGATGAAATCTGGAAAGAAGATTTCTGAGAAACTGCTTAGTGTTCTGTTAATTCATCTCACAGAGTTACAGCTTTCCCCTCAAGAAGCCTTTCGCTAAGACAGTTCTTGTGGAATTGGCAAAGTGATATTCGGAAGGCCATAGAGGGCTATGGTGAAAAAGGAAATATCCTCAGATAAAATCTGGGAAGAAGCTTTCTGAGAAACTGCTTAGTGTTCTGTTAATTCATCTCACAGAGTTACATCTGTATTTCGTGGATCTCTTTGCTAGCCTTATTTCTGTGGAATCTGAGAACAGATATTTCGGATCCCTTTGAGGACTATAGGCCAAAAGAAAATATCCTCCGATAACAAAGAGAAAGAAGCTTTCTGAGAAACTTCTTTGTGTTCTGTGAAATCATCTCACAGAGTTACAGCTTTCCGCTCAAGAAGCCTTTCGCTAAGACAGTTCTTGTGGAAGTGGCAAAGTGATATTTGGAAGCCCGTAGAGGGGTATTGTGAAAATGGAAATATACTCAGATGAAATCTGGAAAGAAGCTTTCTGAGAAACTGCTTAGTGTTCTGTTAATTCATCTCCCAGAGTTATATCTGTATTTCGTGGATCTCTTTGCTAGCCTTATTTCTGTGGAATCTGAGAACAGATATTTCGGATCCCTTTGAAGACTCTAAGGCCAAAGGAAATATCCTCCGATAACAAAGAGAAAGAAGCTTTCTGAGAAACTTCTTTGTGTTCTGTGAAATCATCTCACAGAGTTACAGCTTTCCCCTCAAGAAGCCTTTCACTAAGACAGTTCTTGTGGAATTGGCAAAGTGATATTTGGAAGCCCATATAAGGCTATGGTGAAAATGGAAATATCGTCAGATTAAATCTGGAAAGAAGCTTTCTGAGAAACTGCTTAGTGTTCTGTTAATTCATCTCACAGAGTTACATCTGTATTTCGTGGATCTCTTTGCTAACCTTATTTCTGTGGAGTCTGAGAACAGATATTTCGGATCCCTTTGTGGACTATAGGGCCAAAGGAAATATCCTCCGATAACAAAGAGAAAGAAGCTTTCTGAGAAACTTCTTTGTGTTCTGTGAAATCATCTCACAGAGTTACAGCTTTCACCTCAAGAAGCCTTTCGCTAAGACAGTTCTTGTGGAATTGGCAAAGTGATATTTGGAAGCCCATAGAGGGCTATTGTGAAATTGGAAATATCCTCGGATGAAATCTGGAAAGAAGCTTTCTGAGAAACTGCTTAGTGTTCGGTTAATTCATCTCACAGAGTTACATCTGTATTTCGTGGATCTCTTTGCCAGCCTTATTTCTGTGGAATCAGAGAACAGATATTTCCGATCCCTTTGAAGACTATAGGGCCAAAGGAAATATCCTCCGATAACAAAGAGAAAGAAGCTTTCTGAGAAACTTCTTTGTGTTCTGTGAAATCATCTCACAGAGTTACAGCTTTCCCCTCAAGAAGCCTTTCGCTAAGACAGTTCTTGTGGAATTGGGAAAGTGATATTTGGAAGCCCATAGAGGGCTATGTTGAAAAAGGAAATATCCCCAGATGAAATCTGGAAAGAAGCTTTCTGCGAAACTGCTTAGTGTTCTGTTAATTCATCTCACAGAGTTACATCTGTATTTCGTGGATCTCTTTGCCAGCCTTATTTCTGAGGTGTCTGAGAACAGATATTTCGGAATCCTTGGAAGACTATGGGGCCAAAGGAAATATCCTCCGATAACAAAGAGAAAGAAGCTTTCTGAGAAACTTCTTTGTGTTCTGTGAAATCATCTCACAGAGTTAGAGCTTTCCCCTGAAGAAGCCTTTCACTAAGACAGTACTTGTGGAATTGGCAAAGTGATATTTGTAAGCCCATATAAGGCTATGGTGAAAACGGAAATATCGTCAGATTAAATCTGAAAGAAGCTTTCTGAGAAACTGCTTAGTGTTCTGTTAATTCATCTCACAGAGTTACATCTGTATTTCGTGGATCTCTTTGCTAGCCTTATTTCTGTGGAATCTGAGAACAGATATTTCGGATCCCTTTGTGGACTATAGGGCCAAAGGAAATATCCTCCGATAACACAGAGTAAGAAGCTTTCTGAGAAACTTCTTTGTGTTCGGTGAAATCATCTCACAGAGTTACAGCTTTCCCCTCAAGAAGCCTTTCGCTAAGACAGTTCTTGTGGAATGGGCAAAGTGATATTTGGAAGCCCATAGAGGGCTATGTTGAAAAAGGGAATATCCTCAGATGAAATCTGGAAAGAAGCTTTCTGAGAAACTGCTTAGTGTTCTGTTCATTCTTCTCGGAGAGTTACATCTGTATTTCGTGGATCTCTTTGCTAGCCTTATTTCAGTGGAATCTGAGAACAGATATTTCGGATCCCTTTGAAGACTATAGGGTCAAAGGAAATATCCTCCGATAACAGTGAGAAAGAAGCTTTCTGAGAAACTTCTTTGTATTTTGTGAAATCATCTCACAGAGTTACAGCTTTACCCTCAAGAAGCCTTTCACTAAGACACTTCTTGTGGAATTGGCAAAGTGATATTTGGAAGTCCATAGAGGGCTATGGTGAAAAAGGAAATATCCTCAGATGAAATCTGGAAAGAAGTTTTGTGAGAAACTGCTTAGTGTTCTGTTAATTCATCTCACTGAGTTACATCCGTATTTCGTGGATCTCTTTGCTAGCCTTATTTCTGAGGAATCTGAGAACAGATGTTTCGGATCCCTTTGAAGACTATAGGGCCAAATGAAATATCTTCCGATAACAAAGAGAAAGAAACTTTCTGAGAAACTTCTTTGTGTTCTGTGAAATCATCTCACAGAGTTACAGCTTTCCCCTCAAGAAGCCTTTCGCTAAGACAGTTCTTGTGGAATTGGCAAAGTGATATTTGGAAGGCCGTAGAGGGCTATGGTGAAAAAGGAAATATCCTCAGATGAAATCTGGAAAGAAGCTTTCTGAGAAACTGCTTAGTGTTCTGTTAATTCATCTGACAGAGTTACATCTGTATTTCGTGGATCCCTTTGCCAGCCTTATTTCTCTGGAATCTGAGACCAGATATTTCGGATCCCTTGGAAGACTATAAGGCCAAAGGAAATATCCTCCGATAACAAAGAGAAAGAAACTTTCTGAGAAACTTCTTTGTGTTCTGTAAAATCATCTCACAGAGTTACAGCTTTCACCTCAAGAAGCCTTTCGCTAAGACAGTTCTTGTGGAATTGGCAAAGTGATATTTGGAAGCCCGTAGAGGGCTATTGTGAAAATGGAAATATCCTCAGATGAAATCTGGAAAGAAGCTTTCTGAGAAACTGCTTAGTGTTCTGTTAATTCATCTCACAGAGTTACATCTGTATTTCGTGGATCTCTTTGCTAGCCTTATTTCTGTGTAATCTGAAAACAGATATTTCGGATCCCTTGGAAGACTCTAAGGCCAAAGGAAATATCCTCCGATAACAAAGAGAAAGAAGCTTTCTGAGAAACTTCTTTGTGTTCTGTGAAATCATCTCACAGAGTTACAGCTTTCCCCTGAAGAAGCCTTTCACTAAGACAGTTCTTGTGGAATTGGCAAAGTGATATTTGGAAGCCCATATAAGGCTATGGTGAAAATGGAAATATCGTCAGATTAAATCTGGAAAGAAGATTTCTGAGAAACTGCTTAGTGTTCTGTTAATTCATCTCACAGAGTTACATCTGTATTTCGTGGATCTCTTTGCTAGCCTTATTTCTGTGGAATCTGAGAACAGATATTTCGGATCCCTTTGTGGACTATAGGGCCAAAGGAAATATCCTCCGATAACACAGAGTAAGAAGCTTTCTGAGAAACTTCTTTGTGTTCTGTGAAATCATCTCACAGAGTTACAGCTTTCCCCTCAAGAAGCCTTTCGCTAAGACAGTTCTTGTGGAATTAGCAAAGTGATATTTGGAAGCCCAAAGAGGGCTATTGTGAAAATGGAAATATCCTCAGGTGAAATCTGGAAAGAAGCTTTCTGAGAAACTGCTTAGTGTTCTGTTAATTCATCTCACAGAGTTACATCTGTATTTCGTGGATCTCTTTGCTAGCCTTATTTCTGTGGCATCTGAGAACAGATATTTCGGATCCCTTTGAAGACTCTAAGGCCAAAGGAAATATCCTCCGGTAAGAAAGAGAAAGAAGCTTTCTGAGAAACTTCTTTGTGTTCTGTGAAATCATCTCACAGAGTTACAGCTTTCCCCTCAAGTAGCCTTTCGCTAAGACAGTTCTTGTGGAATTGGCAAAGTGATATTTGGAAGCCCATAGATGGCTATGGTGAAAAAGGGAATATCCTCAGATGAAATCTGGAAAGAAGCTTTCTGAGAAACTGCTTAGTGTTCTGTTAATTCATCTCCCAGAGTTACATCTGTATTTCGTGGATCTCTTTGCTAGCCTTATTTCTGAGGTCTCTGAGAACAGATATTTCGGATCCCTTGGAAGACTATAGGGCCAAAGCAAATATCCTCCGATAAGAAAGAGAAAGAAGCTTTCTGAGAAACTTCTTTTTGTTCTGTGAAATCATCTCACAGAGTTACAGCTTTCCCCTCAGGATAGCCTTTCGCTAAGACAGTTCTTGTGCAATTGGCAAAGTGATATTTGGAAGCCCATAGAGGGCTATGGTGAAAAAGGAAATATCCTCAGATGAAATCTGGAAAGAACCTTTCTGAGAAACTGCTTAGTGTTCTGTTAATTCATCTCACAGAGTTACATCTGTATTTCGGTGATCTCTTTGCTAGCCTTATTTCTGTGGAATCTGAGAACAGATATTTCGGATCCCTTTGAAGACTATAGGGCCAAAGGAAATATCTTCCGATAACAAAGAGAAAGAAGCTTTCTGAGAAACTTCTTCGTGTTCTTTGAAATCATCTCACAGAGTTACAGCTTTCCCCTCAAGAAGCCTTTCGCTAAGACAGTTCTTGTGGAATTGGCAAAGTGATATTTGGAAGCCCATAGAGGGCGATTGTGAAAAAGGAAATATCCTCAGATGAAATCTGGAAAGAAGCTTTCTGAGAAACTGCTTAGTATTCTGTTAATTCATCTCACAGAGTTACATCTGTATTTCGTGGATCTCTTTGCCAGCCTTATTTCTGTGGAATCTGAGAACAGATATTTCGGATCCCTTGGAAGACTATAGGGCCAAAGGAAATATCCTCCGATAAGAAAGAGAAAGAAGCTTTCTGAGAAACTTCTTTGTGTTCTGTGAAATCATCTCACAGAGTTACAGCTTTCCCGTCAAGAAGCCTTTCGCTAAGACAGTTCTTGTGGAATTGGCTATGTGATATTTGGAAGCCCATAGAGGGCTATGGTGAAAAAGGAAATATCCTCAGATGAAATCTGGAAAGAAGATTTCTGAGAAACTGCTTAGTGTTCTGTTAATTCATCTCACAGAGTTACAGCTTTCCCCTCAAGAAGCCTTTCGCTAAGACAGTTCTTGTGGAATTGGCAAAGTGATATTTGGAAGACCATAGAGGGCGATTGTGAAAAAGGAAATATCCTAAGATGAAATCTGGAAAGAAGCTTTCTGAGAAACTGCTTAGTGTTCTGTTAATTCATCTCACAGAGTTACATCTGTATTTCGTGGATCTCTTTGCCAGCCTTATTTCTGTGGAATCTGAGAACAGATATTTCGGATCCCTTGGAAGACTATAGGGCCAAAGGAAATATCCTCCGATAAGAAAGAGAAAGAAGCTTTCTGAGAAACTTCTTTGTGTTCTGTGAAATCATCTCACAGAGTTACAGATTTCCCCTCAAGAAGCCTTTCGCTAAGACAGTTCTTGTGGAATTGGCTATGTGATATTTGGAAGCCCATAGAGGGCTATGGTGAAAAAGGAAATATCCTCAGATGAAATCTGGAAAGAAGATTTCTGAGAAACTGCTTAGTGTTCTGTTAATTCATCTCACAGAGTTACAGCTTTCCCCTCAAGAAGCCTTTCGCTAAGACAGTTCTTGTGGAATTGGCAAAGTGATATTCGGAAGGCCATAGAGGGCTATGGTGAAAAAGGAAATATCCTCAGATAAAATCTGGGAAGAAGATTTCTGAGAAACTGCTTAGTGTTCTGTTAATTCATCTCACAGAGTTACATCTGTATTTCGTGGATCTCTTTGCTAGCCTTATTTCTGTGGAATCTGAGAACAGATATTTCGGATCCCTTTGAGGACTATAGGCCAAAAGAAAATATCCTCCGATAACAAAGAGAAAGAAGCTTTCTGAGAAACTTCTTTGTGTTCTGTGAAATCATCTCACAGAGTTACAGCTTTCCGCTCAAGAAGCCTTTCGCTAAGACAGTTCTTGTGGAAGTGGCAAAGTGATATTTGGAAGCCCGTAGAGGGGTATTGTGAAAATGGAAATATACTCAGATGAAATCTGGAAAGAAGCTTTCTGAGAAACTGCTTAGTGTTCTGTTAATTCATCTCCCAGAGTTATATCTGTATTTCGTGGATCTCTTTGCTAGCCTTATTTCTGTGGAATCTGAGAACAGATATTTCGGATCCCTTTGAAGACTCTAAGGCCAAAGGAAATATCCTCCGATAACAAAGAGAAAGAAGCTTTCTGAGAAACTTCTTTGTGTTCTGTGAAATCATCTCACAGAGTTACAGCTTTCCCCTCAAGAAGCCTTTCACTAAGACAGTTCTTGTGGAATTGGCAAAGTGATATTTGGAAGCCCATATAAGGCTATGGTGAAAATGGAAATATCGTCAGATTAAATCTGGAAAGAAGCTTTCTGAGAAACTGCTTAGTGTTCTGTTAATTCATCTCACAGAGTTACATCTGTATTTCGTGGATCTCTTTGCTAACCTTATTTCTGTGGAGTCTGAGAACAGATATTTCGGATCCCTTTGTGGACTATAGGGCCAAAGGAAATATCCTCCGATAACAAAGAGAAAGAAGCTTTCTGAGAAACTTCTTTGTGTTCTGTGAAATCATCTCACAGAGTTACAGCTTTCACCTCAAGAAGCCTTTCGCTAAGACAGTTCTTGTGGAATTGGCAAAGTGATATTTGGAAGCCCATAGAGGGCTATTGTGAAATTGGAAATATCCTCGGATGAAATCTGGAAAGAAGCTTTCTGAGAAACTGCTTAGTGTTCGGTTAATTCATCTCACAGAGTTACATCTGTATTTCGTGGATCTCTTTGACAGCCTTATTTCTGTGGAATCAGAGAACAGATATTTCCGATCCCTTTGAAGACTATAGGGCCAAAGGAAATATCCTCCGATAACAAAGAGAAAGAAGCTTTCTGAGAAACTTCTTTGTGTTCTGTGAAATCATCTCACAGAGTTACAGCTTTCCCCTCAAGAAGCCTTTCGCTAAGACAGTTCTTGTGGAATTGGGAAAGTGATATTTGGAAGCCCATAGAGGGCTATGTTGAAAAAGGAAATATCCCCAGATGAAATCTGGAAAGAAGCTTTCTGCGAAACTGCTTAGTGTTCTGTTAATTCATCTCACAGAGTTACATCTGTATTTCGTGGATCTCTTTGCCAGCCTTATTTCTGAGGTGTCTGAGAACAGATATTTCGGAATCCTTGGAAGACTATGGGGCCAAAGGAAATATCCTCCGATAACAAAGAGAAAGAAGCTTTCTGAGAAACTTCTTTGTGTTCTGTGAAATCATCTCACAGAGTTAGAGCTTTCCCCTGAAGAAGCCTTTCACTAAGACAGTACTTGTGGAATTGGCAAAGTGATATTTGTAAGCCCATATAAGGCTATGGTGAAAACGGAAATATCGTCAGATTAAATCTGAAAGAAGCTTTCTGAGAAACTGCTTAGTGTTCTGTTAATTCATCTCACAGAGTTACATCTGTATTTCGTGGATCTCTTTGCTAGCCTTATTTCTGTGGAATCTGAGAACAGATATTTCGGATCCCTTTGTGGACTATAGGGCCAAAGGAAATATCCTCCGATAACACAGAGTAAGAAGCTTTCTGAGAAACTTCTTTGTGTTCGGTGAAATCATCTCACAGAGTTACAGCTTTCCCCTCAAGAAGCCTTTCGCTAAGACAGTTCTTGTGGAATGGGCAAAGTGATATTTGGAAGCCCATAGAGGGCTATGTTGAAAAAGGGAATATCCTCAGATGAAATCTGGAAAGAAGCTTTCTGAGAAACTGCTTAGTGTTCTGTTCATTCTTCTCGGAGAGTTACATCTGTATTTCGTGGATCTCTTTGCTAGCCTTATTTCAGTGGAATCTGAGAACAGATATTTCGGATCCCTTTGAAGACTATAGGGTCAAAGGAAATATCCTCCGATAACAGTGAGAAAGAAGCTTTCTGAGAAACTTCTTTGTATTTTGTGAAATCATCTCACAGAGTTACAGCTTTACCCTCAAGAAGCCTTTCACTAAGACAGTTCTTGTGGAATTGGCAAAGTGATATTTGGAAGTCCATAGAGGGCTATGGTGAAAAAGGAAATATCCTCAGATGAAATCTGGAAAGAAGTTTTGTGAGAAACTGCTTAGTGTTCTGTTAATTCATCTCACTGAGTTACATCCGTATTTCGTGGATCTCTTTGCTAGCCTTATTTCTGAGGAATCTGAGAACAGATGTTTCGGATCCCTTTGAAGACTATAGGGCCAAATGAAATATCTTCCGATAACAAAGAGAAAGAAACTTTCTGAGAAACTTCTTTGTGTTCTGTGAAATCATCTCACAGAGTTACAGCTTTCCCCTCAAGAAGCCTTTCGCTAAGACAGTTCTTGTGGAATTGGCAAAGTGATATTTGGAAGGCCGTAGAGGGCTATGGTGAAAAAGGAAATATCCTCAGATGAAATCTGGAAAGAAGCTTTCTGAGAAACTGCTTAGTGTTCTGTTAATTCATCTGACAGAGTTACATCTGTATTTCGTGGATCCCTTTGCCAGCCTTATTTCTCTGGAATCTGAGACCAGATATTTCGGATCCCTTGGAAGACTATAAGGCCAAAGGAAATATCCTCCGATAACAAAGAGAAAGAAACTTTCTGAGAAACTTCTTTGTGTTCTGTAAAATCATCTCACAGAGTTACAGCTTTCACCTCAAGAAGCCTTTCGCTAAGACAGTTCTTGTGGAATTGGCAAAGCGATATTTGGAAGCCCGTAGAGGGCTATTGTGAAAATGGAAATATCCTCAGATGAAATCTGGAAAGAAGCTTTCTGAGAAACTGCTTAGTGTTCTGTTAATTCATCTCACAGAGTTACATCTGTATTTCGTGGATCTCTTTGCTAGCCTTATTTCTGTGTAATCTGAAAACAGATATTTCGGATCCCTTGGAAGACTCTAAGGCCAAAGGAAATATCCTCCGATAACAAAGAGAAAGAAGCTTTCTGAGAAACTTCTTTGTGTTCTGTGAAATCATCTCACAGAGTTACAGCTTTCCCCTGAAGAAGCCTTTCACTAAGACAGTTCTTGTGGAATTGGCAAAGTGATATTTGGAAGCCCATATAAGGCTATGGTGAAAATGGAAATATCGTCAGATTAAATCTGGAAAGAAGATTTCTGAGAAACTGCTTAGTGTTCTGTTAATTCATCTCACAGAGTTACATCTGTATTTCGTGGATCTCTTTGCTAGCCTTATTTCTGTGGAATCTGAGAACAGATATTTCGGATCCCTTTGTGGACTATAGGGCCAAAGGAAATATCCTCCGATAACACAGAGTAAGAAGCTTTCTGAGAAACTTCTTTGTGTTCTGTGAAATCATCTCACAGAGTTACAGCTTTCCCCTCAAGAAGCCTTTCGCTAAGACAGTTCTTGTGGAATTAGCAAAGTGATATTTGGAAGCCCAAAGAGGGCTATTGTGAAAATGGAAATATCCTCAGGTGAAATCTGGAAAGAAGCTTTCTGAGAAACTGCTTAGTGTTCTGTTAATTCATCTCACAGAGTTACATCTGTATTTCGTGGATCTCTTTGCTAGCCTTATTTCTGTGGCATCTGAGAACAGATATTTCGGATCCCTTTGAAGACTCTAAGGCCAAAGGAAATATCCTCCGGTAAGAAAGAGAAAGAAGCTTTCTGAGAAACTTCTTTGTGTTCTGTGAAATCAACTCACAGAGTTACAGCTTTCCCCTCAAGTAGCCTTTCGCTAAGACAGTTCTTGTGGAATTGGCAAAGTGATATTTGGAAGCCCATAGATGGCTATGGTGAAAAAGGGAATATCCTCAGATGAAATCTGGAAAGAAGCTTTCTGAGAAACTGCTTAGTGTTCTGTTAATTCATCTCCCAGAGTTACATCTGTATTTCGTGGATCTCTTTGCTAGCCTTATTTCTGAGGTCTCTGAGAACAGATATTTCGGATCCCTTGGAAGACTATAGGGCCAAAGCAAATATCCTCCGATAAGAAAGAGAAAGAAGCTTTCTGAGAAACTTCTTTTTGTTCTGTGAAATCATCTCACAGAGTTACAGCTTTCCCCTCAGGATAGCCTTTCGCTAAGACAGTTCTTGTGCAATTGGCAAAGTGATATTTGGAAGCCCATAGAGGGCTATGGTGAAAAAGGAAATATCCTCAGATGAAATCTGGAAAGAACCTTTCTGAGAAACTGCTTAGTGTTCTCTTAATTCATCTCACAGAGTTACATCTGTATTTCGGTGATCTCTTTGCTAGCCTTATTTCTGTGGAATCTGAGAACAGATATTTCGGATCCCTTTGAAGACTATAGGGCCAAAGGAAATATCTTCCGATAACAAAGAGAAAGAAGCTTTCTGAGAAACTTCTTCGTGTTCTTTGAAATCATCTCACAGAGTTACAGCTTTCCCCTCAAGAAGCCTTTCGCTAAGACAGTTCTTGTGGTATTGGCAAAGTGATATTTGGAAGCCCATAGAGGGCGATTGTGAAAAAGGAAATATCCTCAGATGAAATCTGGAAAGAAGCTTTCTGAGAAACTGCTTAGTATTCTGTTAATTCATCTCACAGAGTTACATCTGTATTTCGTGGATCTCTTTGCCAGCCTTATTTCTGTGGAATCTGAGAACAGATATTTCGGATCCCTTGGAAGACTATAGGGCCAAAGGAAATATCCTCCGATAAGAAAGAGAAAGAAGCTTTCTGAGAAACTTCTTTGTGTTCTGTGAAATCATCTCACAGAGTTACAGCTTTCCCGTCAAGAAGCCTTTCGCTAAGACAGTTCTTGTGGAATTGGCTATGTGATATTTGGAAGCCCATAGAGGGCTATGGTGAAAAAGGAAATATCCTCAGATGAAATCTGGAAAGAAGATTTCTGAGAAACTGCTTAGTGTTCTGTTAATTCATCTCACAGAGTTACAGCTTTCCCCTCAAGAAGCCTTTCGCTAAGACAGTTCTTGTGGAATTGGCAAAGTGATATTCGGAAGGCCATAGAGGGCTATGGTGAAAAAGGTAATATCCTCAGATGAAATCTGGAAAGAAGATTTCTGAGAAACTGCTTAGTGTTCTGTTAATTCATCTCACAGAGTTACATCTGTATTTCGTGGATCTCTTTGCTAGCCTTATTTCTGTGGAATCTGAGAACAGATATTTCGGATCCCTTTGAGGACTATAGGCCCAAAGAAAATATCCTCCGATAACAAAGAGAAAGAAGCTTTCTGAGAAACTTCTTTGTGTTCTGTGAAATCATCTCACAGAGTTACAGCTTTCCGCTCCAGAAGCCTTTCGCTAAACAGTTCTTGTGGAAGTGGCAAAGTGATATTTGGAAGCCCGTAGAGGGGTATTGTGAAAATGGAAATATACTCAGATGAAATCTGGAAAGAAGCTTTCTGAGAAACTGCTTAGTGTTCTGTTAATTCATCTCACAGAGTTACATCTGTATTTCGTGGATCTCTGTGCTAGCCTTATTTCTGTGTAATCTGAGAACAGATATTTCGGATCCCTTTGAAGACTCTAAGGCCAAAGGAAATATCCTCCGATAACAAAGAGAAAGAAGCTTTCTGAGAAACTTCTTTGTGTTCTGTGAAATCATCTCACAGAGTTACAGCTTTCCCCTCAAGAAGCCTTTCACTAAGACAGTATTTGTGGAATTGGCAAAGTGATATTTGGAAGCCCATATAAGGCTATGGTGAAAATGGAAATATCGTCAGATTAAATCTGGAAAGAAGCTTTCTGAGAAACTGCTTAGTGTTCTGTTAATTCATCTCACAGAGTTACATCTGTATTTCGTGGATCTCTTTGCTAGCCTTATTTCTGTGGAATCTGAGAACAGA
Source organism: Macaca mulatta (assembly GCF_049350105.2). Classification (NCBI taxonomy): domain Eukaryota; kingdom Metazoa; phylum Chordata; class Mammalia; order Primates; family Cercopithecidae; genus Macaca; species Macaca mulatta. The sequence continues at coordinate 36,312,464 of NC_133418.1, forward strand.
TATTTCGGATCCCTTTGTGGACTATAGGGCCAAAGGAAATATCCTCCGATAACAAAGAGAAAGAAGCTTTCTGAGAAACTTCTTTGTGTTCTGTGAAATCATCTCACAGAGTTACAGCTTTCACCTCAAGCCTTTCGCTAAGACAGTTCTTGTGGAATTAGCAAAGTGATATTTGGAAGCCCATAGAGGGCTATTGTGAAATTGGAAATATCCTCAGGTGAAATCTGGAAAGAAGCTTTCTGAGAAACTGCTTAGTGTTCTGTTAATTCATCTCACAGAGTTACATCTGTATTTCGTGGATCTCTTTGCTAGCCTTATTTCTGTGGCATCTGAGAACAGATATTTCGGATCCCTTTGAAGACTATAGGGCCAAAAGAAATATCCTCCGATAACAAAGAGAAAGAAGCTTTCTGAGAAACTTCTTTGTGTTCTGTGAAATCATCCCAGAGAGTTACTGCTTTCCCCTCAGAAGCCTTTCGCTAAGACAGTTCTTGTGGAATTGGGAAAGTGATATTTGGAAGCCCTTAGAGGGCTATTGTGAAAATAGAAATATCCTCGGATGAAATCTGGAAAGAAGCTTTCTGAGAAACTGCTTAGTGTTCGGTTAATTCATCTCACAGAGTTACATCTGTATTTCGTGGATCTCTTTGCTAGCCTTATTTCTGTGGAATCAGAGAACAGATATTTCCGATCCCTTTGAAGACTATAGGGCCAAAGGAAATATCCTCCGATAACAAAGAGAAAGAAGCTTTCTGAGAAACTTCTTTGTGTTCTGTGAAATCATCTCACAGAGTTACAGCTTTCCCCTCAAGAAGCCTTTCGCTAAGACAGTTCTTGTGGAATTGGGAAAGTGATATTTGGAAGCCCATAGAGGGCTATGTTGAAAAAGGAAATATCCCCAGATGAAATCTGGAAAGAAGCTTTCTGCGAAACTGCTTAGTGTTCTGTTAATTCATCTCACAGAGTTACATCTGTATTTCGTGGATCTCTTTGCCAGCCTTATTTCTGAGGTGTCTGAGAACAGATATTTCGGAATCCTTGGAAGACTATAGGGCCAAAGGAAATATCCTCCGATAACAAAGAGAAAGAAGCTTTCTGAGAAACTTCTTTGTGTTCTGTGAAATCATCTCACAGAGTTAGAGCTTTCCCCTGAAGAAGCCTTTCACTAAGACAGTACTTGTGGAATTGGCAAAGTGATATTTGTAAGCCCATATAAGGCTATGGTGAAAACGGAAATATCGTCAGATTAAATCTGAAAGAAGCTTTCTGAGAAACTGCTTAGTGTTCTGTTAATTCATCTCACAGAGTTACATCTGTATTTCGTGGATCTCTTTGCTAGCCTTATTTCTGTGGAATCTGAGAACAGATATTTCTAATCGCTTTGTGGACTATAGGGACAAAGGAAATATCCTCCGATAACACAGAGTAAGAAGCTTTCTGAGAAACTTCTTTGTGTTCGGTGAAATCATCTCACAGAGTTACAGCTTTCCCCTCAAGAAGCCTTTCGCTAAGACAGTTCTTGTGGAATTGGCAAAGTGATATTTGGAAGTCCATAGAGGGCTATGTTGAAAAAGGGAATATCCTCAGATGAAATCTGGAAAGAAGCTTTCTGAGAAACTGCTTAGAGTTCTGTTCATTCTTCTCGGAGAGTTACATCTGTATTTCGTGGATCTCTTTGCTAGCCTTATTTCTGTGGAATCTGAGAACAGATATTTCGGATCCCTTTGAAGACTATAGGGTCAAAGGAAATATCCTCCGATAACACTGAGAAAGAAGCTTTCTGAGAAACTTCTTTGTATTTTGTGAAATCATCTCACAGAGTTACAGCTTTCCCCTCAAGAAGCCTTTCACTAAGACACTTCTTGTGGAATTGGCAAAGTGATATTTGGAAGTCCATAGAGGGCTATGGTGAAAAAGGAAATATCCTCAGATGAAATCTGGAAAGAAGTTTTGTGAGAAACTGCTTAGTGTTCTGTTAATTCATCTCACAGAGTTACATCCGTCTTTCGTGGATCTCTTTGCTAGCCTTATTTCTGAGGAATCTGAGAACAGATGTTTCGGATCCCTTTGAAGACTATAGGGCCAAATGAAATATCTTCCGATAACAAAGAGAAAGAAACTTTCTGAGAAACTTCTTTGTGTTCTGTGAAATCATCTCACAGAGTTACAGCTTTCCCCTCAAGAAGCCTTTCGCTAAGACAGTTCTTGTGGAATTGGCAAAGTGATATTTGGAAGGCCGTAGAGGGCTATGGTGAAGAAGGAAATATCCTCAGATGAAATCTGGAAAGAAGATTTCTGAGAAACTGCTTAGTGTTCTGTTAATTCATCTGACAGAGTTACATCTGTATTTCGTGGATCCCTTTGCCAGCCTTATTTCTCTGGAATCTGAGACCAGATATTTCGGATCCCTTGGAAGACTATAAGGCCAAAGGAAATATCCTCCGATAACAAAGAGAAAGAAACTTTCTGAGAAACTTCTTTGTGTTCTGTGAAATCATCTCACAGAGTTACAGCTTTCACCTCAAGAAGCCTTTCGCTAAGACAGTTCTTGTGGAATTGGCAAAGTGATATTTGGAAGCCCGTAGAGGGCTAGTGTGAAAATGGAAATATCCTCAGATGAAATCTGGAAAGAAGCTTTCTGAGAAACTGCTTAGTGTTCTGTTAATTCATCTCACAGAGTTACATCTGTATTTCGTGGATCTCTTTGCTAGCCTTATTTCTGTGGAATCTGAGAACAGATATTTCGGATCCCTTTGAAGACTCTAAGGCCAAAGGAAATATCCTCCGATAACAAAGAGAAAGAAGCTTTCTGAGAAACTTCTTTGTGTTCTGTGAAATCATCTCACAGAGTTACAGCTTTCCCCTCAAGAAGCCTTTCACTAAGACAGTTCTTGTGGAATTGGCAAAGTGATATTTGGAAGCCCATATAAGGCTATGGTGAAAATGGAAATATCGTCAGATTAAATCTGGAAAGAAGCTTTCTGAGAAACTGCTTAGTGTTCTGTTAATTCATCTCACAGAGTTACATCTGTATTTCGTGGATCTCTTTGCTAACCTTATTTCTGTGGAGTCTGAGAACAGATATTTCGGATCCCTTTGTGGACTATAGGGCCAAAGGAAATATCCTCCGATAACAAAGAGAAAGAAGCTTTCTGAGAAACTTCTTTGTGTTCTGTGAAATCATCTCACAGAGTTACAGCTTTCACCTCAAGAAGCCTTTCGCTAAGACAGTTCTTGTGGAATTGGCAAAGTGATATTTGGAAGCCCATAGAGGGCTATTGTGAAATTGGAAATATCCTCGGATGAAATCTGGAAAGAAGCTTTCTGAGAAACTGCTTAGTGTTCGGTTAATTCATCTCACAGAGTTACATCTGTATTTCGTGGATCTCTTTGCCAGCCTTATTTCTGTGGAATCAGAGAACAGATATTTCCGATCCCTTTGAAGACTATAGGGCCAAAGGAAATATCCTCCGATAACAAAGAGAAAGAAGCTTTCTGAGAAACTTCTTTGTGTTCTGTGAAATCATCTCACAGAGTTACAGCTTTCCCCTCAAGAAGCCTTTCGCTAAGACAGTTCTTGTGGAATTGGGAAAGTGATATTTGGAAGCCCATAGAGGGCTATGTTGAAAAAGGAAATATCCCCAGATGAAATCTGGAAAGAAGCTTTCTGCGAAACTGCTTAGTGTTCTGTTAATTCATCTCACAGAGTTACATCTGTATTTCGTGGATCTCTTTGCCAGCCTTATTTCTGAGGTGTCTGAGAACAGATATTTCGGAATCCTTGGAAGACTATGGGGCCAAAGGAAATATCCTCCGATAACAAAGAGAAAGAAGCTTTCTGAGAAACTTCTTTGTGTTCTGTGAAATCATCTCACAGAGTTAGAGCTTTCCCCTGAAGAAGCCTTTCACTAAGACAGTACTTGTGGAATTGGCAAAGTGATATTTGTAAGCCCATATAAGGCTATGGTGAAAACGGAAATATCGTCAGATTAAATCTGAAAGAAGCTTTCTGAGAAACTGCTTAGTGTTCTGTTAATTCATCTCACAGAGTTACATCTGTATTTCGTGGATCTCTTTGCTAGCCTTATTTCTGTGGAATCTGAGAACAGATATTTCGGATCCCTTTGTGGACTATAGGGCCAAAGGAAATATCCTCCGATAACACAGAGTAAGAAGCTTTCTGAGAAACTTCTTTGTGTTCGGTGAAATCATCTCACAGAGTTACAGCTTTCCCCTCAAGAAGCCTTTCGCTAAGACAGTTCTTGTGGAATGGGCAAAGTGATATTTGGAAGCCCATAGAGGGCTATGTTGAAAAAGGGAATATCCTCAGATGAAATCTGGAAAGAAGCTTTCTGAGAAACTGCTTAGTGTTCTGTTCATTCTTCTCGGAGAGTTACATCTGTATTTCGTGGATCTCTTTGCTAGCCTTATTTCAGTGGAATCTGAGAACAGATATTTCGGATCCCTTTGAAGACTATAGGGTCAAAGGAAATATCCTCCGATAACAGTGAGAAAGAAGCTTTCTGAGAAACTTCTTTGTATTTTGTGAAATCATCTCACAGAGTTACAGCTTTACCCTCAAGAAGCCTTTCACTAAGACAGTTCTTGTGGAATTGGCAAAGTGATATTTGGAAGTCCATAGAGGGCTATGGTGAAAAAGGAAATATCCTCAGATGAAATCTGGAAAGAAGTTTTGTGAGAAACTGCTTAGTGTTCTGTTAATTCATCTCACTGAGTTACATCCGTATTTCGTGGATCTCTTTGCTAGCCTTATTTCTGAGGAATCTGAGAACAGATGTTTCGGATCCCTTTGAAGACTATAGGGCCAAATGAAATATCTTCCGATAACAAAGAGAAAGAAACTTTCTGAGAAACTTCTTTGTGTTCTGTGAAATCATCTCACAGAGTTACAGCTTTCCCCTCAAGAAGCCTTTCGCTAAGACAGTTCTTGTGGAATTGGCAAAGTGATATTTGGAAGGCCGTAGAGGGCTATGGTGAAAAAGGAAATATCCTCAGATGAAATCTGGAAAGAAGCTTTCTGAGAAACTGCTTAGTGTTCTGTTAATTCATCTGACAGAGTTACATCTGTATTTCGTGGATCCCTTTGCCAGCCTTATTTCTCTGGAATCTGAGACCAGATATTTCGGATCCCTTGGAAGACTATAAGGCCAAAGGAAATATCCTCCGATAACAAAGAGAAAGAAACTTTCTGAGAAACTTCTTTGTGTTCTGTAAAATCATCTCACAGAGTTACAGCTTTCACCTCAAGAAGCCTTTCGCTAAGACAGTTCTTGTGGAATTGGCAAAGTGATATTTGGAAGCCCGTAGAGGGCTATTGTGAAAATGGAAATATCCTCAGATGAAATCTGGAAAGAAGCTTTCTGAGAAACTGCTTAGTGTTCTGTTAATTCATCTCACAGAGTTACATCTGTATTTCGTGGATCTCTTTGCTAGCCTTATTTCTGTGTAATCTGAAAACAGATATTTCGGATCCCTTGGAAGACTCTAAGGCCAAAGGAAATATCCTCCGATAACAAAGAGAAAGAAGCTTTCTGAGAAACTTCTTTGTGTTCTGTGAAATCATCTCACAGAGTTACAGCTTTCCCCTGAAGAAGCCTTTCACTAAGACAGTTCTTGTGGAATTGGCAAAGTGATATTTGGAAGCCCATATAAGACTATGGTGAAAATGGAAATATCGTCAGATTAAATCTGGAAAGAAGATTTCTGAGAAACTGCTTAGTGTTCTGTTAATTCATCTCACAGAGTTACATCTGTATTTCGTGGATCTCTTTGCTAGCCTTATTTCTGTGGAATCTGAGAACAGATATTTCGGATCCCTTTGTGGACTATAGGGCCAAAGGAAATATCCTCCGATAACACAGAGTAAGAAGCTTTCTGAGAAACTTCTTTGTGTTCTGTGAAATCATCTCACAGAGTTACAGCTTTCCCCTCAAGAAGCCTTTCGCTAAGACAGTTCTTGTGGAATTAGCAAAGTGATATTTGGAAGCCCAAAGAGGGCTATTGTGAAAATGGAAATATCCTCAGGTGAAATCTGGAAAGAAGATTTCTGAGAAACTGCTTAGTGTTCTGTTAATTCATCTCACAGAGTTACAGCTTTCCCCTCAAGAAGCCTTTCGCTAAGACAGTTCTTGTGGAATTGGCAAAGTGATATTCGGAAGGCCATAGAGGGCTATGGTGAAAAAGGTAATATCCTCAGATGAAATCTGGAAAGAAGATTTCTGAGAAACTGCTTAGTGTTCTGTTAATTCATCTCACAGAGTTACATCTGTATTTCGTGGATCTCTTTGCTAGCCTTATTTCTGTGGAATCTGAGAACAGATATTTCGGATCCCTTTGAGGACTATAGGCCCAAAGAAAATATCCTCCGATAACAAAGAGAAAGAAGCTTTCTGAGAAACTTCTTTGTGTTCTGTGAAATCATCTCACAGAGTTACAGCTTTCCGCTCCAGAAGCCTTTCGCTAAACAGTTCTTGTGGAAGTGGCAAAGTGATATTTGGAAGCCCGTAGAGGGGTATTGTGAAAATGGAAATATACTCAGATGAAATCTGGAAAGAAGCTTTCTGAGAAACTGCTTAGTGTTCTGTTAATTCATCTCACAGAGTTACATCTGTATTTCGTGGATCTCTGTGCTAGCCTTATTTCTGTGTAATCTGAGAACAGATATTTCGGATCCCTTTGAAGACTCTAAGGCCAAAGGAAATATCCTCCGATAACAAAGAGAAAGAAGCTTTCTGAGAAACTTCTTTGTGTTCTGTGAAATCATCTCACAGAGTTACAGCTTTCCCCTCAAGAAGCCTTTCACTAAGACAGTATTTGTGGAATTGGCAAAGTGATATTTGGAAGCCCATATAAGGCTATGGTGAAAATGGAAATATCGTCAGATTAAATCTGGAAAGAAGCTTTCTGAGAAACTGCTTAGTGTTCTGTTAATTCATCTCACAGAGTTACATCTGTATTTCGTGGATCTCTTTGCTAGCCTTATTTCTGTGGAATCTGAGAACAGATATTTCGGATCCCTTTGTGGACTATAGGGCCAAAGGAAATATCCTCCGATATCAAAGAGAAAGAAGCTTTCTGAGAAACTTCTTTGTGTTCTGTGAAATCATCTCACAGAGTTACAGCTTTCACCTCAAGAAGCCTTTCGCTAAGACAGTTCTTGTGGAATTAGCAAAGTGATATTTGGAAGCCCATAGAGGGCTATTGTGAAATTGGAAATATCCTCAGGTGAAATCTGGAAAGAAGCTTTCTGAGAAACTGCTTAGTGTTCTGTTAATTCATCTCACAGAGTTACATCTGTATTTCGTGGATCTCTTTGCTAGCCTTATTTCTGTGGCATCTGAGAACAGATATTTCGGATCCCTTTGAAGACTATAGGGCCAAAAGAAATATCCTCCGATAACAAAGAGAAAGAAGCTTTCTGAGAAACTTCTTTGTGTTCTGTGAAATCATCCCAGAGAGTTACTGCTTTCCCCTCAGAAGCCTTTCGCTAAGACAGTTCTTGTGGAATTGGGAAAGTGATATTTGGAAGCCCTTAGAGGGCTATTGTGAAAATAGAAATATCCTCGGATGAAATCTGGAAAGAAACTTTCTGAGAAACTGCTTAGTGTTCGGTTAATTCATCTCACAGAGTTACATCTGTATTTCGTGGATCTCTTTGCTAGCCTTATTTCTGTGGAATCAGAGAACAGATATTTCCGATCCCTTTGAAGACTATAGGGCCAAAGGAAATATCCTCCGATAACAAAGAGAAAGAAGCTTTCTGAGAAACTTCTTTGTGTTCTGTGAAATCATCTCACAGAGTTACAGCTTTCCCCTCAAGAAGCCTTTCGCTAAGACAGTTCTTGTGGAATTGGGAAAGTGATATTTGGAAGCCCATAGAGGGCTATGTTGAAAAAGGAAATATCCCCAGATGAAATCTGGAAAGAAGCTTTCTGCGAAACTGCTTAGTGTTCTGTTAATTCATCTCACAGAGTTACATCTGTATTTCGTGGATCTCTTTGCCAGCCTTATTTCTGAGGTGTCTGAGAACAGATATTTCGGAATCCTTGGAAGACTATAGGGCCAAAGGAAATATCCTCCGATAACAAAGAGAAAGAAGCTTTCTGAGAAACTTCTTTGTGTTCTGTGAAATCATCTCACAGAGTTAGAGCTTTCCCCTGAAGAAGCCTTTCACTAAGACAGTACTTGTGGAATTGGCAAAGTGATATTTGTAAGCCCATATAAGGCTATGGTGAAAACGGAAATATCGTCAGATTAAATCTGAAAGAAGCTTTCTGAGAAACTGCTTAGTGTTCTGTTAATTCATCTCACAGAGTTACATCTGTATTTCGTGGATCTCTTTGCTAGCCTTATTTCTGTGGAATCTGAGAACAGATATTTCTAATCGCTTTGTGGACTATAGGGACAAAGGAAATATCCTCCGATAACACAGAGTAAGAAGCTTTCTGAGAAACTTCTTTGTGTTCGGTGAAATCATCTCACAGAGTTACAGCTTTCCCCTCAAGAAGCCTTTCGCTAAGACAGTTCTTGTGGAATTGGCAAAGTGATATTTGGAAGTCCATAGAGGGCTATGTTGAAAAAGGGAATATCCTCAGATGAAATCTGGAAAGAAGCTTTCTGAGAAACTGCTTAGAGTTCTGTTCATTCTTCTCGGAGAGTTACATCTGTATTTCGTGGATCTCTTTGCTAGCCTTATTTCTGTGGAATCTGAGAACAGATATTTCGGATCCCTTTGAAGACTATAGGGTCAAAGGAAATATCCTCCGATAACACTGAGAAAGAAGCTTTCTGAGAAACTTCTTTGTATTTTGTGAAATCATCTCACAGAGTTACAGCTTTCCCCTGAAGAAGCCTTTCACTAAGACACTTCTTGTGGAATTGGCAAAGTGATATTTGGAAGTCCATAGAGGGCTATGGTGAAAAAGGAAATATCCTCAGATGAAATCTGGAAAGAAGTTTTGTGAGAAACTGCTTAGTGTTCTGTTAATTCATCTCACAGAGTTACATCCGTCTTTCGTGGATCTCTTTGCTAGCCTTATTTCTGAGGAATCTGAGAACAGATGTTTCGGATCCCTTTGAAGACTATAGGGCCAAATGAAATATCTTCCGATAACAAAGAGAAAGAAACTTTCTGAGAAACTTCTTTGTGTTCTGTGAAATCATCTCACAGAGTTACAGCTTTCCCCTCAAGAAGCCTTTCGCTAAGACAGTTCTTGTGGAATTGGCAAAGTGATATTTGGAAGGCCGTAGAGGGCTATGGTGAAGAAGGAAATATCCTCAGATGAAATCTGGAAAGAAGATTTCTGAGAAACTGCTTAGTGTTCTGTTAATTCATCTGACAGAGTTACATCTGTATTTCGTGGATCCCTTTGCCAGCCTTATTTCTCTGGAATCTGAGACCAGATATTTCGGATCCCTTGGAAGACTATAAGGCCAAAGGAAATATCCTCCGATAACAAAGAGAAAGAAACTTTCTGAGAAACTTCTTTGTGTTCTGTGAAATCATCTCACAGAGTTACAGCTTTCACCTCAAGAAGCCTTTCGCTAAGACAGTTCTTGTGGAATTGGCAAAGTGATATTTGGAAGCCCGTAGAGGGCTAGTGTGAAAATGGAAATATCCTCAGATGAAATCTGGAAAGAAGCTTTCTGAGAAACTGCTTAGTGTTCTGTTAATTCATCTCACAGAGTTACATCTGTATTTCGTGGATCTCTTTGCTAGCCTTATTTCTGTGTAATCTGAAAACAGATATTTCGGATCCCTTGGAAGACTCTAAGGCCAAAGGAAATATCCTCCGATAACAAAGAGAAAGAAGCTTTCTGAGAAACTTCTTTGTGTTCTGTGAAATCATCTCACAGAGTTACAGCTTTCCCCTGAAGAAGCCTTTCACTAAGACAGTTCTTGTGGAATTCGCAAAGTGATATTTGGAAGCCCATATAAGGCTATGGTGAAAATGGAAATATCGTCAGATTAAATCTGGAAAGAAGATTTCTGAGAAACTGCTTAGTATTCTGTTAATTCATCTCACAGAGTTACATCTGTATTTCGTGGATCTCTTTGCTAGCCTTATTTCTGTGGAATCTGAGAACAGATATTTCGGATCCCTTTGAGGATTATAGGCCCAAAGAAAATATCCTCCGATAACAAAGAGAAAGAAGCTTTCTGAGAAACTTCTTTGTGTTCTGTGAAATCATCTCACAGAGTTACAGCTTTCCGCTCAAGAAGCCTTTCGCTAAGACAGTTCTTGTGGAAGTGGCAAAGTGATATTTGGAAGCCCATAGAGGGCTATGGTGAAAAAGGAAATATCCTCAGATGAAATCTGTAAAGAACCTTTCTGAGAAACTGCTTAGTGTTCTGTTAATTCATCTCACAGAGTTACATCTGTATTTCGGTGATCTCTTTGCTAGCCTTATTTCTGTGGAATCTGAGAACAGATATTTCGGATCCCTTTGAAGACTATAGGGCCAAAGGAAATATCTTCCGATAACAAAGAGAAAGAAGCTTTCTGAGAAACTTCTTTGTGTTCTTTGAAATCATCTCACAGAGTTACAGCTTTCCCCTCAAGAAGCCTTTCGCTAAGACAGTTCTTGTGGAATTGGCAAAGTGATATTTGGAAGCCCATAGAGGGCGATTGTGAAAAAGGAAATATCCTCAGATGAAATCTGGAAAGAAGCTTTCTGAGAAACTGCTTAGTGTTCTGTTAATTCATCTCACAGAGTTACATCTGTATTTCGTGGTTCTCTTTGCCAGCCTTATTTCTGTGGAATCTGAGAACAGATATTTCGGATCCCTTGGAAGACTATAGGGCCAAAGGAAATATCCTCCGATAAGAAAGAGAAAGAAGCTTTCTGAGAAACTTCTTTGTGTTCTGTGAAATCATCTCACAGAGTTACAGCTTTCCCCTCAAGAAGCCTTTCGCTAAGACAGTTCTTGTGGAATTGGCTATGTGATATTTGGAAGCCCATAGAGGGCTATGGTGAAAAAGGAAATATCCTCAGATGAAATCTGGAAAGAAGATTTCTGAGAAACTGCTTAGTGTTCTGTTAATTCATCTCACAGAGTTACAGCTTTCCCCTCAAGAAGCCTTTCGCTAAGACAGTTCTTGTGGAATTGGCAAAGTGATATTTGGAAGGCCGTAGAGGGCTATGGTGAAAAAGGAAATATCCTCAGATGAAATCTGGAAAGAAGCTTTCTGAGAAACTGCTTAGTGTTCTGTTAATTCATCTGACAGAGTTACATCTGTATTTCGTGGATCCCTTTGCCAGCCTTATTTCTCTGGAATCTGAGACCAGATATTTCGGATCCCTTGGAAGACTATAAGGCCAAAGGAAATATCCTCCGATAACAAAGAGAAAGAAACTTTCTGAGGAACTACTTTGTGTTCTGTGAAATCATCTCACAGAGTTACAGCTTTCAACTCAAGAAGCCTTTCGCTAAGACAGTTCTTGTGGAATTGGCAAAGTGATATTTGGAAGCCCGTAGAGGGCTATTGTGAAAATGGAAATATCCTCAGATGAAATCTGGAAAGAAGCTTTCTGAGAAACTGCTTAGTGTTCTGTTAATTCATCTCACAGAGTTACATCTGTATTTCGTGGATCTCTTTGCTAGCCTTATTTCTGTGGAATCTGAGAACAGATATTTCGGATCCCTTTGAGGATTATAGGCCCAAAGAAAATATCCTCCGATAACAAAGAGAAAGAAGCTTTCTGAGAAACTTCTTTGTGTTCTGTGAAATCATCTCACAGAGTTACAGCTTTCCGCTCAAGAAGCCTTTCGCTAAGACAGTTCTTGTGGAAGTGGCAAAGTGATATTTGGAAGCCCATAGAGGGCTATGGTGAAAAAGGAAATATCCTCAGATGAAATCTGTAAAGAACCTTTCTGAGAAACTGCTTAGTGTTCTGTTAATTCATCTCACAGAGTTACATCTGTATTTCGGTGATCTCTTTGCTAGCCTTATTTCTGTGGAATCTGAGAACAGATATTTCGGATCCCTTTGAAGACTATAGGGCCAAAGGAAATATCTTCCGATAACAAAGAGAAAGAAGCTTTCTGAGAAACTTCTTTGTGTTCTTTGAAATCATCTCACAGAGTTACAGCTTTCCCCTCAAGAAGCCTTTCGCTAAGACAGTTCTTGTGGAATTGGCAAAGTGATATTTGGAAGCCCATAGAGGGCGATTGTGAAAAAGGAAATATCCTCAGATGAAATCTGGAAAGAAGCTTTCTGAGAAACTGCTTAGTGTTCTGTTAATTCATCTCACAGAGTTACATCTGTATTTCGTGGTTCTCTTTGACAGCCTTATTTCTGTGGAATCTGAGAACAGATATTTCGGATCCCTTGGAAGACTATAGGGCCAAAGGAAATATCCTCCGATAAGAAAGAGAAAGAAGCTTTCTGAGAAACTTCTTTGTGTTCTGTGAAATCATCTCACAGAGTTACAGCTTTCCCCTCAAGAAGCCTTTCGCTAAGACAGTTCTTGTGGAATTGGCTATGTGATATTTGGAAGCCCATAGAGGGCTATGGTGAAAAAGGAAATATCCTCAGATGAAATCTGGAAAGAAGATTTCTGAGAAACTGCTTAGTGTTCTGTTAATTCATCTCACAGAGTTACAGCTTTCCCCTCAAGAAGCCTTTCGCTAAGACAGTTCTTGTGGAATTGGCAAAGTGATATTTGGAAGGCCGTAGAGGGCTATGGTGAAAAAGGAAATATCCTCAGATGAAATCTGGAAAGAAGCTTTCTGAGAAACTGCTTAGTGTTCTGTTAATTCATCTGACAGAGTTACATCTGTATTTCGTGGATCCCTTTGCCAGCCTTATTTCTCTGGAATCTGAGACCAGATATTTCGGATCCCTTGGAAGACTATAAGGCCAAAGGAAATATCCTCCGATAACAAAGAGAAAGAAACTTTCTGAGGAACTACTTTGTGTTCTGTGAAATCATCTCACAGAGTTACAGCTTTCAACTCAAGAAGCCTTTCGCTAAGACAGTTCTTGTGGAATTGGCAAAGTGATATTTGGAAGCCCGTAGAGGGCTATTGTGAAAATGGAAATATCCTCAGATGAAATCTGGAAAGAAGCTTTCTGAGAAACTGCTTAGTGTTCTGTTAATTCATCTCACAGAGTTACATCTGTATTTCGTGGATCTCTTTGCTAGCCTTATTTCTGTGTAATCTGAAAACAGATATTTCGGATCCCTTGGAAGACTCTAAGGCCAAAGGAAATATCCTCCGATAACACAGAGAAAGAAGCTTTCTGAGAAACTTCTTTGTGTTCTGTGAAATCATCTCACAGAGTTACAGCTTTCCCCTCAAGAAGCCTTTCGCTAAGACAGTTCTTGTGGAATTAGCAAAGTGATATTTGGAAGCCCAAAGAGGGCTATTGTGTAAATGGAAATATCCTCAGGTGAAATCTGGAAAGAAGCTTTCTGAGAAACGGCTTAGTGTTCTGTTAATTCATCTCACAGAGTTACATCTGTATTTCGTGGATCTCTTTGCTAGCCTTATTTCTGTGGCATCTGAGAACAGATATTTCGGATCCCTTTGAAGACTATAGGGCCAAAGGAAATATCCTCCGATAACAAAGAGAAAGAAGCTTTCTGAGAAACTTCTTTGTGTTCTGTGAAATCATCTCACAGAGTTACAGCTTTCCCCTCAAGTAGCCTTTCGCTAAGACAGTTCTTGTGGAATTGGCAAAGTGATATTTGGAAGCCCATAGATGGCTATGGTGAAAAAGGGAATATCCTCAGATGAAATCTGGAAAGAAGCTTTCTGAGAAACTGCTTAGTGTTCTGTTAATTCATCTCCCAGAGTTACATCTGTATTTCGTGGATCTCTTTGCTAGCCTTATTTCTGAGGTCTCTGAGAACAGATATTTCGGATCCCTTGGAAGACTATAGGGCCAAAGCAAATATCCTCCGATAACAAAGAGAAAGAAGGTTTCTGAGAAACTTCTTTTTGTTCTGTGAAATCATCTCACTGAGTTACAGCTTTCCCCTCAGGATAGCCTTTAGCTAAGACAGTTCTTGTGCAATTGGCAAAGTGATATTTGGAAGCCCATAGAGGGCTATGGTGAAAAAGGAAATACCCTCAGATGAAATCTGTAAAGAACCTTTCTGAGAAACTGCTTAGTGTTCTGTTAATTCATCTCACAGAGTTACATCTGTATTTCGGTGATCTCTTTGCTAGCCTTATTTCTGTGGAATCTGAGAACAGATATTTCGGATCCCTTGGAAGACTATAGGGCCAAAGGAAATATCCTCCGATAAGAAAGAGAAAGAAGCTTTCTGAGAAACTTCTTTGTGTTCTGTGAAATCATCTCACAGAGTTACAGCTTTCCCGTCAAGAAGCCTTTCGCTAAGACAGTTCTTGTGGAATTGGCTATGTGATATTTGGAAGCCCATAGAGGGCTATGGTGAAAAAGGAAATATCCTCAGATGAAATCTGGAAAGAAGATTTCTGAGAAACTGCTTAGTGTTCTGTTAATTCATCTCACAGAGTTACATCTGTATTTCGTGGATCTCTTTGCTAGCCTTATTTCTGTGGAATCTGAGATCAGATATTTCGGATCCCTTTGAGGACTATAGGCCCAAAGAAAATATCCTCCGATAACAAAGAGAAAGAAGCTTTCTGAGAAACTTCTTTGTGTTCTGTGAAATCATCTCACAGAGTTACAGCTTTCCGCTCCAGAAGCCTTTCGCTAAACAGTTCTTGTGGAAGTGGCAAAGTGATATTTGGAAGCCCGTAGAGGGGTATTGTGAAAATGGAAATATACTCAGATGAAATCTGGAAAGAAGCTTTCTGAGAAACTGCTTAGTGTTCTGTTAATTCATCTCACAGAGTTACATCTGTATTTCGTGGATCTCTGTGCTAGCCTTATTTCTGTGTAATCTGAGAACAGATATTTCGGATCCCTTTCAAGACTCTAAGGCCAAAGGAAATATCCTCCGATAACAAAGAGAAAGAAGCTTTCTGAGAAACTTCTTTGTGTTCTGTGAAATCATCTCACAGAGTTACAGCTTTCCCCTCAAGAAGCCTTTCACTAAGACAGTATTTGTGGAATTGGCAAAGTGATATTTGGAAGCCCATATAAGGCTATGGTGAAAATGGAAATATCGTCAGATTAAATCTGGAAAGAAGCTTTCTGAGAAACTGCTTAGTGTTCTGTTAATTCATCTCACAGAGTTACATCTGTATTTCGTGGATCTCTTTGCTAGCCTTATTTCTGTGGAATCTGAGAACAGATATTTCGGATCCCTTTGTGGACTATAGGGCCAAAGGAAATATCCTCCGATAACAAAGAGAAAGAAGCTTTCTGAGAAACTTCTTTGTGTTCTGTGAAATCATCTCACAGAGTTACAGCTTTCACCTCAAGAAGCCTTTCGCTAAGACAGTTCTTGTGGAATTAGCAAAGTGATATTTGGAAGCCCATAGAGGGCTATTGTGAAATTGGAAATATCCTCAGGTGAAATCTGGAAAGAAGCTTTCTGAGAAACTGCTTAGTGTTCTGTTAATTCATCTCACAGAGTTACATCTGTATTTCGTGGATCTCTTTGCTAGCCTTATTTCTGTGGCATCTGAGAACAGATATTTCGGATCCCTTTGAAGACTATAGGGCCAAAAGAAATATCCTCCGATAACAAAGAGAAAGAAGCTTTCTGAGAAACTTCTTTGTGTTCTGTGAAATCATCCCAGAGAGTTACTGCTTTCCCCTCAGAAGCCTTTCGCTAAGACAGTTCTTGTGGAATTGGGAAAGTGATATTTGGAAGCCCTTAGAGGGCTATTGTGAAAATAGAAATATCCTCGGATGAAATCTGGAAAGAAGCTTTCTGAGAAACTGCTTAGTGTTCGGTTAATTCATCTCACAGAGTTACATCTGTATTTCGTGGATCTCTTTGCTAGCCTTATTTCTGTGGAATCAGAGAACAGATATTTCCGATCCCTTTGAAGACTATAGGGCCAAAGGAAATATCCTCCGATAACAAAGAGAAAGAAGCTTTCTGAGAAACTTCTTTGTGTTCTGTGAAATCATCTCACAGAGTTACAGCTTTCCCCTCAAGAAGCCTTTCGCTAAGACAGTTCTTGTGGAATTGGGAAAGTGATATTTGGAAGCCCATAGAGGGCTATGTTGAAAAAGGAAATATCCCCAGATGAAATCTGGAAAGAAGCTTTCTGCGAAACTGCTTAGTGTTCTGTTAATTCATCTCACAGAGTTACATCTGTATTTCGTGGATCTCTTTGCCAGCCTTATTTCTGAGGTGTCTGAGAACAGATATTTCGGAATCCTTGGAAGACTATAGGGCCAAAGGAAATATCCTCCGATAACAAAGAGAAAGAAGCTTTCTGAGAAACTTCTTTGTGTTCTGTGAAATCATCTCACAGAGTTAGAGCTTTCCCCTGAAGAAGCCTTTCACTAAGACAGTACTTGTGGAATTGGCAAAGTGATATTTGTAAGCCCATATAAGGCTATGGTGAAAACGGAAATATCGTCAGATTAAATCTGAAAGAAGCTTTCTGAGAAACTGCTTAGTGTTCTGTTAATTCATCTCACAGAGTTACATCTGTATTTCGTGGATCTCTTTGCTAGCCTTATTTCTGTGGAATCTGAGAACAGATATTTCTAATCGCTTTGTGGACTATAGGGACAAAGGAAATATCCTCCGATAACACAGAGTAAGAAGCTTTCTGAGAAACTTCTTTGTGTTCGGTGAAATCATCTCACAGAGTTACAGCTTTCCCCTCAAGAAGCCTTTCGCTAAGACAGTTCTTGTGGAATGGGCAAAGTGATATTTGGAAGCCCATAGAGGGCTATGTTGAAAAAGGGAATATCCTCAGATGAAATCTGGAAAGAAGCTTTCTGAGAAACTGCTTAGAGTTCTGTTCATTCTTCTCGGAGAGTTACATCTGTATTTCGTGGATCTCTTTGCTAGCCTTATTTCTGTGGAATCTGAGAACAGATATTTCGGATCCCTTTGAAGACTATAGGGTCAAAGGAAATATCCTCCGATAACACTGAGAAAGAAGCTTTCTGAGAAACTTCTTTGTATTTTGTGAAATCATCTCACAGAGTTACAGCTTTCCCCTCAAGAAGCCTTTCACTAAGACACTTCTTGTGGAATTGGCAAAGTGATATTTGGAAGTCCATAGAGGGCTATGGTGAAAAAGGAAATATCCTCAGATGAAATCTGGAAAGAAGTTTTGTGAGAAACTGCTTAGTGTTCTGTTAATTCATCTCACAGAGTTACATCCGTCTTTCGTGGATCTCTTTGCTAGCCTTATTTCTGAGGAATCTGAGAACAGATGTTTCGGATCCCTTTGAAGACTATAGGGCCAAATGAAATATCTTCCGATAACAAAGAGAAAGAAACTTTCTGAGAAACTTCTTTGTGTTCTGTGAAATCATCTCACAGAGTTACAGCTTTCCCCTCAAGAAGCCTTTCGCTAAGTCAGTTCTTGTGGAATTGGCAAAGTGATATTTGGAAGGCCGTAGAGGGCTATGGTGAAAAAGGAAATATCCTCAGATGAAATCTGGAAAGAAGCTTTCTGAGAAACTGCTTAGTGTTCTGTTAATTCATCTGACAGAGTTACATCTGTATTTCGTGGATCCCTTTGCCAGCCTTATTTCTCTGGAATCTGAGACCAGATATTTCGGATCCCTTGGAAGACTATAAGGCCAAAGGAAATATCCTCCGATAACAAAGAGAAAGAAACTTTCTGAGAAACTTCTTTGTGTTCTGTGAAATCATCTCACAGAGTTACAGCTTTCACCTCAAGAAGCCTTTCGCTAAGACAGTTCTTGTGGAATTGGCAAAGTGATATTTGGAAGCCCGTAGAGGGCTAGTGTGAAAATGGAAATATCCTCAGATGAAATCTGGAAAGAAGCTTTCTGAGAAACTGCTTAGTGTTCTGTTAATTCATCTCACAGAGTTACATCTGTATTTCGTGGATCTCTTTGCTAGCCTTATTTCTGTGTAATCTGAAAACAGATATTTCGGATCCCTTGGAAGACTCTAAGGCCAAAGGAAATATCCTCCGATAACAAAGAGAAAGAAGCTTTCTGAGAAACTTCTTTGTGTTCTGTGAAATCATCTCACAGAGTTACAGCTTTCCCCTGAAGAAGCCTTTCACTAAGACAGTTCTTGTGGAATTGGCAAAGTGATATTTGGAAGCCCATATAAGGCTATGGTGAAAATGGAAATATCGTCAGATTAAATCTGGAAAGAAGATTTCTGAGAAACTGCTTAGTATTCTGTTAATTCATCTCACAGAGTTACATCTGTATTTCGTGGATCCCTTTGCTAGCCTTATTTCTGTGGAATCTGAGAACAGATATTTCGGATCCCTTTGAGGATTATAGGCCCAAAGAAAATATCCTCCGATAACAAAGAGAAAGAAGCTTTCTGAGAAACTTCTTTGTGTTCTGTGAAATCATCTCACAGAGTTACAGCTTTCCGCTCAAGAAGCCTTTCGCTAAGACAGTTCTTGTGGAAGTGGCAAAGTGATATTTGGAAGCCCATAGAGGGCTATGGTGAAAAAGGAAATATCCTCAGATGAAATCTGTAAAGAACCTTTCTGAGAAACTGCTTAGTGTTCTGTTAATTCATCTCACAGAGTTACATCTGTATTTCGGTGATCTCTTTGCTAGCCTTATTTCTGTGGAATCTGAGAACAGATATTTCGGATCCCTTTGAAGACTATAGGGCCAAAGGAAATATCTTCCGATAACAAAGAGAAAGAAGCTTTCTGAGAAACTTCTTTGTGTTCTTTGAAATCATCTCACAGAGTTACAGCTTTCCCCTCAAGAAGCCTTTCGCTAAGACAGTTCTTGTGGAATTGGCAAAGTGATATTTGGAAGCCCATAGAGGGCGATTGTGGAAAAGGAAATATCCTCAGATGAAATCTGGAAAGAAGCTTTCTGAGAAACTGCTTAGTGTTCTGTTAATTCATCTCACAGAGTTACATCTGTATTTCGTGGTTCTCTTTGCCAGCCTTATTTCTGTGGAATCTGAGAACAGATATTTCGGATCCCTTGGAAGACTATAGGGCCAAAGGAAATATCCTCCGATAAGAAAGAGAAAGAAGCTTTCTGAGAAACTTCTTTGTGTTCTGTGAAATCATCTCACAGAGTTACAGCTTTCCCCTCAAGAAGCCTTTCGCTAAGACAGTTCTTGTGGAATTGGCTATGTGATATTTGGAAGCCCATAGAGGGCTATGGTGAAAAAGGAAATATCCTCAGATGAAATCTGGAAAGAAGATTTCTGAGAAACTGCTTAGTGTTCTGTTAATTCATCTCACAGAGTTACAGCTTTCCCCTCAAGAAGCCTTTCGCTAAGACAGTTCTTGTGGAATTGGCAAAGTGATATTTGGAAGGCCGTAGAGGGCTATGGTGAAAAAGGAAATATCCTCAGATGAAATCTGGAAAGAAGCTTTCTGAGAAACTGCTTAGTGTTCTGTTAATTCATCTGACAGAGATACATCTGTATTTCGTGGATCCCTTTGCCAGCCTTATTTCTCTGGAATCTGAGACCAGATATTTCGGATCCCTTGGAAGACTATAAGGCCAAAGGAAATATCCTCCGATAACAAAGAGAAAGAAACTTTCTGAGGAACTACTTTGTGTTCTGTGAAATCATCTCACAGAGTTACAGCTTTCACCTCAAGAAGCCTTTCGCTAAGACAGTTCTTGTGGAATTGGCAAAGTGATATTTGGAAGCCCGTAGAGGGCTATTGTGAAAATGGAAATATCCTCAGATGAAATCTGGAAAGAAGCTTTCTGAGAAACTGCTTAGTGTTCTGTTAATTCATCTCACAGAGTTACATCTGTATTTCGTGGATCTCTTTGCTAGCCTTATTTCTGTGTAATCTGAAAACAGATATTTCGGATCCCTTGGAAGACTCTAAGGCCAAAGGAAATATCCTCCGATAACACAGAGAAAGAAGCTTTCTGAGAAACTTCTTTGTGTTCTGTGAAATCATCTCACAGAGTTACAGCTTTCCCCTCAAGAAGCCTTTCGCTAAGACAGTTCTTGTGGAATTAGCAAAGTGATATTTGGAAGCCCAAAGAGGGCTATTGTGTAAATGGAAATATCCTCAGGTGAAATCTGGAAAGAAGCTTTCTGAGAAACTGCTTAGTGTTCTGTTAATTCATCTCACAGAGTTACATCTGTATTTCGTGGATCTCTTTGCTAGCCTTATTTCTGTGGCATCTGAGAACAGATATTTCGGATCCCTTTGAAGACTATAGGGCCAAAGGAAATATCCTCCGATAACAAAGAGAAAGAAGCTTTCTGAGAAACTTCTTTGTGTTCTGTGAAATCATCTCACAGAGTTACAGCTTTCCCCTCAAGTAGCCTTTCGCTAAGACAGTTCTTGTGGAATAGGCAAAGTGATATTTGGAAGCCCATAGATGGCTATGGTGAAAAAGGGAATATCCTCAGATGAAATCTGGAAAGAAGCTTTCTGAGAAACTGCTTAGTGTTCTGTTAATTCATCTCCCAGAGTTACATCTGTATTTCGTGGATCTCTTTGCTAGCCTTATTTCTGAGGTCTCTGAGAACAGATATTTCGGATCCCTTGGAAGACTATAGGGCCAAAGCAAATATCCTCCGATAACAAAGAGAAAGAAGGTTTCTGAGAAACTTCTTTTTGTTCTGTGAAATCATCTCACTGAGTTACAGCTTTCCCCTCAGGATAGCCTTTAGCTAAGACAGTTCTTGTGCAATTGGCAAAGTGATATTTGGAAGCCCATAGAGGGCTATGGTGAAAAAGGAAATACCCTCAGATGAAATCTGTAAAGAACCTTTCTGAGAAACTGCTTAGTGTTCTGTTAATTCATCTCACAGAGTTACATCTGTATTTCGGTGATCTCTTTGCTAGCCTTATTTCTGTGGAATCTGAGAACAGATATTTCGGATCCCTTGGAAGACTATAGGGCCAAAGGAAATATCCTCCGATAAGAAAGAGAAAGAAGCTTTCTGAGAAACTTCTTTGTGTTCTGTGAAATCATCTCACAGAGTTACAGCTTTCCCGTCAAGAAGCCTTTCGCTAAGACAGTTCTTGTGGAATTGGCTATGTGATATTTGGAAGCCCATAGAGGGCTATGGTGAAAAAGGAAATATCCTCAGATGAAATCTGGAAAGAAGATTTCTGAGAAACTGCTTAGTGTTCTGTTAATTCATCTCACAGAGTTAGAGTTTCCCCTCAAGAAGCCTTTCGCTAAGACAGTTCTTGTGGAATTGGCAAAGTGATATTTGGAAGGCCATAGAGGGCTATGGTGAAAAAGGAAATATCCTCAGATGAATTCTGGAAAGAAGATTTCTGAGAAACTGCTTAGTGTTCTGTTAATTCATCTCACAGAGTTACATCTGTATTTCGTGGATCTCTTTGCTAGCCTTATTTCTGTGGAATCTGAGAACAGATATTTCGGATCCCTTTGAGGACTATAGGCCCAAAGAAAATATCCTCCGATAACAAAGAGAAAGAAGCTTTCTGAGAAACTTCTTTGTGTTCTGTGAAATCATCTCACAGAGTTACAGCTTTCCGCTCAAGAAGCCTTTCGCTAAGAAAGTTCTTGTGGAAGTGGCAAAGTGATATTTGGAAGCCCGTAGAGGGGTATTGTGAAAATGGAAATATACTCAGATGAAATCTGGAAAGAAGCTTTCTGAGAAACTGCTTAGTGTTCTGTTAATTCATCTCACAGAGTTACATCTGTATTTCGTGGATCTCTTTGCTAGCCTTATTTCTGTGGAATCTGAGAACAGATATTTCGGATCCCTTTGAAGACTCTAAGGCCAAAGGAAATATCCTCCGATAACAAAGAGAAAGAAGCTTTCTGAGAAACTTCTTTGTGTTCTGTGAAATCATCTCACAGAGTTACAGCTTTTGCCTGAAGAAGCCTTTCACTAAGACAGTTCTTGTGGAATTAGCAAAGTGATATTTGGAAGCCCATATAAGGTTATGGTGAAAATGGAAATATCGTCAGATTAAATCTGGAAAGAAGATTTCTGAGAAACTGCTTAGTGTTCTGTTAATTCATCTCACAGAGTTACATCTGTATTTCGTGGATCTCTTTGCTAGCCTTATTTCTGTGGAATCTGAGAACAGATATTTCGGATCCCTTTGTGGACTATAGGGCCAAAGGAAAT
Source organism: Macaca mulatta (assembly GCF_049350105.2). Taxonomy (NCBI): domain Eukaryota; kingdom Metazoa; phylum Chordata; class Mammalia; order Primates; family Cercopithecidae; genus Macaca; species Macaca mulatta. The sequence goes on from NC_133418.1 coordinate 36,334,619, forward strand.
ATCCTCCGATAACACAGAGAAAGAAGCTTTCTGAGAAACTTCTTTGTGTTCTGTGAAATCATCTCACAGAGTTACAGCTTTCCGCTCAAGAAGCCTTTCGCTAAGACAGTTCTTGTGGAAGTGGCAAAGTGATATTTGGAAGCCCATAGAGGGCTATGGTGAAAAAGGAAATATCCTCAGATGAAATCTGTAAAGAACCTTTCTGAGAAACTGCTTAGTGTTCTGTTAATTCATCTCACAGAGTTACATCTGTATTTCGGTGATCTCTTTGCTAGCCTTATTTCTGTGGAATCTGAGAACAGATATTTCGGATCCCTTTGAAGACTATAGGGCCAAAGGAAATATCTTCCGATAACAAAGAGAAAGAAGCTTTCTGAGAAACTTCTTTGTGTTCTTTGAAATCATCTCACAGAGTTACAGCTTTCCCCTCAAGAAGCCTTTCGCTAAGACAGTTCTTGTGGAATTGGCAAAGTGATATTTGGAAGCCCATAGAGGGCGATTGTGAAAAAGGAAATATCCTCAGATGAAATCTGGAAAGAAGCTTTCTGAGAAACTGCTTAGTGTTCTGTTAATTCATCTCACAGAGTTACATCTGTATTTCGTGGTTCTCTTTGCCAGCCTTATTTCTGTGGAATCTGAGAACAGATATTTCGGATCCCTTGGAAGACTATAGGGCCAAAGGAAATATCCTCCGATAAGAAAGAGAAAGAAGCTTTCTGAGAAACTTCTTTGTGTTCTGTGAAATCATCTCACAGAGTTACAGCTTTCCCCTCAAGAAGCCTTTCGCTAAGACAGTTCTTGTGGAATTGGCTATGTGATATTTGGAAGCCCATAGAGGGCTATGGTGAAAAAGGAAATATCCTCAGATGAAATCTGGAAAGAAGATTTCTGAGAAACTGCTTAGTGTTCTGTTAATTCATCTCACAGAGTTACAGCTTTCCCCTCAAGAAGCCTTTCGCTAAGACAGTTCTTGTGGAATTGGCAAAGTGATATTTGGAAGGCCGTAGAGGGCTATGGTGAAAAAGGAAATATCCTCAGATGAAATCTGGAAAGAAGCTTTCTGAGAAACTGCTTAGTGTTCTGTTAATTCATCTGACAGAGATACATCTGTATTTCGTGGATCCCTTTGCCAGCCTTATTTCTCTGGAATCTGAGACCAGATATTTCGGATCCCTTGGAAGACTATAAGGCCAAAGGAAATATCCTCCGATAACAAAGAGAAAGAAACTTTCTGAGGAACTACTTTGTGTTCTGTGAAATCATCTCACAGAGTTACAGCTTTCACCTCAAGAAGCCTTTCGCTAAGACAGTTCTTGTGGAATTGGCAAAGTGATATTTGGAAGCCCGTAGAGGGCTATTGTGAAAATGGAAATATCCTCAGATGAAATCTGGAAAGAAGCTTTCTGAGAAACTGCTTAGTGTTCTGTTAATTCATCTCACAGAGTTACATCTGTATTTCGTGGATCTCTTTGCTAGCCTTATTTCTGTGTAATCTGAAAACAGATATTTCGGATCCCTTGGAAGACTCTAAGGCCAAAGGAAATATCCTCCGATAACACAGAGAAAGAAGCTTTCTGAGAAACTTCTTTGTGTTCTGTGAAATCATCTCACAGAGTTACAGCTTTCCCCTCAAGAAGCCTTTCGCTAAGACAGTTCTTGTGGAATTAGCAAAGTGATATTTGGAAGCCCAAAGAGGGCTATTGTGTAAATGGAAATATCCTCAGGTGAAATCTGGAAAGAAGCTTTCTGAGAAACTGCTTAGTGTTCTGTTAATTCATCTCACAGAGTTACATCTGTATTTCGTGGATCTCTTTGCTAGCCTTATTTCTGTGGCATCTGAGAACAGATATTTCGGATCCCTTTGAAGACTATAGGGCCAAAGGAAATATCCTCCGATAACAAAGAGAAAGAAGCTTTCTGAGAAACTTCTTTGTGTTCTGTGAAATCATCTCACAGAGTTACAGCTTTCCCCTCAAGTAGCCTTTCGCTAAGACAGTTCTTGTGGAATAGGCAAAGTGATATTTGGAAGCCCATAGATGGCTATGGTGAAAAAGGGAATATCCTCAGATGAAATCTGGAAAGAAGCTTTCTGAGAAACTGCTTAGTGTTCTGTTAATTCATCTCCCAGAGTTACATCTGTATTTCGTGGATCTCTTTGCTAGCCTTATTTCTGAGGTCTCTGAGAACAGATATTTCGGATCCCTTGGAAGACTATAGGGCCAAAGCAAATATCCTCCGATAACAAAGAGAAAGAAGGTTTCTGAGAAACTTCTTTTTGTTCTGTGAAATCATCTCACTGAGTTACAGCTTTCCCCTCAGGATAGCCTTTAGCTAAGACAGTTCTTGTGCAATTGGCAAAGTGATATTTGGAAGCCCATAGAGGGCTATGGTGAAAAAGGAAATACCCTCAGATGAAATCTGTAAAGAACCTTTCTGAGAAACTGCTTAGTGTTCTGTTAATTCATCTCACAGAGTTACATCTGTATTTCGGTGATCTCTTTGCTAGCCTTATTTCTGTGGAATCTGAGAACAGATATTTCGGATCCCTTGGAAGACTATAGGGCCAAAGGAAATATCCTCCGATAAGAAAGAGAAAGAAGCTTTCTGAGAAACTTCTTTGTGTTCTGTGAAATCATCTCACAGAGTTACAGCTTTCCCGTCAAGAAGCCTTTCGCTAAGACAGTTCTTGTGGAATTGGCTATGTGATATTTGGAAGCCCATAGAGGGCTATGGTGAAAAAGGAAATATCCTCAGATGAAATCTGGAAAGAAGATTTCTGAGAAACTGCTTAGTGTTCTGTTAATTCATCTCACAGAGTTAGAGTTTCCCCTCAAGAAGCCTTTCGCTAAGACAGTTCTTGTGGAATTGGCAAAGTGATATTTGGAAGGCCATAGAGGGCTATGGTGAAAAAGGAAATATCCTCAGATGAAATCTGGAAAGAAGATTTCTGAGAAACTGCTTAGTGTTCTGTTAATTCATCTCACAGAGTTACATCTGTATTTCGTGGATCTCTTTGCTAGCCTTATTTCTGTGGAATCTGAGAACAGATATTTCGGATCCCTTTGAGGACTATAGGCCCAAAGAAAATATCCTCCGATAACAAAGAGAAAGAAGCTTTCTGAGAAACTTCTTTGTGTTCTGTGAAATCATCTCACAGAGTTACAGCTTTCCGCTCAAGAAGCCTTTCGCTAAGACAGTTCTTGTGGAAGTGGCAAAGTGATATTTGGAAGCCCGTAGAGGGGTATTGTGAAAATGGAAATATACTCAGATGAAATCTGGAAAGAAGCTTTCTGAGAAACTGCTTAGTGTTCTGTTAATTCATCTCACAGAGTTACATCTGTATTTCGTGGATCTCTTTGCTAGCCTTATTTCTGTGGAATCTGAGAACAGATATTTCGGATCCCTTTGAAGACTCTAAGGCCAAAGGAAATATCCTCCGATAACAAAGAGAAAGAAGCTTTCTGAGAAACTTCTTTGTGTTCTGTGAAATCATCTCACAGAGTTACAGCTTTTGCCTGAAGAAGCCTTTCACTAAGACAGTTCTTGTGGAATTAGCAAAGTGATATTTGGAAGCCCATATAAGGTTATGGTGAAAATGGAAATATCGTCAGATTAAATCTGGAAAGAAGATTTCTGAGAAACTGCTTAGTGTTCTGTTAATTCATCTCACAGAGTTACATCTGTATTTCGTGGATCTCTTTGCTAGCCTTATTTCTGTGGAATCTGAGAACAGATATTTCGGATCCCTTTGTGGACTATAGGGCCAAAGGAAATATCCTCCGATAACACAGAGAAAGAAGCTTTCTGAGAAACTTCTTTGTGTTCTGTGAAATCATCTCACAGAGTTACAGCTTTCCCCTCAAGAAGCCTTTCGCTAAGACAGTTCTTGTGGAATTAGCAAAGTGATATTTGGAAGCCCATAGAGGGCTATTGTGAAAATGGAAATATCCTCAGGTGAAATCTGGAAAGAAGCTTTCTGAGAAACTGCTTAGTGTTCTGTTAATTCATCTCACAGAGTTACATCTGTATTTCGTGGATCTCTTTGCTAGCCTTATTTCTGTGGCATCTGAGAACAGATACTTAGGATCCCTTTGAAGACTATAGGGCCAAAGGAACTATCCTCCGATAACAAAGAGAAAGAAGCTTTCTGAGAAACTTCTTTGTGTTCTGTGAAATCATCTCACAGAGTTACAGCTTTTCCCTCAAGAAGCCTTTCACTAAGACAGTTCTTGTTGAATTGGTAAAGTGATATTTGGAAGCCCATAGAGGGCTATGGTGAAAATTGAAATATCCTCAGATGAAATCTGGAAAGAAGCTTTCTGAGAAACTGCTTAGTGTTCTGTTAATTCATCTCACAGAGATACATCTGTATTTTTTGGATCTCTTTGCTAGCCTTATTTCTGTGGAATCTGAGAACAGATATTTCGGATCCCTTTGAAGACTATAGGGCCAAAGGAAATATCCTCCGATAACAAAGAGAGAGAGCCGGGCGCGGTGGCTCAAGCCTGTAATCCCAGCACTTTGGGAGGCCGAGACGGGCGGATCACGAGGTCAGGAGATCGAGACCATCCTGGCTAACACGGTGAAACCCCGTCTCTACTAAAAAATACAAAAAACTAGCCGGGCGAGGTGGCTGGCGCCTGTAGTCCCAGCTACTCGGGAGGCTGAGGCAGGAGAATAGCGTAAACCCGGGAGGCGGAGCTTGCAGTGAGCTGAGATCCGGCCACTGCACTCCAGTCTGGGCGACAGAGCGAGACTCCCTCTCAAAAAAAAAAAAAAAAAAAAAAAAAAAAAAAAAAAAAAAAAAAACAAAGAGAAAGAAGCTTTCTGAGAAACTTCTTTGTGTTCTGTGAAATCATCTCACAAAGTTACTGCTTTCCCCTCAAGAAGCCTTTCGCTAAGACAGTTCTTGTGGAATTGGGAAAGTGATATTTGGAAGGCCATAGAGGGCTATGTTGAAAGAGGAAATATCCTCAGATGAAATCTGGAAAGAAGCTTTCTGCTAAACTGCTTAGTGTTCTGTTAATTCATCTCACAGAGTTACATCTGTATTTCGTGGATCTCTTTGCTAGCCTTATTTCTGTGGAATCTGAGAACAGATATTTCCGATCCCTTTGAAGACTATAGGGCCAAAGGAAATATCCTCAGATAACAAAGAGAAAAAAGCTTTCTGAGAAACTTCTTTTTGTTCTGTGAAATCATCTCACAGAGTTACAGCTTTCCCCTCAAGAAGCCTTTCGCTAAGACAGTTCTTGTGGAATTGGCAAAGTGATGTTTGGAAGCCCATAGAGGGCTATGGTGAAAAAGGAAATATCCTCAGATGAAATCTGGAAAGAAGCTTTCTGAGAAACTGCTTAGTGTTCTGTTAATTCATCTCACAGAGTTACATTGGTATTTCGTGGATCTCTTTGCTAGCCTTATTTCTGCGGAATCTGAGAACAGATATTTCGGATCCGTTTGAAGACTATAGGGCCAAGGGAAATATCCTCCGATAACAAAGAGAAAGAAGCTTTCTGAGAAACTTCCTTGTGCTCTGTGAAATCATCTCACAGAGTTACAGCTTTCGCCTCCAGAAGCCTTTTGCTAAGACAGTTGTTGTGGAAATGGCAAAGTGATATTTCGAAGGCCATAAAGGGCTACGGTGAAAAAGGAAATATCCTCAGATGAAATCTGGAAAGAAGCTTTCTGAGAAACTGCTTAGTGTTCTGTTAATTCATCTCACAGTGTTACATCTGTATTTCGTGGATCTCTTTGCTAGCCTTATTTCTGTGGAATCTGTAACAGATATTTCGGATCCCTTTGAAGATTATAGGGCCAAAGGAAATATCCTCCGGTAACAAAGAGAAAGAAGCTTTCTGAGAAACTTCTTTGTGTTCTGTGAAATCATCTCACAGAGTTACAGCTTTCCCCTCAGGAAGCCTTTCGCTAAGACAGTTCTTGTGGAATTGGCAAAGTGATATTTGGAAGCCCTTAGACGTCTATGGTGAAAAAGGAAATATCCTCAGATGAAATCTGGAAAGAAGATTTCTGAGAAACTGCTTAGTGTTCTGTTAATTCATCTCACAGAGTTACATCTGTATTTCGTGGATTTCTTTGCCAGCCTTATTTCTCTGGAATCTGAGAACAGATATTTCGGATCCCTTTGAAGACTATAGGGCCAAAGGAAATATCCTCCGATAGCAAAGAGAAAGAAACTTTCTGAGAAACTTCTTTGTATTCTGTGAAATCATCTCACAGAGTTACAGCTTTCACCTCAAGAAGCCTTTCGCTAAGACAGTTCTTGTGGAATTGGCAAAGTGATATTTGGAAGCCAATAGAGGGCTATGGTGAAAAAGGAAATATCCTCAGATGAAATCTGGAAAGAAGCATTATGAGAAACTGCTCTGTGATATATGACTTCCACTCACAGAGTTACATCTGTATTTCGTGGATCTCTTTGCTAGCCTTATTTCAGTGGAATCTGAGAAGAGATATTTCGGATCCTTTTGAAGACTATAGGGCCAAAGGAAATATCCTCCGATAACAAAGAGAAAGAAGCTCTCTGAGAAACTTCTTTGTGTTCTGTGAAATCATCTCACAGAGTTACAGCTTTCTCCTAAAGAAGCCTTTCGCTAAGACAGCTCATGTGGAAATGGCAAAGTGCTATTTGGAAGCCATAGAGGGCTACGGTGAAAATGGAAATATCCTCAGATGAAATCTGGAAAGAAGCTTTCTGAGAAACTGGTTAGTGTTCTGTTAATTCATCTCACAGAGTTACATCTGTATTTCGTGGTTCTCTTTGCCAGCCTTATTTCTGTGGAATCTGAGAACAGATATTTCGGATCCCTTGGAAGACTATAGGGCCAAAGGAAATATCCTCCGATAAGAAAGAGAAAGAAGCTTTCTGAGAAACTTCTTTGTGTTCTGTGAAATCATCTCACAGAGTTACAGTTTTCCCCTCAAGAAGCCTTTCGCTAAGACAGTTCTTGTGGAATTGGCTATGTGATATTTGGAAGCCCATAGAGGGCTATGGTGAAAAAGGAAATATCCTCAGATGAAATCTGGAAAGAAGATTTCTGAGAAACTGCTTAGTGTTCTGTTAATTCATCTCACAGAGTTACAGCTTTCCCCTCAAGAAGCCTTTCGCTAAGACAGTTCTTGTGGAATTGGCAAAGTGATATTTGGAAGGCCGTAGAGGGCTATGGTGAAAAAGGAAATATCCTCAGATGAAATCTGGAAAGAAGCTTTCTGAGAAACTGCTTAGTGTTCTGTTAATTCATCTGACAGAGTTACATCTGTATTTCGTGGATCCCTTTGCCAGCCTTATTTCTCTGGAATCTGAGACCAGATATTTCGGATCCCTTGGAAGACTATAAGGCCAAAGGAAATATCCTCCGATAACAAAGAGAAAGAAACTTTCTGAGGAACTACTTTGTGTTCTGTGAAATCATCTCACAGAGTTACAGCTTTCACCTCAAGAAGCCTTTCGCTAAGACAGTTCTTGTGGAATTGGCAAAGTGATATTTGGAAGCCCGTAGAGGGCTATTGTGAAAATAGAAATATCCTCAGATGAAATCTGGAAAGAAGCTTTCTGAGAAACTGCTTAGTGTTCTGTTAATTCATCTCACAGAGTTACATCTGTATTTCGTGGATCTCTTTGCTAGCCTTATTTCTGTGTAATCTGAAAACAGATATTTCGGATCCCTTGGAAGACTCTAAGGCCAAAGGAAATATCCTCCGATAACACAGAGAAAGAAGCTTTCTGAGAAACTTCTTTGTGTTCTGTGAAATCATCTCACAGAGTTACAGCTTTCCCCTCAAGAAGCCTTTCGCTAAGACAGTTCTTGTGGAATTAGCAAAGTGATATTTGGAAGCCCAAAGAGGGCTATTGTGTAAATGGAAATATCCTCAGGTGAAATCTGGAAAGAAGCTTTCTGAGAAACTGCTTAGTGTTCTGTTAATTCATCTCACAGAGTTACATCTGTATTTCGTGGATCTCTTTGCTAGCCTTATTTCTGTGGCATCTGAGAACAGATATTTCGGATCCCTTTGAAGACTATAGGGCCAAAGGAAATATCCTCCGATAACAAAGAGAAAGAAGCTTTCTGAGAAACTTCTTTGTGTTCTGTGAAATCATCTCACAGAGTTACAGCTTTCCCCTCAAGTAGCCTTTCGCTAAGACAGTTCTTGTGGAATTGGCAAAGTGATATTTGGAAGCCCATAGATGGCTATGGTGAAAAAGGGAATATCCTCAGATGAAATCTGGAAAGAAGCTTTCTGAGAAACTGCTTAGTGTTCTGTTAATTCATCTCCCAGAGTTACATCTGTATTTCGTGGATCTCTTTGCTAGCCTTATTTCTGAGGTCTCTGAGAACAGATATTTCGGATCCCTTGGAAGACTATAGGGCCAAAGCAAATATCCTCCGATAACAAAGAGAAAGAAGGTTTCTGAGAAACTTCTTTTTGTTCTGTGAAATCATCTCACTGAGTTACAGCTTTCCCCTCAGGATAGCCTTTAGCTAAGACAGTTCTTGTGCAATTGGCAAAGTGATATTTGGAAGCCCATAGAGGGCTATGGTGAAAAAGGAAATACCCTCAGATGAAATCTGTAAAGAACCTTTCTGAGAAACTGCTTAGTGTTCTGTTAATTCATCTCACAGAGTTACATCTGTATTTCGGTGATCTCTTTGCTAGCCTTATTTCTGTGGAATCTGAGAACAGATATTTCGGATCCCTTGGAAGACTATAGGGCCAAAGGAAATATCCTCCGATAAGAAAGAGAAAGAAGCTTTCTGAGAAACTTCTTTGTGTTCTGTGATATCATCTCACAGAGTTACAGCTTTCCCGTCAAGAAGCCTTTCGCTAAGACAGTTCTTGTGGAATTGGCTATGTGATATTTGGAAGCCCATAGAGGGCTATGGTGAAAAAGGAAATATCCTCAGATGAAATCTGGAAAGAAGATTTCTGAGAAACTGCTTAGTGTTCTGTTAATTCATCTCACAGAGTTAGAGTTTCCCCTCAAGAAGCCTTTCGCTAAGACAGTTCTTGTGGAATTGGCAAAGTGATATTTGGAAGGCCATAGAGGGCTATGGTGAAAAAGGAAATATCCTCAGATGAAATCTGGAAAGAAGATTTCTGAGAAACTGCTTAGTGTTCTGTTAATTCATCTCACAGAGTTACATCTGTATTTCGTGGATCTCTTTGCTAGCCTTATTTCTGTGGAATCTGAGAACAGATATTTCGGATCCCTTTGAGGACTATAGGCCCAAAGAAAATATCCTCCGATAACAAAGAGAAAGAAGCTTTCTGAGAAACTTCTTTGTGTTCTGTGAAATCATCTCACAGAGTTACAGCTTTCCGCTCAAGAAGCCTTTCGCTAAGACAGTTCTTGTGGAAGTGGCAAAGTGATATTTGGAAGCCCGTAGAGGGGTATTGTGAAAATGGAAATATACTCAGATGAAATCTGGAAAGAAGCTTTCTGAGAAACTGCTTAGTGTTCTGTTAATTCATCTCACAGAGTTACATCTGTATTTCGTGGATCTCTTTGCTAGCCTTATTTCTGTGGAATCTGAGAACAGATATTTCGGATCCCTTTGAAGACTCTAAGGCCAAAGGAAATATCCTCCGATAACAAAGAGAAAGAAGCTTTCTGAGAAACTTCTTTGTGTTCTGTGAAATCATCTCACAGAGTTACAGCTTTTGCCTGAAGAAGCCTTTCACTAAGACAGTTCTTGTGGAATTAGCAAAGTGATATTTGGAAGCCCATATAAGGTTATGGTGAAAATGGAAATATCGTCAGATTAAATCTGGAAAGAAGATTTCTGAGAAACTGCTTAGTGTTCTGTTAATTCATCTCACAGAGTTACATCTGTATTTCGTGGATCTCTTTGCTAGCCTTATTTCTGTGGAATCTGATAACAGATATTTCGGATCCCTTTGTGGACTATAGGGCCAAAGGAAATATCCTCCGATAACACAGAGAAAGAAGCTTTCTGAGAAACTTCTTTGTGTTCTGTGAAATCATCTCACAGAGTTACAGCTTTCCCCTCAAGAAGCCTTTCGCTAAGACAGTTCTTGTGGAATTAGCAAAGTGATATTTGGAAGCCCATAGAGGGCTATTGTGAAAATGGAAATATCCTCAGGTGAAATCTGGAAAGAAGCTTTCTGAGAAACTGCTTAGTGTTCTGTTAATTCATCTCACAGAGTTACATCTGTATTTCGTGGATCTCTTTGCTAGCCTTATTTCTGTGGCATCTGAGAACAGATACTTAGGATCCCTTTGAAGACTATAGGGCCAAAGGAACTATCCTCCGATAACAAAGAGAAAGAAGCTTTCTGAGAAACTTCTTTGTGTTCTGTGAAATCATCTCACAGAGTTACAGCTTTTCCCTCAAGAAGCCTTTCACTAAGACAGTTCTTGTTGAATTGGTAAAGTGATATTTGGAAGCCCATAGAGGGCTATGGTGAAAATTGAAATATCCTCAGATGAAATCTGGAAAGAAGCTTTCTGAGAAACTGCTTAGTGTTCTGTTAATTCATCTCACAGAGATACATCTGTATTTTTTGGATCTCTTTGCTAGCCTTATTTCTGTGGAATCTGAGAACAGATATTTCGGATCCCTTTGAAGACTATAGGGCCAAAGGAAATATCCTCCGATAACAAAGAGAGAGAGCCGGCGCGGTGGCTCAAGCCTGTAATCCCAGCACTTTGGGAGGCCGTGACGGGCGGATCACGAGGTCAGGAGATCGAGACCATCCTGGCTAACACGGTGAAACCCCGTCTCTACTAAAAAATACAAAAAACTAGCCGGGCGAGGTGGCTGGCGCCTGTAGTCCCAGCTACTCGGGAGGCTGAGGCAGGAGAATAGCGTAAACCCGGGAGGCGGAGCTTGCAGTGAGCTGAGATCCGGCCACTGCACTCCAGTCTGGGCGACAGAGCGAGACTCCGTCTCAAAAAAAAAAAAAAAAAAAAAAAAAAAAAAAAAAACAAAAAAACAAAGAGAAAGAAGCTTTCTGAGAAACTTCTTTGTGTTCTGTGAAATCATCTCACAAAGTTACTGCTTTCCCCTCAAGAAGCCTTTCGCTAAGAGAGTTCTTGTGGAATTGGGAAAGTGATATTTGGAAGGCCATAGAGGGCTATGTTGAAAGAGGAAATATCCTCAGATGAAATCTGGAAAGAACCTTTCTGCTAAACTGCTTAGTGTTCTGTTAATTCATCTCACAGAGTTACATCTGTATTTCGTGGATCTCTTTGCTAGCCTTATTTCTGTGGAATCTGAGAACAGATATTTCCGATCCCTTTGAAGACTATAGGGCCAAAGGAAATATCCTCAGATAACAAAGAGAAAAAAGCTTTCTGAGAAACTTCTTTTTGTTCTGTGAAATCATCTCACAGAGTTACAGCTTTCCCCTCAAGAAGCCTTTCGCTAAGACAGTTCTTGTGGAATTGGCAAAGTGATGTTTGGAAGCCCATAGAGGGCTATGGTGAAAAAGGAAATATCCTCAGATGAAATCTGGAAAGAAGCTTTCTGAGAAACTGCTTAGTGTTCTGTTAATTCATCTCACAGAGTTACATTGGTATTTCGTGGATCTCTTTGCTAGCCTTATTTCTGCGGAATCTGAGAACAGATATTTCGGATCCATTTGAAGACTATAGGGCCAAGGGAAATATCCTCCGATAACAAAGAGAAAGAAGCTTTCTGAGAAACTTCCTTGTGCTCTGTGAAATCATCTCACAGAGTTACAGCTTTCGCCTCCAGAAGCCTTTTGCTAAGACAGTTGTTGTGGAAATGGCAAAGTGATATTTCGAAGGCCATAAAGGGCTACGGTGAAAAAGGAAATATCCTCAGATGAAATCTGGAAAGAAGCTTTCTGAGAAACTGCTTAGTGTTCTGTTAATTCATCTCACAGTGTTACATCTGTATTTCGTGGATCTCTTTGCTAGCCTTATTTCTGTGGAATCTGTAACAGATATTTCGGATCCCTTTGAAGATTATAGGGCCAAAGGAAATATCCTCCGGTAACAAAGAGAAAGAAGCTTTCTGAGAAACTTCTTTGTGTTCTGTGAAATCATCTCACAGAGTTACAGCTTTCCCCTCAGGAAGCCTTTCGCTAAGACAGTTCTTGTGGAATTGGCAAAGTGATATTTGGAAGCCCTTAGACGTCTATGGTGAAAAAGGAAATATCCTCAGATGAAATCTGGAAAGAAGATTTCTGAGAAACTGCTTAGTGTTCTGTTAATTCATCTCACAGAGTTACATCTGTATTTCGTGGATTTCTTTGCCAGCCTTATTTCTCTGGAATCTGAGAACAGATATTTCGGATCCCTTTGAAGACTATAGGGCCAAAGGAAATATCCTCCGATAGCAAAGAGAAAGAAACTTTCTGAGAAACTTCTTTGTATTCTGTGAAATCATCTCACAGAGTTACAGCTTTCACCTCAAGAAGCCTTTCGCTAAGACAGTTCTTGTGGAATTGGCAAAGTGATATTTGGAAGCCAATAGAGGGCTATGGTGAAAAAGGAAATATCCTCAGATGAAATCTGGAAAGAAGCATTATGAGAAACTGCTCTGTGATATATGACTTCCACTCACAGAGTTACATCTGTATTTCGTGGATCTCTTTGCTAGCCTTATTTCAGTGGAATCTGAGAAGAGATATTTCGGATCCTTTTGAAGACTATAGGGCCAAAGGAAATATCCTCCGATAACAAAGAGAAAGAAGCTCTCTGAGAAACTTCTTTGTGTTCTGTGAAATCATCTCACAGAGTTACAGCTTTCTCCTAAAGAAGCCTTTCGCTAAGACAGCTCATGTGGAAATGGAAAAGTGCTATTTGGAAGCCATAGAGGGCTACGGTGAAAATGGAAATATCCTCAGATGAAATCTGGAAAGAAGCTTTCTGAGAAACTGCTTAGTGTTCTGTTAATTCATCTCACAGAGTTACATCTGTAGTTCGTGGATCTCTTTGCTAGCCTTATTTCTGTGGAATCTGAGAACAGATATTTCGGATCCCTTTGAAGACTATAGGGCCAAAGGAAATATCCTCCGTTAACAAAGAGAAGGAAGCTTTCTGAGAAACTTCTTTGTGTTCTGTGAAATCATCTCACAGAATTACAGCTTTCCCCTCAAGAAGTCTTTCGCTAAGACAGTTCTTGTGGAAATGGCAAAGTGGTATTTGGAAGCCCTTACAGGGCTATGGTGAAAAAGGAAATATCGTCAGATTAAATTTGGAAAGAAGCTTTCTGAGAAACTGCTTAGTGTTCTGTTAGTTCTTCTCACAGAGTTACAACTGTATTTCGTGGATCTCTTTGCTAGCCTTATTTCTGTGTAATCTGAGAACAGATATTTCGGATCCCTTTGAAGACTATAGGGCCAAAGGAAATATCCTCCGATAACAAAGAGAAAGACGCTTTCTGAGAAACTTCTTTGTGTTCTCTGAAATCAACTCACAGAGTTACAGCTTTCCCCTCAAGAAGCCTTTCGCTAAGACAGTTCTTGTGGAATTGGCAAAGTGATGTTTGGAAGCCCATAGAGGGCTATGGTGAAAAAGGAAATATCCTCAGATGAAATCTGGAAAGAAGCTTTCTGAGAAACTGCTTAGTGTTCTGTTAATTCATCTCACTGAGTTACATTGGTATTTCGTGGATCTCTTTGGTAGCCTTATTTCTGTGGAATCTGAGAACAGATATTTCGGATCCGTTTGAAGACTATAGGGCCAAGGGAAATATCCTCCGATAACAAAGAGAAAGAAGCTTTCTGAGAAACTTCTTTGTGCTCTGTGAAATCATCTCACAGAGTTACAGCTTTCGCCTCCAGAAGCCTTTTGCTAAGACAGTTCTTGTGGAAATGGCAAAGTGATATTTCGAAGGCCATAAAGGGCTACGGTGAAAAAGGAAATATCCTCAGATGAAATCTGGAAAGAAGCTTTCTGAGAAACTGCTTAGTGTTCTGTTAATTCATCTCACAGTGTTACATCTGTATTTCGTGGATCTCTTTGCTAGCCTTATTTCTGTGGAATCTGTAACAGATATTTCGGATCCCTTTGAAGATTATAGGGCCAAAGGAAATATCCTCCGGTAACAAAGAGAAAGAAGCTTTCTGAGAAACTTCTTTGTGTTCTGTGAAATCATCTCACAGAGTTACAGCTTTCCCCTCAGGAAGCCTTTCGCTAAGACAGTTCTTGTGGAATTGGCAAAGTGATATTTGGAAGCCCTTAGACGTCTATGGTGAAAAAGGAAATATCCTCAGATGAAATCTGGAAAGAAGATTTCTGAGAAACTGCTTAGTGTTCTGTTAATTCATTTCACAGAGTTACATCTGTATTTCGTGGATTTCTTTGCCAGCCTTATTTCTCTGGAATCTGAGAACAGATATTTCGGATCCCTTTGAAGACTATAGGGCCAAAGGAAATACCCTCCGATAGCAAAGAGAAAGAAACTTTCTGAGAAACTTCTTTGTATTCTGTGAAATCATCTCACAGAGTTACAGCTTTCACCTCAAGAAGCCTTTCGCTAAGACAGTTCTTGTGGAATTGGCAAAGTGATATTTGGAAGCCAATAGAGGTCTATGGTGAAAAAGGAAATATCCTCAGATGAAATCTGGAAAGAAGCATTATGAGAAACTGCTCTGTGATATATGAATTCCACTCACAGAGTTACATCTGTATTTCGTGGATCTCTTTGCTAGCCTTATTTCAGTGGAATCTGAGAACAGATATTTCGGATCCTTTTGAAGACTATAGTTCCAAAGGAAATATCCTCCGATAACAAAGAGAAAGAAGCTTTCTGAGAAACTTCTTTGTGTTCTGTGAAATCATCTCACAGAGTTACAGCTTTCTCCTAAAGAAGCCTTTCGCTAAGACAGTTCATGTGGAAATGGCAAAGTGCTATTTGGAAGCCATAGAGGGCTACGGTGAAAATGGAAATATCCTCAGATGAAATCTGGAAAGAAGCTTTCTGAGAAACTGCTTAGTGTTCTGTTAATTCATCTCACAGAGTTACATCTGTAGTTCGTGGATCTCTTTGCTAGCCTTATTTCTGTGGAATCTGAGAACAGATATTTCGGATCCCTTTGAAGACTATAGGGCCAAAGGAAATATCCTCCGATAACAAAGAGAAGGAAGCTTTCTGAGAAACTTCTTTGTGTTCTGTGAAATCATCTCACAGAATTACAGCTTTCCCCTCAAGAAGTCTTTCGCTAAGACAGTTCTTGTGGAAATGGCAAAGTGGTATTTGGAAGCCCTTACAGGGCTATGGTGAAAAAGGAAATATCGTCAGATTAAATTTGGAAAGAAGCTTTCTGAGAAACTGCTTAGTGTTCTGTTAGTTCTTCTCACAGAGTTAAACTGTATTTCGTGGATCTCTTTGCTAGCCTTATTTCTGTGTAATCTGAGAACAGATATTTCGGATCCCTTTGAAGACTATAGGGCCAAAGGAAATATCCTCCTATAACAAAGAGAAAGACGCTTTCTGAGAAACTTCTTTGTGTTCTCTGAAATCAACTCACAGAGTTACAGCTTTCCCCTCAAGAAGCCTTTCGCTAAGACAGTTCTTGTGGAATTGACAAAGTGATATTTGGAAGCCCATAGAGGGCTATGGTGAAAAACGAAATATCCTCAGATGAAATCTGGAAAGAAGATTTCTGAGAAACTGCTTAGTGTTCTGTTAATTCATTTCACAGAGTTACATCTGTATTTCGTGGATCTCTTTGCTAGCCTTATTTCTCTGGAATCTGAGAACAGATATTTCGGATCCCTTTGAAGACTATAGGGCCAAAGGAAATATCCTCCGATAACAAAGAGAAAGAAACTTTCTGAGAAACTTCTTTGTATTCTGTGAAATCATCTCACAGAAGTACAGCTTTCACCTCAAGAAGCCTTTCGCTAAGACAGTTCTTGTGGAATTGGCAAAGTGATATTTGAAGCCCATAGAGGGCTATAGTGAAAATGGAAATATCCTCAGATGAAATGTGGAAAGAAGCTTTCTGAGAAACTGCCTAGTGTTCTGTTAATTCATCTCACAGAGTTACATCTCTATTTCGTGGATCTCTTTGCTAGCCTTATTTCTGTGGATTCTGAGAACAGATGTTTCGGATCCCTTTGAAGACTATAGGGCCAAAGGAAATATCTTCCGATAACAAAGAGAAAGAAGCTTTCTGAGAAACTTCTTTGTGTTCTGTGAAATCATCTCACAGAGTTACAGCTTTCCCCTCAAGAAGGCTTTCGCTAAGACAGTTCTTGTGGAATTGGCAAAGTGATATTTGGAAGCCCATAGAGGGCTATGGTGAAAAAGGAAATATCCTCAGATGAAATCTGGAAAGAAGCTTTCTGAGAAACTGCTTAGTGTTCTGTTAATTCATCTGACAGAGTTACATCTGTATTTCGTGGATCTCTTTGCCAGCCTTATTTCTCTGGAATCTGAGACCAGATATTTCGGATCCCTTTGAAGACTGAAGGGCCAAAGGAAATATCCTCCGATAACAAAGAGAAAGAAGCTTTCTGAGAAACTTCTTTGTGTTCTGTGAAATCATCTCACAGAGTTACAGCTTTCCCATCAAGAAGCCTTTCGCTAAGACAGTTCTTTTGGAATTGGAAAAGTGATATTTGGAAGCCCATAGAGGGCTATGGTGAAAAAGGAAATATCCTCAGATGAAATTTGGAAAGAAGCTTTCTGAGAAACTGCTTAGTGTTCTGTTAATTCATCTCACAGAGTTACATCTGTATTTCGTGGATCTCTCCGCTAGATTTATTTCTGTGGAAACTGAGAACAGATATTTCGGATCCCTTTGAAGACTATTGGGCCAAAGGAAATATCCTCCGATAACAAAGAGAAAGAAGCTTTCTGAGAAATTTCTATGTGTTCTGTGAAATCATCTCAGAGACGTACAGCTTTCCCCTCAAGAAGCCTTTCGCTAAGACAGTTCTTGTGGAATTGGCAAAGTGATATTTGGAAGCCCATAGGGGGCTATTTTGAAAATGGAAATATCCTCAGATGAAATCTGGAAAGAAGCTTTCTGAGAAACTGCTTAGTGTTCTGTTAATTCATCTCACAGAGTTACATCTGTATTTCGTGGATCTCTTTGCTAGCCTTATTTCTGTGGCATCTGAGAACAGATATTTCGGATCCCTTTGAAGACTATAGGGCCATAGGAAATATCCTCCGATAACAAAGAGAAAGAAGCTTTCTGAGAAACTTCTTTGTGTTCTGTGAAATCATCTCACAGAGTTACAGCTTTTCCCTCAAGAAGCCTTTCACTAAGACAGTTCTTGTTGAATTGGCAAAGTGATATTTGGAAGCCCATAGAGGGCTATGGTGAAAATTGAAATATCCTCAGATGAAATCTGGAAAGAAGCTTTCTGAGAAACTGCTTAGTGTTCTGTTAATTCATCTCACAGAGATACATCTGTAGTTTTTGGATCTCTTTGCTAGCCTTATTTCAGTGGAATCTGAGAACAGATATTTCGGATCCCTTTGAAGACTACAGGGCCAAAGGAAATATCCTCCGATAACAAAGAGAAAGAAGCTTTCTGAGAAACTTCTTTGTGTTCTGTGAAATCATCTCACAAAGTTACTGCTTTCCCCTAAAGAAGCCTTTCGCTAAGACAGTTCTTGTGGAATTGGCAAAGTGATATTTGGAAGCCCATAGAGGGCTATTGTGAAAATAGAAATATCCTCAGATGAAATCTGGAAAGAAGCTTTCTGAGAAACTGCTTAGTGTTCGGTTAATTCATCTGACAGAGTTACATCTGTAATTCGTGGATCTCTTTGCTAGCCTTATTTCTGTGGAATCTGAGAACAGATATTTCGGATCCCTTTGAAGACTATAGGGCCAAAGGAAATATCCTCCGATAACAAAGAGAAAGAAGCTTTCTGAGAAACTTCTTTGTGTTCTGTGAAACCATCCCACAGAGTTACAGCTTTCCCCTCAAGAAGCCTTTCACAAAGACAGTTCTTGTGGAATTGGGAAAGTGATATTTGGAAGCCCATAGAGGGCTATGTTGAAAAAGGAAATATCCTCAGATGAAATCTGGAAAGAAGCTTTCTGCTAAACTGCTTAGTGTTCTGTTAATTCATCTCACAGAGTTACATCTGTATTTCGTGGATCTCTTTGCTAGCCTTATTTCTGTGGAATCTGAGAACAGATATTTCGGATCCCTTTGAAGACTATAGGGCCAAAGGAAATATCCTCAGATAACAAAGAGAAAGAAGCTTTCTGAGAAACCTCTTTGTGTTCTGTGAAATCATCTCACAGAGTTACAGCTTTCCCCTCAAGAAGCCTTTCGCTAAGACAGTTCTTGTGGAATTGGCAAAGTGATGTTTGGAAGCCCATAGAGGGCTATGGTGAAAAAGGAAATATCCTCAGATGAAATCTGGAAAGAAGCTTTCTGAGAAACTGCTTAGTTTTCTGTTAATTCATCTCACAGAGTTACATTGGTATTTCGTGGATCTCTTTGCTAGCCTTATTTCTGTGGAATCTGAGAACAGATATTTCGGATCCCTTTGAAGACTATAGGGCCAAGGGAAATATCCTCCGATAACAAAGAGAAAGAAGCTTTCTGAGAAACTTCTTTGTGCTCTGTGAAATCATCTCACAGAGTTACAGCTTTCGCCTCCAGAAGCCTTTTGCTAAGACAGTTCTTGTGGAAATGGCAAAGTGATATTTCGAAGGCCATAAAGGGCTACGGTGAAAAAGGAAATATCCTCAGATGAAATCTGTACAGAAGCTTTCTGAGAAACTGCTTAGTGTTCTGTTAATTCATCTCACAGTGTTACATCTGTATTTCGTGGATCTCTTTGCTAGCCTTATTTCTGTGGAATCTGTAACAGATATTTCGGATCCCTTTGAAGATTATAGGGCCAAAGGAAATATCCTCCGGTAAAAAAGAGAAAGAAGCTTTCTGAGAAACTTCTTTGTGTTCTGTGAAATCATCTCACAGAGTTACAGCTTTCCCCTCAGGAAGCCTTTCGCTAAGACAGTTCTTGTGGAATTGGCAAAGTGATATTTGGAAGCCCTTAGACGTCTATGGTGAAAAAGGAAATATCCTCAGATGAAATCTGGAAAGAAGATTTCTGAGAAACTGCTTAGTGTTCTGTTAATTCATCTCACAGAGTTACATCTGTATTTCGTGGATTTCTTTGCCAGCCTTATTTCTCTGGAATCTGAGAACAGATATTTCAGATCCCTTTGAAGACTATAGGGCCAAAGGAAATATCCTCCGATAGCAAAGAGAAAGAAACTTTCTGAGAAACTTCTTTGTATTCTGTGAAATCATCTCACAGAGTTACAGCTTTCACCTCAAGAAGCCTTTCGCTAAGACAGTTCTTGTGGAATTGGCAAAGTGATATTTGGAAGCCAATAGAGGGCTATGGTGAAAAAGGAAATATCCTCAGATGAAATCTGGAAAGAAGCATTATGAGAAACTGCCCTTTGATATATGACTTCCACTCACAGAGTTACATCTGTATTTCGTGGATCTCTTTGCTAGCCTTATTTCAGTGGAATCTGAGAACAGATATTTCGGATCCTTTTGAAGACTATAGGGCCAAAGGAAATATCCTCCGATAACAAAGAGAAAGAAGCTTTCTGAGAAACTTCTTTGTGTTCTGTGAAATCATCTCACAGAGTTACAGCTTTCCCCTCAAGAAGCCTTTCGCTAAGACAGTTCTTGTGGAAATGGCAAAGTGCTATTTGGAAGCCATAGAGGGCTACGGTGAAAATGGAAATATCCTCAGATGAAATCTGGAAAGAAGCTTTCTGAGAAACTGCTTAGGGTTCTGTTAATTCATCTCACAGAGTTACATCTGTATTTCGTGGATCTCTTTGCTAGCCTTATTTCTGTGGAATCTGAGAACAGATATTTCGGATCCCTTTGAAGACTATAGGGCCAAAGGAAATATCCTCCGATAACAAAGAGAAGGAAGCTTTCTGAGAAACTTCTTTGTGTTCTGTGAAATCATCTCACAGAATTACAGCTTTCCCCTCAAGAAGTATTTCGCTAAGACAGTTCTTGTGGAAATGGCAATGTGGTATTTGGAAGCCCTTACAGGGCTATGGTGAAAAAGGAAATATCGTCAGATTAAATTTGGAAAGAAGCTTTCTGAGAAACTGCTTAGTGTTCTGTTAGTTCTTCTCACAGAGTTACAACTGTATTTCGTGGATCTCTTTGCTAGCCTTATTTCTGTGTAATCTGAGAACAGATATTTCGGATCCCTTTGAAGACTATAGGGCCAAAGGAAATATCCTCCTATAACAAAGAGAAAGACGCTTTCTGAGAAACTTCTTTGTGTTCTGTGAAATCAACTCACAGAGTTACAGCTTTCCCCTCAAGAAGCCTTTCGCTAAGACAGTTCTTGTGGAATTGACAAAGTGATATTTGGAAGCCCATAGAGGGCTATGGTGAAAAAGGAAATATCCTCAGATGAAATCTGGAAAGAAGATTTCTGAGAAACTGCTTAGTGTTCTGATAATTCATTTCACAGAGTTACATCTGTATTTCGTGGATCTCTTTGCCAGCCTTATTACTCTGGAATCTGAGAACAGATATTTCGGATCCCTTTGAAGACTATAGGGCCAAAGGAAATATCCTCCGATAACAAAGAGAAAGAAACTTTCTGAGAAACTTCTTTGTATTCTGTGAAATCATCTCACAGAAGTACAGCTTTCACCACAAGAAGCCTTTCGCTAAGACAGTTCTTGTGGAATTGGCAAAGTGATATTTGAAGCCCATAGAGGGCTATGGTGAAAATGGAAATATCCTCAGATGAAATGTGGAAAGAAGATTTCTGAGAAACTGCTTAGTGTTCTGTTAATTCATCTCACAGAGTTACATCTGTATTTCGTGGATCTCTTTGCTAGCCTTATTTCTGTGGAATCTGAGAACAGATGTTTCGGATCCCTTTGAAGACTATAGGGCCAAACGAAATATCTTCCGATAACAAAGAGAAAGAAGCTTTCTGAGAAACTTCTTTGTGTTCTGTGAAATCATCTCACAGAGTTACAGCTTTCCCCTCAAGAAGGCTTTCGCTAAGACAGTTCTTGTGGAATTGGCAAAGTGATATTTGGAAGCCCATAGAGGGCTATGGTGAAAAAGGAAATATCCTCAGATGAAATCTGGAAAGAAGCTTTCTGAGAAACTGCTTAGTGTTCTGTTAATTCATCTGACAGAGTTACATCTGTATTTCGTGGATCTCTTTGCCAGCCTTATTTCTCTGGAATCTGAGACCAGATATTTCGGATCCCTTTGAAGACTGTAGGGCCAAAGGAAGTATCCTCCGATAACAAAGAGAAAGAAGCTTTCTGAGAAACTTCTTTGTGTTCTGTGAAATCATCTCACAGACGTACAGCTTTCCCCTCAAGAAGCCTTTCGCTAAGACAGTTCTTGTGGAATTGGCAAAGTGATATTTGGAAGCCCATAGAGGGCTATTTTGAAAATGGAAATATCCTCAGATGAAATCTGGAAAGAAGCTTTCTGAGAAACTGCTTAGTGTTCTGTTAATTCATCTCACAGAGTTACATCTGTATTTCGTGGATCTCTTTGCTAGCCTTATTTCTGTGGAATCTGAGAACAGATATTTCGGATCCGTTTGAAGACTATAGGGCCAAGGGAACTATCCTCCGATAACAAAGAGAAAGAAGCTTTCTGAGAAACTTCTTTGTGCTCTGTGAAATCATCTCACAGAGTTACAGCTTTCGCCTCCAGAAGCCTTTTGCTAAGACAGTTCTTGTGGAAATGGCAAAGTGATATTTCGAAGGCCATAAAGGGCTACGGTGAAAAAGGAAATATCCTCAGATGAAATCTGGAAAGAAGCTTTCTGAGAAACTGCTTAGTGTTCTGTTAATTCATCTCACAGTGTTACCTCTGTATTTCGTGGATCTCTTTGCTAGCCTTATTTCTGTGGAATCTGTAACAGATATTTCGGATCCCTTTGAAGATTATAGGGCCAAAGGAAATATCCTCCGGTAACAAAGAGAAAGAAGCTTTCTGAGAAACTTCTTTGTGTTCTGTGAAATCATCTCACAGAGTTACAGCTTTCCCCTCAGGAAGCCTTTCGCTAAGACAGTTCTTGTGGAATTGGCAAAGTGATATTTGAAGCCCATAGAGGGCTATGGTGAAAATGGAAATATCCTCAGATGAAATGTGGAAAGAAGCTTTCTGAGAAACTGCTTAGTGTTCTGTTAATTCATCTGACAGAGTTACATCTGTATTTCGTGGATCTCTTTGCTAGCCTTATTTCTGTGGAATCTGAGAACAGATGTTTCGGATCCCTTTGAATACTATAGGGCCAAAGGAAATATCTTCCGATAACAAAGAGAAAGAAGCTTTCTGAGAAACTTCTTTGTGTTCTGTGAAATCATCTCACAGAGTTACAGCTTTCCCCTCAAGAAGGCTTTCGCTAAGACAGTTCTTGTGGAATTGGCAAAGCGATATTTGGAAGCCCATAGAGGGCTAAGGTGAAAAAGGAAATATCCTCAGATGAAATCTGGAAAGAAGCTTTCTGAGAAACTGCTTAGTGTTCTGTTAATTCATCTGACAGAGTTACATCTGTATTTCGTGGATCTCTTTGCCAGCCTTATTTCTCTGGAATATGAGACCAGATATTTCGATCCCTTTGAAGACTGTAGGGCCAAAGGAAATATCCTCCGATAACAAAGAGAAAGAAGCTTTCTGAGAAACTTCTTTGTGTTCTGTGAAATCATCTCACAGAGTTACAGCTTTCCCATCAAGAAGCCTTTCGCTAAGACAGTTTTTGTCGAAATGGCAAAGTGGTATTTGGAAGCCCTTACAGGGCTATGGTGAAAAAGGAAATATCGTCAGATTAAATTTGGAAAGAAGCTTTCTGAGAAACTGCTTAGTGTTCTGTTAATTCATCTCACAGAGTTACATCTGTATTGCGTGGATCTCTTTGCCAGCCTTATTTCTCTGGAATCGGAGAACAGATATTTCGGATCCCTTTGAAGACTATAGGGCCAAAGGAAATATCCTCCGATAACAAAGAGAAGGAAGCATTCTGAGAAACTTCTTTGTGTTCTGTGAAATCATCTCACAGAAGTACAGCATTCACCTCAAGAAGTCTTTCGCTAAGACAGTTCTTGTGGAAATGGCAAAGTGGTATTTGGAAGGCGTAGAGGGCTATGGTGAAAATGGAAATATCCTCAGATGAAATCTTTAAAGAAGCTTTCTGAGAAACTGCTTAGTGTTCTGTTAATTCATCTCACAGAGTTACATCTGTAGTTCGTGGATCTCTTTGCTAGCCTTATTTCTGTGGAATCTGAGAACAGATATTTCGGATCCCTTTGAAGACTATAGGGCCAAAGGAAATATCCTCCGATAACAAAGAGAAAGAAGCTTTCTGAGAAACTTCTTTGTGTTCTGTGAAATCAACTCACAGAGTTACAGCTTTCCCCTCAAGAAGCCTTTCGCTAACACAGTTCTTGTGGAATTGACAAAGTGATATTTGGAAGCCCATAGAGGGCTATGGTGAAAAAGGAAATATCCTCAGATGAAATCTGGAAAGAAGCTTTCTGAGAAACTGCTTAGTGTTCTGTTAATTCATCTGACAGAGTTACATCTGTATTTCGTGGATCTCTTTGCCAGCCTTATTTCTCTAGAATGTGAGACCAGATATTTCGGATCCCTTTGAAGACTATAGGGCCAAAGGAAATATCCTCCGATAACAAAGAGAAAGAAGCTTTCTGAGAAACTTCTTTGTGTTCTGTGAAATCATCTCACAGAGTTACAGCTTTCCCATCAAGAAGCCTTTCGCTAAGACAGTTCTTTTGGAATTGGAAAAGTAATATTTGGAAGCCCTTAGAGGGCTATGGTGAAAAAGGAAATATCCTCAGATGAAATTTGGAAAGAAGCTTTCTGAGAAACTGCTTAGTGTTCTGTTAATTCATCTCACAGAGTTACATCTGTATTTCCTGGATCTCTTCGCTAGCCTTATTTCTGTGGAAACTGAGAACAGATATTTCGGATCCCTTTGAAGACTATAGGGCCAAAGGAAATATCCTCCGATAACAAAGAGAAAGAAGCTTTCTGAGAAATTTTTTGTGTTCTGTGAAATCATCTCACAGACGTACAGCTTTCCCCTCAAGAAGCCTTTCGCTAAGACAGTTCTTGTGGAATTGGCAAAGTGATATTTGGAAGCCCATAGAGGGCTATTTTGAAAATGGAAATATCCTCAGATGAAATCTGGAAAGAAGCTTTCTGAGGAACTGCTTAGTGTTCTGTTAATTCATCTCACAGAGTTACATCTGTAGTTCGTGGATCTCTTTGCTAGCCTTATTTCTGTGGAATCTGAGAACAGATATTTCGGATCCCTTTGAAGACTATAGGGCCAAAGGAAATATCCTCCGATAACAAAGAGAAGGAAGCTTTCTGAGAAACTTCTTTGTGTTCTGTGAAATCATCTCACAGAATTACAGCTTTCCCCTCAAGAAGTCTTTCGCTAAGACAGTTCTTGTGGAAATGGCAAAGTGGTATTTGGAAGGCGTAGAGGGCTATGGTGAAAATGGAAATATCCTCAGATGAAATCTTTAAAGAAGCTTTCTGAGAAACTGCTTAGTGTTCTGTTAATTCATCTCACAGAGTTACATCTGTAGTTCGTGGATCTCTTTGCTAGCCTTATTTCTGTGGAATCTGAGAACAGATGTTTCGGATCCCTTTGAAGACTATAGGGCCAAAGGAAATATCGTCCGATAACAAAGAGAAAGAAGCTTTCTGAGAAACTTCTTTGTGTTCTGTGAAATCATCTCACAGAGTTACAGCTTTCCCCTCAAGAAGGCTTTCGCTAAGACAGTTCTTGTGGAATTGGCAAAGTGATATTTGGAAGCCCATAGAGGGCTATGGTGAAAAAGGAAATATCCTCAGATGAAATCTGGAAAGAAGCTTTCTGAGAAACTGCTTAGTGTTCTGTTAATTCATCTGACAGAGTTACATCTGTATTTCGTGGATCTCTTTGCCAGCCTTATTTCTCTGGAATCTGAGACCAGATATTTCGGATCCCTTTGAAGACTGTAGGGCCAAAGGAAATATCCTCCGATAACAAAGAGAAAGAAGCTTTCTGAGAAACTTCTTTGTGTTCTGGAAATCATCACACAGAGTTACAGCTTTCCCATCAAGAAGCCTTTCACTAAGACAGTTCTTTTGGAATTGGAAAAGTGATATTTGGAAGCCCATAGAGGGCTATGGTGAAAAAGGAAATATCCTCAGATGAAATTTGGAAAGAAGCTTTCTGAGAAACTGCTTAGTGTTCTGTTAATTCATCTCACAGAGTTACATCTGTATTTCGTGGATCTCTCCGCTAGACTCATTTCTGTGGAAACTGAGAACAGATATTTCGGATCCCTTTGAAGACTATAGGGCCAAAGGAAATATCCTCCGATAACAAAGAGAAAGAAGCTTTCTGAGAAATTTCTTTGTGTTCTGTGAAATCATCTCACAGACGTACAGCTTTCCCCTCAAGAAGCCTTTCGCTAAGACAGTTCTTCTGGAATTGGCAAAGTGATATTTGGAAGCCCATAGAGGGCTATTTTGAAAATGGAAATATCCTCAGATGAAATCTGGAAAGAAGCTTTCTGAGAAACTGCTTAGTGTTCTGTTAATTCATCTCACAGAGTTACATCTGTATTTCGTGGATCTCTTTGCTAGCCTTATATCTGTGGAATCTGAGAACAGATATTTCGGATCCCTTTGAAGACTATAGGGCCAAAGGAAATATCCTCCGATAACAAAGAGAAGGAAGCTTTCTGAGAAACTTCTTTGTGTTCTGTGAAATCATCTCACAGAATTACAGCTTTCCCCTCAAGAAGTCTTTCGCTAAGACAGATCTTGTGGAAAAGGCAAAGTGGTATTTGGAAGGCGTAGAGGGCTATGGTGAAAATGGAAATATCCTCAGATGAAATCTTTAAAGAACCTTTCTGAGAAACTGCTTAGTGTTCTGTTAATTCATCTCACAGAGTTACATCTGTAGTTCGTGGATCTCTTTGCTAGCCTTATTTCTGTGGAATCTGAGAACAGATATTTCGGATCCCTTTGAAGACTATAGGCCCAAAGGAAATATCCTCCGATAACAAAGAGAAAGAAGCTTTCTGAGAAACTTCTTTGTGTTCTGTGAAATCAACTCACAGAGTTACAGCTTTCCCCTCAAGAAGCCTTTCGCTAAGACAGTTCTTGTGGAATTGACAAAGTGATATTTAGAAGCCCATAGAGGGCTATGGTGAAAAAGGAAATATCCTCAGATGAAATCTGGAAAGAAGCTTTCTGAGAAACTGCTTAGTGTTCTGTTAATTCATCTCACAGTGTTACATCTGTATTTCGTGGATCTCTTTGCCAGCCTTATTTCTCTGGAATCTGAGAACAGATATTTCGGATCCCTTTGAAGACTATAGGGCCAAAGGAAATATCCTCCGATAACAAAGAGAAGGAAGCTTTCTGAGAAACTTCTTTGTGTTCTGTGAAATCATCTCACAGAATTACAGCTTTCCCCTCAAGAAGTCTTTCGCTAAGACAGTTCTTGTCGAAATGGCAAAGTGGTATTTGGAAGCCCTTACAGGGCTATGGCGAAAAAGGAAATATCGTCAGATTTAATTTGGAAAGAAGCTTTCTGAGAAACTGCTTAGTGTTCTGTTAGTTCTTCTCACAGAGTTACAACTGTATTTCGTGGATCTCTTTGCTAGCCTTATTTCTGGTTATCTGAGAACAGATATTTCGGATCCCTTTGAAGACTATAGGGCCAAAGGAAATATCCTCCTATAACAAAGAGAAAGACGCTTTCTGAGAAACTTCTTTGTGTTCTGTGAAATCAACTCACAGAGTTACAGCTTTCCCCTCAAGAAGCCTTTCGCTAAGACAGTTCTTGTGGAATTGACAAAGTGATATTTGGAAGCCCATAGAGGGCTATGGTGAAAAAGGAAATATCCTCAGATGAAATCTGGAAAGAAGATTTCTGAGAAACTGCTTAGTGTTCTGTTAATTCATTTCACAGAGTTACATCTGTATTTCGTGGATCTCTTTGCCAGCCTTATTTCTCTTGAATCTGAGAACAGATATTTCTGATCCCTTTGAAGACTATAGGGCCAAAGGAAATATCCTCCGATAACAAAGAGAAAGAAACTTTCTGAGAAACTTCTTTGTATTCTGTGAAATCATCTCACAGAAGTACAGCTTTCCCCTCAAGAAGCCTTTCGCTAAGACAGTTCTTGTGGAATTTTCAAAGTGATATTTGAAGCCCATAGAGGGCTATGGTGAAAATGGAAATATCCTCAGATGAAATGTGGAAAGAAGCTTTCTGAGAAACTGCTTAGTGTTCTGTTAATTCATCTCACAGAGTTACATCTGTATTTCGTGGATCTCTTTGCTAGCCTTATTTCTGTGAAATCTGAGAACAGATGTTTCGGATCCCTTTGAAGACTATAGGGCCAAAGGAAATATCTTCCGATAACAAAGAGAAAGAAGCTTTCTGAGAAACTTCTTTGTGTTCTGTGAAATCATCTCACAGAGTTACAGCTTTCCCCTCAAGAAGGTTTTCGCTAAGACAGTTCTTGTGGAATTGGCAAAGTGATATTTGGAAGCCCATAGAGGGCTGTGGTGAAAAAGGAAATTTCCTCAGATGAAATCTGGAAAGAAGCTTTCTGAGAAACTGCTTAGTGTTCTGTTAATTCATCTCACAGAGTTACATCTGTATTTCGTGGATCTCTTTGCCAGACTTATTTCTCTGGAATCTGAGACCAGATATTTCGGATCCCTTTGAAGACTGTAGGGCCAAAGGAAATATCCTCCGATAACAAAGAGAAAGAAGCTTTCTGAGAAACTTCTTTGTGTTCTGTGAAATCATCTCACAGATTTACAGCTTTCCCCTCAAGAAGCCTTTCGCTAAGACAGTTCTTGTGGAATTGGCAAAGTGATATTTGGAAGGCCATAGAGGGCTATGGTGAAAAAGGAAATATCCTCAGATGAAATCTGGAAAGAAGCTTTCTGAGAAACTGCTTAGTTTTCTGTTAATTCATCTCACAGAGTTACATCTGAAGTTCGTGGATCTCTTTGCTAGCCTTATTTCTGTGGAATCTGAGAACAGATATTTCGGATCCCTTTGAAGACTATAGGGCCAAAGGAAATATCCTCCGATAACAAAGAGAAGGAAGCTTTCTGAGAAACTTCTTTGTGTTCTGTGAAATCATCTCACTGAATTACAGCTTTCCCCTCAAGAAGTCTTTCGCTAAGACAGTTCTTGTGGAAATGGCAAAGTGGTATTTGGAAGCCCTTACAGGGCTATGGTGAAAAAGGAAATATCGTCAGATTAAATTTGGAAAGAAGCTTTCTGAGAAACTGCTTAGTGTTCTGTTAGTTCTTCTCACAGAGTTACAACTGTATTTCGTGGATCTCTTTGCTAGCCTTATTTCTGTGTAATCTGAGAACAGATATTTCGGATCCCTTTGAAGACTATAGAGCCAAAGGAAATATCCTCCTATAACAAAGAGAGAGACGCTTTCTGAGAAACTTCTTTGTGTTCTGTGAAATCAACTCACAGAGTTACAGCTTTCCCCTCAAGAAGCCTTTCGCTAAGACAGTTCTTGTGGAATTGACAAAGTGATATTTGGAAGCCCATAGAGGGCTATGGTGAAAAAGGAAATATCCTCAGATGAAATCTGGAAAGAAGATTTCTGAGAAACTGCTTAGTGTTCTGTTAATTCATTTCACAGAGTTACATCTGTATTTCGTGGATCTCTTTGCCAGCCTTATTTCTCTGGAATCTGAGAACAGATATTTCGGATCCCTTTGAAGACTATAGGGCCAAAGGAAATATCCTCCGATAACAAAGAGAAAGAAACTTTCTGAGAAACTTCTTTGTATTCTGTGAAATCATCTCACAGAAGTACAGCTTTCCCCTCAAGAAGCCTTTCACTAAGACACTTCTTGTGGAATTGGCAAAGTGATATTTGGAAGCCCTTACAGGGCTATGGTGAAACAGGAAATATCGTCAGATTAAATCTGGAAAGAAGCTTTCTGAGAAACTGCTTAGTGTTCTGTTAGTTCTTCTCACAGAGTTACAACTGTATTTCGTGGATCTCTTTGCTAGCCTTATTTCTGTGGAATCTGAGAACAGATATTTCGGATCCCTTTGAAGACTATAGGGCCAAAGTAAATATCCTCCGATAACAAAGAGAAAGAAGCTTTCTGAGAAACTTCTTTGTGTTCTGTGAAATCAACTCACAGAGTTACAGCTTTCCCCTCAAGAAGCCTTTCTCTAAGACAGTTCTTGTGGAATTGACAAAGTGATATTTGGAAGCCCATAGAGGGCTATGGTGAAAAAGGAAATATCCTCAGATGAAATCTGGAAAGAAGCTTTCTGAGAAACTGCTTAGTGTTCTGTTAATTCATCTCACAGAGTTACATCTGTAGTTCGTGGATCTCTTTGCTAGCCTTATTTCTGTGGAATCTGAGAACAGATATTTCGGATCCCTTTGAAGACTATAGGGCCAAAGGAAATATCCTCCGATAACAAAGAGAAATAAGCTTTCTGAGAAACTTCTTTGTGTTCTGTGAAATCATCTCACAGAGTTACAGCATTCCCCTCAAGAAGCCTTTCACTAAGACAGTTCTTGTGGAATTGGGAAAGTGATATTTGGAAACCCAAAGAGGGCTATGTTGAAAAAGGAAATATCCTCAGATGAAATCTGGAAAGAAGCTTTCTGCTAAACTGCTTAGTGTTCTGTTAATTCATCTCACAGAGTTACATCTGTATTTCGTGGATCTCTTTGCTAGCCTTATTTCTGTGGAATCTGAGAACAGATATTTCCGATCCCTTTGAAGACTATAGGGCCAAAGGAAATATCCTCAGATAACAAAGAGAAAGAAGCTTTCTGAGAAACTTCTTTGTGTTCTGTGAAATCATCTCACCGATTACAGCTTTCCCCTCAAGAAGCCTTTCGCTAAGACAGTTCTTGTGGAATTGGCAAAGTGATGTTTGGAAGCCCATAGAGGGCTATGGTGAAAAAGGAAATATCCTCAGATGAAATCTGGAAAGAAGATTTCTGAGAAACTGCTTAGTGTTCTGTTAATTCATCTCACAGAGTTACATCTGTATTTCGTGGATTTCTTTGCCAGCCTTATTTCTCTGGAATCTGAGAACAGATATTTCGGATCCCTTTGAAGACTATAGGGCCAAAGGAAATATCCTCCGATAGCAAAGAGAAAGAAACTTTCTGAGAAACTTCTTTGTAATCTGTGAAATCATCTCACAGAGTTACAGCTTTCACCTCAAGAAGCCTTTCGCTAAGACAGTTCTTGTGGAATTGGCAAAGTGATATTTGGAAGCCAATAGAGGGCTATGGTGAAAAAGGAAATATCCTCAGATGAAATCTGGAAAGAAGCATTATGAGAAACTGCTCTGTGATATATGACTTCCACTCACAGAGTTACATCTGTATTTCGTGGATCTCTTTGCTAGCCTTATTTCAGTGGAATCTGAGAACAGATATTTCGGATCCTTTTGAAGACTATAGGGCCAAAGGAAATATCCTCCGATAACAAAGAGAAAGAAGCTTTCTGAG
Organism: Macaca mulatta; assembly: GCF_049350105.2. Classification (NCBI taxonomy): domain Eukaryota; kingdom Metazoa; phylum Chordata; class Mammalia; order Primates; family Cercopithecidae; genus Macaca; species Macaca mulatta. The sequence continues at coordinate 36,365,147 of NC_133418.1, forward strand.
AAACTTCTTTGTGTTCTGTGAAGTCATCTCACAGAGTTACAGCTTTCCGCTCAAGAAGCCTTTCGCTAAGACAGTTCATGTGGAAATGGCAAAGTGCTATTTGGAAGCCCATAGAGGGCTATGGTGAAAAAGGGAATATCCTCACATGAAATCTGGAAAGAAGCTTTCTGAGAAACTGCTTAGTGTTCTGTTAATTCATCTCAGAGAATTACATCTGTATTTCGTGGATCTCTTTGTTAGCCTTATTTCTGTGGAATCTGAGACCAGATATTTCGGATCCCTTTGAAGACTATAGGGCCAAAGGAAATATCCTCCGATAACAAAGAGAAAGAAGCTTTCGGAGAAACCTCTTTGTGTTCTGTGAAATCATCTCACAGAGTTACAGCTTTCCCCTCAAGAAGCCTTTCGCTAAGACAGTTCTTGCGGAATTGGAAAAGTGATATTTGGAAGCCCATAGAGGGCTATGGTGAAAAAGGAAATATCCTCAGATGAAATCTGGAAAGAAGCTTTCTGAGAAACTGCTTAGTGTTCTGTTAATTCTTCTCTCAGGGTTACATCTGTATTTCGTGGATCTCCTTGCTAGCCTTATTTCTGTGGAATCAGAACAGATATTTCGAATCCCTTGGAAGACTATAGGGCCAAAGGAAATATCCTCCGATAACAAAGAGAAAGAAGCTTTCTCAGAAACTTCTTTGTGCTCTGTGAAATCATCTCACAGAGTTACAGCTTTCGCCTCCAGAAGCCTTTCACTAAGACAGTTCTTGTGGAATTGGCAAAGTGATATTTGGAAGGCCATAGAGGGCTATGGTGAAAAAGGAAATATCCTCAGATGAAATCTGGAAAGAAGCTTTCTGAGAAACTGCTTAGTGTTCTGTTAATTCATCTCACAGTGTTACATCTGTATTTCGTGGATCTCTTTGCTAGCCTTTTTTCTGTGGAATCTGTAACAGATATTTCGGATCCCTTTGAAGACTATAGGGCCAAAGGAAATATCCTCCGATAACAAAGAGAAAGAAGCTTTCTGAGAAACTTCTTTGTGTTCTGTGAAATCATCTCACAGAGTTTCAGCTTTCCCCTCAAGGAGCCTTTCGCTAAGACAGTTCTTGTGGAATTGGCAAAGTGATATTTGGAAGCCCATAGAGGGCTATGGTGAAAAAGGGAATATCCTCAGATGAAATCTGGAAAGAAGCTTTCTGAGAAACTGCTTAGTGTTCTGTTAATTCATCTCACAGAGTTACATCTGTATTTCGTGGATCTCTTTGCTAGCCTTATTTCTGAGGTGTCTGAGAACAGATATTTCGGATCCCTTGGAAGACTATAGGGCCAAAGGAAATATCCTCCGATAACAGAGAGAAAGAAGCTTTCTGAGAAACTTCTTTGTGTTCTGTGAAATCATCTCACAGAGTTACAGCTTTCCCCCAAGTAGCCTTTCGCTAAGACAATTCTTGTGGAATTGGCAAAGTGATATTTGGAAGCCCATAGAGGGCTATGATGAAAAAGGAAATATCCTCAGATGAAATCTGGAAAGAAGCTTTCTGAGAAACTGCTTAGTGTTCTGTTAATTCATCTCACAGAGTTACATCTGTATTTCGTGGGTCTCTTTGCTAGCCTTATTTCTGTGGAATCTGAGACCAGATATTTCGGATCCCTTTGAAGACTATAGGGCCAAAGGAAATATCCTCCGATAACAAAGAGGAAGAAGCTTTCTGAGAAACTTCTTTGGGCTCTGTGAAATCATCTCACAGAGTTACAGCTTTCGCCTCCAGAAGCCTTTTGCTAAGACAGTTCTTGTGGAAATGGCAAAGTGATATTTCGAAGGCCATAAAGGGCTACGGTGAAAAAGGAAATATCCTCAGATGAAATCTGGAAAGAAGCTTTCTGAGAAACTGCTTAGTGTTCTGTTAATTCATCTCACAGAGTTACATTGGTATTTCGTGGATCTCTTTGCTAGCCTTATTTCTGTGGAATCTGAGAACAGATATTTCGGATCCGTTTTAAGACTATAGGGCCAAGGGAAATATCCTCCGATAACAAAGAGAAAGAAGCTTTCTGAGAAACTTCTTTGTGCTCTGTGAAATCATCTCACAGAGTTACAGCTTTCGCCTCCAGAAGCCTTTTGCTAAGACAGTTCTTGTGGAAATGGCAAAGTGATATTTCGAAGGCCATAAAGGGCTACGGTGAAAAAGGAAATATCCTCAGATGAAATCTGGAAAGAAGCTTTCTGAGAAACTGCTTAGTGTTCTGTTAATTCATCTCACAGTGTTACATCTGTATTTCGTGGATCTCTTTGCTAGCCTTATTTCTGTGGAATCCTTAACAGATATTTCGGATCTCTTTGAAGATTATAGGGCCAAAGGAAATATCCTCCGGTAACAAAGAGAAAGAAGCTTTCTGAGAAACTTCTTTGTGTTCTGTGAAATCATCTCACAGAGTTACAGCTTTCCCCTCAGGAAGCCTTTCGCTAAGACAGTTCTTGTGGAATTGGCAAAGGGATATTTGGAAGCCCTTAGACGTCTATGGTGAAAAAGGAAATATCCTCAGATGAAATCTGGAAAGAAGATTTCTGAGAAACTGCTTAGTGTTCTGTTAATTCATCTCCCAGAGTTACATCTGTATTTCGTGGATTTCTTTGCCAGCCTTATTTCTCTGGAATCTGAGAACAGATATTTCGGATCCCTTTGAAGACTATAGGGCCAAAGGAAATATCCTCCGATAGCAAAGAGAATGAAACTTTCTGAGAAACTTCTTTGTATTCTGTGAAATCATCTCACAGAGTTACAGCTTTCACCTCAAGAAGCATTTCGCTAAGACAGTTCTTGTGGAATTGGCAAAGTGATATTTGGAAGCCAATAGAGGGCTATGGTGAAAAAGGAAATATCCTCAGATGAAATCTGGAAAGAAGCATTATGAGAAACTGCTCTGTGATATATGACTTCCACTCACAGAGTTACATCTGTATTTCGTGGATCTCTTTGCTAGCCTTATTTCAGTGGAATCTGAGAACAGATATTTCGGATCCTTTTGAAGACTATAGGGCCAAAGGAAATATCCTCCGATAACAAAGAGAAAGAAGCTTTCTGAGAAACTTCTTTGTGTTCTGTGAAGTCATCTCACAGAGTTACAGCTTTCCCCTCAAGAAGCCTTTCGCTAAGACAGTTCTTGTGGAATTGGCAAAGTGATATTTGGAAGCCTATAGAGGGCTATGGTGAAAATGGAAATATCCTCAGATGAAATATGGAAAGAAGCTTTCTGAGAAACTGCTTAGTGTTCTGTTAATTCATCTCAGAGAATTACATCTGTATTTCGTGGATCTCTTTGTTAGCCTTATTTCTGTGGAATCTGAGACCAGATATTTCGGATCCCTTTGAAGACTATAGGGCCAAAGGAAATATCCTCCGATAACAAAGAGAAAGAAGCTTTCGGAGAAACCTCTTTGTGTTCTGTGAAATCATCTCACAGAGTTACAGCTTTCCCCTCAAGAAGCCTTTCGCTAAGACAGTTCTTGCGGAATTGGAAAAGTGATATTTGGAAGCCCATAGAGGGCTATGGTGAAAAAGGAAATATCCTCAGATGAAATCTGGAAAGAAGCTTTCTGAGAAACTGCTTAGTGTTCTGTTAATTCTTCTCTCAGGGTTACATCTGTATTTCGTGGATCTCCTTGCTAGCCTTATTTCTGTGGAATCAGAACAGATATTTCGAATCCCTTGGAAGACTATAGGGCCAAAGGAAATATCCTCCGATAACAAAGAGAAAGAAGCTTTCTCAGAAACTTCTTTGTGCTCTGTGAAATCATCTCACAGAGTTACAGCTTTCGCCTCCAGAAGCCTTTTGCTAAGACAGTTCTTGTGGAATTGGCAAAGTGATATTTGGAAGGCCATAGAGGGCTATGGTGAAAAAGGAAATATCCTCAGATGAAATCTGGAAAGAAGCTTTCTGAGAAACTGCTTAGTGTTCTGTTAATTCATCTCACAGTGTTACATCTGTATTTCGTGGATCTCTTTGCTAGCCTTTTTTCTGTGGAATCTGTAACAGATATTTCGGATCCCTTTGAAGACTATAGGGCCAAAGGAAATATCCTCCGATAACAAAGAGAAAGAAGCTTTCTGAGAAACTTCTTTGTGTTCTGTGAAATCATCTCACGGAGTTTCAGATTTCCCCTCAAGGAGCCTTTCGCTAAGACAGTTCTTGTGGAATTGGCAAAGTGATATTTGGAAGCCCATAGAGGGCTATGGTGAAAAAGGGAATATCCTCAGATGAAATCTGGAAAGAAGCTTTCTGAGAAACTGCTTAGTGTTCTGTTAATTCATCTCACAGAGTTACATCTGTATTTCGTGGATCTCTTTGCTAGCCTTATTTCTGAGGTGTCTGAGAACAGATATTTCGGATCCCTTTGAAGACTATAGGGCCAAAGGAAATATCCTCCGATAACAGAGAGAAAGAAGCTCTCTGAGAAACTTCTTTGTGTTCTGTGAAATCATCTCACAGAGTTACAGCTTTCCCCCAAGTAGCCTTTCGCTAAGACAATTCTTGTGGAATTGGCAAAGTGATATTTGGAAGCCCATAGAGGGCTATGATGAAAAAGGAAATATCCTCAGATGAAATCTGGAAAGAAGCTTTCTGAGAAACTGCTTAGTGTTCTGTTAATTCATCTCACAGAGTTACATCTGTATTTCGTGGGTCTCTTTGCTAGCCTTATTTCTGTGGAATCTGAGACCAGATATTTCGGATCCCTTTGAAGACTGTAGGGCCAAAGGAAATATCCTCCGATAACAAAGAGGAAGAAGCTTTCTGAGAAACTTCTTTGGGCTCTGTGAAATCATCTCACAGAGTTACAGCTTTCGCCTCCAGAAGCCTTTTGCTAAGACAGTTCTTGTGGAAATGGCAAAGTGATATTTCGAAGGCCATAAAGGGCTACGGTGAAAAAGGAAATATCCTCAGATGAAATCTGGAAAGAAGCTTTCTGAGAAACTGCTTAGTGTTCTGTTAATTCATCTCACAGAGTTACATTGGTATTTCGTGTATCTCTTTGCTAGCCTTATTTCTGTGGAATCTGAGAACAGATATTTCGGATCCGTTTTAAGACTATAGGGCCAAGGGAAATATCCTCCGATAACAAAGAGAAAGAAGCTTTCTGAGAAACTTCTTTGTGCTCTGTGAAATCATCTCACAGAGTTACAGCTTTCGCCTCCAGAAGCCTTTTGCTAAGACAGTTCTTGTGGAAATGGCAAAGTGATATTTCGAAGGCCATAAAGGGCTACGGTGAAAAAGGAAATATCCTCAGATGAAATCTGGAAAGAAGCTTTCTGAGAAACTGCTTAGTGTTCTGTTAATTCATCTCACAGTGTTACATCTGTATTTCGTGGATCTCTTTGCTAGCCTTATTTCTGTGGAATCCTTAACAGATATTTCGGATCTCTTTGAAGATTATAGGGCCAAAGGAAATATCCTCCGGTAACAAAGAGAAAGAAGCTTTCTGAGAAACTTCTTTGTGTTCTGTGAAATCATCTCACAGAGTTACAGCTTTCCCCTCAGGAAGCCTTTCGCTAAGACAGTTCTTGTGGAATTGGCAAAGGGATATTTGGAAGCCCTTAGACGTCTATGGTGAAAAAGGAAATATCCTCAGATGAAATCTGGAAAGAAGATTTCTGAGAAACTGCTTAGTGTTCTGTTAATTCATCTCACAGAGTTACATCTGTATTTCGTGGATTTCTTTGCCAGCCTTATTTCTCTGGAATCTGAGAACAGATATTTCGGATCCCTTTGAAGACTATAGGGCCAAAGGAAATATCCTCCGATAGCAAAGAGAAAGAAACTTTCTGAGAAACTTCTTTGTATTCTGTGAAATCATCTCACAGAGTTACAGCTTTCACCTCAAGAAGCATTTCGCTAAGACAGTTCTTGTGGAATTGGCAAAGTGATATTTGGAAGCCAATAGAGGGCTATGGTGAAAAAGGAAATATCCTCAGATGAAATCTGGAAAGAAGCATTATGAGAAACTGCTCTGTGATATATGACTTCCACTCACAGAGTTACATCTGTATTTCGTGGATCTCTTTGCTAGCCTTATTTCAGTGGAATCTGAGAACAGATATTTCGGATCCTTTTGAAGACTATAGGGCCAAAGGAAATATCCTCCGATAACAAAGAGAAAGAAGCTTTCTGAGAAACTTCTTTGTGTTCTGTGAAGTCATCTCACAGAGTTACAGCTTTCCCCTCAAGAAGCCTTTCGCTAAGACAGTTCTTGTGGAATTGGCAAAGTGATATTTGGAAGCCTATAGAGGGCTATGGTGAAAATGGAAATATCCTCAGATGAAATATGGAAAGAAGCTTTCTGAGAAACTGCTTAGTGTTCTGTTAATTCATCTCAGAGAATTACATCTGTATTTCGTGGATCTCTTTGTTAGCCTTATTTCTGTGGAATCTGAGACCAGATATTTCGGATCCCTTTGAAGACTATAGGGCCAAAGGAAATATCCTCCGATAACAAAGAGAAAGAAGCTTTCGGAGAAACCTCTTTGTGTTCTGTGAAATCATCTCACAGAGTTACAGCTTTCCCCTCAAGAAGCCTTTCGCTAAGACAGTTCTTGCGGAATTGGAAAAGTGATATTTGGAAGCCCATAGAGGGCTATGGTGAAAAAGGAAATATCCTCAGATGAAATCTGGAAAGAAGCTTTCTGAGAAACTGCTTAGTGTTCTGTTAATTCTTCTCTCAGGGTTACATCTGTATTTCGTGGATCTCCTTGCTAGCCTTATTTCTGTGGAATCAGAACAGATATTTCGAATCCCTTGGAAGACTATAGGGCCAAAGGAAATATCCTCCGATAACAAAGAGAAAGAAGCTTTCTCAGAAACTTCTTTGTGCTCTGTGAAATCATCTCACAGAGTTACAGCTTTCGCCTCCAGAAGCCTTTTGCTAAGACAGTTCTTGTGGAATTGGCAAAGTGATATTTGGAAGGCCATAGAGGGCTATGGTGAAAAAGGAAATATCCTCAGATGAAATCTGGAAAGAAGCTTTCTGAGAAGCTGCTTAGTGTTCTGTTAATTCATCTCACAGTGTTACATCTGTATATCGTGGATCTCTTTGCTAGCCTTATTTCTTTGGAATCTGTAACAGATATTTCGGATCCCTTTGAAGACTATAGGGCCAAAGGAAATATCCTCCGATAACAAAGAGAAAGAAGCTTTCTGAGAACCTTCTTTGTGTTCTGTGAAATCATCTCACAGAGTTTCAGCTTTCCCCTCAAGGAGCCTTTCGCTAAGACAGTTCTTGTGGAATTGGCAAAGTGATATTTGGAAGCCCATAGAGGGCTATGGTGAAAAAGGGAATATCCTCAGATGAAATCTGGAAAGAAGCTTTCTGAGAAACTGCTTAGTGTTCTGTTAATTCATCTCACAGAGTTACATCTGTATTTCGTGGATCTCTTTGCTAGCCTTATTTCTGAGGTGTCTGAGAACAGATATTTCGGATCCCTTGGAAGACTATAGGGTCAAAGGAAATATCCTCCGATAACAGAGAGAAAGAAGCTTTCTGAGAAACTTCTTTGTGTTCTGTGAAATCATCTCACAGAGTTACAGCTTTCCCCCAAGTAGCCTTCCGCTAAGACAATTCTTGTGGAATTGGCAAAGTGATATTTGGAAGCCCATAGAGGGCTATGATGAAAAAGGAAATATCCTCAGATGAAATCTGGAAAGAAGCTTTCTGAGAAACTGCTTAGTGTTCTGTTAATTCATCTCACAGAGTTACATCTGTATTTCGTGGGTCTCTTTGCTAGCCTTATTCCTGTGGAATCTGAGACCAGATATTTCGGATCCCTTTGAAGACTATAGGACCAAAGGAAATATCCTCCGATAACAAAGAGAAAGAAGCTTTCGGAGAAACCTCTTTGTGTTCTGTGAAATCATCTCACAGAGTTACAGCTTTCCCCTCAAGAAGCCTTTCGCTAAGACAGTTCTTGCGGAATTGGAAAAGTGATATTTGGAAGCCCATAGAGGGCTATGGTGAAAAAGGAAATATCCTCAGATGAAATCTGGAAAGAAGCTTTCTGAGAAACTGCTTAGTGTTCTGTTAATTCTTCTCTCAGGGTTACATCTGTATTTCGTGGATCTCCTTGCTAGCCTTATTTCTGTGGAATCAGAACAGATATTTCGAATCCCTTGGAAGACTATAGGGCCAAAGGAAATATCCTCCGATAACAAAGAGAAAGAAGCTTTCTCAGAAACTTCTTTGTGCTCTGTGATATCATCTCACAGAGTTACAGCTTTCGCCTCCAGAAGCCTTTTGCTAAGACAGTTTTTGTGGAATTGGCAAAGTGATATTTGGAAGGCCATAGAGGGCTATGGTGAAAAAGGAAATATCCTCAGATGAAATCTGGAAAGAAGCTTTCTGAGAAACTGCTTAGTGTTCCGTTAATTCATCTCACAGTGTTACATCTGTATTTCGTGGATCTCTTTGCTAGCCTTATTTCTGTGGAATCTGTAACAGATATTTCGGATCCCTTTGAAGACTATAGGGCCAAAGGAAATATCCTCCGATAACAAAGAGAAAGAAGCTTTCTGAGAAACTTCTTTCTGTTCTGTGAAATCATCTCACAGAGTTACAGCTTTCCCCTCAAGGAGCCTTTCGCTAAGACAGTTCTTGTGGAATTGGCAAAGTGATATTTGGAAGCCCCTAGAGGGCTATGGTGAAAAAGGGAATATCCTCAGATGAAATCTGGAAAGAAGCTTTCTGAGAAACTGCTTAGTGTTCTGTTAATTCTTCTCAGAGAGTTACATCTGTATTTCGTGGATCTCTTTGCTCGCCTTATTTCTGTGGAATCTGAGAACAGATATTTCGGATCCCTTTGAAGACTGTAGGGCCAAAGGAAATATCCTCCGATAACAATGAGAAAGAAGCTTTCTGAGAAACTTCTTTGTGTTTTGTGAAATCATCTCACAGAGTTACAGCTTTCCCCTCTAGAAGCCTTTCACTAAGACACTTCTTGTGGAATTGGCAAAGTGATATTTGGAAGCCCTTACAGGGCTATGGTGAAAAAGGAAATATAGTCAGATTAAATCTGGAAAGAAGCTTTCTGAGAAACTGCTTAGTGTTCTGTTAGTTCTTCTCACAGAGTTACAACTGTATTTCGTGGATCTCTTTGCTAGCCTTATTTCTGTGTAATCTGAGAACAGATATTTAAGATCCCTTTGAAGACTATAGGGCCAAAGGAAATATCCTCCGATACCAAAGAGAAAGAAGCTTTCTGAGAAACTTCTTTGTGTTCTGTGAAATCAACTCACAGAGTTACAGCTTTCCCCTCAAGAAGCCTTTCGCTAAGACAGTTCTTGTGGAATTGACAAAGTGATATTTGGAAGCCCATAGAGGGCTATGGTGAAAAAGGAAATATCCTCAGATGAAATCTGGAAAGAAGCTTTCTGAGAAACTGCTTAGTGTTCTGTTAATTCATTTCACAGAGTTACATCTGTATTTCGTGGATCTCTTTGCCAGCCTTATTTCTCTGGAATCTGAGAACAGATATTTCGGATCCCTTTGAAGACTATAGGGCCAAAGGAAATATCCTCCGATAACAAAGAGAAAGAAACTTTCTGAGAAACTTCTTTGTATTCTGTGAAATCATCTCACAGAGTTACAGCATTCACCTCAAGAAGCCTTTCGCTAAGACAGTTCTTGTGGAATTGGCAAAGTGATATTTGGAAGCCAATAGGGGACTATGGTGAAAAAGGAAATATCCTCAGATGAAATCTGGAAAGAAGCATTATGAGAAACTGCTCTGTGATATATGACTTCCACTCACAGAGTTACATCTGTATTTCGTGTATCTTTTGCTAGCCTTATGTCAGTGGAATATGAGAGCAGATATTTCGGATCCGTTGGAAGACTATAGGGCCAGAGGAAATATCCTTCTAAAACAAAGAGAAACAAGCTTTCTGAGAAACTTCTTTGTGTTCTGTGAAGTCATCTCACAGAGTTACAGCTTTCCCCTCAAGAAGCCTTTCGCTAAGACACTTCTTGTGGAATTGGCAAAGTGATATTTGGAAGCCCATAGAGGGCTATGGTGAAAATGGAAATATCCTCAGATGAAATGTGGAAAGAAGCATCCTGCGAAATGCTTAGTGTTCTGTTAATTCATCTCACAGAGTTACATCTGTATTTCGTGGATCTCTTTGCTAGCCTTATTTCTGTGGAATCTGAGAACAGATATTTCTGATCCCTTTGAAGAGTATAGGGCCAAAGGAAATATCCTCCGATAACAAAGAGAAAGAAGCTTTCTGAGAAACTTCTTTGTATTCTGTGAAATCATCTCACAGACGTACAGCTTTCCCCTCAAGAAGCCTTTCGCTAAGACAGTTCTTGTGGAATTGACAAAGTGATATTTGGAAGCCCATAGAGGGCTATGGTGAAAAAGGAAATATCCTCAGATGAAATCTGGAAAGAAGATTTCTGAGAAACTGCTTAGTGTTCTGTTAATTCATCTGACAGAGTTACATCTGTATTTCGTGGATCTCTTTGCCAGCCTTATTTCTCTGGAATCTGAGACCAGATATTTCGGATCCCTTTGAAGACTATAGGGCCAAAGGAAATATCCTACAATAACAAAGAGAAAGAAGATTTCTGAGAAACTTCTTTGTGTTCTGTGAAATCATCTCACAGAGTTACAGCTTTCCCATCAAGAAGCCTTTCGCTAAGACAGTTCTTTTGGAATTGGAAAAGTGATATTTGGAAGCCCATAGAGGGCTATGGTGAAAAAGGAAATATCCTCAGATGAAATTTGGAAAGAAGCTTTCTGAGAAACTGCTTATTGTTCTGTTAATTCATCTCACAGAGTTACATCTGTATTTCGTGGATCTGTTCGCTAGCCTTATTTCTGTGGAAACTGAGAACAGATATTTCGGATCCCTTTGAAGACTATATGGCCAAAGGAAATATCCTCTGATAAAAAAGAGAAAGAAGCTTTCTGAGAAATTTCTTTGTGTTCTGTGAAATCATCTCACAGACGTACAGCTTTCCCCTCAAGAAGCTTTTCGCTAAGACAGTTCTTGTGGAATTGGCAAAGTGATATTTGGAAGCCCATAGAGGGCTATTGTGAAAATGGAAATATCCTCAGATGAAATCTGGAAAGAAGCTTTCTGAGAAACTGCTTAGTGTTCTGTTAATTCATGTCACAGAGTTACATCTTTAGTTCGTGGATCTCTTTGCTAGCCTTATTTCTGTGGAATCTGGGAACAGATATTTCGGATCCCTTTGAAGACTATAGGGCCAAAGGAAATATCCTCCGATAACAAAGAGAAGGAAGCTTTCTGAGAAACTTCTTTGTGTTCTGTGAAATCATCTCACAGAATTAGAGCTTTCCCCTCAAGAAGCCTTTCGCTAAGACAGTTCTTGTGGAATTGGCAAAGTGATATTTGGAAGCCCTTACAGGGCTATGGTGAAACAGGAAATATCGTCAGATTAAATCTGGAAAGAAGCTTTCTGAGAAACTGCTTAGTGTTCTCTTAATTCATCTCACAGAGTTACATCTGTATTTCGTGAATCTCTTTGCTAGCCTTATTTCTGTGGAATCTGAGAACAGATGTTTCGGATCCCTTTGAAGACTATAGGGCCAAAGGAAATATCTTCCGATAACAAAGAGAAAGAAGCTTTCTGAGAAACTTCTCTGTGTTCTGTGAAATCATCTCACAGAGTTACAGCTTTCCCCTCAAGAAGCCTTTCGCTAAGACAGTTATTGTGGAATTGGCAAAGTGATATTTGGAAGCCCATAGAGGGCTATGGTGAAAAAGGAATATCCTCAGATGAAATCTGGAAAGAAGCTTTCTGAGAAACTGCTTAGTGTTCTGTTAATTCTTCTCTCAGAGTTACATCTGTATTTCGTGGATCTCCTTGCTAGCCTTATTTCTGTGGAAATAGAATAGATATTTCGAATCCCTTGGAAGACTACAGGGCCAAAGGAAATATACTCCGATAACAAAGAGAAAGAAGCTTTCTGAGAAACTTCTTTGTGCTCTCTGAAATCATCTCACAGAGTTACAGCTTTCGCCTCCAGAAGCCTTTTGCTAAGACAGTTCTTGTGGAAATGGCAAAGTGATATTTGGAAGGCCATAAAGGGCTACGGTGAAAAAGGAAATATCCTCAGATGAAATCTGGAAAGAAGCTTTCTGAGAAACTGCTTAGTGTTCTGTTAATTCATCTCACAGTGTTACATCTGTATTTCGTGGATCTCTTTGCTAGCCTTATTTCTGTGGAATCTGTAACAGATATTTCGGATCCCTTGGAAGACTATAGGGCCAAAGGAAATATCCTCTGATAACAAAGAGAAAGAAGCTTTCTGAGAAACTTCTTTGTGTTCTGTGAAATCATCTCACAGAGTTACAGCTTTCCTATCAAGAAGCCTTTCGCTAAGACAGTTCTTGTGGAATTGGAAAAGTGATATTTGGAAGCCCATAGAGGGCTATGGTGAAAAAGGAAATATCCTCAGATGAAATCTGGAAAGAAGCTTTCTGAGAAACTGCTTAGTGTTCTGTTAATTCATCTCACAGAGTTACATTGGTATTTCGTGGATCTCTTTGCTAGCCTTATTTCTGTGGAATCTGAGAACAGATATTTTGGATCCCTTGGAAGACTATAGGGCCAAAGGAAATATCCTCCGAAAACAAAGAGAAAGAAGCTTTCTGAGAAACTTCTTTGTGTTCTGTGAAATCATCTCACAGAGTTACAGCTATCCCCTCAAGAAGCCTTTCGCTAAGACAGTTCTTGTGTAATTGGCAAAGTGATATTTGGAAGCCCATCGAGGGCTATGGTGAAAATGGAAATATCCTAAGATGAAATCTGGAAAGAAGCTTTCTGCGAAACTGCTTAGCGTTCTGTTAATTCATCTCACAGAGTTACATCTGTATTTCGTGGATTGCTTTGCTAGCCTTATTTCTGTGGAATCTGAGAACAGATATTTCCGATACCTTTGAAGACTTTAGGCCCAAAGGAAATATCCTCAGATAACAAAGAGAAAGAAGCTTTCTGAGAAACTTCTCTGTGTTCTGTGAAATCATCTCACAGAGTTACAGCTTTCCCCTCAAGAAGCCTTTCGCTAAGACAGTTCTTGTGGAATTGGCAAATTGATATTTGGAAGCCCTTAGAGGGCTATGGTGAAAAAGGGAATATCGTCAGATTAAATCTGGAAAGAAGATTTCAGAGAAACTGCTTAGTGTTCTGTTAGTTCATCTCACAGAGTTACATCTGTATTTCGTGGATCTCTTTGCTAGCCTTATGTCTGTGTAATCTGAGAACAGATATTTCGGATCACTTTGAAGACTATAGGGCCAAAGGAAATATCCTCCGATAACAAAGAGAAAGAAGCTTTCTGAGAAACTTCTTTGTGTTCTGTGAAATCATCTCACAGAGTTACAGCTTTCCCCTCAGGAAGCCTTTCGCTAAGACAGTTCTTGTGGAATTGGCAAAGTGATATTTGGAAGCCAATAGAGGGCTATGGTGAAAAAGGAAATATCCTCAGATGAAATCTGGAAAGAAGCATTATGAGAAACTGCTCTGTGATATATGACTTCCACTCACAGAGTTACATCTGTATTTCGTGGATCTCTTTGCTAGATTTATTTCAGTGGAATATGAGAACAGATATTTCGGATCCTTTTGAAGACTATAGGGCCAAAGGAAATATCCTCCGATAACAAAGAGAAAGAGCTTTCTGAGAAACTTCTTTGTGTTCTGTGAAATCAACTCACAGAGTTACAGCTTTCCCCTCAAGAAGCCTTTCGCTAAGTCAGTTCATGTGGAAATGGCAAAGTGGTATTTGGAAGCCACAGAGAGATACGGTGAAAATGGAAATATCCTCAGATGAAATCTGGAAAGAAGCTTTCTGAGAAACTGCTTAGTGTTCTGTTAATTCATCTCACAGAGTTACATCTGTAGTTCGGGGATCTCTTTGCTAGCCTTATTTCTGTGGAATCTGAGAACAGATGTTTCGGATCCCTTTGAAGACTATAGGGCCAAAGGAAATATCATCCGATAACAAAGAGAAGGAAGCTTTCTGAGAAACTTCTTTGTGTTCTGTGAAATCATCTCACAGAGTTACAGCTTTCACCTCAAGAAGCCTTTCACTAAGACAGTTCTTGTGGAATTGGCAAAGTGATATTTGGAAGCCCATAGAGGGCTGTTGTGAAAATGGAAATATCCTCAGATGAAATCTGGAAAGAAGCTTTCTGAGAAACTGCTTAGTGTTCTGTTAATTCATCTCAGAGAATTACATCTGTATTTCGTGGATCTCTTTGTTAGCCTTATTTCTGTGGAGTCTGAGACCAGATATTTCGGATCCCTTTGAAGACTATAGGGCCAAAGGAAATATCCTCCAATAACAAAGAGAAAGAAGCTTTCGGAGAAACTTCTTTGTGTTCTGTGAAATCATCTCACAGAGTTACAGCTTTCCCCTCAAGAAGCCTTTCGCTAAAACAGTACTTGCGGAATTGGAAAAGTGATATTTGGAAGCCCATAGAGGGCTATGGTGAAAAAGGAAATATCCTCAGATGAAATCTGGAAAGAAGATTTCTGAGAAACTGCTTAGTGTTCTGTTAATTCTTCTCTCAGAGTTACATCTGTATTTCGTGGATCTCCTTGCTAGCCTTATTTCTGTGGAATCAGAACAGATATTTCGAATCCCTTGGAACACTATAGGGCCAAAGGAAATATCCTCCGATAACAAAGAGAAAGAAGCTTTCTGAGAAACTTTATGTTCTGTGAAATCATCTCACAGAGTTACAGCTTTCCCCTCAAGAAGCCTTTCGCTAAGACAGTTCTTGTGGAATTGACAAAGTGATATTTGGAAGCCCATAGACGTCTATGGTGAAAAAGGAAATATCCTCAGATGAAATCTGGAAAGAAGATTTCTGAGAAACTGCTTAGTGTTCTGTTAATTCATCTCACAGAGTTACATCTGTATTTCGTGGATTTCTTTGCCAGCCTTATTTCTCTGGAATCTGAGAACAGATATTTCGGATCCCTTTGAAGACTATAGGGCCAAAGGAAATATCCTCCAGTAACAAAGAGAAAGAAACTTTCTGAGAAACTTCTTTGTATTCTGTGAAATCATCTCACAGAGTTACAGCTTTCACCTCAAGAAACCTTTCGCTAAGACAGTTCTTGTGGAATTGGCAAAGTGATATTTGGAAGCCAATAGAGGGCTATGGTGAAAAAGGAAATATCCTCAGATGAAATCTGGAAAGAAGCATTATGAGAAACTGCTCTGTGATATATGACTTGCACTCACGGAGTTACATCTGTATTTCGTGGATCTCTTTGCTAGCCTTATTTCAGTGGAATCTGAGAACAGATATTTCGGATCCTTTTGAAGACTATAGGGCCAAAGGAAATATCCTCCGATAACAAAGAGAAAGAAGCTTTCTGAGAAACTTCTTTGTGTTCTGTGAAATCATCTCACAGAGTTACAGCTTTCCCCTCAAGAAGCCTTTCGCTAAGATAGTTCATGTGGAAATGGCAAAGTGGTATTTGGAAGCCATAGAGGGCTATGGTGAAAATGGAAATATCCTCAGATGAAATCTGGAAAGAAGCTTTCTGAGAAACTGCTTAGTGTTCTGTTAATTCATCTCACAGAGTTACATCTGTATTTCGTGGATCTCCTTGCTAGCCTTATTTCGTTGGAATCTGAGAACAGATATTTCGTATCCCTTGGAAGACTATAGGGCCAAAGGAAATATCCTCCGATAACAAAGAGAAAGAAGCTTTTTGAGAAACTTCCTTGTGTTCTGGTAAATCATGTCACAGAGTTACAGCTTTCACCTCAAGCAGCCTTTCGCTAAGACAGTTCTTGTGGAATTGGCAAAGTGATATTTGGAAGCCCTCACAGGGCTATGGTGAAAAAGGAAATATCGTCAGATTAAATCTGGAAAGAAGCTTTCTGAGAAACTGCTTAGTGTTCTGTTAGTTCTTCTCACAGAGTTACAACTGTATTTCGTGGATCTCTTTGCTAGCCTTATTTCTGTGTAATCTGAGAACAGATATTTAAGATCCCTTTGAAGACTATAGGGCCAAAGGAAATATCCTCCGATACCAAAGAGAAAGAAGCTTTCTGAGAAACTTCTTTGTGTTCTGTGAAATCATCTCACAGAGTTACAGCTTTCCCCTCAAGAAGCCTTTCGCTAATACAATTCTTGTGGAATGGGCAAAGTGATATTTGGAAGCCCATAGAGGGCTATGTAGAAAAAGGGAATATCCTAAGATGAAATCTGGATTGAAGCTTTCTGAGAAACTGCTTAGTGTTCTGTTAATTCTTCTCAGAGAGTTACATCTGTATTTCGTGGATCTCTTTGCTCGCCTTATTTCTGTGGAATCTGAGAACAGATATTTCGGATCCCTTTGAAGACTATAGGGCCAAAGGAAATATCCTCCGATAACAATGAGAAAGAAGCTTTCTGAGAAACTTCTTTGTATTTTGTGAAATCATCTCAAAGAGTTACAGCTTTCCCCTCTAGAAGCCTTTCACTAAGACACTTCTTGTGGAATTGGCAAAGTGATATTTGGAAGCCCTCACAGGGCTATGCTGAAAAAGGAAATATCGTCAGATTAAATCTGGAAAGAAGCTTTCTGAGAAACTGCTTAGTGTTCTGTTAGTTCTTCTCACAGAGTTACAACTGTATTTCGTGGATCTCTTTGCTAGCCTTATTTCTGTGTAATCTGAGAACAGATATTTAAGATCCCTTTGAAGACTATAGGGCCAAAGGAAATATCCTCCGATACCAAAGAGAAAGAAGCTTTCTGAGAAACTTCTTTGTGTTCTGTGAAATCATCTCACAGAGTTACAGCTTTCACCTCAAGAAGCCTTTCGCTAAGACAGTTCTTGTGGAATTGACAAAGTGATATTTGGAAGCCCATAGAGGGCTATGGTGAAAAAGGAAATATCCTCAGATGAAATCTGGAAAGAAGCTTTCTGAGAAACTGCTTAGTGTTCTGTTAATTCATTTCACAGAGTTACATCTGTATTTCGTGGATCTCTTTGCCAGCCTTATTTCTCTGGAATCTGAGAACAGATATTTCGGATTCCTTTGAAGACTATAGGGCCAAAGGAAATATCCTCCGATAACAAAGAGAAAGAAACTTTCTGAGAAACTTCTTTGTATTCTGTGAAATCATCTCACAGAGTTACAGCATTCACCTCAAGAAGCCTTTCGCTAAGACAGTTCTTGTGGAATTGGCAAAGTGATATTTGGAAGCCAATAGAGGGCTATGGTGAAAAAGGAAATATCCTCAGATGAAATCTGGAAAGAAGCATTATGAGAAACTGCTCTGTGATATATGACTTCCCCTCACAGAGTTACATCTGTATTTCGTGTATCTTTTGCTAGCCTTATTTCAGTGGAATCTGAGAGCAGATATTTCGGATCCTTTTGAAGACTATAGGGCCAAAGGAAATATCCTCCGATAACAAATAGAAAGAAGCTTTCTGAGAAACTTCTTTGTGTTCTGTGAAATCATCTCACAGAGTTACAGCTTTCCCCTCAAGAAGCCTTTCGCTAAGACAGTTCATGTGGAAATGGCAAAGTGCTATTTGGAAGCCATAGAGGGCTATGTTGAAAATGGAAATATCCTCAGATGAAATCTGGAAAGAAGCTTTCTGAGAAACTGCTTAGTGTTCTGTTAATTCAACTCACAGTGTTACATCTGTATTTCGTGGATCTCTTTGCCAGCCTTATTTCTGTGGAATCTGAGAACAGATATTTCGGATCCCTTTGAAGACTATAGGGCCAAAGGAAATATCCTCCGATAACAAAGAGAAGGAAGCTTTCTGAGAAACTTCTTTGTGTTCTGTGAAATCAACTCACAGAGTTACAGCATTCCCCTCAAGAAGCCTTTCGCTAAGACATTTCTTGTGGAATTGACAAAGTGATATTTGGAAGCCCATAGAGGGCTATGGTGAAAAAGGAAATATCCTCAGATGAAATCTGGAAAGAAGATTTCTCAGAAACTGCTTATTGTTCTGTTAATTCATTTCACAGAGTTATATCTGTATTTCGTGGATCTCTTTGCCAGCCTTATTTATCTGGAATCTGAGAACAGATATTTCAGATCTCTTTGAAGACTATAGGGCCAAAGGAAATATCCTCCGATAACAAAGAGAAAGAAACTTTCTGAGAAACTTCTTTGTATTCTGTGAAATCATCTCACAGAAGTACAGCTTTCACCTCAAGAAGCCTTTCGCTAAGACAGTTCTTGTGGAATTGGCAAAGTGATATTTGAAGCCCATAGAGGGCTGTGGTGAAAATGGAAATATCCTCAGATGAAATCTGGAAAGAAGCTTTCTGAGAAACTGCTTAGTGTTCTGTTAATTCATCTCACAGAGTTACATCGGTATTTCGTGGATCTCTTTCCTAGCCTTATTTCTGTGGAATCGGCGAACAGATATTTCCGATCCCTTTGAAGTCTATAGGGCCAAAGGAAATATCCTCCGATAACAAACAGAAAGAAGCTTTCTGAGAAACTTCTTTGTGTTTTGTGAAATCATCTCACAGAGTTACAGCTTTCCCCTCAAGAAGCCTTTCGCTAAGACAGTTCTTGTGGAATTTGAAAAGTGATATTTGGAAGCCCAGAGAGGGCTATGGTGAAAAAGGAAATATCCTCAGATGAAATCTGGAAAGAAGCTTTCTGAGAAACTGCTTAGTGTTCTGTTAATTTTCTCACAGAGTTACATCTGTATTTCGTGGATCTCTTTGCTAGCCTTATTTCTGTGGAATCTGAGAACAGATATTTCGGATCCGTTTGAAGACTATAGGGCCAAAGGAAATATCCTCCGATAACAAAGAGAAAGAAGCTATCTGAGAAACTTCTTTCTGTTCTGTGAAATCATCTCACAGAGTTACAGCTTTCCCCTCAAGAAGCCTTTCCCTAAGACAGTTCTTGCGGAATTGGAAAAGGGATATTTGGAAGCCCATAGATGGCTATGGTGAAAAACGAAATATCCTCAGATGAAATCTGGAAAGAAGCTTTCTGAGAAACTGCTTAGTGTTCTGTTAATTCATCTCCCAGAGTTACATCCGTATTTCGTGGATCTCTTTGCTAGCCTTATTTCTGAGGTGTCTGAGAACAGATATTTCGGATCCCTTGGAAGACTATAGGGCCAAAGGAAATATCCTCCGATAACAAAGAGAAAGAAGCTTTCTGAGAAACTTCTTTGTGTTCTGTGAAATCATCTCACAGAGTTACAGCTTTCCCCTCAAGGAGCCTTTCGCTAAGACAGTTCTTCTGGAATTGGCAAAGTGATATTTGGAAGCCCATAGAGGGCTATGGTGAAAAAGGAAATATCCTCAGATGAAATCTGGAAAGAAGCTTTCTGAGAAACTGCTTAGTGATCTTTTAATTCATCTCACAGAGTTACATCTGTATCTCGTGGATCTCTTTGCTAGCCTTATTTCTGTGGAATCTGAGAACAGATGTTTCGGATCCCTTTGAAGACTATAGGGCCAAAGGAAATATCTTCCGATAACAAAGAGAAAGAAGATTTCTGAGAAACTTCTTTGTGTTCTGTGAAATCATCTCACAGAGTTACAGCTTTCTCCTCAAGAAGCCTTTCGCTAAGACAGGTCTTGTGGAATTGGCAAAGTGATATTTGGAAGCCCATAGAGGGCTATGGTGAAAAAGGAAATATCCTCAGATGAAATCTGGAAAGAAGCTTTCTGAGAAACTGCTTAGTGGTCTGTTAATTCATCTGACAGAGTTACATCTGTATTTCGTGGATCTCTTTGCCAGCCTTATTTCTCTGGAATCTGAGACCAGATATATCGGTTCCTTTGAAGACTATAGGGCCAAAGGAAATATCCTCCGATAACAAAGAGAAAGAAACTTTGTGAGAAACTTCTTTGTATTCTGTGAAATCATCTCACAGAGTTACAGCTTTCACCTCAAGAAGCCTTTCGCTAAGACAGTTCTTGTGGAATTGGAAAAGTGATATTTGGAAGCCCATAGAGGGCTATGGTGAAAAAGGAAATATCCTCAGATGAAATCTGGAAAGAAGCTTTCTGAGAAATTGCTTGTGTTCTGTTAATCCATCTAACAGAGTTACGTCTGTATTTCGTGGATCTCTTTGCTAGCCTTATTTCTGTGGAATCTGAGAACATATATTTCGGATCCGTTGGAAGACTATAGGGCCAGAGGAAATATCCTTCTAAAACAAAGAGAAACAAGCTTTCTGAGAAACTTCTTTTTGTTCTGTGAAGTCATCTCACAGAGTTACAGCTTTGCCCTCAAGAAGCCTTTCGCTAAGACACTTCTTGTGGAATTGGCAAAGTGATATTTGGAAGCCCATAGAGGGCTATGGTGAAAATGGAAATATCCTCAGATGAAATGTGGAAAGAAGCATCCTGCGAAATGCTTAGTGTTCTGTTAATAATCTCACAGAGTTACATCTGTATTTCGTGGATCTCTTTGCTAGCCTTATTTCTGTGGAATCTGAGAACAGATATTTCTGATCCCTTTGAAGACTATAGGGCCAAAGGAAATATCCTCCGATAACAGAGAGAAAGAAGCTTTCTGAGAAACTTCTTTGTGTTCTGTGAAATCATCTCACAGAGTTACAGCTTTCCCCCAAGTAGCCTTTCGCTAAGACAGTTCTTGTGGAATTGGCAAAGTGATATTTGGAAGCCCATAGAGGGCTATGATGAAAAAGGAAATATCCTCAGATGAAATCTGGAAAGAAGCTTTCTGAGAAACTGCTTAGTGTTCTGTTAATTCATCTCACAGAGTTACATCTGTATTTCGTGGGTCTCTTTGCTAGCCTTATTTCTGTGGAATCTGAGACCAGATATTTCGGATCCTTTTGAAGACTATAGGGCCAAAGGAAATATCCTCCGATAACAAAGAGAAAGAAGCTTTCGGAGAAACCTCTTTGTGTTCTGTGAAATCATCTCACAGAGTTACAGCTTTCCCCTCAAGAAGCCTTTCGCTAAGACAGTTCTTGCGGAATTGGAAAAGTGATATTTGGAAGCCCATAGAGGGCTATGGTGAAAAAGGAAATATCCTCAGATGAAATCTGGAAAGAAGCTTTCTGAGAAACTGCTTAGTGTTCTGTTAATTCTTCTCTCAGGGTTACATCTGTATTTCGTGGATCTCCTTGCTAGCCTTATTTCTGTGGAATCAGAACAGATATTTCGAATCCCTTGGAAGACTATAGGGACAAAGGAAATATCCTCCGATAACAAAGAGAAAGAAGCTTTCTCAGAAACTTCTTTGTGCTCTGTGAAATCATCTCACAGAGTTACAGCTTTCGCCTCCAGAAGCCTTTTGCTAAGACAGTTCTTGTGGAATTGGCAAAGTGATATTTGGAAGGCCATAGAGGGCTATGGTGAAAAAGGAAATATCCTCAGATGAAATCTGGAAAGAAGCTTTCTGAGAAACTGCTTAGTGTTCTGTTAATTCATCTCACAGTGTTCCATCTGTATTTCGTGGATCTCTTTGCTAGCCTTATTTCTGTGGAATCTGTAACAGATATTTCGGATCCCTTTGAAGACTATAGGGCCAAAGGAAATATCCTCCGATAACAAAGAGAAAGAAGCTTTCTGAGAAACTTCTTTGTGTTCTGTGAAATCATCTCACAGAGTTTCAGCTTTCCCCTCAAGGAGCCTTTCGCTAAGACAGTTCTTGTGGAATTGGCAAAGTGATATTTGGAAGCCCATAGAGGGCTATGGTGAAAAAGGGAATATTCTCAGATGAAATCTGGAAAGAAGCTTTCTGAGAAACTGCTTAGTGTTCTGTTAATTCATCTCACAGAGTTACATCTGTATTTCGTGGATCTCTTTGCTAGCCTTATTTCTGTGGTGTCTGAGAACAGATATTTCGGATCCCTTGGAAGACTATAGGGCCAAAGGAAATATCCTCCGATAACAGAGAGAAAGAAGCTTTCTGAGAAACTTCTTTGTGTTCTGTGAAATCATCTCACAGAGTTACAGCTTTCCCCCAAGTCGCCTTTCGCTAAGACAGTTCTTGTGGAATTGGCAAAGTGATATTTGGAAGCCCATAGAGGGCTATGGTGAAAAAGGAAATATCCTCAGATGAAATCTGGAAAGAAGCTTTCTGAGAAACTGCTTAGTGTTCTGTTAATTCATCTCACAGAGTTACATCTGTATTTCGTGGGTCTCTTTGCTAGCCTTATTTCTGTGGAATCTGAGACCAGATATTTCGGATCCCTTTGAAGACTATAGGGCCAAAGGAAATATCCTCCGATAACAAAGGGAAAGAAGCTTTCGGAGAAACCTCTTTGTGTTCTGTGAAATCATCTCACAGAGTTACAGCTTTCCCCTCAAGGAGCCTTTCGCTAAGACAGTTCTTGCGGAATTGGAAAAGTGATATTTGGAAGCCCATAGAGGGCTACGGTGAAAAAGGAAATATCCTCAGATGAAATCTGGAAAGAAGCTTTCTGAGAAACTGCTTAGTGTTCTGTTAATTCTTCTCTCAGGGTTACATCTGTATTTCGTGGATCTCCTTGCTAGCCTTATTTCTGTGGAATCAGAACAGATATTTCGAATCCCTTGGAAGACTATAGGGCCAAAGGAAATATCCTCCGATAACAAAGAGAAAGAAGCTTTCTCAGAAACTTCTTTGTGCTCTGTGAAATCATCTCACAGAGTTACAGCTTTCGCCTCCAGAAGCCTTTTGCTAAGACAGTTCTTGTGGAATTGGCAAAGTGATATTTGGAAGGCCATAGAGGGCTATGGTGAAAAAGGAAATATCCTCAGATGAAATCTGGAAAGAAGCTTTCTGAGAAACTGCTTAGTGTTCTGTTAATTCATCTCACAGTGTTACATCTGTATTTCGTGGATCTCTTTGCTAGCCTTATTTCTGTGGAATCTGTAACAGATATTTCGGATCCCTTTGAAGACTATAAGGCCAAAGGAAATATCCTCCGATAACAAAGAGAAAGAAGCTTTCTGAGAAACTTCTTTCTGTTCTGTGAAATCATCTCACAGAGTTACAGCTTTCCCCTCAAGGAGCCTTTCGCTAAGACAGTTCTTGTGGAATTGGCAAAGTGATATTTGGAAGCCCCTAGAGGGCTATGGTGAAAAAGGGAATATCCTCAGATGAAATCTGGAAAGAAGCTTTCTGAGAAACTGCTTAGTGTTCTGTTAATTCTTCTCAGAGAGTTACATCTGTATTTCGTGGATCTCTTTGCTGGCCTTATTTCTGTGGAATCTGAGAACAGATATTTCGGATCCCTTTGAAGACTATAGGGCCAAAGGAAATATCCTCCGATAACAATGAGAGAGAAGCTTTCTGAGAAACTTCTTTGTATTTTGTGAAATCATCTCACAGAGTTACAGCTTTCCCCTCTAGAAGCCTTTCACTAAGACACTTCTTGTGGAATTGGCAAAGTGATATTTGGAAGCCCTTACAGGGCTATGGTGAAAAAGGAATTATCGTCAGATTAAATCTGGAAAGAAGCTTTCTGAGAAACTGCTTAGTGTTCTGTTAGTTCTTCTCACAGAGTTACAACTGTATTTCGTGGATCTCTTTGCTAGCCTTATTTCTGTGTAATCTGAGAACAGATATTTAAGATCCCTTTGAAGACTATAGGGCCAAAGGAAATATCCTCCGATACCAAAGAGAAAGAAGCTTTCTGAGAAACTTCTTTGTGTTCTGTGAAATCAACTCACAGAGTTACAGCTTTCCCCTCAGGAAGCCTTTCGCTAAGACAGTTCTTGTGGAATTGACAAAGTGATATTTGGAAGCCCATAGAGGGCTATGGTGAAAAAGGAAATATCCTCAGATGAAATCTGGAAAGAAGCTTTCTGAGAAACTGCTTAGTGTTCTGTTAATTCATTTCACAGAGTTACATCTGTATTTCGTGGATCTCTTTGCCAGCCTTATTTCTCTGGAATCTGAGAACAGATATTTCGGATCCCTTTGAAGACTATAGGGCCAAAGGAAATATCCTCCAATAACAAAGAGAAAGAAACTTTCTGAGAAACTTCTTTGTATTCTGTGAAATCATCTCACAGAGTTACAGCATTCACCTCAAGAAGCCTTTCGCTAAGACAGTTCTTGTGGAATTGGCAAAGGGATATTTGGAAGCCAGTAGAGGGCTATGGTGAAAAAGGAAATATCCTCAGATGAAATCTGGAAAGAAGCATTATGAGAAACTGCTCTGTGATATATGACTTCCACTCACAGAGTTACATCTGTATTTCGTGTATCTTTTGCTAGCCTTATTTCAGTGGAATCTGAGAGCAGATATTTCGGATCCTTTTGAAGACAATAGGGCCAAAGGAAATATCCTCCGATAACAAAGAGAAAGAAGCTTTCTGAGAAACTTCTTTGTGTTCTGTGAAATCATCTCACAGAGTTACAGCTTTCCCCTCAAGAAGCCTTTCGCTAAGACAGTTCATGTGGAAATGGCAAAGTGCTATTTGGAAGCCATAGAGGGCTATGTTGAAAATGGAAATATCCTCAGATGAAATCTGGAAAGAAGCTTTCTGAGAAACTGCTTAGTGTTCTGTTAATTCAACTCACAGTGTTACATCTGTATTTCGTGGATCTCTTTGCTAGCCTTATTTCTGTGGAATCTCAGAACAGATATTTCGGATCCCTTTGAAGACTATAGGGCCAAAGGAAATATCCTCCGATAACAGAGAGAAAGAAGCTTTCTGAGAAACTTCTTTGTGTTCTGTGAAATCATCTCACAGAGTTACAGCTTTCCCCCAAGTAGCCTTTCGCTAAGACAGTTCTTGTGGAATTGGCAAAGTGATATTTGGAAGCCCATAGAGGGCTATGATGAAAAAGGAAATATCCTCAGATGAAATCTGGAAAGAAGCTTTCTGAGAAACTGCTTAGTGTTCTGTTAATTCATCTCACAGAGTTACATCTGTATTTCGTGGGTCTCTTTGCTAGCCTTATTTCTGTGGAATCTGAGACCAGATATTTCGGATCCTTTTGAAGACTATAGGGCCAAAGGAAATATCCTCCGATAACAAAGAGAAAGAAGCTTTCGGAGAAACCTCTTTGTGTTCTGTGAAATCATCTCACAGAGTTACAGCTTTCCCCTCAAGAAGCCTTTCGCTAAGACAGTTCTTGCGGAATTGGAAAAGTGATATTTGGAAGCCCATAGAGGGCTATGGTGAAAAAGGAAATATCCTCAGATGAAATCTGGAAAGAAGCTTTCTGAGAAACTGCTTAGTGTTCTGTTAATTCTTCTCTCAGGGTTACATCTGTATTTCGTGGATCTCCTTGCTAGCCTTATTTCTGTGGAATCAGAACAGATATTTCGAATCCCTTGGAAGACTATAGGGACAAAGGAAATATCCTCCGATAACAAAGAGAAAGAAGCTTTCTCAGAAACTTCTTTGTGCTCTGTGAAATCATCTCACAGAGTTACAGCTTTCGCCTCCAGAAGCCTTTTGCTAAGACAGTTCTTGTGGAATTGGCAAAGTGATATTTGGAAGGCCATAGAGGGCTATGGTGAAAAAGGAAATATCCTCAGATGAAATCTGGAAAGAAGCTTTCTGAGAAACTGCTTAGTGTTCTGTTAATTCATCTCACAGTGTTCCATCTGTATTTCGTGGATCTCTTTGCTAGCCTTATTTCTGTGGAATCTGTAACAGATATTTCGGATCCCTTTGAAGACTATAGGGCCAAAGGAAATATCCTCCGATAACAAAGAGAAAGAAGCTTTCTGAGAAACTTCTTTGTGTTCTGTGAAATCATCTCACAGAGTTTCAGCTTTCCCCTCAAGGAGCCTTTCGCTAAGACAGTTCTTGTGGAATTGGCAAAGTGATATTTGGAAGCCCATAGAGGGCTATGGTGAAAAAGGGAATATTCTCAGATGAAATCTGGAAAGAAGCTTTCTGAGAAACTGCTTAGTGTTCTGTTAATTCATCTCACAGAGTTACATCTGTATTTCGTGGATCTCTTTGCTAGCCTTATTTCTGTGGTGTCTGAGAACAGATATTTCGGATCCCTTGGAAGACTATAGGGCCAAAGGAAATATCCTCCGATAACAGAGAGAAAGAAGCTTTCTGAGAAACTTCTTTGTGTTCTGTGAAATCATCTCACAGAGTTACAGCTTTCCCCCAAGTCGCCTTTCGCTAAGACAGTTCTTGTGGAATTGGCAAAGTGATATTTGGAAGCCCATAGAGGGCTATGGTGAAAAAGGAAATATCCTCAGATGAAATCTGGAAAGAAGCTTTCTGAGAAACTGCTTAGTGTTCTGTTAATTCATCTCACAGAGTTACATCTGTATTTCGTGGGTCTCTTTGCTAGCCTTATTTCTGTGGAATCTGAGACCAGATATTTCGGATCCCTTTGAAGACTATAGGGCCAAAGGAAATATCCTCCGATAACAAAGGGAAAGAAGCTTTCGGAGAAACCTCTTTGTGTTCTGTGAAATCATCTCACAGAGTTACAGCTTTCCCCTCAAGGAGCCTTTCGCTAAGACAGTTCTTGCGGAATTGGAAAAGTGATATTTGGAAGCCCATAGAGGGCTACGGTGAAAAAGGAAATATCCTCAGATGAAATCTGGAAAGAAGCTTTCTGAGAAACTGCTTAGTGTTCTGTTAATTCTTCTCTCAGGGTTACATCTGTATTTCGTGGATCTCCTTGCTAGCCTTATTTCTGTGGAATCAGAACAGATATTTCGAATCCCTTGGAAGACTATAGGGCCAAAGGAAATATCCTCCGATAACAAAGAGAAAGAAGCTTTCTCAGAAACTTCTTTGTGCTCTGTGAAATCATCTCACAGAGTTACAGCTTTCGCCTCCAGAAGCCTTTTGCTAAGACAGTTCTTGTGGAATTGGCAAAGTGATATTTGGAAGGCCATAGAGGGCTATGGTGAAAAAGGAAATATCCTCAGATGAAATCTGGAAAGAAGCTTTCTGAGAAACTGCTTAGTGTTCTGTTAATTCATCTCACAGTGTTACATCTGTATTTCGTGGATCTCTTTGCTAGCCTTATTTCTGTGGAATCTGTAACAGATATTTCGGATCCCTTTGAAGACTATAAGGCCAAAGGAAATATCCTCCGATAACAAAGAGAAAGAAGCTTTCTGAGAAACTTCTTTCTGTTCTGTGAAATCATCTCACAGAGTTACAGCTTTCCCCTCAAGGAGCCTTTCGCTAAGACAGTTCTTGTGGAATTGGCAAAGTGATATTTGGAAGCCCCTAGAGGGCTATGGTGAAAAAGGGAATATCCTCAGATGAAATCTGGAAAGAAGCTTTCTGAGAAACTGCTTAGTGTTCTGTTAATTCTTCTCAGAGAGTTACATCTGTATTTCGTGGATCTCTTTGCTGGCCTTATTTCTGTGGAATCTGAGAACAGATATTTCGGATCCCTTTGAAGACTATAGGGCCAAAGGAAATATCCTCCGATAACAATGAGAGAGAAGCTTTCTGAGAAACTTCTTTGTATTTTGTGAAATCATCTCACAGAGTTACAGCTTTCCCCTCTAGAAGCCTTTCACTAAGACACTTCTTGTGGAATTGGCAAAGTGATATTTGGAAGCCCTTACAGGGCTATGGTGAAAAAGGAAATATCGTCAGATTAAATCTGGAAAGAAGCTTTCTGAGAAACTGCTTAGTGTTCTGTTAGTTCTTCTCACAGAGTTACAACTGTATTTCGTGGATCTCTTTGCTAGCCTTATTTCTGTGTAATCTGAGAACAGATATTTAAGATCCCTTTGAAGACTATAGGGCCAAAGGAAATATCCTCCGATACCAAAGAGAAAGAAGCTTTCTGAGAAACTTCTTTGTGTTCTGTGAAATCAACTCACAGAGTTACAGCTTTCCCCTCAAGAAGCCTTTCGCTAAGACAGTTCTTGTGGAATTGACAAAGTGATATTTGGAAGCCCATAGAGGGCTATGGTGAAAAAGGAAATATCCTCAGATGAAATCTGGAAAGAAGCTTTCTGAGAAACTGCTTAGTGTTCTGTTAATTCATTTCACAGAGTTACATCTGTATTTCGTGGATCTCTTTGCCAGCCTTATTTCTCTGGAATCTGAGAACAGATATTTCGGATCCCTTTGAAGACTATAGGGCCAAAGGAAATATCCTCCAATAACAAAGAGAAAGAAACTTTCTGAGAAACTTCTTTGTATTCTGTGAAATCATCTCACAGAGTTACAGCATTCACCTCAAGAAGCCTTTCGCTAAGACAGTTCTTGTGGAATTGGCAAAGGGATATTTGGAAGCCAGTAGAGGGCTATGGTGAAAAAGGAAATATCCTCAGATGAAATCTGGAAAGAAGCATTATGAGAAACTGCTCTGTGATATATGACTTCCACTCACAGAGTTACATCTGTATTTCGTGTATCTTTTGCTAGCCTTATTTCAGTGGAATCTGAGAGCAGATATTTCGGATCCTTTTGAAGACTATAGGGCCAAAGGAAATATCCTCCGATAACAAAGAGAAAGAAGCTTTCTGAGAAACTTCTTTCTGTTCTGTGAAATCATCTCACAGAGTTACAGCTTTCCCCTCAAGAAGCCTTTCGCTAAGACAGTTCATGTGGAAATGGCAAAGTGCTATTTGGAAGCCATAGAGGGCTATGTTGAAAATGGAAATATCCTCAGATGAAATCTGGAAAGAAGCTTTCTGAGAAACTGCTTAGTGTTCTGTTAATTCAACTCACAGTGTTACATCTGTATTTCGTGGATCCCTTTGCTAGCCTTATTTCTGTGGAATCTCAGAACAGATATTTCGGATCCCTTTGAAGACTATAGGGCCAAAGGAAATATCCTCCGATAACAAAGAGAAGGAAGCTTTCTGAGAAACTTCTTTGTGTTCTGTGAAATCAACTCACAGAGTTACAGCTTTCCCCTCAAGAAGCCGTTCGCTAAGACAGTTCTTGTGGAATTGGAAAAGTGATATTTGGAAGCCCATAGAGGGCTATGGTGAAAAAGGAAATATCGTCAGATTAAATCTGGAAAGAAGCTTTCTGAGAAACTGCTTAGTGTTCTGTTAATTCTTCTCTCAGGGTTACATCTGTATTTCGTGGATCTCCTTGCTAGCCTTATTTCTGTGGAATCAGAACAGATATTTCGAATCCCTTGGAAGACTATAGGGACAAAGGAAATATCCTCCGATAACAAAGAGAAAGAAGCTTTCTCAGAAACTTCTTTGTGCTCTGTGAAATCATCTCACAGAGTTACAGCTTTCGCCTCCAGAAGCCTTTCGCTAAGACAGTTCTTGTGGAATTGGCAAAGTGATATTTGGAAGGCCATAGAGGGCTATGGTGAAAAAGGAAATATCCTCAGATGAAATCTGGAAAGAAGCTTTCTGAGAAACTGCTTAGTGTTCTGTTAATTCATCTCACAGTGTTACATCTGTATTTCGTGGATCTCTTTGCTAGCCTTATTTCTGTGGAATCTGTAACAGATATTTCGGATCCCTTTGAAGAGTATAGGGCCAAAGGAAATATCCTCCGATAACAAAGAGAAAGAAGCTTTCTGAGAAACTTCTTTCTGTTCTGTGAAATCATCTCACAGAGTTACAGCTTTCCCCTCAAGGAGCCTTTCGCTAAGACAGTTCTTGTGGAATTGGCAAAGTGATATTTGGAAGCCCCTAGAGGGCTATGGTGAAAAAGGGAATATCCTCAGATGAAATCTGGAAAGAAGCTTTCTGAGAAACTGCTTAGTGTTCTGTTAATTCATCTCACAGAGTTACATCTGTATTTCGTGGATCTCTTTGCTTGCCTTATTTCTGAGGTGTCTGAGAACAGATATTTCGGATCCCTTTGTGGACTATAGGGCCAAAGGAAATATCCTCCGATAACAAAGAGAAAGAAGCTTTGTGAGAAACTTCTTTGTGTTCTGTGAAATCATCTCACAGAGTTACAGCTTTCCCCCAAGTAGCCTTTCGCTAAGACAGTTCTTGTGGAATTGGCAAAGTGATATTTGGAAACCCATAGAGGGCTATGATGAAAAAGGAAATATCCTCAGATGAAATCTGGAAAGAAGCTTTCTGAGAAACTGCTTAGTGTTCTGTTAATTCATCTCAAAGAGTTACATCTGTATTTCGTGGGTCTCTTTGCTAGCCTTATTTCTGTGGAATCTGAGAACAGATATTTCGGATCCCTTTGAAGAATATAGGGCCAAAGGAAATATCTTCTGATAACAAAGAGAAAGAAGCTTTCTGAGAAACTTCTTTCTGTTCTGTGAAATCATCTCACAGAGTTACAGCTTTCCCCTCAAGGAGCCCTTCGCTAAGACAGTTCTTGTGGAATTGGCAAAGTGATATTTGGAAGCCCATAGAGGGCTATGGTGAAAAAGGAAATATCCTCAGATGAAATCTGGAAAGAAGCTTTCTGAGAAACTGCTTAGTGTTCTGTTAATTCATCTCCCAGAGTTAGATCCGTATTTCGTGGATCTCTTTGCTAGCCTTATTTCTGAGGAATCTGAGAACAGATATTTCGGAACCCTTGGAAGACTATAGGGCCAAAGGAAATATCCTCCGATAACAAAGAGAAAGAAGCTTTCTGAGAAACTTCTTTGTGTTCTGTGAAATCATCTCACAGAGTTACAGCTTTCCCCTCAAGGAGCCTTTCGCTAAGACAGTTCTTGTGGAATTGGCAAAGAGATATTTGGAAGCCCATAGAGGGTTATGGTGAAAAAGGAAATATCCTCAGATGAAATCTGGAAAGAAGCTTTCTGAGAAACTGCTTAGTGATCTTTTAATTCATCTCACAGAGTTACATCTGTATCTCGTGGATGTCTTTGCTAGCCTTATTTCTGTGGAATCTGAGAACAGATGTTTCGGATCCCTTTGAAGACTATAGGGCCAAAGGAAATATCTTCCGATAACAAAGAGAAAGAAGATTTCTGAGAAACTTCTTTGTGTTCTGTGAAATCATCTCACAGAGTTACAGCTTTCCCCTCAAGAAGCCTTTCGCTAAGACAGGTCTTGTGGAATTGGAAAAGTGATATTTGGAAGCCCATAGAGGGCTATGGTGAAAAAGGAAATATCCTCAGATGAAATCTGGAAAGAAGCTTTCTGAGAAACTGCTTTGTGGTCTGTTAATTCATCTGACAGAGTTACATCTGTATTTCGTGGATCTCTTTGCCAGCCTTATATCTCTGGAATCTGAGACCAGATATTTCGGTTCCTTTGAAGACTATAGGGCCAAAGGAAATATCCTCCGATAACAAAGAGAAAGAAACTTTCTGAGAAACTTCTTTGTATTCTGTGAAATCATCTCACAGAGTTACAGCTTTCACCTCAAGAAGCCTTTCGCTAAGACAGTTCTTGTGGAATTGGCAAAGTGATATTTGGAAGCCCATAGAGGGCTATGGTGAAAAAGGAAATATCCTCAGATGAAATCTGGAAAGAAGCTTTCTGAGAAACTGCTTAGTGTTCTGTTAATTCATCTCACAGAGTTACATCTGTATTTCGTGGATCTCTTTGCTAGCCTTATTTCTTTGGAATCTGACAACAGATATTTCGGATCCATTGGAAGACTCTAAGGCCAGAGGAAATATCCTTCTAAAACAAAGAGAAACAAGCTTTCTGAGAAACTTCTTTGTGTTCTGTGAAGTCATCTCACAGAGTTACAGCTTTCCCCTCAAGAAGCCTTTCGCTAAGACACTTCTTGTGGAATTGGCAAAGTGATATTTGGAAGCCCATAGAGGGCTATGGTGAAAATGGAAATATCCTCAGATGAAATGTGGAAAGAAGCTTCCTGCGAAAATGCTTAGTGTTCTGTTTATTCATCTCACAGAGTTACATCTGTATTTCGTGGATCTCTTTGCTAGCCTTATTTCTGTGGAATCTGAGAACAGATATTTCTAATCCCTTTGAAGACTATAGGGCCAAAGGAAATATCCTCCGATAACAAAGAGAAAGAAGCTTTCTGAGAAACTTCTTTTTGTTTTGTGAAATCATCTCACAGACGTACAGCTTTCCCCTCAAGAAGCCTTTCGCTAAGACAGTTCTTGTGGAATTGGCAAAGTGATATTTGGAAGCCCATAGAGGGCTATTGTGAAAATGGAAATATCCTCAGATGAAATCTCGAAAGAAGCTTTCTGAGAAACTGCTTAGTGTTCTGTTAATTCATCTCAGAGAATTACATCTGTATTTCGTGGATCTCTTTGTTAGCCTTATTTCTGTGGAATCTGAGACCAGATATTTCGGATCCCTTTGAAGACTATAGGGCCAAAGGAAATATCCTCCGATAACAAAGAGAAAGAAGCTTTCGGAGAAACTTCTTTGTGTTCTGTGAAATCATCTCACAGAGTTACAGCTTTCCCCTCAAGAAGCCTTTCGCTAAGACAGTTCTTGCGGAATTGGAAAAGTGATATTTGGAAGCCCATAGAGGGCTATGGTGAAAAAGGAAATATCCTCAGATGAAATCTGGAAAGAAGATTTCTGAGAAACTGCTTAGTGTTCTGTTAATTCATCTCACAGTGTTACATCTGTGTTTCGTGGATCTCTTTGCTAGCCTTATTTCTGTGGAATCTGTAACAGATATTTCGGATCCCTTTGAAGACTATAGGGCCAAAGGAAATATCCTCCGATAACAAAGAGAAAGATGCTTTCTGAGAAACTTCTTTCTGTTCTGTGAATTCATCTCACAGAGTTACAGCTTTCCCCTCAAGGAGCCTTTCGCTAAGACAGTTCTTGTGGAATTGGCAAAGTGATATTTGGAAGCCCCTAGAGGGCTATGGTGAAAAAGGGAATATCCTCAGATGAAATCTGGAAAGAAGCTTTCTGAGAAACTGCTTAGTGTTCTGTTAATTCATCTCACAGAGTTACATCTGTATTTCGTGGATCTCTTTGCTAGCCTTATTTCTGAGGTGTCTGAGAACAGATATTTCGGATCCCTTGGAAGACTATAGGGCCAAAGGAAATATCCTCCGATAACAATGAGAAAGAAGCTTTATGAGAAACTTCTTTGTGTTCTGTGAAATCATCTCACAGAGTTACAGCTTTCCCCCAAGTAGCCTTTCGCTAAGACAGTTCTTGTGGAATTGGAAAAGTGATATTTGGAAGCCAATAGAGGGCTATGATGAAAAAGGAAATATCCTCAGATGAAATCTGGAAAGAAGCTTTCTGAGAAACTGCTTAGTGTTCTGTTAATTCATCTCACAGAGTTACATCTGTATTTCGTGGGTCTCTTTGCTAGCCTTATTTCTGTGGAATCTGAGAACATATATTTCGGATCCCTTTGAAGAATATAGGGCCAAAGGAAATATCTTCTGATGACAAAGAGAAAGAAGCTTTCTGAGAATCTTCTTAGTGTTCTGTGAAATCATCTCACAGAGTTACAGCTTTCCCGTCAAGAAGCCTTTCACTAAGACAGTTCTTGTGGAATTGGCAAAGTGATATTTGGAAGCCCATAGAGGGCTATGGTGAAAAAGGAAATATCCTCAGATGAAATCTGGAAAGAAGCTTTCAGAGAAACTGCTTAGTGTTCTGTTAATACATCTCACAGTGTTACATCTGTATTTCTTGGATCTCTTTGCTAGCCTTATTTCTGTGGAATCTGTAACAGATATATCGGATCCCTTTGAAGACTATAGGGCCAAAGGAAATATCCTCCGATAACAAAGAGAAAGAAGCTTTCTGAGAAACTTCTTTGTGTTCTGTGAAATCATCTCACAGAGTTACAGCTTTCCCCTCAAGGAGCC
This sequence comes from Macaca mulatta, assembly GCF_049350105.2. Classification (NCBI taxonomy): domain Eukaryota; kingdom Metazoa; phylum Chordata; class Mammalia; order Primates; family Cercopithecidae; genus Macaca; species Macaca mulatta. Next base: position 36,398,754 of record NC_133418.1, read on the forward strand.
TTTCGCTAAGACAGTTCTTGTGGAATTGGCAAAGTGATATTTGGAAGCCCTTAGAGGGCTATGGTGAAAAAGGGAATATCCTCAGATGAAATCTGGAAAGAAGCTTTCTGAGAAACTGCTTAGTGTTCTGTTAATTCATCTCACAGAGTTACATCTGTATTTCGTGGATCTCTTTGCTAGCCTTATTTCTGAGGTGTCTGAGAACAGATATTTCGGATCCCTTGGAAGACTATAGGGCCAAAGGAAATATCCTCCGATAACAAAGAGAAAGAAGCTTTCTGAGAAACTTCTTTGTGTTCTGTGAAATCATCTCACAGAGTTACAGCTTTCCCCCAAGTAGCCTTTCGCTAAGACAGTTCTTGTGGAATTGGCAAAGTGATATTTGGAAGCCCATAGAGGGCTATGATGAAAAAGGAAATATCCTCAGATGAAATCTGGAAAGAAGCTTTCTGAGAAACTGCTTAGTGTTCTGTTAATTCATCTCACAGAGTTACATCTGTATTTCGTGGGTCTCTTTGCTAGCCTTATTTCTGTGGAATCTGAGACCAGATATTTCGGATCCCTTTGAAGACTATAGGGCCAAAGGAAATATCCTCCGATAACAAAGAGAAAGAAGCTTTCTGAGAAACTTCTTTCTGTTCTGTGAAATCATCTCACAGAGTTACAGCTTTCCCCTCAAGGAGCCCTTCGCTAAGACAGTTCTTGTGGAATTGGCAAAGTGATATTTGGAAGCCCATAGAGGGCTATGGTGAAAAAGGGAATATCCTCAGATGAAATCTGGAAAGAAGCTTTCTGAGAAACTGCTTAGTGTTCTGTTAATTCATCTCCCAGAGTTACATCCGTATTTCGTGGATCTCTTTGCTAGCCTTATTTCTGAGGAATCTGAGAACAGATATTTCGGAACCCTAGGAAGACTATAGGGCCAAAGGAAATATCCTCCGATAACAAAGAGAAAGAAGCTTTCTGAGAAACTTCTTTGTGTTCTGTGAAATCATCTCACAGAGTTACAGCTTTCCCCCAAGTAGCCTTTCGCTAAGACAGTTCTTGTGGAATTGGAAAAGTGATATTTGGAAGCCAATAGAGGGCTATGATGAAAAAGGAAATATCCTCAGATGAAATCTGGAAAGAAGCTTTCTGAGAAACTGCTTAGTGTTCTGTTAATTCATCTCACAGAGTTACATCTGTATTTCGTGGGTCTCTTTGCTAGCCTTATTTCTGTGGAATCTGAGAACATATATTTCGGATCCCTTTGAAGAATATAGGGCCAAAGGAAATATCTTCTGATGACAAAGAGAAAGAAACTTTCTGAGAAACTTCTTAGTGTTCTGTGAAATCATCTCACAGAGTTACAGCTTTCCCGTCAAGAAGCCTTTCACTAAGACAGTTCTTGTGGAATTGGCAAAGTGATATTTGGAAGCCCATAGAGGGCTATGGTGAAAAAGGAAATATCCTCAGATGAAATCTGGAAAGAAGCTTTCAGAGAAACTGCTTAGTGTTCTGTTAATACATCTCACAGTGTTACATCTGTATTTCTTGGATCTCTTTGCTAGCCTTATTTCTGTGGAATCTGTAACAGATATATCGGATCCCTTTGAAGACTATAGGGCCAAAGGAAATATCCTCCGATAACAAAGAGAAAGAAGCTTTCTGAGAAACTTCTTTGTGTTCTGTGAAATCACCTCACAGAGTTACAGCTTTCCCCTCAAGGAGCCTTTCGCTAAGACAGTTCTTGTGGAATTGGCAAAGTGATATTTGGAAGCCCTTAGAGGGCTATGGTGAAAAAGGGAATATCCTCAGATGAAATCTGGAAAGAAGCTTTCTGAGAAACTGCTTAGTGTTCTGTTAATTCATCTCACAGAGTTACATCTGTATTTCGTGGATCTCTTTGCTAGCCTTATTTCTGAGGTGTCTGAGAACAGATATTTCGGATCCCTTGGAAGACTATAGGGCCAAAGGAAATATCCTCCGATAACAAAGAGAAAGAAGCTTTCTGAGAAACTTCTTTGTGTTCTGTGAAATCATCTCACAGAGTTACAGCTTTCCCCCAAGTAGCCTTTCGCTAAGACAGTTCTTGTGGAATTGGCAAAGTGATATTTGGAAGCCCATAGAGGGCTATGATGAAAAAGGAAATATCCTCAGATGAAATCTGGAAAGAAGCTTTCTGAGAAACTGCTTAGTGTTCTGTTAATTCATCTCACAGAGTTACATCTGTATTTCGTGGGTCTCTTTGCTAGCCTTATTTCTGTGGAATCTGAGACCAGATATTTCGGATCCCTTTGAAGACTATAGGGCCAAAGGAAATATCCTCCGATAACAAAGAGAAAGAAGCTTTCTGAGAAACTTCTTTCTGTTCTGTGAAATCATCTCACAGAGTTACAGCTTTCCCCTCAAGGAGCCCTTCGCTAAGACAGTTCTTGTGGAATTGGCAAAGTGATATTTGGAAGCCCATAGAGGGCTATGGTGAAAAAGGAAATATCCTCAGATGAAATCTGGAAAGAAGCTTTCTGAGAAACTGCTTAGTGTTCTGTTAATTCATCTCCCAGAGTTACATCCGTATTTCGTGGATCTCTTTGCTAGCCTTATTTCTGAGGAATCTGAGAACAGATATTTCGGAACCCTAGGAAGACTATAGGGCCAAAGGAAATATCCTCCGATAACAAAGAGAAAGAAGCTTTCTGAGAAACTTCTTTGTGTTCTGTGAAATCATCTCACAGAGTTACAGCTTTCCCCTCAAGGAGCCTTTCGCTAAGACAGTTCTTGTGGAATTGGCAAAGTGATATTTGGAAGCCCATAGAGGGCTATGGTGAAAAAGGAAATATCCTCAGATGAAATCTGGAAAGAAGCTTTCTGAGAAACTGCTTAGTGATCTTTTAATTCATCTCACAGAGTTACATCTGTATCTCGTGGATCTCTTTGCTAGCCTTATTTCTGTGGAATCTGAGAACAGATGTTTCGGATCCCTTTGAAGACTATAGGGCCAACGGAAATATCTTCCGATAACAAAGAGAAAGAAGATTTCTGAGAAACTTCTTTGTGTTCTGTGAAATCATCTCACAGAGTTACAGCTTTCCCCTCAAGAAGCCTTTCGCTAAGACAGGTCTTGTGGAATTGGCAAAGTGATATTTGGAAGCCCATAGAGGGCTATGGTGAAAAAGGAAATATCCTCAGATGAAATCTGGAAAGAAGCTTTCTGAGAAACTGCTTAGTGGTCTGTTAATTCATCTGACAGAGTTACATCTGTATTTCTTGGATCTCTTTGCCAGCCTTATATCTCTGGAATCTGAGACCAGATATTTCGGTTCCTTTGAAGACTATAGGGCCAAAGGAAATATCCTCCGATAACAAAGAGAAAGAAACTTTCTGAGAAACTTCTTTGTATTCTGTGAAATCATCTCACAGAGTTACAGCTTTCACCTCAAGAAGCCTTTCGCTAAGACACTTCTTGTGGAATTGGCAAAGTGATATTTGGAAGCCCATAGAGGGCTATGGTGAAAATGGAAATATCCTCAGATGAAATGTGGAAAGATGCTTCCTGCGAAAATGCTTAGTGTTCTGTTAATTCATCTCACAGAGTTACATCTGTATTTCGTGGATCTCTTTGCTAGCCTTATTTCTGTGGAATCTGAGAACAGATATTTCTGATCCCTTTGAAGACTATAGGGCCAAAGGAAATATCCTCCGATAACAAAGAGAAAGAAGCTTTCTGAGAAACTTCTTTGTGTTCTGTGAAATCATCTCACAGACGTACAGCTTTCCCCTCAAGAAGCCTTTCGCTAAGACAGTTCTTGTGGAATTGGCAAAGTGATATTTGGAAGCCCATAGAGGGCTATTGTGAAAATGGAAATATCCTCAGATGAAATCTGGAAAGAAGCTTTCTGAGAAACTGCTTAGTGTTCTGTTAATTCATCTCAGAGAATTACATCTGTATTTCGTGGATCTCTTTGTTAGCCTTATTTCTGTGGAATCTGAGACCAGATATTTCGGATCCCTTTGAAGACTATAGGGCCAAAGGAAATATCCTCCGAATACAAAGAGAAAGAAGCTTTCGGAGAAACTTCTTTGTGTTCTGTGAAATCATCTCACAGAGTTACAGCTTTCCCCTCAAGAAGCCTTTCGCTAAGACAGTTCTTGCGGAATTGGAAAAGGGATATTTGGAAGCCCATAGAGGGCTATGGTGAAAAAGGAAATATCCTCAGATGAAATGTGGAAAGAAGATTTCTGAGAAACTGCTTAGTGTTCTGTTAATTCTTCTCTCAGGGTTACATCTGTATTTCGTGGATCTCCTTGATAGCCTTATTTCTGTGGAATCAGAACAGATATTTCGAATCCCTTGGAAGACTATAGGGCCAAAGGAAATATCCTCCGATAACAAAGAGAAAGAAGCTTTCTCAGAAACTTCTTTGTGCTCTGTGAAATCATCTCACAGAGTTACAGCTTTCGCCTCCAGAAGCCTTTTGCTAAGACAGTTCTTGTGGAATTGGCAAAGTGATATTTGGAAGGCCATAGAGGGCTATGGTGAAAAAAGAAATATCCTCAGATGAAATCTGGAAAGAAGCTTTCTGAGAAACTGCTTAGTGTTCTGTTAATTCATCTCACAGAGTTACATCTGTATTTCGTGGATCTCTTTGCTAGCCTTATTTCTTTCGAATCTGACAACAGATATTGCGGATCCGTTGGAAGACTATAAGGCCAGAGGAAATATCCTTCTAAAACAAAGAGAAACAAGCTTTCTGAGAAACTACTTTGTGTTCTGTGAAGTCATCTCACAGAGTTACAGCTTTCCCCTCAAGAAGCCTTTCGCTAAGACACTTCTTGTGGAATTGGCAAAGTGATATTTGGAAGCCCATGGAGGGCTATGGTGAAAATGGAAATATCCTCAGATGAAATGTGGAAAGAAGCTTCCTGCGAAAATGCTTAGTGTTCTGTTAATTCATCTCACAGAGTTACATCTGTATTTCGTGGATCTATTTGCTAGCCTTATTTCTGTGGAATCTGAGAACAGATATTTCTGATCCCTTTGAAGACTGTAGCGCCAAAGGAAATATCCTCCGATAACAAAGAGAAAGAAGCTTTCTGAGAAACTTCTTTGTGTTCTGTGAAATCATCTCACAGACGTACAGCTTTCCCCTCAAGAAGCCTTTCGCTAAGACAGTTCTTGTGGAATTGGCAAAGTGATATTTGGAAGCCCATAGAGGGCTACGGTGAAAAAGGAAATATCCTCAGATGAAATCTGGAAAGAAGCTTTCTGAGAAACTGCTTAGTGATCTTTTAATTCATCTCACAGAGTTACATCTGTATCTCGTGGATCTCTTTGCTAGCCTTATTTCTGTGGAATCTGAGAACAGATGTTTCGGATCCCTTTGAAGACTATAGGGACAAAGGAAATATCTTCCGATAACAAAGAGAAAGAAGATTTCTGAGAAACTTCTTTGTGTTCTGTGAAATCATCTCACAGAGTTACAGCTTTCCCCTCAAGAAGCCTTTCGCTAAGACAGGTCTTGTGGAATTGGCAAAGTGATATTTGGAAGCCCATAGAGGGCTATGGTGAAAAAGGAAATATCCTCAGATGAAATCTGGAAAGAAGCTTTCTGAGAAACTGCTTAGTGGTCTGTTAATTCATCTCACAGAGTTACATCTGTATTTCGTGGATCTCTTTGCCAGCCTTATTTCTCTGGAATCTGAGACCAGATATTTCGGTTCCTTTGAAGACTATAGGGCCAAAGGAAATATCCTCCGATAACAAAGAGAAAGAAACTTTCTGAGAAACTTCTTTGTATTCTGTGAAATCATCTCACAGAGTTACAGCTTTCACCTCAAGAAGCCTTTCGCTAAGACAGTTCTTGTGGAATTGGCAAAGTGATATTTGGAAGCCCATAGAGGGCTATAGTGAAAAAGGAAATATCCTCAGATGAAATCTGGAAAGAAGCTTTCTGAGAAACTGCTAAGTGTTCTGTTAATTCATCTCACAGAGTTACATCTGTATTTCGTGGATCTCTTTGCTAGCCTTATTTCTTTGGAATCTGACAACAGATATTTCGTATCCGTTGGAAGACTATAAGGCCAGAGGAAATATCCTTCTAAAACAAAGAGAAACAAGCTTTCTGAGAAACTTCTTTGTGTTCTGTGAAGTCATCTCACAGAGTTACAGCTTTCCCCTCAAGAAGCCTTTCGCTAGGACACTTCTTGTGGAATTGGCAAAGTGATATTTGGAAGCCCATAGAGGGCTATGGTGAAAATGGAAATATCCTCAGATGAAATGTGGAAAGAAGCTTCCTGCGAAAATGCTTAGTGTTCTGTTAATTCATCTCACAGAGTTACATCTGTATTTCGTGGATCTCTTTGCTAGCCTTATTTCTGTGGAATCTGAGAACAGATATTTCTGATCCCTTTGAAGACTATAGGGCCAAAGGAAATATCCTCCGATAACAAAGAGAAAGAAGCTTTCTGAGAAACTTTTTTGTGTTCTGTGAAATCATCTCACAGACGTACAGCTTTCCCCTCAAGAAGCCTTTCGCTAAGACAGTTCTTGTGGAATTGGCAAAGTGATATTTGGAAGCCCATAGAGGGCTATTGTGAAAATGGAAATATCCTCAGATGAAATCTGGAAAGAAGCTTTCTGAGAAACTGCTTAGTGTTCTGTTAATTCATCTCAGAGAATTACATCTGTATTTCGTGGATCTCTTTGTTAGCCTTATTTCTGTGGAATCTGAGACCAGATATTTCGGATCCCTTTGAAGACTATAGGGCCAAAGGAAATATCCTCCGATAACAAAGAGAAAGAAGCTTTCGGAGAAACTTCTTTGTGTTCTGTGAAATCATCTCACAGAGTTACAGCTTTCCCCTCAAGAAGCCTTTCGCTAAGACAGTTCTTGCGGAATTGGAAAAGTGATATTTGGAAGCCCATAGAGGGCTATGGTGAAAAAGGAAATATCCTCAGATGAAATCTGGAAAGAAGCTTTCTGAGAAACTGCTTAGTGTTCTGTTAATTCATCTCACAGTGTTACATCTGTATTTCGTGGATCTCTTTGCTAGCCTTATTTCTGTGGAATCTGTAACAGATATATCGGATCCCTTTGAAGACTATAGGGCCAAAGGAAATATCCTCCGATAACAAAGAGAAAGAAGCTTTCTGAGAAACTTCTTTGTGTTCTGTGAAATCATCTCACAGAGTTACAGCTTTCCCCTCAAGGAGCCTTTCGCTAAGACAGTTCTTGTGGAATTGGCAAAGTGATATTTGGAAGCCCATAGAGGGCTATGGTGAAAAAGGGAATATCCTCAGATGAAATCTGGAAAGAAGCTTTCTGAGAAACTGCTTAGTGTTCTGTTAATTCATCTCACAGAGTTACATCTGTATTTCGTGGATCTCTTTGCTAGCCTTATTTCTGAGGTGTCTGAGAACAGATATTTCGGATCCCTTGGAAGACTATAGGGCCAAAGGAAATATCCTCCGATAACAAAGAGAAAGAAGCTTTCTGAGAAACTTCTTTGTGTTCTGTGAAATCATCTCACAGAGTTACAGCTTTCCCCCAAGTAGCCTTTCGCTAAGACAGTTCTTGTGGAATTGGCAAAGTGATATTTGGAAGCCCATAGAGGGCTATGATGAAAAAGGAAATATCCTCAGATGAAATCTGGAAAGAAGCTTTCTGAGAAACTGCTTAGTGCTCTGTTAATTCATCTCACAGAGTTACATCTGTATTTCGTGGGTCTCTTTGCTAGCCTTATTTCTGTGGAATCTGAGAACAGATATTTCGGATCCCTTTGAAGACTATAGGGCCAAAGGAAATATCCTCCGATAACAAAGAGAAAGAAGCTTTCTGAGAAACTTCTTTCTGTTCTATGAAATCATCTCACAGAGTTACAGCTTTCCCCTCAAGGAGCCCTTCGCTAAGACAGTTCTTGTGGAATTGGCAAAGTCATATTTGGAAGCCCATAGAGGGCTATGGTGAAAAAGGAAATATCCTCAGATGAAATCTGGAAAGAAGCTTTCTGAGAAACTGCTTAGTGTTCTGTAAATTCATCTCCCAGAGTTACATCCGTATTTCGTGGATCTCTTTGCTAGCCTTATTTCTGAGGAATCTGAGAACAGATATTTCGGAACCCTTGGAAGACTATAGGGCCAAAGGAAATATCCTCCGATAACAAAGAGAAAGAAGCTTTCTGAGAAACTTCTTTGTGTTCTGTGAAATCATCTCACAGAGTTACAGCTTTCCCCTCAAGGAGCCTTTCGCTAAGACAGTTCTTGTGGAATTGGCAAAGTGATATTTGGAAGCCCATAGAGGGCTATGGTGAAAAAGGAAATATCCTCAGATGAAATCTGGAAAGAAGCTTTCTGAGAAACTGCTTAGTGATCTTTTAATTCATCTCACAGAGTTACATCTGTATCTCGTGGATCTCTTTGCTAGCCTTATTTCTGTGGAATCTGAGAACAGATGTTTCGGATCCCTTTGAAGACTATAGGGCCAAAGGAAATATCTTCCGATAAGAAAGAGAAAGAAGATTTCTGAGAAACTTCTTTGTGTTCTGTGAAATCATCTCACAGAGTTACAGCTTTCCCCTCAAGAAGCCTTTCGCTAAGACAGGTCTTGTGGAATTGGCAAAGTGATATTTGGAAGCCCATAGAGGGCTATGGTGAAAAAGGAAATATCCTCAGATGAAATCTGGAAAGAAGCTTTCTGAGAAACTGCTTAGTGGTCTGTTAATTCATCTGACAGAGTTACATCTGTATTTCTTGGATCTCTTTGCCAGCCTTATTTCTCTGGAATCTGAGACCAGATATTTCAGTTACTTTGAAGACTATAGGGCCAAAGGAAATATCCTCCGATAACAAAGAGAAAGAAACTTTCTGAGAAACTTCTTTGTATTCTGTGAAATCAACTCACAGAGTTACAGCTTTCACCTCAAGAAGCCTTTCGCTAAGACAGTTCTTGTGGAATTGGCAAAGTGATATTTGGAAGCCCATAGAGGGCTATGGTGAAAAAGGAAATATCCTCAGATGAAATCTGGAAAGAAGCTTTCTGAGAAACTGCTTAGTGTTCTGTTAATTCATCTCACAGAGTTACATCTGTATTTCGTGGATCTCTTTGCTAGCCTTATTTCTTTGGAATCTGACAACAGATATTTCGGATCCGTTGGAAGACAATAAGGCCAGAGGAAGTATCCTTCTAAAACAAAGAGAAACAAGCTTTCTGAGAAACTTCTTTGTGTTCTGTGAAGTCATCTCACAGAGTTACAGCTTTCCCCTCAAGAAGCCTTTCGCTAAGACACTTCTTGTGGAATTGGCAAAGTGATATTTGGAAGCCCATAGAGGGCTATGGTGAAAATGGAAATATCCTCAGGTGAAATGTGGAAAGAAGCTTCCTGAGAAAATGCTTAGTGTTCTGTTAATTCATCTCACAGAGTTACATCTGTATTTCGTGGATCTCTTTGCTAGCCTTATTTCTGTGGAATCTGAGAACAGATATTTCTGATCCCTTTGAAGACTATAGGGCCAAAGGAAATATCCTCCGATAACAAAGAGAAAGAAGCTTTCGGAGAAACGTCTTTGTGTTCTGTGAAATCATCTCACAGACGTACAGCTTTCCCCTCAAGAAGCCTTTCGCTAAGACAGTTCTTGTGGAATTGGCAAAGTGATGTTTGGAAGCCCATAGAGGGCTATTGTGAAAATGGAAATATCCTCAGATGAAATCTGGAAAGAAGCTTTCTGAGAAACTGCTTAGTGTTCTGTTAATTCATCTCAGAGAATTACATCTGTATTTCGTGGATCTCTTTGTTAGCCTTATTTCTGTGGAATCTGAGACCAGATATTTCGGATCCCTTTGAAGACTATAGGGCCAAAGGAAATATCCTCCGATAACAAAGAGAAATAAGCTTTCTCAGAAACTTCTTTGTGTTCTGTGAAATCATCTCACAGAGTTACAGCTTTCCCCTCAAGAAGCCTTTCGCTAAGACAGTTCTTGCGGAATTGGAAAAGTGATATTTGGAAGCCCATAGAGGGCTATGGTGAAAAAGGAAATATCCTCAGATGAAATCTGGAAAGAAGCTTTCTGAGAAACTGCTTAGTGTTCTGTTAATTCATCTCACAGTGTTACATCTGTATTTCGTGGATCTCTTTGCTAGCCTTATTTCTGTGGAATCTGTAACAGATATATCGGATCCCTTTGAAGACTATAGGGCCAAAGGAAATATCCTCCGATAACAAAGAGAAAGAAGCTTTCTGAGAAACTTCTTTGTGTTCTGTGAAATCATCTCACAGAGTTACAGCTTTCCCCTCAAGGAGCCTTTCGCTAAGACAGTTCTTGTGGAATTGGCAAAGTGATATTTGGAAGACCATAGAGGGCTATGGTGAAAAAGGGAATATCCTCAGATGAAATCTGGAAAGAAGCTTTCTGAGAAACTGCTTAGTGTTCTGTTAATTCATCTCACAGAGTTACATCTGTATTTCGTGGATCTCTTTGCTAGCCTTATTTCTGTGGAATCAGAACAGATATTTCGAATCCCTTGGAAGACTATAGGGCCAAAGGAAATATCCTCCGATAACAAAGAGAAAGAAGCTTTCTCAGAAACTTCTTTGTGCTCTGTGAAATCATCTCACAGAGTTACAGCTTTCGCCTCCAGAAGCCTTTTGCTAAGACAGTTCTTGTGGAATTGGCAAAGTGATATTTGGAAGGCCATAGAGGGCTATGGTGAAAAAGGAAATATCCTCAGATGAAATCTGGAAAGAAGCTTTCTGAGAAACTGCTTAGTGTTCTGTTAATTCATCTCACAGTGTTACATCTGTATTTCGTGGATCTCTTTGCTAGCCTTATTTCTGTGGAATCTGTAACAGATATTTCGGATCCCTTTGAAGACTATAGGGCCAAAGGAAATATCCTCCGATAACAAAGAGAAAGAAGCTTTCTGTGAAACTTCTTTGTGTTCTGTGAAATCATCTCACAGAGTTACAGCTTTCCCCTCAAGGAGCCTTTCGCTAAGACAGTTCTTGTGGAATTGGCAAAGTGATATTTGGAAGCCCATAGAGGGCTATGGTGAAAAAGGGAATATCCTCAGATGAAATCTGGAAAGAAGCTTTCTGAGAAACTGCTTAGTGTTCTGTTAATTCATCTCACAGAGTTACATCTGTATTTCGTGGATCTCTTTGCTAGCCTTATTTCTGAGGTGTCTGAGAACAGATATTTCGGATCCCTTTGAAGAATATAGGGCCAAAGGAAATATCTTCTGATAACAAAGAGAAAGAAGCTTTCTGAGAAACTTCTTTGTGTTCTGTGAAATCATCTCACAGAGTTACAGCTTTCCCCTCAAGAAGCCTTTCGCTAAGACAGTTCTTGTGGAATTGGCAAAGTGATATTTGGAAGCCCATAGAGGGCTACGGTGAAAAAGGGAATATCCTCAGATGAAATCTGGAAAGAAGCTTTCTGAGAAACTGCTTAGTGTTCTGTTAATTCATCTCACAATGTTACATCTGTATTTCGTGGATCTCTTTGCTAGCCTTGTTTCTGAGGTGTCTGAGAACAGATATTTCGGATCCCTTGGAAGACTATAGGGCCAAAGGAAATATCCTCCGATAACAAAGAGAAAGAAGCTTTCTGAGAAACTTCTTTGTGTTCTGTGAAATCATCTCACAGAAATACAGCTTTCCCCCAAGTAGCCTTTCGCTAAGACAGTTCTTGTGGAATTGGCAAAGTGATATTTGGAAGCCCATAGAGGGCTATGATGAAAAAGGAAATATCCTCAGATGAAATCTGGAAAGAAGCTTTCTGAGAAACTGCTTAGTGTTCTGTTAATTCATCTCACAGAGTTACATCTGTATTTCGTGGGTCTCTTTGCTAGCCTTATTTCTGTGGAATCTGAGAACAGATATTTCGGATCCCTTTGAAGAATATAGGGCCAAAGGAAATATCTTCTGATAACAAAGAGAAAGGAGCTTTCTGAGAAACTTCTTTGTGTTCTGTGAAATCATCTCACAGAGTTACAGCTTTCCCCTCAAGAAGCCTTTCGCTAAGACAGTTCTTGTGGAATTGGCAAAGTGATATTTGGAAGCCCATAGAGGGCTATTGTGAAAAAGGAAATATCCTCAGATGAAATCTGGAAAGAAGCTTTCTTAAAAACTGCTTAGTGTTCTGTTAATTCATCTCACAGTGTTACATCTGTATTTCGTGGATCTCTTTGCTAGCCTTATTTCTGTGGAATCTGTAACAGATATATCGGATCCCTTTGAAGACTATAGGGCCAAAGGAAATATCCTCCGATAACAAAGAGAAAGAAGCTTTCTGAGAAACTTCTTTGTGTTCTGTGAAATCATCTCACAGAGTTACAGCTTTCCCCTCAAGGAGCCTTTTGCTAAGACAGTTCTTGTGGAATTGGCAAAGTGATATTTGGAAGCCCTTAGAGGGCTATGGTGAAAAAGGGAATATCCTCAGATGAAATCTGGAAAGAAGCTTTCTGAGAAACTGCTTAGTGTTCTGTTAATTCATCTCCCAGAGTTACATCCGTATTTCGTGGATCTCTTTGCTAGCCTTATTTCTGAGGAATCTGAGAACAGATATTTCGGAACCCTAGGAAGACTATAGGGCCAAAGGAAATATCCTCCGATAAGAAAGAGAAAGAAGCTTTCTGAGAAACTTCTTTGTGTTCTGTGAAATCATCTCACAGAGTTACAGCTTTCCCCTCCAGGAGCCTTTCGCTAAGACAGTTCTTGTGGAATTGGCAAAGTGATATTTGGAAGCCCATAGAGGGCTTTGTTGAAAAAGGAAATATCCTCAGATGAAATCTGGAAAGAAGCTTTCTGAGAAACTGCTTAGTGGTCTGTTAATTCATCTGACAGAGTTACATCTGTATTTCGTGGATCTCTTTGCCAGCCTTATTTCTCTGGAATCTGAGACCAGATATTTCGGTTCCTTGGAAGACTATAGGGCCAAAGGAAATATCCTCTGATAACAAAGAGAAAGAAACTTTCTGAGAAACTTCTTTGTATTCTGTGAAATCAACTCACAGAGTTACAGCTTTCCCCTCAAGAAGCCTTTCGCTAAGACACTTCTTGTGGAATTGGCAAAGTGATATTTGGAAGCCCATGGAGGGCTATGGTGAAAATGGAAATATCCTCAGATGAAATGTGGAAAGAAGCTTCCTGCGAAAATGCTTAGTGTTCTGTTAATTCATCTCACAGAGTTACATCTGTACTTCGTGGATCTATTTGCTAGCCTTATTTCTGTGGAATCTGAGAACAGATATTTCTGATCCCTTTGAAGACTGTAGCGCCAAAGGAAATATCCTCCGATAAGAAAGAGAAAGAAGCTTTCTGAGAAACTTCTTTGTGTTCTGTGAAATCATCTCACAGAGTTACAGCTTTCACCTCAAGAAGCCTTTCGCTAAGACAGTTCTTGTGGAATTGGCAAAGTGATATTTGGAAGCCCATAGAGGGCTATAGTGAAAAAGGAAATATCCTCAGATGAAATCTGGAAAGAAGCTTTCTGAGAAACTGCTAAGTGTTCTGTTAATTCATCTCACAGAGTTACATCTGTATTTCGTGGATCTCTTTGCTAGCCTTATTTCTTTGGAATCTGACAACAGATATTTCGTATCCGTTGGAAGACTATAAGGCCAGAGGAAATATCCTTCTAAAACAAAGAGAAACAAGCTTTCTGAGAAACTTCTTTGTGTTCTGTGAAGTCATCTCACAGAGTTACAGCTTTCCCCTCAAGAAGCCTTTCGCTAGGACACTTCTTGTGGAATTGGCAAAGTGATATTTGGAAGCCCATAGAGGGCTATGGTGAAAATGGAAATATCCTCAGATGAAATGTGGAAAGAAGCTTCCTGCGAAAATGCTTAGTGTTCTGTTAATTCATCTCACAGAGTTACATCTGTATTTCGTGGATCTCTTTGCTAGCCTTATTTCTGTGGAATCTGAGAACAGATATTTCTGATCCCTTTGAAGACTATAGGGCCAAAGGAAATATCCTCCGATAACAAAGAGAAAGAAGCTTTCTGAGAAACTTTTTTGTGTTCTGTGAAATCATCTCACAGACGTACAGCTTTCCCCTCAAGAAGCCTTTCGCTAAGACAGTTCTTGTGGAATTGGCAAAGTGATATTTGGAAGCCCATAGAGGGCTATTGTGAAAATGGAAATATCCTCAGATGAAATCTGGAAAGAAGCTTTCTGAGAAACTGCTTAGTGTTCTGTTAATTCATCTCAGAGAATTACATCTGTATTTCGTGGATCTCTTTGTTAGCCTTATTTCTGTGGAATCTGAGACCAGATATTTCGGATCCCTTTGAAGACTATAGGGCCAAAGGAAATATCCTCCGATAACAAAGAGAAAGAAGCTTTCTGAGAAACTTCTTTGTGTTCTGTGAAATCATCTCACAGAGTTACAGCTTTCCCCTCAAGGAGCCTTTCGCTAAGACAGTTCTTGTGGAATTGGCAAAGTGATATTTGGAAGCCCATAGAGGGCTATGGTGAAAAAGGGAATATCCTCAGATGAAATCTGGAAAGAAGCTTTCTGAGAAACTGCTTAGTGTTCTGTTAATTCATCTCCCAGAGTTACATCCGTATTTCGTGGATCTCTTTGCTAGCCTTATTTCTGAGGAATCTGAGAACAGATATTTCGGAACCCTAGGAAGACTATAGGGCCAAAGGAAATATCCTCCGATAAGAAAGAGAAAGAAGCTTTCTGAGAAACTTCTTTGTGTTCTGTGAAATCATCTCACAGAGTTACAGCTTTCCCCTCCAGGAGCCTTTCGCTAAGACAGTTCTTGTGGAATTGGCAAAGTGATATTTGGAAGCCCATAGAGGGCTTTGGTGAAAAAGGAAATATCCGCAGATGAAATCTGGAAAGAAGCTTTCTGAGAAACTGCTTAGTGGTCTGTTAATTCATCTGACAGAGTTACATCTGTATTTCGTGGATCTCTTTGCCAGCCTTATTTCTCTGGAATCTGAGACCAGATATTTCGGTTCCTTGGAAGACTATAGGGCCAAAGGAAATATCCTCTGATAACAAAGAGAAAGAAACTTTCTGAGAAACTTCTTTGTATTCTGTGAAATCAACTCACAGAGTTACAGCTTTCCCCTCAAGAAGCCTTTCGCTAAGACACTTCTTGTGGAATTGGCAAAGTGATATTTGGAAGCCCATGGAGGGCTATGGTGAAAATGGAAATATCCTCAGATGAAATGTGGAAAGAAGCTTCCTGCGAAAATGCTTAGTGTTCTGTTATGTCATCTCACAGAGTTACATCTGTAGTTCGTGGATCTATTTGCTAGCCTTATTTCTGTGGAATCTGAGAACAGATATTTCTGATCCCTTTGAAGACTGTAGCGCCAAAGGAAATATCCTCCGATAAGAAAGAGAAAGAAGCTTTCTGAGAAACTTCTTTGTGTTCTGTGAAATCATCTCACAGAGTTACAGCTTTCACCTCAAGAAGCCTTTCGCTAAGACAGTTCTTGTGGAATTGGCAAAGTGATATTTGGAAGCCCATAGAGGGCTATAGTGAAAAAGGAAATATCCTCAGATGAAATCTGGAAAGAAGCTTTCTGAGAAACTGCTAAGTGTTCTGTTAATTCATCTCACAGAGTTACATCTGTATTTCGTGGATCTCTTTGCTAGCCTTATTTCTTTGGAATCTGACAACAGATATTTCGTATCCGTTGGAAGACTATAAGGCCAGAGGAAATATCCTTCTAAAACAAAGAGAAACAAGCTTTCTGAGAAACTTCTTTGTGTTCTGTGAAGTCATCTCACAGAGTTACAGCTTTCCCCTCAAGAAGCCTTTCGCTAGGACACTTCTTGTGGAATTGGCAAAGTGATATTTGGAAGCCCATAGAGGGCTATGGTGAAAATGGAAATATCCTCAGATGAAATGTGGAAAGAAGCTTCCTGCGAAAATGCTTAGTGTTCTGTTAATTCATCTCACAGAGTTACATCTGTATTTCGTGGATCTCTTTGCTAGCCTTATTTCTGTGGAATCTGAGAACAGATATTTCTGATCCCTTTGAAGACTATAGGGCCAAAGGAAATATCCTCCGATAACAAAGAGAAAGAAGCTTTCTGAGAAACTTTTTTGTGTTCTGTGAAATCATCTCACAGACGTACAGCTTTCCCCTCAAGAAGCCTTTCGCTAAGACAGTTCTTGTGGAATTGGCAAAGTGATATTTGGAAGCCCATAGAGGGCTATTGTGAAAATGGAAATATCCTCAGATGAAATCTGGAAAGAAGCTTTCTGAGAAACTGCTTAGTGTTCTGTTAATTCATCTCAGAGAATTACATCTGTATTTCGTGGATCTCTTTGTTAGCCTTATTTCTGTGGAATCTGAGACCAGATATTTCGGATCCCTTTGAAGACTATAGGGCCAAAGGAAATATCCTCCGATAACAAAGAGAAAGAAGCTTTCGAAGAAACTTCTTTGTGTTCTGTGAAATCATCTCACAGAGTTACAGCTTTCCCCTCAAGAAGCCTTTCGCTAAGACAGTTCTTGCGGAATTGGAAAAGTGATATTTGGAAGCCCATAGAGGGCTATGGTGAAAAAGGAAATATCCTCAGATGAAATCTGGAAAGAAGCTTTCTGAGAAACTGCTTAGTGTTCTGTTAATTCATCTCACAGTGTTACATCTGTATTTCGTGGATCTCTTTGCTAGCCTTATTTCTGTGGAATCTGTAACAGATATATCGGATCCCTTTGAAGACTATAGGGCCAAAGGAAATATCCTCCGATAACAAAGAGAAAGAAGCTTTCTGAGAAACTTCTTTGTGTTCTGTGAAATCATCTCACAGAGTTACAGCTTTCCCCTCAAGGAGCCTTTCGCTAAGACAGTTCTTGTGGAATTGGCAAAGTGATATTTGGAAGCCCATAGAGGGCTATGGTGAAAAAGGGAATATCCTCAGATGAAATCTGGAAAGAAGCTTTCTGAGAAACTGCTTAGTGTTCTGTTAATTCATCTCACAGAGTTACATCTGTATTTCGTGGATCTCTTTGCTAGCCTTATTTCTGAGGTGTCTGAGAACAGATATTTCGGATCCCTTGGAAGACTATAGGGCCAAAGGAAATATCCTCCGATAACAAAGAGAAAGAAGCTTTCTGAGAAACTTCTTTGTGTTCTGTGAAATCATCTCACAGAGTTACAGCTTTCCCCCAAGTAGCCTTTCGCTAAGACAGTTCTTGTGGAATTGGCAAAGTGATATTTGGAAGCCCATAGAGGGCTATGATGAAAAAGGAAATATCCTCAGATGAAATCTGGAAAGAAGCTTTCTGAGAAACTGCTTAGTGCTCTGTTAATTCATCTCACAGAGTTACATCTGTATTTCGTGGGTCTCTTTGCTAGCCTTATTTCTGTGGAATCTGAGAACAGATATTTCGGATCCCTTTGAAGAATATAGGGCCAAAGGAAATATCTTCTGATAACAAAGAGAAAGGAGCTTTCTGAGAAACTTCTTTGTGTTCTGTGAAATCATCTCACAGAGTTACAGCTTTCCCCTCAAGAAGCCTTTCGCTAAGACAGTTCTTGTGGAATTGGCAAAGTGATATTTGGAAGCCCATAGAGGGCTATTGTGAAAAAGGAAATATCCTCAGATGAAATCTGGAAAGAAGCTTTCTTAAAAACTGCTTAGTGTTCTGTTAATTCATCTCACAGTGTTACATCTGTATTTCGTGGATCTCTTTGCTAGCCTTATTTCTGTGGAATCTGTAACAGATATATCGGATCCCTTTGAAGACTATAGGGCCAAAGGAAATATCCTCCGATAACAAAGAGAAAGAAGCTTTCTGAGAAACTTCTTTGTGTTCTGTGAAATCATCTCACAGAGTTACAGCTTTCCCCTCAAGGAGCCTTTCGCTAAGACAGTTCTTGTGGAATTGGCAAAGTGATATTTGGAAGCCCATAGAGGGCTATGGTGAAAAAGGGAATATCCTCAGATGAAATCTGGAAAGAAGCTTTCTGAGAAACTGCTTAGTGTTCTGTTAATTCATCTCACAGAGTTACATCTGTATTTCGTGGATCTCTTTGCTAGCCTTATTTCTGAGGTGTCTGAGAACAGATATTTCGGATCCCTTGGAAGACTATAGGGCCAAAGGAAATATCCTCCGATAACAAAGAGAAAGAAGCTTTCTGAGAAACTTCTTTGTGTTCTGTGAAATCATCTCACAGAGTTACAGCTTTCCCCCAAGTAGCCTTTCGCTAAGACAGTTCTTGTGGAATTGGCAAAGTGATATTTGGAAGCCCATAGAGGGCTATGATGAAAAAGGAAATATCCTCAGATGAAATCTGGAAAGAAGCTTTCTGAGAAACTGCTTAGTGCTCTGTTAATTCATCTCACAGAGTTACATCTGTATTTCGTGGGTCTCTTTGCTAGCCTTATTTCTGTGGAATCTGAGAACAGATATTTCGGATCCCTTTGAAGAATATAGGGCCAAAGGAAATATCTTCTGATAACAAAGAGAAAGGAGCTTTCTGAGAAACTTCTTTGTGTTCTGTGAAATCATCTCACAGAGTTACAGCTTTCCCCTCAAGAAGCCTTTCGCTAAGACAGTTCTTGTGGAATTGGCAAAGTGATATTTGGAAGCCCATAGAGGGCTATTGTGAAAAAGGAAATATCCTCAGATGAAATCTGGAAAGAAGCTTTCTTAAAAACTGCTTAGTGTTCTGTTAATTCATCTCACAGTGTTACATCTGTATTTCGTGGATCTCTTTGCTAGCCTTATTTCTGTGGAATCTGTAACAGATATATCGGATCCCTTTGAAGACTATAGGGCCAAAGGAAATATCCTCCGATAACAAAGAGAAAGAAGCTTTCTGAGAAACTTCTTTGTGTTCTGTGAAATCATCTCACAGAGTTACAGCTTTCCCCTCAAGGAGCCTTTCGCTAAGACAGTTCTTGTGGAATTGGCAAAGTGATATTTGGAAGCCCATAGAGGGCTATGGTGAAAAAGGGAATATCCTCAGATGAAATCTGGAAAGAAGCTTTCTGAGAAACCGCTTAGTGTTCTGTTAATTCATCTCCCAGAGTTACATCCGTATTTCGTGGATCTCTTTGCTAGCCTTATTTCTGAGGAATCTGAGAACAGATATTTCGGAACCCTAGGAAGACTATAGGGCCAAAGGAAATATCCTCCGATAAGAAAGAGAAAGAAGCTTTCTGAGAAACTTCTTTGTGTTCTGTGAAATCATCTCACAGAGTTACAGCTTTCCCCTCCAGGAGCCTTTCGCTAAGACAGTTCTTGTGGAATTGGCAAAGTGATATTTGGAAGCCCATAGAGGGCTTTGGTGAAAAAGGAAATATCCTCAGATGAAATCTGGAAAGAAGCTTTCTGAGAAACTGCTTAGTGGTCTGTTAATTCATCTGACAGAGTTACATCTGTATTTCGTGGATCTCTTTGCCAGCCTTATTTCTCTGGAATCTGAGACCAGATATTTCGGTTCCTTGGAAGACTATAGGGCCAAAGGAAATATCCTCTGATAACAAAGAGAAAGAAACTTTCTGAGAAACTTCTTTGTATTCTGTGAAATCAACTCACAGAGTTACAGCTTTCCCCTCAAGAAGCCTTTCGCTAAGACACTTCTTGTGGAATTGGCAAAGTGATATTTGGAAGCCCATGGAGGGCTATGGTGAAAATGGAAATATCCTCAGATGAAATGTGGAAAGAAGCTTCCTGCGAAAATGCTTAGTGTTCTGTTAATTCATCTCACAGAGTTACATCTGTATTTCGTGGATCTATTTGCTAGCCTTATTTCTGTGGAATCTGAGAACAGATATTTCTGATCCCTTTGAAGACTGTAGCGCCAAAGGAAATATCCTCCGATAAGAAAGAGAAAGAAGCTTTCTGAGAAACTTCTTTGTGTTCTGTGAAATCATCTCACAGAGTTACAGCTTTCACCTCAAGAAGCCTTTCGCTAAGACAGTTCTTGTGGAATTGGCAAAGTGATATTTGGAAGCCCATAGAGGGCTATAGTGAAAAAGGAAATATCCTCAGATGAAATCTGGAAAGAAGCTTTCTGAGAAACTGCTAAGTGTTCTGTTAATTCATCTCACAGAGTTACATCTGTATTTCGTGGATCTCTTTGCTAGCCTTATTTCTTTGGAATCTGACAACAGATATTTCGTATCCGTTGGAAGACTATAAGGCCAGAGGAAATATCCTTCTAAAACAAAGAGAAACAAGCTTTCTGAGAAACTTCTTTGTGTTCTGTGAAGTCATCTCACAGAGTTACAGCTTTCCCCTCAAGAAGCCTTTCGCTAGGACACTTCTTGTGGAATTGGCAAAGTGATATTTGGAAGCCCATAGAGGGCTATGGTGAAAATGGAAATATCCTCAGATGAAATGTGGAAAGAAGCTTCCTGCGAAAATGCTTAGTGTTCTGTTAATTCATCTCACAGAGTTACATCTGTATTTCGTGGATCTCTTTGCTAGCCTTATTTCTGTGGAATCTGAGAACAGATATTTCTGATCCCTTTGAAGACTATAGGGCCAAAGGAAATATCCTCCGATAACAAAGAGAAAGAAGCTTTCTGAGAAACTTTTTTGTGTTCTGTGAAATCATCTCACAGACGTACAGCTTTCCCCTCAAGAAGCCTTTCGCTAAGACAGTTCTTGTGGAATTGGCAAAGTGATATTTGGAAGCCCATAGAGGGCTATTGTGAAAATGGAAATATCCTCAGATGAAATCTGGAAAGAAGCTTTCTGAGAAACTGCTTAGTGTTCTGTTAATACATCTCAGAGAATTACATCTGTATTTCGTGGATCTCTTTGTTAGCCTTATTTCTGTGGAATCTGAGACCAGATATTTCGGATCCCTTTGAAGACTATAGGGCCAAAGGAAATATCCTCCGATAACAAAGAGAAAGAAGCTTTCGAAGAAACTTCTTTGTGTTCTGTGAAATCATCTCACAGAGTTACAGCTTTCCCCTCAAGAAGCCTTTCGCTAAGACAGTTCTTGCGGAATTGGAAAAGTGATATTTGGAAGCCCATAGAGGGCTATGGTGAAAAAGGAAATATCCTCAGATGAAATCTGGAAAGAAGCTTTCTGAGAAACTGCTTAGTGTTCTGTTAATTCATCTCACAGTGTTACATCTGTATTTCGTGGATCTCTTTGCTAGCCTTATTTCTGTGGAATCTGTAACAGATATATCGGATCCCTTTGAAGACTATAGGGCCAAAGGAAATATCCTCCGATAACAAAGAGAAAGAAGCTTTCTGAGAAACTTCTTTGTGTTCTGTGAAATCATCTCACAGAGTTACAGCTTTCCCCTCAAGGAGCCTTTCGCTAAGACAGTTCTTGTGGAATTGGCAAAGTGATATTTGGAAGCCCATAGAGGGCTATGGTGAAAAAGGGAATATCCTCAGATGAAATCTGGAAAGAAGCTTTCTGAGAAACTGCTTAGTGTTCTGTTAATTCATCTCACAGAGTTACATCTGTATTTCGTGGATCTCTTTGCTAGCCTTATTTCTGAGGTGTCTGAGAACAGATATTTCGGATCCCTTGGAAGACTATAGGGCCAAAGGAAATATCCTCCGATAACAAAGAGAAAGAAGCTTTCTGAGAAACTTCTTTGTGTTCTGTGAAATCATCTCACAGAGTTACAGCTTTCCCCCAAGTAGCCTTTCGCTAAGACAGTTCTTGTGGAATTGGCAAAGTGATATTTGGAAGCCCATAGAGGGCTATGATGAAAAAGGAAATATCCTCAGATGAAATCTGGAAAGAAGCTTTCTGAGAAACTGCTTAGTGCTCTGTTAATTCATCTCACAGAGTTACATCTGTATTTCGCGGGTCTCTTTGCTAGCCTTATTTCTGTGGAATCTGAGAACAGATATTTCGGATCCCTTTGAAGACTATAGGGCCAAAGGAAATATCCTCCGATAACAAAGAGAAAGAAGCTTTCTGAGAAACTTCTTTCTGTTCTATGAAATCATCTCACAGAGTTACAGCTTTCCCCTCAAGGAGCCCTTCGCTAAGACAGTTCTTGTGGAATTGGCAAAGTCATATTTGGAAGCCCATAGAGGGCTATGGTGAAAAAGGAAATATCCTCAGATGAAATCTGGAAAGAAGCTTTCTGAGAAACTGCTTAGTGTTCTGTAAATTCATCTCCCAGAGTTACATCCGTATTTCGTGGATCTCCTTGCTAGCCTTATTTCTGAGGAATCTGAGAACAGATATTTCGGAACCCTTGGAAGACTATAGGGCCAAAGGAAATATCCTCCGATAACAAAGAGAAAGAAGCTTTCTGAGAAACTTCTTTGTGTTCTGTGAAATCATCTCACAGAGTTACAGCTTTCCCCTCAAGGAGCCTTTCGCTAAGACAGTTCTTGTGGAATTGGCAAAGTGATATTTGGAAGCCCATAGAGGGCTATGGTGAAAAAGGAAATATCCTCAGATGAAATCTGGAAAGAAGCTTTCTGAGAAACTGCTTAGTGATCTTTTAATTCATCTCACAGAGTTACATCTGTATCTCGTGGATCTCTTTGCTAGCCTTATTTCTGTGGAATCTGAGAACAGATGTTTCGGATCCCTTTGAAGACTATAGGGCCAAAGGAAATATCTTCCGATAAGAAAGAGAAAGAAGATTTCTGAGAAACTTCTTTGTGTTCTGTGAAATCATCTCACAGAGTTACAGCTTTCCCCTCAAGAATCCTTTCGCTAAGACAGGTCTTGTGGAATTGGCAAAGTGATATTTGGAAGCCCATAGAGGGCTATGGTGAAAAAGGAAATATCCTCAGATGAAATCTGGAAAGAAGCTTTCTGAGAAACTGCTTAGTGGTCTGTTAATTCATCTGACAGAGTTACATCTGTATTTCCTGGATCTCTTTGCCAGCCTTATTTCTCTGGAATCTGAGACCAGATATTTCAGTTCCTTTGAAGACTATAGGGCCAAAGGAAATATCCTCCGATAACAAAGAGAAAGAAACTTTCTGAGAAACTTCTTTGTATTCTGTGAAATCAACTCACAGAGTTACAGCTTTCACCTCAAGAAGCCTTTCGCTAAGACAGTTCTTGTGGAATTGGCAAAGTGATATTTGGAAGCCCATAGAGGGCTATGGTGAAAAAGGAAATACCCTCAGATGAAATCTGGAAAGAAGCTTTCTGAGAAACTGCTTAGT
Source organism: Macaca mulatta (assembly GCF_049350105.2). Classification (NCBI taxonomy): domain Eukaryota; kingdom Metazoa; phylum Chordata; class Mammalia; order Primates; family Cercopithecidae; genus Macaca; species Macaca mulatta. The sequence continues at coordinate 36,421,831 of NC_133418.1, forward strand.
GTTCTGTTAATTCATCTCACAGAGTTACATCTGTATTTCGTGTATCTCTTTGCTAGCCTTATTTCTTTGGAATCTGACAACAGATATTTCGGATCCGTTGGAAGACAATAAGGCCAGAGGAAGTATCCTTCTAAAACAAAGAGAAACAAGCTTTCTGAGAAACTTCTTTGTGTTCTGTGAAGTCATCTCACAGAGTTACAGCTTTCCCCTCAAGAAGCCTTTCGCTAAGACACTTCTTGTGGAATTGGCAAAGTGATATTTGGAAGCCCATAGAGGGCTATGGTGAAAATGGAAATATCCTCAGGTGAAATGTGGAAAGAAGCTTCCTGAGAAAATGCTTAGTGTTCTGTTAATTCATCTCACAGAGTTACATCTGTATTTCGTGGATCTCTTTGCTAGCCTTATTTCTGTGGAATCTGAGAACAGATATTTCTGATCCCTTTGAAGACTATAGGGCCAAAGGAAATATCCTCCGATAACAAAGAGAAAGAAGCTTTCGGAGAAACGTCTTTGTGTTCTGTGAAATCATCTCACAGACGTACAGCTTTCCCCTCAAGAAGCCTTTCGCTAAGACAGTTCTTGTGGAATTGGCAAAGTGATATTTGGAAGCCCATAGAGGGCTATTGTGAAAATGGAAATATCCTCAGATGAAATCTGGAAAGAAGCTTTCTGAGAAACTGCTTAGTGTTCTGTTAATTCATCTCAGAGAATTACATCTGTATTTCGTGGATCTCTTTGTTAGCCTTATTTCTGTGGAATCTGAGACCAGATATTTCGGATCCCTTTGAAGACTATAGGGCCAAAGGAAATATCCTCCGATAACAAAGAGAAAGAAGCTTTCTCAGAAACTTCTTTGTGTTCTGTGAAATCATCTCACAGAGTTACAGCTTTCCCCTCAAGAAGCCTTTCGCTAAGACAGTTCTTGCGGAATTGGAAAAGTGATATTTGGAAGCCCATAGAGGGCTATGGTGAAAAAGGAAATATCCTCAGATGAAATCTGGAAAGAAGCTTTCTGAGAAACTGCTTAGTGTTCTGTTAATGCATCTCACAGTGTTACATCTGTATTTCGTGGATCTCTTTGCTAGCCTTATTTCTGTGGAATCTGTAACAGATATATCGGATCCCTTTGAAGACTATAGGGCCAAAGGAAATATCCTCCGATAACAAAGAGAAAGAAGCTTTCTGAGAAACTTCTTTGTGTTCTGTGAAATCATCTCACAGAGTTACAGCTTTCCCCTCAAGGAGCCTTTCGCTAAGACAGTTCTTGTGGAATTGGCAAAGTGATATTTGGAAGACCATAGAGGGCTATGGTGAAAAAGGGAATATCCTCAGATGAAATCTGGAAAGAAGCTTTCTGAGAAACTGCTTAGTGTTCTGTTAATTCATCTCACACAGTTACATCTGTATTTCGTGGATCTCTTTGCTAGCCTTATTTCTGTGGAATCAGAACAGATATTTCGAATCCCTTGGAAGACTATAGGGCCAAAGGAAATATCCTCCGATAACAAAGAGAAAGAAGCTTTCTCAGAAACTTCTTTGTGCTCTCTGAAATCATCTCACAGAGTTACAGCTTTCGCCTCCAGAAGCCTTTTGCTAAGACAGTTCTTGTGGAATTGGCAAAGTGATATTTGGAAGGCCATAGAGGGCTATGGTGAAAAAGGAAATATCCTCAGATGAAATCTGGAAAGAAGCTTTCTGAGAAACTGCTTAGTGTTCTGTTAATTCATCTCACAGTGTTACATCTGTATTTCGTGGATCTCTTTGCTAGCCTTATTTCTGTGGAATCTGTAACAGATATTTCGGATCCCTTTGAAGACTATAGGGCCAAAGGAAATATCCTCCGATAACAAAGAGAAAGAAGCTTTCTGTGAAACTTCTTTGTGTTCTGTGAAATCATCTCACAGAGTTACAGCTTTCCCCTCAAGGAGCCTTTCGCTAAGACAGTTCTTGTGGAATTGGCAAAGTGATATTTGGAAGCCCATAGAGGGCTATGGTGAAAAAGGGAATATCCTCAGATGAAATCTGGAAAGAAGCTTTCTGAGAAACTGCTTAGTGTTCTGTTAATTCATCTCACAGAGTTACATCTGTATTTCGTGGATCTCTTTGCTAGCCTTATTTCTGCGTGTGTCTGAGAACAGATATTTCGGATCCCTTTGAAGAATATAGGGCCAAAGGAAATATCTTCTGATAACAAAGAGAAAGAAGCTTTCTGAGAAACTTCTTTGTGTTCTGTGAAATCATCTCACAGAGTTACAGCTTTCCCCTCAAGAAGCCTTTCGCTAAGACAGTTCTTGTGGAATTGGCAAAGTGATATTTGGAAGCCCATAGAGGGCTATTGTGAAAAAGGAAATATCCTCAGATGAAATCTGGAAAGAAGCTTTCTTAAAAACTGCTTAGTGTTCTGTTAATTCATCTCACAGTGTTACATCTGTATTTCGTGGATCTCTTTGCTAGCCTTATTTCTGTGGAATCTGTAACAGATATATCGGATCCCTTTGAAGACTATAGGGCCAAAGGAAATATCCTCCGATAACAAAGAGAAAGAAGCTTTCTGAGAAACTTCTTTGTGTTCTGTGAAATCATCTCACAGAGTTACAGCTTTCCCCTCAAGGAGCCTTTCGCTAAGACAGTTCTTGTGGAATTGGCAAAGTGATATTTGGAAGCCCATAGAGGGCTATGGTGAAAAAGGGAATATCCTCAGATGAAATCTGGAAAGAAGCTTTCTGAGAAACTGCTTAGTGTTCTGTTAATTCATCTCCCAGAGTTACATCCGTATTTCGTGGATCTCTTTGCTAGCCTTATTTCTGAGGAATCTGAGAACAGATATTTCGGAACCCTAGGAAGACTATAGGGCCAAAGGAAATATCCTCCGATAAGAAAGAGAAAGAAGCTTTCTGAGAAACTTCTTTGTGTTCTGTGAAATCATCTCACAGAGTTACAGCTTTCCCCTCCAGGAGCCTTTCGCTAAGACAGTTCTTGTGGAATTGGCAAAGTGATATTTGGAAGCCCATAGAGGGCTTTGGTGAAAAAGGAAATATCCTCAGATGAAATCTGGAAAGAAGCTTTCTGAGAAACTGCTTAGTGGTCTGTTAATTCATCTGACAGAGTTACATCTGTATTTCGTGGATCTCTTTGCCAGCCTTATTTCTCTGGAATCTGAGACCAGATATTTCGGTTCCTTGGAAGACTATAGGGCCAAAGGAAATATCCTCCGATAACAAAGAGAAAGAAACTTTCTGAGAAACTTCTTTGTATTCTGTGAAATCAACCTACAGAGTTACAGCTTTCACCTCAAGAAGCCTTTTGCTAAGACAGTTCTTGTGGAATTGGCAAAGTGATATTTGGAAGCCCATAGATGGCTGTGGTGAAAAAGGAAATATCCTCAGATGAAATCTGGAAAGAAGCTTTCTGAGAAACTGCTTAGTGTTCTGTTAATTCATCTCACAGAGTTACATCTGTATTTCGTGGATCTCTTTGCTAGCCTTATTTCTTTGGAATCTGACAACAGATATTTCGGATCCGTTGGAAGACTATAAGGCCAGAGGAAATATCCTTCTAAAACAAAGAGAAACAAGCTTTCTGAGAAACTACTTTGTGTTCTGTGAAGTCATCTCACAGAGTTACAGCTTTCCCCTCAAGAAGCCTTTCGCTAAGACACTTCTTGTGGAATTGGCAAAGTGATATTTGGAAGCCCATAGAGGGCTATGGTGAAAATGGAAATATCCTCAGATGAAATGTGGAAAGAAGCTTCCTGCGAAAATGCTTAGTGTTCCGTTAATTCATCTCACAGAGTTACATCTGTATTTCGTGGATCTCTTTGCTAGCCTTATTTCTGTGGAATCTGAGAACAGATATTTCTGATCCCTTTGAAGACTATAGGGCCAAAGGAAATATCCTCCGATAACAAAGAGAAAGAAGCTTTCTGAGAAACTTCTTTGTGTTCTGTGAAATCATCTCACAGACGTACAGCTTTCCCCTCAAGAAGCCTTTCGCTAAGACAGTTCTTGTGGAATTGGCAAAGTGATATTTGGAAGCCCATAGAGGGCTATTGTGAAAATGGAAATATCCTCAGATGAAATCTGGAAAGAAGCTTTCTGAGAAACTGCTTAGTGTTCTGTTAATTCATCTCAGAGAATTACATCTGTATTTCGTGGATCTCTTTGCTAGCCTTATTTCTGGGGAATCTGTAACAGATATATCGGATCCCTTTGAAGACTATAGGGCCAAAGGAAATATCCTCCGATAACAAAGAGAAAGAAGCTTTCTGAGAAACTTCTTTGTGTTCTGTGAAATCATCTCACAGAGTTACAGCTTTCCCCTCAAGGAGCCTTTCGCTAAGACAGTTCTTGTGGAATTGGCAAAGTGATATTTGGAAGCCCATAGAGGGCTATGGTGATAAAGGGAATATCCTCAGATGAAATCTGGAAAGAAGCTTTCTGAGAAACTGCTTAGTGTTCTGTTAATTCATCTCACAGAGTTACATCTGTATTTCGTGGATCTCTTTGCTAGCCTTATTTCTGAGGTGTCTGAGAACAGATATTTCGGATCCCTTGGAAGACTATAGGGCCAAAGGAAATATCCTCCGATAACAAAGAGAAAGAAGCTTTCTGAGAAACTTCTTTGTGTTCTGTGAAATCATCTCACAGAGTTACAGCTTTCCCCCAAGTAGCCTTTCGCTAAGACAGTTCTTGTGGAATTGGCAAAGTGATATTTGGAAGCCCATAGAGGGCTATGATGAGAAGGAAATATCCTCAGATGAAATCTGGAAAGAAGCTTTCTGAGAAACTGCTTAGTGTTCTGTTAATTCATCTCACAGAGTTACATCTGTATTTCGTGGGTCTCTTTGCTAGCCTTATTTCTGTGGAATCTGAGAACAGATATTTCGGATCCCTTGGAAGACTATAGGGCCAAAGGAAATATCCTCCGATAACAAAGAGAAAGAAGCTTTCTGAGAAACTTCTTTCTGTTCTGTGAAATCATCTCACAGAGTTACAGCTTTCCCCTCAAGGAGCCCTTCGCTAAGACAGTTCTTGTGGAATTGGCAAAGTGATATTTGGAAGCCCATAGAGGGCTATGGTGAAAATGGAAATATCCTCAGATGAAATGTGGAAAGAAGCTTCCTGCGAAAATGCTTAGTGTTCTGTTAATTCATCTCCCAGAGTTACATCCGTATTTCGTGGATCTCTTTGCTAGCCTTATTTCTGAGGAATCTGAGAACAGATATTTCGGAACCCTTGGAAGACTATAGGGCCAAAGGAAATATCCTCCGATAACAAAGAGAAAGAAGCTTTCTGAGAAACTTCTTTGTGTTCTGTGAAATCATCTCACAGAGTTACAGCTTTCCCCTCAAGGAGCCTTTCGCTAAGACAGTTCTTGTGGAATTGGCAAAGTGATATTTGGAAGCCCATAGAGGGCTATGGTGAAAAAGGAAATATCCTCAGATGAAATCTGGAAAGAAGCTTTCTGAGAAACTGCTTAGTGATCTTTTAATTCATCTCACAGAGTTTCATCTGTATCTCGTGGATCTCTTTGCTAGCCTTATTTCTGTGGAATCTGAGAACAGATATTTCTGATCCCTTTGAAGACTATAGGGCCAAAGGAAATATCCTCCGATAACAAAGAGAAAGAAGCTTTCGGAGAAACGTCTTTGTGTTCTGTGAAATCATCTCACAGACGTACAGCTTTCCCCTCAAGAAGCCTTTCGCTAAGACAGTTCTTGTGGAATTGGCAAAGTGATATTTGGAAGCCCATAGAGGGCTATTGTGAAAATGGAAATATCCTCAGATGAAATCTGGAAAGAAGCTTTCTGAGAAACTGCTTAGTGTTCTGTTAATTCATCTCAGAGAATTACATCTGTATTTCGTGGATCTCTTTGTTAGCCTTATTTCTGTGGAATCTGAGACCAGATATTTCGGATCCCTTTGAAGACTATAGGGCCAAAGGAAATATCCTCCGATAACAAAGAGAAAGAAGGTTTCTCAGAAACTTCTTTGTGTTCTGTGAAATCATCTCACAGAGTTACAGCTTTCCCCTCAAGAAGCCTTTCGCTAAGACAGTTCTTGCGGAATTGGAAAAGTGATATTTGGAAGCCCATAGAGGGCTATGGTGAAAAAGGAAATATCCTCACATGAAATCTGGAAAGAAGCTTTCTGAGAAACTGCTTAGTGTTCTGTTAATTCATCTCACAGTGTTACATCTGTATTTCGTGGATCTCTTTGCTAGCCTTATTTCTGTGGAATCTGTAACAGATATATCGGATCCCTTTGAAGACTATAGGGCCAAAGGAAATATCCTCCGATAACAAAGAGAAAGAAGCTTTCTGAGAAACTTCTTTGTGTTCTGTGAAATCATCTCACAGAGTTACAGCTTTCCCCTCAAGGAGCCTTTCGCTAAGACAGTTCTTGTGGAATTGGCAAAGTGATATTTGGAAGCCCATAGAGGGCTATGGTGAAAAAGGGAATATCCTCAGATGAAATCTGGAAAGAAGCTTTCTGAGAAACTGCTTAGTGTTCTGTTAATTCATCTCCCAGAGTTACATCCGTATTTCGTGGATCTCTTTGCTAGCCTTATTTCTGAGGAATCTGAGAACAGATATTTCGGAACCCTAGGAAGACTATAGGGCCAAAGGAAATATCCTCCGATAAGAGAGAGAAAGAAGCTTTCTGAGAAACTTCTTTGTGTTCTGTGAAATCATCTCACAGAGTTACAGCTTTCCCCTCCAGGAGCCTTTCGCTAAGACAGTTCTTGTGGAATTGGCAAAGTGATATTTGGAAGCCCATAGAGGGCTTTGGTGAAAAAGGAAATATCCTCAGATGAAATCTGGAAAGAAGCTTTCTGAGAAACTGCTTAGTGGTCTGTTAATTCATCTGACAGAGTTACATCTGTATTTCATGGATCTCTTTGCCAGCCTTATTTCTCTGGAATCTGAGACCAGATATTTCGGTTCCTTGGAAGACTATAGGGCCAAAGGAAATATCCTCCGATAACAAAGAGAAAGAAACTTTCTGAGAAACTTCTTTGTATTCTGTGAAATCAACTCACAGAGTTACAGCTTTCACCTCAAGAAGCCTTTCGCTAAGACAGTTCTTGTGGAATTGGCAAAGTGATATTTGGAAGCCCATAGATGGCTGTGGTGAAAAAGGAAATATCCTCAGATGAAATCTGGAAAGAAGCTTTCTGAGAAACTGCTTAGTGTTCTGTTAATTCATCTCACAGAGTTACATCTGTATTTCGTGGATCTCTTTGCTAGCCTTATTTCTTTGGAATCTGACAACAGATATTTCGGATCCGTTGGAAGACTATAAGGCCAGAGGAAATATCCTTCTAAAACAAAGAGAAACAAGCTTTCTGAGAAACTACTTTGTGTTCTGTGAAGTCATCTCACAGAGTTACAGCTTTCCCCTCAAGAAGCCTTTCGCTAAGACACTTCTTGTGGAATTGGCAAAGTGATATTTGGAAGCCCATAGAGGGCTATGGTGAAAATGGAAATATCCTCAGATGAAATGTGGAAAGAAGCTTCCTGCGAAAATGCTTAGTGTTCTGTTAATTCATCTCACAGAGTTACATCTGTATTTCGTGGATCTCTTTGCTAGCCTTATTTCTGTGGAATCTGAGAACAGATATTTCTGATCCCTTTGAAGACTATAGGGCCAAAGGAAATATCCTCCGATAACAAAGAGAAAGAAGCTTTCTGAGAAACTTCTTTGTGTTCTGTGAAATCATCTCACAGACGTACAGCTTTCCCCTCAAGAAGCCTTTCGCTAAGACAGTTCTTGTGGAATTGGCAAAGTGATATTTGGAAGCCCATAGAGGGCTACTGTGAAAATGGAAATATCCTCAGATGAAATCTGGAAAGAAGCTTTCTGAGAAACTGCTTAGTGTTCTGTTAATTCATCTCAGAGAATTACATCTGTATTTCGTGGATCTCTTTGCTAGCCTTATTTCTGTGGAATCTGTAACAGATATATCGGATCCCTTTGAAGACTATAGGGCCAAAGGAAATATCCTCCGATAACAAAGAGAAAGAAGATTTCTGAGAAACTTCTTTGTGTTCTGTGAAATCATCTCACAGAGTTACAGCTTTCCCCTCCAGGAGACTTTCGCTAAGACAGTTCTTGTGGAATTGGCAAAGTGATATTTGGAAGCCCATAGAGGGCTATGGTGATAAAGGGAATATCCTCAGATGAAATCTGGAAAGAAGCTTTCTGAGAAACTGCTTAGTGTTCTGTTAATTCATCTCACAGAGTTACATCTGTATTTCGTGAATCTCTTTGCTAGCCTTATTTCTGAGGTGTCTGAGAACAGATATTTCGGATCCCTTGGAAGACTATAGGGCCAAAGGAAATATCCTCCGATAACAAAGAGAAAGAAGCTTTCTGAGAAACTTCTTTGTGTTCTGTGAAATCATCTCACAGAGTTACAGCTTTCCCCCAAGTAGCCTTTCGCTAAGACAGTTCTTGTGGAATTGGCAAAGTGATATTTGGAAGCCCATAGAGGGCTATGATGAGAAGGAAATATCCTCAGATGAAATCTGGAAAGAAGCTTTCTGAGAAACTGCTTAGTGTTCTGTTAATTCATCTCACAGAGTTACATCTGTATTTCGTGGGTCTCTTTGCTAGCCTTATTTCAGTGGAATCTGAGAACAGATATTTCGGATCCCTTTGAAGACTATAGGGCCAAAGGAAATATCCTCCGATAACAAAGAGAAAGAAGCTTTCTGAGAAACTTCTTTCTGTTCTGTGAAATCATCTCACAGAGTTACAGCTTTCCCCTCAAGGAGCCCTTCGCTAAGACAGTTCTTGCGGAATTGGCAAAGTGATATTTGGAAGCCCATAGAGGGCTATGGTGAAAATGGAAATATCCTCAGATGAAATGTGGAAAGAAGCTTCCTGCGAAAATGCTTAGTGTTCTGTTAATTCATCTCACAGAGTTACATCTGTATTTCGTGGATCTCTTTGCTAGCCTTATTTCTGTGGAATCTGAGAACAGATATTACTGATCCCTTTGATGACTATAGGGCCAAAGGAAATATCCTCCGATAACAAAGAGAAAGAAGCTTTCTGAGAAACTTCTTTGTGTTCTGTGAAATCATCTCACAGAGTTACAGCTTTCCCCCAAGTAGCCTTTCGTTAAGACAGTTCTTGTGGAATTGGCAAAGTGATATTTGGAAGCCCATAGAGGGCTATGATGAAAAAGGAAATATCCTCAGATGAAATCTGGAAAGAAGCTTTCTGAGAAAGTGCTTAGTGTTCTGTTAATTCATCTCACAGAGTTACATCTGTATTTCGTGGGTCTCTTTGCTAGCCTTATTTCTGTGGAATCTGAGAACAGATATTTCGGATCCCTTTGAAGACTATAGGGCCAAAGGAAATATCCTCCGATAACAAAGAGAAAGAAGCTTTCTGAGAAACTTCTTTCTGTTCTGTGAAACCATCTCACAGAGTTACAGCTTTCCCCTCAAGGAGCCCTTCGCTAAGACAGTTCTTGTGGAATTGGCAAAGTGATATTTGGAAGCCCATAGAGGGCTATGGTGAAAATGGAAATATCATCAGAAGAAATCTGGAAAGAAGCTTTCTGAGAAACTGCTTAGTGTTCTGTTAATTCATCTCACAGAGTTTCATCTGTATCTCGTGGATCTCTTTGCTAGCCTTATTTCTGTGGAATCTGAGAACAGATATTTCTGATCCCTTTGAAGACTATAGGGCCAAAGGAAATATCCTCCGATAACAAAGAGAAAGAAGCTTTCGGAGAAACGTCTTTGTGTTCTGTGAAATCATCTCACAGACGTACAGCTTTCCCCTCAAGAAGCCTTTCGCTAAGACAGTTCTTGTGGAATTGGCAAAGTGATATTTGGAAGCCCATAGAGGGCTATTGTGAAAATGGAAATATCCTCAGATGAAATCTGGAAAGAAGCTTTCTGAGAAACTGCTTAGTGTTCTGTTAATTCATCTCAGAGAATTACATCTGTATTTCGTGGATCTCTTTGTTAGCCTTATTTCTGTGGAATCTGAGACCAGATATTTCGGATCCCTTTGAAGACTATAGGGCCAAAGGAAATATCCTCCGATAACAAAGAGAAAGAAGCTTTCTCAGAAACTTCTTTGTGTTCTGTGAAATCATCTCACAGAGTTACAGCTTTCCCCTCAAGAAGCCTTTCGCTAAGACAGTTCTTGCGGAATTGGAAAAGTGATATATGGAAGCCCATAGAGGGCTATGGTGAAAAAGGAAATATCCTCAGATGAAATCTGGAAAGAAGCTTTCTGAGAAACTGCTTAGTGTTCTGTTAATTCATCTCACAGTGTTACATCTGTATTTCGTGGATCTCTTTGCTAGCCTTATTTCTGTGGAATCTGTAACAGATATATCGGATCCCTTTGAAGACTATAGGGCCAAAGGAAATATCCTCCGATAACAAAGAGAAAGAAGCTTTCTGAGAAACTTCTTTGTGTTCTGTGAAATCATCTCACAGAGTTACAGCTTTCCCCTCAAGGAGCCTTTCGCTAAGACAGTTCTTGTGGAATTGGCAAAGTGATATTTGGAAGCCCATAGAGGGCTATGGTGAAAAAGGGAATATCCTCAGATGAAATCTGGAAAGAAGCTTTCTGAGAAACTGCTTAGTGTTCTGTTAATTCATCTCACAGAGTTACATCTGTATTTCGTGGATCTCTTTGCTAGCCTTATTTCTGTGGAATCAGAACAGATATTTCGAATCCCTTGGAAGACTATAGGGCCAAAGGAAATATCCTCCGATAACAAAGAGAAAGAAGCTTTCTCAGAAACTTCTTTGTGCTCTGTGAAATCATCTCACAGAGTTACAGCTTTCGCCTCCAGAAGCCTTTTGCTAAGACAGTTCTTGTGGAATTGGCAAAGTGATATTTGGAAGGCCATAGAGGGCTATGGTGAAAAAGGAAATATCCTCAGATGAAATCTGGAAAGAAGCTTTCTGAGAAACTGCTTAGTGTTCTGTTAATTCATCTCACAGTGTTACATCTGTATTTCGTGGATCTCTTTGCTAGCCTTATTTCTGTGGAATCTGTAACAGATATTTCGGATCCCTTTGAAGACTATAGGGCCAAAGGAAATATCCTCCGATAACAAAGAGAAAGAAGCTTTCTGTGAAACTTCTTTGTGTTCTGTGAAATCATCTCACAGAGTTACAGCTTTCCCCTCAAGGAGCCTTTCGCTAAGACAGTTCTTGTGGAATTGGCAAAGTGATATTTGGAAGCCCATAGAGGGCTATGGTGAAAAAGGGAATATCCTCAGATGAAATCTGGAAAGAAGCTTTCTGAGAAACTGCTTAGTGTTCTGTTAATTCATCTCACAGAGTTACATCTGTATTTCGTGGATCTCTTTGCTAGCCTTATTTCTGAGGTGTCTGAGAACAGATATTTCGGATCCCTTTGAAGAATATAGGGCCAAAGGAAATATCTTCTGATAACAAAGAGAAAGAAGCTTTCTGAGAAACTTCTTTGTGTTCTGTGAAATCATCTCACAGAGTTACAGCTTTCCCCTCAAGAAGCCTTTCGCTAAGACAGTTCTTGTGGAATTGGCAAAGGGATATTTTGAAGCCCATAGAGGGCTACGGTGAAAAAGGGAATATCCTCAGATGAAATCTGGAAAGAAGCTTTCTGAGAAACTGCTTAGTGTTCTGTTAATTCATCTCACAGTGTTACATCTGTATTTCGTGGATCTCTTTGCTAGCCTTATTTCTGAGGTGTCTCAGAACAGATATTTCGGATCCCTTGGAAGACTATAGGGCCAAAGGAAATATCCTCCGATAACAAAGAGAAAGAAGCTTTCTGAGAAACTTCTTTGTGTTCTGTGAAATCATCTCACAGAGTTACAGCTTTCCCCCAAGTAGCCTTTCGCTAAGACAGTTCTTGTGGAATTGGCAAAGTGATATTTGGAAGCCCATAGAGGGCTATGATGAAAAAGGAAATATCCTCAGATGAAATCTGGAAAGAAGCTTTCTGAGAAACTGCTTAGTGGTCTGTTAATTCATCTGACAGAGTTACATCTGTATTTCGTGGATCTCTTTGCCAGCCTTATTTCTCTGGAATCTGAGACCAGATATTTCGGTTCCTTTGAAGACTATAGGGCCAAAGGAAATATCCTCCGATAACAAAGAGAAACAAACTTTCTGAGAAACTTCTTTGTATTCTGTGAAATCAACTCACAGAGTTACAGCTTTCACCTCAAGAAGCCTTTCGCTAAGACAGTTCTTGTGGAATTGGCAAAGTGATATTTGGAAGCCCATAGATGGCTGTGGTGAAAAAGGAAATATCCTCAGATGAAATCTGGAAAGAAGCTTTCTGAGAAACTGCTTAGTGTTCTGTTAATTCATCTCACAGAGTTACATCTGTATTTCGTGGATCTCTTTGCTAGCCTTATTTCTTTGGAATCTGACAACAGATATTTCGGATCCGTTGGAAGACTCTAAGGCCAGAGGAAATATCCTTCTAAAACAAAGAGAAACAAGCTTTCTGAGAAACTGCTTTGTGTTCTTTGAAGTCATCTCACAGAGTTACAGCTTTCCCCTCAAGAAGCCTTTCGCTAAGACACTTCTTGTGGAATTGGCAAAGTGATATTTGGAAGCCCATAGAGGGCTATGGTGAAAATGGAAATATCCTCAGATGAAATGTGGAAAGAAGCTTCCTGCGAAAATGCTTAGTGTTCTGTTAATTCATCTCACAGAGTTACATCTGTATTTCGTGGATCTCTTTGCTAGCCTTATTTCTGTGGAATCTGAGAACAGATATTTCTGATCCCTTTGAAGACTATAGGGCCAAAGGAAATATCCTCCGATAACAAAGAGAAAGAAGCTTTCTGAGAAACTTCTTTGTGTTCTGTGAAATCATCTCACAGACGTACAGCTTACCCCTCAAGAAGCCTTTCGCTAAGACAGTTCTTGTGGAATTGGCAAAGTGATATTTGGAAGCCCATAGAGGGCTATTGTGAAAATGGAAATATCCTCAGATGAAATCTGGAAAGAAGCTTTCTGAGAAACTGCTTAGTGTTCTGTTAATTCATCTCAGAGAATTACATCTGTATTTCGTGGATCTCTTTGCTAGCCTTATTTCTGTGGAATCTGTAACAGATATATCGGATCCCTTTGAAGACTATAGGGCCAAAGGAAATATCCTCCGATAACAAAGAGAAAGAAGCTTTCTGAGAAACTTCTTTGTGTTCTGTGAAATCATCTCACAGAGTTACAGCTTTCCCCTCAAGGAGCCTTTCGCTAAGACAGTTCTTGTGGAATTGGCAAAGTGATATTTGGAAGCCCATAGAGGGCTATGGTGAAAAAGGGAATATCCTCAGATGAAATCTGGAAAGAAGATTTCTGAGAAACTGCTTAGTGTTCTGTTAATTCATCTCACAGAGTTACATCTGTATTTCGTGGATCTCTTTGCTAGCCTTATTTCTGAGGTGTCTGAGAACAGATATTTCGGATCCCTTGGAAGACTATAGGGCCAAAGGAAATATCCTCCGATAACAAAGAGAAAGAAGCTTTCTGAGAAACTTCTTTGTGTTCTGTGAAATCATCTCACAGAGTTACAGCTTTCCCCCAAGTAGCCTTTCGCTAAGACAGTTCTTGTGGAATTGGCAAAGTGATATTTGGAAGCCCATAGAGGGCTATGGTGAAAAAGGAAATATCATCAGAAGAAATCTGGAAAGAAGCTTTCTGAGAAACTGCTTAGTGTTCTGTTAATTCAACTCCCAGAGTTACATCCGTATTTCGTGGATCTCTTTGCTAGCCTTATTTCTGAGGAATCTGAGAACAGATATTTCGGAACCCTTGGAAGACTATAGGGCCAAAGGAAATATCCTCCGATAACAAAGAGAAAGAAGCTTTCTGAGAAACTTCTTTGTGTTCTGTGAAATCATCTCACAGAGTTACAGCTTTCCCCTCAAGGAGCCTTTCGCTAAGACAGTTCTTGTGGAATTGGCAAAGTGATATTTGGAAGCCCATAGAGGGCTATGGTGAAAAAGGAAATATCCTCAGATGAAATCTGGAAAGAAGCTTTCTGAGAAACTGCTTAGTGATCTTTTAATTCATCTCACAGAGTTTCATCTGTATCTCGTGGATCTCTTTGCTAGCCTTATTTCTGTGGAATCTGAGAACAGATGTTTCGGATCCCTTAGAAGACTATAGGGCCAAAGGAAATATCTTCCGATAACAAAGAGAAAGAAGATTTCTGAGAAACTTCTTTGTGTTCTGTGAAATCATCTCACAGAGTTACAGCTTTCCCCTCAAGAAGCCTTTCGCTAAGACAGGTCTTGTGGAATTGGCAAAGTGATATTTGGAAGCCCATAGAGGGCTTTGGTGAAAAAGGAAATATCCTCAGATGAAATCTGGAAAGAAGCTTTCTGAGAAACTGCTTAGTGGTCTGTTAATTCATCTGACAGAGTTACATCTGTATTTCGTGTATCTCTTTGCCAGCCTTATATCTCTGGAATCTGAGACCAGATATTTCGGTTCCTTTGAAGACTATAGGGCCAAAGGAAATATCCTCCGATAACAAAGAGAAAGAAACTTTCTGAGAAACTTCTTTGTATTCTGTGAAATCATCTCACAGAGTTACAGCTTTCACCTCAAGAAGCCTTTCGCTAAGACAGTTCTTGTAGAATTGGCAAAGTGATATTTGGAAGCCCATAGAGGGCTATGGTGAAAAAGGAAATATCCTCAGATGAAATCTGGAAAGAAGCTTTCTGAGAAACTGCTTAGTGTTCTTTTAATTCATCTCACAGAGTTACATCTGTATTTCGTGGATCTCTTTGCTAGCCTTATTTCTTTGGAATCTGACAACAGATATTTCGGATCCGTTGGAAGACTATAAGGCCAGAGGAAATATCCTTCTAAAACAAAGAGAAGCAAGCTTTCTGAGAAACTACTTTGTGTTCTGTGAAGTCATCTCACAGAGTTACAGCTTTCCCCTCAGGAAGCCTTTCGCTAAGACACTTCTTGTGGAATTGGCAAAGTGATATTTGGAAGCCCATAGAGGGCTATGGTGAAAATGGAAATATCCTCAGATGAAATGTGGAAAGAAGCTTCCTGCGAAAATGCTTAGTGTTCTGTTAATTCATCTCACAGAGTTACATCTGTATTTCGTGGATCTCTTTGCTAGCCTTATTTCTGTGGAATCTGAGAACAGATATTTCTGATCCCTTTGAAGACTATAGGGCCAAAGGAAATATCCTCCGATAACAAAGAGAAAGAAGCTTTCTGAGAAACTTCTTTGTGTTCTGTGAAATCATCTCACAGACGTACAGCTTTCCCCTCAAGAAGCCTTTCGCTAAGACAGTTCTTGTGGAATTGGCAAAGTGATATTTGGAAGCCCATAGAGGGCTATTGTGAAAATGGAAATATCCTCAGATGAAATCTGGAAAGAAGCTTTCTGAGAAACTGCTTAGTGTTCTGTTAATTCATCTCAGAGAATTACATCTGTATTTCGTGGATCTCTTTGTTAGCCTTATTTCTGTGGAATCTGAGACCAGATATTTCGGATCCCTTTGAAGACTATAGGGCCAAAGGAAATATCCTCCGATAACAAAGAGAAAGAAGCTTTCGGAGAAACTTCTTTGTGTTCTGTGAAATCATCTCACAGAGTTACAGCTTTCCCCTCAAGAAGCCTTTCGCTAAGACAGTTCTTGCGGAATTGGAAAAGTGATATTTGGAAGCCCATAGAGGGCTATGCTGAAAAAGGAAATATCCTCAGATGAAATCTGGAAAGAAGATTTCTGAGAAACTGCTTAGTGTTCTGTTAATTCTTCTCTCAGGGTTACATCTGTATTTCGTGGATCTCCTTGCTAGCCTTATTTCTGTGGAATGAGAACAGATATTTCGAATCCCTTGGAAGACTATAGGGCCAAAGGAAATATCCTCCGATAACAAAGAGAAATAAGCTTTCTCAGAAACTTCTTTGTGCTCTGTGAAATCATCTCACAGAGTTACATCTTTCGCCTCCAGAAGCCTTTTGCTAAGACAGTTCTTGTGGAATTGGCAAAGTGATATTTGGAAGGCCATAGAGGGCTATGGTGAAAAAAGAAATATCCTCAGATGAAATCTGGAAAGAAGATTTCTGAGAAACCGCTTAGTGTTCTGTTAATTCATCTCACAGTGTTACATCTGTATTTCGTGGATCTCTTTGCTAGCCTTATTTCTGTGGAATCTGTAACAGATATTTCGGATCCCTTTGAAGACTATAGGGCCAAAGGAAATATCCTCCGATAACAAAGAGAAAGAAGCTTTCTGTGAAACTTCTTTGTGTTCTGTGAAATCATCTCACAGAGTTACAGCTTTCCCCTCAAGGAGCCTTTCGCTAAGACAGTTCTTGTGGAATTGGCAAAGTGATATTTGGAAGCCCATAGAGGGCTATGGTGAAAAAGGGAATATCCTCAGATGAAATCTGGAAAGAAGCTTTCTGAGAAACTGCTTAGTGTTCTGTTAATTCATCTCACAGAGTTACATCTGTATTTCGTGGATCTCTTTGCTAGCCTTATTTCTGAGGTGTCTGAGAACAGATATTTCGGATCCCTTTGAAGAATACAGGTCCAAAGGAAATATCTTCTGATAACAAAGAGAAAGATGCTTTCTGAGAAACTTCTTTGTGTTCTGTGAAATCATCTCACAGACGTACAGCTTTCCCCTCAAGAAGCCTTTCGCTAAGACAGTTCTTGTGGAATTGGCAAAGTGATATTTGGAAGCCCATAGAGGGCTATGGTGAAAAAGGGAATATCCTCAGAAGAAATCTGGAAAGAAGCTTTCTGAGAAACTGCTTAGTGTTCTGTTAATTCATCTCACAGTGTTACATCTGTATTTCGTGGATCTCTTTGCTAGCCTTATTTCTGAGGTGTCTGAGAACAGATATTTCAGATCCCTTGGAAGACTATAGGGCCAAAGGAAATATCCTCCGATAACAAAGAGAAAGAAGCTTTCTGAGAAACTTTTTGTGTTCTGTGAAATCATCTCACGGAGTTACAGCTTTCCCCTCAAGAAGCCTTTCGCTAAGACAGTTGTTCTGGAATTGGCAAAGTGATATTTGGAAGCCCATAGAGGGCTATGGTGAAAATGGAAATATCCTCAGATGAAATCTGTAAAGAAGCTTTCTGAGAAACTGCTTAGTGTTCTGTTAATTCATCTCACAGAGTTACTTCTGTATTTCGTGGATCTCTTTGCTAGCCTTATTTCTGTGGAATCTGAGAACAGATATTTCGGATCCCTTGGAAGAGTGTAGGGCCAAAGGAAATATCCTCCGATCACAAAGAGAAAGAAGCTTTCTGAGAAACTTTTTGTGTTCTGTGAAATCATCTCACGGAGTTACAGCTTTCCCCTCAAGAAGCCTTTCGCTAAGACAGTTGTTCTGGAATTGGCAAAGTGATATTTGGAAGCCCATTGAGGGCTATGGTGAAAAAGGAAATATCATCAGATGAAATCTGGAAAGAAGCTTTCTGAGAAACTGCTTAGTGTTCTGTTAATTTATCTCACAGAGTTACTTCTGTATTTCGTGGATCTCTTTGCTAGCCTTATTTCTTTAGAATCTGAGAACAGATATTTCGGATCCCTTGGAAGACTATAGGGCCAAAGGAAAAATCCTCCGAAACAAAGAGAAAGAAGCTTTCTGAGAAACTTCTTTGTGTTGTGTGAAATCATCTCACAGAGTTACAGCTTTCCCCTCAAGAAGCCTTTCGCTAAGACCGTTCTTCTGGAATTGGCAAAGTGATATTTGGAAGCCCATAGAGGGCTTTGGTGAAAAAGGAAATAACCTCAGATGAAATCTGGAAAGAAGCGTTCTGAGAAACTGCTTAGTGTTCTGTTAATTCATCTCACAGAGTTACATCGGTATTTCGTGGATCTCTTTGCTAGCCTTATTTCTGTGGAATCTGAGAACAGATATTTCGGATCCCTTGGAAGACTATAGGGCCAAAGGAAATATCCTCCGATAACAAAGAGAAAGAAGCTTTCTGAGAAACTTCTTTGTGTTCTGTGAAATCATCTCACAGAGTTACAGCTTTCCCCTCCAGAAGCCTTTCGCTAAGACAGTTCTTGTGGAATTGGCAAAGTGATATTTGGAAGCCCATAGAGGGCTATGGTGAAAATGGAAATATCCTCAGATGAAATCTGGAAAGAAGCTTTCTGAGAAACTGCTTAGTGTTCTGTTAATTCATCTCACAGAGATACATCATTATTTCGTGTATCTCTTTGCTAGCCTTATTTCTGTGGAATCTGAGAACAGATATATCGGATCCCTTGGAAGACTATAGGGCCAAAGGAAATGTCCTCCGATAACAAAGAGAAAGAAGCTTTCTGAGAAACTTCTTTGTGTTCTGTGAAATCATCTCACAGAGTTACAGCTTTCCCGTCAAGAAGCCTTTCGCTAAGACAGTTCTTGTGGAATTGGCAAAGTGATATTTGGAAGCCCATAGAGGCGTATGGTGAAAAAGGATATATCCTCAGATGAAATCTGGAAAGAAGCTTTCTGAGAAACTGCTTAGTGTTCTGTTAATTCATCTCACAGAGTTACATCTGTATTTCATGGATCTCTTTGCTAGCCTTATTTCTGTGGAATCTGAGAACAGATATTTCGGATCCCTTGGAAGACTATAGGGCCAAAGGAAATATCCTCCGATAACAAAGAGAAAGAAGCTTTCTGAGAAACATTTTGTGTTCCGTGAAATCATCTCACAGACTTACAGCTTTCCCCTCAAGAAGCCTTTCGTTAAGCCAGTTCTTGTGGAATTGGCAAAATGATATTTGGAAGCCCATAGAGGGCTAGGGTGAAAAAGGAAATATCCTCAGATGAAATCTGGAAAGAAGCTTTCTGAGAAACTGCTTAGTGTTCTGTTAATTCATTTCACAGAGTTACATCTGTATTTCGTGGATCTCTTTGCTAGCCTTATTTCTGCGGAATCTGAGAAGATATATTTCACATCCCTTGGAAGACTATAGGGCCAAAGGAAATATCCTCCGATAAGAAAGAGAAAGAAGCTTTCAGAGAAACTTCTTTGTGTTCTGTAAAATCATCTCACGGAGTTACAGCTTTCCCCTCAAGAAGCCTTTCGCTAAGACAGTTGTTCTGGAATTGGCAAAGTGATATTTGGAAGCCCATAGAGGGCTATTGTGAAAATGGAAATATCCTCAGATGAAATCTGGAAAGAAGCTTTCTGAGAAACTGCTTAGTGTTCTGTTAATTCATCTCAGAGAATTACATCTGTATTTCGTGGATCTCTTTGTTAGCCTTATTTCTGTGGAATCTGAGACCAGATATTTCGGATCCCTTTGAAGACTATAGGGCCAAAGGAAATATCCTCCGATAACAAAGAGAAAGAAGCTTTCTCAGAAACTTCTTTGTGTTCTGTGAAATCATCTCACAGAGTTACAGCTTTCCCCTCAAGAAGCCTTTCGCTAAGACAGTTCTTGCGGAATTGGAAAAGTGATATATGGAAGCCCATAGAGGGCTATGGTGAAAAAGGAAATATCCTCAGATGAAATCTGGAAAGAAGCTTTCTGAGAAACTGCTTAGTGTTCTGTTAATTCATCTCACAGTGTTACATCTGTATTTCGTGGATCTCTTTGCTAGCCTTATTTCTGTGGAATCTGTAACAGATATATCGGATCCCTTTGAAGACTATAGGGCCAAAGGAAATATCCTCCGATAACAAAGAGAAAGAAGCTTTCTGAGAAACTTCTTTGTGTTCTGTGAAATCATCTCACAGAGTTACAGCTTTCCCCTCAAGGAGCCTTTCGCTAAGACAGTTCTTGTGGAATTGGCAAAGTGATATTTGGAAGCCCATAGAGGGCTATGGTGAAAAAGGGAATATCCTCAGATGAAATCTGGAAAGAAGCTTTCTGAGAAACTGCTTAGTGTTCTGTTAATTCATCTCACAGAGTTACATCTGTATTTCGTGGATCTCTTTGCTAGCCTTATTTCTGTGGAATCAGAACAGATATTTCGAATCCCTTGGAAGACTATAGGGCCAAAGGAAATATCCTCCGATAACAAAGAGAAAGAAGCTTTCTCAGAAACTTCTTTGTGCTCTGTGAAATCATCTCACAGAGTTACAGCTTTCGCCTCCAGAAGCCTTTTGCTAAGACAGTTCTTGTGGAATTGGCAAAGTGATATTTGGAAGGCCATAGAGGGCTATGGTGAAAAAGGAAATATCCTCAGATGAAATCTGGAAAGAAGCTTTCTGAGAAACTGCTTAGTGTTCTGTTAATTCATCTCACAGTGTTACATCTGTATTTCGTGGATCTCTTTGCTAGCCTTATTTCTGTGGAATCTGTAACAGATATTTCGGATCCCTTTGAAGACTATAGGGCCAAAGGAAATATCCTCCGATAACAAAGAGAAAGAAGCTTTCTGTGAAACTTCTTTGTGTTCTGTGAAATCATCTCACAGAGTTACAGCTTTCCCCTCAAGGAGCCTTTCGCTAAGACAGTTCTTGTGGAATTGGCAAAGTGATATTTGGAAGCCCATAGAGGGCTATGGTGAAAAAGGGAATATCCTCAGATGAAATCTGGAAAGAAGCTTTCTGAGAAACTGCTTAGTGTTCTGTTAATTCATCTCACAGAGTTACATCTGTATTTCGTGGATCTCTTTGCTAGCCTTATTTCTGAGGTGTCTGAGAACAGATATTTCGGATCCCTTTGAAGAATATAGGGCCAAAGGAAATATCTTCTGATAACAAAGAGAAAGAAGCTTTCTGAGAAACTTCTTTGTGTTCTGTGAAATCATCTCACAGAGTTACAGCTTTCCCCTCAAGAAGCCTTTCGCTAAGACAGTTCTTGTGGAATTGGCAAAGTGATATTTTGAAGCCCATAGAGGGCTACGGTGAAAAAGGGAATATCCTCAGATGAAATCTGGAAAGAAGCTTTCTGAGAAACTGCTTAGTGTTCTGTTAATTCATCTCACAGTGTTACATCTGTATTTCGTGGATCTCTTTGCTAGCCTTATTTCTGAGGTGTCTCAGAACAGATATTTCGGATCCCTTGGAAGACTATAGGGCCAAAGGAAATATCCTCCGATAACAAAGAGAAAGAAGCTTTCTGAGAAACTTCTTTGTGTTCTGTGAAATCATCTCACAGAGTTACAGCTTTCCCCCAAGTAGCCTTTCGCTAAGACAGTTCTTGTGGAATTGGCAAAGTGATATTTGGAAGCCCATAGAGGGCTATGATGAAAAAGGAAATATCCTCAGATGAAATCTGGAAAGAAGCTTTCTGAGAAACTGCTTAGTGGTCTGTTAATTCATCTGACAGAGTTACATCTGTATTTCGTGGATCTCTTTGCCAGCCTTATTTCTCTGGAATCTGAGACCAGATATTTCGGTTCCTTTGAAGACTATAGGGCCAAAGGAAATATCCTCCGATAACAAAGAGAAACAAACTTTCTGAGAAACTTCTTTGTATTCTGTGAAATCAACTCACAGAGTTACAGCTTTCACCTCAAGAAGCCTTTCGCTAAGACAGTTCTTGTGGAATTGGCAAAGTGATATTTGGAAGCCCATAGATGGCTGTGGTGAAAAAGGAAATATCCTCAGATGAAATCTGGAAAGAAGCTTTCTGAGAAACTGCTTAGTGTTCTGTTAATTCATCTCACAGAGTTACATCTGTATTTCGTGGATCTCTTTGCTAGCCTTATTTCTTTGGAATCTGACAACAGATATTTCGGATCCGTTGGAAGACTCTAAGGCCAGAGGAAATATCCTTCTAAAACAAAGAGAAACAAGCTTTCTGAGAAACTGCTTTGTGTTCTTTGAAGTCATCTCACAGAGTTACAGCTTTCCCCTCAAGAAGCCTTTCGCTAAGACACTTCTTGTGGAATTGGCAAAGTGATATTTGGAAGCCCATAGAGGGCTATGGTGAAAATGGAAATATCCTCAGATGAAATGTGGAAAGAAGCTTCCTGCGAAAATGCTTAGTGTTCTGTTAATTCATCTCACAGAGTTACATCTGTATTTCGTGGATCTCTTTGCTAGCCTTATTTCTGTGGAATCTGAGAACAGATATTTCTGATCCCTTTGAAGACTATAGGGCCAAAGGAAATATCCTCCGATAACAAAGAGAAAGAAGCTTTCTGAGAAACTTCTTTGTGTTCTGTGAAATCATCTCACAGACGTACAGCTTACCCCTCAAGAAGCCTTTCGCTAAGACAGTTCTTGTGGAATTGGCAAAGTGATATTTGGAAGCCCATAGAGGGCTATTGTGAAAATGGAAATATCCTCAGATGAAATCTGGAAAGAAGCTTTCTGAGAAACTGCTTAGTGTTCTGTTAATTCATCTCAGAAAATTACATCTGTATTTCGTGGATCTCTTTGCTAGCCTTATTTCTGTGGAATCTGTAACAGATATATCGGATCCCTTTGAAGACTATAGGGCCAAAGGAAATATCCTCCGATAACAAAGAGAAAGAAGCTTTCTGAGAAACTTCTTTGTGTTCTGTGAAATCATCTCACAGAGTTACAGCTTTCCCCTCAAGGAGCCTTTCGCTAAGACAGTTCTTGTGGAATTGGCAAAGTGATATTTGGAAGCCCATAGAGGGCTATGGTGAAAAAGGGAATATCCTCAGATGAAATCTGGAAAGAAGATTTCTGAGAAACTGCTTAGTGTTCTGTTAATTCATCTCACAGAGTTACATCTGTATTTCGTGGATCTCTTTGCTAGCCTTATTTCTGAGGTGTCTGAGAACAGATATTTCGGATCCCTTGGAAGACTATAGGGCCAAAGGAAATATCCTCCGATAACAAAGAGAAAGAAGCTTTCTGAGAAACTTCTTTGTGTTCTGTGAAATCATCTCACAGAGTTACAGCTTTCCCCCAAGTAGCCTTTCGCTAAGACAGTTCTTGTGGAATTGGCAAAGTGATATTTGGAAGCCCATAGAGGGCTATGGTGAAAAAGGAAATATCATCAGAAGAAATCTGGAAAGAAGCTTTCTGAGAAACTGCTTAGTGTTCTGTTAATTCAACTCCCAGAGTTACATCCGTATTTCGTGGATCTCTTTGCTAGCCTTATTTCTGAGGAATCTGAGAACAGATATTTCGGAACCCTTGGAAGACTATAGGGCCAAAGGAAATATCCTCCGATAACAAAGAGAAAGAAGCTTTCTGAGAAACTTCTTTGTGTTCTGTGAAATCATCTCACAGAGTTACAGCTTTCCCCTCAAGGAGCCTTTCGCTAAGACAGTTCTTGTGGAATTGGCAAAGTGATATTTGGAAGCCCATAGAGGGCTATGGTGAAAAAGGAAATATCCTCAGATGAAATCTGGAAAGAAGCTTTCTGAGAAACTGCTTAGTGATCTTTTAATTCATCTCACAGAGTTTCATCTGTATCTCGTGGATCTCTTTGCTAGCCTTATTTCTGTGGAATCTGAGAACAGATGTTTCGGATCCCTTAGAAGACTATAGGGCCAAAGGAAATATCTTCCGATAACAAAGAGAAAGAAGATTTCTGAGAAACTTCTTTGTGTTCTGTGAAATCATCTCACAGAGTTACAGCTTTCCCCTCAAGAAGCCTTTCGCTAAGACAGGTCTTGTGGA
The DNA here is from genome assembly GCF_049350105.2 of Macaca mulatta. Taxonomy (NCBI): domain Eukaryota; kingdom Metazoa; phylum Chordata; class Mammalia; order Primates; family Cercopithecidae; genus Macaca; species Macaca mulatta. The sequence continues at coordinate 36,445,360 of NC_133418.1, forward strand.
ATTGGCAAAGTGATATTTGGAAGCCCATAGAGGGCTTTGGTGAAAAAGGAAATATCCTCAGATGAAATCTGGAAAGAAGCTTTCTGAGAAACTGCTTAGTGGTCTGTTAATTCATCTGACAGAGTTACATCTGTATTTCGTGTATCTCTTTGCCAGCCTTATATCTCTGGAATCTGAGACCAGATATTTCGGTTCCTTTGAAGACTATAGGGCCAAAGGAAATATCCTCCGATAACAAAGAGAAAGAAACTTTCTGAGAAACTTCTTTGTATTCTGTGAAATCATCTCACAGAGTTACAGCTTTCACCTCAAGAAGCCTTTCGCTAAGACAGTTCTTGTAGAATTGGCAAAGTGATATTTGGAAGCCCATAGAGGGCTATGGTGAAAAAGGAAATATCCTCAGATGAAATCTGGAAAGAAGCTTTCTGAGAAACTGCTTAGTGTTCTTTTAATTCATCTCACAGAGTTACATCTGTATTTCGTGGATCTCTTTGCTAGCCTTATTTCTTTGGAATCTGACAACAGATATTTCGGATCCGTTGGAAGACTATAAGGCCAGAGGAAATATCCTTCTAAAACAAAGAGAAGCAAGCTTTCTGAGAAACTACTTTGTGTTCTGTGAAGTCATCTCACAGAGTTACAGCTTTCCCCTCAGGAAGCCTTTCGCTAAGACACTTCTTGTGGAATTGGCAAAGTGATATTTGGAAGCCCATAGAGGGCTATGGTGAAAATGGAAATATCCTCAGATGAAATGTGGAAAGAAGCTTCCTGCGAAAATGCTTAGTGTTCTGTTAATTCATCTCACAGAGTTACATCTGTATTTCGTGGATCTCTTTGCTAGCCTTATTTCTGTGGAATCTGAGAACAGATATTTCTGATCCCTTTGAAGACTATAGGGCCAAAGGAAATATCCTCCGATAACAAAGAGAAAGAAGCTTTCTGAGAAACTTCTTTGTGTTCTGTGAAATCATCTCACAGACGTACAGCTTTCCCCTCAAGAAGCCTTTCGCTAAGACAGTTCTTGTGGAATTGGCAAAGTGATATTTGGAAGCCCATAGAGGGCTATTGTGAAAATGGAAATATCCTCAGATGAAATCTGGAAAGAAGCTTTCTGAGAAACTGCTTAGTGTTCTGTTAATTCATCTCAGAGAATTACATCTGTATTTCGTGGATCTCTTTGTTAGCCTTATTTCTGTGGAATCTGAGACCAGATATTTCGGATCCCTTTGAAGACTATAGGGCCAAAGGAAATATCCTCCGATAACAAAGAGAAAGAAGCTTTCGGAGAAACTTCTTTGTGTTCTGTGAAATCATCTCACAGAGTTACAGCTTTCCCCTCAAGAAGCCTTTCGCTAAGACAGTTCTTGCGGAATTGGAAAAGTGATATTTGGAAGCCCATAGAGGGCTATGCTGAAAAAGGAAATATCCTCAGATGAAATCTGGAAAGAAGATTTCTGAGAAACTGCTTAGTGTTCTGTTAATTCTTCTCTCAGGGTTACATCTGTATTTCGTGGATCTCCTTGCTAGCCTTATTTCTGTGGAATGAGAACAGATATTTCGAATCCCTTGGAAGACTATAGGGCCAAAGGAAATATCCTCCGATAACAAAGAGAAATAAGCTTTCTCAGAAACTTCTTTGTGCTCTGTGAAATCATCTCACAGAGTTACATCTTTCGCCTCCAGAAGCCTTTTGCTAAGACAGTTCTTGTGGAATTGGCAAAGTGATATTTGGAAGGCCATAGAGGGCTATGGTGAAAAAAGAAATATCCTCAGATGAAATCTGGAAAGAAGATTTCTGAGAAACCGCTTAGTGTTCTGTTAATTCATCTCACAGTGTTACATCTGTATTTCGTGGATCTCTTTGCTAGCCTTATTTCTGTGGAATCTGTAACAGATATTTCGGATCCCTTTGAAGACTATAGGGCCAAAGGAAATATCCTCCGATAACAAAGAGAAAGAAGCTTTCTGTGAAACTTCTTTGTGTTCTGTGAAATCATCTCACAGAGTTACAGCTTTCCCCTCAAGGAGCCTTTCGCTAAGACAGTTCTTGTGGAATTGGCAAAGTGATATTTGGAAGCCCATAGAGGGCTATGGTGAAAAAGGGAATATCCTCAGATGAAATCTGGAAAGAAGCTTTCTGAGAAACTGCTTAGTGTTCTGTTAATTCATCTCACAGAGTTACATCTGTATTTCGTGGATCTCTTTGCTAGCCTTATTTCTGAGGTGTCTGAGAACAGATATTTCGGATCCCTTTGAAGAATACAGGTCCAAAGGAAATATCTTCTGATAACAAAGAGAAAGATGCTTTCTGAGAAACTTCTTTGTGTTCTGTGAAATCATCTCACAGACGTACAGCTTTCCCCTCAAGAAGCCTTTCGCTAAGACAGTTCTTGTGGAATTGGCAAAGTGATATTTGGAAGCCCATAGAGGGCTATGGTGAAAAAGGGAATATCCTCAGAAGAAATCTGGAAAGAAGCTTTCTGAGAAACTGCTTAGTGTTCTGTTAATTCATCTCACAGTGTTACATCTGTATTTCGTGGATCTCTTTGCTAGCCTTATTTCTGAGGTGTCTGAGAACAGATATTTCAGATCCCTTGGAAGACTATAGGGCCAAAGGAAATATCCTCCGATAACAAAGAGAAAGAAGCTTTCTGAGAAACTTTTTGTGTTCTGTGAAATCATCTCACGGAGTTACAGCTTTCCCCTCAAGAAGCCTTTCGCTAAGACAGTTGTTCTGGAATTGGCAAAGTGATATTTGGAAGCCCATAGAGGGCTATGGTGAAAATGGAAATATCCTCAGATGAAATCTGTAAAGAAGCTTTCTGAGAAACTGCTTAGTGTTCTGTTAATTCATCTCACAGAGTTACTTCTGTATTTCGTGGATCTCTTTGCTAGCCTTATTTCTGTGGAATCTGAGAACAGATATTTCGGATCCCTTGGAAGAGTGTAGGGCCAAAGGAAATATCCTCCGATCACAAAGAGAAAGAAGCTTTCTGAGAAACTTTTTGTGTTCTGTGAAATCATCTCACGGAGTTACAGCTTTCCCCTCAAGAAGCCTTTCGCTAAGACAGTTGTTCTGGAATTGGCAAAGTGATATTTGGAAGCCCATTGAGGGCTATGGTGAAAAAGGAAATATCATCAGATGAAATCTGGAAAGAAGCTTTCTGAGAAACTGCTTAGTGTTCTGTTAATTTATCTCACAGAGTTACTTCTGTATTTCGTGGATCTCTTTGCTAGCCTTATTTCTTTAGAATCTGAGAACAGATATTTCGGATCCCTTGGAAGACTATAGGGCCAAAGGAAAAATCCTCCGAAACAAAGAGAAAGAAGCTTTCTGAGAAACTTCTTTGTGTTGTGTGAAATCATCTCACAGAGTTACAGCTTTCCCCTCAAGAAGCCTTTCGCTAAGACCGTTCTTCTGGAATTGGCAAAGTGATATTTGGAAGCCCATAGAGGGCTTTGGTGAAAAAGGAAATAACCTCAGATGAAATCTGGAAAGAAGCGTTCTGAGAAACTGCTTAGTGTTCTGTTAATTCATCTCACAGAGTTACATCGGTATTTCGTGGATCTCTTTGCTAGCCTTATTTCTGTGGAATCTGAGAACAGATATTTCGGATCCCTTGGAAGACTATAGGGCCAAAGGAAATATCCTCCGATAACAAAGAGAAAGAAGCTTTCTGAGAAACTTCTTTGTGTTCTGTGAAATCATCTCACAGAGTTACAGCTTTCCCCTCCAGAAGCCTTTCGCTAAGACAGTTCTTGTGGAATTGGCAAAGTGATATTTGGAAGCCCATAGAGGGCTATGGTGAAAATGGAAATATCCTCAGATGAAATCTGGAAAGAAGCTTTCTGAGAAACTGCTTAGTGTTCTGTTAATTCATCTCACAGAGATACATCATTATTTCGTGTATCTCTTTGCTAGCCTTATTTCTGTGGAATCTGAGAACAGATATATCGGATCCCTTGGAAGACTATAGGGCCAAAGGAAATGTCCTCCGATAACAAAGAGAAAGAAGCTTTCTGAGAAACTTCTTTGTGTTCTGTGAAATCATCTCACAGAGTTACAGCTTTCCCGTCAAGAAGCCTTTCGCTAAGACAGTTCTTGTGGAATTGGCAAAGTGATATTTGGAAGCCCATAGAGGCGTATGGTGAAAAAGGATATATCCTCAGATGAAATCTGGAAAGAAGCTTTCTGAGAAACTGCTTAGTGTTCTGTTAATTCATCTCACAGAGTTACATCTGTATTTCATGGATCTCTTTGCTAGCCTTATTTCTGTGGAATCTGAGAACAGATATTTCGGATCCCTTGGAAGACTATAGGGCCAAAGGAAATATCCTCCGATAACAAAGAGAAAGAAGCTTTCTGAGAAACATTTTGTGTTCCGTGAAATCATCTCACAGACTTACAGCTTTCCCCTCAAGAAGCCTTTCGTTAAGCCAGTTCTTGTGGAATTGGCAAAATGATATTTGGAAGCCCATAGAGGGCTAGGGTGAAAAAGGAAATATCCTCAGATGAAATCTGGAAAGAAGCTTTCTGAGAAACTGCTTAGTGTTCTGTTAATTCATTTCACAGAGTTACATCTGTATTTCGTGGATCTCTTTGCTAGCCTTATTTCTGCGGAATCTGAGAAGATATATTTCACATCCCTTGGAAGACTATAGGGCCAAAGGAAATATCCTCCGATAAGAAAGAGAAAGAAGCTTTCAGAGAAACTTCTTTGTGTTCTGTAAAATCATCTCACGGAGTTACAGCTTTCCCCTCAAGAAGCCTTTCGCTAAGACAGTTGTTCTGGAATTGGCAAAGTGATATTTGGAAGCCCTTTGAGGGCTATGGTGAAAAAGGAAATATCATCAGATGAAATCTGGAAAGAAGCTTTCTGAGAAACTGCTTAGTGTTCTGTTAATTCATCTCACAGAGTTACTTCTGTATTTCGTGGATCTCTTTGCTAGCCTTATTTCTTTAGAATCTGAGAACAGATATTTCGGATCCCTTGGAATACTATAGGGCCAAAGGAAAAATCCTCCGAAACAAGGAGAAAGAAGCTTTCTGAGAAACTTCTTTGTGTTCTGTGAAATCATCTCACAGAGTTACAGCTTTCCCCTCAAGAAGCCTTTCGCTAAGACAGTTCTTGTGGAATTGGCAAAGTGATATTTGGAAGCCCTTAGAGGGCTATGGTGAAAATGGAAATATCCTCAGATGAAATCTGGAAAGAAGCTTTCTGAGAAACTGCTTAGTGTTCTGTTAATTCATCTCACAGAGTTACATCTGTATTTCGTGGATCTCTTTGCTAGCCTTATTTCTGTGGAATCTGAGAACAGATATTTCGGATCCCTTGGAAGACTATAGGGCCAAAGGAAATGTCCTCCGATAACAAAGAGAAAGAAGCTTTCTGAGAAACTTCTTTGTGTTCTGTGAAATCATCTCACAGAGTTACAGCTTTCCCCTCAAGAAGCCTTTCGCTAAGACAGTTCTTGTGGAATTCGCAAAGTTATATTTGGAAGCCCACAGAGGGCTATGGTGAAAAAGGAAACATCCTCATGAAATCTGGAAAGAAGCTTTCTGAGAAACTGCTTAGTGTTCCGTTAATTCATCTCACAGAGTTACATATGTATTTCGTGGATCTCTTTGCTAGCCTTATTTCTGTGGAATCTGAGGACAGATATTTCGGATCCCTTGTAAGACTATAGGGCCAAAGGAAATATCCTCCGATAACAAAGAGAAAGAAGCTTTCTGAGAAACATTTTGTGTTCCGTGAAATCATCTCACAGAGTTACAGCTTTCCCCTCAAGAAGCCTTTCGCTAAGACAATTCTTGTGGAATTGGCAAAATGATATTTGGAAGCCCATAGAAGGCAGGGTGAAAAAGGAAATATCCTCAGATGAAATCTGGAAAGAAGCTTTCTGAGAAACTGCTTAGTGTTCTGTTAATTCATTACACAGAGTTACATCTGTATTTCGTGGATCTCTTTGCTAGCCTTATTTCTGTGGAATCTGAGAACATATTTTTCACATCCCTTGGAAGACTATAGGGCCAAAGGAAATATCCTCCGATAACAAAGAGAAAGAAGCTTTCTGAGAAAATTCTTTGTGTCTGTAAAATCATCTCACAGAGTTACAGCTTTCCCCTCAAGAAGCCTTTCGCTAAGACAGTTCTTCTGGAATTGGCAAAGTGATATTTGGAAGCCCATAGAGGGCTTTGGTGAAAAAGGAAATAACCTCAGATGAAATCTGGAAAGAAGCTTTCTGAGAAACTGTTTAGTGTTCTGTTAATTCATCTCACAGAGTTACATCGGTATTTCGTGGATCTCTTTGCTAGCCTTATTTCTGTGGAATCTGAGAACAGATATTTCGGATCCCTTGCAAGACTATAGGGCCAAAGGAAATATCCTCCGATAACAAAGAGAAAGAAGCTTTCTGAGAAACTTCTTTGGGTTCTGTGAAATCATCTCACAGAGTTACAGCTTTCCCCTCAAGAAGCCTTTCGCTGAGACAGTTCTTGTGGAATTGGCAAAGTGATATTTCGAAGCCCATAGAGGGCTTTGGTGAAAAAGGAAATAACCTCAGATGAAATCTGGAAAGAAGCTTTCTGAGAAACTGCTTAGTGTTCTGTTAATTCATCTAACAGAGTTACATCGGTATTTCGTGGATCTCTTTGCTAGCCTTATTTCTGTGGAATCTGAGAACAGATATTTCGGATCCCTTGGAAGACTATAGGGCCAAAGGAAATATCCTCCGATAACAAAGAGAAAGAAGCTTTCTGAGAAACGTCTTTGTGTTCTGTGAAATCATCTCACAGAGTTACAGCTTTCCCCTCAAGAAGCCTTTCACTAAGACAGTTCTTGTGGAATTGGCAAAGTGATATTTGGAAGCCCATAGAGGGCTATGGTGAAAATGGAAATATCCTCAGATGAAATCTGGAAAGAAGCTTTCTGAGAAACTGCTTAGTATTCTGTTAATTCATCTCACAGAGTTACATCGGTATTTCGTGGATCTCTTTGCTAGCCTTATTTCTGTGGAATCTGAGAACAGATATTTCGGATCCCTTGGAAGACTATAGGGCCAAAGGAAATCTCCTCCGATAACAAAGAGAAAGAAGCTTTCTGAGAAACGTCTTTGTGTTCTGTGAAATCATCTCACAGAGTTACAGCTTTCCCCTCAAGAAGCCTTTCACTAAGACAGTTGTTCTGGAATTGGCAAAGTGATATTTGGAAGCCCATAGAGGGCTTTGGTGAAAATGGAAATATCCTCAGATGAAATCTGGAAAGAAGCTTTCTGAGAAACTGCTTAGTGTTCTGTTAATTCATTTCACAGAGTTACATCTGTATTTCGTGGATCTCTTTGCTAGCCTTATTTCTGTGGAATCTGAGAACATATTTTTCACATCCCTTGGAACACTATAGGGCGAAAGGAAATATCCTCCGATAACAAAGAGAAAGAAGCTTTCTGAGAAACTTCTTTGTGTCTGTAAAATCATCTCACAGAGTTACAGCTTTCCCCTCAAGAAGCCTTTCGCTAAGACAGTTCTTCTGGAACTGGCAAAGTGATATTTGGAAGCCCATTGAGGGCTATGGTGAAAAAGGAAATATCCTCAGATGAAATCTGGAAAGAAGCTTTCTGAGAAACTGCTTAGTGTTCTGTTAATTCATCTCACAGAGTTACATCTGTATTTCGTGTATCTCTTTGCTAACCTTATTTCTGTGGAATCTGAGAACAGATATTTCGGATCCCTTGGAAGACTATATTTCCAAAGGAAATATCCTCCGAAACAAAGAGAAAGAAGCTTTCTGAGAAACCTCTTTGTGTTCTGTGAAATCATCTCACTGAGTTAGAGCTTTCCCCTCAAGAAGCCTTTCGCTGAGACAGTTCTTGTGGAATTGGCAAAGTGATATTTGGAAGCCCATAGAGGGCTTTGGTGAAAAAAGAAATAACCTCAGATGAAATCTGGAAAGAAGCTTTCTGAGAAACTGCTTAGTGTTCTGTTAATTCATCTCACAGAGTTACATCGGTATTTCGTGGATCTCTTTGCTAGCCTTAATTCTGTGGAATCTGAGAACAGATATTTCGGATCCCTTGGAAGACTATAGGGCCAAAGGAAATATCCTCCGATAACAAAGAGAAAGAAGCTTTCTGAGAAACGTCTTCGTGTTCTGTGAAATCATCTCACAGAGTTACAGCTTTCCCCTCAAGAAGCCTTTCACTAAGACAGGTCTTGTGGAATTGGCAAAGTGATATTTGGAAGCCCATAGAGGGCTATGGTGAAAATGGAAATATCCTCAGATGAAATCTGGAAAGAAGCTTTCTTAGAAACTGCTTAGTGTTCTGTTAATTCATCTCACAGAGTTACTTCTGTATTTCGTGGATCTCTTTGCTAGCCTAATTTCTGTGGAATCTGAGAACAGATATTTCGGATCCCTTTGAAGACTATAGGGCTAAAGGAAATATCCTCCGATAACAAAGAGAAAGAAGCTTTCTGAGGAACTTCTGTGTGTTCTGTGAAATCATCTCACAGAGCTACAGCTTTCCCCTCAAGAAGCCTTTCGCTAAGACAGTTCTTGTGGAATTCGCAAAGTGATATTTGGAAGACCATAGAGGGCTATGGTGAAAAAGGAAATATCCTGATGAAATCTGGATAGAAGCTTTCTGAGAAACTGCTTAGAGTTCTGTTAATTCATCTCACAGAGTTACATCTGTGTTTCGTGGATCTCTTTGCTAGCCTTATTTCTGGGGAATCTGAAAACAGAAATTTCAGATCCCTTGGAAGACTATAGGGCCAAAGGAAATATCCTCCGATCACAAAGAGAAAGAAGCTTTCTGAAAAACTTCTTTGTGTTCTGTGAAATCATCTCACAGAGGTACAGCTTTCCCCTCAAGAAGCCTTTCGCTAAGACAGTTCTTCTGGAATTGGCAAAGTGATTTTGGAAGCCCATAGAGGGCTATGGTGAAAAAGGAAATACCCTCAGATGAAATCTGGAAAGAAGCTTTCGGAGAAACTGCTTAGTGTTCTGTTAATTCATCTCACAGAGTTACATCTGTATTTCGTGGATCTCTTTGCTAGCCTTATTTCTTTGGAATCTGAGAACAGATATTTCGGATCCCTTGGAAGACTGTAGGGCCAAAGGAAATATCCTCCGAAACAAAGAGAAAGAAGCTATCTGAGAAACTTCTTTGTGTTCTGTGAAATCATCTCACAGAGTTACAGCTTTCCCCTCAAGAAGCCTTTCGCTAAGACAGTTCTTGTGGAATTGGCAAAGTGATATTTGGAAGCCCATAGAGGGCTATGGTGAAAAAGGAAATACCCTCAGATGAAATCTGGAAAGAAGCTTTCTGAGAAACTGCTTAGTGTTCTGTTAATTCATCTCACAGAGTTACATCTGTATTTCGTGGATCTCTTTGCTAGCCTTATTTCTGTGGAATCTGAGAACAGATATTTCGGATCCTTTGGAAGACTATAGGGCCAAAGGAAATATCCTCCGATAACAAAGAGAAAGAAGCTTTCTGAGAAACTTCTTTGTGTTCTGTGAAATCATCTCACAGAGTTACAGCTTTCCCCTCAAGAAGACTTTCGCTAAGACAGTTCTTGTGGAATTGGGAAAGTGATATTTGGAAGCCCCAGAGGGCTATGGTGAAAAAGGAAATATCCTCAGATGAAATCTGGAAAGAAGCTTTCTGAGATACTGCTTAGTTTTCTGTTAATTCATCTCACGGAGTTACATCTGTATTTCGTGGATCTCTTTGCTAGCCTTATTTCTGTGGAATCTGAGAACAGATATTTCGGATCCCTTGGAAGACTATAGGGCCAAAGGAAATATCCTCAGATAACAAAGAGAAGGAAGCTTTCTGAGAAACTTCTTTGTGTTTCTGAAATCATCTAACAGAGTTACAGCTTTCCCCTCAAGAAGCCTTTCGCTAAGACAGTTCTTGTGGAATTGGCAAAGTGATATTTCGAAGCCCATATAGGGCTATGGTGAAAAAGGAAATATCCTCATATGAAATCTGGAAAGAAGCTTTCTGAGAAACTGCTTAGTGTTCTGTTAATTCATCTCACATAGTTACATCTGTATTTCGTGGATTTCTTTGCTATCCTTATATCTTTGGAATCTGAGAACAGATATTTCGGATCCCTTGGAAGACTATAGGGCCAAAGGAAATATCCTCCGAAACAAAGAGAAAGAATCTTTCTGAGAAACTTCTTTGTGTTCTGTGAAATCATCTCACAGAGTTACAGCTTTCCCCTCAAGAAGCCTTTCGCTAAGACAGTTCTTCTGAAATTGGCAAAGTGATATTTGGAAGCCGATAGAGGGCTATGTTGAAAAAGGAAATATCCTCAGATGAAATCTGGAAAGAAGCTTTCTGAGATACTGCTTAGTTTTCTGTTAATTCATCTCACAGAGTTACATCTGTATCTTTTGGATCTCTTTGCTAGCCCTATTTCTGTGGAATCTCAGAACAGATATTTCGGATCCCTTGGAAGACTATAGGACCAAAGGAAATATCCTCCGATAACAAAGAGAAAGAAGCTTTCTGAGAAACTTCTTTGTGTTCTGTGAAATCATCTCACAGAGTTACAGCTTTCCCCTCAAAAGCCTTTCGCTAAGACAGTTCTTGTGGAATTGGCAAAGTGATATTTGGAAGCCCATAGAGGGCTATGTTGAAAAAGGAAATATCCTCAGATGAAATCTGGAAAGAAACTTTCTGAGAAACTGCTTAGTGTTCTGTTAATTCATCTCACAGAGTTACATCTGTATTTCGTGGATCTCTTTGCTAGCCTTATTTCTGTGGAATCTGAGAACAGATATTACGGATCCCTTGGAAGACTATAGGGCCAAAGGAAATATCCTCCGATAACAAAGAGAAAGAAGCTTTCTGAGAAACTTCTTTGTGTTCTGTGAAATCATCTCACAGAGTTACAGCTTTCCCCTCAAGGAGCCTTTCGCTAAGACAGTTCTTGTGGAATTGGCAAAGTGATATTTGGAAGCCCATAGAGGGCTATGGTGAAAAAGGGAATATCCTCAGATGAAATCTGGAAAGAAGATTTCTGAGAAACTGCTTAGTGTTCTGTTAATTCATCTCACAGAGTTACATCTGTATTTCGTGGATCTCTTTGCTAGCCTTATTTCTGAGGTGTCTGAGAACAGATATTTCGGATCCCTTGGAAGACTATAGGGCCAAAGGAAATATCCTCCGATAACAAAGAGAAAGAAGCTTTCTGAGAAACTTCTTTGTGTTCTGTGAAATCATCTCACAGAGTTACAGCTTTCCCCCAAGTAGCCTTTCGCTAAGACAGTTCTTGTGGAATTGGCAAAGTGATATTTGGAAGCCCATAGAGGGCTATGATGAAAAAGGAAATATCCTCAGATGAAATCTGGAAAGAAGCTTTCTGAGAAACTGCTTAGTGTTCTGTTAATTCATCTCACAGAGTTACATCTGTATTTCGTGGGTCTCTTTGCTAGCCTTATTTCTGTGGAATCTGAGAACAGATATTTCGGATCCCTTTGAAGACTATAGGGCCAAAGGAAATATCCTCCGATAACAAAGAGAAAGAAGCTTTCTGAGAAACTTCTTTCTGTTCTGTGAAACCATCTCACAGAGTTACAGCTTTCCCCTCAAGGAGCCCTTCGCTAAGACAGTTCTTGTGGAATTGGCAAAGTGATATTTGGAAGCCCATAGAGGGCTATGGTGAAAAAGGAAATATCATCAGAAGAAATCTGGAAAGAAGCTTTCTGAGAAACTGCTTAGTGTTCTGTTAATTCAACTCCCAGAGTTACATCCGTATTTCGTGGATCTCTTTGCTAGCCTTATTTCTGAGGAATCTGAGAACAGATATTTCGGAACCCTTGGAAGACTATAGGGCCAAAGGAAATATCCTCCGATAACAAAGAGAAAGAAGCTTTCTGAGAAACTTCTTTGTGTTCTGTGAAATCATCTCACAGAGTTACAGCTTTCCCCTCAAGGAGCCTTTCGCTAAGACAGTTCTTGTGGAATTGGCAAAGTGATATTTGGAAGCCCATAGAGGGCTATGGTGAAAAAGGAAATATCCTCAGATGAAATCTGGAAAGAAGCTTTCTGAGAAACTGCTTAGTGATCTTTTAATTCATCTCACAGAGTTTCATCTGTATCTCGTGGATCTCTTTGCTAGCCTTATTTCTGTGGAATCTGAGAACAGATGTTTCGGATCCCTTAGAAGACTATAGGGCCAAAGGAAATATCTTCCGATAACAAAGAGAAAGAAGATTTCTGAGAAACTTCTTTGTGTTCTGTGAAATCATCTCACAGAGTTACAGCTTTCCCCTCAAGAAGCCTTTCGCTAAGACAGGTCTTGTGGAATTGGCAAAGTGATATTTGGAAGCCCATAGAGGGCTATGGTGAAAAAGGAAATATCCTCAGATGAAATCTGGAAAGAAGCTTTCTGAGAAACTGCTTAGTGGTCTGTTAATTCATCTGACAGAGTTACATCTGTATTTCGTGTATCTCTTTGCCAGCCTTATATCTCTGGAATCTGAGACCAGATATTTCGGTTCCTTTGAAGACTATAGGGCCAAAGGAAATATCCTCCGATAACAAAGAGAAAGAAACTTTCTGAGAAACTTCTTTGTATTCTGTGAAATCATCTCACAGAGTTACAGCTTTCACCTCAAGAAGCCTTTCGCTAAGACAGTTCTTGTAGAATTGGCAAAGTGATATTTGGAAGCCCATAGAGGGCTATGGTGAAAAAGGAAATATCCTCAGATGAAATCTGGAAAGAAGCTTTCTGAGAAACTGCTTAGTGTTCTTTTAATTCATCTCACAGAGTTACATCTGTATTTCGTGGATCTCTTTGCTAGCCTTATTTCTTTGGAATCTGACAACAGATATTTCGGATCCGTTGGAAGACTATAAGGCCAGAGGAAATATCCTTCTAAAACAAAGAGAAGCAAGCTTTCTGAGAAACTACTTGTGTTCTGTGAAGTCATCTCACAGAGTTACAGCTTTCCCCTCAGGAAGCCTTTCGCTAAGACACTTCTTGTGGAATTGGCAAAGTGATATTTGGAAGCCCATAGAGGGCTATGGTGAAAATGGAAATATCCTCAGATGAAATGTGGAAAGAAGCTTCCTGCGAAAATGCTTAGTGTTCTGTTAATTCATCTCACAGAGTTACATCTGTATTTCGTGGATCTCTTTGCTAGCCTTATTTCTGTGGAATCTGAGAACAGATATTTCTGATCCCTTTGAAGACTATAGGGCCAAAGGAAATATCCTCCGATAACAAAGACAAAGAAGCTTTCTGAGAAACTTCTTTGTGTTCTGTGAAATCATCTCACAGACGTACAGCTTTCCCCTCAAGAAGCCTTTCGCTAAGACAGTTCTTGTGGAATTGGCAAAGTGATATTTGGAAGCCCATAGAGGGCTATTGTGAAAATGGAAATATCCTCAGATGAAATCTGGAAAGAAGCTTTCTGAGAAACTGCTTAGTGTTCTGTTAATTCATCTCAGAGAATTACATCTGTATTTCGTGGATCTCTTTGTTAGCCTTATTTCTGTGGAATCTGAGACCAGATATTTCGGATCCCTTTGAAGACTATAGGGCCAAAGGAAATATCCTCCGATAACAAAGAGAAAGAAGCTTTCGGAGAAACTTCTTTGTGTTCTGTGAAATCATCTCACAGAGTTACAGCTTTCCCCTCAAGAAGCCTTTCGCTAAGACAGTTCTTGCGGAATTGGAAAAGTGATATTTGGAAGCCCATAGAGGGCTATGCTGAAAAAGGAAATATCCTCAGATGAAATCTGGAAAGAAGATTTCTGAGAAACTGCTTAGTGTTCTGTTAATTCTTCTCTCAGGGTTACATCTGTATTTCGTGGATCTCCTTGCTAGCCTTATTTCTGTGGAATGAGAACAGATATTTCGAATCCCTTGGAAGACTATAGGGCCAAAGGAAATATCCTCCGATAACAAAGAGAAATAAGCTTTCTCAGAAACTTCTTTGTGCTCTGTGAAATCATCTCACAGAGTTACATCTTTCGCCTCCAGAAGCCTTTTGCTAAGACAGTTCTTGTGGAATTGGCAAAGTGATATTTGGAAGGCCATAGAGGGCTATGGTGAAAAAAGAAATATCCTCAGATGAAATCTGGAAAGAAGATTTCTGAGAAACCGCTTAGTGTTCTGTTAATTCATCTCACAGTGTTACATCTGTATTTCGTGGATCTCTTTGCTAGCCTTATTTCTGTGGAATCTGTAACAGATATTTCGGATCCCTTTGAAGACTATAGGGCCAAAGGAAATATCCTCCGATAACAAAGAGAAAGAAGCTTTCTGTGAAACTTCTTTGTGTTCTGTGAAATCATCTCACAGAGTTACAGCTTTCCCCTCAAGGAGCCTTTCGCTAAGACAGTTCTTGTGGAATTGGCAAAGTGATATTTGGAAGCCCATAGAGGGCTATGGTGAAAAAGGGAATATCCTCAGATGAAATCTGGAAAGAAGCTTTCTGAGAAACTGCTTAGTGTTCTGTTAATTCATCTCACAGAGTTACATCTGTATTTCGTGGATCTCTTTGCTAGCCTTATTTCTGAGGTGTCTGAGAACAGATATTTCGGATCCCTTTGAAGAATACAGGTCCAAAGGAAATATCTTCTGATAACAAAGAGAAAGATGCTTTCTGAGAAACTTCTTTGTGTTCTGTGAAATCATCTCACAGAGTTACAGCTTTCCCCTCAAGAAGCCTTTCGCTAAGACAGTTCTTGTGGAATTGGCAAAGTGATATTTGGAAGCCCATAGAGGGCTATGGTGAAAAAGGGAATATCCTCAGAAGAAATCTGGAAAGAAGCTTTCTGAGAAACTGCTTAGTGTTCTGTTAATTCATCTCACAGTGTTACATCTGTATTTCGTGGATCTCTTTGCTAGCCTCATTTCTGAGGTGTCTGAGAACAGATATTTCAGATCCCTTGGAAGACTATAGGGCCAAAGGAAATATCCTCCGATAACAAAGAGAAAGAAGCTTTCTGAGAAACTTTTTGTGTTCTGTGAAATCATCTCACGGAGTTACAGCTTTCTGAGAAACTTTTTGTGTTCTGTGAAATCATCTCACGGAGTTACAGCTTTCCCCTCAAGAAGCCTTTCGCTAAGACAGTTGTTCTGGAATTGGCAAAGTGATATTTGGAAGCCCATAGAGGGCTATGGTGAAAATGGAAATATCCTCAGATGAAATCTGTAAAGAAGCTTTCTGAGAAACTGCTTAGTGTTCTGTTAATTCATCTCACAGAGTTACTTCTGTATTTCGTGGATCTCTTTGCTAGCCTTATTTCTGTGGAATCTGAGAACAGATATTTCGGATCCCTTGGAAGAGTGTAGGGCCAAAGGAAATATCCTCCGATCACAAAGAGAAAGAAGCTTTCTGAGAAACTTTTTGTGTTCTGTGAAATCATCTCACGGAGTTACAGCTTTCCCCTCAAGAAGCCTTTCGCTAAGACAGTTGTTCTGGAATTGGCAAAGTGATATTTGGAAGCCCATTGAGGGCTATGGTGAAAAAGGAAATATCATCAGATGAAATCTGGAAAGAAGCTTTCTGAGAAACTGCTTAGTGTTCTGTTAATTTATCTCACAGAGTTACTTCTGTATTTCGTGGATCTCTTTGCTAGCCTTATTTCTTTAGAATCTGAGAACAGATATTTCGGATCCCTTGGAAGACTATAGGGCCAAAGGAAAAATCCTCCGAAACAAAGAGAAAGAAGCTTTCTGAGAAACTTCTTTGTGTTGTGTGAAATCATCTCACAGAGTTACAGCTTTCCCCTCAAGAAGCCTTTCGCTAAGACCGTTCTTCTGGAATTGGCAAAGTGATATTTGGAAGCCCATAGAGGGCTTTGGTGAAAAAGGAAATAACCTCAGATGAAATCTGGAAAGAAGCGTTCTGAGAAACTGCTTAGTGTTCTGTTAATTCATCTCACAGAGTTACATCGGTATTTCGTGGATCTCTTTGCCAGCCTTATTTCTGTGGAATCTGAGAACAGATATTTCGGATCCCTTGGAAGACTATAGGGCCAAAGGAAATATCCTCCGATAACAAAGAGAAAGAAGCTTTCTGAGAAACTTCTTTGTGTTCTGTGAAATCATCTCACAGAGTTACAGCTTTCCCCTCCAGAAGCCTTTCGCTAAGACAGTTCTTGTGGAATTGGCAAAGTGATATTTGGAAGCCCATAGAGGGCTATGGTGAAAATGGAAATATCCTCAGATGAAATCTGGAAAGAAGCTTTCTGAGAAACTGCTTAGTGTTCTGTTAATTCATCTCACAGAGATACATCATTATTTCGTGTATCTCTTTGCTAGCCTTATTTCTGTGGAATCTGAGAACAGATATATCGGATCCCTTGGAAGACTATAGGGCCAAAGGAAATGTCCTCCGATAACAAAGAGAAAGAAGCTTTCTGAGAAACTTCTTTGTGTTCTGTGAAATCATCTCACAGAGTTACAGCTTTCCCCTCAAGAAGCCTTTCGCTAAGACAGTTCTTGTGGAATTGGCAAAGTGATATTTGGAAGCCCATAGAGGCGTATGGTGAAAAAGGATATATCCTCAGATGAAATCTGGAAAGAAGCTTTCTGAGAAACTGCTTAGTGTTCTGTTAATTCATCTCACAGAGTTACATCTGTATTTCATGGATCTCTTTGCTAGCCTTATTTCTGTGGAATCTGAGAACAGATATTTCGGATCCCTTGGAAGACTATAGGGCCAAAGGAAATATCCTCCGATAACAAAGAGAAAGAAGCTTTCTGAGAAACATTTTGTGTTCCGTGAAATCATCTCACAGACTTACAGCTTTCCCCTCAAGAAGCCTTTCGTTAAGCCAGTTCTTGTGGAATTGGCAAAATGATATTTGGAAGCCCATAGAGGGCTAGGGTGAAAAAGGAAATATCCTCAGATGAAATCTGGAAAGAAGCTTTCTGAGAAACTGCTTAGTGTTCTGTTAATTCATTTCACAGAGTTACATCTGTATTTCGTGGATCTCTTTGCTAGCCTTATTTCTGCGGAATCTGAGAAGATATATTTCACATCCCTTGGAAGACTATAGGGCCAAAGGAAATATCCTCCGATAAGAAAGAGAAAGAAGCTTTCAGAGAAACTTCTTTGTGTTCTGTAAAATCATCTCACGGAGTTACAGCTTTCCCCTCAAGAAGCCTTTCGCTAAGACAGTTGTTCTGGAATTGGCAAAGTGATATTTGGAAGCCCTTTGAGGGCTATGGTGAAAAAGGAAATATCCTCATGAAATCTGGAAAGAAGCTTTCTGAGAAACTGCTTAGTGTTCTGTTAATTCATCTCACAGAGTTACTTCTGTATTTCGTGGATCTCTTTGCTAGCCTTATTTCTTTAGAATCTGAGAACAGATATTTCGGATCCCTTGGAATACTATAGGGCCAAAGGAAAAATCCTCCGAAACAAAGAGAAAGAAGCTTTCTGAGAAACTTCTTTGTGTTCTGTGAAATCATCTCACAGAGTTACAGCTTTCCCCTCAAGAAGCCTTTCGCTAAGACAGTTCTTGTGGAATTGGCAAAGTGATATTTGGAAGCCCTTAGAGGGCTATGGTGAAAATGGAAATATCCTCAGATGAAATCTGGAAAGAAGCTTTCTGAGAAACTGCTTAGTGTTCTGTTAATTCATCTCACAGAGTTACATCTGTATTTCGTGGATCTCTTTGCTAGCCTTATTTCTGTGGAATCTGAGAACAGATATTTCGGATCCCTTGGAAGACTATAGGGCCAAAGGAAATGTCCTCCGATAACAAAGAGAAAGAAGCTTTCTGAGAAACTTCTTTGTGTTCTGTGAAATCATCTCACAGAGTTACAGCTTTCCCCTCAAGAAGCCTTTCGCTAAGACAGTTCTTGTGGAATTCGCAAAGTTATATTTGGAAGCCCACAGAGGGCTATGGTGAAAAAGGAAACATCCTCATGAAATCCGGAAAGAAGCTTTCTGAGAAACTGCTTAGTGTTCCGTTAATTCATCTCACAGAGTTACATATGTATTTCGTGGATCTCTTTGCTAGCCTTATTTCTGTGGAATCTGAGGACAGATATTTCGGATCCCTTGTAAGACTATAGGGCCAAAGGAAATATCCTCCGATAACAAAGAGAAAGAAGCTTTCTGAGAAACATTTTGTGTTCCGTGAAATCATCTCACAGAGTTACAGCTTTCCCCTCAAGAAGCCTTTCGCTAAGACAATTCTTGTGGAATTGGCAAAATGATATTTGGAAGCCCATAGAAGGCAGGGTGAAAAAGGAAATATCCTCAGATGAAATCTGGAAAGAAGCTTTCTGAGAAACTGCTTAGTGTTCTGTTAATTCATTACACAGAGTTACATCTGTATTTCGTGGATCTCTTTGCTAGCCTTATTTCTGTGGAATCTGAGAACATATTTTTCACATCCCTTGGAAGACTATAGGGCCAAAGGAAATATCCTCCGATAACAAAGAGAAAGAAGCTTTCTGAGAAAATTCTTTGTGTCTGTAAAATCATCTCACAGAGTTACAGCTTTCCCCTCAAGAAGCCTTTCGCTAAGACAGTTCTTCTGGAATTGGCAAAGTGATATTTGGAAGCCCATAGAGGGCTTTGGTGAAAAAGGAAATAACCTCAGATGAAATCTGGAAAGAAGCTTTCTGAGAAACTGTTTAGTGTTCTGTTAATTCATCTCACAGAGTTACATCGGTATTTCGTGGATCTCTTTGCTAGCCTTATTTCTGTGGAATCTGAGAACAGATATTTCGGATCCCTTGCAAGACTATAGGGCCAAAGGAAATATCCTCCGATAACAAAGAGAAAGAAGCTTTCTGAGAAACTTCTTTGGGTTCTGTGAAATCATCTCACAGAGTTACAGCTTTCCCCTCAAGAAGCCTTTCGCTGAGACAGTTCTTGTGGAATTGGCAAAGTGATATTTGGAAGCCCATAGAGGGCTTTGGTGAAAAAGGAAATAACCTCAGATGAAATCTGGAAAGAAGCTTTCTGAGAAACTGCTTAGTGTTCTGTTAATTCATCTAACAGAGTTACATCGGTATTTCGTGGATCTCTTTGCTAGCCTTATTTCTGTGGAATCTGAGAACAGATATTTCGGATCCCTTGGAAGACTATAGGGCCAAAGGAAATCTCCTCCGATAACAAAGAGAAAGAAGCTTTCTGAGAAACGTCTTTGTGTTCTGTGAAATCATCTCACAGAGTTACAGCTTTCCCCTCAAGAAGCCTTTCACTAAGACAGTTGTTCTGGAATTGGCAAAGTGATATTTGGAAGCCCATAGAGGGCTTTGGTGAAAATGGAAATATCCTCAGATGAAATCTGGAAAGAAGCTTTCTTAGAAACTGCTTAGTGTTCTGTTAATTCATCTCACAGAGTTACTTCTGTATTTCGTGGATCTCTTTGCTAGCCTAATTTCTGTGGAATCTGAGAACAGATATTTCGGATCCCTTTGAAGACTCTAGGGCTAAAGGAAATATCCTCCGATAACAAAGAGAAAGAAGCTTTCTGAGGAACTTCTGTGTGTTCTGTGAAATCATCTCACAGAGCTACAGCTTTCCCCTCAAGAAGCCTTTCGCTAAGACAGTTCTTGTGGAATTCGCAAAGTGATATTTGGAAGCCCATAGAGGGCTATGGTGAAAAAGGAAATATCCTCATGAAATCTGGATAGAAGCTTTCTGAGAAACTGCTTAGTGTTCTGTTAATTCATCTCACAGAGTTACATCTGTATTTCGTGGATCTCTTTGCTAGCCTTATTTCTGGGGAATCTGAAAACAGAAATTTCAGATCCCTTGGAAGACAATAGGGCCAAAGGAAATATCCTCCGATCACAAAGAGAAAGAAGCTTTCTGAAAAACTTCTTTGTGTTCTGTGAAATCATCTCACAGAGTTACAGCTTTCCCCTCAAGAAGCCTTTCGCTAAGACAGTTCTTGTGGAATTGGCAAAGTGATTTTGGAAGCCCATAGAGGGCTATGGTGAAAAAGGAAATACCCTCAGATGAAATCTGGAAAGAAGCTTTCGGAGAAACTGCTTAGTGTTCTGTTAATTCATCTCACAGAGTTACATCTGTATTTCGTGGATCACTTTGCTAGCCTTATTTCTTTGGAATCTGAGAACAGATATTTCGGATCCCTTGGAAGACTATAGGGCCAAAGGAAATATCCTCCGAAACAAAGAGAAAGAAGCTATCTGAGAAACTTCTTTGTGTTCTGTGAAATCATCTCACAGAGTTACAGCTTTCCCCTCAAGAAGCCTTTCGCTAAGACAGTTCTTGTGGAATTGGCAAAGTGATATTTGGAAGCCCATAGAGGGCTATGGTGAAAAAGGAAATACCCTCAGATGAAATCTGGAAAGAAGCTTTCTGCGAAACTGCTTAGTGTTCTGTTAATTCATCTCACAGAGTTACATCTGTATTTCGTGGATCTCTTTGCTAGCCTTATTTCTGTGGAATCTGAGAACAGATATTTCGGATCCTTTGGAAGACTATAAGGCCAAAGGAAATATCCTCCGATAACAAAGAGAAAGAAGCTTTCTGAGAAACTTCTTTGTGTTCTGTGAAATCATCTCACAGAGTTACAGCTTTCCCCTCAAGAAGCCTTTCGCTAAGACAGTTCTTCTGGAATTGGCAAAGTGATATTTGGAAGCCCCTAGAGGGCTATGGTGAAAAAAGAAATATCCTCAGATGAAATCTGGAAAGAAGCTTTCTGAGATACTGCTTAGTTTTCTGTTAATTCATCTCACAGAGTTACATCTGTATTTCGTGGATCTCTTTGCTAGCCTTATTTCTGTGGAATCTGAGAACAGATATTTCGGATCCCTTGGAAGACTATAGGGCCAAAGGAAATATCCTCAGATAACAAAGAGAAGGAAGCTTTCTGAGAAACTTCTTTGTGTTTCTGAAATCATCTCACAGAGTTACAGCTTTCCCCTCAAGAAGCCTTTCGCTAAGACAATTCTTGTGGAATTGGCAAAATGATATTTGGAAGCCCATAGAGGTCTAGGGTGAAAAAGGAAATATCCTCAGATGAAATCTGGAAAGAAGCTTTCTGAGAAACTGCTTAGTGTTCTGTTAATTCATTTCACAGAGTTACATCTGTATTTCGTGGATCTCTTTGCTAGCCTTATTTCTGTGGAATCTGAGAACATATTTTTCACATCCCTTGGAACACTATAGGGCGAAAGGAAATATCCTCCGATAACAAAGAGAAAGAAGCTTTCTGAGAAACTTCTTTGTGTCTGTAAAATCATCTCACAGAGTTACAGCTTTCCCCTCAAGAAGCCTTTCGCTAAGACAGTTCTTCTGGAACTGGCAAAGAGATATTTGGAAGCCCATTGAGGGCTATGGTGAAAAAGGAAATATCCTCAGATGAAATCTGGAAAGAAGCTTTCTGAGAAACTGCTTAGTGTTCTGTTAATTCATCTCACAGAGTTACATCTGTATTTCGTGTATCTCTTTGCTAACCTTATTTCTGTGGAATCTGAGAACAGATATTTCGGATCCCTTGGAAGACTATATTTCCAAAGGAAATATCCTCCGAAACAAAGAGAAAGAAGCTTTCTGAGAAACCTCTTTGTGTTCTGTGAAATCATCTCACTGAGTTAGAGCTTTCCCCTCAAGAAGCCTTTCGCTGAGACAGTTCTTGTGGAATTGGCAAGGTGATATTTGGAAGCCCATAGAGGGCTTTGGTGAAAAAAGAAATAACCTCAGATGAAATCTGGAAAGAAGCTTTCTGAGAAACTGCTTAGTGTTCTGTTAATTCATCTCACAGAGTTACATCGGTATTTCGTGGATCTCTTTGCTAGCCTTAATTCTGTGGAATCTGAGAACAGATATTTCGGATCCCTTGGAAGACTATAGGGCCAAAGGAAATATCCTCCGATAACAAAGAGAAAGAAGCTTTCTGAGAAACGTCTTCGTGTTCTGTGAAATCATCTCACAGAGTTACAGCTTTCCCCTCAAGAAGCCTTTCACTAAGACAGGTCTTGTGGAATTGGCAAAGTGATATTTGGAAGCCCATAGAGGGCTATGGTGAAAATGGAAATATCCTCAGATGAAATCTGGAAAGAAGCTTTCTTAGAAACTGCTTAGTGTTCTGTTAATTCATCTCACAGAGTTACTTCTGTATTTCGTGGATCTCTTTGCTAGCCTAATTTCTGTGGAATCTGAGAACAGATATTTCGGATCCCTTTGAAGACTATAGGGCTAAAGGAAATATCCTCCGATAACAAAGAGAAAGAAGCTTTCTGAGGAACTTCTGTGTGTTCTGTGAAATCATCTCACAGAGCTACAGCTTTCCCCTCAAGAAGCCTTTCGCTAAGACAGTTCTTGTGGAATTCGCAAAGTGATATTTGGAAGACCATAGAGGGCTATGGTGAAAAAGGAAATATCCTGATGAAATCTGGATAGAAGCTTTCTGAGAAACTGCTTAGAGTTCTGTTAATTCATCTCACAGAGTTACATCTGTGTTTCGTGGATCTCTTTGCTAGCCTTATTTCTGGGGAATCTGAAAACGGAAATTTCAGATCCCTTGGAAGACTATAGGGCCAAAGGAAATATCCTCCGATCACAAAGAGAAAGAAGCTTTCTGAAAAACTTCTTTGTGTTCTGTGAAATCATCTCACAGAGGTACAGCTTTCCCCTCAAGAAGCCTTTCGCTAAGACAGTTCTTCTGGAATTGGCAAAGTGATTTTGGAAGCCCATAGAGGGCTATGGTGAAAAAGGAAATACCCTCAGATGAAATCTGGAAAGAAGCTTTCGGAGAAACTGCTTAGTGTTCTGTTAATTCATCTCACAGAGTTACATCTGTATTT
Organism: Macaca mulatta; assembly: GCF_049350105.2. Classification (NCBI taxonomy): domain Eukaryota; kingdom Metazoa; phylum Chordata; class Mammalia; order Primates; family Cercopithecidae; genus Macaca; species Macaca mulatta. Next base: position 36,468,134 of record NC_133418.1, read on the forward strand.
CGTGGATCTCTTTGCTAGCCTTATTTCTTTGGAATCTGAGAACAGATATTTCGGATCCCTTGGAAGACTGTAGGGCCAAAGGAAATATCCTCCGAAACAAAGAGAAAGAAGCTATCTGAGAAACTTCTTTGTGTTCTGTGAAATCATCTCACAGAGTTACAGCTTTCCCCTCAAGAAGCCTTTCGCTAAGACAGTTCTTGTGGAATTGGCAAAGTGATATTTGGAAGCCCATAGAGGGCTATGGTGAAAAAGGAAATACCCTCAGATGAAATCTGGAAAGAAGCTTTCTGAGAAACTGCTTAGTGTTCTGTTAATTCATCTCACAGAGTTACATCTGTATTTCGTGGATCTCTTTGCTAGCCTTATTTCTGTGGAATCTGAGAACAGATATTTCGGATCCTTTGGAAGACTATAGGGCCAAAGGAAATATCCTCCGATAACAAAGAGAAAGAAGCTTTCTGAGAAACTTCTTTGTGTTCTGTGAAATCATCTCACAGAGTTACAGCTTTCCCCTCAAGAAGACTTTCGCTAAGACAGTTCTTGTGGAATTGGGAAAGTGATATTTGGAAGCCCCAGAAGGCTATGGTGAAAAAGGAAATATCCTCAGATGAAATCTGGAAAGAAGCTTTCTGAGATACTGCTTAGTTTTCTGTTAATTCATCTCACGGAGTTACATCTGTATTTCGTGGATCTCTTTGCTAGCCTTATTTCTGTGGAATCTGAGAACAGATATTTCGGATCCCTTGGAAGACTATAGGGCCAAAGGAAATATCCTCAGATAACAAAGAGAAGGAAGCTTTCTGAGAAACTTCTTTGTGTTTCTGAAATCATCTCACAGAGTTACAGCTTTCCCCTCAAGAAGCCTTTCGCTAAGACAGTTCTTGTGGAATTGGCAAAGTGATATTTCGAAGCCCATATAGGGCTATGGTGAAAAAGGAAATATCCTCATATGAAATCTGGAAAGAAGCTTTCTGAGAAACTGCTTAGTGTTCTGTTAATTCATCTCACATAGTTACATCTGTATTTCGTGGATTTCTTTGCTATCCTTATATCTTTGGAATCTGAGAACAGATATTTCGGATCCCTTGGAAGACTATAGGGCCAAAGGAAATATCCTCCGAAACAAAGAGAAAGAATCTTTCTGAGAAACTTCTTTGTGTTCTGTGAAATCATCTCACAGAGTTACAGCTTTCCCCTCAAGAAGCCTTTCGCTAAGACAGTTCTTCTGAAATTGGCAAAGTGATATTTGGAAGCCGATAGAGGGCTATGTTGAAAAAGGAAATATCCTCAGATGAAATCTGGAAAGAAGCTTTCTGAGATACTGCTTAGTTTTCTGTTAATTCATCTCACAGAGTTACATCTGTATCTTTTGGATCTCTTTGCTAGCCCTATTTCTGTGGAATCTGAGAACAGATATTTCGGATCCCTTGGAAGACTATAGGACCAAAGGAAATATCCTCCGATAACAAAGAGAAAGAAGCTTTCTGAGAAACTTCTTTGTGTTCTGTGAAATCATCTCACAGAGTTACAGCTTTCCCCTCAAGAAGCCTTTCGCTAAGACAGTTCTTGTGGAATTGGCAAAGTGATATTTGGAAGCCCATAGAGGGCTATGTTGAAAAAGGAAATATCCTCAGATGAAATCTGGAAAGAAAATTTCTGAGAAACTGCTTAGTGTTCTGTTAATTCATCTCACAGAGTTACATCTGTATTTCGTGGATCTCTTTGCTAGCCTTATTTCTGTGGAATCTGAGAACAGATATTACGGATCCCTTGGAAGACTATAGGGCCAAAGGAAATATCCTCCGATAACAAAGAGAAAGAAGCTTTCTGAGAAACTTCTTTGTGTTCTGTGAAATCATCTCACAGAGTTACAGCTTTCCCCTCAAGAAGCCTTTCACTAAGACAGTTCTTGTGGAATTGGCAAAGTGATATTTGGAAGCCCATAGAGGGCTATGGTGAAAATGGAAATATCCTCAGATGAAATCTGGAAAGAAGCTTTCTGAGAAACTGCTTAGTGTTCTGTTAATTCATCTCACAGAGTTACATCTGTATTTCGTGGATCTCTTTGCTAGCCTTATTTCTGTGGAATCTGAGAACAGATATTACGGATCCCTTGGAAGACTATAGGGCCAAAGGAAATATCCTCCGATAACAAAGAGAAAGAAGCTTTCTGAGAAACTTCTTTGTGTTCTGTGAAATCATCTCACAGAGTTCCAGCTTTCCCCTCAAGAAGCCTTTCACTAAGACAGTTCTTGTGGAATTGGCAAAGTGATATTTGGAAGCCCATAGAGGGCTATGGTGAAAATGGAAATATCCTCAGATGAAATCTGGAAAGAAGCTTTCTGAGAAACTGCTTAGTGTTCTGTTAATTAATCTCACAGAGATACATCTGTATTTCGTGGATCTCTTTGCTAGCCTAATTTCTGTGGAATCTGAGAACAGATATTTCGGATCCCTTTGAAGACTATAGGGCTAAAGGAAATATCCTCCGATAACAAAGAGAAAGAAGCTTTCTGAGGAACATCTGGGTGTTCTGTGAAATCATCTCACAGAGCTACAGCTTTCCCCTCAAGAAGCCTTTCGCTAAGACAGTTCTTGTGGAATTCGCAAAGTGATATTTGGAAGCCCATAGAGGGCTATGGTGAAAAAGGAAATATCCTCATGAAATCTGGATAGAAGCTTTCTGAGAAACTGCTTAGTGTTCTGTTAATTCATCTCACAGAGTTACATCTGTATTTCGTGGATCTCTTTGCTAGCCTTATTTCTGGGGAATCTGAAAACAGAAATTTCAATTCCCTTGGAAGACTATAGGGCCAAAGGAAATATCCTCCGATCACAAAGAGAAAGAAGCTTTCTGAAAAACTACTTTGTGTTCTGTGAAATCATCTCACAGAGTTACAGCTTTCCCCTCAAGAAGCCTTTCGCTAAGACAGTTCTTCTGGAATTGGCAATGTGATTTTGGAAGCCCATAGAGGGCTATGGTGAAAAAGGAAATACCCTCAGATGAAATCTGGAAATAAGCTTTCTGAGAAACTGCTTAGGGTTCTGTTAATTCATCTCACAGAGTTACATCGGTATTTCGTGGATCTCTTTGCTAGCCTTATTTCTGTGGAATGTGAGAACAGATATTTCGGATCCCTTGGAAGATTATAGGGTCAAAGGAAATATCCTCCGATATCAAAGAGAAAGAAGCTTTCTGAGAAACTTCTTTATGTTCTGTGAAAACATCTCACAGAGTTACAGCTTTCCCCTCAAGAAGCCTTTCGCTAAGACAGTTCTTGTGGAATTGGCAAAGTGATATTTGGAAGCCCCTAGAGGGCTATGGTGAAAAAGGAAATATCCTCAGATGAAATCTGGAAAGAAGCTTTCTGAGAAACTGCTTAGTGTTCTGTTAATTCATCTCACAGAGTTACATCTGTATTTCGTGGATCTCTTTGCTAGCCTTATTTCTGTGGAATCTGAGAACAGATATTACGGATCCCTTGGAAGACTATAGGGCCAAAGGAAATATCCTCCAATAACAAAGAGAAAGAAGCTTTCTGAGAAACTTCTTTGTGTTCTGTGAAATCATCTCACAGAGTTACAGCTTTCCCCTCAAGAAGCCTTTCACTAAGACAGTTCTTGTGGAATTGGCAAAGTGATATTTGGAAGCCCATAGAGGGCTATGGTGAAAAAGGAAATATCCTCAGACGACATCTGGAAAGAAGATTTCTGAGAAACTGCTTATTGTTCTGTTAATTCATCTCACAGAGTTATATCTGTATTTCGTGGATCTCTTTGCTAGCCTTATTTCTTTGGAATCTGAGAACAGATATTTCGGATCCCTTTGAAGACTATAGGGCCAAAGCAAATGTCCTCGGATAACAAAGAGAAAGAAGCTTTCTGAGAAACTTCTTTGTGTTCTGTGAAATCATCTCACAGAGCTACAGCTTTCCCCTCAAGAAGCCTTTCGCTAATACAGTTCTTGTGGAATTCGCAAAGTGATATTTGGAAGCCCATAGAGGGCTATGGTGAAAAAGGAAATATCCTCAGATGAAATCTGGAAAGAAGCTTTCTGAGAAACTGCTTAGTGTTCTGTTAATTCATCTCACAGAGTTACTTCTGTATTTCGTGGATCTCTTTGCTAGCCTTATTTCTGTGGAATCTGAGAACAGATATTTCGGATCCCTTTGAAGACTATAGGACTAAAGGAAATATCCTACGATAACAAAGAGAAAGAAGCTTTCTGAGGAACTTCTGTGTGTTCTGTGAAATCACCTCACAGAGTTACAGCTTTCACTTCAAGAAGCCTTTCGCTAAGACAGTTCTTGTGGAATTGGCAAAGTGATATTTGGAAGCCCATAGATGGCTATGGTGAAAAAGGAAATATCGTCAGATGAAATCTGGAAAGAAACTTTCTGAGAAACTGCCTAGTGTTCTGTTAATTCATCTCACAGAGTTACATCTGTATTTCGTGGATCTCTTTGCTAGCCTTATTTCTGTGGAATCTGAGAACAGATATTTCGGATCCCTTTGAAGACTATAGGGCCAAAGGAAATGTCCTCCGATAACAAAGAGAAAGAAGCTTTCGGAGAAACTTCTTTGTGTTCTGTGAAATCATCTCACATAGCTACAGCTTTCCCCTCAAGAAGCCTTTCGCTAAGACAGTTCTTGTGGAATTGGCAAAGTGATATTTGGAATCCCATAGAGGGCTATGGTGAAAAAGGAAATATCCTCATGAAATCTGGAAAGAAGTTTTCTGAGAAACTACTTAGTGTTCTGTTAATTCATCTCACAGAGTTACATCTGTATTTCGTGGATCTCTTTGCTAGCCTTATTTCTGGGGAATCTGAAAACAGATATTTCAGATCCCTTGGAAGACTATAGGGCCAAAGGAAATATCCTCCGATAACCAAGAGAAAGAAGCTTTCTGAAAAACTTCTTTGTGTTCTGTGAAATCATCTCACAGAGTTACAGCTTTCCCCTCAAGAAGCCTTTCGCTAAGACAGTTCTTGTGGAATTGGCAAAGTGATTTTGGAAGCCCATAGAGGGCTATGGTGAAAAAGGGAATACCCTCAGATGAAATCTGGAAAGAAGCTTTCTGAGAAACTGCTTAGTGTTCTGTTAATTCATCTCACAGAGTTACATCTGTATTTCGTGGATCTCTTTGCTAGCCTTATTTCTGTGGAATCTGAGAACAGATATTTCAGATCCCTTGGAAGACTATAGGGCCAAAGGAAATATCCTCCGATAACAAAGAGAAAGAAGCTTTCTGAGGAACTTCTGTGTGTTCTGTGAAATCATCTCACAGAGCTACAGCTTTCCCCTCAAGAAGCCTTTCGCTAAGACAGTTCTTGTGGAATTGGAAAAGTGATATTTGGAAGCCCATAGAGGGCTATGGTGAAAAAGGAAATATCCTCATGAAATCTGGAAAGAAGCTTTCTGAGAAACTGCATAGTGTTCTGTTAATTCATCTCACAGAGTTACATCTGTATTTCGTGGATCTCTTTGCTAGCCTTATTTCTGTGGAATCTGAGAACAGATATTTCGGATCCCTTGGAAGACTATAGGGCCAAAGGAAATATCCTCCGATAACAAAGAGAAAGAAGCTTTCTGAGAAACTTCTTTGTGTTCTGTAAAATCATCTCACTGAGTTACAGCTTTCCCCTCAAGAAGCCTTTCGCTAAGACAGTTCTTGTGGAATTGGCAAAGTGATATTTGGAAGCCCATAGAGGGCTATGGTGAAAAAGGAAATATCCTCAGATGAAATCTGGAAAGAAGCTTTCTGAGAAACTGCTTTGTGTTCTGTTAATTCATCTCACAGAGTTACATCTGTATTTCGTGGATCTCTTTTCTAGCCTTATTTCTGTGGAATCTGAGAACAGATATTTCGGATTCCTTGGAAGACTATAGGGCCAAAGGAAATGTCCTCCGATAACAAAGAGAAAGAAGCTTTCTGAGAAACTTCTATGTGTTCTGTGAAATCATCTCACAGAGTTACAGCTTTCCCCTCAATAAGCCTTTCGCTAAGACAGTTCTTGTGGAATTGGCAAAGTGATATTTGGAAGCCCATAGAGGGCTATGGTGAAAAATTAAATATCCTCAGATGAAATCTGGAAAGAAGCTTTCTGAGAAACTGCTTAGTGTTCTGTTAATTCATCTCACAGAGTTACATCTGTATTTCGTGGATCTCTTTGCTAGCCTTATTTCTGTGGAATCTGAGAACAGATATTTCGGATCCCTTGGAAGACTATAGGGCCAAAGGAAGTATCCTCCGATAACAAAGAGAAAGAAGCTTTCTGAGAAACTTCTTTGTGTTCTGTGAAATCATCTCACAGAGTTACAGCTTTCCCCTCAAGAAGCCTTTCGCTAAGGCAGTTCTTGTGGAATTGGCAATGTGATATTTGGAAGCCCATAGAGGGCTATGGTGAAACAGGAAAAATCCTCAGATTAAATCTGGAAAGAAGCTTTCTGAGAAACTGCTTAGTGTTCTGTTAATTCATCTCACAGAGCTACATCTGCATCTCGTGGATCTCTTTGCTAGCCTTATTTCTGTGGAATCTGAGAACAGATATTTCGGATCCCTTTGAAGACTATAGGGCCAAAGGAAATATCCTCCGAGTTCAAACAGAAAGAAGCTTTCTGAGGAACTTCTTTGAGTTCTGTGAAATCATCTCACAGAGTTACAGCTTTCCCCTCAAGAAGCCTTTCGCTAAGACACTTCTTGTGGAATTGGCAAAGTGATATTTGGAAGCCCATAGAGGGCTTTGGTGAAAAAGGAAATAACCTCAGATGAAATCTGGAAAGAAGCTTTCTGAGAATCTGTTTAGTGTTCTGTTAATTCATCTCACAGAGTTACATCGGTATTTCGTGGATCTCTTTGCTAGCCTTATTTCTGTGGAATCTGAGAACAGATATTTCGGACCCCTTATAAGACTATAGGGCCAAAGGAAATGTCCTCCGATAACAAAGAGAAAGAAGCTTTCTGAGAAACTTCTTTGTGTTCTGTGAAATCATGTCACAGAGTTACAGCTTTCCCCTCAAGAAGCCTTTCGCTAGGACAGTTCTTGTGGAATTGGCAAAGTGATATTTGGAAGCCCATAGAGGGCTATGGTGAAAAAGGAAATATCCCAGACGAAATCTGGAAAGAAGCTTTCTGAGAAACTGCTTATTGTTCTGTTAATTCATATCACAGAGTTATATCTGTATTTCGTGGATCTCTTTGCTAGCCTTATTTCTTTGGAATCTGAGAACAGATATTTCGGATCCCTTTGAAGACTATAGGGCCAAAGGAAATGTCCTCGGATAACAAAGAGAAAGAAGCTTTCTGAGAAACTTCTTTGTGTTCTGTGAAATCATCTCACAGAGCTACAGCTTTCCCCTCAAGAAGCCTTTCGCTAAGACAGTTCTTGTGGAATTCGCAAAGTGATATTTGGAAGCCCATAGAGGGCTATGGTGAAAAAGGAAATATCCTCAGATGATATCTGGAAAGAAGCTTTCTGAGAAACTGCTTAGTGTTCTGTTAATTCATCTCACAGTGTTACTTCTGTATTTCGTGGATCTCTTTGCTAGCCTTATTTCTGTGGAATCTGAGAACAGATATTTCGGATCCCTTTGTAGACTATAGGACTAAAGGAAATATCCTACGATAACAAAGAGAAAGAAGCTTTCTGAGGAACTTCTGTGTGTTCTGTGAAATCATCTCACAGAGTTACAGCTTTCACTTCAAGAAGCCTTTCGCTAAGACAGTTCTTGTGGAATTGGCAAAGTGATATTTGGAAGCCCATAGATGGCTATGGTGAAAAAGGAAATATCGTCAGATGAAATCTGGAAAGAAGCTTTCTGAGAAACTGCCTAGTGTTCTGTTAATTCATCTCACAGAGTTACATCTGTATTTCGTGGATCTCTTTGCTAGCCTTATTTCTGTGGAATGTGAGAACAGATATTTCGGATCCCTTTGAAGACTATAGGGCCAAAGGAAATGTCCTCCGATAACAAAGAGAAAGAAGCTTTCAGAGAAACTTCTTTGTGTTCTGTGAAATCATCTCACAGAGTTACAGCTTTCCCCTCAAGAAGCCTTTCGCTAAGACAGTTCTTCTGGAATTGGCAAAGTGATACTTGGAAGCCCATTGAGGTCTATGGTGAAAAAGGATATATCCTCAGATGAAATCTGGAAAGAAGCTTTCTGAGAAACTGCTTAGTGTTCTGTTAATTCATCTCACAGAGTTACATCTGTATTTCTTGGATCTCTTTGGTAGCCTTATTTCTGTGGAATCTGAGAACAGATATTACGGATCCCTTGGCAGTCTATAGGGCCAAAGGAAATATCCTCCGATAACAAAGTGAAAGAAGCTTTCTGAGAAACTTCTTTGTGTTCTGTGAAATCATCTCACAGAGTTACAGCTTTCCCCTCAAGAAGCCTTTCGCTAAGACAGTTCTTGTGGAATTGGCAAAGTCATATTTGGAAGACCATAGAGGGCTATGTTGAAAAAGGAAATATCCTCAGATGAAATCTGGAAAGAAGCTTTCTGAGATACTGCTTAGTTTTCTGTTAATTCATCTCACAGAGTTACATCTGTATTTCATGGATCTCTTTGCTAGCCTTATTTCTGTGGAATCTGAGAACAGATATTTCGGATCCCTTGGAAGACTATGGGGCCAAAGGAAATATCCTCCGATAACAAAGAGAAAGAAGCTTTCTGAGAAACTTCTTTGTGTTCTGTGAAATCATGTCACAGAGTTACAGCTTTCCCCTCAAGAAGCCTTTCGCTAAGACATTTCTTGTGGAATTGGCAAAGTGATATTTGGAAGCCATAGAGGGCTATGGTGAAAGAGGAAATATCCTCAGATGAAATCTGGAAAGAAGCCTTCTGAGAAACTGCTTAGTGTTCTGTTAATTCATCTCACAGAGTTACATCTGTATTTCGTGGATCTCTTTGCTAGCCTTATTTCTTTGGAATCTGAGAACAGATATTTCGGATCCCTTGGAAGACTATAGGACCAAAGGAAATATCCTCCGAAACAAAGAGGAAGAAGCTTTCTGAGCAACTTCTTTGTGTTCTGTGAAATCATCTCACAGAGTTACAGCTTTCCCCTCAAGAAGCCTTTCGCTAAGACAGTTCTTGTGGAATTGGCAAAGTGATATTTGGAAGCCCATAGAGGGCTTTGGTGAAAAAGGAAATAACCTCAGATGAAATCTGGAAAGAAGCTTTCTGAGAAACTGCATAGTGTTCTGTTAATTCATCTCACAGAGTTACATCTGTATTTCGTGGATCTCTTTGCTAGCCTTATTTCTGTGGAATCTGAGAACAGATATTTCGGATCCCTTGGAAGACTATAGGGCCAAAGGAAATGTCCTCCGATAACAAAGAGAAAGAAGATTTCTGAGAAACTTCTTTGTGTTCTGTGAAATCAACTCACAGAGCTACAGCTTTCCCCTCAAGAGGCCTTTCGCTAGGACAGTTCTTGTGGAATTGGCAAAGTGATATTTGGAAGCCCATAGAGGGCTATTGTGAAAAAGGAAATATCCTCATGAAATCTGGAAAGAAGCTTTCTGAGAAACTGCTTAGTGTTCTGTTAATTCATCTCACAGAGTTACATCTGTATTTCGTGGATCTCTTTGCTAGCCTTATTTCTGTGGAATCTGAGAACAGATATTTCAGATCCCATGGAAGACTATAGGGCCAAAGGAAATATCCTCCGATAACAAAGAGAAAGAAGCTTTCGGAGAAACTTCTTTGTGTTCTGTGAAATCATCTCACAGAGTTACAGCTTTCCCCTCAAGAAGCCCTTCGCTAAGACAGTTCTTGTGGAATTGGCAAAGTGATATTTGGAAGCCCATAGAGGGCTATGGTGAAAAAGGAAATATCCTCAGATGAAATCTGGAAAGAAGCTTTCTGAGAAACTGCTTAGTGTTCTGTTAATTCATCTCACAGAGTTACATCTGTATTTCGTGGATCTCTTTTCTAGCCTTATTTCTGTGGAATCTGAGAACAGATATTTCGGATCCCTTGGAAGACTATAGGGCCAAAGGAAATGTCCTCCGATAACAAAGAGAAAGAAGCTTTCTGAGAAACTTCTATGTGTTCTGTGAAATCATCTCACAGAGTTACAGCTTTCCCCTCAAGAAGCCTTTCGCTAAGACAGTTCTTGTGGAATTGGCAAAGTGATATTTGGAAGCCCATAGAGGGCTATGGTGAAAAAGGAAATATCCTCAGATGAAATCTGGAACGAAGCGTTCTGAGAAACTGCTTAGTGTTCTGTTAATTCATCTCACAGAGTTACATCTGTATTTCGTGGATCTCTTTGCTAGCCTTATTTCTGTGGAATCTGAGAACAGATATTTCGCATCCCTTTGAAGACTATAGGGCCAAAGGAAATATCCTCCGATTACAAACAGAAAGAAGCTTACTGAGGAACTTCTTTGAGTTCTGTGAAATCATCTCACAGAGTTACAGCTTTCCGCTCAAGAAGACTTTCGCTAAGACAGTTGTTGTGGAATTGGCAAAGTGATATTTGGAAGCCCATAGAGGTCTATGGTGAAAAAGGAAATATCCTCAGATGAAATCTGGAAAGAAGCTTTCTGAGAAACTGCTTAGTGTTCTGTTAATTCATCTCACAGAGTTACACCTGTATCTCGTGGATCTCTTTGCTAGCCCTGTTTCTGTGGAATCTGAGAACAGATATTTCGGATCCCTTGGAAGACTATAGGGCCAAAGGAAATATCCTCCGATAACAAAGAGAAAGAAGCTTTCTGAGAAACTTCTATGTGTTCTGTGAAATCATCTCACAGAGTTACAGCTTTCCCCTCAAGAAGCCTTTCGCTAAGACAGTTCTTGTGGAATTGGCAAAGTGATATTTGGAAGCCCATAGAGGGCTATGGTGAAAAAGGAAATATCCTCAGATGAAATCTGGAAAGAAGCGTTCTGAGAAACTGCTTAGTGTTCTGTTAATTCATCTCACAGAGTTACATCTGTATTTCGTGGGTCTCTTTGCTAGCCTTATTTCTGTGGAATCTGAGAACAGATATTTCGGATCCCTTTGAAGACTATAGGGCCAAAGGAAATATCCTCCGATTACAAACAGAAAGAAGCTTACTGAGGAACTTCTTTGAGTTCTGTGAAATCATCTCACAGAGTTACAGCTTTCCGCTCAAGAAGACTTTCGCTAAGACAGTTGTTGTGGAATTGGCAAAGTGATATTTGAAAGCCCATAGAGGTCTATGGTGAAAAAGGAAATATCCTCAGATGAAATCTGGAAAGAAGCTTTCTGAGAAACTGCTTAGTGTTCTGTTAATTCATCTCACAGAGTTACACCTGTATCTCGTGGATCTCTTTGCTAGCCCTATTTCTGTGGAATCTGAGAACAGATATTTCGGATCCCTTGGAAGACTATAGGGCCAAAGGAAATATCCTCCGAGTTCAAACAGAAAGAAGCTTTCTGAGGAACTTCTTTGAGTTCTGTGAAATCATCTCACAGAGTTACAGCTTTCCGCTCAAGAAGACTTTCGCTAAGACAGTTGTTGTGGAATTGGCAAAGTGATATTTGGAAGCCCATAGAGGGCTATGTTGAAAAAGGAAATATCCTCAGATGAAATCTGGAAAGAAGCTTTCTGAGAAACTGCTTAGTGTTCTGTTAATTCATCTCACAGAGTTACATCTGTATTTCGTGGATCTCTTTGCTAGCCTTATTTCTGTGGAATCTGATAACAGATATTTCGGATCCCTTGGAAGACTATAGGGCCAAAGGAAATGTCCTCCGATAACAAAGAGAAAGAAGCTTTCTGAGAAACTTCTTTGTGTTCTGTGAAATCATCTCACAGAGTTACAGCTTTCCCCTCAAGAAGCCTTTCGCTAAGACAGTTCTTGTGGAATTGGCAATGTGATATTTGGAAGCCCATAGATGGCTATGGTGAAAAAGGAAATATCCTCATGAAGTCTGGAAAGAAGCTTTCTGAGAAATGCTTAGTGTTCTGTTAATTCATCTCACAGAGTTACATCTGTATTTCGTGGATCTCTTTGCTAGCCTTATTTCTGTGGAATCTGAGAACAGATATTTCAGATCCCTTGGAAGACTATAGGGCCAAAGGAAATATCCTCCGATAACAAAGAGAAAGAAGCTTTCTGAGAAACTTCTTTGTGTTCTGTGAAATCATCTCACAGAGTTACAGCTTTCCCCTCAAGAAGCCTTTCACTAAGACAGTTCTTGTGGAATTGGCAAAGTGATATTTGGAAGCCCATAGAGGGCTATGGTGAAAATGGAAATATCCTCAGATGAAATCTGGAAAAAAGCTTTCTGAGAAACTGCTTAGTGTTCTGTTAATTCATGTCACAGAGTTACATCTGTATTTCGTGGATCTCTTTGCTAGCCTAATTTCTGTGGAATCTGAGAACAGATATTTCGGATCCCTTTGAAGACTATAGGGCTAAAGGAAATATCCTCCGATAACAAAGAGAAATAAGCTTTCTGTGGAACTTCTGTGTGTTCTGTGAAATCATCTCACAGAGCTACAGCTTTCCCCTCAAGAAGCCTTTCGCTAAGACAGTTCTTGTGGAATTGGCAAAGTGATTTTGGAAGCCCATAGAGGGCTATGGTGAAAAAGGCAATACCCTCAGATGAAATCTGTAAAGAAGCTTTCTGAGAAACTGCTTAGTGTTCTGTTAATTCATCTCACTGAGTTACATCTGTATTTCGTGGATCTCTTTGCTAGCCTTATTTCTGTGGAATCTGAGAACAGATATTTCGGATCCCTTGGAAGACTATAGGGCCAAAGGAAATATCCTCCGATAACAAAGAGAAAGAAGCTTTCTGAGAAACTTCTTTGTGTTCTGTGAAATCATCTCACAGAATTACAGCTTTCCCCTCAAGAAGCCTTTCGCTAAGACAGTTCTTGTGCAATTGGCAAAGTGATATTTGGAAGCCCTTTGAGGGCTATGGTGAAAAAGGAAATATCCTCAGATGAAATCTGGAAAGAAGCTTTCTGAGAAACTGCTTAGTGTTCTGTTAATTCATCTCACAGAGTTACATCTGTATTTCGTGGATCTCTTTGCTAGCCTTATTTCTGTGGAATCTGAGAACAGATATTTCGGATCCCTTGGAAGACTATAGGGCCAAAGTAAATATCCTCCGATAACAAAGAGAAAGAAGCTATCTGAGAAACTTCTTTGTGTTCTGTGAAATCATCTCACAGAGTTACAGCTTTGCCCTCAAGAAGCCTTTCGCTAAGACAGTTCTTGTGGAATTGGCAAAGTGATATTTGGAAGCCCGTAGAGGGCTATTGTGAAAAAGCAAATAACCTCAGATGAAATCTGGAAAGAAGATTTCTGAGAGACTGCTTAGTGTTCTGTTAATTCATCTCACAGAGTTACATCTGTATTTCGTGGATCTCTTTGCTAGCCTTATTTCTGTGGAATCTGAGGACAGATATTTCGGATCCCTTTGAAGAGTATAGGGCCAAAGGAAATATCCTCCGATAACAAAGAGAAAGAAGCTTTCTGACAAACTTCTTTGTGTTCTGTGAAATCATCTCACCGAGTTACAGCTTTCCCCTCAAGAAGCCTTTCGCTAAGACTGTTCTTGTGGAATTGGCAAAGTGATATTTGGAAGCCCATAGAGGGTTGTGGTGAAAAGGGAAATATCGTGAGATGAAATCTGGAAAGAAGCTTTCTGAGAAACTGCTTAGTGTTCTGTTAATTCATCTCACAGAGTTACATCTGTATTTTGTGGATCTCTTTGCTAGCCTTATTTCTGTGGAATCTGAGAACAGATATTTCGGTTCCCTTTGAAGACTAGGGGCCAAAGGAAATATCCTCCGATAACAAAGAGAAAGAAGCTTTCTGAGAAACCACTTTGTGTTTTGTGAAATCATCTCACAGAGTTACAGCTTTCCCCTCAAGAAGCCTTTCGCTAACATAGTTCTTGTGGAATTGGCAAAGTGATATTTGGAAGCCTATAGAGGGCTGTGGTGAAAAAGGAAATATCCTCAGATGAAATCTGGAAAGAAGCTTTCTGAGAAACTGCTTAGTGTTCTGTTAATTCATCTCACAGAGTTACATCTGTATTTCGTGGATCATTTTGCTAGCCTTATTTCTGTGGAATCTGAGAACAGATATTTCGGATCCCTTGGAAGACTATAGGGCCAAAGGAAATATCCTCCGATAACAAAGAGAAAGAAGCTTTCTGAGAAACTTCTTTGTGTTCTGTGAAATCATCTCACAGAGTTACAGCTTTCCCGTCAAGAAGCCTTTCGCTAAGACAGTTCTTGTGGAATTGGCAAAGTGATATTTGGAAGCCCATAGAGGGCTATGGTGAAAAAGGAAATATCCTCAGATGAAATCTGGAAAGAAGATTTCTGAGAAACTCCTTAGTGTTCTGTTAATTCATCTCACAGAGTTACATCTGTATTTTGTGGATGTCTTTGCTAGCCTTATTTCTGTCGAATCTCAGAACAGATATTTCGGATCCCTGTGAAGACTATAGGGCCAAAGGAAATATACTCGGATAACAAAGAGAAAGAAGCTTTCTGAGAAACTTCCTTGTGTTCTGTAAAATCATCTCACAGAGTTATAGCTTTCCCCTCAAGAGGCCTTTCGCTAAGACAGTTCTTGTGGAATTGCAAAGTGATATTTGGAAGCCCATAGAGGGTTGTTTTGAAAAAGGAAATATCCTCAGATGAAATCTGGAAAGAAGCTTTCTGAGAAAGTACTTAGTGTTCTGTTAATTCATCTCACAGAGTTATATCTGTATTTCGTGGATCTCTTTGCTAGCCTTATTTCTGTGGAATCTGAGAACAGATATATCGGATCACTTGGAAGACAATAGGGCCAAAGGAAATATCCTCCGATAACACAGAGAAAGCTTTCTGAGAAACTTCTTTGTGTTCTGTGAAATCATCTCACAGAGTTACAGCTTTGCCCTCAAGAAGCCTTTCGCTAAGACAGTTCTTGTGGAATTGGCAAATTGATATTTGGAAGCCCATAGAGGTCTATGGGGAAAATGGAAATATCCTCAGATGAAATCTGGAAAGAAGCTTTCTGAGAAACTGCTTAGTGTTCTGTTAATTCATCTCACAGAGTTACATCTGTATTTCGTGGATCTCTTTGCTAGCCTTATTTCTGTGGAATCTGAGAACAGATATTTCGTATCCCTTTGAAGACTATAGGGCCAAAGGAAATATCCTCCGATAACAAAGAGAAAGAAGCTTTCTGAGAAACTTCTTTTTGTTTTGTGAAATCATCTCACAGAGTTACAGCTTTCCCCTCAAGAAGCCTTTCGCTAACATAGTTCTTGTGGAATTGGCAAAGTGATATTTGGAAGCCTATAGAGGGCTGTGGTGAAAAAGGAAATATCCTCAGATGAAATCTGGAAAGAAGCTTTCTGAGAAACTGCTTAGTGTTCTGTTAATTCATCTCACAGAGTTACATCTGTATTTCGTGGATCTCTTTGCTAGCCTTATTTCTGTGGAATCTGAGAACAGATATTTCGGATTCCTTGGAAGACTATAGGGCCAAAGGAAATATCCTCCGATAACAAAGAGAAAGAAGCTTTCTGAGAAACTTCTTTGTGTTCTGTGAAATCATCTCACAGAGTTACAGCTTTCCCGTCAAGAAGCCTTTCGCTAAGACAGTTCTTGTGTAATTGGCAAAGTGATATTTGGAATCCCATAGAGGGCTACGGTGAAAAAGGAAATATCCTCAGATGAAATCTGGAAAGAAGATTTCTGAGAAACTTCTTAGTGTTCTGTTAATTCATCTCACAGTGTTACATCTGTATTTTATGGATGTCTTTGCTAGCCTTATTTCTGTGGAATCTGAGAACAGATATTTCGGATCCCTGTGAAGACTATAGGGCTAAAGGAAATATACTCCGATAACAAAGAGAAAGAAGCTTTCTGAGAAACTTCCTTGTGTTCTGTGAAATCATCTCACAGAGTTACAGCTTTCCCCTCAAGAGGCCTTTCGCTAAGACAGTTCTTGTGGAATTGGCAAAGTGATATTTGGAAGCCCTTAGAGGGCTATGGTGAAAAAGAAATATCCTCAGATGAAATCTGGAAAGAAGCTTTCTGAGAAACTGCTTAGTGTTCTGTTAATTCATCTCACAGGGTTACATCTCTATTTCGTGGATCTCTTTGCTAGCCTTATTTCTGTGGAATCTGAGAACAGATATTTCGGATCCCTTTGAAGACTATAGGGCCAAAGTAAATATCCTCCGATAACAAAGAGAAAGAAGCTTTCTGAGAAACTTCTTTGTGTTTTGTGAAATCATCTCACAGAGTTACAGCTTTCCCCTCAAGAAGCCTTTCGCTAACATAGTTCTTGTGGAATTGGCAAAGTGATATTTGGAAGCCTATAGAGGGCGGTGTTGAAAAAGGAAATATCCTCAGATGAAATCTGGAAAGAAGCTTTCTGAGAAACTGCTTAGTGTTCTGTTAACATCTCACAGAGTTACATCTGTATATCGTGGATCTCTTTGCTAGCCTTATTTCTGTGGAATCTGAGAACAGATATTTCGGATCCCTTGGAAGACTATAGGGCCAAAGGAAATATCCTCCGATAACAAAGAGAAAGAAGCTTTCTGAGAAACTTCTTTGTGTTCTGTGAAATCATCTCACAGAGTTACAGCTTTCCCGTCAAGAAGCCTTTCGCTAAGACAGTTCTTGTGGAATTGGCAAAGTGATATTTGGAATCCCATAGAGGGCTATGGTGAAAAAGGAAATATCCTCAGATGAAATCTGGAAAGAAGATTTCTGAGAAACTCCTTAGTGTTCTGTTAATTCATCTCACAGTGTTACATCTGTATTTTGTGGATGTTTTTGCTAGCCTTATTTCTGTGGAATCTGAGAACAGATATTTCGGATCCCTGTGAAGACTATAGGGCTAAAGGAAATATACTCCGATAACAAAGAGAAAGAAGCTTTCTGAGAAACTTCCTTGTGTTCTGTGAAATCATCTCACAGAGTTACAGCTTTCCCCTCAAGAGGCCTTTCGCTAAGACAGTTCTTGTGGAATTGGCAAAGTGATATTTGGAAGCCCTTAGAGGGCTATGGTGAAAAAGAAATATCCTCAGATGAAATCTGGAAAGAAGCTTTCTGAGAAACTGCTTAGTGTTCTGTTAATTCATCTCACAGGGTACATCTCTATTTCGTGGATCTCTTTGCTAGCCTTATTTCTGTGGAATCTGAGAACAGATATTTCGGATCCCTTTGAAGACTATAGGGCCAAAGGAAATATCCTCCGATAACAAAGAGAAAGAAGCTTTCTGAGAAACTTCTTTGTGTTTTGTGAAATCATCTCACAGAGTTACAGCTTTCCCCTCAAGAAGCCTTTCGCTAACATAGTTCTTGTGGAATTGGCAAAGTGATATTTGGAAGCCTATAGAGGGCAGTGGTGAAAAAGGAAATATCCTCAGATGAAATCTGGAAAGAAGCTTTCTGAGAAAGTACTTAGTGTTCTGTTAATTCATCTCACAGAGTTAAATCTGTATTTCGAGGATCTCTTTGCTAGCCTTATTTCTGTGGAATCTGAGAACAGATATTTCGGATCCCTTGGAAGACTATAGGGCCAAAGGAAATATCCTCCGATAACAAAGATAAAGAAGCTTTCTGAGAAACTTCTTTGTGTTCTGTGAAATCATCTCACAGAGTTACAGCTTTCCCGTCAAGAAGCCTTTCGCTAAGACAGTTCTTGTGGAATTGGCAAAGTGATATTTGGAATCCCATAGAGGGCTATGGTGAAAAAGGAAATATCCTCAGATGAAATCTGGAAAGAAGATTTCTGAGAAACTCCTTAGTGTTCTGTTAATTCATCTCACAGTGTTACATCTGTATTTTGTGGATGTCTTTGCTAGCCTTATTTCTGTGGAATCTGAGAACAGATATTTCGGATCCCTGTGAAGACTATAGGGCTAAAGGAAATATACTCCGATAACAAAGAGAAAGAAGCTTTCTGAGAAACTTCCTTGTGTTCTGTGAAATCATCTCACAGAGTTACAGCTTTCCCCTCAAGAGGCCTTTCGCTAAGACAGTTCTTGTGGAATTGGCAAAGTGATATTTGGAAGCCCTTAGAGGGCTATGGTGAAAAAGAAATATCCTCAGATGAAATCTGGAAAGAAGCTTTCTGAGAAACTGCTTAGTGTTCTGTTAATTCATCTCACAGGGTTACATCTCTATTTCGTGGATCTCTTTGCTAGCCTTATTTCTGTGGAATCTGAGAACAGATATTTCGGATCCCTTTGAAGACTACACGGCCAAAGGAAATATCCTCCGATATCAAAGAGAAAGAAGCTTTCTGAGAAAGTTCTTTGTGTTCTGTGAAATCATCTCACAGAGTTACAGCTTTCCCCTCAAGAAGCCTTTCGCTAAGACAGTTCTTGTGGAATTGGCAAAGTGATATTTGGAAGCTCATAGAGGGCTACGGTGAAAAAGGAAATATCCTCAGATGAAATCTGGAAAGAAGCTTTCTGAGAAAGTGCTTAGTGTTCTGTTAATTCATCTCACAGAGTTACATCTGTATTTCGTGGATCTCTTTGCCAGCCTTATTTCTGTGGAATCTGAGAACAGATATTTCGGATCCCTTTGAAGACTATAGGGCCAAAGGAAATATCCTCCGATAACAAAGAGATAAGATGCTTTCTGGGAAACATCTTTGTGTTCGGTGAAATCATCTCACAGAGTTACAGCTTTCCCCTCAAGAAGGCTTTCGCTAAGACAGTTCTTGTGGAAATGGCAAAGTGATATTTGGAAGCCAGAGAGGGCTATGGTGAAAATGGAAATATCCTCAGATGAAATCTGGAAAGAAGCTTTCTGAGAAACTGCTTAGTGTTCTGTTAATTCTTATCAGAGAGTTACATCTGTATTTCGTGGATCTCTTTGCTAGCCTTATTTCTGTGGAATCTGAGAACAGATATTTCGGATCCCTTTGAAGACTATAGGGCCAAAGGAAATATCCTCCGATAACAAAGAGGAAGAAGCTTTCTGAGAAACTTCTTTGTGTTCTGCGAAATCATCTTAAAGAGTTACAGCTTTCCCCTCAAGAAGCCTTTCCTAAGACAGTTCTTGTGGAATTGCAAAGTGATATTTGGAAGCTCATGGAGGGTTGTTTTGAAAAAGGAAATATCCTCAGATGAAATCTGGAAAGAAGCTTTCTGAGAAAGTACTTAGTGTTCTGTTAATTCATCTCACAGAGTTACATCTGTATTTCGTGGATCTCTTTGCTAGCCTTATTTCTGTGGAATCTGAGAACAGATATTTCGGATCACTTGGAAGAGTATAGGGCCAAAGGAAATATCCTCCGATAACACAGAGAAAGCTTTCTGAGAAACTTCTTTGTGTTCTGTGAAATCATCTCACAGAGTTACAGCTTTCCCCTCAAGAAGCCTTTCGCTAAGACAGTTCTTGTGGAATTGGCAAAGTGATATTTGGAAGCCCATAGAGGTCTATGGGGAAAATGGAAATATCCTCAGATGAAATCTGGAAAGAAGCTTTCTGAGAAACTGCTTAGTGTTCTGTTAATTCATCTCACAGAGTTACATCTGTATTTCGTGGATCTCTTTGCTAGCCTTATTTCTGTGGAATCTGAGAACAGATATTTCGTATCCCTTTGAAGACTATAGGGCCAAAGGAAATATCCTCCGATAACAAAGAGAAAGAAGCTTTCTGAGAAACATCTTTGTGTTCTGTGAAATCATCTAACAGAGTTGCAGCTTTCCCCTCAAGAAGCCTTTCGCTAAGACAGTTCTTGTGGAATTGGCAAAGTGATATTTGGAAGCCCATAGAGGGCTATGGTGGAAACGGAAATATCCTCAGATGAAATCTGGAAAGAAGCTTTCTGAGAAACTGCTTAGTGTTCTGTTAATTCATCTCACAGTGTTACATCTCTATTTCGTGGATCTCTTTGCTAGCCTTATTTCTGTGGAATCTGAGAACAGATATTTCGTATCCCTTTGAAGACTATAGGGCCAAAGGAAATATCCTCCGATAACAAAGAGAAAGAAGCTTTCTGAGAAACTTCTTTGTGTTCTGTGAAATCATCTCACGGAGTTACAGCTTTCCCGTCAAGAAGCCTTTCGCTAAGACAATTCTTTTGGAATTGGCAAAGTGATATTTGGAAGCCCATAGAGGGCTATGGTGAAAAAGGAAATATCCTCAGATGAAATCTGGAAAGAAGCTTTCTGAGAAACTGCTTAGTGTTCTGTTAATTCATCTCACAGAGTTACATCTGTATTTCGTGGATCTCTTTGCTAGCCTTATTTCTGTGGAATCTGAGAACAGATATTTCGGATTCCTTTGAAGACTATAGGGCCAAAGGAAATATCATCCGATAACAAAGAGAAAGAAGCTTTCTGAGAAACTTCTTTGTGTTCTGTGAAATCATCTCACAGAGTTACAGCTTTCCCCTCAAGAAGCCTTTCGCTAAGACAGTTATTGTGGAATTGGCAAAGTTATATTTGGAAGCCCTTAGAGGTCTATGGTGACAAAGGAAATATCCTCAGATGAAATCTGGAAAGAAGTTTTCTGAGAAAGTACTTAGTGTTCCCTTAATTCATCTCACAGTGTTACATCTGTATTTCGTGGATCTCTTTGCTAGCCTTATTTCTGTGGAATCTGAGAAGAGATATTTCGGATCCCTTTGAAGACTATAGGGCCAAAGGAAATATCCTCCGATAAAAAAGAGAAAGAAGCTTTCTGAGAAACTTTTTTGTGTTCTGTGAAATCATCTCACAGAGTTACAGCTTTCAACTCAAGATGCCTTTCGCTAAGACAGTTCTTGTGGAATTGGCAAAGTGATATTTGGAAGCCCATAGAGGGCTAGGGTGAAAAAGAAAATATCCTCACATGAAATCTGGAAAGAAGCTTTCTGACAAACTGCTTAGGGTTCTGTTAATTCATCTCACAAAGTTACATCTGTATTTCATGTATCTCTTAGCTAGCCTTGTTTCTATGGAATCTGAGAACAGATATTTCGGATTCCTTTGAAGACTCTAGGGCCAAAGGAAATATCCTCCAATAACAAAGAGAAAGAAGCTTTCTGAGAAACATCTTTGTGTTCTGTGAAATCATCTCACAGAGTTACAGCTTTCCCCTCAGGAAGCCTTTCGCTAAGACAGTTCTTTTGGAATTGGCAAAGTGATAGTTGGAAGGCCATAGAGGGCTATGGTGAAAAAGGAAATATCCAGAGATGAAATGTGGAAAGAAGCTTTCTGAGAAACTGCTCTGTGAAATGTGACTTCCACTCACAGAGTTACATCTGTATTTCGTGGATCTCTTTGCTAGCCTTATTTCTGTGGAATCTGAGAACAGATATTGCGGATCCCTTTGAAGACTATAGGGCCAAAGGAAATATCCTCCGATAACAAAGAGAAAGAAGCTTTCTGAGAAACCTCTTTGTGTTCTGTGAAATCATCTCACAGAGTTACAGCTTTCCCCTCAAGAAGCCTTTCGCTAACATAGTTCTTGTGGAATTGGCAAAGTGATATTTGGAAGCCTATAGAGGGCTGTGGTGAAAAAGGAAATATCCTCAGATGAAATCTGGAAAGAAGCTTTCTGAGAAACTGCTTAGTGTTCTGTTAATTCATCTCACAGAGTTACATCTGTATTTCGTCGATCATTTTGCTAGCCTTATTTCTGTGGAATCTGAGAACAGATATTTCGGATCCCTTGGAAGACTATAGGGCCAAAGGAAATATCCTCCGATAACAAAGAGAAAGAAGCTTTCTGAGAAACTTCTTTGTGTTCTGTGAAATCATCTCACAGAGTTACAGCTTTCCCGTCAAGAAGCCTTTCGCTAAGACAGTTCTTGTGGAATTGGCAAAGTGATATTTGGAAGCCCATAGAGGGATATGGTGAAAAAGGAAATATCCTCAGATGAAATCTGGAAAGAAGATTTCTGAGAAACTCCTTAGTGTTCTGTTAATTCATCTCACAGAGTTACACCTGTATTTTGTGGATGTCTTTGCTAGCCTTATTTCTGTGGAATCTGAGAACAGATATTTCGGATCCCTTTGAAGACTATAGGGCCAAAGGAAATATCCTCCGATAACAAAGAGAAAGAAGCTTTCTCAGAAACTTCTTTGTTTCGGTGAAATCATCTCACAGAGTTACAGCTTTCCCCTCAAGAAGCCTTTCGCTAAGATAGTTCTTGTGGAATTGGCAGAGTGATATTTGGAAGCCCATAGAGGGCTATGGAAGAAAAGGAAATATCCTCAGATGAAATCTGGAAAGAAGCTTTCTGAGAAACTGCTCTGTGATATGTGACTTCCACTCACAGAGTTACATCTGTATTTCGTGGATCTCTTAGCTAGCCTTATTTCTGTGGAATCTGAGAACAGATATTGCGGATCCCTTTGAAGACTATAGGGCCAAAGGAAATATCCTCCGATATCAAAGAGAAAGAAGCTTTCTGAGAAACTTCTTTGTGTTCTGTGAAATCATCTCACAAAGTTACAGCTTTCGCCTCAAGAAGCCTTTCGCTAAGACAGTTCTTGTGGTATTGGCAAAGTGATATTTGAAAGACCAAAGAGGGCTATGGTGAAAAAGGAAATATCCTCAGATGAAATCTGGAAAGAAGCTTTCTGAGAAACTGCTTAGTGTTCTGTTAATTCATCTCACAGAGTTACAACTGTATTTCGTGGATCTCTTTGCTAGCCTTATTTCTGTGGAATCTGAGAACAGATATTTCGGATCCCTTTGAAGAATATAGGGCCAAAGGAAATATCCTCCGATAACAAAGAGAAAGAAGCTTTCTGAGAAACTTCTTTGTGCTCTGTGAAATCATCTCACAGAGTTACAGCTTTCCCCTCAAGAAGCCTTTCGCTAAGACAGTTCTTGTGGAATTGGCAAAGTGATATTTGGAATGCCATAGAGGGCCATGGTGAAGAAGGAAATATCCTCAGATGAAATCTGGAAAGAAAATTTCTGAGAAAGTGCTTAGTGTTCTCTTAATTCATCTCACAGAGTTACATCTGTATTTCGTGGATCTCTTTGCTAGCCTTATTTCTGTGGAATCTGAGGACAGATATTTCGGATCCCTTTGAAGAGTATAGGGCCAAAGGAAATATCCTCCGATAACAAAGAGAAAGAAGCTTTCTGACAAACTTCTTTGTGTTCTGTGAAATCATCTCACCGAGTTACAGCTTTCCCCTCAAGAAGCCTTTCGCTAAGACTGTTCTTGTGGAATTGGCAAAGTGATATTTGGAAGCCCATAGAGGGTTGTTGTGAAAAAGGAAATATCGTCAGATGAAATCTGGAAAGAAGCTTTCTGAGAAACTCCTTAGTGTTCTGTTAATTCATCTCACAGAGTTACATCTGTATTTTGTGGATCTCTTTGCTAGCCTTATTTCTCTGGAATCTGAGAACAGATATTTCGGTTCTCTTTGAAGACTATGGGGCCAAAGGAAATATCCTCCGATAACAAAGAGAAAGAAGCTTTCTGAGAAACTACTTTGTGTTTTGTGAAATCATCTCACAGAGTTACAGCTTTCCCCTCAAGAAACCTTTCGCTAACATAGTTCTTGTGGAATTGGCAAAGTGATATTTGGAAGCCTATAGAGGGCTGTGGTGAAAAAGGAAATATCCTCAGATGAAATCTGGAAAGAAGCTTTCTGAGAAACTGCTTAGTGTTCTGTTAATTCATCTCACAGAGTTACATCTGTATTTCGTGGATCATTTTGCTAGCCTTATTTCTGTGGAATCTGAGAACAGATATTTCGGATCCCTTGGAAGACTATAGGGTCAAAGGAAATATCCTCCGATAACAAAGAGAAAGAAGCTTTCTGAGAAACTTCTTTGTGTTCTGTGAAATCATCTCACAGAGTTACAGCTTTCCCGTCAAGAAGCCTTTCGCTAAGACAGTTCTTGTGGAATTGGCAAAGTGATATTTGGAAGCCCATAGAGGGCTTTGGTGAAAAAGGAAATATCCTCAGATGAAATCTGGAAAGAAGATTTCTGAGAAACTCCTTAGTGTTCTGTTAATTCATCTCACAGAGTTACATCTGTATTTTGTGGATGTCTTTGCTAGCCTTATTTCTGTGGAATCTGAGAACAGATATTTCGGATCCCTGTGAAGACTATAGGGCCAAAGGAAATATACTCGGATAACAAAGAGAAAGAAGCTTTCTGAGAAACTTCCTTGTGTTCTGTGAAATCATCTCACAGAGTTATAGCTTTCCCCTCAAGAGGCCTTTCGCTAAGACAGTTCTTGTGGAATTGGCAAAGTGATATTTGGAAGCCCATAGAGGGCTATGGTGAAAAAGAAATATCCTCAGATGAAATCTGGAAAGAAGCTTTCTGAGAAACTGCTTAGTGTTCTGTTAATTCATCTCACAGGGTTACATCTCTATTTCGTGGATCTCTTTGCTAGCCTTATTTCTGTGGAATCTGAGAACAGATATTTCGGACCCCTTTGAAGACTACACGGCCAAAGGAAATATCCTCCGATATCAAAGAGAAAGAAGCTTTCTGAGAAAGTTCTTTGTGTTCTGTGAAATCATCTCACAGAGTTACAGCTTTCCCCTCAAGAAGCCTTTCGCTAAGACAGTTCTTGTGGAATTGGCAAAGTGATATTTGGAAGCTCATAGAGGGCTACGGTGAAAAAGGAAATATCCTCAGATGAAATCTGGAAAGAAGCTTTCTGAGAAAGTGCTTAGTGTTCTGTTAATTCATCTCACAGAGTTACATCTGTATTTCGTGGATCTCTTTGCCAGCCTTATTTCTGTGGAATCTGAGAACAGATATTTCGGATCCCTTTGAAGACTATAGGGCCAAAGGAAATATCCTCCGATAACAAAGAGATAAGATGCTTTCTGGGAAACATCTTTGTGTTCGGTGAAATCATCTCACAGAGTTACAGCTTTCCCCTCAAGAAGGCTTTCGCTAAGACAGTTCTTGTGGAAATGGCAAAGTGATATTTGGAAGCCAGAGAGGGCTATGGTGAAAATGGAAATATCCTCAGATGAAATCTGGAAAGAAGCTTTCTGAGAAACTGCTTAGTGTTCTGTTAATTCTTATCAGAGAGTTACATCTGTATTTCGTGGATCTCTTTGCTAGCCTTATTTCTGTGGAATCTGAGAACAGATATTTCGGATCCCTTTGAAGACTATAGGGCCAAAGGAAATATCCTCCGATAACAAAGAGGAAGAAGCTTTCTGAGAAACTTCTTTGTGTTCTGCGAAATCATCTTAAAGAGTTACAGCTTTCCCCTCAAGAAGCCTTTCCTAAGACAGTTCTTGTGGAATTGCAAAGTGATATTTGGAAGCTCATGGAGGGTTGTTTTGAAAAAGGAAATATCCTCAGATGAAATCTGGAAAGAAGCTTTCTGAGAAAGTACTTAGTGTTCTGTTAATTCATCTCACAGAGTTACATCTGTATTTCGTGGATCTCTTTGCTAGCCTTATTTCTGTGGAATCTGAGAACAGATATTTCGGATCACTTGGAAGAGTATAGGGCCAAAGGAAATATCCTCCGATAACACAGAGAAAGCTTTCTGAGAAACTTCTTTGTGTTCTGTGAAATCATCTCACAGAGTTACAGCTTTCCCCTCAAGAAGCCTTTCGCTAAGACAGTTCTTGTGGAATTGGCAAAGTGATATTTGGAAGCCCATAGAGGTCTATGGGGAAAATGGAAATATCCTCAGATGAAATCTGGAAAGAAGCTTTCTGAGAAACTGCTTAGTGTTCTGTTAATTCATCTCACAGAGTTACATCTGTATTTCGTGGATCTCTTTGCTAGCCTTATTTCTGTGGAATCTGAGAACAGATATTTCGTATCCCTTTGAAGACTATAGGGCCAAAGGAAATATCCTCCGATAACAAAGAGAAAGAAGCTTTCTGAGAAACATCTTTGTGTTCTGTGAAATCATCTAACAGAGTTGCAGCTTTCCCCTCAAGAAGCCTTTCGCTAAGACAGTTCTTGTGGAATTGGCAAAGTGATATTTGGAAGCCCATAGAGGGCTATGGTGGAAACGGAAATATCCTCAGATGAAATCTGGAAAGAAGCTTTCTGAGAAACTGCTTAGTGTTCTGTTAATTCATCTCACAGTGTTACATCTCTATTTCGTGGATCTCTTTGCTAGCCTTATTTCTGTGGAATCTGAGAACAGATATTTCGTATCCCTTTGAAGACTATAGGGCCAAAGGAAATATCCTCCGATAACAAAGAGAAAGAAGCTTTCTGAGAAACTTCTTTGTGTTCTGTGAAATCATCTCACGGAGTTACAGCTTTCCCGTCAAGAAGCCTTTCGCTAAGACAATTCTTTTGGAATTGGCAAAGTGATATTTGGAAGCCCATAGAGGGCTATGGTGAAAAAGGAAATATCCTCAGATGAAATCTGGAAAGAAGCTTTCTGAGAAACTGCTTAGTGTTCTGTTAATTCATCTCACAGAGTTACATCTGTATTTCGTGGATCTCTTTGCTAGCCTTATTTCTGTGGAATCTGAGAACAGATATTTCGGATTCCTTTGAAGACTATAGGGCCAAAGGAAATATCATCCGATAACAAAGAGAAAGAAGCTTTCTGAGAAACTTCTTTGTGTTCTGTGAAATCATCTCACAGAGTTACAGCTTTCCCCTCAAGAAGCCTTTCGCTAAGACAGTTATTGTGGAATTGGCAAAGTTATATTTGGAAGCCCTTAGAGGTCTATGGTGACAAAGGAAATATCCTCAGATGAAATCTGGAAAGAAGTTTTCTGAGAAAGTACTTAGTGTTCCCTTAATTCATCTCACAGAGTTACATCTGTATTTCGTGGATCTCTTTGCTAGCCTTATTTCTGTGGAATCTGAGAAGAGATATTTCGGATCCCTTTGAAGACTATAGGGCCAAAGGAAATATCCTCCGATAAAAAAGAGAAAGAAGCTTTCTGAGAAACTTTTTTGTGTTCTGTGAAATCATCTCACAGAGTTACAGCTTTCAACTCAAGATGCCTTTCGCTAAGACAGTTCTTGTGGAATTGGCAAAGTGATATTTGGAAGCCCATAGAGGGCTAGGGTGAAAAAGAAAATATCCTCACATGAAATCTGGAAAGAAGCTTTCTGACAAACTGCTTAGGGTTCTGTTAATTCATCTCACAAAGTTACATCTGTATTTCATGTATCTCTTAGCTAGCCTTGTTTCTATGGAATCTGAGAACAGATATTTCGGATTCCTTTGAAGACTCTAGGGCCAAAGGAAATATCCTCCAATAACAAAGAGAAAGAAGCTTTCTGAGAAACATCTTTGTGTTCTGTGAAATCATCTCACAGAGTTACAGCTTTCCCCTCAGGAAGCCTTTCGCTAAGACAGTTCTTTTGGAATTGGCAAAGTGATAGTTGGAAGGCCATAGAGGGCTATGGTGAAAAAGGAAATATCCAGAGATGAAATGTGGAAAGAAGCTTTCTGAGAAACTGCTCTGTGAAATGTGACTTCCACTCACAGAGTTACATCTGTATTTCGTGGATCTCTTTGCTAGCCTTATTTCTGTGGAATCTGAGAACAGATATTGCGGATCCCTTTGAAGACTATAGGGCCAAAGGAAATATCCTCCGATAACAAAGAGAAAGAAGCTTTCTGAGAAACTTCTTTGTGTTCTGTGAAATCATCTCACAGAGTTACAGCTTTCCCCTCAAGAAGCCTTTCGCTAACATAGTTCTTGTGGAATTGGCAAAGTGATATTTGGAAGCCTATAGAGGGCTGTGGTGAAAAAGGAAATATCCTCAGATGAAATCTGGAAAGAAGCTTTCTGAGAAACTGCTTAGTGTTCTGTTAATTCATCTCACAGAGTTACATCTGTATTTCGTCGATCATTTTGCTAGCCTTATTTCTGTGGAATCTGAGAACAGATATTTCGGATCCCTTGGAAGACTATAGGGCCAAAGGAAATATCCTCCGATAACAAAGAGAAAGAAGCTTTCTGAGAAACTTCTTTGTGTTCTGTGAAATCATCTCACAGAGTTACAGCTTTCCCGTCAAGAAGCCTTTCGCTAAGACAGTTCTTGTGGAATTGGCAAAGTGATATTTGGAAGCCCATAGAGGGATATGGTGAAAAAGGAAATATCCTCAGATGAAATCTGGAAAGAAGATTTCTGAGAAACTCCTTAGTGTTCTGTTAATTCATCTCACAGAGTTACACCTGTATTTTGTGGATGTCTTTGCTAGCCTTATTTCTGTGGAATCTGAGAACAGATATTTCGGATCCCTTTGAAGACTATAGGGCCAAAGGAAATATCCTCCGATAACAAAGAGAAAGAAGCTTTCTCAGAAACTTCTTTGTTTCGGTGAAATCATCTCACAGAGTTACAGCTTTCCCCTCAAGAAGCCTTTCGCTAAGATAGTTCTTGTGGAATTGGCAGAGTGATATTTGGAAGCCCATAGAGGGCTATGGAAGAAAAGGAAATATCCTCAGATGAAATCTGGAAAGAAGCTTTCTGAGAAACTGCTCTGTGATATGTGACTTCCACTCACAGAGTTACATCTGTATTTCGTGGATCTCTTAGCTAGCCTTATTTCTGTGGAATCTGAGAACAGATATTGCGGATCCCTTTGAAGACTATAGGGCCAAAGGAAATATCCTCCGATATCAAAGAGAAAGAAGCTTTCTGAGAAACTTCTTTGTGTTCTGTGAAATCATCTCACAAAGGTACAGCTTTCGCCTCAAGAAGCCTTTCGCTAAGACAGTTCTTGTGGTATTGGCAAAGTGATATTTGAAAGCCCAAAGAGGGCTATGGTGAAAAAGGAAATATCCTCAGATGAAATCTGGAAAGAAGCTTTCTGAGAAACTGCTTAGTGTTCTGTTAATTCATCTCACAGAGTTACAACTGTATTTCGTGGATCTCTTTGCTAGCCTTATTTCTGTGGAATCTGAGAACAGATATTTCGGATCCCTTTGAAGAATATAGGGCCAAAGGAAATATCCTCCGATAACAAAGAGAAAGAAGCTTTCTGAGAAACTTCTTTGTGCTCTGTGAAATCATCTCACAGAGTTACAGCTTTCCCCTCAAGAAGCCTTTCGCTAAGACAGTTCTTGTGGAATTGGCAAAGTGATATTTGGAATGCCATAGAGGGCCATGGTGAAGTAGGAAATATCCTCAGATGAAATCTGGAAAGAAAATTTCTGAGAAAGTGCTTAGTGTTCTCTTAATTCATCTCACAGAGTTACATCTGTATTTCGTGGATCTCTTTGCTAGCCTTATTTCTGTGGAATCTGAGGACAGATATTTCGGATCCCTTTGAAGAGTATAGGGCCAAAGGAAATATCCTCCGATAACAAAGAGAAAGAAGCTTTCTGACAAACTTCTTTGTGTTCTGTGAAATCATCTCACCGAGTTACAGCTTTCCCCTCAAGAAGCCTTTCGCTAAGACTGTTCTTGTGGAATTGGCAAAGTGATATTTGGAAGCCCATAGAGGGTTGTTGTGAAAAAGGAAATATCGTCAGATGAAATCTGGAAAGAAGCTTTCTGAGAAACTCCTTAGTGTTCTGTTAATTCATCTCACAGAGTTACATCTGTATTTTGTGGATCTCTTTGCTAGCCTTATTTCTCTGGAATCTGAGAACAGATATTTCGGTTCTCTTTGAAGACTATGGGGCCAAAGGAAATATCCTCCGATAACAAAGAGAAAGAAGCTTTCTGAGAAACTACTTTGTGTTTTGTGAAATCATCTCACAGAGTTACAGCTTTCCCCTCAAGAAACCTTTCGCTAACATAGTTCTTGTGGAATTGGCAAAGTGATATTTGGAAGCCTATAGAGGGCTGTGGTGAAAAAGGAAATATCCTCAGATGAAATCTGGAAAGAAGCTTTCTGAGAAACTGCTTAGTGTTCTGTTAATTCATCTCACAGAGTTACATCTGTATTTCGTGGATCATTTTGCTAGCCTTATTTCTGTGGAATCTGAGAACAGATATTTCGGATCCCTTGGAAGACTATAGGGCCAAAGGAAATATCCTCCGATAACAAAGAGAAAGAAGCTTTCTGAGAAACTTCTTTGTGTTCTGTGAAATCATCTCACAGAGTTACAGCTTTCCCGTCAAGAAGCCTTTCGCTAAGACAGTTCTTGTGGAATTGGCAAAGTGATATTTGGAAGCCCATAGAGGGCTTTGGTGAAAAAGGAAATATCCTCAGATGAAATCTGGAAAGAAGATTTCTGAGAAACTCCTTAGTGTTCTGTTAATTCATCTCACAGAGTTACATCTGTATTTTGTGGATGTCTTTGCTAGCCTTATTTCTGTGGAATCTGAGAACAGATATTTCGGATCCCTGTGAAGACTATAGGGCCAAAGGAAATATACTCGGATAACAAAGAGAAAGAAGCTTTCTGAGAAACTTCCTTGTGTTCTGTGAAATCATCTCACAGAGTTATAGCTTTCCCCTCAAGAGGCCTTTCGCTAAGACAGTTCTTGTGGAATTGGCAAAGTGATATTTGGAAGCCCATAGAGGGCTATGGTGAAAAAGAAATATCCTCAGATGAAATCTGGAAAGAAGCTTTCTGAGAAACTGCTTAGTGTTCTGTTAATTCATCTCACAGGGTTACATCTCTATTTCGTGGATCTCTTTGCTAGCCTTATTTCTGTGGAATCTGAGAACAGATATTTCGGATCCCTTTGAAGACTACACGGCCAAAGGAAATATCCTCCGATATCAAAGAGAAAGAAGCTTTCTGAGAAAGTTCTTTGTGTTCTGTGAAATCATCTCACAGAGTTACAGTTTTCCCCTAAAGAAGCCTTTCGCTAAGACAGTTCTTGTGGAATTGGCAAAGTGATATTTGGAAGCTCATAGAGGGCTATGGTGAAAAAGGAAATATCCTCAGATGAAATCTGGAAAGAAGCTTTCTGAGAAACTGCTTAGTGTTCTGTTAATTCATCTCACAGAGTTACATCTGTATTTCGTGGATCTCTTTGCTAGCCTTATTTCTGTGGAATCTGAGAACAGATATTTCGGATCCCTTTGAAGACTATAGGGCCAAAGGAAATATCCTCCGATAACAAAGAGAAAGAAGCTTTCTGAGAAACATCTTTGTGTTCAGTGAAATCATCTCACAGATTTACAGCTTTCCCCTCAAGAAGGCTTTCGCTAAGACAGTTCTTGTGGAAATGGCAAAGTGATATTTGGAAGCCATAGAGGGCTATGGTGAAAATGGAAATATCCTCAGATGAAATCTGGAAAGAAGCTTTCTGAGAAACTGCTTAGTGTTCTGTTAATTCTTATCAGAGCGTTACATCTGTATTTCGTGGATCTCTTTGCTAGCCTTATTTCTGTGGAATCTGAGAACAGATATTTCGGATCCCTTGGAAGACTATAGGGCCAAAGGAAATATCCTCCGATAACAAAGAGAAAGAAGCTTTCTGAGAAACTTCTTTGTGTTCTGCGAAATCATCTTAAAGAGTTACAGCTTTCCCCTCAAGAAGCCTTTCGCTAAGACAGTTCTTGTGGAATTGCAAAGTGATATTTGGAAGCCCATAGAGGGTTGTTTTGAAAAAGGAAATATCCTCAGATGAAATCTGGAAAGAAGCTTTCTGAGAAAGTACTTAGTGTTCTGTTAATTCATCTCACAGAGTTACATCTGTATTTCGTGGATCTCTTTGCTAGCCTTATTTCTGTGGAATCTGAGAACAGATATATCGGATCACTTGGAAGACTATAGGGCCAAAGGAAATATCCTCCGATAACACAGAGAAAGCTTTCTGAGAAACTTCTTTGTGTTCTGTGAAATCATCTCACAGAGTTACAGCTTTCCCCTCAAGAAGCCTTTCGCTAAGACAGTTCTTGTGGAATTGGCAAAGTGATATTTGGAAGCCCATAGAAGTCTATGGGGAAAATGGAAATATCCTCAGATGAAATCTGGAAAGAAGCTTTCTGAGAAACTGCTTAGTGTTCTGTTAATTCATCTCACAGAGTTACATCTGTATTTCGTGGATCTCTTTGCTAGCCTTATTTCTGTGGAATCTGAGAACAGATATTTCGGATCCCTTTGAAGACTATAGGGCCAAAGGAAATATCCTCCGATAACAAAGAGAAAGAAGCTTTCTGAGAAACTTCTTTGTGTTCTGTGAAATCATCTCACGGAGTTACAGCTTTCCCGTCAAGAAGCTTTTCGCTAAGACAATTCTTGTGGAATTGGCAAAGTGATATTTGGAAGCCCATAGTGGGCTATGGTGAAAAAGGAAATATCCTCAGATGATATCTGGAAAGAAGCTTTCTGAGAAACTGCTTAGTGTTCTGTTAATTCATCTCACAGAGTTACATGTGTATTTCGTGGATCTCTTTGCTAGCCTTATTTCTGTGGAATCTGAGAACAGATATTTCGGATCCCTTTGAAGACTATAGGACCAAAGGAAATATCATCCGATAACAAAGAGAAAGAAGCTTTCTGAGAAACTTCTTTGTGTTCTGTGAAATCATCTCACAGAGTTACAGCTTTCCTCTCAAGAAGCCTTTCGCTAAGACAGTTATTGTGGAATTGGCAAAGTGATATTTGGAAGCCCTTAGAGGTCTATGGTGACAAAGGAAATATCCTCAGATGAAATCTGGAAAGAAGATTTCTGAGAAACTGCTCTGTGATATGTGACTTCCACTCACAGAGTTACATCTGTATTTCGTGGATCTCTTTGCTAGCCTTATTTTTGTGGAATCTGAGAACAGTTATATCAGATCCCTTTGAAGACTATAGGGCCAAAGGAAATAACTTCCGATAACAAAGAGAAAGAAACTTTCTGAGAAACTTCTTTGTGTTCTGTGAAATAATCTCACAGAGTTACAGCTTTCCCCTCAAGAAGCCTTTCTCTAAGACAGTTCTTGTTGAATTGGAAAAGTGATATTTGGAAGCCCATAGAGGGCTATGGTGAAAATTGAAATATCCTCAGATGAAATCTGGAAAGAAGCTTTCTGAGAAACTGCTTAGTGTTCTGTTAATTCATCTCACAGAGTTACATCTGTATTTCGTGGATCTCTTTGCAAGCTTTATTTCTGTGGAATCTGAGAACAGATATTTCGGATCCCTTTGAAGACTGTAGGGCCAAAGGAAATATCCTCCGATAACAAAGAGAAAGAAGCTTTCTGAGAAACTTCTTTGTGTTCTGTGAAATCATCTCACAGAGTTACAGCTTTCCCCTCAAGAAGCCTTTCGCTAAGACAGTTGATATTTGGAAGCCCATAGAGGGCTATGGTGAAAAAGGAATTATCCCCAGATGAAATCTGGAAAGAACTTTCTTAGAAACTGCTTAGTGTTCTGTTATTTCATCTCACAGAGTTACATCTGTATTTCGTGGATCTCTTTGCTAGCCTTATTACTGTGGAATCTGAGAACAGATATTTCGGATCCCTTTGAAGTCTATAGGGCCAAAGGAAATATCCTCCGATAACCAAAATAAAGAAGCTTTCTGAGAAACTTCTTTGTGTTCTGTGAAATCATCTCACAGAGTTACAGCTTTCGCCTCAAGAAGCCTTTCGCTAAGACAGTTCTTGTGGAATAGGCAAAGTGATATTTGGAAGCCCATAGAGGGCAATTGTGAAAATGGAAATATCCTCAGATGAAATCTGGAAAGAAGCTTTCTGAGAAACTGCTTAGTGTTCTGTTAATTCAACTCACAGAGTTACATCTGTATTTCGTGTATCTCTTTGCTAGACTTATTTCTGTGGAATCTGAGAATAGATATTTCGGATCCCTTTGAAGACTATAGGGCAAAGGAAATATCATCCGATAACAAAGGGAAAGAAGCTTTCTGAGAAAGTTCTTTGTGTTCTGTGAAATCATCTCAAAGAGTTACAGCTTTCCCCTCAAGAAGCCTTTCGCTAAGACAGTTGATATTTGGAAGCCCATAGAGGGCTATGGTGAAAATGGAAATATCCTCAGATGAAATCTGGAAAGAAGCTTTCTGAGAAACTGCTTAGTGTTCTCTTAATTCATCTCACAGTGTTACATCTGTATTTCGTGGATCTCTTTGCTAGCCTTATTTCTGTGGAATCTGAGAACAGATATTTCGGATCCCTTTGAAGACTATAGGGCCAAAGGAAATATCCTCCGATAAAAAAGAGAAAGAAGCTTTCTGAGAAACTTCTTTGTGTTCTGTGAAATCATCTCAAAGAGTTACAGCTTTCCCCTGAAGAAGCCTTTCGCTAAGACACTTCGGTTGGAATTCGCAAAGTGATATTTGGAAGGCCATAGAGGGCTATGGTGAAAAAGGAAATATCCTCAGATGAAATCTGGAAAGAAGCTTTCTGAGAAACTGCTTAGTGTTCTGTTAATTCATCGCACAGAGTTACATCTGTATTGCGTGGATCTCTTCGCTAGCCTTATTTCTGTGGAATCTGAGAGAGATATTTCGGATCCCTTTGAAGACTATAGGGCCAAAGGAAATATCCTCCGATAACGAAAAGAAAGGAAATTTCTGAGAAACTTCTTTGTGTTCTGTGATATCATCTCACAGAGTTACAGCTTTCCCCTCAAGAAGCGTTTCGCTTAGACAGTTCTTGTGGAATTGGCAAAGTGATATTTGGAAGACCATAGAGGGCTATGGTGAAAATGGAAATATCCTCAGATGAAATCTGGAAAGAAGCTTTCTCAGAAACTGCTCTGTGATAGGTGACTTCCACTCACAGAGTTACATCTGTATTTCGTGGATCTCTTTGCTAGCCTTATTTCTGTGGAATCTGAGAACAGATATTTCGGATCCCTTTGAAGACTATAGGGCCAAAGGAAATATCCTCCGATAACAAAGAGAAAGAAGCTTTCTGAGAAACTTCTTTGTGTTCTGTGAAATCATCTAGCAGAGTTACAGCTTTCCCCTCAAGAAGCCTTTCGCTAAGACAGTTCTTGTGGAATTGACAAAGTGATATTTGGAAGCCCATAGAGGGCTATGGTGAAAAAGGAAATATCCTCAGATGAAATCTGGAAAGAAGATTTCTGAGTAACTGCTTAGTGTTCTGTTATTTCTTCTCACAGAGTTACATCTGTATTTCGTGGATCTCTTTGCCAGCCTTATTTCTCTGGAATCTGAGAACAGATATTTCGGATCCCTTTGAAGACTATAGTGCCAAAGGAAATATCCTCCGATAACAAAGAGAAAGAAACTTTCTGAGAAACTTCGTTGTATTCTGTGAAATCATCTCACAGAGTTACAGCTTTTCCCTCAAGAAGCCTTTTGCTAAGACAGTTCTTGTGGAATTGGCAAAGTGATATTTGGAAGCCCATAGAGGGCTATGGTGAAAAAGGAAATATCCTCAGATGAAATCTGGAAAGAAGCTTTCTGAGAAACTGCGTAGTGTTCTGTTAATTCATCTCACAGAGTTACATCTGTATTTCCTGGATCTCTTTGCTAGCCTTATTTCTGTGGAATCTGAGAACAGATATTTTGGATCCCTTGGAAGACTATAGGACCAAAGGAAATATCCTCCGAAAACAAAGAGAAAGAAGCTTTCTGAGAAACTTCTTTGTGTTCTGTGAAATCATCTCACAGAGTTACAGCTTTCCCCTCAAGAAGCCTTTCGCTAAGACAGTTCTTGTGGAATTGGAAAAGTGATATTTGGAAGCCCATAGAGGGCTAAGGTGAAAATGGAAATATCCTCAGATGAAATCTGGAAAGAAGTTTTCTGAGAAAGTACTTAGTGTTCTGTTAATTCATCTCCCAGAGTTACATCTGTATTTCGTGGATCTCTTTGCTAGCCTTATTTCTGTGGAATCTGAGAACAGATATTTCGGATGCCTTTGAAGACTCTAGGGCCAAAGGAAATATCCTCCGATAACAAAGAGAAAGAAGCTTTCTGAGAAACTTCTTTGTGTTCTGTGAAATCATCTCACAGAGTTACAGCTTTCCCCTCAAGAAGCCTTTCGCTAAGACAGTTCTTGTGGAATTGGCAGAGTGATATTTGGAAGCCCATAGAGGGCTATGGTGAAAAAGGAAATATCCTCAGATGAAATCTGGAAAGAAGTTTTCTGAGAAACTGCTCTGTGATAT
The DNA here is from genome assembly GCF_049350105.2 of Macaca mulatta. Classification (NCBI taxonomy): domain Eukaryota; kingdom Metazoa; phylum Chordata; class Mammalia; order Primates; family Cercopithecidae; genus Macaca; species Macaca mulatta. Next base: position 36,504,024 of record NC_133418.1, read on the forward strand.
GTGACTTCCACTCACAGAGTTACAACTGTATGTATTGGATCTCTTTGCTAGCCTTATTTCTGTGGAATCTGAGAACAGTTATATCGGATCCCTTTGAAGACTATAGGGCCAAAGGAAATAACTTCCGATAACAAAGAGAAAGAAGCTTTCTGAGAAACTTCTTTGTGTTCTGAGAAATAATCTCACAGAGTTACAGCTTTCTCCTCAAGAAGCGTTTCGCTTAGACAGTTCTTGCGGAATTGGCAAAGTGATATTTGGAAGCCCATAGAGGGCTATGGTGAAAATGGAAATATCCTCAGATGAAATCTGGAAAGAAGCATTATGAGAAACTGCTCTGTGATATGTGACTTCCACTCACAGAGTTACATCTGTATTTCGTGGATCTCTTTGCTAGCCTTATTTCTGTGTAATCTGAGAAAAAATATTTCGGATCCCTTTGAAGACTATAGGGCCAAAGGAAATATCCTCCGATAACAAAGAGAAAGAAACTTTCTGAGAAACTTCTTTGCGTTCTGTGAAATCATCTCACCGAGTTACAGCTTTCCCCTCAAGAAGCCTTTCGCTAAGACAGTTCTTGTGGAATTGGCAAAGTGATATTTGGAAGGCCTTAGAGGCCTATGGTGAAAAAGGAAATATCCTCAGATGAAATCTGGAAAGAAGATTTCTGAGAAACTGCTCTGTGATATGTGACTTCCACTCACAGAGTTACATCTGTATTTCGTGGATCTCTTTGCTAGCCTTATTTTTGTGGAATCTGAGAACAGTTATATCAGATCCCTTTGAAGACTATAGGGCCAAAGGAAATAACTTCCGATAACAAAGAGAAAGAAACTTTCTGAGAAACTTCTTTGTGTTCTGTGAAATAATCTCACAGAGTTACAGCTTTCCCCTCAAGAAGCCTTTCTCTAAGACAGTTCTTGTTGAATTGGAAAAGTGATATTTGGAAGCCCATAGAGGGCTATGGTGAAAATTGAAATATCCTCAGATGAAATCTGGAAAGAAGCTTTCTGAGAAACTGCTTAGTGTTCTGTTAATTCATCTCACAGAGTTACATCTGTATTTCGTGGATCTCTTTGCAAGCTTTATTTCTGTGGAATCTGAGAACAGATATTTCGGATCCCTTTGAAGACTATAGGGCCAAAGGAAATATCCTCCGATAACAAAGAGAAAGAAGCTTTCTGAGAAACTTCTTTGTGTTCTGTGAAATCATCTCACAGAGTTACAGCTTTCCCCTCAAGAAGCCTTTCGCTAAGACAGTTGATATTTGGAAGCCCATAGAGGGCTATGGTGAAAAAGGAAATATCCCCAGATGAAATCTGGAAAGAACTTAATTAGAAACTGCTTAGTGTTCTGTTATTTCATCTCACAGAGTTACATCTGTATTTCGTGGATCTCTTTGCTAGCCTTATTACTGTGGAATCTGAGAACAGATATTTCGGATCCCTTTGAAGTCTATAGGGCCAAAGGAAATATCCTCCGATAACCAAAATAAAGAAGCTTTCTGAGAAACTTCTTTGTGTTCTGTGAAATCATCTCACAGAGTTACAGCTTTCCCCTCAAGAAGCCTTTCGCTAAGACAGTTCTTGTGGAATAGGCAAAGTGATATTTGGAAGCCCATAGAGGGCAATTGTGAAAATGGAAATATCCTCAGATGAAATCTGGAAAGAAGCTTTCTGAGAAACTGCTTAGTGTTCTGTTAATTCAACTCACAGAGTTACATCTGTATTTCGTGTATCTCTTTGCTAGACTTATTTCTGTGGAATCTGAGAATAGATATTTCGGATCCCTTTGAAGACTATAGGGCAAAGGAAATATCATCCGATAACAAAGGGAAAGAAGCTTTCTGAGAAAGTTCTTTGTGTTCTGTGAAATCATCTCAAAGAGTTACAGCTTTCCCCTCAAGAAGCCTTTCGCTAAGACAGTTGATATTTGGAAGCCCATAGAGGGCTATGGTGAAAATGGAAATATCCTCAGATGAAATCTGGAAAGAAGCTTTCTGAGAAACTGCTTAGTGTTCTCTTAATTCATCTCACAGTGTTACATCTGTATTTCGTGGATCTCTTTGCTAGCCTTATTTCTGTGGAATCTGAGAACAGATATTTCGGATCCCTTTGAAGACTATAGGGCCAAAGGAAATATCCTCCGATAAAAAAGAGAAAGAAGCTTTCTGAGAAACTTCTTTGTGTTCTGTGAAATCATCTCAAAGAGTTACAGCTTTCCCCTGAAGAAGCCTTTCGCTAAGACACTTCGGTTGGAATTTGCAAAGTGATATTTGGAAGGCCATAGAGGGCTATGGTGAAAAAGGAAATATCCTCAGATGAAATCTGGAAAGAAGCTTTCTGAGAAACTGCTTAGTGTTCTGTTAATTCATCGCACAGAGTTACATCTGTATTGCGTGGATCTCTTTGCTAGCCTTATTTCTGTGGAATCTGAGAGAGATATTTCGGATCCCTTTGAAGACTATAGGGCCAAAGGAAATATCCTCCGATAACGAAAAGAAAGGAAATTTCTGAGAAACTTCTTTGTGTTCTGTGATATCATCTCACAGAGTTACAGCTTTCCCCTCAAGAAGCGTTTCGCTTAGACAGTTCTTGTGGAATTGGCAAAGTGATATTTGGAAGACCATAGAGGGCTATGGTGAAAATGGAAATATCCTCAGATGAAATCTGGAAAGAAGCTTTCTGAGAAACTGCTCTGTGATAGGTGACTTCCACTCACAGAGTTACATCTGTATTTCGTGGATCTCTTTGCTAGCCTTATTTCTGTGTAATCTGAGAACAGATATTTCGGATCCCTTTGAAGACTATAGGGCCAAAGGAAATATCCTCCGATAACAAAGAGAAAGAAGCTTTCTGAGAAACTTCTTTGTGTTCTGTGAAATCATCTAGCAGAGTTACAGCTTTCCCCTCAAGAAGCCTTTCGCTAAGACAGTTCTTGTGGAATTGACAAAGTGATATTTGGAAGCCCATAGAGGGCTATGGTGAAAAAGGAAATATCCTCAGATGAAATCTGGAAAGAAGATTTCTGAGTAACTGCTTAGTGTTCTGTTATTTCTTCTCACAGAGTTACATCTGTATTTCGTGGATCTCTTCGCCAGCCTTATTTCTCTGGAATCTGAGACCAGATATTTCGGATCCCTTTGAAGACTATAGTGCCAAAGGAAATATCCTCCGATAACAAAGAGAAAGAAACTTTCTGAGAAACTTCTTTGTATTCTGTGAAATCATCTCACAGAGTTACAGCTTTTCCCTCAAGAAGCCTTTCGCTAAGACAGTTCTTGTGGAATTGGCAAAGTGATATTTGGAAGCCCATAGAGGGCTATGGTGAAAAAGGAAATATCCTCAGATGAAATCTGGAAAGAAGCTTTCTGAGAAACTGCGTAGTGTTCTGTTAATTCATCTCACAGAGTTACATCTGTATTTCGTGGATCTCTTTGCTAGCCTTATTTCTGTGGAATCTGAGAACAGATATTTTGGATCCCTTGGAAGACTATAGGACCAAAGGAAATATCCTCCGAAAACAAAGAGAAAGAAGCTTTCTGAGAAACTTCTTTGTGTTCTCTGAAATCATCTCACAGAGTTACAGCTTTCCCCTCAAGAAGCCTTTCGCTAAGACAGTTCTTGTGGAATTGGGAAAGTGATATTTGGAAGCCCATAGAGGGCTAAGGTGAAAATGGAAATATCCTCAGATGAAATCTGGAAAGAAGTTTTCTGAGAAAGTACTTAGTGTTCTGTTAATTCATCTCCCAGAGTTACATCTGTATTTCGTGGATCTCCTTGCTAGCCTTATTTCTGTGGAATCTGAGAACAGATATTTCGGATGCCTTTGAAGACTCTAGGGCCAAAGGAAATATCCTCCGATAACAAAGAGAAAGAAGCTTTCTGAGAAACTTCTTTGTGTTCTGTGAAATCATCTCACAGAGTTACAGCTTTCCCCTCAAGAAGCCTTTCGCTAAGACAGTGCTTGTGGAATTGGCAAAGTGATATTTGGAAGCCCATAGAGGGCTATGGTGAAAAAGGAAATATCCTCAGATGAAATCTGGAAAGAAGTTTTCTGAGAAACGGCTCTGTGATATGTGACTTCCACTCACAGAGTTACAACTGTATGTCGTGGATCTCTTTGCTAGCCTTATTTCTGTGGAATCTGAGAACAGTTATATCGGATCCCTTTGAAGACTATAGGGCCAAAGGAAATAACTTCCGATAACAAAGAGAAAGAAGCTTTCTGAGAAACTTCTTTGTGTTCTGAGAAATAATCTCACAGAGTTACAGCTTTCGCCTCAAGAAGTCTTTCGCTAAGACTGTTCTTCTGGAATTGGCAAAGTGATATTTGGAAGCCCATAGAGGGCTATGGTGAAAATGGAAATATCCTCAGATGAAATCTGGAAAGAAGCTTTCTGCGAAACTGCTTAGTGTTCTGTTAATTCATCTCACAGAGTTACATCTGTATTTCGTGGATCGCCTTCCTAGCCTTATTTCTGTGGAATCTGAGAACAGATAATTCCGATACCTTTGAAGACTTTAGGGCCAAAGGAAATATCCTCCGATAACGAAAAGAAAGGAAATTTCTGAGAAACTTCTTTGTGTTCTGTGAAATCATCTCACAGAGTTACAGCTTTCCCCTCAAGAAGCCTTTCACTAACACAGTTCTTGTGGAATTGGCAAAGTGATATTTGGAAGCCCATAGAGGGCTATGGTGAAAATGGAAATATCCTCAGATGAAATCTGGAAAGAAGCATTATGAGAAACTGCTCTGTGATATGTGACTTCCGCTCACAGAGTTACATCTGTATTTCGTGGATCTCTTTGCTAGCCTTATTTCTGTGTAATCTGAGAACAGATACTTCGCATCCCTTTGAAGACTATAGGGCCAAAGGAAATATCCTCCGATAACAAAGAGAAAGAAGCTTTCTGAGAAACTTCTTTGTGTTCGGTGAAATCATGTCACAGAGTTACAGCTTTCCCCTCAAGAAGCCTTTCGCTAAGACAGTTCTTGTGGAATTGACAAAGTGATATTTGGAAGCCCATAGAGGGCTATGTTGAAAAAGGAAATATCCTCAGATGAAATCTGGAAAGAAGCTTTCTGAGAAACTGCTTAGTGTTCTGTTAATTCATCTCACAGAGTTACATCTGTATTTCGTGGATCTCTTTGCTAGCCTTATTTCTGTGGAATCTGAGAACAGATATTTCGGATCCCTTTGAAGACTATAGAGCCAAAGGAAATATCCTCCGAAACAAAGAGAAAGAAGCTTTCTGAGAAACATCTTTGTGTTCCGTAAAATCATCTCACAGAGTTACAGCTTTCCCCTCAAGAAGCCTTTCGCTAAGACAGTTGATATTTGGAAGCCCATAGAGGGCTATGGTGAAAAAGGAAATATCCTCAGATGAAATCCGGAAAGAAGCTTTCTGAGAAACTGCTTAGTGTTCTGTTAATTCATCTCACAGAGTTACATCTGTATTTCGTGGATCTCCTCGCTAGCCTTATTTCTGTGGAATCTGAGAACAGATATTTCGGATCCCTTTGAAGACTATAGGGCCAAAGGAAATATCCTCCGATAACAAAGAGAAAGAAGCTTTCTGAGAAACTTCTTTGTGTTCTGTGAAATCATCTCACAGAGTTACAGCTTTCCCCTCAAGAAGCCTTTCGCTAAGAAAGTTCTTGTGGAATTGGCAAAGTAATATTTGGAAGCCCATAGAGGGCTACGGTGAAAAAGGAAATATCCTCAGATGAAATCTGGAAAGAAGCTTTCTGAGAAACTGCTTAGTGTTCTGTAAATTCATCTCATAGAGTTACATCTGTATTTCGTGGATCTCTTTGCTAGCCTTATTTCTGTGGAATCTGAGAACAGATATTTCGGATCCCTTTGAAGAGTATAGGGCCAAAGGAAACATCCTCCGATAACAAAGAGAAAGAAGCTTTCTGAGAAACATCTTTGTGTTCTGTGAAATCATCTCACAGAGTTACAGCTTTCCCCTCAAGAAGCCTTTCGCTAAGACAGTTCTTTTGGAATTGGCAAAGTGATAGTTGGAAGGCCATAGAGGGCTATGGTGAAAAAGGAAATATCCTCACATGAAATCTGGAAAGAAGCTTTCTGAGAAACTGCTCTGTGATATGTGACTTCCACTCACAGAGTTACATCTGTATTTCGTGGATCTCTTTGCTAGCCTTATTTCTGTGGAATCTGAGAACAGATATTTCGGATCCCTTGGAAGACTATAGGGCAAAAGGAAATATCCTCCGATAACAAAGAGAAAGAAACTTTCTGAGAAACTTCTTTGTGTTCTGTGAAATCATCTCACAGAGTTACAGCTTTATCCTCAAGAAGCCTTTCGCTAAGACAGTTCTTGTGGAATTGGCAAAGTGATATTTGGAAGCCCATAGAGGGCTATGGTGAAAAAGGAAATATCCTCAGATGAAATCTGGAAAGAAGATTTCTGAGAAACTGCTTAGTGTTCTGTTAATTCATCTCCCAGAGTTACATCTGTATTTCGTGAATCTCTTTGCTAGCCTTATTTCTGTGGAATCTGAGAACAGATATTTCGGATCCCTTTGTAGACTATAGGGCCAAAGGAAATATCCTCCGATAACAGAGAGAAAGAAGCTTTCTGAGAAACTTCTTTGTGTTCTGTGAAATCATCTCACAGAGTTACAGCTTTTTCCTCAAGAAGCCTTATGCTAAGACAGTTCTTGTGAATTTGGAAAGTGATTTTGCGAAGCCCATAGAGGTTTGTGGTGAAAAAGGAAATATCCTCAGATGATATCTGGAAAGAAGCTTTCTGAGAAACTGCTTAGTGTTCTGTTTTTACATCTCACAGAGTTACATCTGTATTTTGTGGATCTCTTTGCTAGCCTTATTTCTGTGGAATCTGAGGACAGATATTTCGGATCCCTTTGAGGAGTATAGGGCCAAAGGAAATATCCTCTGTTAACAAAGAGAAAGAAGCTTACTGAGAAACTTCTTTGTGTTCTGTGAAATCATCAAACAGAGTTACAGCATTCCCCTCAAGAAGACTTTCGCTAAGACTGTTCTTGTGGAATTGGAAAGTGATATTTGGAAGCCCATAGAGGGTTGTGGTGAAAAAGGAAATATCGTCAGATGAAATCTGGAAAGAAGCTTTCTGAGAAACTGCTTAGTGTTCTGTTAATTCATCTCACAGAGTTACATCTGTATTTCGTGGATCTCTTTGCTAGCCTTATTTCTGTGGAATCTGAGAACAGATATTTTGGATCCCTTGGAAGACTATAGGGCCAAAGGAAATATCCTCCAAAAACAAAGAGAAAGAAGCTTTCTGAGAAACTTCTTTGTGTTCTGTGAAATCATCTCACAGAGTTACAGCTTTCCCCTCAAGAAGCCTTTCGCTAAGACAGTTCTTGTGGAATTGGTAAAGTGATATTTGGAAGCCCATAGAGGGCTATGGTGAAAAAGGAAATATCCTCAGATGAAATCTGGAAAGAAGCTTTCTGAGAAACTGCTTAGTGTTCTGTTAATTCATCTCACAGAGTTACATCTGTATTTCGTGGATCTCTTTGCTAGCCTTATTTCTGTGGAATCTGAGAACAGATATTTCGGATCCCTTTGAAGACTATAGGGCCAAAGGAAATATCCTCCGATAACAAAGAGAAAGAAGCTTTCTGAGAAACTTCTTTGTGTTCTGTGAAATCATCTCACCGAGTTACAGCTTTCCCCTCAAAAAGCCTTTCATAAGACAATTCTTGTGGAATTGGCAAAGTGATATTTGGAAGCCCATAGTGGGCTATGGTGAAAAAGGAAATATCCTCAGATGAAATCTGGAAAGAAGCTTTCTTAGAAACTGCTTATTGATCTGTTAATTCATCTCACAGAGTTACATCTGTATTTCGTGGATCTCTTTGCTAGCCTTATTACTGTGGAATCTGAGAACAGATATTTCGGATCCCTTTGAAGTCTATAGGGCCAAAGGAAATATCCTCCGATAACCAAAAGAAAGAAGCTTTCTGAGAAACTTCTTTGTGTTCTGTGAAATCATCTCACAGAGTTACAGCTTTCCCCTCAAGAAGCCTTTCGCTAAGACAGTTGATATTTGGAAGGCCATAGAGGGCTATGGTGAAAATGGAAATATCCTCAGATGAAATCTGGAAAGAAGCTTTTTGAGAAACTGCTTAGTGTTCTCTTAATTCATCTCACAGAGTTACATCTGTATTTCGTGGATCTCTTTGCTAGCCTTATTTCTGTGGAATCTGAGAACAGATATTTCGGATGCCTTTGAAGACTCTAGGGCCAAAGGAAATATCCTCCGATAACAAAGAGAAAGAAGCTTTCTGAGAAACTTCTTTGTGTTCTGTGATATCATCTCACAGAGTTACAGCTTTCCCCTCAAGAAGCCTTTCGCTAAGACAGTTCTTGTGGAATTGGCAAAGTGATATTTGGAAGCCCATAGAGGGCTATGGTGAAAAAGGAAATATCCTCAGATGAAATCTGGAAAGAAGTTTTCTGAGAAACGGCTCTGTGATATGTGACTTCCACTCACAGAGTTACAACTGTATGTCGTGGATCTCTTTGCTAGCCTTATTTCTGTGGAATCTGAGAACAGTTATATCGGATCCCTTTGAAGACTATAGGGCCAAAGGAAATAACTTCCGATAACAAAGAGAAAGAAGCTTTCTGAGAAACTTCTTTGTGTTCTGAGAAATAATCTCACAGAGTTACAGCTTTCGCCTCAAGAAGTCTTTCGCTAAGACTGTTCTTCTGGAATTGGCAAAGTGATATTTGGAAGCCCATCGAGGGCTATGGTGAAAATGGAAATATCCTCAGATGAAATCTGGAAAGAAGCTTTCTGCGAAACTGCTTAGTGTTCTGTTAATTCATCTCACAGAGTTACATCTGTATTTCGTGGATCGCCTTCCTAGCCTTATTTCTGTGGAATCTGAGAACAGATAATTCCGATACCTTTGAAGACTTTAGGGCCAAAGGAAATATCCTCCGATAACGAAAAGAAAGGAAATTTCTGAGAAACTTCTTTGTGTTCTGTGAAATCATCTCACAGAGTTACAGCTTTCCCCTCAAGAAGCGTTTCGCTTAGACAGTTCTTGTGGAATTGGCAAAGTGATATTTGGAAGCCCATAGAGGGCTATGGGGAAAATGGAAATATCCTAAGATGAAATCTGGAAAGAAGCATTATGAGAAACTGCTCTGTGATATGTGACTTCCACTCACAGGGTTACATCTGTATTTCGTGGATCTCTTTGCTAGCCTTATTTCTGTGTAATCTGAGAACAGATACTTCGGATCCCTTTGAAGACTATAGGGCCAAAGGAAATATCCTCCGATAACAAAGAGAAAGAAGCTTTCTGAGAAACTTCTTTGTGTTCGGTGAAATCATGTCACAGAGTTACAGCTTTCCCCTCAAGAAGCCTTTCGCTAAGACAGTTCTTGTGGAATTGACAAAGTGATATTTGGAAGCCCATAGAGGGCTATGGTGAAAAAGGAAATATCCTCAGATGAAATCTGGAAAGAAGCTTTCTGAGAAACTGCTTAGTGTTCTGTTAATTCATCTCACAGAGTTACATCTGTATTTCGTGGATCTCTTTGCTAGCCTTATTTCTGTGGAATCTGAGAACAGATATTTCGGATCCCTTTGAAGACTATAGGGCCAAAGGAAATATCCTCCGAAACAAAGAGAAAGAAGCTTTCTGAGAAACATCTCTGTGTTCTGTAAAATCATCTCACAGAGTTACATCTTTCCCCTCAAGAAGCCTTTCGCTAAGACAGTTGATATTTGGAAGCCCATAGAGGGCTATGGTGAAAAAGGAAATATCCTCAGATGAAATCCGGAAAGAAGCTTTCTGAGAAACTGCTTAGTGTTCTGTTAATTCATCTCACAGAGTTACATCTGTATTTCGTGGATCTCCTCGCTAGCCTTATTTCTGTGGAATCTGAGAACAGATATTTCGGATCCCTTTGAAGACTATAGGGCCAAAGGAAATATCCTCCGATAACAAAGAGAAAGAAGCTTTCTGAGAAACTTCTTTGTGTTCTGTGAAATCATCTCACAGAGTTACAGCTTTCCCCTCAAGAAGCCTTTCGCTAAGAAAGTTCTTGTGGAATTGGCAAAGTAATATTTGGAAGCCCATAGAGGGGTACGGTGAAAAAGGAAATATCCTCAGATGAAATCTGGAAAGAAGCTTTCTGAGAAACTGCTTAGTGTTCTGTTAATTCATCTCATAGAGTTACATCTGTATTTCGTGGATCTCTTTGCTAGCCTTATTTCTGTGGAATCTGAGAACAGATATTTCGGATCCCTTTGAAGACTATAGGGCCAAAGGAAACATCCTCCGATAACAAAGAGAAAGAAGCTTTCTGAGAAACATCTTTGTGTTCTGTGAAATCACCTCACAGAGTTACAGCTTTCCCCTCAGGAAGCCTTTCGCTAAGACAGTTCTTTTGGAATTGGCAAAGTGATAGTTGGAAGGCCATAGAGGGCTATGGTGAAAAAGGAAATATCCTCAGATGAAATCTGGAAAGAAGCTTTCTGAGAAACTGCTCTGTGATATGTGACTTCCACTCACAGAGTTACATCTGTATTTCGTGGATCTCTTTGCTAGCCTTATTTCTGTGGAATCTGAGAACAGATATTTCAGATCCCTTGGAAGACTATAGGGCCAAAGGAAATATCCTCCGATAACAAAGAGAAAGAAGCTTTCTGAGAAACTTCTTTGTGTTCTGTGAAATCATCTCACAGAGTTAGAGCTTTATCCTCAAGAAGCCTTTCGCTAAGACAGTTCTTGTGGAATTGGCAAAGTGATATTTGGAAGCCCATAGAGGGCTATGGTGAAAAAGGAAATATCCTCAGATGAAATCTGGAAAGAAGATTTCTGAGAAACTGCTTAGTGTTCTGTTAATTCATCTCCCAGAGTTACATCTGTATTTCGTGAATCTCTTTGCTAGCCTTATTTCTGTGGAATCTGAGAACAGATATTTCGGATCCCTTTGTAGACTATAGGGCCAAAGGAAATATCCTCCGATAACAAAGAGAAAGAAGCTTTCTGAGAAACTTCTTTGTGTTCTGTGAAATCATCTCACAGAGTTACAGCTTTTTCCTCAAGAAGCCTTATGCTAAGACAGTTCTTGTGAATTTGGAAAGTGATTTTGCGAAGCCCATAGAGGTTTGTGGTGAAAAAGGAAATATCCTCAGATGAAATCTGGAAAGAAGCTTTCTGAGAAACTGCTTAGTGTTCTGTTTTTACATCTCACAGAGTTACATCTGTATTTTGTGGATCTCTTTGCTAGCCTTATTTCTGTGGAATCTGAGGACAGATATTTCGGATCCCTTTGAGGAGTATAGGGCCAAAGGAAATATCCTCTGTTAACAAAGAGAAAGAAGCTTACTGAGAAACTTCTTTGTGTTCTGTGAAATCATCAAACAGAGTTACAGCATTCCCCTCAAGAAGACTTTCGCTAAGACTGTTCTTGTGGAATTGGAAAGTGATATTTGGAAGCCCATAGAGGGTTGTGGTGAAAAAGGAAATATCGTCAGATGAAATCTGGAAAGAAGCTTTCTGAGAAACTGCTTAGTGTTCTGTTAATTCATCTCACAGAGTTACATCTGTATTTCGTGGATCTCTTTGCTAGCCTTATTTCTGTGGAATCTGAGAACAGATATTTTGGATCCCTTGGAAGACTATAGGGCCAAAGGAAATATCCTCCAAAAACAAAGAGAAAGAAGCTTTCTGAGAAACTTCTTTGTATTCTGTGAAATCATCTCACAGAGTTACAGCTTTCCCCTCAAGAAGCCTTTCGCTAAGACAGTTCTTGTGGAATTGGTAAAGTGATATTTGGAAGCCCATAGAGGGCTATGGTGAAAAAGGAAATATCCTCAGATGAAATCTGGAAAGAAGCTTTCTGAGAAACTGCTTAGTGTTCTGTTAATTCATCTCACAGAGTTACATCTGTATTTCGTGGATCTCTTTGCTAGCCTTATTTCTGTGGAATCTGAGAACAGATATTTCGGATCCCTTTGAAGACTATAGGGCCAAAGGAAATATCCTCCGATAACAAAGAGAAAGAAGCTTTCTGAGAAACATCTTTGTGTTCTGTAAAATCATCTCACAGAGTTACAGCTTTCCCCTCAAGAAGCCTTTCGCTAAGACAGCTCTTGTGGAAATGGAAAAGTGATATTTGGAAGCCCATATAAGGCTATGGTGAAAATGGAAATATCGTCAGATTAAATCTGGAAAGAAGCTTTCTGAGAAACTGCTTAGTGTTCTGTTAATTCATCTCCCAGAGATACATCTGTATTTCGTGGATCTCTTTCCTAGCCTTATTTCTGTGGAATCTGAGAACAGATATTTCGGATCCCTTTGAAGACTATAGGGCCAAAGGAAATATCCTCCGATAACAAAGAGAAAGAAGCTTTCTGAGAAACTTCTTTGTGTTCTGTGAAATCATCTCACCGAGTTACAGCTTTCCCCTCAAAAAGCCTTTCATAAGACAATTCTTGTGGAATTGGCAAAGTGATATTTGGAAGCCCATAGTGGGCTATGGTGAAAAAGGAAATATCCTCAGATGAAATCTGGAAAGAAGCTTTCTTAGAAACTGCTTAGTGTTCTGTTAATTCATCTCACAGAGTTACATCTGTATTTCGTGGATCTCTTTGCTAGCCTTATTACTGTGGAATCTGAGAACAGATATTTCGGATCCCTTTGAAGTCTATAGGGCCAAAGGAAATATCCTCCGATAACCAAAAGAAAGAAGCTTTCTGAGAAACTTCTTTGTGTTCTGTGAAATCATCTCACAGAGTTACAGCTTTCCCCTCAAGAAGCCTTTCGCTAAGACAGTTGATATTTGGAAGCCCATAGAGGGCTATGGTGAAAATGGAAATATCCTCAGATGAAATCTGGAAAGAAGCTTTTTGAGAAACTGCTTAGTGTTCTCTTAATTCATCTCACAGAGTTACATCTGTATTTCGTGGATCTCTTTGCTAGCCTTATTTCTCTGGAATCTGAGAACAGATATTTCGGATCCCTTTGAAGACTATAGGGCCAAAGGAAATATCCTCCGATAACAAAGAGAAACAAACTTTCTGAGAAACTTCTTTGTGTTCTGTGAAATCATCTCACAGAGTTACAGCTTTCACCTCAAGAAGCCTTTAGCTAAGACAGTTCTTGTGGAATTGGCAAAGTGATATTTGGAAGCCCATAGAAGGCTATGGTGAAAAAGAAATATCCTCAGATGAAATCTGGAAAGAAGCTTTCTGAGAAACTGCTTAGTGTTCTGTTAATTCATCTCACAGAGTTACATCTGTATTTCGTGGATCTCTTTGCTAGCCTTATTTCTGTGGAATCTGACAACAGATATTTAGGATCCCTTGGAAGACTATAGGGCCAGAGGAAATATCCTTCTAAAACAAAGAGAAAGAAGCTTTCTGAGAAACTTCTTTGTGTTCTGTGACGTCATCTCACAGTGTTACAGCTTTCCCCTCAAGAAGCCTTTCGCTAAGACACTTCTTGTGGAATTGGCAAAGTGATATTTGGAAGCCCATAGAGGGCTATGGTGAAAATGGAAATATCCTCAGATGAAATGTGGAAAGAAATTCCTGCGAAACTGCTTAGTGTTCTGTTAATTCATCTCACAGAGTTACATCTGTATTTCGTGGATCTCTTTGCTAGCCTTATTTCTGTGGAATCTGAGAACAGATATTTCCGATCCCTTTGAAGACTATAGTGCCAAAGGAAATATCCTCCGATAACAAAGAGAAAGAAGCTTTCTGAGAAACTTCTTTGTGTTCTGTGAAATCATCTCACAGAGTTACAGCTTTCCCATCAAGAAGCCTTTCGCTAAGACAGTTCTTGTGGAATTGGAAAAGTGATATTTGGAAGCCCATAGTGGGCTATGGTGAAAAAGGAAATATCCTCAGATGAAATTTGGAAAGAAGCTTTCTGAGAAACTGCTTAGTGTTCTGTTAATTCATCTCACAGAGTTACATCTGTATTTCGTGGATCTCTTTGCTAGCCTTATCTGTGGAAACTGAGAACAGATATTTCGGATCCCTTTGAAGACTATAGGGCCAAAGGAAATATCCTCAGATAACAAAGAGAAAGAAGCTTTCTGAGAAACTTCTTTGTGTTCTGTGAAATCATCTCACAGAGTTACAGCTTTCCCCTCAAGAAGCCTTTCGCTAAGACAGTTCTTGTGGAATTGGCAAAGTGATATTTGGAAGCCCATAGAGGGCTATTGTGAAAATGGAAATATTCTCAGATGAAATCTGGAAAGAAGCTTTCTGAGAAACTGCTTAGTGTTCTGTTAATTCATCTCAGAGAATAACATCTGTTTTTCGTGGATCTCTTTGTTAGCCTTATTTCTGTTGAATCTGAGACCAGATATTTCGGATCCCTTTGAAGACTATAGGGCCAAAGGAAATATCCTCCGGTAACAAAGAGAAAGAAGCTTTCTGAGAAACTTCTTTGTGTTCTGTGAAATCATCTCACAGAGTTACAGCTTTCGCCTCCAGAAGCCTTTTGCTAAGACAGTTCTTGTGGAATTGGCAAAGTGATATTTGGAAGGCCATAGAGGGCTACGGTGAAAAAGGAAATATCCTCAGATGAAATCTGGAAAGAAGCTTTCTTAGAAACTGCTTAGTGTTCTGTTAATTCATCTCACAGAGTTACATCTGTATTTCGTGGATCTCTTTGCCAGCCTTATTTCTGTGGAATCTGAAAACAGATATTTCGGATCCCTTGGAAGACTATAGGGCCAAAGGAAATATCCTCCGATAAGAAAGAGAAAGAAGCTTTCTGAGAAACTTCTTTGTGTTCTGTGAAATCATCTCACAGAGTTACAGCTTTCCCGTCAAGAAGACTTTCGCTAAGACAGTTCTTGTAGAATTGGCAAAGTGATATTTGGAAGCCCATAGAGGGCTATGGTGAAAAAGGAAATATCCTCTGATGAAATCTGGAAAGAAGATTTCTGAGAGACTGCTTAGTGTTCTGTTAATTCATCTCACAGTGTTACATCTGTATTTCGTGGATCTCTTTGCTAGCCTTATTTCTGTGGAATCTGTAACAGATATTTCGGATCCCTTTGAAGATTATAGGGCCAAAGGAAATATCCTCCGGTAACAAAGAGAAGGAAGCTTTCTGAGAAACTTCTTTGTGTTCTGTGAAATCATCTCACAGAGTTACAGCTTGCCCCTCAAGAAGCCTTTCCCTAAGACAGTTCTTCTGGAATTAGCAAAGTGATATTTGGAAGCCCATAGAGGGCTATTGTGAAATTGGAAATATCCTCAGGTGAAATTTGAAAGAAGCTTTCTGCGAAACTGCTTAGTGTTCTGTTAATTCATCTCACAGAGTTACATCTGTATTTCGTGGATCTCTTTGCTAGCCTTATTTCTGTGGCATCTGAGAACAGATATTTCGGATCCCTTTGAAGACTATAGGGCCAAAACAAATATCCTCCGATAACAAAGAGAAAGAAGCTTTCTGAGAAACTTCTTTGTGTTCTGTGAAATCATCCCAGAGAGTTACTGCTTTCCCCTCAGAAGCCTTTCGCTAAGACAGTTCTTGTGGAATTGGGAAAGTGATATTTGGAAGCCCTTAGAGGGCTATTGTGAAAATAGAAATATCCTCGGATGAAATCTGGAAAGAAGCTTTCTGAGAAACTGCTTAGTGTTCGGTTAATTCATCTCACAGAGTTACATCTGTATTTCGTGGATCTCTTTGCTAGCCTTATTTCTGTGGAATCAGAGAACAGATATTTCCGATCCCTTTGAAGACTATAGGGCCAAAGGAAATATCCTCCGATAACAAAGAGAAAGAAGCTTTCTGAGAAACTTCTTTGTGTTCTGTGAAATCATCTCACAGAGTTACAGCTTTCCCCTCAAGAAGCCTTTCGCTAAGACAGTTCTTGTGGAATTGGGAAAGTGATATTTGGAAGCCCATAGAGGGCTATGTTGAAAAAGGAAATATCCTCAGATGAAATCTGGAAAGAAGCTTTCTGCGAAACTGCTTAGTGTTCTGTTAATTCATCTCACAGAGTTACATCTGTATTTCGTGGATCTCTTTGCTAGCCTTATTTCTGTGGAATCTGAGAACAGATATTTCGGATCCCTTTGTGGACTATAGGGCCAAAGGAAATATCCTCCGATAACAAAGAGAAAGAAGCTTTCTGAGAAACTTCTTTGTGTTCTGTGAAATCATCTCACAGAGTTACAGCTTTCCCCTCAAGAAGCCTTTCGCTAAGACAGTTCTTCTGGAATTAGCAAAGTGATATTTGGAAGCCCATAGAGGGCTATTGTGAAATTGGAAATATCCTCAGGTGAAATTTGAAAGAAGCTTTCTGAGAAACTGCTTAGTGTTCTGTTAATTCATCTCACAGAGTTACATCTGTATTTCGTGGATCTCTTTGCTAGCCTTATTTCTGTGGCATCTGAGAACAGATATTTCGGATCCCTTTGAAGACTATAGGGCCAAAACAAATATCCTCCGATAACAAAGAGAAAGAAGCTTTCTGAGAAACTTCTTTGTGTTCTGTGAAATCATCCCAGAGAGTTACTGCTTTCCCCTCAGAAGCCTTTCGCTAAGACAGTTCTTGTGGAATTGGGAAAGTGATATTTGGAAGCCCTTAGAGGGCTATTGTGAAAATAGAAATATCCTCGGATGAAATCTGGAAAGAAGCTTTCTGAGAAACTGCTTAGTGTTCGGTTAATTCATCTCACAGAGTTACATCTGTATTTCGTGGATCTCTTTGCTAGCCTTATTTCTGTGGAATCAGAGAACAGATATTTCCGATCCCTTTGAAGACTATAGGGCCAAAGGAAATATCCTCCGATAACAAAGAGAAAGAAGCTTTCTGAGAAACTTCTTTGTGTTCTGTGAAATCATCTCACAGATTTACAGCTTTCCCCTCAAGAAGCCTTTCGCTAAGACAGTTCTTGTGGAATTGGGAAAGTGATATTTGAAAGCCCATAGAGGGCTATGTTGAAAAAGGAAATATCCCCAGATGAAATCTGGAAAGAAGCTTTCTGCGAAACTGCTTAGTGTTCTGTTAATTCATCTCACAGAGTTACATCTGTATTTCGTGGATCTCTTTGCCAGCCTTATTTCTGAGGTGTCTGAGAACAGATATTTCGGAATCCTTGGAAGACTATAGGGCCAAAGGAAATATCCTCCGATAACAAAGAGAAAGAAGCTTTCTGAGAAACTTCTTTGTGTTCTGTGAAATCATCTCACAGAGTTAGAGCTTTCCCCTGAAGAAGCCTTTCACTAAGACAGTACTTGTGGAATTGGCAAAGTGATATTTGTAAGCCCATATAAGGCTATGGTGAAAACGGAAATATCGTCAGATTAAATCTGAAAGAAGCTTTCTGAGAAACTGCTTAGTGTTCTGTTAATTCATCTCACAGAGTTACATCTGTATTTCGTGGATCTCTTAGCTAGCTTGATTTCTGTGGAATCTGAGAACAGATATTTCGGATCCCTTTGTGGACTATAGGGCCAAAGGAAATATCCTCCGATAACACAGAGTAAGAAGCTTTCTGAGAAACTTCTTTGTGTTCGGTGAAATCATCTCACAGAGTTACAGCTTTCCCCTCAAGAAGCCTTTCGCTAAGACAGTTCTTGTGGAATTGGTAAAGTGATATTTGGAAGTCCATAGAGGGCTATGGTGAAAAAGGAAATATCCTCAGATGAAATCTGGAAAGAAGCTTTGTGAGAAACTGCTTAGTGTTCTGTTAATTCATCTCCCAGAGTTACATCCGTATTTCGTGGATCTCTTTGCTAGCCTTATTTCTGTGGAATCTGAGAACAGATGTTTCGGATCCCTTTGAAGACTATAGGGCCAAATGAAATATCTTCCGATAACAAAGAGAAAGAAGCTTTCTGAGAAACTTCTTTGTGTTCTGTGAAATCATCTCACAGAGTTACAGCTTTCCCCTCAAGAAGCCTTTCGCTAAGACAGTTCTTGTGAAATTGGCAAAGTGATATTTGGAAGCCCATAGACGGCTATTGTGAAAATGGAAATATCCTCAGATGAAATCTGGAAAGAAGCTTTCTGAGAAACTGATTAGTGTTCTGTTAATTCATCTCAGAGAATTACATCTGTATTTCGTGGATCTCTTTGTTAGCCTTATTTCTGTGGAATCTGAGAGCAGATATTTCGGATCCCTTTGAAGACTATAGAGCCAAAGGAAATATCCTCCGGTAACAAAGAGAAAGAAGCTTTCTGAGAAACTTCTTTGTGTTCTGTGAAATCATCTCACAGAGTTACAGCTTTCCCCTCAAGAAGCCTTTGCTAAGACAGTTCTTGCGGAATTGGAAAAGTGATATTTGGAAGCCCATAGAGGGCTATGGTGAAAATGGAAATATCCTCAGATGAAATCTGGAAAGAAGCTTTCTGAGAAAATGCTTAGTGTTCTGTTAATTCTTCTCTCAGAGTTACATCTGTATTTCGTGGATCTCCTTGCTAGCCTTATTTCTGTGGAATCAGAACAGATATTTCGAATCTCTTTTAAGACTATAGGGTCAAAGGAAATATCCTCCGATAACAAAGAGAAAGAAGCTTTCTGAGAAACTTCTTTGTGCTCTGCGAAATCATCTCAGAGAGTTACAGCTTTCGCCTCCAGAAGCATTTTGCTAAGACAGTTCTTGTGGAATTGGCAAAGTGATATTTGAAAGGCCATAGAGGGCTATGGTGAAAAAGGAAATATCCTCAGATGAAATCTGGAAAGAAGCTTTCTGAGAAACTGCTTAGTGTTCTGTTAATTCATCTCACAGTGTTACATCTGTATTTCGTGGATCTCTTTGCTAACCTTATTTCTGTGGAATCTGTAACAGATATTTCGGATCCCTTTGAAGATTATAGGGCCAAAGGAAATATCCTCCGGTAACAAAGAGAAAGAAGCTTTCTGAGAAACTTCTTTGTGTTCTGTGAAATCATCTCACAGAGTTACAGCTTTCCCCTCAAGTAGCCTTTCGCTAAGACAGTTCTTGTGGAATTGGCAAAGTGATATTTGGAAGCCCATAGATGGCAATGGTGAAAAAGGGAATATCCTCAGATGAAATCTGGAAAGAAGCTTTCTGAGAAACTGCTTAGTGTTCTGTTAATTCATCTCCCAGAGTTACATCTGTATTTCGTGGATCTCTTTGCTAGCCTTATTTCTGAGGTCTCTGAGAACAGATATTTCGGATCCCTTGGAAGACTATAGGGCCAAAGCAAATATCCTCCGATAACAAAGAGAAAGAAGCTTTCTGAGAAACTTCTTTTTGTTCTGTGAAATCATC
Organism: Macaca mulatta; assembly: GCF_049350105.2. NCBI lineage: Eukaryota > Metazoa > Chordata > Mammalia > Primates > Cercopithecidae > Macaca > Macaca mulatta. The sequence continues at coordinate 36,523,275 of NC_133418.1, forward strand.
TCACAGAGTTACAGCTTTCCCCTCAGGATAGCCTTTCGCTAAGACAGTTCTTGTGCAATTGGCAAAGTGATATTTGGAAGCCCATAGAGGGCTATGGTGAAAAAGGAAATATCCTCAGATGAAATCTGGAAAGAACCTTTCTGAGAAACTGCTTAGTGTTCTGTTAATTCATCTCACAGAGTTACATCTGTATTTCGTGGATCTCTTTGCTAGCCTTATTTCTGTGGAATCTGAGAACAGATATTTCGGATCCCTTTGAAGACTATAGGGCCAAAGGAAATATCTTCCGATAACAAAGAGAAAGAAGCTTTCTGAGAAACTTCTTTGTGTTCTTTGAAATCATCTCACAGAGTTACAGCTTTCCCCTCAAGAAGCCTTTCGCTAAGACAGTTCTTGTGGAATTGGCAAAGTGATATTTGGAAGCCCATAGAGGGCGATTGTGAAAAAGGAAATATCCTCAGATGAAATCTGGAAAGAAGCTTTCTGAGAAACTGCTTAGTGTTCGGTTAATTCATCTCCCAGAGTTACATCTGTATTTCGTGGATCTCTTTGCCAGCCTTATTTCTGTGCAATCTGAGAACAGATATTTCGGATCCCTTGGAAGACTATAGGGCCAAAGGAAATATCCTCCGATAAGAAAGAGAAGGAAGCTTTCTGAGAAACTTCTTTGTGTTCTGTGAAATCATCTCACAGAGTTACAGCTTTCCCGTCAAGAAGCCTATCGCTAAGACAGTTCTTGTGGAATTGGCTATGTGATATTTCGAAGCCCATAGAGGGCTATGGTGAAAAAGGAAATATCCTCAGATGAAATCTGGAAAGAAGATTTCTGAGAAACTGCTTAGTGTTCTGTTAATTCATCTCACAGAGTTACAGCTTTCCCCTCAAGAAGCCTTTCGCTAAGACAGTTCTTGTGGAATTGGCAAAGTGATATTCGGAAGGCCATAGAGGGCTATGGTGAAAAAGGAAATATCCTCAGATAAAATCTGGAAAGAAGATTTCTGAGAAACTGCTTAGTGTTCTGTTAATTCATCTCACAGAGTTACATCTGTATTTCGTGGATCTCTTTGCTAGCCTTATTTCTGTGGAATCTGGGAACAGATATTTCGGATCCCTTTGAGGACTATAGGCCCAAAGAAAATATCCTCCGATAACAAAGAGAAAGAAGCTTTCTGAGAAACTTCTTTGTGTTCTGTGAAATCATCTCACAGAGTTACAGCTTTCCGCTCAAGAAGCCTTTCGCTAAGACAGTTCTTGTGGAAGTGGCAAAGTGATATTTGGAAGAACGTAGAGGGGTATTGTGAAAATGGAAATATACTCAGATGAAATCTGGAAAGAAGCTTTCTGAGAAACTGCTTAGTGTTCTGTTAATTCATCTCACAGAGTTACATCTGTATTTCGTGGATCTCTTTGCTAGCCTTATTTCTGTGGAATCTGAGAACAGATATTTCGGATCCCTTTGAAGACTCTAAGGCCAAAGGAAATATCCTCCGATAACAAAGAGAAAGAAGCTTTCTGAGAAACTTCTTTGTGTTCTGTTGAATCATCTCACAGAGTTACAGCTTTCCCCTCAAGAAGCCTTTCACTAAGACAGTTCTTGTGGAATTGGCAAAGTGATATTTGGAAGCCCATATAAGGCTATGGTGAAAATGGAAATATCGTCAGATTAAATCTGGAAAGAAGCTTTCTGAGAAACTGCTTAGTGTTCTGTTAATTCATCTCACAGAGTTACATCTCTATTTCGTGGATCTCTTTGCTAACCTTATTTCTGTGGAATCTAAGAACAGATATTTCGGATCCCTTTGTGGACTATAGGGCCAAAGGAAATATCCTCCGATAACAAAGAGAAAGAAGCTTTCTGAGAAACTTCTTTGTGTTCTGTGAAATCATCTCACAGAGTTACAGCTTTCACCTCAAGAAGCCTTTCGCTAAGACAGTTCTAGTGGAATTGGGAAAGTGATATTTGGAAGCCCATAGAGGGCTATTGTGAAAATGGAAATATCCTCATGTGAAATCTGGAAAGAAGCTTTCTGAGAAACTGCTTAGTGTTCTGTTAATTCATCTCACAGAGTTACATCTGTATTTCGTGGATCTCTTTGCTAGCCTTATTTCTGTGGCATCTGAGAACAGATATTTCGGATCCCTTTGAAGACTATAGGGCCAAAAGAAATATCCTCCGATAACAAAGAGAAAGAAGCTTTCTGAGAAACTTCTTTGTGTTCTGTGAAATCATCCCAGAGAGTTACTGCTTTCCCCTCAGAAGCCTTTCGCTAAGACAGTTCTTGTGGAATTGGGAAAGTGATATTTGGAAGCCCTTAAAGGGCTATTGTGAAAATAGAAATATCCTCGGATGAAATCTGGAAAGAAGCTTTCTGAGAAACTGCTTAGTGTTCGGTTAATTCATCTCACAGAGTTACATCTGTATTTCGTGGATCTCTTTGCTAGCCTTATTTCTGTGGAATCAGAGAACAGATATTTCCGATCCCTTTGAAGACTATAGGGCCAAAGGAAATATCCTCCGATAACAAAGAGAAAGAAGCTTTCTGAGAAACTTCTTTGTGTTCTGTGAAATCATCTCACAGAGTTAGAGCTTTCCCCTGAAGAAGCCTTTCACTAAGACAGTACTTGTGGAATTGGCAAAGTGATATTTGTAAGCCCATATAAGGCTATGGTGAAAACGGAAATATTGTCAGATTAAATCTGAAAGAAGCTTTCTGAGAAACTGCTTAGTGTTCTGTTAATTCATCTCACAGAGTTACATCTGTATTTCGTGGATCTCTTTGCTAGCCTTATTTCTGTGGAATCTGAGAACAGATATTTCGGATCCCTTTGTGGACTATAGGGCCAAAGGAAATATCCTCCGATAACACAGAGTAAGAAGCTTTCTGAGAAACTCCTTTGTGTTCGGTGAAATCATCTCACAGAGTTACAGCTTTCCCCTCAAGAAGCCTTTCGCTAAGACAGTTCTTGTGGAATGGGCAAAGTGATATTTGGAAGCCCATAGAGGGCTATGTTGAAAAAGGGAATATCCTCAGATGAAATCTGGAAAGAAGCTTTCTGAGAAACTGCTTAGTGTTCTGTTCATTCTTCTCGGAGAGTTACATCTGTATTTCGTGGATCTCTTTGCTAGCCTTATTTCTGTGGAATCTGAGAACAGATATTTCGGATCCCTTTGCAGACTATAGGGTCAAAGGAAATATCCTCCGATAACACTGAGAAATAAGCTGTCTGAGAAACTTCTTTGTATTTTATGAAATCATCTCACAGAGTTACAGCTTTCCCCTCAAGAAGCCTTTCACTAAGACACTTCTTGTGGAATTGGCAAAGTGATATTTGGAAGTCCATAGAGGGCTATGGTGAAAAAGGAAATATCCTCAGATGAAATCTGGAAAGAAGTTTTGTGAGAAACTGCTTAGTGTTCTGTTAATTCATCTCACAGAGTTACATCCGTATTTCGTGGATCTCTTTGCTAGCCTTATTTCTGAGGAATCTGAGAACAGATGTTTCGGATCCCTTTGAAGACTACAGGGCCAAATGAAATATCTTCCGATAACAAAGAGAAAGAAACTTTTTGAGAAACTTCTTTGTCTTCTGTGAAATCATCTCACAGAGTTACAGCTTTCCCCTCAAGAAGCCTTTCGCTAAGACAGTTCTTGTGGAATTGGCAAAGTGATATTTGGAAGGCCGTAGAGGGCTATGGTGAAAAAGGAAATATTATCAGATGAAATGTGGAAAGAAGCTTTCTGAGAAACTGCTTAGTGTTCTGTTAATTCATCTCACAGAGTTACATCTGTATTTCGTGGATCCCTTTGCCAGCCTTATTTCTCTGGAATCTGAGACCAGATATTTCGGATCCCTTGGAAGACTATAAGGCCAAAGGAAATATCCTCCGATAACAAAGAGAAAGAAACTTTCTGAGAAACTTCTTTGTGTTCTGTGAAATCATCTCACAGAGTTACAGCTTTCACCTCAAGAAGCCTTTCGCTAAGACAGTTCTTGTGGAATTGGCAAAGTGATATTTGGAAGCCCGTAGACGGCTATTGTGAAAATGGAAATATCCTCAGATGAAATCTGGAAAGAAGCTTTCTGAGAAACTGATTAGTGTTCTGTTAATTCATCTCAGAGAATTACATCTGTATTTCGTGGATCTCTTTGTTAGCCTTATTTCTGTGGAATCTGAGACCAGATATTTCGGATCCCTTTGAAGACTATAGAGCCAAAGGAAATATCCTCCGATAACAAAGAGAAAGAAGCTTTCTGAGAAACTTCTTTGTGTTCTGTGAAATCATCTCACAGAGTTACAGCTTTCCCCTCAAGAAGCCTTTGCTAAGACAGTTCTTGCGGAATTGGAAAAGTGATATTTGGAAGCCCATAGAGGGCTATGGTGAAAAAGGAAATATCCTCAGATGAAATCTGGAAAGAAGCTTTCTGAGAAACTGCTTAGTGTTCTGTTAATTCTTCTCTCAGAGTTACATCTGTATTTCGTGGATCTCCTTGCTAGCCTTATTTCTGTGGAATCAGAACAGATATTTCGAATCTCTTTTAAGACTATAGGGTCAAAGGAAATATCCTCCGATAACAAAGAGAAAGAAGCTTTCTGAGAAACTTCTTTGTGCTCTGTGAAATCATCTCACAGAGTTACAGCTTTCGACTCCAGAAGCATTTTGCTAAGACAGTTCTTGTGGAATTGGCAAAGTGATATTTGGAAGGCCATAGAGGGCTATGGTGAAAAAGGAAATATCCTCAGATGAAATCTGGAAAGAAGCTTTCTGAGAAACTGCTTAGTGTTCTGTTAATTCATCTCACAGTGTTACATCTGTATTTCGTGGATCTCTTTGCTAGCCTTATTTCTGTGGAATCTGTAACAGATATTTCGGATCCCTTTGAAGATTTTAGGGCCAAAGGAAATATCCTCCGGTAACAAAGAGAAAGAAGCTTTCTGAGAAACTTCTTTGTGTTCTGTGAAATCATCTCACAGAGTTACAGCTTTCCCCTCAAGTAGCCTTTCGCTAAGACAGTTCTTGTGGAATTGGCAAAGTGATATTTGTAAGCCCATAGATGGCAATGGTGAAAAAGGGAATATCCTCAGATGAAATCTGGAAAGAAGCTTTCTGAGAAACTGCTTAGTGTTCTGTTAATTCATCTCCCAGAGTTACATCTGTATTTCGTGGATCTCTTTGCTAGCCTTATTTCTGAGGTCTCTGAGAACAGATATTTCGGATCCCTTGGAAGACTATAGGGCCAAAGCAAATATCCTCCGATAACAAAGAGAAAGAAGCTTTCTGAGAAACTTCTTTTTGTTCTGTGAAATCATCTCACAGAGTTACAGCTTTCCCCTCCGGATAGCCTTTCGCTAAGACAGTTCTTGTGCAATTGGCAAAGTGATATTTGGAAGCCCATAGAGGGCTATGGTGAAAAAGGAAATATCCTCAGATGAAATCTGGAAAGAACCTTTCTGAGAAACTGCTTAGTGTTCTGTTAATTCATCTCACAGAGTTACATCTGTATTTCGTAGATCTCTTTGCTAGCCTTATTTCTGTGGAATCTGAGAACAGATATTTCGGATCCCATTGAAGACTATAGGGCCAAAGGAAATATCTTCCGATAACAAAGAGAAAGAAGCTTTCTGAGAAACTTCTTTGTGTTCTTTGAAATCATCTCACAGAGTTACAGCTTTCCCCTCAAGAAGCCTTTCGCTAAGACAGTTCTTGTGGAATTGGCAAAGTGATATTTGGAAGCCCATAGAGGGCGATTGTGAAAAAGGAAATATCCTCAGATGAAATCTGGAAAGAAGCTTTCTGAGAAACTGCTTAGTGTTCTGTTAATTCATCTCACAGAGTTACATCTGTATTTCGTGGATCTCTTTGCCAGCCTTATTTCTGTGGAATCTGAGAACAGATATTTCGGATCCCTTGGAAGACTATAGGGCCAAAGGAAATATCCTCCGATAAGAAAGAGAAAGAAGCTTTCTGAGAAACTTCTTTGTGTTCTGTGAAATCATCTCACAGAGTTACAGCTTTCCCGTCAAGAAGCCTTTCGCTAAGACAGTTCTTGTGGAATTGGCTATGTGATATTTGGAAGCCCATAGAGGGCTATGGTGAAAAAGGAAATATCCTCAGATGAAATCTGGAAAGAAGCTTTCTGAGAAACTGCTTAGTGTTCTGTTAATTCATCTCACAGAGTTACAGCTTTCCCCTCAAGAAGCCTTTCGCTAAGACAGTTCTTGTGGAATTGGCAAAGTGATATTCGGAAGGCCATAGAGGGCTATGGTGAAAAAGGAAATATCCTCAGATAAAATCTGGAAAGAAGATTTCTGAGAAACTGCTTAGTGTTCTGTTAATTCATCTCACAGAGTTACATCTGTATTTCGTGGATCTCTTTGCTAGCCTTATTTCTGTGGAATCTGAGAACAGATATTTCGGATCCCTTTGAGGACTATAGGCCCAAAGAAAATATCCTCCGATAACAAAGAGAAAGAAGCTTTCTGAGAAACTTCTTTGTGTTCTGTGAAATCATCTCACAGAGTTACAGCTTTCCGCTCAAGAAGCCTTTCGCTAAGACAGTTCTTGTGGAAGTGGCAAAGTGATATTTGGAAGCCCAAAGAGGGCTATTGTGAAAATGGAAATATCCTCAGGTGAAATCTGGAAAGAAGCTTTCTGAGAAACTGCTTAGTGTTCTGTTAATTCATCTCACAGAGTTACATCTGTATTTCGTGGATCTCTTTGCTAGCCTTATTTCTGTGGAATCTGAGAACAGATATTTCGGATCCCTTTGAAGACTCTAAGGCCAAAGAAAATATCCTCCGATAACAAAGAGAAAGAAGCTTTCTGAGAAACTTCTTTGTGTTCTGTGAAATCATCTCACAGAGTTACAGCTTTCCCCTCAAGAAGCCTTTCACTAAGACAGTTCTTGTGGAATTGGCAAAGTGATATTTGGAAGCCCATATAAGGCTATGGTGAAAATGGAAATATCGTCAGATTAAATCTGGAAAGAAGCTTTCTGAGAAACTGCTTAGTGTTCTGTTAATTCATCTCACAGAATTACATCTGTATTTCGTGGATCTCTTTGCTAACCTTATTCTGTGGAATCTGAGAACAGATATTTCGGATCCCTTTGTGGACTATAGGGCCAAAGGAAATATCCTCCGATAACAAAGAGAAAGAAGCTTTCTGAGAAACTTCTTTGTGTTCTGTGAAATCATCTCACAGAGTTACAGCTTTCACCTCAAGAAGCCTTTCGCTAAGACAGTTCTTGTGGAATTAGCAAAGTGATATTTGGAAGCCCATAGAGGGCTATTGTGAAATTGGAAATATCCTCAGGTGAAATCTGGAAAGAAGCTTTCTGAGAAACTGCTTAGTGTTCTCTTAATTCATCTAACAGAGTTACATCTGTATTTCGTGGATCTCTTTGCTAGCCTTATTTCTGTGGCATCTGAAAACAGATATTTCGGATCCCTTTGAAGACTATAGGGCCAAAAGAAATATCCTCCGATAACAAAGAGAAAGAAGCTTTCTGAGAAACTTGTTTGTGTTCTGTGAAATCATCCCAGAGAGTTACTGCTTTCCCCTCAGAAGCCTTTCGCTAAGACAGTTCTTGTGGAATTGGGAAAGTGATATTTGGAAGCCCTTAGAGGGCTATTGTGAAAATAGAAATATCCTCGGATGAAATCTGGAAAGAAGCTTTCTGAGAAACTGCTTAGTGTTCGGTTAATTCATCTCACAGAGTTACATCTGTATTTCGTGGATCTCTTTGCTAGCCTTATTTCTGTGGAATCAGAGAACAGATATTTCCGATCCCTTTGAAGACTATAGGGCCAAAGGAAATATCCTCCGATAACAAAGAGAAAGAAGCTTTCTGAGAAACTTCTTTGTGTTCTGTGAAATCATCTCACAGAGTTACAGCTTTCCCCTCAAGAAGCCTTTCGCTAAGACAGTTCTTGTGGAATTGGGAGAGTGATATTTGGAAGCCCATAGAGGGCTATGTTGAAAAAGGAAATATCCCCAGATGAAATCTGGAAAGAAGCTTTCTGCGAAACTGCTTAGTGTTCTGTTAATTCATCTCACAGAGTTACATCTGTATTTCGTGGATCTCTTTGCCAGCCTTATTTCTGAGGTGTCTGAGAACAGATATTTCGGAATCCTTGGAAGACTATAGGGCCAAAGGAAATATCCTCCGATAACAAAGAGAAAGAAGCTTTCTGAGAAACTTCTTTGTGTTCGGTGAAATCATCTCACAGAGTTACAGCTTTCCCCTCAAGAAGCCTTTCGCTAAGATAGTTCTTGTGGAATTGGCAGAGTGATATTTGGAAGCCCATAGAGGGCTATGGTGAAAAGGAAATATCCTCAGATGAAATCTGGAACGAAGCTTTCTGAGAAACTGCTTAGTGTTCTGTTAATTCATCTCACAGAGTTACATCTGTATTTCGTGGATCTCTTTGCTAGCCTTATTTCTGTGGAATCTGAGAACAGATATTTCGGATCCCTTTGAAGACTATAGGGCCAAAGGAAATATCCTCCGATAACAAAGAGAAAGAAGCATTCTGAGAAAATTCTTTGTGTTCGGTGAAATCATCTCACAGAGTTAAAGCTTTCGCCTCAAGAAGCCTTTCGCTAAGGTAGTTCTTGGGGAATTGGCAGAGTGATATTTGGAAGCCCATAGAGGGCTATGGTGAAAAGGAAATATCCTCAGATGAAATCTGGAAAGAAGCTTTCTGAGAAACTGCTTAGTGTTCTGTTAATTCATCTCACAGAGTTACATCTGTATTTCGTGGATCTCTTTGCTAGCCTTATTTCTGAGGTGTCTGAGAACAGATATTTCGGATCCCTTGGAAGACTATAGGGCCAAAGGAAATATCCTCCGATAACAAAGAGAAAGAAGCTTTCTGAGAAACTTCTTTGTGTTCTGTGAAATCATCTCACAGAGTTAGAGCTTTCCCCTGAAGAAGCCTTTCACTAAGACAGTACTTGTGGAATTGGCAAAGTGATATTTGTAAGCCCATATAAGGCTATGGTGAAAACGGAAATATCGTCAGATTAAATCTGAAAGAAGCTTTCTGAGAAACTGCTTAGTGTTCTGTTAATTCATCTCACAGAGTTACATCTGTATTTCGTGGATCTCTTTGCTAGCCTTATTTCTGTGGAATCTGACAACAGATATTTCGGATCCCTTTGTGGACTATAGGGCCAAAGGAAATATCCTCCGATAACACAGAGTAAGAAGCTTTCTGAGAAACTTCTTTGTGTTCGGTGAAATCATCTCACAGAGTTACAGCTTTCCCCTCAAGAAGCCTTTCGCTAAGACAGTTCTTGTGGAATGGGCAAAGTGATATTTGGAAGCCCATAGAGGGCTATGTTGAAAAAGGGAATATCCTCAGATGAAATCTGGAAAGAAGCTTTCTGAGAAACTGCTTAGTGTTCTCTTCATTCTTCTCGGAGAGTTACATCTGTATTTCGTGGATCTCTTTGCTAGCCTTATTTCTGTGGAATCTGAGAACAGATATTTCGGATCCCTTTGAAGACTATAGGGTCAAAGGAAATATCCTCCGATAACACTGAGAAAGAAGCTGTCTGAGAAACTTCTTTGTATTTTGTGAAATCATCTCACACAGTTACAGCTTTCCCCTCAAGAAGCCTTTCCCTAAGACACTTCTTGTGGAATTGGCAAAGTGATATTTGGAAGTCCATAGAGGGCTATGGTGAAAAAGGAAATATCCTCAGATGAAATCTGGAAAGAAGTTTTGTGAGAAACTGCTTAGTGTTCTGTTAATTCATCTCACAGAGTTACATCCGTATTTCGTGGATCTCTTTGCTAGCCTTATTTCTGAGGAATCTGAGAACAGATGTTTCGGATCCCTTTGAAGACTACAGGGCCAAATGAAATATCTTCCGATAACAAAGAGAAAGAAACGTTTTGAGAAACTTCTTTGTGTTCTGTGAAATCATCTCACAGAGTTACAGCTTTCCCCTCAAGAAGCCTTTCGCTAAGACAGTTCTTGTGGAATTGGCAAAGTGATATTTGGAAGGCCGTAGAAGGCTATGGTGAAAAAGGAAATATCCTCAGATGAAATCTGGAAAGAAGCTTTCTGAGAAACTGCTTAGTGTTCTGTTAATTCATGTGACAGAGTTACATCTGTATTTCGTGGATCCCTTTGCCAGCCTTATTTCTCTGGAATCTGAGACCAGATATTTCGGATCCCTTGGAAGACTCTAAGGCCAAAGGAAATATCCTCCGATAACAAAGAGAAAGAAGCTTTCTGAGAAACTTCTTTGTGTTCTGTGAAATCATCTCACAGAGTTACAGCTTTCCCCTGAAGAAGCCTTTCACTAAGACAGTTCTTGTGGAATTGGCAAAGTGATATTTGGAAGCCCATATAAGGCTATGGTGAAAATGGAAATATCGTCAGATTAAATCTGGAAAGAAGATTTCTGAGAAACTGCTTAGTGTTCTGTTAATTCATCTCACAGAGTTACATCTGTATTTCGTGGATCTCTTTGCTAGCCTTCTTTCTGTGGAATCTGAGAACAGATATTTTGGATCCCTTTGTGGACTATAGGGCCAAAGGAAATATCCTCCGATAACACAGAGAAAGAAGCTTTCTGAGAAACTTCTTTGTGTTCTGTGAAATCATCTCACAGAGTTACAGCTTTCCCCTCAAGAAGCCTTTCGCTAAGACAGTTCTTGTGGAATTGGTAAAGGGATATTTGGAAGTCCATAGAGGGCTATGGTGAAAAAGGAAATATCCTCAGATGAAATCTGGAAAGAAGCTTTGTGAGAAACTGCTTAGTGTTCTGTTAATTCATCTCCCAGAGTTACATCCGTATTTCGTGGATCTCTTTGCTAGCCTTATTTCTGTGGAATCTGAGAACAGATGTTTCGGATCCCTTTGAAGACTATAGGGCCAAATGAAATATCTTCCGATAACAAAGAGAAAGAAGCTTTCTGAGAAACTTCTTTGTGTTCTGTGAAATCATCTCACAGATTTACAGCTTTCCCCTCAAGAAGCCTTTCGCTAAGACAGTTCTTGTGGAATTGGCAAAGTCATATTTGGAAGCCCATAGACGGCTATTGTGAAAATGGAAATATCCTCAGATGAAATCTGGAAAGAAGCTTTCTGAGAAACTGATTAGTGTTCTGTTAATTCATCTCAGAGAATTACATCTGTATTTCGTGGATCTCTTTGTTAGCCTTATTTCTGTGGAATCTGAGACCAGATATTTCGGATCCCTTTGAAGACTATAGAGCCAAAGGAAGTATCCTCCGATAACAAAGAGAAAGAAGCTTTCTGAGAAACTTCTTTGTGTTCTGTGAAATCATCTCACAGAGTTACAGCTTTCCCCTCAAGAAGCCTTTGCTAAGACAGTTCTTGCGGAATTGGAAAAGTGATATTTGGAAGCCCATAGAGGGCTATGGTGAAAAAGGAAATATCCTCACATGAAATCTGGAAAGAAGCTTTCTGAGAAACTGCTTAGTGTTCTGTTAATTCTTCTCTCAGAGTTACATCTGTATTTCGTGGATCTCCTTGCTAGCCTTATTTCTGTGGAATCAGAACAGATATTTCGAATCGCTTTTAAGACTATAGGGTCAATGGAAATATCCTCCGATAACAAAGAGAAAGAAGCTTTCTGAGAGACTTCTTTGTGCTCTGTGAAATCATCTCACAGAGTTACAGCTTTCGCCTCCAGAAGCATTTTGCTAAGACAGTTCTTGTGGAATTGGCAAAGTGATATTTGGAAGGCCATAGAGGGCTATGGTGAAAAAGGAAATATCCTCAGATGAAATCTGGAAAGAAGCTTTCTGAGAAACTGCTTAGTGTTCTGTTAATTCATCTCACAGTGTTACATCTGTATTTCGTGGATCTCTTTGCTAGCCTTATTTCTGTGGAATCTGTAACAGATATTTCGGATCCCTTTGAAGATTATAGGGCCAAAGGAAATATCCTCCGGTAACAAAGAGAAAGAAGCTTTCTGAGAAACTTCTTTGTGTTCTGTGAAATCATCTCACAGAGTTACAGCTTTCCCCTCAAGAAGCCTTTCGCTAAGACAGTTCTTGTGGAATTGGCAAAGTGATATTTGGAAGCCCATAGACGGCTATTGTGAAAATGGAAATATCCTCAGATGAAATCTGGAAAGAAGCTTTCTGAGAAACTGATTAGTGTTCTGTTAATTCATCTCAGAGAATTACATCTGTATTTCGTGGATCTCTTTGTTAGCCTTATTTCTGTGGAATCTGAGACCAGATATTTCGGATCCCTTTGAAGACTATAGAGCCAAAGGAAGTATCCTCCGATAACAAAGAGAAAGAAGCTTTCTGAGAAACTTCTTTGTGTTCTGTGAAATCATCTCACAGAGTTACAGCTTTCCCCTCAAGAAGCCTTTGCTAAGACAGTTCTTGCGGAATTGGAAAAGTGATATTTGGAAGCCCATAGAGGGCTATGGTGAAAAAGGAAATATCCTCAGATGAAATCTGGAAAGAAGCTTTCTGAGAAACTGCTTAGTGTTCTGTTAATTCTTCTCTCAGAGTTACATCTGTATTTCGTGGATCTCCTTGCTAGCCTTATTTCTGTGGAATCAGAACAGATATTTCGAATCGCTTTTAAGACTATAGGGTCAAAGGAAATATCCTCCGATAAGAAAGAGAAAGAAGCTTTCTGAGAAACTTCTTTGTGCTCTGTGAAATCATCTCACAGAGTTACAGCTTTCGCCTCCAGAAGCATTTTGCTAAGACAGTTCTTGTGGAATTGGCAAAGTGATATTTGGAAGGCCATAGAGGGCTATGGTGAAAAAGGAAATATCCTCAGATGAAATCTGGAAAGAAGCTTTCTGAGAAACTGCTTAGTGTTCTGTTAATTCATCTCACAGTGTTACATCTGTATTTCGTGGATCTCTTTGCTAGCCTTATTTCTGTGGAATCTGTAACAGATATTTCGGAGCCCTTTGAAGATTATAGGGCCAAAGGAAATATCCTCCGGTAACAAAGAGAAAGAAGCTTTCTGAGAAACTTCTTTGTGTTCTGTGAAATCATCTCACAGAGTTACAGCTTTCCCCTCAAGTAGCCTTTCGCTAAGACAGTTCTTGTGGAATTGGCAAAGTGATATTTGGAAGCCCATAGATGGCAATGGTGAAAAAGGGAATATCCTCAGATGAAATCTGGAAAGAAGCTTTCTGAGAAACTGCTTAGTGTTCTGTTAATTCATCTCCCAGAGTTACATCTGTATTTCGTGGATCTCTTTGCTAGCCTTATTTCTGAGGTCTCTGAGAACAGATATTTCGGATCCCTTGGAAAACTATAGGGCCAAAGCAAATATCCTCCGATAACAAAGAGAAAGAAGCTTTCTGAGAAACTTCTTTTTGTTCTGTGAAATCATCTCACAGACTTACAGCTTTCCCCTCAGGATAGCCTTTCGCTAATACAGTTCTTGTGCAATTGGCAAAGTGATATTTGGAAGCCCATAGAGGGCTATGGTGAAAAAGGAAATATCCTCAGATGAAATCTGGAAAGAACCTTTCTGAGAAACTGCTTAGTGTTCTGTTAATTCATCTCACAGAGTTACATCTGTATTTCGGTGATCTCTTTGCTAGCCTTATTTCTGTGGAATCTGAGAACAGATATTTCGGATCCCTTTGAAGACTATAGGGCCAAAGGAAATATCTTCCGATAACAAAGAGAAAGAAGCTTTCTGAGAAACTTCTTTGTGTTCTTTGAAATCATCTCACAGAGTTACAGCTTTCCCCTCAAGAAGCCTTTCGCTAAGACAGTTCTTGTGGAATTGGCAAAGTGATATTTGGAAGCCCATAGAGGGCGATTGTGAAAAAGGAAATATCCTAAGATGAAATCTGGAAAGAAGCTTTCTGAGAAACTGCTTAGTGTTCTGTTAATTCATCTCACAGAGTTACATCTGTATTTCGTGGATCTCTTTGCCAGCCTTATTTCTGTGGAATCTGAGAACAGATATTTCGGATCCCTTGGAAGACTATAGGGCCAAAGGAAATATCCTCCGATAAGAAAGAGAAAGAAGCTTTCTGAGAAACTTCTTTGTGTTCTGTGAAATCATCTCACAGAGTTACAGATTTCCCCTCAAGAAGCCTTTCGCTAAGACAGTTCTTGTGGAATTGGCTATGTGATATTTGGAAGCCCATAGAGGGCTATGGTGAAAAAGGAAATATCCTCAGATGAAATCTGGAAAGAAGATTTCTGAGAAACTGCTTAGTGTTCTGTTAATTCATCTCACAGAGTTACAGCTTTCCCCTCAAGAAGCCTTTCGCTAAGACAGTTCTTGTGGAATTGGCAAAGTGATATTCGGAAGGCCATAGAGGGCTATGGTGAAAAAGGAAATATCCTCAGATAAAATCTGGGAAGAAGATTTCTGAGAAACTGCTTAGTGTTCTGTTAATTCATCTCACAGAGTTACATCTGTATTTCGTGGATCTCTTTGCTAGCCTTATTTCTGTGGAATCTGAGAACAGATATTTCGGATCCCTTTGAGGACTATAGGCCAAAAGAAAATATCCTCCGATAACAAAGAGAAAGAAGCTTTCTGAGAAACTTCTTTGTGTTCTGTGAAATCATCTCACAGAGTTACAGCTTTCCGCTCAAGAAGCCTTTCGCTAAGACAGTTCTTGTGGAAGTGGCAAAGTGATATTTGGAAGCCCGTAGAGGGGTATTGTGAAAATGGAAATATACTCAGATGAAATCTGGAAAGAAGCTTTCTGAGAAACTGCTTAGTGTTCTGTTAATTCATCTCCCAGAGTTATATCTGTATTTCGTGGATCTCTTTGCTAGCCTTATTTCTGTGGAATCTGAGAACAGATATTTCGGATCCCTTTGAAGACTCTAAGGCCAAAGGAAATATCCTCCGATAACAAAGAGAAAGAAGCTTTCTGAGAAACTTCTTTGTGTTCTGTGAAATCATCTCACAGAGTTACAGCTTTCCCCTCAAGAAGCCTTTCACTAAGACAGTTCTTGTGGAATTGGCAAAGTGATATTTGGAAGCCCATATAAGGCTATGGTGAAAATGGAAATATCGTCAGATTAAATCTGGAAAGAAGCTTTCTGAGAAACTGCTTAGTGTTCTGTTAATTCATCTCACAGAGTTACATCTGTATTTCGTGGATCTCTTTGCTAACCTTATTTCTGTGGAGTCTGAGAACAGATATTTCGGATCCCTTTGTGGACTATAGGGCCAAAGGAAATATCCTCCGATAACAAAGAGAAAGAAGCTTTCTGAGAAACTTCTTTGTGTTCTGTGAAATCATCTCACAGAGTTACAGCTTTCACCTCAAGAAGCCTTTCGCTAAGACAGTTCTTGTGGAATTGGCAAAGTGATATTTGGAAGCCCATAGAGGGCTATTGTGAAATTGGAAATATCCTCGGATGAAATCTGGAAAGAAGCTTTCTGAGAAACTGCTTAGTGTTCGGTTAATTCATCTCACAGAGTTACATCTGTATTTCGTGGATCTCTTTGCCAGCCTTATTTCTGTGGAATCAGAGAACAGATATTTCCGATCCCTTTGAAGACTATAGGGCCAAAGGAAATATCCTCCGATAACAAAGAGAAAGAAGCTTTCTGAGAAACTTCTTTGTGTTCTGTGAAATCATCTCACAGAGTTACAGCTTTCCCCTCAAGAAGCCTTTCGCTAAGACAGTTCTTGTGGAATTGGGAAAGTGATATTTGGAAGCCCATAGAGGGCTATGTTGAAAAAGGAAATATCCCCAGATGAAATCTGGAAAGAAGCTTTCTGCGAAACTGCTTAGTGTTCTGTTAATTCATCTCACAGAGTTACATCTGTATTTCGTGGATCTCTTTGCCAGCCTTATTTCTGAGGTGTCTGAGAACAGATATTTCGGAATCCTTGGAAGACTATGGGGCCAAAGGAAATATCCTCCGATAACAAAGAGAAAGAAGCTTTCTGAGAAACTTCTTTGTGTTCTGTGAAATCATCTCACAGAGTTAGAGCTTTCCCCTGAAGAAGCCTTTCACTAAGACAGTACTTGTGGAATTGGCAAAGTGATATTTGTAAGCCCATATAAGGCTATGGTGAAAACGGAAATATCGTCAGATTAAATCTGAAAGAAGCTTTCTGAGAAACTGCTTAGTGTTCTGTTAATTCATCTCACAGAGTTACATCTGTATTTCGTGGATCTCTTTGCTAGCCTTATTTCTGTGGA
The DNA here is from genome assembly GCF_049350105.2 of Macaca mulatta. Lineage (NCBI taxonomy): Eukaryota > Metazoa > Chordata > Mammalia > Primates > Cercopithecidae > Macaca > Macaca mulatta. The sequence goes on from NC_133418.1 coordinate 36,539,436, forward strand.
ATCTGAGAACAGATATTTCGGATCCCTTTGTGGACTATAGGGCCAAAGGAAATATCCTCCGATAACACAGAGTAAGAAGCTTTCTGAGAAACTTCTTTGTGTTCGGTGAAATCATCTCACAGAGTTACAGCTTTCCCCTCAAGAAGCCTTTCGCTAAGACAGTTCTTGTGGAATGGGCAAAGTGATATTTGGAAGCCCATAGAGGGCTATGTTGAAAAAGGGAATATCCTCAGATGAAATCTGGAAAGAAGCTTTCTGAGAAACTGCTTAGTGTTCTGTTCATTCTTCTCGGAGAGTTACATCTGTATTTCGTGGATCTCTTTGCTAGCCTTATTTCAGTGGAATCTGAGAACAGATATTTCGGATCCCTTTGAAGACTATAGGGTCAAAGGAAATATCCTCCGATAACAGTGAGAAAGAAGCTTTCTGAGAAACTTCTTTGTATTTTGTGAAATCATCTCACAGAGTTACAGCTTTACCCTCAAGAAGCCTTTCACTAAGACACTTCTTGTGGAATTGGCAAAGTGATATTTGGAAGTCCATAGAGGGCTATGGTGAAAAAGGAAATATCCTCAGATGAAATCTGGAAAGAAGTTTTGTGAGAAACTGCTTAGTGTTCTGTTAATTCATCTCACTGAGTTACATCCGTATTTCGTGGATCTCTTTGCTAGCCTTATTTCTGAGGAATCTGAGAACAGATGTTTCGGATCCCTTTGAAGACTATAGGGCCAAATGAAATATCTTCCGATAACAAAGAGAAAGAAACTTTCTGAGAAACTTCTTTGTGTTCTGTGAAATCATCTCACAGAGTTACAGCTTTCCCCTCAAGAAGCCTTTCGCTAAGACAGTTCTTGTGGAATTGGCAAAGTGATATTTGGAAGGCCGTAGAGGGCTATGGTGAAAAAGGAAATATCCTCAGATGAAATCTGGAAAGAAGCTTTCTGAGAAACTGCTTAGTGTTCTGTTAATTCATCTGACAGAGTTACATCTGTATTTCGTGGATCCCTTTGCCAGCCTTATTTCTCTGGAATCTGAGACCAGATATTTCGGATCCCTTGGAAGACTATAAGGCCAAAGGAAATATCCTCCGATAACAAAGAGAAAGAAACTTTCTGAGAAACTTCTTTGTGTTCTGTAAAATCATCTCACAGAGTTACAGCTTTCACCTCAAGAAGCCTTTCGCTAAGACAGTTCTTGTGGAATTGGCAAAGTGATATTTGGAAGCCCGTAGAGGGCTATTGTGAAAATGGAAATATCCTCAGATGAAATCTGGAAAGAAGCTTTCTGAGAAACTGCTTAGTGTTCTGTTAATTCATCTCACAGAGTTACATCTGTATTTCGTGGATCTCTTTGCTAGCCTTATTTCTGTGTAATCTGAAAACAGATATTTCGGATCCCTTGGAAGACTCTAAGGCCAAAGGAAATATCCTCCGATAACAAAGAGAAAGAAGCTTTCTGAGAAACTTCTTTGTGTTCTGTGAAATCATCTCACAGAGTTACAGCTTTCCCCTGAAGAAGCCTTTCACTAAGACAGTTCTTGTGGAATTGGCAAAGTGATATTTGGAAGCCCATATAAGGCTATGGTGAAAATGGAAATATCGTCAGATTAAATCTGGAAAGAAGATTTCTGAGAAACTGCTTAGTGTTCTGTTAATTCATCTCACAGAGTTACATCTGTATTTCGTGGATCTCTTTGCTAGCCTTATTTCTGTGGAATCTGAGAACAGATATTTCGGATCCCTTTGTGGACTATAGGGCCAAAGGAAATATCCTCCGATAACACAGAGTAAGAAGCTTTCTGAGAAACTTCTTTGTGTTCTGTGAAATCATCTCACAGAGTTACAGCTTTCCCCTCAAGAAGCCTTTCGCTAAGACAGTTCTTGTGGAATTAGCAAAGTGATATTTGGAAGCCCAAAGAGGGCTATTGTGAAAATGGAAATATCCTCAGGTGAAATCTGGAAAGAAGCTTTCTGAGAAACTGCTTAGTGTTCTGTTAATTCATCTCACAGAGTTACATCTGTATTTCGTGGATCTCTTTGCTAGCCTTATTTCTGTGACATCTGAGAACAGATATTTCGGATCCCTTTGAAGACTCTAAGGCCAAAGGAAATATCCTCCGGTAAGAAAGAGAAAGAAGCTTTCTGAGAAACTTCTTTGTGTTCTGTGAAATCATCTCACAGAGTTACAGCTTTCCCCTCAAGTAGCCTTTCGCTAAGACAGTTCTTGTGGAATTGGCAAAGTGATATTTGGAAGCCCATAGATGGCTATGGTGAAAAAGGGAATATCCTCAGATGAAATCTGGAAAGAAGCTTTCTGAGAAACTGCTTAGTGTTCTGTTAATTCATCTCCCAGAGTTACATCTGTATTTCGTGGATCTCTTTGCTAGCCTTATTTCTGAGGTCTCTGAGAACAGATATTTCGGATCCCTTGGAAGACTATAGGGCCAAAGCAAATATCCTCCGATAAGAAAGAGAAAGAAGCTTTCTGAGAAACTTCTTTTTGTTCTGTGAAATCATCTCACAGAGTTACAGCTTTCCCCTCAGGATAGCCTTTCGCTAAGACAGTTCTTGTGCAATTGGCAAAGTGATATTTGGAAGCCCATAGAGGGCTATGGTGAAAAAGGAAATATCCTCAGATGAAATCTGGAAAGAACCTTTCTGAGAAACTGCTTAGTGTTCTGTTAATTCATCTCACAGAGTTACATCTGTATTTCGGTGATCTCTTTGCTAGCCTTATTTCTGTGGAATCTGAGAACAGATATTTCGGATCCCTTTGAAGACTATAGGGCCAAAGGAAATATCTTCCGATAACAAAGAGAAAGAAGCTTTCTGAGAAACTTCTTCGTGTTCTTTGAAATCATCTCACAGAGTTACAGCTTTCCCCTCAAGAAGCCTTTCGCTAAGACAGTTCTTGTGGAATTGGCAAAGTGATATTTGGAAGCCCATAGAGGGCGATTGTGAAAAAGGAAATATCCTCAGATGAAATCTGGAAAGAAGCTTTCTGAGAAACTGCTTAGTATTCTGTTAATTCATCTCACAGAGTTACATCTGTATTTCGTGGATCTCTTTGCCAGCCTTATTTCTGTGGAATCTGAGAACAGATATTTCGGATCCCTTGGAAGACTATAGGGCCAAAGGAAATATCCTCCGATAAGAAAGAGAAAGAAGCTTTCTGAGAAACTTCTTTGTGTTCTGTGAAATCATCTCACAGAGTTACAGCTTTCCCGTCAAGAAGCCTTTCGCTAAGACAGTTCTTGTGGAATTGGCTATGTGATATTTGGAAGCCCATAGAGGGCTATGGTGAAAAAGGAAATATCCTCAGATGAAATCTGGAAAGAAGATTTCTGAGAAACTGCTTAGTGTTCTGTTAATTCATCTCACAGAGTTACAGCTTTCCCCTCAAGAAGCCTTTCGCTAAGACAGTTCTTGTGGAATTGGCAAAGTGATATTTGGAAGACCATAGAGGGCGATTGTGAAAAAGGAAATATCCTAAGATGAAATCTGGAAAGAAGCTTTCTGAGAAACTGCTTAGTGTTCTGTTAATTCATCTCACAGAGTTACATCTGTATTTCGTGGATCTCTTTGCCAGCCTTATTTCTGTGGAATCTGAGAACAGATATTTCGGATCCCTTGGAAGACTATAGGGCCAAAGGAAATATCCTCCGATAAGAAAGAGAAAGAAGCTTTCTGAGAAACTTCTTTGTGTTCTGTGAAATCATCTCACAGAGTTACAGATTTCCCCTCAAGAAGCCTTTCGCTAAGACAGTTCTTGTGGAATTGGCTATGTGATATTTGGAAGCCCATAGAGGGCTATGGTGAAAAAGGAAATATCCTCAGATGAAATCTGGAAAGAAGATTTCTGAGAAACTGCTTAGTGTTCTGTTAATTCATCTCACAGAGTTACAGCTTTCCCCTCAAGAAGCCTTTCGCTAAGACAGTTCTTGTGGAATTGGCAAAGTGATATTCGGAAGGCCATAGAGGGCTATGGTGAAAAAGGAAATATCCTCAGATAAAATCTGGGAAGAAGATTTCTGAGAAACTGCTTAGTGTTCTGTTAATTCATCTCACAGAGTTACATCTGTATTTCGTGGATCTCTTTGCTAGCCTTATTTCTGTGGAATCTGAGAACAGATATTTCGGATCCCTTTGAGGACTATAGGCCAAAAGAAAATATCCTCCGATAACAAAGAGAAAGAAGCTTTCTGAGAAACTTCTTTGTGTTCTGTGAAATCATCTCACAGAGTTACAGCTTTCCGCTCAAGAAGCCTTTCGCTAAGACAGTTCTTGTGGAAGTGGCAAAGTGATATTTGGAAGCCCGTAGAGGGGTATTGTGAAAATGGAAATATACTCAGATGAAATCTGGAAAGAAGCTTTCTGAGAAACTGCTTAGTGTTCTGTTAATTCATCTCCCAGAGTTATATCTGTATTTCGTGGATCTCTTTGCTAGCCTTATTTCTGTGGAATCTGAGAACAGATATTTCGGATCCCTTTGAAGACTCTAAGGCCAAAGGAAATATCCTCCGATAACAAAGAGAAAGAAGCTTTCTGAGAAACTTCTTTGTGTTCTGTGAAATCATCTCACAGAGTTAGAGCTTTCCCCTGAAGAAGCCTTTCACTAAGACAGTACTTGTGGAATTGGCAAAGTGATATTTGTAAGCCCATATAAGGCTATGGTGAAAACGGAAATATCGTCAGATTAAATCTGAAAGAAGCTTTCTGAGAAACTGCTTAGTGTTCTGTTAATTCATCTCACAGAGTTACATCTGTATTTCGTGGATCTCTTTGCTAGCCTTATTTCTGTGGAATCTGAGAACAGATATTTCGGATCCCTTTGTGGACTATAGGGCCAAAGGAAATATCCTCCGATAACACAGAGTAAGAAGCTTTCTGAGAAACTTCTTTGTGTTCGGTGAAATCATCTCACAGAGTTACAGCTTTCCCCTCAAGAAGCCTTTCGCTAAGACAGTTCTTGTGGAATGGGCAAAGTGATATTTGGAAGCCCATAGAGGGCTATGTTGAAAAAGGGAATATCCTCAGATGAAATCTGGAAAGAAGCTTTCTGAGAAACTGCTTAGTGTTCTGTTCATTCTTCTCGGAGAGTTACATCTGTATTTCGTGGATCTCTTTGCTAGCCTTATTTCAGTGGAATCTGAGAACAGATATTTCGGATCCCTTTGAAGACTATAGGGTCAAAGGAAATATCCTCCGATAACAGTGAGAAAGAAGCTTTCTGAGAAACTTCTTTGTATTTTGTGAAATCATCTCACAGAGTTACAGCTTTACCCTCAAGAAGCCTTTCACTAAGACACTTCTTGTGGAATTGGCAAAGTGATATTTGGAAGTCCATAGAGGGCTATGGTGAAAAAGGAAATATCCTCAGATGAAATCTGGAAAGAAGTTTTGTGAGAAACTGCTTAGTGTTCTGTTAATTCATCTCACTGAGTTACATCCGTATTTCGTGGATCTCTTTGCTAGCCTTATTTCTGAGGAATCTGAGAACAGATGTTTCGGATCCCTTTGAAGACTATAGGGCCAAATGAAATATCTTCCGATAACAAAGAGAAAGAAACTTTCTGAGAAACTTCTTTGTGTTCTGTGAAATCATCTCACAGAGTTACAGCTTTCCCCTCAAGAAGCCTTTCGCTAAGACAGTTCTTGTGGAATTGGCAAAGTGATATTTGGAAGGCCGTAGAGGGCTATGGTGAAAAAGGAAATATCCTCAGATGAAATCTGGAAAGAAGCTTTCTGAGAAACTGCTTAGTGTTCTGTTAATTCATCTGACAGAGTTACATCTGTATTTCGTGGATCCCTTTGCCAGCCTTATTTCTCTGGAATCTGAGACCAGATATTTCGGATCCCTTGGAAGACTATAAGGCCAAAGGAAATATCCTCCGATAACAAAGAGAAAGAAACTTTCTGAGAAACTTCTTTGTGTTCTGTAAAATCATCTCACAGAGTTACAGCTTTCACCTCAAGAAGCCTTTCGCTAAGACAGTTCTTGTGGAATTGGCAAAGTGATATTTGGAAGCCCGTAGAGGGCTATTGTGAAAATGGAAATATCCTCAGATGAAATCTGGAAAGAAGCTTTCTGAGAAACTGCTTAGTGTTCTGTTAATTCATCTCACAGAGTTACATCTGTATTTCGTGGATCTCTTTGCTAGCCTTATTTCTGTGTAATCTGAAAACAGATATTTCGGATCCCTTGGAAGACTCTAAGGCCAAAGGAAATATCCTCCGATAACAAAGAGAAAGAAGCTTTCTGAGAAACTTCTTTGTGTTCTGTGAAATCATCTCACAGAGTTACAGCTTTCCCCTGAAGAAGCCTTTCACTAAGACAGTTCTTGTGGAATTGGCAAAGTGATATTTGGAAGCCCATATAAGGCTATGGTGAAAATGGAAATATCGTCAGATTAAATCTGGAAAGAAGATTTCTGAGAAACTGCTTAGTGTTCTGTTAATTCATCTCACAGAGTTACATCTGTATTTCGTGGATCTCTTTGCTAGCCTTATTTCTGTGGAATCTGAGAACAGATATTTCGGATCCCTTTGTGGACTATAGGGCCAAAGGAAATATCCTCCGATAACACAGAGTAAGAAGCTTTCTGAGAAACTTCTTTGTGTTCTGTGAAATCATCTCACAGAGTTACAGCTTTCCCCTCAAGAAGCCTTTCGCTAAGACAGTTCTTGTGGAATTAGCAAAGTGATATTTGGAAGCCCAAAGAGGGCTATTGTGAAAATGGAAATATCCTCAGGTGAAATCTGGAAAGAAGCTTTCTGAGAAACTGCTTAGTGTTCTGTTAATTCATCTCACAGAGTTACATCTGTATTTCGTGGATCTCTTTGCTAGCCTTATTTCTGTGGCATCTGAGAACAGATATTTCGGATCCCTTTGAAGACTCTAAGGCCAAAGGAAATATCCTCCGGTAAGAAAGAGAAAGAAGCTTTCTGAGAAACTTCTTTGTGTTCTGTGAAATCATCTCACAGAGTTACAGCTTTCCCCTCAAGTAGCCTTTCGCTAAGACAGTTCTTGTGGAATTGGCAAAGTGATATTTGGAAGCCCATAGATGGCTATGGTGAAAAAGGGAATATCCTCAGATGAAATCTGGAAAGAAGCTTTCTGAGAAACTGCTTAGTGTTCTGTTAATTCATCTCCCAGAGTTACATCTGTATTTCGTGGATCTCTTTGCTAGCCTTATTTCTGAGGTCTCTGAGAACAGATATTTCGGATCCCTTGGAAGACTATAGGGCCAAAGCAAATATCCTCCGATAAGAAAGAGAAAGAAGCTTTCTGAGAAACTTCTTTTTGTTCTGTGAAATCATCTCACAGAGTTACAGCTTTCCCCTCAGGATAGCCTTTCGCTAAGACAGTTCTTGTGGAATTGGCAAAGTGATATTTGGAAGCCCATAGAGGGCTATGGTGAAAAAGGAAATATCCTCAGATGAAATCTGGAAAGAACCTTTCTGAGAAACTGCTTAGTGTTCTGTTAATTCATCTCACAGAGTTACATCTGTATTTCGGTGATCTCTTTGCTAGCCTTATTTCTGTGGAATCTGAGAACAGATATTTCGGATCCCTTTGAAGACTATAGGGCCAAAGGAAATATCTTCCGATAACAAAGAGAAAGAAGCTTTCTGAGAAACTTCTTCGTGTTCTTTGAAATCATCTCACAGAGTTACAGCTTTCCCCTCAAGAAGCCTTTCGCTAAGACAGTTCTTGTGGAATTGGCAAAGTGATATTTGGAAGCCCATAGAGGGCGATTGTGAAAAAGGAAATATCCTCAGATGAAATCTGGAAAGAAGCTTTCTGAGAAACTGCTTAGTATTCTGTTAATTCATCTCACAGAGTTACATCTGTATTTCGTGGATCTCTTTGCCAGCCTTATTTCTGTGGAATCTGAGAACAGATATTTCGGATCCCTTGGAAGACTATAGGGCCAAAGGAAATATCCTCCGATAAGAAAGAGAAAGAAGCTTTCTGAGAAACTTCTTTGTGTTCTGTGAAATCATCTCACAGAGTTACAGCTTTCCCGTCAAGAAGCCTTTCGCTAAGACAGTTCTTGTGGAATTGGCTATGTGATATTTGGAAGCCCATAGAGGGCTATGGTGAAAAAGGAAATATCCTCAGATGAAATCTGGAAAGAAGATTTCTGAGAAACTGCTTAGTGTTCTGTTAATTCATCTCACAGAGTTACAGCTTTCCCCTCAAGAAGCCTTTCGCTAAGACAGTTCTTGTGGAATTGGCAAAGTGATATTCGGAAGGCCATAGAGGGCTATGGTGAAAAAGGTAATATCCTCAGATGAAATCTGGAAAGAAGATTTCTGAGAAACTGCTTAGTGTTCTGTTAATTCATCTCACAGAGTTACATCTGTATTTCGTGGATCTCTTTGCTAGCCTTATTTCTGTGGAATCTGAGAACAGATATTTCGGATCCCTTTGAGGACTATAGGCCCAAAGAAAATATCCTCCGATAACAAAGAGAAAGAAGCTTTCTGAGAAACTTCTTTGTGTTCTGTGAAATCATCTCACAGAGTTACAGCTTTCCGCTCCAGAAGCCTTTCGCTAAACAGTTCTTGTGGAAGTGGCAAAGTGATATTTGGAAGCCCGTAGAGGGGTATTGTGAAAATGGAAATATACTCAGATGAAATCTGGAAAGAAGCTTTCTGAGAAACTGCTTAGTGTTCTGTTAATTCATCTCACAGAGTTACATCTGTATTTCGTGGATCTCTGTGCTAGCCTTATTTCTGTGTAATCTGAGAACAGATATTTCGGATCCCTTTGAAGACTCTAAGGCCAAAGGAAATATCCTCCGATAACAAAGAGAAAGAAGCTTTCTGAGAAACTTCTTTGTGTTCTGTGAAATCATCTCACAGAGTTACAGCTTTCCCCTCAAGAAGCCTTTCACTAAGACAGTATTTGTGGAATTGGCAAAGTGATATTTGGAAGCCCATATAAGGCTATGGTGAAAATGGAAATATCGTCAGATTAAATCTGGAAAGAAGCTTTCTGAGAAACTGCTTAGTGTTCTGTTAATTCATCTCACAGAGTTACATCTGTATTTCGTGGATCTCTTTGCTAGCCTTATTTCTGTGGAATCTGAGAACAGATATTTCGGATCCCTTTGTGGACTATAGGGCCAAAGGAAATATCCTCCGATAACAAAGAGAAAGAAGCTTTCTGAGAAACTTCTTTGTGTTCTGTGAAATCATCTCACAGAGTTACAGCTTTCACCTCAAGAAGCCTTTCGCTAAGGCAGTTCTTGTGGAATTAGCAAAGTGATATTTGGAAGCCCATAGAGGGCTATTGTGAAATTGGAAATATCCTCAGGTGAAATCTGGAAAGAAGCTTTCTGAGAAACTGCTTAGTGTTCTGTTAATTCATCTCACAGAGTTACATCTGTATTTCGTGGATCTCTTTGCTAGCCTTATTTCTGTGGCATCTGAGAACAGATATTTCGGATCCCTTTGAAGACTATAGGGCCAAAAGAAATATCCTCCGATAACAAAGAGAAAGAAGCTTTCTGAGAAACTTCTTTGTGTTCTGTGAAATCATCCCAGAGAGTTACTGCTTTCCCCTCAGAAGCCTTTCGCTAAGACAGTTCTTGTGGAATTGGGAAAGTGATATTTGGAAGCCCTTAGAGGGCTATTGTGAAAATAGAAATATCCTCGGATGAAATCTGGAAAGAAGCTTTCTGAGAAACTGCTTAGTGTTCGGTTAATTCATCTCACAGAGTTACATCTGTATTTCGTGGATCTCTTTGCTAGCCTTATTTCTGTGGAATCAGAGAACAGATATTTCCGATCCCTTTGAAGACTATAGGGCCAAAGGAAATATCCTCCGATAACAAAGAGAAAGAAGCTTTCTGAGAAACTTCTTTGTGTTCTGTGAAATCATCTCACAGAGTTACAGCTTTCCCCTCAAGAAGCCTTTCGCTAAGACAGTTCTTGTGGAATTGGGAAAGTGATATTTGGAAGCCCATAGAGGGCTATGTTGAAAAAGGAAATATCCCCAGATGAAATCTGGAAAGAAGCTTTCTGCGAAACTGCTTAGTGTTCTGTTAATTCATCTCACAGAGTTACATCTGTATTTCGTGGATCTCTTTGCCAGCCTTATTTCTGAGGTGTCTGAGAACAGATATTTCGGAATCCTTGGAAGACTATAGGGCCAAAGGAAATATCCTCCGATAACAAAGAGAAAGAAGCTTTCTGAGAAACTTCTTTGTGTTCTGTGAAATCATCTCACAGAGTTAGAGCTTTCCCCTGAAGAAGCCTTTCACTAAGACAGTACTTGTGGAATTGGCAAAGTGATATTTGTAAGCCCATATAAGGCTATGGTGAAAACGGAAATATCGTCAGATTAAATCTGAAAGAAGCTTTCTGAGAAACTGCTTAGTGTTCTGTTAATTCATCTCACAGAGTTACATCTGTATTTCGTGGATCTCTTTGCTAGCCTTATTTCTGTGGAATCTGAGAACAGATATTTCTAATCGCTTTGTGGACTATAGGGACAAAGGAAATATCCTCCGATAACACAGAGTAAGAAGCTTTCTGAGAAACTTCTTTGTGTTCGGTGAAATCATCTCACAGAGTTACAGCTTTCCCCTCAAGAAGCCTTTCGCTAAGACAGTTCTTGTGGAATTGGCAAAGTGATATTTGGAAGTCCATAGAGGGCTATGTTGAAAAAGGGAATATCCTCAGATGAAATCTGGAAAGAAGCTTTCTGAGAAACTGCTTAGAGTTCTGTTCATTCTTCTCGGAGAGTTACATCTGTATTTCGTGGATCTCTTTGCTAGCCTTATTTCTGTGGAATCTGAGAACAGATATTTCGGATCCCTTTGAAGACTATAGGGTCAAAGGAAATATCCTCCGATAACACTGAGAAAGAAGCTTTCTGAGAAACTTCTTTGTATTTTGTGAAATCATCTCACAGAGTTACAGCTTTCCCCTCAAGAAGCCTTTCACTAAGACACTTCTTGTGGAATTGGCAAAGTGATATTTGGAAGTCCATAGAGGGCTATGGTGAAAAAGGACATATCCTCAGATGAAATCTGGAAAGAAGTTTTGTGAGAAACTGCTTAGTGTTCTGTTAATTCATCTCACAGAGTTACATCCGTCTTTCGTGGATCTCTTTGCTAGCCTTATTTCTGAGGAATCTGAGAACAGATGTTTCGGATCCCTTTGAAGACTATAGGGCCAAATGAAATATCTTCCGATAACAAAGAGAAAGAAACTTTCTGAGAAACTTCTTTGTGTTCTGTGAAATCATCTCACAGAGTTACAGCTTTCCCCTCAAGAAGCCTTTCGCTAAGACAGTTCTTGTGGAATTGGCAAAGTGATATTTGGAAGGCCGTAGAGGGCTATGGTGAAGAAGGAAATATCCTCAGATGAAATCTGGAAAGAAGATTTCTGAGAAACTGCTTAGTGTTCTGTTAATTCATCTGACAGAGTTACATCTGTATTTCGTGGATCCCTTTGCCAGCCTTATTTCTCTGGAATCTGAGACCAGATATTTCGGATCCCTTGGAAGACTATAAGGCCAAAGGAAATATCCTCCGATAACAAAGAGAAAGAAACTTTCTGAGAAACTTCTTTGTGTTCTGTGAAATCATCTCACAGAGTTACAGCTTTCACCTCAAGAAGCCTTTCGCTAAGACAGTTCTTGTGGAATTGGCAAAGTGATATTTGGAAGCCCGTAGAGGGCTAGTGTGAAAATGGAAATATCCTCAGATGAAATCTGGAAAGAAGCTTTCTGAGAAACTGCTTAGTGTTCTGTTAATTCATCTCACAGAGTTACATCTGTATTTCGTGGATCTCTTTGCTAGCCTTATTTCTGTGTAATCTGAAAACAGATATTTCGGATCCCTTGGAAGACTCTAAGGCCAAAGGAAATATCCTCCGATAACAAAGAGAAAGAAGCTTTCTGAGAAACTTCTTTGTGTTCTGTGAAATCATCTCACAGAGTTACAGCTTTCCCCTGAAGAAGCCTTTCACTAAGACAGTTCTTGTGGAATTCGCAAAGTGATATTTGGAAGCCCATATAAGGCTATGGTGAAAATGGAAATATCGTCAGATTAAATCTGGAAAGAAGATTTCTGAGAAACTGCTTAGTATTCTGTTAATTCATCTCACAGAGTTACATCTGTATTTCGTGGATCTCTTTGCTAGCCTTATTTCTGTGGAATCTGAGAACAGATATTTCGGATCCCTTTGAGGATTATAGGCCCAAAGAAAATATCCTCCGATAACAAAGAGAAAGAAGCTTTCTGAGAAACTTCTTTGTGTTCTGTGAAATCATCTCACAGAGTTACAGCTTTCCGCTCAAGAAGCCTTTCGCTAAGACAGTTCTTGTGGAAGTGGCAAAGTGATATTTGGAAGCCCATAGAGGGCTATGGTGAAAAAGGAAATATCCTCAGATGAAATCTGTAAAGAACCTTTCTGAGAAACTGCTTAGTGTTCTGTTAATTCATCTCACAGAGTTACATCTGTATTTCGGTGATCTCTTTGCTAGCCTTATTTCTGTGGAATCTGAGAACAGATATTTCGGATCCCTTTGAAGACTATAGGGCCAAAGGAAATATCTTCCGATAACAAAGAGAAAGAAGCTTTCTGAGAAACTTCTTTGTGTTCTTTGAAATCATCTCACAGAGTTACAGCTTTCCCCTCAAGAAGCCTTTCGCTAAGACAGTTCTTGTGGAATTGGCAAAGTGATATTTGGAAGCCCATAGAGGGCGATTGTGAAAAAGGAAATATCCTCAGATGAAATCTGGAAAGAAGCTTTCTGAGAAACTGCTTAGTGTTCTGTTAATTCATCTCACAGAGTTACATCTGTATTTCGTGGTTCTCTTTGCCAGCCTTATTTCTGTGGAATCTGAGAACAGATATTTCGGATCCCTTGGAAGACTATAGGGCCAAAGGAAATATCCTCCGATAAGAAAGAGAAAGAAGCTTTCTGAGAAACTTCTTTGTGTTCTGTGAAATCATCTCACAGAGTTACAGCTTTCCCCTCAAGAAGCCTTTCGCTAAGACAGTTCTTGTGGAATTGGCTATGTGATATTTGGAAGCCCATAGAGGGCTATGGTGAAAAAGGAAATATCCTCAGATGAAATCTGGAAAGAAGATTTCTGAGAAACTGCTTAGTGTTCTGTTAATTCATCTCACAGAGTTACAGCTTTCCCCTCAAGAAGCCTTTCGCTAAGACAGTTCTTGTGGAATTGGCAAAGTGATATTTGGAAGGCCGTAGAGGGCTATGTTGAAAAAGGAAATATCCTCAGATGAAATCTGGAAAGAAGCTTTCTGAGAAACTGCTTAGTGTTCTGTTAATTCATCTGACAGAGTTACATCTGTATTTCGTGGATCCCTTTGCCAGCCTTATTTCTCTGGAATCTGAGACCAGATATTTCGGATCCCTTGGAAGACTATAAGGCCAAAGGAAATATCCTCCGATAACAAAGAGAAAGAAACTTTCTGAGGAACTACTTTGTGTTCTGTGAAATCATCTCACAGAGTTACAGCTTTCAACTCAAGAAGCCTTTCGCTAAGACAGTTCTTGTGGAATTGGCAAAGTGATATTTGGAAGCCCGTAGAGGGCTATTGTGAAAATGGAAATATCCTCAGATGAAATCTGGAAAGAAGCTTTCTGAGAAACTGCTTAGTGTTCTGTTAATTCATCTCACAGAGTTACATCTGTATTTCGTGGATCTCTTTGCTAGCCTTATTTCTGTGTAATCTGAAAACAGATATTTCGGATCCCTTGGAAGACTCTAAGGCCAAAGGAAATATCCTCCGATAACACAGAGAAAGAAGCTTTCTGAGAAACTTCTTTGTGTTCTGTGAAATCATCTCACAGAGTTACAGCTTTCCCCTCAAGAAGCCTTTCGCTAAGACAGTTCTTGTGGAATTAGCAAAGTGATATTTGGAAGCCCAAAGAGGGCTATTGTGTAAATGGAAATATCCTCAGGTGAAATCTGGAAAGAAGCTTTCTGAGAAACGGCTTAGTGTTCTGTTAATTCATCTCACAGAGTTACATCTGTATTTCGTGGATCTCTTTGCTAGCCTTATTTCTGTGGCATCTGAGAACAGATATTTCGGATCCCTTTGAAGACTATAGGGCCAAAGGAAATATCCTCCGATAACAAAGAGAAAGAAGCTTTCTGAGAACCTTCTTTGTGTTCTGTGAAATCATCTCACAGAGTTACAGCTTTCCCCTCAAGTAGCCTTTCGCTAAGACAGTTCTTGTGGAATTGGCAAAGTGATATTTGGAAGCCCATAGATGGCTATGGTGAAAAAGGGAATATCCTCAGATGAAATCTGGAAAGAAGCTTTCTGAGAAACTGCTTAGTGTTCTGTTAATTCATCTCCCAGAGTTACATCTGTATTTCGTGGATCTCTTTGCTAGCCTTATTTCTGAGGTCTCTGAGAACAGATATTTCGGATCCCTTGGAAGACTATAGGGCCAAAGCAAATATCCTCCGATAACAAAGAGAAAGAAGGTTTCTGAGAAACTTCTTTTTGTTCTGTGAAATCATCTCACTGAGTTACAGCTTTCCCCTCAGGATAGCCTTTAGCTAAGACAGTTCTTGTGCAATTGGCAAAGTGATATTTGGAAGCCCATAGAGGGCTATGGTGAAAAAGGAAATACCCTCAGATGAAATCTGTAAAGAACCTTTCTGAGAAACTGCTTAGTGTTCTGTTAATTCATCTCACAGAGTTACATCTGTATTTCGTGGATCTCTTTGCCAGCCTTATTTCTGAGGTGTCTGAGAACAGATATTTCGGAATCCTTGGAAGACTATAGGGCCAAAGGAAATATCCTCCGATAACAAAGAGAAAGAAGCTTTCTGAGAAACTTCTTTGTGTTCTGTGAAATCATCTCACAGAGTTAGAGCTTTCCACTGAAGAAGCCTTTCACTAAGACAGTACTTGTGGAATTGGCAAAGTGATATTTGTAAGCCCATATAAGGCTATGGTGAAAACGGAAATATCGTCAGATTAAATCTGAAAGAAGCTTTCTGAGAAACTGCTTAGTGTTCTGTTAATTCATCTCACAGAGTTACATCTGTATTTCGTGGATCTCTTTGCTAGCCTTATTTCTGTGGAATCTGAGAACAGATATTTCTAATCGCTTTGTGGACTATAGGGACAAAGGAAATATCCTCCGATAACACAGAGTAAGAAGCTTTCTGAGAAACTTCTTTGTGTTCGGTGAAATCATCTCACAGAGTTACAGCTTTCCCCTCAAGAAGCCTTTCGCTAAGACAGTTCTTGTGGAATGGGCAAAGTGATATTTGGAAGCCCATAGAGGGCTATGTTGAAAAAGGGAATATCCTCAGATGAAATCTGGAAAGAAGCTTTCTGAGAAACTGCTTAGAGTTCTGTTCATTCTTCTCGGAGAGTTACATCTGTATTTCGTGGATCTCTTTGCTAGCCTTATTTCTGTGGAATCTGAGAACAGATATTTCGGATCCCTTTGAAGACTATAGGGTCAAAGGAAATATCCTCCGATAACACTGAGAAAGAAGCTTTCTGAGAAACTTCTTTGTATTTTGTGAAATCATCTCACAGAGTTACAGCTTTCCCCTCAAGAAGCCTTTCACTAAGACACTTCTTGTGGAATTGGCAAAGTGATATTTGGAAGTCCATAGAGGGCTATGGTGAAAAAGGAAATATCCTCAGATGAAATCTGGAAAGAAGTTTTGTGAGAAACTGCTTAGTGTTCTGTTAATTCATCTCACAGAGTTACATCCGTCTTTCGTGGATCTCTTTGCTAGCCTTATTTCTGAGGAATCTGAGAACAGATGTTTCGGATCCCTTTGAAGACTATAGGGCCAAATGAAATATCTTCCGATAACAAAGAGAAAGAAACTTTCTGAGAAACTTCTTTGTGTTCCGTGAAATCATCTCACAGAGTTACAGCTTTCCCCTCAAGAAGCCTTTCGCTAAGACAGTTCTTGTGGAATTGGCAAAGTGATATTTGGAAGGCCGTAGAGGGCTATGGTGAAAAAGGAAATATCCTCAGATGAAATCTGGAAAGAAGCTTTCTGAGAAACTGCTTAGTGTTCTGTTAATTCATCTGACAGAGTTACATCTGTATTTCGTGGATCCCTTTGCCAGCCTTATTTCTCTGGAATCTGAGACCAGATATTTCGGATCCCTTGGAAGACTATAAGGCCAAAGGAAATATCCTCCGATAACAAAGAGAAAGAAACTTTCTGAGAAACTTCTTTGTGTTCTGTGAAATCATCTCACAGAGTTACAGCTTTCACCTCAAGAAGCCTTTCGCTAAGACAGTTCTTGTGGAATTGGCAAAGTGATATTTGGATGCCCGTAGAGGGCTAGTGTGAAAATGGAAATATCCTCAGATGAAATCTGGAAAGAAGCTTTCTGAGAAACTGCTTAGTGTTCTGTTAATTCATCTCACAGAGTTACATCTGTATTTCGTGGATCTCTTTGCTAGCCTTATTTCTGTGTAATCTGAAAACAGATATTTCGGATCCCTTGGAAGACTCTAAGGCCAAAGGAAATATCCTCCGATAACAAAGAGAAAGAAGCTTTCTGAGAAACTTCTTTGTGTTCTGTGAAATCATCTCACAGAGTTACAGCTTTCCCCTGAAGAAGCCTTTCACTAAGACAGTTCTTGTGGAATTGGCAAAGTGATATTTGGAAGCCCATATAAGGCTATGGTGAAAATGGAAATATCGTCAGATTAAATCTGGAAAGAAGATTTCTGAGAAACTGCTTAGTATTCTGTTAATTCATCTCACAGAGTTACATCTGTATTTCGTGGATCCCTTTGCTAGCCTTATTTCTGTGGAATCTGAGAACAGATATTTCGGATCCCTTTGAGGATTATAGGCCCAAAGAAAATATCCTCCGATAACAAAGAGAAAGAAGCTTTCTGAGAAACTTCTTTGTGTTCTGTGAAATCATCTCACAGAGTTACAGCTTTCCGCTCAAGAAGCCTTTCGCTAAGACAGTTCTTGTGGAAGTGGCAAAGTGATATTTGGAAGCCCATAGAGGGCTATGGTGAAAAAGGAAATATCCTCAGATGAAATCTGTAAAGAACCTTTCTGAGAAACTGCTTAGTGTTCTGTTAATTCATCTCACAGAGTTACATCTGTATTTCGGTGATCTCTTTGCTAGCCTTATTTCTGTGGAATCTGAGAACAGATATTTCGGATCCCTTTGAAGACTATAGGGCCAAAGGAAATATCTTCCGATAACAAAGAGAAAGAAGCTTTCTGAGAAACTTCTTTGTGTTCTTTGAAATCATCTCACAGAGTTACAGCTTTCCCCTCAAGAAGCCTTTCGCTAAGACAGTTCTTGTGGAATTGGCAAAGTGATATTTGGAAGCCCATAGAGGGCGATTGTGAAAAAGGAAATATCCTCAGATGAAATCTGGAAAGAAGCTTTCTGAGAAACTGCTTAGTGTTCTGTTAATTCATCTCACAGAGTTACATCTGTATTTCGTGGTTCTCTTTGCCAGCCTTATTTCTGTGGAATCTGAGAACAGATATTTCGGATCCCTTGGAAGACTATAGGGCCAAAGGAAATATCCTCCGATAAGAAAGAGAAAGAAGCTTTCTGAGAAACTTCTTTGTGTTCTGTGAAATCATCTCACAGAGTTACAGCTTTCCCCTCAAGAAGCCTTTCGCTAAGACAGTTCTTGTGGAATTGGCTATGTGATATTTGGAAGCCCATAGAGGGCTATGGTGAAAAAGGAAATATCCTCAGATGAAATCTGGAAAGAAGATTTCTGAGAAACTGCTTAGTGTTCTGTTAATTCATCTCACAGAGTTACAGCTTTCCCCTCAAGAAGCCTTTCGCTAAGACAGTTCTTGTGGAATTGGCAAAGTGATATTTGGAAGGCCGTAGAGGGCTATGGTGAAAAAGGAAATATCCTCAGATGAAATCTGGAAAGAAGCTTTCTGAGAAACTGCTTAGTGTTCTGTTAATTCATCTGACAGAGTTACATCTGTATTTCGTGGATCCCTTTGCCAGCCTTATTTCTCTGGAATCTGAGACCAGATATTTCGGATCCCTTGGAAGACTATAAGGCCAAAGGAAATATCCTCCGATAACAAAGAGAAAGAAACTTTCTGAGGAACTACTTTGTGTTCTGTGAAATCATCTCACAGAGTTACAGCTTTCACCTCAAGAAGCCTTTCGCTAAGACAGTTCTTGTGGAATTGGCAAAGTGATATTTGGAAGCCCGTAGAGGGCTATTGTGAAAATGGAAATATCCTCAGATGAAATCTGGAAAGAAGCTTTCTGAGAAACTGCTTAGTGTTCTGTTAATTCATCTCACAGAGTTACATCTGTATTTCGTGGATCTCTTTGCTAGCCTTATTTCTGTGTAATCTGAAAACAGATATTTCGGATCCCTTGGAAGACTCTAAGGCCAAAGGAAATATCCTCCGATAACACAGAGAAAGAAGCTTTCTGAGAAACTTCTTTGTGTTCTGTGAAATCATCTCACAGAGTTACAGCTTTCCCCTCAAGAAGCCTTTCGCTAAGACAGTTCTTGTGGAATTAGCAAAGTGATATTTGGAAGCCCAAAGAGGGCTATTGTGTAAATGGAAATATCCTCAGGTGAAATCTGGAAAGAAGCTTTCTGAGAAACTGCTTAGTGTTCTGTTAATTCATCTCACAGAGTTACATCTGTATTTCGTGGATCTCTTTGCTAGCCTTATTTCTGTGGCATCTGAGAACAGATATTTCGGATCCCTTTGAAGACTATAGGGCCAAAGGAAATATCCTCCGATAACAAAGAGAAAGAAGCTTTCTGAGAAACTTCTTTGTGTTCTGTGAAATCATCTCACAGAGTTACAGCTTTCCCCTCAAGTAGCCTTTCGCTAAGACAGTTCTTGTGGAATAGGCAAAGTGATATTTGGAAGCCCATAGATGGCTATGGTGAAAAAGGGAATATCCTCAGATGAAATCTGGAAAGAAGCTTTCTGAGAAACTGCTTAGTGTTCTGTTAATTCATCTCCCAGAGTTACATCTGTATTTCGTGGATCTCTTTGCTAGCCTTATTTCTGAGGTCTCTGAGAACAGATATTTCGGATCCCTTGGAAGACTATAGGGCCAAAGCAAATATCCTCCGATAACAAAGAGAAAGAAGGTTTCTGAGAAACTTCTTTTTGTTCTGTGAAATCATCTCACTGAGTTACAGCTTTCCCCTCAGGATAGCCTTTAGCTAAGACAGTTCTTGTGCAATTGGCAAAGTGATATTTGGAAGCCCATAGAGGGCTATGGTGAAAAAGGAAATACCCTCAGATGAAATCTGTAAAGAACCTTTCTGAGAAACTGCTTAGTGTTCTGTTAATTCATCTCACAGAGTTACATCTGTATTTCGGTGATCTCTTTGCTAGCCTTATTTCTGTGGAATCTGAGAACAGATATTTCGGATCCCTTGGAAGACTATAGGGCCAAAGGAAATATCCTCCGATAAGAAAGAGAAAGAAGCTTTCTGAGAAACTTCTTTGTGTTCTGTGAAATCATCTCACAGAGTTACAGCTTTCCCGTCAAGAAGCCTTTCGCTAAGACAGTTCTTGTGGAATTGGCTATGTGATATTTGGAAGCCCATAGAGGGCTATGGTGAAAAAGGAAATATCCTCAGATGAAATCTGGAAAGAAGATTTCTGAGAAACTGCTTAGTGTTCTGTTAATTCATCTCACAGAGTTAGAGTTTCCCCTCAAGAAGCCTTTCGCTAAGACAGTTCTTGTGGAATTGGCAAAGTGATATTTGGAAGGCCATAGAGGGCTATGGTGAAAAAGGAAATATCCTCAGATGAAATCTGGAAAGAAGATTTCTGAGAAACTGCTTAGTGTTCTGTTAATTCATCTCACAGAGTTACATCTGTATTTCGTGGATCTCTTTGCTAGCCTTATTTCTGTGGAATCTGAGAACAGATATTTCGGATCCCTTTGAGGACTATAGGCCCAAAGAAAATATCCTCCGATAACAAAGAGAAAGAAGCTTTCTGAGAAACTTCTTTGTGTTCTGTGAAATCATCTCACAGAGTTACAGCTTTCCTCTGAAGAAGCCTTTCGCTAAGACAGTTCTTGTGGAAGTGGCAAAGTGATATTTGGAAGCCCGTAGAGGGGTATTGTGAAAATGGAAATATACTCAGATGAAATCTGGAAAGAAGCTTTCTGAGAAACTGCTTAGTGTTCTGTTAATTCATCTCACAGAGTTACATCTGTATTTCGTGGATCTCTTTGCTAGCCTTATTTCTGTGGAATCTGAGAACAGATATTTCGGATCCCTTTGAAGACTCTAAGGCCAAAGGAAATATCCTCCGATAACAAAGAGAAAGAAGCTTTCTGAGAAACTTCTTTGTGTTCTGTGAAATCATCTCACAGAGTTACAGCTTTTGCCTGAAGAAGCCTTTCACTAAGACAGTTCTTGTGGAATTAGCAAAGTGATATTTGGAAGCCCATATAAGGTTATGGTGAAAATGGAAATATCGTCAGATTAAATCTGGAAAGAAGATTTCTGAGAAACTGCTTAGTGTTCTGTTAATTCATCTCACAGAGTTACATCTGTATTTCGTGGATCTCTTTGCTAGCCTTATTTCTGTGGAATCTGAGAACAGATATTTCGGATCCCTTTGTGGACTATAGGGCCAAAGGAAATATCCTCCGATAACACAGAGAAAGAAGCTTTCTGAGAAACTTCTTTGTGTTCTGTGAAATCATCTCACAGAGTTACAGCTTTCCCCTCAAGAATCCTTTCGCTAAGACAGTTCTTGTGGAATTAGCAAAGTGATATTTGGAAGCCCATAGAGGGCTATTGTGAAAATGGAAATATCCTCAGGTGAAATCTGGAAAGAAGCTTTCTGAGAAACTGCTTAGTGTTCTGTTAATTCATCTCACAGAGTTACATCTGTATTTCGTGGATCTCTTTGCTAGCCTTATTTCTGTGGCATCTGAGAACAGATACTTAGGATCCCTTTGAAGACTATAGGGCCAAAGGAACTATCCTCCGATAACAAAGAGACAGAAGCTTTCTGAGAAACTTCTTTGTGTTCTGTGAAATCATCTCACAGAGTTACAGCTTTTCCCTCAAGAAGCCTTTCACTAAGACAGTTCTTGTTGAATTGGTAAAGTGATATTTGGAAGCCCATAGAGGGCTATGGTGAAAATTGAAATATCCTCAGATGAAATCTGGAAAGAAGCTTTCTGAGAAACTGCTTAGTGTTCTGTTAATTCATCTCACAGAGATACATCTGTATTTTTTGGATCTCTTTGCTAGCCTTATTTCTGTGGAATCTGAGAACAGATATTTCGGATCCCTTTGAAGACTATAGGGCCAAAGGAAATATCCTCCGATAACAAAGAGAGAGAGCCGGGCGCGGTGGCTCAAGCCTGTAATCCCAGCACTTTGGGAGGCCGTGACGGGCGGATCACGAGGTCAGGAGATCGAGACCATCCTGGCTAACACGGTGAAACCCCGTCTCTACTAAAAAATACAAAAAACTAGCCGGGCGAGGTGGCTGGCGCCTGTAGTCCCAGCTACTCGGGAGGCTGAGGCAGGAGAATAGCGTAAACCCGGGAGGCGGAGCTTGCAGTGAGCTGAGATCCGGCCACTGCACTCCAGTCTGGGCGACAGAGCGAGACTCCGTCTCAAAAAAAAAAAAAAAAAAAAAAAAAAAAACAAAAAAACAAAGAGAAAGAAGCTTTCTGAGAAACTTCTTTGTGTTCTGTGAAATCATCTCACAAAGTTACTGCTTTCCCCTCAAGAAGCCTTTCGCTAAGAGAGTTCTTGTGGAATTGGGAAAGTGATATTTGGAAGGCCATAGAGGGCTATGTTGAAAGAGGAAATATCCTCAGATGAAATCTGGAAAGAAGCTTTCTGCTAAACTGCTTAGTGTTCTGTTAATTCATCTCACAGAGTTACATCTGTATTTCGTGGATCTCTTTGCTAGCCTTATTTCTGTGGAATCTGAGAACAGATATTTCCGATCCCTTTGAAGACTATAGGGCCAAAGGAAATATCCTCAGATAACAAAGAGAAAAAAGCTTTCTGAGAAACTTCTTTTTGTTCTGTGAAATCATCTCACAGAGTTACAGCTTTCCCCTCAAGAAGCCTTTCGCTAAGACAGTTCTTGTGGAATTGGCAAAGTGATGTTTGGAAGCCCATAGAGGGCTATGGTGAAAAAGGAAATATCCTCAGATGAAATCTGGAAAGAAGCTTTCTGAGAAACTGCTTAGTGTTCTGATAATTCATGTCACAGAGTTACATCTGTATTTCGTGGATTTCTTTGCCAGCCTTATTTCTCTGGAATCTGAGAACAGATATTTCGGATCCCTTTGAAGACTATAGGGCCAAAGGAAATATCCTCCGATAGCAAAGAGAAAGAAACTTTCTGAGAAACTTCTTTGTATTCTGTGAAATCATCTCACAGAGTTACAGCTTTCACCTCAAGAAGCCTTTCGCTAAGACAGTTCTTGTGGAATTGGCAAAGTGATATTTGGAAGCCAATAGAGGGCTATGGTGAAAAAGGAAATATCCTCAGATGAAATCTGGAAAGAAGCATTATGAGAAACTGCTCTGTGATATATGACTTCCACTCACAGAGTTACATCTGTATTTCGTGGATCTCTTTGCTAGCCTTATTTCAGTGGAATCTGAGAAGAGATATTTCGGATCCTTTTGAAGACTATAGGGCCAAAGGAAATATCCTCCGATAACAAAGAGAAAGAAGCTCTCTGAGAAACTTCTTTGTGTTCTGTGAAATCATCTCACAGAGTTACAGCTTTCCCATCAAGAAGGTTTTCGCTAAGACAGTTCTTTTGGAATTGGAAAAGTGCTATTTGGAAGCCCATAGAGGGCTATGGTGAAAAAGGAAATATCCTCAAATGAAATTTGGAAAGAAGCTTTCTGAGAAACTGCTTAGTGTTCTGTTAATTCATCTCACAGAGTTACATCTGTATTTCGTGGATCTCTCCGCTAGACTTATTTCTGTGGAAACTGAGAACAGATATTTCGGATCCCTTTGAAGACTATAGGGCCAAAGGAAATATCCTCCGATAACAAAGAGAAAGAAGCTTTCTGAGAAATTTCTTTGTGTTCTGTGAAATCATCTCACAGACGTACAGCTTTCCCCTCAAGAAGCCTTTCGCTAAGACAGTTCTTGTGGAATTGGCAAAGTGATATTTGGAAGCCCATAGAGGGCTATTTTGAAAATGGAAATATCCTCAGATGAAATCTGGAAAGAAGCTTTCTGAGAAACTGCTTAGTGTTCTGTTAATTCATCTCACAGAGTTACATCTGTATTTCGTGGATCTCTTTGCTAGCCTTATTTCTGTGGCATCTGAGAACAGATATTTCGGATCCCTTTGAAGACTATAGGGCCAAAGGAAATATCCTCCGATAACAAAGAGAAAGAAGCTTTCTGAGAAACTTCTTTGTGTTCTGTGAAATCATCTCACAGAGTTACAGCTTTTCCCTCAAGAAGCCTTTCACTAAGACAGTTCTTGCTGAATTGGCAAAGTGATATTTGGAAGCCCATAGAGGGCTATGGTGTAAATTGAAATATCCTCAGATGAAATCTGGAAAGAAGCTTTCTGAGAAACTGCTTAGTGTTCTGTTAATTCATCTCACAGAGATACATCTGTAGTTTTTGGATCTCTTTGCTAGCCTTATTTCTGTGGAATCTGAGAACAGATATTTCGGATCCCTTGGAAGACTATAGGGCCAAAGGAAATATCCTCCGATAACAAAGAGAAAGAAGCTTTCTGAGAAACTTCTTTGTGTTCTGTGAAATCATCTCACAAAGTTACTGCTTTCCCCTCAAGAAGCCTTTCGCTAAGACAGTTCTTGTGGAATTGGCAAAGTGATATTTGGAAGCCCATAGAGGGCTATTGTGAAAATAGAAATATCCTCTGATGAAATCTGGAAAGAAGCTTTCTGAGAAACTGCTTAGTGTTCGGTTAATTCATCTGACAGAGTTACATCTGTATTTCGTGGATCTCTTTGCTAGACTTATTTCTGTGGAATCTGAGAACAGATATTTCGGATCCCTTTGAAGAGTATAGGGCCAAAGGAAATATCCTCCGATAACAAAGAGAAAGAAGCTTTCTGAGAAACTTCTTTGTGTTCTGTGAAATCATCTCACAGAGTTACAGCTTTCCCCTCAAGAGGCCTTTCACTAAGACAGTTCTTGTGGAATTGGGAAAGTGATATTTGGAAGCCCATAGAGGGCTATGTTGAAAAAGGAAATATCCTCAGATGAAATCTGGAAAGAAGCTTTCTGCTAAACTGCTTAGTGTTCTGTTAATTCATCTCACAGAGTTACATCTGTATTTCGTGGATCTCTTTGCTAGCCTTATTTCTGTGGAATCTGAGAACAGATATTTCGGATCCCTTTGAAGACTATAGGGCTAAAGGAAATATCCTCAGATAACAAAGAGAAAGAAGCTTTCTGAGAAACCTCTTTGTGTTCTGTGAAATCATCTCACAGAGTTACAGCTTTCACCTCAAGAAGCCTTTCGCTAAGACAGTTCTTGTGGAATTGGCAAAGTGATGTTTGGAAGCCCATAGAGGGCTATGGTGAAAAAGGAAATATCCTCAGATGAAATCTGGAAAGAAGCTTTCTGAGAAACTGCTTAGTGTTCTGTTAATTCATCTCACTGAGTTACATTGGTATTTCGTGGATCTCTTTGGTAGCCTTATTTCTGTGGAATCTGAGAACAGATATTTCGGATCCGTTTGAAGACTATAGGGCCAAGGGAAATATCCTCCGATAACAAAGAGAAAGAAGCTTTCTGAGAAACTTCTTTGTGCTCTGTGAAATCATCTCACAGAGTTACAGCTTTCGCCTCCAGAAGCCTTTTGCTAAGACAGTTCTTGTGGAAATGGCAAAGTGATATTTCGAAGGCCATAAAGGGCTACGGTGAAAAAGGAAATATCCTCAGATGAAATCTGGAAAGAAGCTTTCTGAGAAACTGCTTAGTGTTCTGTTAATTCATCTCACAGTGTTACATCTGTATTTCGTGGATCTCTTTGCTAGCCTTATTTCTGTGGAATCTGTAACAGATATTTCGGATCCCTTTGAAGATTATAGGGCCAAAGGAAATATCCTCCGGTAACAAAGAGAAAGAAGCTTTCTGAGAAACTTCTTTGTGTTCTGTGAAATCATCTCACAGAGTTACAGCTTTCCCCTCAGGAAGCCTTTCGCTAAGACAGTTCTTGTGGAATTGGCAAAGTGATATTTGGAAGCCCTTAGACGTCTATGGTGAAAAAGGAAATATCCTCAGATGAAATCTGGAAAGAAGATTTCTGACAAACTGCTTAGTGTTCTGTTAATTCATCTCACAGAGTTACATCTGTATTTCGTGGATTTCTTTGCCAGCCTTATTTCTCTGGAATCTGAGAACAGATATTTCGGATCCCTTTGAAGACTATAGGGCCAAAGGAAATACCCTCCGATAGCAAAGAGAAAGAAACTTTCTGAGAAACTTCTTTGTATTCTGTGAAATCATCTCACAGAGTTACAGCTTTCACCTCAAGAAGCCTTTCGCTAAGACAGTTCTTGTGGAATTGGCAAAGTGATATTTGGAAGCCAATAGAGGGCTATGGTGAAAAAGGAAATATCCTCAGATGAAATCTGGAAAGAAGCATTATGAGAAACTGCTCTGTGATATATGACTTCCACTCACAGAGTTACATCTGTATTTCGTGGATCTCTTTGCTAGCCTTATTTCAGTGGAATCTGAGAACAGATATTTCGGATCCTTTTGAAGACTATAGTTCCAAAGGAAATATCCTCCGATAACAAAGAGAAAGAAGCTTTCTGAGAAACTTCTTTGTGTTCTGTGAAATCATCTCACAGAGTTACAGCTTTCTCCTAAAGAAGCCTTTCGCTAAGACAGTTCATGTGGAAATGGCAAAGTGCTATTTGGAAGCCATAGAGGGCTACGGTGAAAATGGAAATATCCTCAGATGAAATCTGGAAAGAAGCTTTCTGAGAAACTGCTTAGTGTTCTGTTAATTCATCTCACAGAGTTACATCTGTAGTTCGTGGATCTCTTTGCTAGCCTTATTTCTGTGGAATCTGAGAACAGATATTTCGGATCCCTTTGAAGACTATAGGGCCAAAGGAAATATCCTCCGATAACAAAGAGAAGGAAGCTTTCTGAGAAACTTCTTTGTGTTCTGTGAAATCATCTCACAGAATTACAGCTTTCCCCTCAAGAAGTCTTTCGCTAAGACGGTTCTTGTGGAAATGGCAAAGTGGTATTTGGAAGCCTTTACAGGGCTATGGTGAAAAAGGAAATATCGTCAGATTAAATTTGGAAAGAAGCTTTCTGAGAAACTGCTTAGTGTTCTGTTAGTTCTTCTCACAGAGTTAAACTGTATTTCGTGGATCTCTTTGCTAGCCTTATTTCTGTGTAATCTGAGAACAGATATTTCGGATCCCTTTGAAGACTATAGGGCCAAAGGAAATATCCTCCTATAACAAAGAGAAAGACGCTTTCTGAGAAACTTCTTTGTGTTCTCTGAAATCAACTCACAGAGTTACAGCTTTCCCCTCAAGAAGCCTTTCGCTAAGACAGTTCTTGTGGAATTGACAAAGTGATATTTGGAAGCCCATAGAGGGCTATTGTGAAAAACGAAATATCCTCAGATGAAATCTGGAAAGAAGATTTCTGAGAAACTGCTTAGTGTTCTGTTAATTCATTTCACAGAGTTACATCTGTATTTCGTGGATCTCTTTGCTAGCCTTATTTCTCTGGAATCTGAGAACAGATATTTCGGATCCCTTTGAAGACTATAGGGCCAAAGGAAATATCCTCCGATAACAAAGAGAAAGAAACTTTCTGAGAAACTTCTTTGTATTCTGTGAAATCATCTCACAGAAGTACAGCTTTCACCTCAAGAAGCCTTTCACTAAGACAGTTCTTGTGGAATTGGCAAAGTGATATTTGAAGCCCATAGAGGGCTATAGTGAAAATGGAAATATCCTCAGATGAAATGTGGAAAGAAGCTTTCTGAGAAACTGCCTAGTGTTCTGTTAATTCATCTCACAGAGTTACATCTCTATTTCGTGGATCTCTTTGCTAGCCTTATTTCTGTGGATTCTGAGAACAGATGTTTCGGATCCCTTTGAAGACTATAGGGCCAAAGGAAATATCTTCCGATAACAAAGAGAAAGAAGCTTTCTGAGAAACTTCTCTGTGTTCTGTGAAATCATCTCACAGAGTTACAGCTTTCCCCTCAAGAAGGCTTTCGCTAAGACAGTTCTTGTGGAATTGGCAAAGTGATATTTGGAAGCCCATAGAGGGCTATGGTGAAAAAGGAAATATCCTCAGATGAAATCTGGAAAGAAGCTTTCTGAGAAACTGCTTAGTGTTCTGTTAATTCATCTGACAGAGTTACATCTGTATTTCGTGGATCTCTTTGCCAGCCTTATTTCTCTGGAATCTGAGACCAGATATTTCGGATCCCTTTGAAGACTGAAGGGCCAAAGGAAATATCCTCCGATAACAAAGAGAAAGAAGCTTTCTGAGAAACTTCTTTGTGTTCTGTGAAATCATCTCACAGAGTTACAGCTTTCCCATCAAGAAGCCTTTCGCTAAGACAGTTCTTTTGGAATTGGAAAAGTGATATTTGGAAGCCCATAGAGGGCTATGGTGAAAAAGGAAATATCCTCAGATGAAATTTGGAAAGAAGCTTTCTGAGAAACTGCTTAGTGTTCTGTTAATTCATCTCACAGAGTTACATCTGTATTTCGTGGATCTCTCCGCTAGATTTATTTCTGTGGAAACTGAGAACAGATATTTCGGATCCCTTTGAAGACTATTGGGCCAAAGGAAATATCCTCCGATAACAAAGAGAAAGAAGCTTTCTGAGAAATTTCTATGTGTTCTGTGAAATCATCTCAGAGACGTACAGCTTTCCCCTCAAGAAGCCTTTCGCTAAGACAGTTCTTGTGGAATTGGCAAAGTGATATTTGGAAGCCCATAGGGGGCTATTTTGAAAATGGAAATATCCTCAGATGAAATCTGGAAAGAAGCTTTCTGAGAAACTGCTTAGTGTTCTGTTAATTCATCTCACAGAGTTACATCTGTATTTCGTGGATCTCTTTGCTAGCCTTATTTCTGTGGCATCTGAGAACAGATATTTCGGATCCCTTTGAAGACTATAGGGCCATAGGAAATATCCTCCGATAACAAAGAGAAAGAAGCTTTCTGAGAAACTTCTTTGTGTTCTGTGAAATCATCTCACAGAGTTACAGCTTTTCCCTCAAGAAGCCTTTCACTAAGACAGTTCTTGTTGAATTGGCAAAGTGATATTTGGAAGCCCATAGAGGGCTATGGTGAAAATTGAAATATCCTCAGATGAAATCTGGAAAGAAGCTTTCTGAGAAACTGCTTAGTGTTCTGTTAATTCATCTCACAGAGATACATCTGTAGTTTTTGGATCTCTTTGCTAGCCTTATTTCAGTGGAATCTGAGAACAGATATTTCGGATCCCTTTGAAGACTACAGGGCCAAAGGAAATATCCTCCGATAACAAAGAGAAAGAAGCTTTCTGAGAAACTTCTTTGTGTTCTGTGAAATCATCTCACAAAGTTACTGCTTTCCCCTAAAGAAGCCTTTCGCTAAGACAGTTCTTGTGGAATTGGCAAAGTGATATTTGGAAGCCCATAGAGGGCTATTGTGAAAATAGAAATATCCTCAGATGAAATCTGGAAAGAAGCTTTCTGAGAAACTGCTTAGTGTTCGGTTAATTCATCTGACAGAGTTACATCTGTAATTCGTGGATCTCTTTGCTAGCCTTATTTCTGTGTAATCTGAGAACAGATATTTCGGATCCCTTTGAAGACTATAGGGCCAAAGGAAATATCCTCCGATAACAAAGAGAAAGAAGCTTTCTGAGAAACTTCTTTGTGTTCTGTGAAACCATCCCACAGAGTTACAGCTTTCCCCTCAAGAAGCCTTTCACAAAGACAGTTCTTGTGGAATTGGGAAAGTGATATTTGGAAGCCCATAGAGGGCTATGTTGAAAAAGGAAATATCCTCAGATGAAATCTGGAAAGAAGCTTTCTGCTAAACTGCTTAGTGTTCTGTTAATTCATCTCACAGAGTTACATCTGTATTTCGTGGATCTCTTTGCTAGCCTTATTTCTGTGGAATCTGAGAACAGATATTTCGGATCCCTTTGAAGACTATAGGGCCAAAGGAAATATCCTCAGATAACAAAGAGAAAGAAGCTTTCTGAGAAACCTCTTTGTGTTCTGTGAAATCATCTCACAGAGTTACAGCTTTCCCCTCAAGAAGCCTTTCGCTAAGACAGTTCTTGTGGAATTGGCAAAGTGATGTTTGGAAGCCCATAGAGGGCTATGGTGAAAAAGGAAATATCCTCAGATGAAATCTGGAAAGAAGCTTTCTGAGAAACTGCTTAGTTTTCTGTTAATTCATCTCACAGAGTTACATTGGTATTTCGTGGATCTCTTTGCTAGCCTTATTTCTGTGGAATCTGAGAACAGATATTTCGGATCCCTTTGAAGACTATAGGGCCAAGGGAAATATCCTCCGATAACAAAGAGAAAGAAGCTTTCTGAGAAACTTCTTTGTGCTCTGTGAAATCATCTCACAGAGTTACAGCTTTCGCCTCCAGAAGCCTTTTGCTAAGACAGTTCTTGTGGAAATGGCAAAGTGATATTTCGAAGGCCATAAAGGGCTACGGTGAAAAAGGAAATATCCTCAGATGAAATCTGTACAGAAGCTTTCTGAGAAACTGCTTAGTGTTCTGTTAATTCATCTCACAGTGTTACATCTGTATTTCGTGGATCTCTTTGCTAGCCTTATTTCTGTGGAATCTGTAACAGATATTTCGGATCCCTTTGAAGATTATAGGGCCAAAGGAAATATCCTCCGGTAAAAAAGAGAAAGAAGCTTTCTGAGAAACTTCTTTGTGTTCTGTGAAATCATCTCACAGAGTTACAGCTTTCCCCTCAGGAAGCCTTTCGCTAAGACAGTTCTTGTGGAATTGGCAAAGTGATATTTGGAAGCCCTTAGACGTCTATGGTGAAAAAGGAAATATCCTCAGATGAAATCTGGAAAGAAGATTTCTGAGAAACTGCTTAGTGTTCTGTTAATTCATCTCACAGAGTTACATCTGTATTTCGTGGATTTCTTTGCCAGCCTTATTTCTCTGGAATCTGAGAACAGATATTTCAGATCCCTTTGAAGACTATAGGGCCAAAGGAAATATCCTCCGATAGCAAAGAGAAAGAAACTTTCTGAGAAACTTCTTTGTATTCTGTGAAATCATCTCACAGAGTTACAGCTTTCACCTCAAGAAGCCTTTCGCTAAGACAGTTCTTGTGGAATTGGCAAAGTGATATTTGGAAGCCAATAGAGGGCTATGGTGAAAAAGGAAATATCCTCAGATGAAATCTGGAAAGAAGCATTATGAGAAACTGCCCTTTGATATATGACTTCCACTCACAGAGTTACATCTGTATTTCGTGGATCTCTTTGCTAGCCTTATTTCAGTGGAATCTGAGAACAGATATTTCGGATCCTTTTGAAGACTATAGGGCCAAAGGAAATATCCTCCGATAACAAAGAGAAAGAAGCTTTCTGAGAAACTTCTTTGTGTTCTGTGAAATCATCTCACAGAGTTACAGCTTTCCCCTCAAGAAGCCTTTCGCTAAGACAGTTCTTGTGGAAATGGCAAAGTGCTATTTGGAAGCCATAGAGGGCTACGGTGAAAATGGAAATATCCTCAGATGAAATCTGGAAAGAAGCTTTCTGAGAAACTGCTTAGGGTTCTGTTAATTCATCTCACAGAGTTACATCTGTATTTCGTGGATCTCTTTGCTAGCCTTATTTCTGTGGAATCTGAGAACAGATATTTCGGATCCCTTTGAAGACTATAGGGCCAAAGGAAATATCCTCCGATAACAAAGAGAAGGAAGCTTTCTGAGAAACTTCTTTGTGTTCTGTGAAATCATCTCACAGAATTACAGCTTTCCCCTCAAGAAGTATTTCGCTAAGACAGTTCTTGTGGAAATGGCAATGTGGTATTTGGAAGCCCTTACAGGGCTATGGTGAAAAAGGAAATATCGTCAGATTAAATTTGGAAAGAAGCTTTCTGAGAAACTGCTTAGTGTTCTGTTAGTTCTTCTCACAGAGTTACAACTGTATTTCGTGGATCTCTTTGCTAGCCTTATTTCTGTGTAATCTGAGAACAGATATTTCGGATCCCTTTGAAGACTATAGGGCCAAAGGAAATATCCTCCGATAACAAAGAGAAAGACGCTTTCTGAGAAACTTCTTTGTGTTCTGTGAAATCAACTCACAGAGTTACAGCTTTCCCCTCAAGAAGCCTTTCGCTAAGACAGTTCTTGTGGAATTGACAAAGTGATATTTGGAAGCCCATAGAGGGCTATGGTGAAAAAGGAAATATCCTCAGATGAAATCTGGAAAGAAGATTTCTGAGAAACTGCTTAGTGTTCTGATAATTCATTTCACAGAGTTACATCTGTATTTCGTGGATCTCTTTGCCAGCCTTATTACTCTGGAATCTGAGAACAGATATTTCGGATCCCTTTGAAGACTATAGGGCCAAAGGAAATATCCTCCGATAACAAAGAGAAAGAAACTTTCTGAGAAACTTCTTTGTATTCTGTGAAATCATCTCACAGAAGTACAGCTTTCACCACAAGAAGCCTTTCGCTAAGACAGTTCTTGTGGAATTGGCAAAGTGATATTTGAAGCCCATAGAGGGCTATGGTGAAAATGGAAATATCCTCAGATGAAATGTGGAAAGAAGATTTCTGAGAAAC
Organism: Macaca mulatta; assembly: GCF_049350105.2. Classification (NCBI taxonomy): domain Eukaryota; kingdom Metazoa; phylum Chordata; class Mammalia; order Primates; family Cercopithecidae; genus Macaca; species Macaca mulatta. Next base: position 36,571,237 of record NC_133418.1, read on the forward strand.
TGCTTAGTGTTCTGTTAATTCATCTCACAGAGTTACATCTGTATTTCGTGGATCTCTTTGCTAGCCTTATTTCTGTGGAATCTGAGAACAGATGTTTCGGATCCCTTTGAAGACTATAGGGCCAAACGAAATATCTTCCGATAACAAAGAGAAAGAAGCTTTCTGAGAAACTTCTTTGTGTTCTGTGAAATCATCTCACAGAGTTACAGCTTTCCCCTCAAGAAGGCTTTCGCTAAGACAGTTCTTGTGGAATTGGCAAAGTGATATTTGGAAGCCCATAGAGGGCTATGGTGAAAAAGGAAATATCCTCAGATGAAATCTGGAAAGAAGCTTTCTGAGAAACTGCTTAGTGTTCTGTTAATTCATCTGACAGAGTTACATCTGTATTTCGTGGATCTCTTTGCCAGCCTTATTTCTCTGGAATCTGAGACCAGATATTTCGGATCCCTTTGAAGACTGTAGGGCCAAAGGAAGTATCCTCCGATAACAAAGAGAAAGAAGCTTTCTGAGAAACTTCTTTGTGTTCTGTGAAATCATCTCACAGACGTACAGCTTTCCCCTCAAGAAGCCTTTCGCTAAGACAGTTCTTGTGGAATTGGCAAAGTGATATTTGGAAGCCCATAGAGGGCTATTTTGAAAATGGAAATATCCTCAGATGAAATCTGGAAAGAAGCTTTCTGAGAAACTGCTTAGTGTTCTGTTAATTCATCTCACAGAGTTACATCTGTATTTCGTGGATCTCTTTGCTAGCCTTATTTCTGTGGAATCTGAGAACAGATATTTCGGATCCGTTTGAAGACTATAGGGCCAAGGGAACTATCCTCCGATAACAAAGAGAAAGAAGCTTTCTGAGAAACTTCTTTGTGCTCTGTGAAATCATCTCACAGAGTTACAGCTTTCGCCTCCAGAAGCCTTTTGCTAAGACAGTTCTTGTGGAAATGGCAAAGTGATATTTCGAAGGCCATAAAGGGCTACGGTGAAAAAGGAAATATCCTCAGATGAAATCTGGAAAGAAGCTTTCTGAGAAACTGCTTAGTGTTCTGTTAATTCATCTCACAGTGTTACCTCTGTATTTCGTGGATCTCTTTGCTAGCCTTATTTCTGTGGAATCTGTAACAGATATTTCGGATCCCTTTGAAGATTATAGGGCCAAAGGAAATATCCTCCGGTAACAAAGAGAAAGAAGCTTTCTGAGAAACTTCTTTGTGTTCTGTGAAATCATCTCACAGAGTTACAGCTTTCCCCTCAGGAAGCCTTTCGCTAAGACAGTTCTTGTGGAATTGGCAAAGTGATATTTGAAGCCCATAGAGGGCTATGGTGAAAATGGAAATATCCTCAGATGAAATGTGGAAAGAAGCTTTCTGAGAAACTGCTTAGTGTTCTGTTAATTCATCTGACAGAGTTACATCTGTATTTCGTGGATCTCTTTGCTAGCCTTATTTCTGTGGAATCTGAGAACAGATGTTTCGGATCCCTTTGAATACTATAGGGCCAAAGGAAATATCTTCCGATAACAAAGAGAAAGAAGCTTTCTGAGAAACTTCTTTGTGTTCTGTGAAATCATCTCACAGAGTTACAGCTTTCCCCTCAAGAAGGCTTTCGCTAAGACAGTTCTTGTGGAATTGGCAAAGCGATATTTGGAAGCCCATAGAGGGCTAAGGTGAAAAAGGAAATATCCTCAGATGAAATCTGGAAAGAAGCTTTCTGAGAAACTGCTTAGTGTTCTGTTAATTCATCTGACAGAGTTACATCTGTATTTCGTGGATCTCTTTGCCAGCCTTATTTCTCTGGAATATGAGACCAGATATTTCGATCCCTTTGAAGACTGTAGGGCCAAAGGAAATATCCTCCGATAACAAAGAGAAAGAAGCTTTCTGAGAAACTTCTTTGTGTTCTGTGAAATCATCTCACAGAGTTACAGCTTTCCCATCAAGAAGCCTTTCGCTAAGACAGTTTTTGTCGAAATGGCAAAGTGGTATTTGGAAGCCCTTACAGGGCTATGGTGAAAAAGGAAATATCGTCAGATTAAATTTGGAAAGAAGCTTTCTGAGAAACTGCTTAGTGTTCTGTTAATTCATCTCACAGAGTTACATCTGTATTGCGTGGATCTCTTTGCCAGCCTTATTTCTCTGGAATCGGAGAACAGATATTTCGGATCCCTTTGAAGACTATAGGGCCAAAGGAAATATCCTCCGATAACAAAGAGAAGGAAGCATTCTGAGAAACTTCTTTGTGTTCTGTGAAATCATCTCACAGAAGTACAGCATTCACCTCAAGAAGTCTTTCGCTAAGACAGTTCTTGTGGAAATGGCAAAGTGGTATTTGGAAGGCGTAGAGGGCTATGGTGAAAATGGAAATATCCTCAGATGAAATCTTTAAAGAAGCTGTCTGAGAAACTGCTTAGTGTTCTGTTAATTCATCTCACAGAGTTACATCTGTAGTTCGTGGATCTCTTTGCTAGCCTTATTTCTGTGGAATCTGAGAACAGATATTTCGGATCCCTTTGAAGAGTATAGGGCCAAAGGAAATATCCTCCGATAACAAAGAGAAAGAAGCTTTCTGAGAAACTTCTTTGTGTTCTGTGAAATCAACTCACAGAGTTACAGCTTTCCCCTCAAGAAGCCTTTCGCTAAGACAGTTCTTGTGGAATTGACAAAGTGATATTTGGAAGCCCATAGAGGGCTATGGTGAAAAAGGAAATATCCTCAGATGAAATCTGGAAAGAAGCTTTCTGAGAAACTGCTTAGTGTTCTGTTAATTCATCTGACAGAGTTACATCTGTATTTCGTGGATCTCTTTGCCAGCCTTATTTCTCTAGAATGTGAGACCAGATATTTCGGATCCCTTTGAAGACTATAGGGCCAAAGGAAATATCCTCCGATAACAAAGAGAAAGAAGCTTTCTGAGAAACTTCTTTGTGTTCTGTGAAATCATCTCACAGAGTTACAGCTTTCCCATCAAGAAGCCTTTCGCTAAGACAGTTCTTTTGGAATTGGAAAAGTAATATTTGGAAGCCCTTAGAGGGCTATGGTGAAAAAGGAAATATCCTCAGATGAAATTTGGAAAGAAGCTTTCTGAGAAACTGCTTAGTGTTCTGTTAATTCATCTCACAGAGTTACATCTGTATTTCCTGGATCTCTTCGCTAGCCTTATTTCTGTGGAAACTGAGAACAGATATTTCGGATCCCTTTGAAGACTATAGGGCCAAAGGAAATATCCTCCGATAACAAAGAGAAAGAAGCTTTCTGAGAAATTTTTTGTGTTCTGTGAAATCATCTCACAGACGTACAGCTTTCCCCTCAAGAAGCCTTTCGCTAAGACAGTTCTTGTGGAATTGGCAAAGTGATATTTGGAAGCCCATAGAGGGCTATTTTGAAAATGGAAATATCCTCAGATGAAATCTGGAAAGAAGCTTTCTGAGGAACTGCTTAGTGTTCTGTTAATTCATCTCACAGAGTTACATCTGTAGTTCGTGGATCTCTTTGCTAGCCTTATTTCTGTGGAATCTGAGAACAGATATTTCGGATCCCTTTGAAGACTATAGGGCCAAAGGAAATATCCTCCGATAACAAAGAGAAGGAAGCTTTCTGAGAAACTTCTTTGTGTTCTGTGAAATCATCTCACAGAATTACAGCTTTCCCCTCAAGAAGTCTTTCGCTAAGACAGTTCTTGTGGAAATGGCAAAGTGGTATTTGGAAGGCGTAGAGGGCTATGGTGAAAATGGAAATATCCTCAGATGAAATCTTTAAAGAAGCTTTCTGAGAAACTGCTTAGTGTTCTGTTAATTCATCTCACAGAGTTACATCTGTAGTTCGTGGATCTCTTTGCTAGCCTTATTTCTGTAAAATCTGAGAACAGATATTTCGGATCCCTTTGAAGACTATAGGGCCAAAGGAAATATCCTCCGATAACAGAGAGAAAGAAGCTTTCTGAGAAACTTTGTGTTCTGTGAAATCATCTCACAGAGTTACAGCTTTCCCCTCAAGAAGCCTTTCGCTAAGACAGTTCTTGTGGAATGGGCAAAGTGATATTTGGAAGCCCATAGAGGGCTATGTTGAAAAAGGGAATATCCTCAGTTGAAATCTGGAAAGAAGCTTTCTGAGAAACTGCTTAGTGTTCTGTTAATTCATCTGACAGAGTTACATCTGTATTTCGTGGATCTCTTTGCTAGCCTTATTTCTCTGGAATCTGAGAACAGATATTTCGGATCCCTTTGAAGACTATAGGGCCAAAGGAAATATCCTCCGATAACAATGAGAAAGAAGCTTTCTGAGAAACTTCTTTGTATTTTGTGAAATCATCTCACAGAGTTACAGCTTTCCCATGAAGAAGCCTTTCACTAAGACACTTCTTGTGGAATTGGCAAAGTGATATTTGGAAGGCCATAGAGGGCTACGGTGAAAAAGGAAATATCCTCAGATGAAATCTGGAAAGAAGCTTTCTGAGAAACTGCTTAGTTTTCTGTTAGTTCTTCTCACAGAGTTACATCTGTAGTTCGTGGATCTCTTTGCTAGCCTTATTTCTGTGGAATCTGAGAACAGATATTTCGGATCCCTTTGAAGACTATAGGGCCAAAGGAAATATCCTCCGATAACAAAGAGAAGGAAGCTTTCTGAGAAACTTCTTTGTGTTCTGTGAAATCATCTCACAGAATTACAGCTTTCCCCTCAAGAAGTCTTTCGCTAAGACAGTTCTTGTGGAAATGGCAAAGTGGTATTTGGAAGCCCTTACAGGGCTATGGTGAAAAAGGAAATATCGTCAGATTAAATTTGGAAAGAAGCTTTCTGAGAAACTGCTTAGTGTTCTGTTAGTTCTTCTCACAGAGTTACATTGGTATTTCGTGGATCTCTTTGCTAGCCTTATTTCTGTGGAATCTGAGAACAGATATTTCGGATCCCTTTGAAGACTATACGCCCAAGGAAATATCCTCCTATAACAAAGAGAAAGACGCTTTCTGAGAAACTTCTTTGTGTTCTGTGAAATCAACTCACAGAGTTACAGCTTTCCCCTCAAGAAGCCTTTCGCTAAGACAGTTCTTGTGGAAATGGCAAAGTGGTATTTGGAAGCCCTTACAGGGCTATGGTGAAAAAGGAAATATCGTCAGATTAAATTTGGAAAGAAGCTTTCTGAGAAACTGCTTAGTGTTCTGTTAGTTCTTCTTACAGAGTTACAACTGTATTTCGTGGATCTCTTTGCTAGCTTTATTTCTGTGTAATCTGAGAACAGATATTTCGGATCCCTTTGAAGACAATAGGGCCAAAGGAAATATCCTCCTATAACAAAGAGAAAGACGCTTTCTGAGAAACTTCTTTGTGTTCTGTGAAATCAACTCACAGAGTTACAGCTTTCCCCTCAAGAAGCCTTTCGCTAAGACAGTTCTTGTGGAATTGACAAAGTGATATTTGGAAGCCCATAGAGGGCTATGGTGAAAACGGAAATATCCTCAGATGAAATCTGGAAAGAAGATTTCTGAGAAACTGCTTAGTGTTCTGTTAATTCATTGCACAGAGTTACATCTGTATTTCGTGGATCTCTTTGCCAGCCTTATTTCTCTGGAATCTGAGAACAGATATTTCGGTTCCCTTTGAAGACTATAGGGCCAAAGGAAATATCCTCCGATAACAAAGAGAAAGAAACTTTCGGAGAAACTTCTTTGTATTCTGTGAAATCATCTCACAGAAGTACAGCTTTCCCCTCAAGAAGGCTTTCGCTAAGACAGTTCTTGTGGAATTGGCAAAGTGATATTTGGAAGCCCATAGAGGGCTATGGTGAAAAAGGAAATATCCTCAGATGAAATCTGGAAAGAAGCTTTCTGAGAAACTGCTTAGTGTTCTGTTAATTCACCAGACAGAGTTACATCTGTATTTCGTGGATCTCTTTGCCAGCCTTATTTCTCTGGAATCTGAGACCAGATATTTCGGATCCCTTTGAAGACTGTAGGGCCAAAGGAAATATCCTCCGATAACAAAGAGAAAGAAGCTTTCTGAGAAACTTCTTTGTGTTCTGGAAATCATCTCACAGAGTTACAGCTTTCCCATCAAGAAGCCTTTCACTAAGACAGTTCTTTTGGAATTGGAAAAGTGATATTTGGAAGCCCATAGAGGGCTATGGTGAAAAAGGAAATATCCTCAGATGAAATTTGGAAAGAAGCTTTCTGAGAAACTGCTTAGTGTTCTGTTAATTCATCTCACAGAGTTACATCTGTATTTCGTGGATCTCTCCGCTAGACTCATTTCTGTGGAAACTGAGAACAGATATTTCGGATCCCTTTGAAGACTATAGGGCCAAAGGAAATATCCTCCGATAACAAAGAGAAAGAAGCTTTCTGAGAAATTTCTTTGTGTTCTGTGAAATCATCTCACAGACGTACAGCTTTCCCCTCAAGAAGCCTTTCGCTAAGACAGTTCTTCTGGAATTGGCAAAGTGATATTTGGAAGCCCATAGAGGGCTATTTTGAAAATGGAAATATCCTCAGATGAAATCTGGAAAGAAGCTTTCTGAGAAACTGCTTAGTGTTCTGTTAATTCATCTCACAGAGTTACATCTGTATTTCGTGGATCTCTTTGCTAGCCTTATATCTGTGGAATCTGAGAACAGATATTTCGGATCCCTTTGAAGACTATAGGGCCAAAGGAAATATCCTCCGATAACAAAGAGAAGGAAGCTTTCTGAGAAACTTCTTTGTGTTCTGTGAAATCATCTCACAGAATTACAGCTTTCCCCTCAAGAAGTCTTTCGCTAAGACAGATCTTGTGGAAAAGGCAAAGTGGTATTTGGAAGGCGTAGAGGGCTATGGTGAAAATGGAAATATCCTCAGATGAAATCTTTAAAGAACCTTTCTGAGAAACTGCTTAGTGTTCTGTTAATTCATCTCACAGAGTTACATCTGTAGTTCGTGGATCTCTTTGCTAGCCTTATTTCTGTGGAATCTGAGAACAGATATTTCGGATCCCTTTGAAGACTATAGGGCCAAAGGAAATATCCTCCGATAACAAAGAGAAAGAAGCTTTCTGAGAAACTTTGTGTTCTGTGAAATCATCTCACAGAGTTACAGCTTTCCCCTCAAGAAGCCTTTCGCTAATACAGTTCTTGTGGAATGGGCAAAGTGATATTTGGAAGACCATAGAGGGCTATGTTGAAAAAGGGAATATCCTCAGTTGAAATCTGGAAAGAAGCTTTCTGAGAAACTGCTTAGTGTTCTGTTAATTCTTCTCAGAGAGTTACATCTGTATTTCGTGGATCTCTTTGTTAGCCTTATTTCTGTGGAATCTGAGAACAGATATTTCGGATCCCTTTGAAGACTATAGGCCCAAAGGAAATATCCTCCGATAACAAAGAGAAAGAAGCTTTCTGAGAAACTTCTTTGTGTTCTGTGAAATCAACTCACAGAGTTACAGCTTTCCCCTCAAGAAGCCTTTCGCTAAGACAGTTCTTGTGGAATTGACAAAGTGATATTTAGAAGCCCATAGAGGGCTATGGTGAAAAAGGAAATATCCTCAGATGAAATCTGGAAAGAAGCTTTCTGAGAAACTGCTTAGTGTTCTGTTAATTCATCTCACAGTGTTACATCTGTATTTCGTGGATCTCTTTGCCAGCCTTATTTCTCTGGAATCTGAGAACAGATATTTCGGATCCCTTTGAAGACTATAGGGCCAAAGGAAATATCCTCAGATAACAAAGAGAAGGAAGCTTTCTGAGAAACTTCTTTGTGTTCTGTGAAATCATCTCACAGAATTACAGCTTTCCCCTCAAGAAGTCTTTCGCTAAGACAGTTCTTGTCGAAATGGCAAAGTGGTATTTGGAAGCCCTTACAGGGCTATGGCGAAAAAGGAAATATCGTCAGATTTAATTTGGAAAGAAGCTTTCTGAGAAACTGCTTAGTGTTCTGTTAGTTCTTCTCACAGAGTTACAACTGTATTTCGTGGATCTCTTTGCTAGCCTTATTTCTGGTTATCTGAGAACAGATATTTCGGATCCCTTTGAAGACTATAGGGCCAAAGGAAATATCCTCCTATAACAAAGAGAAAGACGCTTTCTGAGAAACTTCTTTGTGTTCTGTGAAATCAACTCACAGAGTTACAGCTTTCCCCTCAAGAAGCCTTTCGCTAAGACAGTTCTTGTGGAATTGACAAAGTGATATTTGGAATCCCATAGAGGGCTATGGTGAAAAAGGAAATATCCTCAGATGAAATCTGGAAAGAAGATTTCTGAGAAACTGCTTAGTGTTTTGTTAATTCATTTCACAGAGTTACATCTGTATTTCGTGGATCTCTTTGCCAGCCTTATTTCTCTTGAATCTGAGAACAGATATTTCTGATCCCTTTGAAGACTATAGGGCCAAAGGAAATATCCTCCGATAACAAAGAGAAAGAAACTTTCTGAGAAACTTCTTTGTATTCTGTGAAATCATCTCACAGAAGTACAGCTTTCCCCTCAAGAAGCCTTTCGCTAAGACAGTTCTTGTGGAATTTTCAAAGTGATATTTGAAGCCCATAGAGGGCTATGGTGAAAATGGAAATATCCTCAGATGAAATGTGGAAAGAAGCTTTCTGAGAAACTGCTTAGTGTTCTGTTAATTCATCTCACAGAGTTACATCTGTATTTCGTGGATCTCTTTGCTAGCCTTATTTCTGTGAAATCTGAGAACAGATGTTTCGGATCCCTTTGAAGACTATAGGGCCAAAGGAAATATCTTCCGATAACAAAGAGAAAGAAGCTTTCTGAGAAACTTCTTTGTGTTCTGTGAAATCATCTCACAGAGTTACAGCTTTCCCCTCAAGAAGGTTTTCGCTAAGACAGTTCTTGTGGAATTGGCAAAGTGATATTTGGAAGCCCATAGAGGGCTGTGGTGAAAAAGGAAATTTCCTCAGATGAAATCTGGAAAGAAGCTTTCTGAGAAACTGCTTAGTGTTCTGTTAATTCATCTCACAGAGTTACATCTGTATTTCGTGGATCTCTTTGCCAGACTTATTTCTCTGGAATCTGAGACCAGATATTTCGGATCCCTTTGAAGACTGTAGGGCCAAAGGAAATATCCTCCGATAACAAAGAGAAAGAAGCTTTCTGAGAAACTTCTTTGTGTTCTGTGAAATCATCTCACAGATTTACAGCTTTCCCCTCAAGAAGCCTTTCGCTAAGACAGTTCTTGTGGAATTGGCAAAGTGATATTTGGAAGGCCATAGAGGGCTATGGTGAAAAAGGAAATATCCTCAGATGAAATCTGGAAAGAAGCTTTCTGAGAAACTGCTTAGTTTTCTGTTAATTCATCTCACAGAGTTACATCTGAAGTTCGTGGATCTCTTTGCTAGCCTTATTTCTGTGGAATCTGAGAACAGATATTTCGGATCCCTTTGAAGACTATAGGGCCAAAGGAAATATCCTCCGATAACAAAGAGAAGGAAGCTTTCTGAGAAACTTATTTGTGTTCTGTGAAATCATCTCACGGAATTACAGCTTTCCCCTCAAGAAGTCTTTCGCTAAGACAGTTCTTGTGGAAATGGCAAAGTGGTATTTGGAAGCCCTTACAGGGCTATGGTGAAAAAGGAAATATCGTCAGATTAAATTTGGAAAGAAGCTTTCTGAGAAACTGCTTAGTGTTCTGTTAGTTCTTCTCACAGAGTTACAACTGTATTTCGTGGATCTCTTTGCTAGCCTTATTTCTGTGTAATCTGAGAACAGATATTTCGGATCCCTTTGAAGACTATAGAGCCAAAGGAAATATCCTCCTATAACAAAGAGAGAGACGCTTTCTGAGAAACTTCTTTGTGTTCTGTGAAATCAACTCACAGAGTTACAGCTTTCCCCTCAAGAAGCCTTTCGCTAAGACAGTTCTTGTGGAATTGACAAAGTGATATTTGGAAGCCCATAGAGGGCTATGGTGAAAAAGGAAATATCCTCAGATGAAATCTGGAAAGAAGATTTCTGAGAAACTGCTTAGTGTTCTGTTAATTCATTTCACAGAGTTACATCTGTATTTCGTGGATCTCTTTGCCAGCCTTATTTCTCTGGAATCTGAGAACAGATATTTCGGATCCCTTTGAAGACTATAGGGCCAAAGGAAATATCCTCCGATAACAAAGAGAAAGAAACTTTCTGAGAAACTTCTTTGTATTCTGTGAAATCATCTCACAGAAGTACAGCTTTCCCCTCAAGAAGCCTTTCACTAAGACACTTCTTGTGGAATTGGCAAAGTGATATTTGGAAGCCCTTACAGGGCTATGGTGAAACAGGAAATATCGTCAGATTAAATCTGGAAAGAAGCTTTCTGAGAAACTGCTTAGTGTTCTGTTAGTTCTTCTCACAGAGTTACAACTGTATTTCGTGGATCTCTTTGCTAGCCTTATTTCTGTGGAATCTGAGAACAGATATTTCGGATCCCTTTGAAGACTATAGGGCCAAAGTAAATATCCTCCGATAACAAAGAGAAAGAAGCTTTCTGAGAAACTTCTTTGTGTTCTGTGAAATCAACTCACAGAGTTACAGCTTTCCCCTCAAGAAGCCTTTCTCTAAGACAGTTCTTGTGGAATTGACAAAGTGATATTTGGAAGCCCATAGAGGGCTATGGTGAAAAAGGAAATATCCTCAGATGAAATCTGGAAAGAAGCTTTCTGAGAAACTGCTTAGTGTTCTGTTAATTCATCTCACAGAGTTACATCTGTAGTTCGTGGATCTCTTTGCTAGCCTTATTTCTGTGGAATCTGAGAACAGATATTTCGGATCCCTTTGAAGACTATAGGGCCAAAGGAAATATCCTCCGATAACAAAGAGAAATAAGCTTTCTGAGAAACTTCTTTGTGTTCTGTGAAATCATCTCACAGAGTTACAGCATTCCCCTCAAGAAGCCTTTCACTAAGACAGTTCTTGTGGAATTGGGAAAGTGATATTTGGAAACCCAAAGAGGGCTATGTTGAAAAAGGAAATATCCTCAGATGAAATCTGGAAAGAAGCTTTCTGCTAAACTGCTTAGTGTTCTGTTAATTCATCTCACAGAGTTACATCTGTATTTCGTGGATCTCTTTGCTAGCCTTATTTCTGTGGAATCTGAGAACAGATATTTCCGATCCCTTTGAAGACTATAGGGCCAAAGGAAATATCCTCAGATAACAAAGAGAAAGAAGCTTTCTGAGAAACTTCTTTGTGTTCTGTGAAATCATCTCACAGATTACAGCTTTCCCCTCAAGAAGCCTTTCGCTAAGACAGTTCTTGTGGAATTGGCAAAGTGATGTTTGGAAGCCCATAGAGGGCTATGGTGAAAAAGGAAATTTCCTCAGATGAAATCTGGAAAGAAGATTTCTGAGAAACTGCTTAGTGTTCTGTTAATTCATCTCACAGAGTTACATCTGTATTTCGTGGATTTCTTTGCCAGCCTTATTTCTCTGGAATCTGAGAACAGATATTTCGGATCCCTTTGAAGACTATAGGGCCAAAGGAAATATCCTCCGATAGCAAAGAGAAAGAAACTTTCTGAGAAACTTCTTTGTAATCTGTGAAATCATCTCACAGAGTTACAGCTTTCACCTCAAGAAGCCTTTCGCTAAGACAGTTCTTGTGGAATTGGCAAAGTGATATTTGGAAGCCAATAGAGGGCTATGGTGAAAAAGGAAATATCCTCAGATGAAATCTGGAAAGAAGCATTATGAGAAACTGCTCTGTGATATATGACTTCCACTCACAGAGTTACATCTGTATTTCGTGGATCTCTTTGCTAGCCTTATTTCAGTGGAATCTGAGAACAGATATTTCGGATCCTTTTGAAGACTATAGGGCCAAAGGAAATATCCTCCGATAACAAAGAGAAAGAAGCTTTCTGAGAAACTTCTTTGTGTTCTGTGAAGTCATCTCACAGAGTTACAGCTTTCCGCTCAAGAAGCCTTTCGCTAAGACAGTTCATGTGGAAATGGCAAAGTGCTATTTGGAAGCCCATAGAGGGCTATGGTGAAAAAGGGAATATCCTCACATGAAATCTGGAAAGAAGCTTTCTGAGAAACTGCTTAGTGTTCTGTTAATTCATCTCAGAGAATTACATCTGTATTTCGTGGATCTCTTTGTTAGCCTTATTTCTGTGGAATCTGAGACCAGATATTTCGGATCCCTTTGAAGACTATAGGGCCAAAGGAAATATCCTCCGATAACAAAGAGAAAGAAGCTTTCGGAGAAACCTCTTTGTGTTCTGTGAAATCATCTCACAGAGTTACAGCTTTCCCCTCAAGAAGCCTTTCGCTAAGACAGTTCTTGCGGAATTGGAAAAGTGATATTTGGAAGCCCATAGAGGGCTATGGTGAAAAAGGAAATATCCTCAGATGAAATCTGGAAAGAAGCTTTCTGAGAAACTGCTTAGTGTTCTGTTAATTCTTCTCTCAGGGTTACATCTGTATATCGTGGATCTCCTTGCTAGCCTTATTTCTGTGGAATCAGAACAGATATTTCGAATCCCTTGGAAGACTATAGGGCCAAAGGAAATATCCTCCGATAACAAAGAGAAAGAAGCTTTCTCAGAAACTTCTTTGTGCTCTGTGAAATCATCTCACAGAGTTACAGCTTTCGCCTCCAGAAGCCTTTTGCTAAGACAGTTCTTGTGGAATTGGCAAAGTGATATTTGGAAGGCCATAGAGGGCTATGGTGAAAAAGGAAATATCCTCAGATGAAATCTGGAAAGAAGCTTTCTGAGAAACTGCTTAGTGTTCTGTTAATTCATCTCACAGTGTTACATCTGTATTTCGTGGATCTCTTTGCTAGCCTTTTTTCTGTGGAATCTGTAACAGATATTTCGGATCCCTTTGAAGACTATAGGGCCAAAGGAAATATCCTCCGATAACAAAGAGAAAGAAGCTTTCTGAGAAACTTCTTTGTGTTCTGTGAAATCATCTCACAGAGTTTCAGCTTTCCCCTCAAGGAGCCTTTCGCTAAGACAGTTCTTGTGGAATTGGCAAAGTGATATTTGGAAGCCCATAGAGGGCTATGGTGAAAAAGGGAATATCCTCAGATGAAATCTGGAAAGAAGCTTTCTGAGAAACTGCTTAGTGTTCTGTTAATTCATCTCACAGAGTTACATCTGTATTTCGTGGATCTCTTTGCTAGCCTTATTTCTGAGGTGTCTGAGAACAGATATTTCGGATCCCTTGGAAGACTATAGGGCCAAAGGAAATATCCTCCGATAACAGAGAGAAAGAAGCTTTCTGAGAAACTTCTTTGTGTTCTGTGAAATCATCTCACAGAGTTACAGCTTTCCCCCAAGTAGCCTTTCGCTAAGACAATTCTTGTGGAATTGGCAAAGTGATATTTGGAAGCCCATAGAGGGCTATGATGAAAAAGGAAATATCCTCAGATGAAATCTGGAAAGAAGCTTTCTGAGAAACTGCTTAGTGTTCTGTTAATTCATCTCACAGAGTTACATCTGTATTTCGTGGGTCTCTTTGCTAGCCTTATTTCTGTGGAATCTGAGACCAGATATTTCGGATCCCTTTGAAGACTATAGGGCCAAAGGAAATATCCTCCGATAACAAAGAGGAAGAAGCTTTCTGAGAAACTTCTTTGGGCTCTGTGAAATCATCTCACAGAGTTACAGCTTTCGCCTCCAGAAGCCTTTTGCTAAGACAGTTCTTGTGGAAATGGCAAAGTGATATTTCGAAGGCCATAAAGGGCTACGGTGAAAAAGGAAATATCCTCAGATGAAATCTGGAAAGAAGCTTTCTGAGAAACTGCTTAGTGTTCTGTTAATTCATCTCACAGAGTTACATTGGTATTTCGTGGATCTCTTTGCTAGCCTTATTTCTGTGGAATCTGAGAACAGATATTTCGGATCCGTTTTAAGACTATAGGGCCAAGGGAAATATCCTCCGATAACAAAGAGAAAGAAGCTTTCTGAGAAACTTCTTTGTGCTCTGTGAAATCATCTCACAGAGTTACAGCTTTCGCCTCCAGAAGCCTTTTGCTAAGACAGTTCTTGTGGAAATGGCAAAGTAATATTTCGAAGGCCATAAAGGGCTACGGTGAAAAAGGAAATATCCTCAGATGAAATCTGGAAAGAAGCTTTCTGAGAAACTGCTTAGTGTTCTGTTAATTCATCTCACAGTGTTACATCTGTATTTCGTGGATCTCTTTGCTAGCCTTATTTCTGTGGAATCCTTAACAGATATTTCGGATCTCTTTGAAGATTATAGGGCCAAAGGAAATATCCTCCGGTAACAAAGAGAAAGAAGCTTTCTGAGAAACTTCTTTGTGTTCTGTGAAATCATCTCACAGAGTTACAGCTTTCCCCTCAGGAAGCCTTTCGCTAAGACAGTTCTTGTGGAATTGGCAAAGTGATATTTGGAAGCCCTTAGACGTCTATGGTGAAAAAGGAAATATCCTCAGATGAAATCTGGAAAGAAGATTTCTGAGAAACTGCTTAGTGTTCTGTTAATTCATCTCACAGAGTTACATCTGTATTTCGTGGATTTCTTTGCCAGCCTTATTTCTCTGGAATCTGAGAACAGATATTTCGGATCCCTTTGAAGACTATAGGGCCAAAGGAAATATCCTCCGATAGCAAAGAGAAAGAAACTTTCTGAGAAACTTCTTTGTATTCTGTGAAATCATCTCACAGAGTTACAGCTTTCACCTCAAGAAGCATTTCGCTAAGACAGTTCTTGTGGAATTGGCAAAGTGATATTTGGAAGCCAATAGAGGGCTATGGTGAAAAAGGAAATATCCTCAGATGAAATCTGGAAAGAAGCATTATGAGAAACTGCTCTGTGATATATGACTTCCACTCACAGAGTTACATCTGTATTTCGTGGATCTCTTTGCTAGCCTTATTTCAGTGGAATCTGAGAACAGATATTTCGGATCCTTTTGAAGACTATAGGGCCAAAGGAAATATCCTCCGATAACAAAGAGAAAGAAGCTTTCTGAGAAACTTCTTTGTGTTCTGTGAAGTCATCTCACAGAGTTACAGCTTTCCCCTCAAGAAGCCTTTCGCTAAGACAGTTCTTGTGGAATTGGCAAAGTGATATTTGGAAGCCTATAGAGGGCTATGGTGAAAATGGAAATATCCTCAGATGAAATATGGAAAGAAGCTTTCTGAGAAACTGCTTAGTGTTCTGTTAATTCATCTCAGAGAATTACATCTGTATTTCGTGGATCTCTTTGTTAGCCTTATTTCTGTGGAATCTGAGACCAGATATTTCGGATCCCTTTGAAGACTATAGGGCCAAAGGAAATATCCTCCGATAACAAAGAGAAAGAAGCTTTCGGAGAAACCTCTTTGTGTTCTGTGAAATCATCTCACAGAGTTACAGCTTTCCCCTCAAGAAGCCTTTCGCTAAGACAGTTCTTGCGGAATTGGAAAAGTGATATTTGGAAGCCCATAGAGGGCTATGGTGAAAAAGGAAATATCCTCAGATGAAATCTGGAAAGAAGCTTTCTGAGAAACTGCTTAGTGTTCTGTTAATTCTTCTCTCAGGGTTACATCTGTATTTCGTGGATCTCCTTGCTAGCCTTATTTCTGTGGAATCAGAACAGATATTTCGAATCCCTTGGAAGACTATAGGGCCAAAGGAAATATCCTCCGATAACAAAGAGAAAGAAGCTTTCTCAGAAACTTCTTTGTGCTCTGTGAAATCATCTCACAGAGTTACAGCTTTCGCCTCCAGAAGCCTTTTGCTAAGACAGTTCTTGTGGAATTGGCAAAGTGATATTTGGAAGGCCATAGAGGGCTATGGTGAAAAAGGAAATATCCTCAGATGAAATCTGGAAAGAAGCTTTCTGAGAAACTGCTTAGTGTTCTGTTAATTCATCTCACAGTGTTACATCTGTATTTCGAGGATCTCTTTGCTAGCCTTTTTTCTGTGGAATCTGTAACAGATATTTCGGATCCCTTTGAAGACTATAGGGCCAAAGGAAATATCCTCCGATAACAAAGAGAAAGAAGCTTTCTGAGAAACTTCTTTGTGTTCTGTGAAATCATCTCACAGAGTTTCAGATTTCCCCTCAAGGAGCCTTTCGCTAAGACAGTTCTTGTGGAATTGGCAAAGTGATATTTGGAAGCCCATAGAGGGCTATGGTGAAAAAGGGAATATCCTCAGATGAAATCTGGAAAGAAGCTTTCTGAGAAACTGCTTAGTGTTCTGTTAATTCATCTCACAGAGTTACATCTGTATTTCGTGGATCTCTTTGCTAGCCTTATTTCTGAGGTGTCTGAGAACAGATATTTCGGATCCCTTGGAAGACTATAGGGCCAAAGGAAATATCCTCCGATAACAGAGAGAAAGAAGCTTTCTGAGAAACTTCTTTGTGTTCTGTGAAATCATCTCACAGAGTTACAGCTTTCCCCCAAGTAGCCTTTCGCTAAGACAATTCTTGTGGAATTGGCAAAGTGATATTTGGAAGCCCATAGAGGGCTATGATGAAAAAGGAAATATCCTCAGATGAAATCTGGAAAGAAGCTTTCTGAGAAACTGCTTAGTGTTCTGTTAATTCATCTCACAGAGTTACATCTGTATTTCGTGGGTCTCTTTGCTAGCCTTATTTCTGTGGAATCTGAGACCAGATATTTCGGATCCCTTTGAAGACTATAGGGCCAAAGGAAATATCCTCCGATAACAAAGAGGAAGAAGCTTTCTGAGAAACTTCTTTGGGCTCTGTGAAATCATCTCACAGAGTTACAGCTTTCGCCTCCAGAAGCCTTTTGCTAAGACAGTTCTTGTGGAAATGGCAAAGTGACTTTTCGAAGGCCATAAAGGGCTACGGTGAAAAAGGAAATATCCTCAGATGAAATCTGGAAAGAAGCTTTCTGAGAAACTGCTTAGTGTTCTGTTAATTCATCTCACAGAGTTACATTGGTATTTCGTGGATCTCTTTGCTAGCCTTATTTCTGTGGAATCTGAGAACAGATATTTCGGATCCGTTTTAAGACTATAGGGCCAAGGGAAATATCCTCCGATAACAAAGAGAAAGAAGCTTTCTGAGAAACTTCTTTGTGCTCTGTGAAATCATCTCACAGAGTTACAGCTTTCGCCTCCAGAAGCCTTTTGCTAAGACAGTTCTTGTGGAAATGGCAAAGTGATATTTCGAAGGCCATAAAGGGCTACGGTGAAAAAGGAAATATCCTCAGATGAAATCTGGAAAGAAGCTTTCTGAGAAACTGCTTAGTGTTCTGTTAATTCATCTCACAGTGTTACATCTGTATTTCGTGGATCTCTTTGCTAGCCTTATTTCTGTGGAATCCTTAACAGATATTTCGGATCTCTTTGAAGATTATAGGGCCAAAGGAAATATCCTCCGGTAACAAAGAGAAAGAAGCTTTCTGAGAAACTTTTTTGTGTTCTGTGAAATCATCTCACAGAGTTACAGCTTTCCCCTCAGGAAGCCTTTCGCTAAGACAGTTCTTGTGGAATTGGCAAAGGGATATTTGGAAGCCCTTAGACGTCTATGGTGAAAAAGGAAATATCCTCAGATGAAATCTGGAAAGAAGATTTCTGAGAAACTGCTTAGTGTTCTGTTAATTCATCTCACAGAGTTACATCTGTATTTCGTGGATTTCTTTGCCAGCCTTATTTCTCTGGAATCTGAGAACAGATATTTCGGATCCCTTTGAAGACTATAGGGCCAAAGGAAATATCCTCCGATAGCAAAGAGAAAGAAACTTTCTGAGAAACTTCTTTGTATTCTGTGAAATCATCTCACAGAGTTACAGCTTTCACCTCAAGAAGCATTTCGCTAAGACAGTTCTTGTGGAATTGGCAAAGTGATATTTGGAAGCCAATAGAGGGCTATGGTGAAAAAGGAAATATCCTCAGATGAAATCTGGAAAGAAGCATTATGAGAAACTGCTCTGTGATATATGACTTCCACTCACAGAGTTACATCTGTATTTCGTGGATCTCTTTGCTAGCCTTATTTCAGTGGAATCTGAGAACAGATATTTCGGATCCTTTTGAAGACTATAGGGCCAAAGGAAATATCCTCCGATAACAAAGAGAAAGAAGCTTTCTGAGAAACTTCTTTGTGTTCTGTGAAGTCATCTCACAGAGTTACAGCTTTCCCCTCAAGAAGCCTTTCGCTAAGACAGTTCTTGTGGAATTGGCAAAGTGATATTTGGAAGCCTATAGAGGGCTATGGTGAAAATGGAAATATCCTCAGATGAAATATGGAAAGAAGCTTTCTGAGAAACTGCTTAGTGTTCTGTTAATTCATCTCAGAGAATTACATCTGTATTTCGTGGATCTCTTTGTTAGCCTTATTTCTGTGGAATCTGAGACCAGATATTTCGGATCCCTTTGAAGACTATAGGGCCAAAGGAAATATCCTCCGATAACAAAGAGAAAGAAGCTTTCGGAGAAACCTCTTTGTGTTCTGTGAAATCATCTCACAGAGTTACAGCTTTCCCCTCAAGAAGCCTTTCGCTAAGACAGTTCTTGCGGAATTGGAAAAGTGATATTTGGAAGCCCATAGAGGGCTATGGTGAAAAAGGAAATATCCTCAGATGAAATCTGGAAAGAAGCTTTCTGAGAAACTGCTTAGTGTTCTGTTAATTCTTCTCTCAGGGTTACATCTGTATTTCGTGGATCTCCTTGCTAGCCTTATTTCTGTGGAATCAGAACAGATATTTCGAATCCCTTGGAAGACTATAGGGCCAAAGGAAATATCCTCCGATAACAAAGAGAAAGAAGCTTTCTCAGAAACTTCTTTGTGCTCTGTGAAATCATCTCACAGAGTTACAGCTTTCGCCTCCAGAAGCCTTTTGCTAAGACAGTTCTTGTGGAATTGGCAAAGTGATATTTGGAAGGCCATAGAGGGCTATGGTGAAAAAGGAAATATCCTCAGATGAAATCTGGAAAGAAGCTTTCTGAGAAGCTGCTTAGTGTTCTGTTAATTCATCTCACAGTGTTACATCTGTATATCGTGGATCTCTTTGCTAGCCTTATTTCTTTGGAATCTGTAACAGATATTTCGGATCCCTTTGAAGACTATAGGGCCAAAGGAAATATCCTCCGATAACAAAGAGAAAGAAGCTTTCTGAGAACCTTCTTTGTGTTCTGTGAAATCATCTCACAGAGTTTCAGCTTTCCCCTCAAGGAGCCTTTCGCTAAGACAGTTCTTGTGGAATTGGCAAAGTGATATTTGGAAGCCCATAGAGGGCTATGGTGAAAAAGGGAATATCCTCAGATGAAATCTGGAAAGAAGCTTTCTGAGAAACTGCTTAGTGTTCTGTTAATTCATCTCACAGAGTTACATCTGTATTTCGTGGATCTCTTTGCTAGCCTTATTTCTGAGGTGTCTGAGAACAGATATTTCGGATCCCTTGGAAGACTATAGGGCCAAAGGAAATATCCTCCGATAACAGAGAGAAAGAAGCTTTCTGAGAAACTTCTTTGTGTTCTGTGAAATCATCTCACAGAGTTACAGCTTTCCCCCAAGTAGCCTTTCGCTAAGACAATTCTTGTGGAATTGGCAAAGTGATATTTGGAAGCCCATAGAGGGCTATGATGAAAAAGGAAATATCCTCAGATGAAATCTGGAAAGAAGCTTTCTGAGAAACTGCTTAGTGTTCTGTTAATTCATCTCACAGAGTTACATCTGTATTTCGTGGGTCTCTTTGCTAGCCTTATTTCTGTGGAATCTGAGACCAGATATTTCGGATCCCTTTGAAGACTATAGGGCCAAAGGAAATATCCTCCGATAACAAAGAGGAAGAAGCTTTCTGAGAAACTTCTTTGGGCTCTGTGAAATCATCTCACAGAGTTACAGCTTTCGCCTCCAGAAGCCTTTTGCTAAGACAGTTCTTGTGGAAATGGCAAAGTGACTTTTCGAAGGCCATAAAGGGCTACGGTGAAAAAGGAAATATCCTCAGATGAAATCTGGAAAGAAGCTTTCTGAGAAACTGCTTAGTGTTCTGTTAATTCATCTCACAGAGTTACATTGGTATTTCGTGGATCTCTTTGCTAGCCTTATTTCTGTGGAATCTGAGAACAGATATTTCGGATCCGTTTTAAGACTATAGGGCCAAGGGAAATATCCTCCGATAACAAAGAGAAAGAAGCTTTCTGAGAAACTTCTTTGTGCTCTGTGAAATCATCTCACAGAGTTACAGCTTTCGCCTCCAGAAGCCTTTTGCTAAGACAGTTCTTGTGGAAATGGCAAAGTGATATTTCGAAGGCCATAAAGGGCTACGGTGAAAAAGGAAATATCCTCAGATGAAATCTGGAAAGAAGCTTTCTGAGAAACTGCTTAGTGTTCTGTTAATTCATCTCACAGTGTTACATCTGTATTTCGTGGATCTCTTTGCTAGCCTTATTTCTGTGGAATCCTTAACAGATATTTCGGATCTCTTTGAAGATTATAGGGCCAAAGGAAATATCCTCCGGTAACAAAGAGAAAGAAGCTTTCTGAGAAACTTCTTTGTGTTCTGTGAAATCATCTCACAGAGTTACAGCTTTCCCCTCAGGAAGCCTTTCGCTAAGACAGTTCTTGTGGAATTGGCAAAGGGATATTTGGAAGCCCTTAGACGTCTATGGTGAAAAAGGAAATATCCTCAGATGAAATCTGGAAAGAAGATTTCTGAGAAACTGCTTAGTGTTCTGTTAATTCATCTCACAGAGTTACATCTGTATTTCGTGGATTTCTTTGCCAGCCTTATTTCTCTGGAATCTGAGAACAGATATTTCGGATCCCTTTGAAGACTATAGGGCCAAAGGAAATATCCTCCGATAGCAAAGAGAAAGAAACTTTCTGAGAAACTTCTTTGTATTCTGTGAAATCATCTCACAGAGTTACAGCTTTCACCTCAAGAAGCATTTCGCTAAGACAGTTCTTGTGGAATTGGCAAAGTGATATTTGGAAGCCAATAGAGGGCTATGGTGAAAAAGGAAATATCCTCAGATGAAATCTGGAAAGAAGCATTATGAGAAACTGCTCTGTGATATATGACTTCCACTCACAGAGTTACATCTGTATTTCGTGGATCTCTTTGCTAGCCTTATTTCAGTGGAATCTGAGAACAGATATTTCGGATCCTTTTGAAGACTATAGGGCCAAAGGAAATATCCTCCGATAACAAAGAGAAAGAAGCTTTCTGAGAAACTTCTTTGTGTTCTGTGAAGTCATCTCACAGAGTTACAGCTTTCCCCTCAAGAAGCCTTTCGCTAAGACAGTTCTTGTGGAATTGGCAAAGTGATATTTGGAAGCCTATAGAGGGCTATGGTGAAAATGGAAATATCCTCAGATGAAATATGGAAAGAAGCTTTCTGAGAAACTGCTTAGTGTTCTGTTAATTCATCTCAGAGAATTACATCTGTATTTCGTGGATCTCTTTGTTAGCCTTATTTCTGTGGAATCTGAGACCAGATATTTCGGATCCCTTTGAAGACTATAGGGCCAAAGGAAATATCCTCCGATAACAAAGAGAAAGAAGCTTTCGGAGAAACCTCTTTGTGTTCTGTGAAATCATCTCACAGAGTTACAGCTTTCCCCTCAAGAAGCCTTTCGCTAAGACAGTTCTTGCGGAATTGGAAAAGTGATATTTGGAAGCCCATAGAGGGCTATGGTGAAAAAGGAAATATCCTCAGATGAAATCTGGAAAGAAGCTTTCTGAGAAACTGCTTAGTGTTCTGTTAATTCTTCTCTCAGGGTTACATCTGTATTTCGTGGATCTCCTTGCTAGCC
Source organism: Macaca mulatta (assembly GCF_049350105.2). Taxonomy (NCBI): domain Eukaryota; kingdom Metazoa; phylum Chordata; class Mammalia; order Primates; family Cercopithecidae; genus Macaca; species Macaca mulatta. The sequence goes on from NC_133418.1 coordinate 36,592,879, forward strand.
TTATTTCTGTGGAATCAGAACAGATATTTCGAATCCCTTGGAAGACTATAGGGCCAAAGGAAATATCCTCCGATAACAAAGAGAAAGAAGCTTTCTCAGAAACTTCTTTGTGCTCTGTGAAATCATCTCACAGAGTTACAGCTTTCGCCTCCAGAAGCCTTTTGCTAAGACAGTTCTTGTGGAATTGGCAAAGTGATATTTGGAAGGCCATAGAGGGCTATGGTGAAAAAGGAAATATCCTCAGATGAAATCTGGAAAGAAGCTTTCTGAGAAGCTGCTTAGTGTTCTGTTAATTCATCTCACAGTGTTACATCTGTATATCGTGGATCTCTTTGCTAGCCTTATTTCTTTGGAATCTGTAACAGATATTTCGGATCCCTTTGAAGACTATAGGGCCAAAGGAAATATCCTCCGATAACAAAGAGAAAGAAGCTTTCTGAGAACCTTCTTTGTGTTCTGTGAAATCATCTCACAGAGTTTCAGCTTTCCCCTCAAGGAGCCTTTCGCTAAGACAGTTCTTGTGGAATTGGCAAAGTGATATTTGGAAGCCCATAGAGGGCTATGGTGAAAAAGGGAATATCCTCAGATGAAATCTGGAAAGAAGCTTTCTGAGAAACTGCTTAGTGTTCTGTTAATTCATCTCACAGAGTTACATCTGTATTTCGTGGATCTCTTTGCTAGCCTTATTTCTGAGGTGTCTGAGAACAGATATTTCGGATCCCTTGGAAGACTATAGGGTCAAAGGAAATATCCTCCGATAACAGAGAGAAAGAAGCTTTCTGAGAAACTTCTTTGTGTTCTGTGAAATCATCTCACAGAGTTACAGCTTTCCCCCAAGTAGCCTTTCGCTAAGACAATTCTTGTGGAATTGGCAAAGTGATATTTGGAAGCCCATAGAGGGCTATGATGAAAAAGGAAATATCCTCAGATGAAATCTGGAAAGAAGCTTTCTGAGAAACTGCTTAGTGTTCTGTTAATTCATCTCACAGAGTTACATCTGTATTTCGTGGGTCTCTTTGCTAGCCTTATTCCTGTGGAATCTGAGACCAGATATTTCGGATCCCTTTGAAGACTATAGGACCAAAGGAAATATCCTCCGATAAAAAAGAGAAAGAAGCTTTCGGAGAAACCTCTTTGTGTTCTGTGAAATCATCTCACAGAGTTACAGCTTTCCCCTCAAGAAGCCTTTCGCTAAGACAGTTCTTGCGGAATTGGAAAAGTGATATTTGGAAGCCCATAGAGGGCTATGGTGAAAAAGGAAATATCCTCAGATGAAATCTGGAAAGAAGCTTTCTGAGAAACTGCTTAGTGTTCTGTTAATTCTTCTCTCAGGGTTACATCTGTATTTCGTGGATCTCCTTGCTAGCCTTATTTCTGTGGAATCAGAACAGATATTTCGAATCCCTTGGAAGACTATAGGGCCAAAGGAAATATCCTCCGATAACAAAGAGAAAGAAGCTTTCTCAGAAACTTCTTTGTGCTCTGTGATATCATCTCACAGAGTTACAGCTTTCGCCTCCAGAAGCCTTTTGCTAAGACAGTTTTTGTGGAATTGGCAAAGTGATATTTGGAAGGCCATAGAGGGCTATGGTGAAAAAGGAAATATCCTCAGATGAAATCTGGAAAGAAGCTCTCTGAGAAACTGCTTAGTGTTCCGTTAATTCATCTCACAGTGTTACATCTGTATTTCGTGGATCTCTTTGCTAGCCTTATTTCTGTGGAATCTGTAACAGATATTTCGGATCCCTTTGAAGACTATAGGGCCAAAGGAAATATCCTCCGATAACAAAGAGAAAGAAGCTTTCTGAGAAACTTCTTTCTGTTCTGTGAAATCATCTCACAGAGTTACAGCTTTCCCCTCAAGGAGCCTTTCGCTAAGACAGTTCTTGTGGAATTGGCAAAGTGATATTTGGAAGCCCCTAGAGGGCTATGGTGAAAAAGGGAATATCCTCAGATGAAATCTGGAAAGAAGCTTTCTGAGAAACTGCTTAGTGTTCTGTTAATTCTTCTCAGAGAGTTACATCTGTATTTCGTGGATCTCTTTGCTCGCCTTATTTCTGTGGAATCTGAGAACAGATATTTCGGATCCCTTTGAAGACTGTAGGGCCAAAGGAAATATCCTCCGATAACAATGAGAAAGAAGCTTTCTGAGAAACTTCTTTGTGTTTTGTGAAATCATCTCACAGAGTTACAGCTTTCCCCTCTAGAAGCCTTTCACTAAGACACTTCTTGTGGAATTGGCAAAGTGATATTTGGAAGCCCTTACAGGGCTATGGTGAAAAAGGAAATATCGTCAGATTAAATCTGGAAAGAAGCTTTCTGAGAAACTGCTTAGTGTTCTGTTAGTTCTTCTCACAGAGTTACAACTGTATTTCGTGGATCTCTTTGCTAGCCTTATTTCTGTGTAATCTGAGAACAGATATTTAAGATCCCTTTGAAGACTATAGGGCCAAAGGAAATATCCTCCGATACCAAAGAGAAAGAAGCTTTCTGAGAAACTTCTTTGTGTTCTGTGAAATCAACTCACAGAGTTACAGCTTTCCCCTCAAGAAGCCTTTCGCTAAGACAGTTCTTGTGGAATTGACAAAGTGATATTTGGAAGCCCATAGAGGGCTATGGTGAAAAAGGAAATATCCTCAGATGAAATCTGGAAAGAAGCTTTCTGAGAAACTGCTTAGTGTTCTGTTAATTCATTTCACAGAGTTACATCTGTATTTCGTGGATCTCTTTGCCAGCCTTATTTCTCTGGAATCTGAGAACAGATATTTCGGATCCCTTTGAAGACTATAGGGCCAAAGGAAATATCCTCCGATAACAAAGAGAAAGAAACTTTCTGAGAAACTTCTTTGTATTCTGTGAAATCATCTCACAGAGTTACAGCATTCACCTCAAGAAGCCTTTCGCTAAGACAGTTCTTGTGGAATTGGCAAAGTGATATTTGGAAGCCAATAGGGGACTATGGTGAAAAAGGAAATATCCTCAGATGAAATCTGGAAAGAAGCATTATGAGAAACTGCTCTGTGATATATGACTTCCACTCACAGAGTTACATCTGTATTTCGTGTATCTTTTGCTAGCCTTATGTCAGTGGAATATGAGAGCAGATATTTCGGATCCGTTGGAAGACTATAGGGCCAGAGGAAATATCCTTCTAAAACAAAGAGAAACAAGCTTTCTGAGAAACTTCTTTGTGTTCTGTGAAGTCATCTCACAGAGTTACAGCTTTCCCCTCAAGAAGCCTTTCGCTGAGACACTTCTTGTGGAATTGGCAAAGTGATATTTGGAAGCCCATAGAGGGCTATGGTGAAAATGGAAATATCCTCAGATGAAATGTGGAAAGAAGCATCCTGCGAAATGCTTAGTGTTCTGTTAATTCATCTCACAGAGTTACATCTGTATTTCGTGGATCTCTTTGCTAGCCTTATTTCTGTGGAATCTGAGAACAGATATTTCTGATCCCTTTGAAGAGTATAGGGCCAAAGGAAATATCCTCCGATAACAAAGAGAAAGAAGCTTTCTGAGAAACTTCTTTGTATTCTGTGAAATCATCTCACAGACGTACAGCTTTCCCCTCAAGAAGCCTTTCGCTAAGACAGTTCTTGTGGAATTGACAAAGTGATATTTGGAAGCCCATAGAGGGCTATGGTGAAAAAGGAAATATCCTCAGATGAAATCTGGAAAGAAGATTTCTGAGAAACTGCTTAGTGTTCTGTTAATTCATCTGACAGAGTTACATCTGTATTTCGTGGATCTCTTTGCCAGCCTTATTTCTCTGGAATCTGAGACCAGATATTTCGGATCCCTTTGAAGACTATAGGGCCAAAGGAAATATCCTACAATAACAAAGAGAAAGAAGATTTCTGAGAAACTTCTTTGTGTTCTGTGAAATCATCTCACAGAGTTACAGCTTTCCCATCAAGAAGCCTTTCGCTAAGACAGTTCTTTTGGAATTGGAAAAGTGATATTTGGAAGCCCATAGAGGGCTATGGTGAAAAAGGAAATATCCTCAGATGAAATTTGGAAAGAAGCTTTCTGAGAAACTGCTTATTGTTCTGTTAATTCATCTCACAGAGTTACATCTGTATTTCGTGGATCTGTTCGCTAGCCTTATTTCTGTGGAAACTGAGAACAGATATTTCGGATCCCTTTGAAGACTATAGGGCCAAAGGAAATATCCTCTGATAACAAAGAGAAAGAAGCTTTCTGAGAAATTTCTTTGTGTTCTGTGAAATCATCTCACAGACGTACAGCTTTCCCCTCAAGAAGCTTTTCGCTAAGACAGTTCTTGTGGAATTGGCAAAGTGATATTTGGAAGCCCATAGAGGGCTATTGTGAAAATGGAAATATCCTCAGATGAAATCTGGAAAGAAGCTTTCTGAGAAACTGCTTAGTGTTCTGTTAATTCATGTCACAGAGTTACATCTTTAGTTCGTGGATCTCTTTGCTAGCCTTATTTCTGTGGAATCTGGGAACAGATATTTCGGATCCCTTTGAAGACTATAGGGCCAAAGGAAATATCCTCCGATAACAAAGAGAAGGAAGCTTTCTGAGAAACTTCTTTGTGTTCTGTGAAATCATCTCACAGAATTAGAGCTTTCCCCTCAAGAAGCCTTTCGCTAAGACAGTTCTTGTGGAATTGGCAAAGTGATATTTGGAAGCCCTCACAGGGCTCTGGTGAAACAGGAAATATCGTCAGATTAAATCTGGAAAGAAGCTTTCTGAGAAACTGCTTAGTGTTCTCTTAATTCATCTCACAGAGTTACATCTGTATTTCGTGAATCTCTTTGCTAGCCTTATTTCTGTGGAATCTGAGAACAGATGTTTCGGATCCCTTTGAAGACTATAGGGCCAAAGGAAATATCTTCCGATAACAAAGAGAAAGAAGCTTTCTGAGAAACTTCTCTGTGTTCTGTGAAATCATCTCACAGAGTTACAGCTTTCCCCTCAAGAAGCCTTTCGCTAAGACAGTTATTGTGGAATTGGCAAAGTGATATTTGGAAGCCCATAGAGGGCTATGGTGAAAAAGGAATATCCTCAGATGAAATCTGGAAAGAAGCTTTCTGAGAAACTGCTTAGTGTTCTGTTAATTCTTCTCTCAGAGTTACATCTGTATTTCGTGGATCTCCTTGCTAGCCTTATTTCTGTGGAAATAGAATAGATATTTCGAATCCCTTGGAAGACTACAGGGCCAAAGGAAATATACTCCGATAACAAAGAGAAAGAAGCTTTCTGAGAAACTTCTTTGTGCTCTCTGAAATCATCTCACAGAGTTACAGCTTTCGCCTCCAGAAGCCTTTTGCTAAGACAGTTCTTGTGGAAATGGCAAAGTGATATTTGGAAGGCCATAAAGGGCTACGGTGAAAAAGGAAATATCCTCAGATGAAATCTGGAAAGAAGCTTTCTGAGAAACTGCTTAGTGTTCTGTTAATTCATCTCACAGTGTTACATCTGTATTTCGTGGATCTCTTTGCTAGCCTTATTTCTGTGGAATCTGTAACAGATATTTCGGATCCCTTGGAAGACTATAGGGCCAAAGGAAATATCCTCTGATAACAAAGAGAAAGAAGCTTTCTGAGAAACTTCTTTGTGTTCTGTGAAATCATCTCACAGAGTTACAGCTTTCCTATCAAGAAGCCTTTCGCTAAGACAGTTCTTGTGGAATTGGAAAAGTGATATTTGGAAGCCCATAGAGGGCTATGGTGAAAAAGGAAATATCCTCAGATGAAATCTGGAAAGAAGCTTTCTGAGAAACTGCTTAGTGTTCTGTTAATTCATCTCACAGAGTTACATCTGTATTTCGTGGGTCTCTTTGCTAGCCTTATTCCTGTGGAATCTGAGACCAGATATTTCGGATCCCTTTGAAGACTATAGGGCCAAAGGAAATATCCTCCGATAACAAAGAGAAAGAAGCTTTCGGAGAAACCTCTTTGTGTTCTGTGAAATCATCTCACAGAGTTACAGCTTTCCCCTCAAGAAGCCTTTCGCTAAGACAGTTCTTGCGGAATTGGATAAGTGATATTTGGAAGCCCATAGAGGGCTATGGTGAAAAAGGAAATATCCTCAGATGAAATCTGGAAAGAAGCTTTCTGAGAAACTGCTTAGTGTTCTGTTAATTCTTCTCTCAGGGTTACATCTGTATTTCGTGGATCTCCTTGCTAGCCTTATTTCTGTGGAATCAGAACAGATATTTCGAATCCCTTGGAAGACTATAGGGCCAAAGGAAATATCCTCCGATAACAAAGAGAAAGAAGCTTTCTCAGAAACTTCTTTGTGCTCTGTGATATCATCTCACAGAGTTACAGCTTTCGCCTCCAGAAGCCTTTTGCTAAGACAGTTTTTGTGGAATTGGCAAAGTGATATTTGGAAGGCCATAGAGGGCTATGGTGAAAAAGGAAATATCCTCAGATGAAATCTGGAAAGAAGCTTTCTGAGAAACTGCTTAGTGTTCCGTTAATTCATCTCACAGTGTTACATCTGTATTTCGTGGATCTCTTTGCTAGCCTTATTTCTGTGGAATCTGTAACAGATATTTCGGATCCCTTTGAAGACTATAGGGCCAAAGGAAATATCCTCCGATAACAAAGAGAAAGAAGCTTTCTGAGAAACTTCTTTCTGTTCTGTGAAATCATCTCACAGAGTTACAGCTTTCCCCTCAAGGAGCCTTTCGCTAAGACAGTTCTTGTGGAATTGGCAAAGTGATATTTGGAAGCCCCTAGAGGGCTATGGTGAAAAAGGGAATATCCTCAGATGAAATCTGGAAAGAAGCTTTCTGAGAAACTGCTTAGTGTTCTGTTAATTCTTCTCAGAGAGTTACATCTGTATTTCGTGGATCTCTTTGCTCGCCTTATTTCTGTGGAATCTGAGAACAGATATTTCGGATCCCTTTGAAGACTGTAGGGCCAAAGGAAATATCCTCCGATAACAATGAGAAAGAAGCTTTCTGAGAAACTTCTTTGTGTTTTGTGAAATCATCTCACAGAGTTACAGCTTTCCCCTCTAGAAGCCTTTCACTAAGACACTTCTTGTGGAATTGGCAAAGTGATATTTGGAAGCCCTTACAGGGCTATGGTGAAAAAGGAAATATCGTCAGATTAAATCTGGAAAGAAGCTTTCTGAGAAACTGCTTAGTGTTCTGTTAGTTCTTCTCACAGAGTTACAACTGTATTTCGTGGATCTCTTTGCTAGCCTTATTTCTGTGTAATCTGAGAACAGATATTTAAGATCCCTTTGAAGACTATAGGGCCAAAGGAAATATCCTCCGATACCAAAGAGAAAGAAGCTTTCTGAGAAACTTCTTTGTGTTCTGTGAAATCAACTCACAGAGTTACAGCTTTCCCCTCAAGAAGCCTTTCGCTAAGACAGTTCTTGTGGAATTGACAAAGTGATATTTGGAAGCCCATAGAGGGCTATGGTGAAAAAGGAAATATCCTCAGATGAAATCTGGAAAGAAGCTTTCTGAGAAACTGCTTAGTGTTCTGTTAATTCATTTCACAGAGTTACATCTGTATTTCGTGGATCTCTTTGCCAGCCTTATTTCTCTGGAATCTGAGAACAGATATTTCGGATCCCTTTGAAGACTATAGGGCCAAAGGAAATATCCTCCGATAACAAAGAGAAAGAAACTTTCTGAGAAACTTCTTTGTATTCTGTGAAATCATCTCACAGAGTTACAGCATTCACCTCAAGAAGCCTTTCGCTAAGACAGTTCTTGTGGAATTGGCAAAGTGATATTTGGAAGCCAATAGAGGACTATGGTGAAAAAGGAAATATCCTCAGATGAAATCTGGAAAGAAGCATTATGAGAAACTGCTCTGTGATATATGACTTCCACTCACAGAGTTACATCTGTATTTCGTGTATCTTTTGCTAGCCTTATGTCAGTGGAATCTGAGAGCAGATATTTCGGATCCGTTGGAAGACTATAGGGCCAGAGGAAATATCCTTCTAAAACAAAGAGAAACAAGCTTTCTGAGAAACTTCTTTGTGTTCTGTGAAGTCATCTCACAGAGTTACAGCTTTCCCCTCAAGAAGCCTTTCGCTAAGACACTTCTTGTGGAATTGGCAAAGTGATATTTGGAAGCCCATAGAGGGCTATGGTGAAAATGGAAATATCCTCAGATGAAATGTGGAAAGAAGCATCCTGCGAAATGCTTAGTGTTCTGTTAATTCATCTCACAGAGTTACATCTGTATTTCGTGGATCTCTTTGCTAGCCTTATTTCTGTGGAATCTGAGAACAGATATTTCTGATCCCTTTGAAGAGTATAGGGCCAAAGGAAATATCCTCCGATAACAAAGAGAAAGAAGCTTTCTGAGAAACTTCTTTGTATTCTGTGAAATCATCTCACAGACGTACAGCTTTCCCCTCAAGAAGCCTTTCGCTAAGACAGTTCTTGTGGAATTGACAAAGTGATATTTGGAAGCCCATAGAGGGCTATGGTGAAAAAGGAAATATCCTCAGATGAAATCTGGAAAGAAGATTTCTGAGAAACTGCTTAGTGTTCTGTTAATTCATCTGACAGAGTTACATCTGTATTTCGTGGATCTCTTTGCCAGCCTTATTTCTCTGGAATCTGAGACCAGATATTTCGGATCCCTTTGAAGACTATAGGGCCAAAGGAAATATCCTACAATAACAAAGAGAAAGAAGATTTCTGAGAAACTTCTTTGTGTTCTGTGAAATCATCTCACAGAGTTACAGCTTTCCCATCAAGAAGCCTTTCGCTAAGACAGTTCTTTTGGAATTGGAAAAGTGATATTTGGAAGCCCATAGAGGGCTATGGTGAAAAAGGAAATATCCTCAGATGAAATTTGGAAAGAAGCTTTCTGAGAAACTGCTTATTGTTCTGTTAATTCATCTCACAGAGTTACATCTGTATTTCGTGGATCTGTTCGCTAGCCTTATTTCTGTGGAAACTGAGAACAGATATTTCGGATCCCTTTGAAGACTATATGGCCAAAGGAAATATCCTCTGATAACAAAGAGAAAGAAGCTTTCTGAGAAATTTCTTTGTGTTCTGTGAAATCATCTCACAGACGTACAGCTTTCCCCTCAAGAAGCTTTTCGCTAAGACAGTTCTTGTGGAATTGGCAAAGTGATATTTGGAAGCCCATAGAGGGCTATTGTGAAAATGGAAATATCCTCAGATGAAATCTGGAAAGAAGCTTTCTGAGAAACTGCTTAGTGTTCTGTTAATTCATGTCACAGAGTTACATCTTTAGTTCGTGGATCTCTTTGCTAGCCTTATTTCTGTGGAATCTGGGAACAGATATTTCGGATCCCTTTGAAGACTATAGGGCCAAAGGAAATATCCTCCGATAACAAAGAGAAGGAAGCTTTCTGAGAAACTTCTTTGTGTTCTGTGAAATCATCTCACAGAATTAGAGCTTTCCCCTCAAGAAGCCTTTCGCTAAGACAGTTCTTGTGGAATTGGCAAAGTGATATTTGGAAGCCCTTACAGGGCTATGGTGAAACAGGAAATATCGTCAGATTAAATCTGGAAAGAAGCTTTCTGAGAAACTGCTTAGTGTTCTCTTAATTCATCTCACAGAGTTACATCTGTATTTCGTGAATCTCTTTGCTAGCCTTATTTCTGTGGAATCTGAGAACAGATGTTTCGGATCCCTTTGAAGACTATAGGGCCAAAGGAAATACCTTCCGATAACAAAGAGAAAGAAGCTTTCTGAGAAACTTCTCTGTGTTCTGTGAAATCATCTCACAGAGTTACAGCTTTCCCCTCAAGAAGCCTTTCGCTAAGACAGTTATTGTGGAATTGGCAAAGTGATATTTGGAAGCCCATAGAGGGCTATGGTGAAAAAGGAATATCCTCAGATGAAATCTGGAAAGAAGCTTTCTGAGAAACTGCTTAGTGTTCTGTTAATTCTTCTCTCAGAGTTACATCTGTATTTCGTGGATCTCCTTGCTAGCCTTATTTCTGTGGAAATAGAATAGATATTTCGAATCCCTTGGAAGACTACAGGGCCAAAGGAAATATACTCCGATAACAAAGAGAAAGAAGCTTTCTGAGAAACTTCTTTGTGCTCTCTGAAATCATCTCACAGAGTTACAGCTTTCGCCTCCAGAAGCCTTTTGCTAAGACAGTTCTTGTGGAAATGGCAAAGTGATATTTGGAAGGCCATAAAGGGCTACGGTGAAAAAGGAAATATCCTCAGATGAAATCTGGAAAGAAGCTTTCTGAGAAACTGCTTAGTGTTCTGTTAATTCATCTCACAGTGTTACATCTGTATTTCGTGGATCTCTTTGCTAGCCTTATTTCTGTGGAATCTGTAACAGATATTTCGGATCCCTTGGAAGACTATAGGGCCAAAGGAAATATCCTCTGATAACAAAGAGAAAGAAGCTTTCTGAGAAACTTCTTTGTGTTCTGTGAAATCATCTCACAGAGTTACAGCTTTCCTATCAAGAAGCCTTTCGCTAAGACAGTTCTTGTGGAATTGGAAAAGTGATATTTGGAAGCCCATAGAGGGCTATGGTGAAAAAGGAAATATCCTCAGATGAAATCTGGAAAGAAGCTTTCTGAGAAACTGCTTAGTGTTCTGTTAATTCATCTCACAGAGTTACATTGGTATTTCGTGGATCTCTTTGCTAGCCTTATTTCTGTGGAATCTGAGAACAGATATTTTGGATCCCTTGGAAGACTATAGGGCCAAAGGAAATATCCTCCGAAAACAAAGAGAAAGAAGCTTTCTGAGAAACTTCTTTGTGTTCTGTGAAATCATCTCACAGAGTTACAGCTATCCCCTCAAGAAGCCTTTCGCTAAGACAGTTCTTGTGTAATTGGCAAAGTGATATTTGGAAGCCCATCGAGGGCTATGGTGAAAATGGAAATATCCTAAGATGAAATCTGGAAAGAAGCTTTCTGCGAAACTGCTTAGCGTTCTGTTAATTCATCTCACAGAGTTACATCTGTATTTCGTGGATTGCTTTGCTAGCCTTATTTCTGTGGAATCTGAGAACAGATATTTCCGATACCTTTGAAGGCTTTAGGCCCAAAGGAAATATCCTCAGATAACAAAGAGAAAGAAGCTTTCTGAGAAACTTCTCTGTGTTCTGTGAAATCATCTCACAGAGTTACAGCTTTCCCCTCAAGAAGCCTTTCGCTAAGACAGTTCTTGTGGAATTGGCAAATTGATATTTGGAAGCCCTTAGAGGGCTATGGTGAAAAAGGGAATATCGTCAGATTAAATCTGGAAAGAAGATTTCAGAGAAACTGCTTAGTGTTCTGTTAGTTCATCTCACAGAGTTACATCTGTATTTCGTGGATCTCTTTGCTAGCCTTATGTCTGTGTAATCTGAGAACAGATATTTCGGATCACTTTGAAGACTATAGGGCCAAAGGAAATATCCTCCGATAACAAAGAGAAAGAAGCTTTCTGAGAAACTTCTTTGTGTTCTGTGAAATCATCTCACAGAGTTACAGCTTTCCCCTCAGGAAGCCTTTCGCTAAGACAGTTCTTGTGGAATTGGCAAAGTGATATTTGGAAGCCAATAGAGGGCTATGGTGAAAAAGGAAATATCCTCAGATGAAATCTGGAAAGAAGCATTATGAGAAACTGCTCTGTGATATATGACTTGCACTCACGGAGTTACATCTGTATTTCGTGGATCTCTTTGCTAGCCTTATTTCAGTGGAATCTGAGAACAGATATTTCGGATCCTTTTGAAGACTATAGGGCCAAAGGAAATATCCTCCGATAACAAAGAGAAAGAAGCTTTCTGAGAAACTTCTTTGTGTTCTGTGAAATCATCTCACAGAGTTACAGCTTTCCCCTCAAGAAGCCTTTCGCTAAGATAGTTCATGTGGAAATGGCAAAGTGGTATTTGGAAGCCATAGAGGGCTATGGTGAAAATGGAAATATCCTCAGATGAAATCTGGAAAGAAGCTTTCTGAGAAACTGCTTAGTGTTCTGTTAATTCATCTCACAGAGTTACATCTGTATTTCGTGGATCTCCTTGCTAGCCTTATTTCGTTGGAATCTGAGAACAGATATTTCGTATCCCTTGGAAGACTATAGGGCCAAAGGAAATATCCTCCGATAACAAAGAGAAAGAAGCTTTTTGAGAAACTTCCTTGTGTTCTGGTAAATCATGTCACAGAGTTACAGCTTTCACCTCAAGCAGCCTTTCGCTAAGACAGTTCTTGTGGAATTGGCAAAGTGATATTTGGAAGCCCTCACAGGGCTATGGTGAAAAAGGAAATATCGTCAGATTAAATCTGGAAAGAAGCTTTCTGAGAAACTGCTTAGTGTTCTGTTAGTTCTTCTCACAGAGTTACAACTGTATTTCGTGGATCTCTTTGCTAGCCTTATTTCTGTGTAATCTGAGAACAGATATTTAAGATCCCTTTGAAGACTATAGGGCCAAAGGAAATATCCTCCGATACCAAAGAGAAAGAAGCTTTCTGAGAAACTTCTTTGTGTTCTGTGAAATCATCTCACAGAGTTACAGCTTTCCCCTCAAGAAGCCTTTCGCTAATACAATTCTTGTGGAATGGGCAAAGTGATATTTGGAAGCCCATAGAGGGCTATGTAGAAAAAGGGAATATCCTAAGATGAAATCTGGATTGAAGCTTTCTGAGAAACTGCTTAGTGTTCTGTTAATTCTTCTCAGAGAGTTACATCTGTATTTCGTGGATCTCTTTGCTCGCCTTATTTCTGTGGAATCTGAGAACAGATATTTCGGATCCCTTTGAAGACTATAGGGCCAAAGGAAATATCCTCCGATAACAATGAGAAAGAAGCTTTCTGAGAAACTTCTTTGTATTTTGTGAAATCATCTCAAAGAGTTACAGCTTTCCCCTCTAGAAGCCTTTCACTAAGACACTTCTTGTGGAATTGGCAAAGTGATATTTGGAAGCCCTCACAGGGCTATGGTGAAAAAGGAAATATCGTCAGATTAAATCTGGAAAGAAGCTTTCTGAGAAACTGCTTAGTGTTCTGTTAGTTCTTCTCACAGAGTTACAACTGTATTTCGTGGATCTCTTTGCTAGCCTTATTTCTGTGTAATCTGAGAACAGATATTTAAGATCCCTTTGAAGACTATAGGGCCAAAGGAAATATCCTCCGATACCAAAGAGAAAGAAGCTTTCTGAGAAACTTCTTTGTGTTCTGTGAAATCATCTCACAGAGTTACAGCTTTCACCTCAAGAAGCCTTTCGCTAAGACAGTTCTTGTGGAATTGACAAAGTGATATTTGGAAGCCCATAGAGGGCTATGGTGAAAAAGGAAATATCCTCAGATGAAATCTGGAAAGAAGCTTTCTGAGAAACTGCTTAGTGTTCTGTTAATTCATTTCACAGAGTTACATCTGTATTTCGTGGATCTCTTTGCCAGCCTTATTTCTCTGGAATCTGAGAACAGATATTTCGGATTCCTTTGAAGACTATAGGGCCAAAGGAAATATCCTCCGATAACAAAGAGAAAGAAACTTTCTGAGAAACTTCTTTGTATTCTGTGAAATCATCTCACAGAGTTACAGCATTCACCTCAAGAAGCCTTTCGCTAAGACAGTTCTTGTGGAATTGGCAAAGTGATATTTGGAAGCCAATAGAGGGCTATGGTGAAAAAGGAAATATCCTCAGATGAAATCTGGAAAGAAGCATTATGAGAAACTGCTCTGTGATATATGACTTCCCCTCACAGAGTTACATCTGTATTTCGTGTATCTTTTGCTAGCCTTATTTCAGTGGAATCTGAGAGCAGATATTTCGGATCCTTTTGAAGACTATAGGGCCAAAGGAAATATCCTCCGATAACAAATAGAAAGAAGCTTTCTGAGAAACTTCTTTGTGTTCTGTGAAATCATCTCACAGAGTTACAGCTTTCCCCTCAAGAAGCCTTTCGCTAAGACAGTTCATGTGGAAATGGCAAAGTGCTATTTGGAAGCCATAGAGGGCTATGTTGAAAATGGAAATATCCTCAGATGAAATCTGGAAAGAAGCTTTCTGAGAAACTGCTTAGTGTTCTGTTAATTCAACTCACAGTGTTACATCTGTATTTCGTGGATCTCTTTGCCAGCCTTATTTCTGTGGAATCTGAGAACAGATATTTCGGATCCCTTTGAAGACTATAGGGCCAAAGGAAATATCCTCCGATAACAAAGAGAAGGAAGCTTTCTGAGAAACTTCTTTGTGTTCTGTGAAATCAACTCACAGAGTTACAGCATTCCCCTCAAGAAGCCTTTCGCTAAGACATTTCTTGTGGAATTGACAAAGTGATATTTGGAAGCCCATAGAGGGCTATGGTGAAAAAGGAAATATCCTCAGATGAAATCTGGAAAGAAGATTTCTCAGAAACTGCTTATTGTTCTGTTAATTCATTTCACAGAGTTATATCTGTATTTCGTGGATCTCTTTGCCAGCCTTATTTATCTGGAATCTGAGAACAGATATTTCAGATCTCTTTGAAGACTATAGGGCCAAAGGAAATATCCTCCGATAACAAAGAGAAAGAAACTTTCTGAGAAACTTCTTTGTATTCTGTGAAATCATCTCACAGAAGTACAGCTTTCACCTCAAGAAGCCTTTCGCTAAGACAGTTCTTGTGGAATTGGCAAAGTGATATTTGAAGCCCATAGAGGGCTATGGTGAAAATGGAAATATCCTCAGATGAAATCTGGAAAGAAGCTTTCTGAGAAACTGCTTAGTGTTCTGTTAATTCATCTCACAGAGTTACATCTGTATTTCGTGGATCTCTTTCCTAGCCTTATTTCTGTGGAATCGGCGAACAGATATTTCCGATCCCTTTGAAGTCTATAGGGCCAAAGGAAATATCCTCCGATAACAAACAGAAAGAAGCTTTCTGAGAAACTTCTTTGTGTTTTGTGAAATCATCTCACAGAGTTACAGCTTTCCCCTCAAGAAGCCTTTCGCTAAGACAGTTCTTGTGGAATTTGAAAAGTGATATTTGGAAGCCCAGAGAGGGCTATGGTGAAAAAGGAAATATCCTCAGATGAAATCTGGAAAGAAGCTTTCTGAGAAACTGCTTAGTGTTCTGTTAATTTTCTCACAGAGTTACATCTGTATTTCGTGGATCTCTTTGCTAGCCTTATTTCTGTGGAATCTGAGAACAGATATTTCGGATCCGTTTGAAGACTATAGGGCCAAAGGAAATATCCTCCGATAACAAAGAGAAAGAAGCTATCTGAGAAACTTCTTTCTGTTCTGTGAAATCATCTCACAGAGTTACAGCTTTCCCCTCAAGAAGCCTTTCCCTAAGACAGTTCTTGCGGAATTGGAAAAGGGATATTTGGAAGCCCATAGATGGCTATGGTGAAAAACGAAATATCCTCAGATGAAATCTGGAAAGAAGCTTTCTGAGAAACTGCTTAGTGTTCTGTTAATTCATCTCCCAGAGTTACATCCGTATTTCGTGGATCTCTTTGCTAGCCTTATTTCTGAGGTGTCTGAGAACAGATATTTCGGATCCCTTGGAAGACTATAGGGCCAAAGGAAATATCCTCCGATAACAAAGAGAAAGAAGCTTTCTGAGAAACTTCTTTGTGTTCTGTGAAATCATCTCACAGAGTTACAGCTTTCCCCTCAAGGAGCCTTTCGCTAAGACAGTTCTTGTGGAATTGGCAAAGTGATATTTGGAAGCCCATAGAGGGCTATGGTGAAAAAGGAAATATCCTCAGATGAAATCTGGAAAGAAGCTTTCTGAGAAACTGCTTAGTGATCTTTTAATTCATCTCACAGAGTTACATCTGTATCTCGTGGATCTCTTTGCTAGCCTTATTTCTGTGGAATCTGAGAACAGATGTTTCGGATCCCTTTGAAGACTATAGGGCCAAAGGAAATATCTTCCGATAACAAAGAGAAAGAAGATTTCTGAGAAACTTCTTTGTGTTCTGTGAAATCATCTCACAGAGTTACAGCTTTCTCCTCAAGAAGCTTTTGGTTAAGACAGGTCTTGTGGAATTGGCAAAGTGATATTTGGAAGCCCATAGAGGGCTATGGTGAAAAAGGAAATATCCTCAGATGAAATCTGGAAAGAAGCTTTCTGAGAAACTGCTTAGTGGTCTGTTAATTCATCTGACAGAGTTACATCTGTATTTCGTGGATCTCTTTGCCAGCCTTATTTCTCTGGAATCTGAGACCAGATATATCGGTTCCTTTGAAGACTATAGGGCCAAAGGAAATATCCTCCGATAACAAAGAGAAAGAAACTTTGTGAGAAACTTCTTTGTATTCTGTGAAATCATCTCACAGAGTTACAGCTTTCACCTCAAGAAGCCTTTCGCTAAGACAGTTCTTGTGGAATTGGAAAAGTGATATTTGGAAGCCCATAGAGGGCAATGGTGAAAAAGGAAATATCCTCAGATGAAATCTGGAAAGAAGCTTTCTGAGAAATTGCTTGTGTTCTGTTAATCCATCTAACAGAGTTACGTCTGTATTTCGTGGATCTCTTTGCTAGCCTTATTTATGTGGAATCTGACAGCAGATATTTCGGATCCGTTGGAAGACTATAGGGCCAGAGGAAATATCCTTCTAAAACAAAGAGAAACAAGCTTTCTGAGAAACTTCTTTTTGTTCTGTGAAGTCATCTCACAGAGTTACAGCTTTCCCCTCAAGAAGCCTTTCGCTAAGACACTTCTTGTGGAATTGGCAAAGTGATATTTGGAAGCCCGTAGAGGGCTATGGTGAAAATGGAAATATCCTCAGATGAAATGTGGAAAGAAGCATCCTGCGAAATGCTTAGTGTTCTGTTAATAATCTCACAGAGTTACATCTGTATTTCGTGGATCTCTTTGCTAGCCTTATTTCTGTGGAATCTGAGAACAGATATTTCTGATCCCTTTGAAGACTATAGGGCCAAAGGAAATATCCTCCGATAACAGAGAGAAAGAAGCTTTCTGAGAAACTTCTTTGTGTTCTGTGAAATCATCTCACAGAGTTACAGCTTTCCCCCAAGTAGCCTTTCGCTAAGACAGTTCTTGTGGAATTGGCAAAGTGATATTTGGAAGCCCATAGAGGGCTATGATGAAAAAGGAAATATCCTCAGATGAAATCTGGAAAGAAGCTTTCTGAGAAACTGCTTAGTGTTCTGTTAATTCATCTCACAGAGTTACATCTGTATTTCGTGGGTCTCTTTGCTAGCCTTATTTCTGTGGAATCTGAGACCAGATATTTCGGATCCTTTTGAAGACTATAGGGCCAAAGGAAATATCCTCCGATAACAAAGAGAAAGAAGCTTTCGGAGAAACCTCTTTGTGTTCTGTGAAATCATCTCACAGAGTTACAGCTTTCCCCTCAAGAAGCCTTTCGCTAAGACAGTTCTTGCGGAATTGGAAAAGTGATATTTGGAAGCCCATAGAGGGCTATGGTGAAAAAGGAAATATCCTCAGATGAAATCTGGAAAGAAGCTTTCTGAGAAACTGCTTAGTGTTCTGTTAATTCTTCTCTCAGGGTTACATCTGTATTTCGTGGATCTCCTTGCTAGCCTTATTTCTGTGGAATCAGAACAGATATTTCGAATCCCTTGGAAGACTATAGGGACAAAGGAAATATCCTCCGATAACAAAGAGAAAGAAGCTTTCTCAGAAACTTCTTTGTGCTCTGTGAAATCATCTCACAGAGTTACAGCTTTCGCCTCCAGAAGCCTTTTGCTAAGACAGTTCTTGTGGAATTGGCAAAGTGATATTTGGAAGGCCATAGAGGGCTATGGTGAAAAAGGAAATATCCTCAGATGAAATCTGGAAAGAAGCTTTCTGAGAAACTGCTTAGTGTTCTGTTAATTCATCTCACAGTGTTCCATCTGTATTTCGTGGATCTCTTTGCTAGCCTTATTTCTGTGGAATCTGTAACAGATATTTCGGATCCCTTTGAAGACTATAGGGCCAAAGGAAATATCCTCCGATAACAAAGAGAAAGAAGCTTTCTGAGAAACTTCTTTGTGTTCTGTGAAATCATCTCACAGAGTTTCAGCTTTCCCCTCAAGGAGCCTTTCGCTAAGACAGTTCTTGTGGAATTGGCAAAGTGATATTTGGAAGCCCATAGAGGGCTATGGTGAAAAAGGGAATATTCTCAGATGAAATCTGGAAAGAAGCTTTCTGAGAAACTGCTTAGTGTTCTGTTAATTCATCTCACAGAGTTACATCTGTATTTCGTGGATCTCTTTGCTAGCCTTATTTCTGTGGTGTCTGAGAACAGATATTTCGGATCCCTTGGAAGACTATAGGGCCAAAGGAAATATCCTCCGATAACAGAGAGAAAGAAGCTTTCTGAGAAACTTCTTTGTGTTCTGTGAAATCATCTCACAGAGTTACAGCTTTCCCCCAAGTCGCCTTTCGCTAAGACAGTTCTTGTGGAATTGGCAAAGTGATATTTGGAAGCCCATAGAGGGCTATGGTGAAAAAGGAAATATCCTCAGATGAAATCTGGAAAGAAGCTTTCTGAGAAACTGCTTAGTGTTCTGTTAATTCATCTCACAGAGTTACATCTGTATTTCGTGGGTCTCTTTGCTAGCCTTATTTCTGTGGAATCTGAGACCAGATATTTCGGATCCCTTTGAAGACTATAGGGCCAAAGGAAATATCCTCCGATAACAAAGGGAAAGAAGCTTTCGGAGAAACCTCTTTGTGTTCTGTGAAATCATCTCACAGAGTTACAGCTTTCCCCTCAAGGAGCCTTTCGCTAAGACAGTTCTTGCGGAATTGGAAAAGTGATATTTGGAAGCCCATAGAGGGCTACGGTGAAAAAGGAAATATCCTCAGATGAAATCTGGAAAGAAGCTTTCTGAGAAACTGCTTAGTGTTCTGTTAATTCTTCTCTCAGGGTTACATCTGTATTTCGTGGATCTCCTTGCTAGCCTTATTTCTGTGGAATCAGAACAGATATTTCGAATCCCTTGGAAGACTATAGGGCCAAAGGAAATATCCTCCGATAACAAAGAGAAAGAAGCTTTCTCAGAAACTTCTTTGTGCTCTGTGAAATCATCTCACAGAGTTACAGCTTTCGCCTCCAGAAGCCTTTTGCTAAGACAGTTCTTGTGGAATTGGCAAAGTGATATTTGGAAGGCCATAGAGGGCTATGGTGAAAAAGGAAATATCCTCAGATGAAATCTGGAAAGAAGCTTTCTGAGAAACTGCTTAGTGTTCTGTTAATTCATCTCACAGTGTTACATCTGTATTTCGTGGATCTCTTTGCTAGCCTTATTTCTGTGGAATCTGTAACAGATATTTCGGATCCCTTTGAAGACTATAAGGCCAAAGGAAATATCCTCCGATAACAAAGAGAAAGAAGCTTTCTGAGAAACTTCTTTCTGTTCTGTGAAATCATCTCACAGAGTTACAGCTTTCCCCTCAAGGAGCCTTTCGCTAAGACAGTTCTTGTGGAATTGGCAAAGTGATATTTGGAAGCCCCTAGAGGGCTATGGTGAAAAAGGGAATATCCTCAGATGAAATCTGGAAAGAAGCTTTCTGAGAAACTGCTTAGTGTTCTGTTAATTCTTCTCAGAGAGTTACATCTGTATTTCGTGGATCTCTTTGCTGGCCTTATTTCTGTGGAATCTGAGAACAGATATTTCGGATCCCTTTGAAGACTATAGGGCCAAAGGAAATATCCTCCGATAACAATGAGAGAGAAGCTTTCTGAGAAACTTCTTTGTATTTTGTGAAATCATCTCACAGAGTTACAGCTTTCCCCTCTAGAAGCCTTTCACTAAGACACTTCTTGTGGAATTGGCAAAGTGATATTTGGAAGCCCTTACAGGGCTATGGTGAAAAAGGAAATATCGTCAGATTAAATCTGGAAAGAAGCTTTCTGAGAAACTGCTTAGTGTTCTGTTAGTTCTTCTCACAGAGTTACAACTGTATTTCGTGGATCTCTTTGCTAGCCTTATTTCTGTGTAATCTGAGAACAGATATTTAAGATCCCTTTGAAGACTATAGGGCCAAAGGAAATATCCTCCGATACCAAAGAGAAAGAAGCTTTCTGAGAAACTTCTTTGTGTTCTGTGAAATCAACTCACAGAGTTACAGCTTTCCCCTCAAGAAGCCTTTCGCTAAGACAGTTCTTGTGGAATTGACAAAGTGATATTTGGAAGCCCATAGAGGGCTATGGTGAAAAAGGAAATATCCTCAGATGAAATCTGGAAAGAAGCTTTCTGAGAAACTGCTTAGTGTTCTGTTAATTCATTTCACAGAGTTACATCTGTATTTCGTGGATCTCTTTGCCAGCCTTATTTCTCTGGAATCTGAGAACAGATATTTCGGATCCCTTTGAAGACTATAGGGCCAAAGGAAATATCCTCCAATAACAAAGAGAAAGAAACTTTCTGAGAAACTTCTTTGTATTCTGTGAAATCATCTCACAGAGTTACAGCATTCACCTCAAGAAGCCTTTCGCTAAGACAGTTCTTGTGGAATTGGCAAAGGGATATTTGGAAGCCAGTAGAGGGCTATGGTGAAAAAGGAAATATCCTCAGATGAAATCTGGAAAGAAGCATTATGAGAAACTGCTCTGTGATATATGACTTCCACTCACAGAGTTACATCTGTATTTCGTGTATCTTTTGCTAGCCTTATTTCAGTGGAATCTGAGAGCAGATATTTCGGATCCTTTTGAAGACTATAGGGCCAAAGGAAATATCCTCCGATAACAAAGAGAAAGAAGCTTTCTGAGAAACTTCTTTGTGTTCTGTGAAATCATCTCACAGAGTTACAGCTTTCCCCTCAAGAAGCCTTTCGCTAAGACAGTTCATGTGGAAATGGCAAAGTGCTATTTGGAAGCCATAGAGGGCTATGTTGAAAATGGAAATATCCTCAGATGAAATCTGGAAAGAAGCTTTCTGAGAAACTGCTTAGTGTTCTGTTAATTCAACTCACAGTGTTACATCTGTATTTCGTGGATCTCTTTGCTAGCCTTATTTCTGTGGAATCTCAGAACAGATATTTCGGATCCCTTTGAAGACTATAGGGCCAAAGGAAATATCCTCCGATAACAAAGAGAAGGAAGCTTTCTGAGAAACTTCTTTGTGTTCTGTGAAATCAACTCACAGAGTTACAGCTTTCCCCTCAAGAAGCCGTTCGCTAAGACAGTTCTTGTGGAATTGACAAAGTGATATTTGGAAGCCCATAGAGGGCTATGGTGAAAAAGGAAATATCCTCAGATGAAATCTGGAAAGAAGATTTCTCAGAAACTGCTTATTGTTCTGTTAATTCATTTCACAGAGTTATATCTGTATTTCGTGGATCTCTTTGCCAGCCTTATTTATCTGGAATCTGAGAACAGATATTTCGGATCTCTTTGAAGACTATAGGGCCAAAGGAAATATCCTCCGATAACAAAGAGAAAGAAACTTTCTGAGAAACTTCTTTGTATTCTGTGAAATCATCTCACAGAAGTACAGCTTTCACCTCAAGAAGCCTTTCGCTAAGACAGTTCTTGTGGAATTGGCAAAGTGATATTTGAAGCCCATAGAGGGCTAAGGTGAAAATGGAAATATCCTCAGATGAAATCTGGAAGGAAGTTTTCTGAGAAACTGCTTAGTGTTCTGTTAATTCATCTTACAGAGTTACATCTGTATTCGTGGATCTCTTTCCTAGCCTTATTTCTGTGGAATCGGCGAACAGATATTTCCGGTCCTTTTAAGTCTATAGGGCCAAAGGAAATATCCTCCGATAACAAACAGAAAGAAGCTTTCTGAGAAACTTCTTTGTGTTTTGTGAAATCATCTCACAGAGTTACAGCTTTCCCCTCAAGAAGCCTTTCGCTAAGACAGTTCTTGTGGAATTGGAAAAGTGATATTTGGAAGCCCATAGAGGGCTATGGTGAAAAAGGAAATATCTTCAGATGATATCTGGAAAGAAGCTTTCTGAGAAACTGCTTAGTGTTCTGTTAATTTTCTCACAGAGTTCCATCTCTATTTCGTGGATCTCTTTGCTAGCCTTATTTCTGTGGAATCTGAGAACAGATATTTCGTATCCGTTTGAAGACTATAGGGCCAAAGGAAATATCCTCCGATAACAAAGAGAAAGAAGCTTTCTGAGAAACTTCTTTCTGTTCTGTGAAATCATCTCACAGAGTTACAGCTTTCCCCTCAAGAAGCCTTTCGCTAAGACAGTTCTTGCGGAATTGGAAAAGGGATATTTGGAAGCCCATAGATGGCTATGGTGAAAAACGAAATATCCTCAGATGAAATCTGGAAAGAAGCTTTCTGAGAAACTGCTTAGTGTTCTGTTAATTCATCTCCCAGAGTTACATCCGTATTTCGTGGATCTCTTTGCTAGCCTTATTTCTGAGGTGTCTGAGAACAGATATTTCGGATCCCTTGGAAGACTATAGGGCCAAAGGAAATATCCTCCGATAACAAAGAGAAAGAAGCTTTCTGAGAAACTTCTTTGTGTTCTGTGAAATCATCTCACAGAGTTACAGCTTTCCCCTCAAGGAGCCTTTCGCTAAGACAGTTCTTGTGGAATTGGCAAAGTGATATTTGGAAGCCCAAAGAGGGCTATGGTGAAAAAGGAAATATCCTCAGATGAAATCTGGAAAGAAGCTTTCTGAGAAACTGCTTAGTGATCTTTTAATTCATCTCACAGAGTTACATCTGTATCTCGTGGATCTCTTTGCTAGCCTTATTTCTGTGGAATCTGACAACAGATATTTCGGATCCTTTGGAAGACTATAGGGCCAGAGGAAATATCCTTCTAAAACAAAGAGAAACAAGCTTTCTGAGAAACTTCTTTGTGTTCTGTGAAGTCATCTCACAGAGTTACAGCTTTCCCCTCAAGAAGCCTTTCGCTTAGACACTTCTTGTGGAATTGGCAAAGTGATATTTGGAAGCCCATAGAGGGCTATTGTGAAAATGGAAATATCCTCAGATGAAATCTGGAAAGAAGCTTTCTGAGAAACTGCTTAGTGTTCTGTTAATTCATCTCAGAGAATTACATCTGTATTTCGTGGATCTCTTTGTTAGCCTTATTTCTGTGGAATCTGAGACCAGATATTTCGGATCCCTTTGAAGACTATAGGGCCAAAGGAAATATCCTCCGATAACAAAGAGAAAGAAGCTTTCGGAGAAACCTCTTTGTGTTCTGTGAAATCATCTCACAGAGTTACAGCTTTCCCCTCAAGAAGCCTTTTGCTAAGACAGTTCTTGTGGAATTGGCAAAGTGATATTTGGAAGCCCATAGAGGGCTATGATGAAAAAGGAAATATCCTCAGATGAAATCTGGAAAGAAGCTTTAAGAGAAACTGCTTAGTGTTCTGTTAATTCATCTCACAGAGTTACATCTGTATTTCGTGGGTCTCTTTGCTAGCCTTATTTCTGTGGAATCTGAGACCAGATATTTCGGATCCTTTTGAAGACTATAGGGCCAAAGGAAATATCCTCCGATAACAAAGAGAAAGAAGCTTTCGGAGAAACCTCTTTGTGTTCTGTGAAATCATCTCACAGAGTTACAGCTTTCCCCTCAAGAAGCCTTTCGCTAAGACAGTTCTTGCGGAATTGGAAAAGTGATATTTGGAAGCCCATAGAGGGCTATGGTGAAAAAGGAAATATCGTCAGATTAAATCTGGAAAGAAGCTTTCTGAGAAACTGCTTAGTGTTCTGTTAATTCTTCTCTCAGGGTTACATCTGTATTTCGTGGATCTCCTTGCTAGCCTTATTTCTGTGGAATCAGAACAGATATTCCGAATCCCTTGGAAGACTATAGGGACAAAGGAAATATCCTCCGATAACAAAGAGAAAGAAGCTTTCTCAGAAACTTCTTTGTGCTCTGTGAAATCATCTCACAGAGTTACAGCTTTCGCCTCCAGAAGCCTTTCGCTAAGACAGTTCTTGTGGAATTGGCAAAGTGATATTTGGAAGGCCATAGAGGGCTATGGTGAAAAAGGAAATATCCTCAGATGAAATCTGGAAAGAAGCTTTCTGAGAAACTGCTTAGTGTTCTGTTAATTCATCTCACAGTGTTACATCTGTATTTCGTGGATCTCTTTGCTAGCCTTATTTCTGTGGAATCTGTAACAGATATTTCGGATCCCTTTGAAGAGTATAGGGCCAAAGGAAATATCCTCCGATAACAAAGAGAAAGAAGCTTTCTGAGAAACTTCTTTCTGTTCTGTGAAATCATCTCACAGAGTTACAGCTTTCCCCTCAAGGAGCCTTTCGCTAAGACAGTTCTTGTGGAATTGGCAAAGTGATATTTGGAAGCCCCTAGAGGGCTATGGTGAAAAAGGGAATATCCTCAGATGAAATCTGGAAAGAAGCTTTCTGAGAAACTGCTTAGTGTTCTGTTAATTCATGTCACAGAGTTACATCTGTATTTCGTGGATCTCTTTGCTTGCCTTATTTCTGAGGTGTCTGAGAACAGATATTTCGGATCCCTTGGAAGACTATAGGGCCAAAGGAAATATCCTCCGATAACAAAGAGAAAGAAGCTTTGTGAGAAACTTCTTTGTGTTCTGTGAAATCATCTCACAGAGTTACAGCTTTCCCCCAAGTAGCCTTTCGCTAAGACAGTTCTTGTGGAATTGGCAAAGTGATATTTGGAAACCCATAGAGGGCTATGATGAAAAAGGAAATATCCTCAGATGAAATCTGGAAAGAAGCTTTCTGAGAAACTGCTTAGTGTTCTGTTAATTCATCTCAAAGAGTTACATCTGTATTTCGTGGGTCTCTTTGCTAGCCTTATTTCTGTGGAATCTGAGAACAGATATTTCGGATCCCTTTGAAGAATATAGGGCCAAAGGAAATATCTTCTGATAACAAAGAGAAAGAAGCTTTCTGAGAAACTTCTTTGTGTTCTGTGAAATCATCTCACAGAGTTACAGCTTTCCCCTCAAGAAGCCTTTCGCTAAGACAGTTCTTGTGGAATTGGCAAAGTGATATTTGGAAGCCCTTAGAGGGCTATTGTGAAAAAGGAAATATCCTCAGATGAAATCTGGAAAGAAGCTTCCTGAGAAACTGCTTAATGTTCTGTAAATTCATCTCACAGAGTTACATCTGTATTTCGTGGATCTCTTTGCCAGCCTTATTTCTGTGGAATCTGAGAACAGATATTTCGGATCCCTTGGAAGACTATAGGGCCAAAGGAAATATCCTCCGATAAGAAAGAGAAAGAAGCTTTCTGAGAAACTTCTTTGTGTTCTGTGAAATCATCTCACAGAGTTACAGCTTTCCCGTCAAGAAGCCTTTCGCTAAGACAGTTCTTGTGGAATTGGCAAAGTGATATTTGGAAGCCCATAGAGGGCTATGGTGAAAAAGGAAATATCCTCAGATGAAATCTGGAAAGAAGCTTTCTGAGAAACTGCTTAGTGTTCTGTTAATTCATCTCACAGTGTTACATCTGTATTTCGTGGATCTCTTTGCTAGCCTTATTTCTGTGGAATGTGTAACAGATATATCGGATCCCTTTGAAGACTATAGGGCCAAAGGAAATATCCTCCGATAACAAAGAGAAAGAAGCTTTCTGAGAAACTTCTTTGTGTTCTGTGAAATCATCTCACAGAGTTACAGCTTTCCCCTCAAGGAGCCTTTCGCTAAGACAGTTCTTGTGATATTGGTAAAGTGATATTTGGAAGCCCATAGAGGGCTATGGTGAAAAAGGGAATATCCTCAGATGAAATCTGGAAAGAAGCTTTCTGAGAAACTGCTTAGTGTTCTGTTAATTCATCTCACAGAGTTACATCTGTATTTCGTGGATCTCTTTGCTAGCCTTATTTCTGAGGTGTCTGAGAACAGATATTTCGGATCCCTTGGAAGACTATAGGGCCAAAGGAAATATCCTCCGATAACAAAGAGAAAGAAGCTTTCTGAGAAACTTCTTTGTGTTCTGTGAAATCATATCACAGAGTTACAGCTTTCCCCCAAGTAGCCTTTCGCTAAGACAGTTCTTGTGGAATTGGCAAAGTGATATTTGGAAGCCCATAGAGGGCTATGATGAAAAAGGAAATATCCTCAGATGAAATCTGGAAAGAAGCTTTCTGAGAAACTGCTTAGTGTTCTGTTAATTCATCTCACAGAGTTACATCTGTATTTCGTGGGTCTCTTTGCTAGCCTTATTTCTGTGGAATCTGAGAACAGATATTTCGGATCCCTTTGAAGACTATAGGGCCAAAGGAAATATCCTCCGATAACAAAGAGAAAGAAGCTTTCTGAGAAACTTCTTTCTGTTCTGTGAAATCATCTCACAGAGTTACAGCTTTCCCCTCAAGGAGCCCTTCGCTAAGACAGTTCTTGTGGAATTGGCAAAGTGATATTTGGAAGCCCATAGAGGGCTATGGTGAAAAAGGAAATATCCTCAGATGAAATCTGGAAAGAAGCTTTCTGAGAAACTGCTTAGTGTTCTGTTAATTCATCTCCCAGAGTTAGATCCGTATTTCGTGGATCTCTTTGCTAGCCTTATTTCTGAGGAATCTGAGAACAGATATTTCGGAACCCTTGGAAGACTATAGGGCCAAAGGAAATATCCTCCGATAACAAAGAGAAAGAAGCTTTCTGAGAAACTTCTTTGTGTTCTGTGAAATCATCTCACAGAGTTACAGCTTTCCCCTCAAGGAGCCTTTCGCTAAGACAGTTCTTGTGGAATTGGCAAAGAGATATTTGGAAGCCCATAGAGGGTTATGGTGAAAAAGGAAATATCCTCAGATGAAATCTGGAAAGAAGCTTTCTGAGAAACTGCTTAGTGATCTTTTAATTCATCTCACAGAGTTACATCTGTATCTCGTGGATGTCTTTGCTAGCCTTATTTCTGTGGAATCTAAGGACAGATGTTTCGGATCCCTTTGAAGACTATAGGGCCAAAGGAAATATCTTCCGATAACAAAGAGAAAGAAGATTTCTGAGAAACTTCTTTGTGTTCTGTGAAATCATCTCACAGAGTTACAGCTTTCCCCTCAAGAAGCCTTTCGCTAAGACAGGTCTTGTGGAATTGGAAAAGTGATATTTGGAAGCCCATAGAGGGCTATGGTGAAAAAGGAAATATCCTCAGATGAAATCTGGAAAGAAGCTTTCTGAGAAACTGCTTTGTGGTCTGTTAATTCATCTGACAGAGTTACATCTGTATTTCGTGGATCTCTTTGCCAGCCTTATATCTCTGGAATCTGAGACCAGATATTTCGGTTCCTTTGAAGACTATAGGGCCAAAGGAAATATCCTCCGATAACAAAGAGAAAGAAACTTTCTGAGAAACTTCTTTGTATTCTGTGAAATCATCTCACAGAGTTACAGCTTTCACCTCAAGAAGCCTTTCGCTAAGACAGTTCTTGTGGAATTGGCAAAGTGATATTTGGAAGCCCATAGAGGGCTATGGTGAAAAAGGAAATATCCTCAGATGAAATCTGGAAAGAAGCTTTCTGAGAAACTGCTTAGTGTTCTGTTAATTCATCTCACAGAGTTACATCTGTATTTCGTGGATCTCTTTGCTAGCCTTATTTCTTTGGAATCTGACAACAGATATTTCGGATCCATTGGAAGACTCTAAGGCCAGAGGAAATATCCTTCTAAAACAAAGAGAAACAAGCTTTCTGAGAAACTTCTTTGTGTTCTGTGAAGTCATCTCACAGAGTTACAGCTTTCCCCTCAAGAAGCCTTTCGCTAAGACACTTCTTGTGGAATTGGCAAAGTGATATTTGGAAGCCCATAGAGGGCTATGGTGAAAATGGAAATATCCTCAGATGAAATGTGGAAAGAAGCTTCCTGCGAAAATGCTTAGTGTTCTGTTTATTCATCTCACAGAGTTACATCTGTATTTCGTGGATCTCTTTGCTAGCCTTATTTCTGTGGAATCTGAGAACAGATATTTCTGATCCCTTTGAAGACTATAGGGCCAAAGGAAATATCCTCCGATAACAAAGAGAAAGAAGCTTTCTGAGAAACTTCTTTTTGTTTTGTGAAATCATCTCACAGACGTACAGCTTTCCCCTCAAGAAGCCTTTCGCTAAGACAGTTCTTGTGGAATTGGCAAAGTGATATTTGGAAGCCCATAGAGGGCTATTGTGAAAATGGAAATATCCTCAGATGAAATCTCGAAAGAAGCTTTCTGAGAAACTGCTTAGTGTTCTGTTAATTCATCTCAGAGAATTACATCTGTATTTCGTGGATCTCTTTGTTAGCCTTATTTCTGTGGAATCTGAGACCAGATATTTCGGATCCCTTTGAAGACTATAGGGCCAGAGGAAATATCCTCCGATAACAAAGAGAAAGAAGCTTTCGGAGAAACTTCTTTGTGTTCTGTGAAATCATCTCACAGAGTTACAGCTTTCCCCTCAAGAAGCCTTTCGCTAAGACAGTTCTTGCGGAATTGGAAAAGTGATATTTGGAAGCCCATAGAGGGCTATGGTGAAAAAGGAAATATCCTCAGATGAAATCTGGAAAGAAGATTTCTGAGAAACTGCTTAGTGTTCTGTTAATTCATCTCACAGTGTTACATCTGTATTTCGTGGATCTCTTTGCTAGCCTTATTTCTGTGGAATCTGTAACAGATATTTCGGATCCCTTTGAAGACTATAGGGCCAAAGGAAATATCCTCCGATAACAAAGAGAAAGATGCTTTCTGAGAAACTTCTTTGTGTTCTGTGAATTCA
This sequence comes from Macaca mulatta, assembly GCF_049350105.2. NCBI lineage: Eukaryota > Metazoa > Chordata > Mammalia > Primates > Cercopithecidae > Macaca > Macaca mulatta. Next base: position 36,621,422 of record NC_133418.1, read on the forward strand.
TCTCACAGAGTTACAGCTTTCCCCTCAAGGAGCCTTTCGCTAAGACAGTTCTTGTGGAATTGGCAAAGTGATATTTGGAAGCCCCTAGAGGGCTATGGTGAAAAAGGGAATATCCTCAGATGAAATCTGGAAAGAAGCTTTCTGAGAAACTGCTTAGTGTTCTGTTAATTCATCTCACAGAGTTACATCTGTATTTCGTGGATCTCTTTGCTAGCCTTATTTCTGAGGTGTCTGAGAACAGATATTTCGGATCCCTTGGAAGACTATAGGGCCAAAGGAAATATCCTCCGATAACAATGAGAAAGAAGCTTTATGAGAAACTTCTTTGTGTTCTGTGAAATCATCTCACAGAGTTACAGCTTTCCCCCAAGTAGCCTTTCGCTAAGACAGTTCTTGTGGAATTGGAAAAGTGATATTTGGAAGCCAATAGAGGGCTATGATGAAAAAGGAAATATCCTCAGATGAAATCTGGAAAGAAGCTTTCTGAGAAACTGCTTAGTGTTCTGTTAATTCATCTCACAGAGTTACATCTGTATTTCGTGGGTCTCTTTGCTAGCCTTATTTCTGTGGAATCTGAGAACATATATTTCGGATCCCTTTGAAGAATATAGGGCCAAAGGAAATATCTTCTGATGACAAAGAGAAAGAAGCTTTCTGAGAAACTTCTTAGTGTTCTGTGAAATCATCTCACAGAGTTACAGCTTTCCCGTCAAGAAGCCTTTCACTAAGACAGTTCTTGTGGAATTGGCAAAGTGATATTTGGAAGCCCATAGAGGGCTATGGTGAAAAAGGAAATATCCTCAGATGAAATCTGGAAAGAAGCTTTCAGAGAAACTGCTTAGTGTTCTGTTAATACATCTCACAGTGTTACATCTGTATTTCTTGGATCTCTTTGCTAGCCTTATTTCTGTGGAATCTGTAACAGATATATCGGATCCCTTTGAAGACTATAGGGCCAAAGGAAATATCCTCCGATAACAAAGAGAAAGAAGCTTTCTGAGAAACTTCTTTGTGTTCTGTGAAATCATCTCACAGAGTTACAGCTTTCCCCTCAAGGAGCCTTTCGCTAAGACAGTTCTTGTGGAATTGGCAAAGTGATATTTGGAAGCCCTTAGAGGGCTATGGTGAAAAAGGGAATATCCTCAGATGAAATCTGGAAAGAAGCTTTCTGAGAAACTGCTTAGTGTTCTGTTAATTCATCTCACAGAGTTACATCTGTATTTCGTGGATCTCTTTGCTAGCCTTATTTCTGAGGTGTCTGAGAACAGATATTTCGGATCCCTTGGAAGACTATAGGGCCAAAGGAAATATCCTCCGATAACAAAGAGAAAGAAGCTTTCTGAGAAACTTCTTTGTGTTCTGTGAAATCATCTCACAGAGTTACAGCTTTCCCCCAAGTAGCCTTTCGCTAAGACAGTTCTTGTGGAATTGGCAAAGTGATATTTGGAAGCCCATAGAGGGCTATGATGAAAAAGGAAATATCCTCAGATGAAATCTGGAAAGAAGCTTTCTGAGAAACTGCTTAGTGTTCTGTTAATTCATCTCACAGAGTTACATCTGTATTTCGTGGGTCTCTTTGCTAGCCTTATTTCTGTGGAATCTGAGACCAGATATTTCGGATCCCTTTGAAGACTATAGGGCCAAAGGAAATATCCTCCGATAACAAAGAGAAAGAAGCTTTCTGAGAAACTTCTTTCTGTTCTGTGAAATCATCTCACAGAGTTACAGCTTTCCCCTCAAGGAGCCCTTCGCTAAGACAGTTCTTGTGGAATTGGCAAAGTGATATTTGGAAGCCCATAGAGGGCTATGGTGAAAAAGGAAATATCCTCAGATGAAATCTGGAAAGAAGCTTTCTGAGAAACTGCTTAGTGTTCTGTTAATTCATCTCCCAGAGTTACATCCGTATTTCGTGGATCTCTTTGCTAGCCTTATTTCTGAGGAATCTGAGAACAGATATTTCGGAACCCTAGGAAGACTATAGGGCCAAAGGAAATATCCTCCGATAACAAAGAGAAAGAAGCTTTCTGAGAAACTTCTTTGTGTTCTGTGAAATCATCTCACAGAGTTACAGCTTTCCCCTCAAGAAGCCTTTCGCTAAGACAGTTCTTGCGGAATTGGAAAAGTGATATTTGGAAGCCCATAGAGGGCTATGGTGAAAAAGGAAATATCCTCAGATGAAATCTGGAAAGAAGATTTCTGAGAAACTGCTTAGTGTTCTGTTAATTCATCTCACAGTGTTACATCTGTATTTCGTGGATCTCTTTGCTAGCCTTATTTCTGTGGAATCTGTAACAGATATTTCGGATCCCTTTGAAGACTATAGGGCCAAAGGAAATATCCTCCGATAACAAAGAGAAAGATGCTTTCTGAGAAACTTCTTTCTGTTCTGTGAATTCATCTCACAGAGTTACAGCTTTCCCCTCAAGGAGCCTTTCGCTAAGACAGTTCTTGTGGAATTGGCAAAGTGATATTTGGAAGCCCCTAGAGGGCTATGGTGAAAAAGGGAATATCCTCAGATGAAATCTGGAAAGAAGCTTTCTGAGAAACTGCTTAGTGTTCTGTTAATTCATCTCACAGAGTTACATCTGTATTTCGTGGATCTCTTTGCTAGCCTTATTTCTGAGGTGTCTGAGAACAGATATTTCGGATCCCTTGGAAGACTATAGGGCCAAAGGAAATATCCTCCGATAACAATGAGAAAGAAGCTTTATGAGAAACTTCTTTGTGTTCTGTGAAATCATCTCACAGAGTTACAGCTTTCCCCCAAGTAGCCTTTCGCTAAGACAGTTCTTGTGGAATTGGAAAAGTGATATTTGGAAGCCAATAGAGGGCTATGATGAAAAAGGAAATATCCTCAGATGAAATCTGGAAAGAAGCTTTCTGAGAAACTGCTTAGTGTTCTGTTAATTCATCTCACAGAGTTACATCTGTATTTCGTGGGTCTCTTTGCTAGCCTTATTTCTGTGGAATCTGAGAACATATATTTCGGATCCCTTTGAAGAATATAGGGCCAAAGGAAATATCTTCTGATGACAAAGAGAAAGAAGCTTTCTGAGAAACTTCTTAGTGTTCTGTGAAATCATCTCACAGAGTTACAGCTTTCCCGTCAAGAAGCCTTTCACTAAGACAGTTCTTGTGGAATTGGCAAAGTGATATTTGGAAGCCCATAGAGGGCTATGGTGAAAAAGGAAATATCCTCAGATGAAATCTGGAAAGAAGCTTTCAGAGAAACTGCTTAGTGTTCTGTTAATACATCTCACAGTGTTACATCTGTATTTCTTGGATCTCTTTGCTAGCCTTATTTCTGTGGAATCTGTAACAGATATATCGGATCCCTTTGAAGACTATAGGGCCAAAGGAAATATCCTCCGATAACAAAGAGAAAGAAGCTTTCTGAGAAACTTCTTTGTGTTCTGTGAAATCATCTCACAGAGTTACAGCTTTCCCCTCAAGGAGCCTTTCGCTAAGACAGTTCTTGTGGAATTGGCAAAGTGATATTTGGAAGCCCTTAGAGGGCTATGGTGAAAAAGGGAATATCCTCAGATGAAATCTGGAAAGAAGCTTTCTGAGAAACTGCTTAGTGTTCTGTTAATTCATCTCACAGAGTTACATCTGTATTTCGTGGATCTCTTTGCTAGCCTTATTTCTGAGGTGTCTGAGAACAGATATTTCGGATCCCTTGGAAGACTATAGGGCCAAAGGAAATATCCTCCGATAACAAAGAGAAAGAAGCTTTCTGAGAAACTTCTTTGTGTTCTGTGAAATCATCTCACAGAGTTACAGCTTTCCCCCAAGTAGCCTTTCGCTAAGACAGTTCTTGTGGAATTGGCAAAGTGATATTTGGAAGCCCATAGAGGGCTATGATGAAAAAGGAAATATCCTCAGATGAAATCTGGAAAGAAGCTTTCTGAGAAACTGCTTAGTGTTCTGTTAATTCATCTCACAGAGTTACATCTGTATTTCGTGGGTCTCTTTGCTAGCCTTATTTCTGTGGAATCTGAGACCAGATATTTCGGATCCCTTTGAAGACTATAGGGCCAAAGGAAATATCCTCCGATAACAAAGAGAAAGAAGCTTTCTGAGAAACTTCTTTCTGTTCTGTGAAATCATCTCACAGAGTTACAGCTTTCCCCTCAAGGAGCCCTTCGCTAAGACAGTTCTTGTGGAATTGGCAAAGTGATATTTGGAAGCCCATAGAGGGCTATGGTGAAAAAGGAAATATCCTCAGATGAAATCTGGAAAGAAGCTTTCTGAGAAACTGCTTAGTGTTCTGTTAATTCATCTCCCAGAGTTACATCCGTATTTCGTGGATCTCTTTGCTAGCCTTATTTCTGAGGAATCTGAGAACAGATATTTCGGAACCCTAGGAAGACTATAGGGCCAAAGGAAATATCCTCCGATAACAAAGAGAAAGAAGCTTTCTGAGAAACTTCTTTGTGTTCTGTGAAATCATCTCACAGAGTTACAGCTTTCCCCCAAGTAGCCTTTCGCTAAGACAGTTCTTGTGGAATTGGAAAAGTGATATTTGGAAGCCAATAGAGGGCTATGATGAAAAAGGAAATATCCTCAGATGAAATCTGGAAAGAAGCTTTCTGAGAAACTGCTTAGTGTTCTGTTAATTCATCTCACAGAGTTACATCTGTATTTCGTGGGTCTCTTTGCTAGCCTTATTTCTGTGGAATCTGAGAACATATATTTCGGATCCCTTTGAAGAATATAGGGCCAAAGGAAATATCTTCTGATGACAAAGAGAAAGAAACTTTCTGAGAAACTTCTTAGTGTTCTGTGAAATCATCTCACAGAGTTACAGCTTTCCCGTCAAGAAGCCTTTCACTAAGACAGTTCTTGTGGAATTGGCAAAGTGATATTTGGAAGCCCATAGAGGGCTATGGTGAAAAAGGAAATATCCTCAGATGAAATCTGGAAAGAAGCTTTCAGAGAAACTGCTTAGTGTTCTGTTAATACATCTCACAGTGTTACATCTGTATTTCTTGGATCTCTTTGCTAGCCTTATTTCTGTGGAATCTGTAACAGATATATCGGATCCCTTTGAAGACTATAGGGCCAAAGGAAATATCCTCCGATAACAAAGAGAAAGAAGCTTTCTGAGAAACTTCTTTGTGTTCTGTGAAATCACCTCACAGAGTTACAGCTTTCCCCTCAAGGAGCCTTTCGCTAAGACAGTTCTTGTGGAATTGGCAAAGTGATATTTGGAAGCCCTTAGAGGGCTATGGTGAAAAAGGGAATATCCTCAGATGAAATCTGGAAAGAAGCTTTCTGAGAAACTGCTTAGTGTTCTGTTAATTCATCTCACAGAGTTACATCTGTATTTCGTGGATCTCTTTGCTAGCCTTATTTCTGAGGTGTCTGAGAACAGATATTTCGGATCCCTTGGAAGACTATAGGGCCAAAGGAAATATCCTCCGATAACAAAGAGAAAGAAGCTTTCTGAGAAACTTCTTTGTGTTCTGTGAAATCATCTCACAGAGTTACAGCTTTCCCCCAAGTAGCCTTTCGCTAAGACAGTTCTTGTGGAATTGGCAAAGTGATATTTGGAAGCCCATAGAGGGCTATGATGAAAAAGGAAATATCCTCAGATGAAATCTGGAAAGAAGCTTTCTGAGAAACTGCTTAGTGTTCTGTTAATTCATCTCACAGAGTTACATCTGTATTTCGTGGGTCTCTTTGCTAGCCTTATTTCTGTGGAATCTGAGACCAGATATTTCGGATCCCTTTGAAGACTATAGGGCCAAAGGAAATATCCTCCGATAACAAAGAGAAAGAAGCTTTCTGAGAAACTTCTTTCTGTTCTGTGAAATCATCTCACAGAGTTACAGCTTTCCCCTCAAGGAGCCCTTCGCTAAGACAGTTCTTGTGGAATTGGCAAAGTGATATTTGGAAGCCCATAGAGGGCTATGGTGAAAAAGGAAATATCCTCAGATGAAATCTGGAAAGAAGCTTTCTGAGAAACTGCTTAGTGTTCTGTTAATTCATCTCCCAGAGTTACATCCGTATTTCGTGGATCTCTTTGCTAGCCTTATTTCTGAGGAATCTGAGAACAGATATTTCGGAACCCTAGGAAGACTATAGGGCCAAAGGAAATATCCTCCGATAACAAAGAGAAAGAAGCTTTCTGAGAAACTTCTTTGTGTTCTGTGAAATCATCTCACAGAGTTACAGCTTTCCCCTCAAGGAGCCTTTCGCTAAGACAGTTCTTGTGGAATTGGCAAAGTGATATTTGGAAGCCCATAGAGGGCTATGGTGAAAAAGGAAATATCCTCAGATGAAATCTGGAAAGAAGCTTTCTGAGAAACTGCTTAGTGATCTTTTAATTCATCTCACAGAGTTACATCTGTATCTCGTGGATCTCTTTGCTAGCCTTATTTCTGTGGAATCTGAGAACAGATGTTTCGGATCCCTTTGAAGACTATAGGGCCAACGGAAACATCTTCCGATAACAAAGAGAAAGAAGATTTCTGAGAAACTTCTTTGTGTTCTGTGAAATCATCTCACAGAGTTACAGCTTTCCCCTCAAGAAGCCTTTCGCTAAGACAGGTCTTGTGGAATTGGCAAAGTGATATTTGGAAGCCCATAGAGGGTTATGGTGAAAAAGGAAATATCCTCAGATGAAATCTGGAAAGAAGCTTTCTGAGAAACTGCTTAGTGGTCTGTTAATTCATCTGACAGAGTTACATCTGTATTTCTTGGATCTCTTTGCCAGCCTTATATCTCTGGAATCTGAGACCAGATATTTCGGTTCCTTTGAAGACTATAGGGCCAAAGGAAATATCCTCCGATAACAAAGAGAAAGAAACTTTCTGAGAAACTTCTTTGTATTCTGTGAAATCATCTCACAGAGTTACAGCTTTCACCTCAAGAAGCCTTTCGCTAAGACACTTCTTGTGGAATTGGAAAAGTGATATTTGGAAGCCCATAGAGGGCTATGGTGAAAATGGAAATATCCTCAGATGAAATGTGGAAAGATGCTTCCTGCGAAAATGCTTAGTGTTCTGTTAATTCATCTCACAGAGTTACATCTGTATTTCGTGGATCTCTTTGCTAGCCTTATTTCTGTGGAATCTGAGAACAGATATTTCTGATCCCTTTGAAGACTATAGGGCCAAAGGAAATATCCTCCGATAACAAAGAGAAAGAAGCTTTCTGAGAAACTTCTTTGTGTTCTGTGAAATCATCTCACAGACGTACAGCTTTCCCCTCAAGAAGCCTTTCGCTAAGACAGTTCTTGTGGAATTGGAAAAGTGATATTTGGAAGCCCATAGAGGGCTATTGTGAAAATGGAAATATCCTCAGATGAAATCTGGAAAGAAGCTTTCTGAGAAACTGCTTAGTGTTCTGTTAATTCATCTCAGAGAATTACATCTGTATTTCGTGGATCTCTTTGTTAGCCTTATTTCTGTGGAATCTGAGACCAGATATTTCGGATCCCTTTGAAGACTATAGGGCCAAAGGAAATATCCTCCGAATACAAAGAGAAAGAAGCTTTCGGAGAAACTTCTTTGTGTTCTGTGAAATCATCTCACAGAGTTACAGCTTTCCCCTCAAGAAGCCTTTCGCTAAGACAGTTCTTGCGGAATTGGAAAAGGGATATTTGGAAGCCCATAGAGGGCTATGGTGAAAAAGGAAATATCCTCAGATGAAATGTGGAAAGAAGATTTCTGAGAAACTGCTTAGTGTTCTGTTAATTCTTCTCTCAGGGTTACATCTGTATTTCGTGGATCTCCTTGATAGCCTTATTTCTGTGGAATCAGAACAGATATTTCGAATCCCTTGGAAGACTATAGGGCCAAAGTAAATATCCTCCGATAACAAAGAGAAAGAAGCTTTCTCAGAAACTTCTTTGTGCTCTGTGAAATCATCTCACAGAGTTACAGCTTTCGCCTCCAGAAGCCTTTTGCTAAGACAGTTCTTGTGGAATTGGCAAAGTGATATTTGGAAGGCCATAGAGGGCTATGGTGAAAAAAGAAATATCCTCAGATGAAATCTGGAAAGAAGCTTTCTGAGAAACTGCTTAGTGTTCTGTTAATTCATCTCACAGAGTTACATCTGTATTTCGTGGATCTCTTTGCTAGCCTTATTTCTTTCGAATCTGACAACAGATATTGCGGATCCGTTGGAAGACTATAAGGCCAGAGGAAATATCCTTCTAAAACAAAGAGAAACAAGCTTTCTGAGAAACTACTTTGTGTTCTGTGAAGTCATCTCACAGAGTTACAGCTTTCCCCTCAAGAAGCCTTTCGCTAAGACACTTCTTGTGGAATTGGCAAAGTGATATTTGGAAGCCCATGGAGGGCTATGGTGAAAATGGAAATATCCTCAGATGAAATGTGGAAAGAAGCTTCCTGCGAAAATGCTTAGTGTTCTGTTAATTCATCTCACAGAGTTACATCTGTATTTCGTGGATCTATTTGCTAGCCTTATTTCTGTGGAATCTGAGAACAGATATTTCTGATCCCTTTGAAGACTGTAGCGCCAAAGGAAATATCCTCCGATAACAAAGAGAAAGAAGCTTTCTGAGAAACTTCTTTGTGTTCTGTGAAATCATCTCACAGACGTACAGCTTTCCCCTCAAGAAGCCTTTCGCTAAGACAGTTCTTGTGGAATTGGCAAAGTGATATTTGGAAGCCCATAGAGGGCTACGGTGAAAAAGGAAATATCCTCAGATGAAATCTGGAAAGAAGCTTTCTGAGAAACTGCTTAGTGATCTTTTAATTCATCTCACAGAGTTACATCTGTATCTCGTGGATCTCTTTGCTAGCCTTATTTCTGTGGAATCTGAGAACAGATGTTTCGGATCCCTTTGAAGACTATAGGGACAAAGGAAATATCTTCCGATAACAAAGAGAAAGAAGATTTCTGAGAAACTTCTTTGTGTTCTGTGAAATCATCTCACAGAGTTACAGCTATCCCCTCAAGAAGCCTTTCGCTAAGACAGGTCTTGTGGAATTGGCAAAGTGATATTTGGAAGCCCATAGAGGGCTATGGTGAAAAAGGAAATATCCTCAGATGAAATCTGGAAAGAAGCTTTCTGAGAAACTGCTTAGTGGTCTGTTAATTCATCTGACAGAGTTACATCTGTATTTCGTGGATCTCTTTGCCAGCCTTATTTCTCTGGAATCTGAGACCAGATATTTCGGTTCCTTTGAAGACTATAGGGCCAAAGGAAATATCCTCCGATAACAAAGAGAAAGAAACTTTCTGAGAAACTTCTTTGTATTCTGTGAAATCATCTCACAGAGTTACAGCTTTCACCTCAAGAAGCCTTTCGCTAAGACAGTTCTTGTGGAATTGGCAAAGTGATATTTGGAAGCCCATAGAGGGCTATAGTGAAAAAGGAAATATCCTCAGATGAAATCTGGAAAGAAGCTTTCTGAGAAACTGCTAAGTGTTCTGTTAATTCATCTCACAGAGTTACATCTGTATTTCGTGGATCTCTTTGCTAGCCTTATTTCTTTGGAATCTGACAACAGATATTTCGTATCCGTTGGAAGACTATAAGGCCAGAGGAAATATCCTTCTAAAACAAAGAGAAACAAGCTTTCTGAGAAACTTCTTTGTGTTCTGTGAAGTCATCTCACAGAGTTACAGCTTTCCCCTCAAGAAGCCTTTCGCTAAGACAGTTCTTGCGGAATTGGAAAAGTGATATTTGGAAGCCCATAGAGGGCTATGGTGAAAAAGGAAATATCCTCAGATGAAATCTGGAAAGAAGCTTTCTGAGAAACTGCTTAGTGTTCTGTTAATTCATCTCACAGTGTTACATCTGTATTTCGTGGATCTCTTTGCTAGCCTTATTTCTGTGGAATCTGTAACAGATATATCGGATCCCTTTGAAGACTATAGGGCCAAAGGAAATATCCTCCGATAACAAAGAGAAAGAAGCTTTCTGAGAAACTTCTTTGTGTTCTGTGAAATCATCTCACAGAGTTACAGCTTTCCCCTCAAGGAGCCTTTCGCTAAGACAGTTCTTGTGGAATTGGCAAAGTGATATTTGGAAGCCCATAGAGGGCTATGGTGAAAAAGGGAATATCCTCAGATGAAATCTGGAAAGAAGCTTTCTGAGAAACTGCTTAGTGTTCTGTTAATTCATCTCACAGAGTTACATCTGTATTTCGTGGATCTCTTTGCTAGCCTTATTTCTGAGGTGTCTGAGAACAGATATTTCGGATCCCTTGGAAGACTATAGGGCCAAAGGAAATATCCTCCGATAACAAAGAGAAAGAAGCTTTCTGAGAAACTTCTTTGTGTTCTGTGAAATCATCTCACAGAGTTACAGCTTTCCCCCAAGTAGCCTTTCGCTAAGACAGTTCTTGTGGAATTGGCAAAGTGATATTTGGAAGCCCATAGAGGGCTATGATGAAAAAGGAAATATCCTCAGATGAAATCTGGAAAGAAGCTTTCTGAGAAACTGCTTAGTGCTCTGTTAATTCATCTCACAGAGTTACATCTGTATTTCGTGGGTCTCTTTGCTAGTCTTATTTCTGTGGAATCTGAGAACAGATATTTCGGATCCCTTTGAAGACTATAGGGCCAAAGGAAATATCCTCCGATAACAAAGAGAAAGAAGCTTTCTGAGAAACTTCTTTCTGTTCTATGAAATCATCTCACAGAGTTACAGCTTTCCCCTCAAGGAGCCCTTCGCTAAGACAGTTCTTGTGGAATTGGCAAAGTCATATTTGGAAGCCCATAGAGGGCTATGGTGAAAAAGGAAATATCCTCAGATGAAATCTGGAAAGAAGCTTTCTGAGAAACTGCTTAGTGTTCTGTAAATTCATCTCCCAGAGTTACATCCGTATTTCGTGGATCTCTTTGCTAGCCTTATTTCTGAGGAATCTGAGAACAGATATTTCGGAACCCTTGGAAGACTATAGGGCCAAAGGAAATATCCTCCGATAACAAAGAGAAAGAAGCTTTCTGAGAAACTTCTTTGTGTTCTGTGAAATCATCTCACAGAGTTACAGCTTTCCCCTCAAGGAGCCTTTCGCTAAGACAGTTCTTGTGGAATTGGCAAAGTGATATTTGGAAGCCCATAGAGGGCTATGGTGAAAAAGGAAATATCCTCAGATGAAATCTGGAAAGAAGCTTTCTGAGAAACTGCTTAGTGATCTTTTAATTCATCTCACAGAGTTACATCTGTATCTCGTGGATCTCTTTGCTAGCCTTATTTCTGTGGAATCTGAGAACAGATGTTTCGGATCCCTTTGAAGACTATAGGGCCAAAGGAAATATCTTCCGATAAGAAAGAGAAAGAAGATTTCTGAGAAACTTCTTTGTGTTCTGTGAAATCATCTCACAGAGTTACAGCTTTCCCCTCAAGAAGCCTTTCGCTAAGACAGGTCTTGTGGAATTGGCAAAGTGATATTTGGAAGCCCATAGAGGGCTATGGTGAAAAAGGAAATATCCTCAGATGAAATCTGGAAAGAAGCTTTCTGAGAAACTGCTTAGTGGTCTGTTAATTCATCTGACAGAGTTACATCTGTATTTCTTGGATCTCTTTGCCAGCCTTATTTCTCTGGAATCTGAGACCAGATATTTCAGTTACTTTGAAGACTATAGGGCCAAAGGAAATATCCTCCGATAACAAAGAGAAAGAAACTTTCTGAGAAACTTCTTTGTATTCTGTGAAATCAACTCACAGAGTTACAGCTTTCACCTCAAGAAGCCTTTCGCTAAGACAGTTCTTGTGGAATTGGCAAAGTGATATTTGGAAGCCCATAGAGGGCTATGGTGAAAAAGGAAATATCCTCAGATGAAATCTGGAAAGAAGCTTTCTGAGAAACTGCTTAGTGTTCTGTTAATTCATCTCACAGAGTTACATCTGTATTTCGTGGATCTCTTTGCTAGCCTTATTTCTTTGGAATCTGACAACAGATATTTCGGATCCGTTGGAAGACAATAAGGCCAGAGGAAGTATCCTTCTAAAACAAAGAGAAACAAGCTTTCTGAGAAACTTCTTTGTGTTCTGTGAAGTCATCTCACAGAGTTACAGCTTTCCCCTCAAGAAGCCTTTCGCTAAGACACTTCTTGTGGAATTGGCAAAGTGATATTTGGAAGCCCATAGAGGGCTATGGTGAAAATGGAAATATCCTCAGGTGAAATGTGGAAAGAAGCTTCCTGAGAAAATGCTTAGTGTTCTGTTAATTCATCTCACAGAGTTACATCTGTATTTCGTGGATCTCTTTGCTAGCCTTATTTCTGTGGAATCTGAGAACAGATATTTCTGATCCCTTTGAAGACTATAGGGCCAAAGGAAATATCCTCCGATAACAAAGAGAAAGAAGCTTTCGGAGAAACGTCTTTGTGTTCTGTGAAATCATCTCACAGACGTACAGCTTTCCCCTCAAGAAGCCTTTCGCTAAGACAGTTCTTGTGGAATTGGCAAAGTGATGTTTGGAAGCCCATAGAGGGCTATTGTGAAAATGGAAATATCCTCAGATGAAATCTGGAAAGAAGCTTTCTGAGAAACTGCTTAGTGTTCTGTTAATTCATCTCAGAGAATTACATCTGTATTTCGTGGATCTCTTTGTTAGCCTTATTTCTGTGGAATCTGAGACCAGATATTTCGGATCCCTTTGAAGACTATAGGGCCAAAGGAAATATCCTCCGATAACAAAGAGAAAGAAGCTTTCTCAGAAACTTCTTTGTGTTCTGTGAAATCATCTCACAGAGTTACAGCTTTCCCCTCAAGAAGCCTTTCGCTAAGACAGTTCTTGCGGAATTGGAAAAGTGATATTTGGAAGCCCATAGAGGGCTATGGTGAAAAAGGAAATATCCTCAGATGAAATCTGGAAAGAAGCTTTCTGAGAAACTGCTTAGTGTTCTGTTAATTCATCTCACAGTGTTACATCTGTATTTCGTGGATCTCTTTGCTAGCCTTATTTCTGTGGAATCTGTAACAGATATATCGGATCCCTTTGAAGACTATAGGGCCAAAGGAAATATCCTCCGATAACAAAGAGAAAGAAGCTTTCTGAGAAACTTCTTTGTGTTCTGTGAAATCATCTCACAGAGTTACAGCTTTCCCCTCAAGGAGCCTTTCGCTAAGACAGTTCTTGTGGAAATGGCAAAGTGATATTTGGAAGACCATAGAGGGCTATGGTGAAAAAGGGAATATCCTCAGATGAAATCTGGAAAGAAGCTTTCTGAGAAACTGCTTAGTGTTCTGTTAATTCATCTCACAGAGTTACATCTGTATTTCGTGGATCTCTTTGCTAGCCTTATTTCTGTGGAATCAGAACAGATATTTCGAATCCCTTGGAAGACTATAGGGCCAAAGGAAATATCCTCCGATAACAAAGAGAAAGAAGCTTTCTCAGAAACTTCTTAGTGCTCTGTGAAATCATCTCACAGAGTTACAGCTTTCGCCTCCAGAAGCCTTTTGCTAAGACAGTTCTTGTGGAATTGGCAAAGTGATATTTGGAAGGCCATAGAGGGCTATGGTGAAAAAGGAAATATCCTCAGATGAAATCTGGAAAGAAGCTTTCTGAGAAACTGCTTAGTGTTCTGTTAATTCATCTCACAGTGTTACATCTGTATTTCGTGGATCTCTTTGCTAGCCTTATTTCTGTGGAATCTGTAACAGATATTTCGGATCCCTTTGAAGACTATAGGGCCAAAGGAAATATCCTCCGATAACAAAGAGAAAGAAGCTTTCTGTGAAACTTCTTTGTGTTCTGTGAAATCATCTCACAGAGTTACAGCTTTCCCCTCAAGGAGCCTTTCGCTAAGACAGTTCTTGTGGAATTGGCAAAGTGATATTTGGAAGCCCATAGAGGGCTATGGTGAAAAAGGGAATATCCTCAGATGAAATCTGGAAAGAAGCTTTCTGAGAAACTGCTTAGTGTTCTGTTAATTCATCTCACAGAGTTACATCTGTATTTCGTGGATCTCTTTGCTAGCCTTATTTCTGAGGTGTCTGAGAACAGATATTTCGGATCCCTTTGAAGAATATAGGGCCAAAGGAAATATCTTCTGATAACAAAGAGAAAGAAGCTTTCTGAGAAACTTCTTTGTGTTCTGTGAAATCATCTCACAGAGTTACAGCTTTCCCCTCAAGAAGCCTTTCGCTAAGACAGTTCTTGTGGAATTGGCAAAGTGATATTTGGAAGCCCATAGAGGGCTATGGTGAAAAAGGGAATATCCTCAGATGAAATCTGGAAAGAAGCTTTCTGAGAAACTGCTTAGTGTTCTGTTAATTCATCTCACAGTGTTACATCTGTATTTCGTGGATCTCTTTGCTAGCCTTGTTTCTGAGGTGTCTGAGAACAGATATTTCGGATCCCTTGGAAGACTATAGGGCCAAAGGAAATATCCTCCGATAACAAAGAGAAAGAAGCTTTCTGAGAAACTTCTTTGTGTTCTGTGAAATCATCTCACAGAAATACAGCTTTCCCCCAAGTAGCCTTTCGCTAAGACAGTTCTTGTGGAATTGGCAAAGTGATATTTGGAAGCCCATAGAGGGCTATGATGAAAAAGGAAATATCCTCAGATGAAATCTTGAAAGAAGCTTTCTGAGAAACTGCTTAGTGTTCTGTTAATTCATCTCACAGAGTTACATCTGTATTTCGTGGGTCTCTTTGCTAGCCTTATTTCTGTGGAATCTGAGAACAGATATTTCGGATCCCTTTGAAGAATATAGGGCCAAAGGAAATATCTTCTGATAACAAAGAGAAAGGAGCTTTCTGAGAAACTTCTTTGTGTTCTGTGAAATCATCTCACAGAGTTACAGCTTTCCCCTCAAGAAGCCTTTCGCTAAGACAGTTCTTGTGGAATTGGCAAAGTGATATTTGGAAGCCCATAGAGGGCTATTGTGAAAAAGGAAATATCCTCAGATGAAATCTGGAAAGAAGCTTTCTTAAAAACTGCTTAGTGTTCTGTTAATTCATCTCACAGTGTTACATCTGTATTTCGTGGATCTCTTTGCTAGCCTTATTTCTGTGGAATCTGTAACAGATATATCGGATCCCTTTGAAGACTATAGGGCCAAAGGAAATATCCTCCGATAACAAAGAGAAAGAAGCTTTCTGAGAAACTTCTTTGTGTTCTTTGAAATCATCTCACAGAGTTACAGCTTTCCCCTCAAGGAGCCTTTTGCTAAGACAGTTCTTGTGGAATTGGCAAAGTGATATTTGGAAGCCCTTAGAGGGCTATGGTGAAAAAGGGAATATCCTCAGATGAAATCTGGAAAGAAGCTTTCTGAGAAACTGCTTAGTGTTCTGTTAATTCATCTCCCAGAGTTACATCCGTATTTCGTGGATCTCTTTGCTAGCCTTATTTCTGAGGAATCTGAGAACAGATATTTCGGAACCCTAGGAAGACTATAGGGCCAAAGGAAATATCCTCCGATAAGAAAGAGAAAGAAGCTTTCTGAGAAACTTCTTTGTGTTCTGTGAAATCATCTCACAGAGTTACAGCTTTCCCCTCCAGGAGCCTTTCGCTAAGACAGTTCTTGTGGAATTGGCAAAGTGATATTTGGAAGCCCATAGAGGGCTTTGTTGAAAAAGGAAATATCCTCAGATGAAATCTGGAAAGAAGCTTTCTGAGAAACTGCTTAGTGGTCTGTTAATTCATCTGACAGAGTTACATCTGTATTTCGTGGATCTCTTTGCCAGCCTTATTTCTCTGGAATCTGAGACCAGATATTTCGGTTCCTTGGAAGACTATAGGGCCAAAGGAAATATCCTCTGATAACAAAGAGAAAGAAACTTTCTGAGAAACTTCTTTGTATTCTGTGAAATCAACTCACAGAGTTACAGCTTTCCCCTCAAGAAGCCTTTCGCTAAGACACTTCTTGTGGAATTGGCAAAGTGATATTTGGAAGCCCATGGAGGGCTATGGTGAAAATGGAAATATCCTCAGATGAAATGTGGAAAGAAGCTTCCTGCGAAAATGCTTAGTGTTCTGTTAATTCATCTCACAGAGTTACATCTGTAGTTCGTGGATCTATTTGCTAGCCTTATTTCTGTGGAATCTGAGAACAGATATTTCTGATCCCTTTGAAGACTGTAGCGCCAAAGGAAATATCCTCCGATAAGAAAGAGAAAGAAGCTTTCTGAGAAACTTCTTTGTGTTCTGTGAAATCATCTCACAGAGTTACAGCTTTCACCTCAAGAAGCCTTTCGCTAAGACAGTTCTTGTGGAATTGGCAAAGTGATATTTGGAAGCCCATAGAGGGCTATAGTGAAAAAGGAAATATCCTCAGATGAAATCTGGAAAGAAGCTTTCTGAGAAACTGCTAAGTGTTCTGTTAATTCATCTCACAGAGTTACATCTGTATTTCGTGGATCTCTTTGCTAGCCTTATTTCTTTGGAATCTGACAACAGATATTTCGTATCCGTTGGAAGACTATAAGGCCAGAGGAAATATCCTTCTAAAACAAAGAGAAACAAGCTTTCTGAGAAACTTCTTTGTGTTCTGTGAAGTCATCTCACAGAGTTACAGCTTTCCCCTCAAGAAGCCTTTCGCTAGGACACTTCTTGTGGAATTGGCAAAGTGATATTTGGAAGCCCATAGAGGGCTATGGTGAAAATGGAAATATCCTCAGATGAAATGTGGAAAGAAGCTTCCTGCGAAAATGCTTAGTGTTCTGTTAATTCATCTCACAGAGTTACATCTGTATTTCGTGGATCTCTTTGCTAGCCTTATTTCTGTGGAATCTGAGAACAGATATTTCTGATCCCTTTGAAGACTATAGGGCCAAAGGAAATATCCTCCGATAACAAAGAGAAAGAAGCTTTCTGAGAAACTTTTTTGTGTTCTGTGAAATCATCTCACAGACGTACAGCTTTCCCCTCAAGAAGCCTTTCGCTAAGACAGTTCTTGTGGAATTGGCAAAGTGATATTTGGAAGCCCATAGAGGGCTATTGTGAAAATGGAAATATCCTCAGATGAAATCTGGAAAGAAGCTTTCTGAGAAACTGCTTAGTGTTCTGTTAATTCATCTCAGAGAATTACATCTGTATTTCGTGGATCTCTTTGTTAGCCTTATTTCTGTGGAATCTGAGACCAGATATTTCGGATCCCTTTGAAGACTATAGGGCCAAAGGAAATATCCTCCGATAACAAAGAGAAAGAAGCTTTCTGAGAAACTTCTTTGTGTTCTGTGAAATCATCTCACAGAGTTACAGCTTTCCCCTCAAGGAGCCTTTCGCTAAGACAGTTCTTGTGGAATTGGCAAAGTGATATTTGGAAGCCCATAGAGGGCTATGGTGAAAAAGGGAATATCCTCAGATGAAATCTGGAAAGAAGCTTTCTGAGAAACTGCTTAGTGTTCTGTTAATTCATCTCCCAGAGTTACATCCGTATTTCGTGGATCTCTTTGCTAGCCTTATTTCTGAGGAATCTGAGAACAGATATTTCGGAACCCTAGGAAGACTATAGGGCCAAAGGAAATATCCTCCGATAAGAAAGAGAAAGAAGCTTTCTGAGAAACTTCTTTGTGTTCTGTGAAATCATCTCACAGAGTTACAGCTTTCCCCTCCAGGAGCCTTTCGCTAAGACAGTTCTTGTGGAATTGGCAAAGTGATATTTGGAAGCCCATAGAGGGCTTTGGTGAAAAAGGAAATATCCTCAGATGAAATCTGGAAAGAAGCTTTCTGAGAAACTGCTTAGTGGTCTGTTAATTCATCTGACAGATTTACATCTGTATTTCGTGGATCTCTTTGCCAGCCTTATTTCTCTGGAATCTGAGACCAGATATTTCGGTTCCTTGGAAGACTATAGGGCCAAAGGAAATATCCTCTGATAACAAAGAGAAAGAAACTTTCTGAGAAACTTCTTTGTATTCTGTGAAATCAACTCACAGAGTTACAGCTTTCCCCTCAAGAAGCCTTTCGCTAAGACACTTCTTGTGGAATTGGCAAAGTGATATTTGGAAGCCCATGGAGGGCTATGGTGAAAATGGAAATATCCTCAGATGAAATGTGGAAAGAAGCTTCCTGCGAAAATGCTTAGTGTTCTGTTAATTCATCTCACAGAGTTACATCTGTAGTTCGTGGATCTATTTGCTAGCCTTATTTCTGTGGAATCTGAGAACAGATATTTCTGATCCCTTTGAAGACTGTAGCGCCAAAGGAAATATCCTCCGATAAGAAAGAGAAAGAAGCTTTCTGAGAAACTTCTTTGTGTTCTGTGAAATCATCTCACAGAGTTACAGCTTTCACCTCAAGAAGCCTTTCGCTAAGACAGTTCTTGTGGAATTGGCAAAGTGATATTTGGAAGCCCATAGAGGGCTATAGTGAAAAAGGAAATATCCTCAGATGAAATCTGGAAAGAAGCTTTCTGAGAAACTGCTAAGTGTTCTGTTAATTCATCTCACAGAGTTACATCTGTATTTCGTGGATCTCTTTGCTAGCCTTATTTCTTTGGAATCTGACAACAGATATTTCGTATCCGTTGGAAGACTATAAGGCCAGAGGAAATATCCTTCTAAAACAAAGAGAAACAAGCTTTCTGAGAAACTTCTTTGTGTTCTGTGAAGTCATCTCACAGAGTTACAGCTTTCCCCTCAAGAAGCCTTTCGCTAGGACACTTCTTGTGGAATTGGCAAAGTGATATTTGGAAGCCCATAGAGGGCTATGGTGAAAATGGAAATATCCTCAGATGAAATGTGGAAAGAAGCTTCCTGCGAAAATGCTTAGTGTTCTGTTAATTCATCTCACAGAGTTACATCTGTATTTCGTGGATCTCTTTGCTAGCCTTATTTCTGTGGAATCTGAGAACAGATATTTCTGATCCCTTTGAAGACTATAGGGCCAAAGGAAATATCCTCCGATGACAAAGAGAAAGAAGCTTTCTGAGAAACTTTTTTGTGTTCTGTGAAATCATCTCACAGACGTACAGCTTTCCCCTCAAGAAGCCTTTCGCTAAGACAGTTCTTGTGGAATTGGCAAAGTGATATTTGGAAGCCCATAGAGGGCTATTGTGAAAATGGAAATATCCTCAGATGAAATCTGGAAAGAAGCTTTCTGAGAAACTGCTTAGTGTTCTGTTAATTCATCTCAGAGAATTACATCTGTATTTCGTGGATCTCTTTGTTAGCCTTATTTCTGTGGAATCTGAGACCAGATATTTCGGATCCCTTTGAAGACTATAGGGCCAAAGGAAATATCCTCCGATAACAAAGAGAAAGAAGCTTTCGAAGAAACTTCTTTGTGTTCTGTGAAATCATCTCACAGGGTTACAGCTTTCCCCTCAAGAAGCCTTTCGCTAAGACAGTTCTTGCGGAATTGGAAAAGTGATATTTGGAAGCCCATAGAGGGCTATGGTGAAAAAGGAAATATCCTCAGATGAAATCTGGAAAGAAGCTTTCTGAGAAACTGCTTAGTGTTCTGTTAATTCATCTCACAGTGTTACATCTGTATTTCGTGGATCTCTTTGCTAGCCTTATTTCTGTGGAATCTGTAACAGATATATCGGATCCCTTTGAAGACTATAGGGCCAAAGGAAATATCCTCCGATAACAAAGAGAAAGAAGCTTTCTGAGAAACTTCTTTGTGTTCTGTGAAATCATCTCACAGAGTTACAGCTTTCCCCTCAAGGAGCCTTTCGCTAAGACAGTTCTTGTGGAATTGGCAAAGTGATATTTGGAAGCCCATAGAGGGCTATGGTGAAAAAGGGAATATCCTCAGATGAAATCTGGAAAGAAGCTTTCTGAGAAACTGCTTAGTGTTCTGTTAATTCATCTCACAGAGTTACATCTGTATTTCGTGGATCTCTTTGCTAGCCTTATTTCTGAGGTGTCTGAGAACAGATATTTCGGATCCCTTGGAAGACTATAGGGCCAAAGGAAATATCCTCCGATAACAAAGAGAAAGAAGCTTTCTGAGAAACTTCTTTGTGTTCTGTGAAATCATCTCACAGAGTTACAGCTTTCCCCCAAGTAGCCTTTCGCTAAGACAGTTCTTGTGGAATTGGCAAAGTGATATTTGGAAGCCCATAGAGGGCTATGATGAAAAAGGAAATATCCTCAGATGAAATCTGGAAAGAAGCTTTCTGAGAAACTGCTTAGTGCTCTGTTAATTCATCTCACAGAGTTACATCTGTATTTCGTGGGTCTCTTTGCTAGCCTTATTTCTGTGGAATCTGAGAACAGATATTTCGGATCCCTTTGAAGAATATAGGGCCAAAGGAAATATCTTCTGATAACAAAGAGAAAGGAGCTTTCTGAGAAACTTCTTTGTGTTCTGTGAAATCATCTCACAGAGTTACAGCTTTCCCCTCAAGAAGCCTTTCGCTAAGACAGTTCTTGTGGAATTGGCAAAGTGATATTTGGAAGCCCATAGAGGGCTATTGTGAAAAAGGAAATATCCTCAGATGAAATCTGGAAAGAAGCTTTCTTAAAAACTGCTTAGTGTTCTGTTAATTCATCTCACAGTGTTACATCTGTATTTCGTGGATCTCTTTGCTAGCCTTATTTCTGTGGAATCTGTAACAGATATATCGGATCCCTTTGAAGACTATAGGGCCAAAGGAAATATCCTCCGATAACAAAGAGAAAGAAGCTTTCTGAGAAACTTCTTTGTGTTCTGTGAAATCATCTCACAGAGTTACAGCTTTCCCCTCAAGGAGCCTTTCGCTAAGACAGTTCTTGTGGAATTGGCAAAGTGATATTTGGAAGCCCATAGAGGGCTATGGTGAAAAAGGGAATATCCTCAGATGAAATCTGGAAAGAAGCTTTCTGAGAAACCGCTTAGTGTTCTGTTAATTCATCTCCCAGAGTTACATCCGTATTTCGTGGATCTCTTTGCTAGCCTTATTTCTGAGGAATCTGAGAACAGATATTTCGGAACCCTAGGAAGACTATAGGGCCAAAGGAAATATCCTCCGATAAGAAAGAGAAAGAAGCTTTCTGAGAAACTTCTTTGTGTTCTGTGAAATCATCTCACAGAGTTACAGCTTTCCCCTCCAGGAGCCTTTCGCTAAGACAGTTCTTGTGGAATTGGCAAAGTGATATTTGGAAGCCCATAGAGGGCTTTGGTGAAAAAGGAAATATCCTCAGATGAAATCTGGAAAGAAGCTTTCTGAGAAACTGCTTAGTGGTCTGTTAATTCATCTGACAGAGTTACATCTGTATTTCGTGGATCTCTTTGCCAGCCTTATTTCTCTGGAATCTGAGACCAGATATTTCGGTTCCTTGGAAGACTATAGGGCCAAAGGAAATATCCTCTGATAACAAAGAGAAAGAAACTTTCTGAGAAACTTCTTTGTATTCTGTGAAATCAACTCACAGAGTTACAGCTTTCCCCTCAAGAAGCCTTTCGCTAAGACACTTCTTGTGGAATTGGCAAAGTGATATTTGGAAGCCCATGGAGGGCTATGGTGAAAATGGAAATATCCTCAGATGAAATGTGGAAAGAAGCTTCCTGCGAAAATGCTTAGTGTTCTGTTAATTCATCTCACAGAGTTACATCTGTATTTCGTGGATCTATTTGCTAGCCTTATTTCTGTGGAATCTGAGAACAGATATTTCTGATCCCTTTGAAGACTGTAGCGCCAAAGGAAATATCCTCCGATAAGAAAGAGAAAGAAGCTTTCTGAGAAACTTCTTTGTGTTCTGTGAAATCATCTCACAGAGTTACAGCTTTCACCTCAAGAAGCCTTTCGCTAAGACAGTTCTTGTGGAATTGGCAAAGTGATATTTGGAAGCCCATAGAGGGCTATAGTGAAAAAGGAAATATCCTCAGATGAAATCTGGAAAGAAGCTTTCTGAGAAACTGCTAAGTGTTCTGTTAATTCATCTCACAGAGTTACATCTGTATTTCGTGGATCTCTTTGCTAGCCTTATTTCTTTGGAATCTGACAACAGATATTTCGTATCCGTTGGAAGACTATAAGGCCAGAGGAAATATCCTTCTAAAACAAAGAGAAACAAGCTTTCTGAGAAACTTCTTTGTGTTCTGTGAAGTCATCTCACAGAGTTACAGCTTTCCCCTCAAGAAGCCTTTCGCTAGGACACTTCTTGTGGAATTGGCAAAGTGATATTTGGAAGCCCATAGAGGGCTATGGTGAAAATGGAAATATCCTCAGATGAAATGTGGAAAGAAGCTTCCTGCGAAAATGCTTAGTGTTCTGTTAATTCATCTCACAGAGTTACATCTGTATTTCGTGGATCTCTTTGCTAGCCTTATTTCTGTGGAATCTGAGAACAGATATTTCTGATCCCTTTGAAGACTATAGGGCCAAAGGAAATATCCTCCGATAACAAAGAGAAAGAAGCTTTCTGAGAAACTTTTTTGTGTTCTGTGAAATCATCTCACAGACGTACAGCTTTCCCCTCAAGAAGCCTTTCGCTAAGACAGTTCTTGTGGAATTGGCAAAGTGATATTTGGAAGCCCATAGAGGGCTATTGTGAAAATGGAAATATCCTCAGATGAAATCTGGAAAGAAGCTTTCTGAGAAACTGCTTAGTGTTCTGTTAATTCATCTCAGAGAATTACATCTGTATTTCGTGGATCTCTTTGTTAGCCTTATTTCTGTGGAATCTGAGACCAGATATTTCGGATCCCTTTGAAGACTATAGGGCCAAAGGAAATATCCTCCGATAACAAAGAGAAAGAAGCTTTCGAAGAAACTTCTTTGTGTTCTGTGAAATCATCTCACAGAGTTACAGCTTTCCCCTCAAGAAGCCTTTCGCTAAGACAGTTCTTGCGGAATTGGAAAAGTGATATTTGGAAGCCCATAGAGGGCTATGGTGAAAAAGGAAATATCCTCAGATGAAATCTGGAAAGAAGCTTTCTGAGAAACTGCTTAGTGTTCTGTTAATTCATCTCACAGTGTTACATCTGTATTTCGTGGATCTCTTTGCTAGCCTTATTTCTGTGGAATCTGTAACAGATATATCGGATCCCTTTGAAGACTATAGGGCCAAAGGAAATATCCTCCGATAACAAAGAGAAAGAAGCTTTCTGAGAAACTTCTTTGTGTTCTGTGAAATCATCTCACAGAGTTACAGCTTTCCCCTCAAGGAGCCTTTCGCTAAGACAGTTCTTGTGGAATTGGCAAAGTGATATTTGGAAGCCCATAGAGGGCTATGGTGAAAAAGGGAATATCCTCAGATGAAATCTGGAAAGAAGCTTTCTGAGAAACTGCTTAGTGTTCTGTTAATTCATCTCACAGAGTTACATCTGTATTTCGTGGATCTCTTTGCTAGCCTTATTTCTGAGGTGTCTGAGAACAGATATTTCGGATCCC
The DNA here is from genome assembly GCF_049350105.2 of Macaca mulatta. Classification (NCBI taxonomy): domain Eukaryota; kingdom Metazoa; phylum Chordata; class Mammalia; order Primates; family Cercopithecidae; genus Macaca; species Macaca mulatta. The sequence continues at coordinate 36,644,628 of NC_133418.1, forward strand.
TTGGAAGACTATAGGGCCAAAGGAAATATCCTCCGATAACAAAGAGAAAGAAGCTTTCTGAGAAACTTCTTTGTGTTCTGTGAAATCATCTCACAGAGTTACAGCTTTCCCCCAAGTAGCCTTTCGCTAAGACAGTTCTTGTGGAATTGGCAAAGTGATATTTGGAAGCCCATAGAGGGCTATGATCAAAAAGGAAATATCCTCAGATGAAATCTGGAAAGAAGCTTTCTGAGAAACTGCTTAGTGCTCTGTTAATTCATCTCACAGAGTTACATCTGTATTTCGTGGGTCTCTTTGCTAGCCTTATTTCTGTGGAATCTGAGAACAGATATTTCGGATCCCTTTGAAGACTATAGGGCCAAAGGAAATATCCTCCGATAACAAAGAGAAAGAAGCTTTCTGAGAAACTTCTTTCTGTTCTATGAAATCATCTCACAGAGTTACAGCTTTCCCCTCAAGGAGCCCTTCGCTAAGACAGTTCTTGTGGAATTGGCAAAGTCATATTTGGAAGCCCATAGAGGGCTATGGTGAAAAAGGAAATATCCTCAGATGAAATCTGGAAAGAAGCTTTCTGAGAAACTGCTTAGTGTTCTGTAAATTCATCTCCCAGAGTTACATCCGTATTTCGTGGATCTCTTTGCTAGCCTTATTTCTGAGGAATCTGAGAACAGATATTTCGGAACCCTTGGAAGACTATAGGGCCAAAGGAAATATCCTCCGATAACAAAGAGAAAGAAGCTTTCTGAGAAACTTCTTTGTGTTCTGTGAAATCATCTCACAGAGTTACAGCTTTCCCCTCAAGGAGCCTTTCGCTAAGACAGTTCTTGTGGAATTGGCAAAGTGATATTTGGAAGCCCATAGAGGGCTATGGTGAAAAAGGAAATATCCTCAGATGAAATCTGGAAAGAAGCTTTCTGAGAAACTGCTTAGTGATCTTTTAATTCATCTCACAGAGTTACATCTGTATCTCGTGGATCTCTTTGCTAGCCTTATTTCTGTGGAATCTGAGAACAGATGTTTCGGATCCCTTTGAAGACTATAGGGCCAAAGGAAATATCTTCCGATAAGAAAGAGAAAGAAGATTTCTGAGAAACTTCTTTGTGTTCTGTGAAATCATCTCACAGAGTTACAGCTTTCCCCTCAAGAAGCCTTTCGCTAAGATAGGTCTTGTGGAATTGGCAAAGTGATATTTGGAAGCCCATAGAGGGCTATGGTGAAAAAGGAAATATCCTCAGATGAAATCTGGAAAGAAGCTTTCTGAGAAACTGCTTAGTGGTCTGTTAATTCATCTGACAGAGTTACATCTGTATTTCCTGGATCTCTTTGCCAGCCTTATTTCTCTGGAATCTGAGACCAGATATTTCAGTTCCTTTGAAGACTATAGGGCCAAAGGAAATATCCTCCGATAACAAAGAGAAAGAAACTTTCTGAGAAACTTCTTTGTATTCTGTGAAATCAACTCACAGAGTTACAGCTTTCACCTCAAGAAGCCTTTCGCTAAGACAGTTCTTGTGGAATTGGCAAAGTGATATTTGGAAGCCCATAGAGGGCTATGGTGAAAAAGGAAATATCCTCAGATGAAATCTGGAAAGAAGCTTTCTGAGAAACTGCTTAGTGTTCTGTTAATTCATCTCACAGAGTTACATCTGTATTTCGTGTATCTCTTTGCTAGCCTTATTTCTTTGGAATCTGAAAACAGATATTTCGGATCCGTTGGAAGACAATAAGGCCAGAGGAAGTATCCTTCTAAAACAAAGAGAAACAAGCTTTCTGAGAAACTTCTTTGTGTTCTGTGAAGTCATCTCACAGAGTTACAGCTTTCCCCTCAAGAAGCCTTTCGCTAAGACACTTCTTGTGGAATTGGCAAAGTGATATTTGGAAGCCCATAGAGGGCTATGGTGAAAATGGAAATATCCTCAGGTGAAATGTGGAAAGAAGCTTCCTGAGAAAATGCTTAGTGTTCTGTTAATTCATCTCACAGAGTTACATCTGTATTTCGTGGATCTCTTTGCTAGCCTTATTTCTGTGGAATCTGAGAACAGATATTTCTGATCCCTTTGAAGACTATAGGGCCAAAGGAAATATCCTCCGATAACAAAGAGAAAGAAGCTTTCGGAGAAACGTCTTTGTGTTCTGTGAAATCATCTCACAGACGTACAGCTTTCCCCTCAAGAAGCCTTTCGCTAAGACAGTTCTTGTGGAATTGGCAAAGTGATATTTGGAAGCCCATAGAGGGCTATTGTGAAAATGGAAATATCCTCAGATGAAATCTGGAAAGAAGCTTTCTGAGAAACTGCTTAGTGTTCTGTTAATTCATCTCAGAGAATTACATCTGTATTTCGTGGATCTCTTTGTTAGCCTTATTTCTGTGGAATCTGAGACCAGATATTTCGGATCCCTTTGAAGACTATAGGGCCAAAGGAAATATCCTCCGATAACAAAGAGAAAGAAGCTTTCTCAGAAACTTCTTTGTGTTCTGTGAAATCATCTCACAGAGTTACAGCTTTCCCCTCAAGAAGCCTTTCGCTAAGACAGTTCTTGCGGAATTGGAAAAGTGATATTTGGAAGCCCATAGAGGGCTATGGTGAAAAAGGAAATATCCTCAGATGAAATCTGGAAAGAAGCTTTCTGAGAAACTGCTTAGTGTTCTGTTAATTCATCTCACAGTGTTACATCTGTATTTCGTGGATCTCTTTGCTAGCCTTATTTCTGTGGAATCTGTAACAGATATATCGGATCCCTTTGAAGACTATAGGGCCAAAGGAAATATCCTCCGATAACAAAGAGAAAGAAGCTTTCTGAGAAACTTCTTTGTGTTCTGTGAAATCATCTCACAGAGTTACAGCTTTCCCCTCAAGGAGCCTTTCGCTAAGACAGTTCTTGTGGAATTGGCAAAGTGATATTTGGAAGACCATAGAGGGCTATGGTGAAAAAGGGAATATCCTCAGATGAAATCTGGAAAGAAGCTTTCTGAGAAACTGCTTAGTGTTCTGTTAATTCATCTCACAGAGTTACATCTGTATTTCGTGGATCTCTTTGCTAGCCTTATTTCTGTGGAATCAGAACAGATATTTCAAATCCCTTGGAAGACTATAGGGCCAAAGGAAATATCCTCCGATAACAAAGAGAAAGAAGCTTTCTCAGAAACTTCTTTGTGCTCTGTGAAATCATCTCACAGAGTTACAGCTTTCGCCTCCAGAAGCCTTTTGCTAAGACAGTTCTTGTGGAATTGGCAAAGTGATATTTGGAAGGCCATAGAGGGCTATGGTGAAAAAGGAAATATCCTCAGATGAAATCTGGAAAGAAGCTTTCTGAGAAACTGCTTAGTGTTCTGTTAATTCATCTCACAGTGTTACATCTGTATTTCGTGGATCTCTTTGCTAGCCTTATTTCTGTGGAATCTGTAACAGATATTTCGGATCCCTTTGAAGACTATAGGGCCAAAGGAAATATCCTCCGATAACAAAGAGAAAGAAGCTTTCTGTGAAACTTCTTTGTGTTCTGTGAAATCATCTCACAGAGTTACAGCTTTCCCCTCAAGGAGCCTTTCGCTAAGACAGTTCTTGTGGAATTGGCAAAGTGATATTTGGAAGCCCATAGAGGGCTATGGTGAAAAAGGGAATATCCTCAGATGAAATCTGGAAAGAAGCTTTCTGAGAAACTGCTTAGTGTTCTGTTAATTCATCTCACAGAGTTACATCTGCATTTCGTGGATCTCTTTGCTAGCCTTATTTCTGAGGTGTCTGAGAACAGATATTTCGGATCCCTTTGAAGAATATAGGGCCAAAGGAAATATCTTCTGATAACAAAGAGAAAGAAGCTTTCTGAGAAACTTCTTTGTGTTCTGTGAAATCATCTCACAGAGTTACAGCTTTCCCCTCAAGAAGCCTTTCGCTAAGACAGTTCTTGTGGAATTGGCAAAGTGATATTTGGAAGCCCATAGAGGGCTATTGTGAAAAAGGAAATATCCTCAGATGAAATCTGGAAAGAAGCTTTCTTAAAAACTGCTTAGTGTTCTGTTAATTCATCTCAGAGAATTACATCTGTATTTCGTGGATCTCTTTGCTAGCCTTATTTCTGGGGAATCTGTAACAGATATATCGGATCCCTTTGAAGACTATAGGGCCAAAGGAAATATCCTCCGATAACAAAGAGAAAGAAGCTTTCTGAGAAACTTCTTTGTGTTCTGTGAAATCATCTCACAGAGTTACAGCTTTCCCCTCAAGGAGCCTTTCGCTAAGACAGTTCTTGTGGAATTGGCAAAGTGATATTTGGAAGCCCATAGAGGGCTATGGTGATAAAGGGAATATCCGCAGATGAAATCTGGAAAGAAGCTTTCTGAGAAACTGCTTAGTGTTCTGTTAATTCATCTCACAGAGTTACATCTGTATTTCGTGGATCTCTTTGCTAGCCTTATTTCTGAGGTGTCTGAGAACAGATATTTCGGATCCCTTGGAAGACTATAGGGCCAAAGGAAATATCCTCCGATAACAAAGAGATAGAAGCTTTCTGAGAAACTTCTTTGTGTTCTGTGAAATCATCTCACAGAGTTACAGCTTTCCCCCAAGTAGCCTTTCGCTAAGACAGTTCTTGTGGAATTGGCAAAGTGATATTTGGAAGCCCATAGAGGGCTATGATGAGAAGGAAATATCCTCAGATGAAATCTGGAAAGAAGCTTTCTGAGAAACTGCTTAGTGTTCTGTTAATTCATCTCACAGAGTTACATCTGTATTTCGTGGGTCTCTTTGCTAGCCTTATTTCTGTGGAATCTGAGAACAGATATTTCGGATCCCTTTGAAGACTATAGGGCCAAAGGAAATATCCTCCGATAACAAAGAGAAAGAAGCTTTCTGAGAAACTTCTTTCTGTTCTGTGAAATCATCTCACAGAGTTACAGCTTTCCCCTCAAGGAGCCCTTCGCTAAGACAGTTCTTGTGGAATTGGCAAAGTGATATTTGGAAGCCCATAGAGGGCTATGGTGAAAATGGAAATATCCTCAGATGAAATGTGGAAAGAAGCTTCCTGCGAAAATGCTTAGTGTTCTGTTAATTCATCTCCCAGAGTTACATCCGTATTTCGTGGATCTCTTTGCTAGCCTTATTTCTGAGGAATCTGAGAACAGATATTTCGGAACCCTTGGAAGACTATAGGGCCAAAGGAAATATCCTCCGATAACAAAGAGAAAGAAGCTTTCTGAGAAACTTCTTTGTGTTCTGTGAAATCATCTCACAGAGTTACAGCTTTCCCCTCAAGGAGCCTTTCGCTAAGACAGTTCTTGTGGAATTGGCAAAGTGATATTTGGAAGCCCATAGAGGGCTATGGTGAAAAAGGAAATATCCTCAGATGAAATCTGGAAAGAAGCTTTCTGAGAAACTGCTTAGTGATCTTTTAATTCATCTCACAGAGTTTCATCTGTATCTCGTGGATCTCTTTGCTAGCCTTATTTCTGTGGAATCTGAGAACAGATATTTCTGATCCCTTTGAAGACTATAGGGCCAAAGGAAATATCCTCCGATAACAAAGAGAAAGAAGCTTTCGGAGAAACGTCTTTGTGTTCTGTGAAATCATCTCACAGACGTACAGCTTTCCCCTCAAGAAGCCTTTCGCTAAGACAGTTCTTGTGGAATTGGCAAAGTGATATTTGGAAGCCCATAGAGGGCTATTGTGAAAATGGAAATATCCTCAGATGAAATCTGGAAAGAAGCTTTCTGAGAAACTGCTTAGTGTTCTGTTAATTCATCTCAGAGAATTACATCTGTATTTCGTGGATCTCTTTGTTAGCCTTATTTCTGTGGAATCTGAGACCAGATATTTCGGATCCCTTTGAAGACTATAGGGCCAAAGGAAATATCCTCCGATAACAAAGAGAAAGAAGGTTTCTCAGAAACTTCTTTGTGTTCTGTGAAATCATCTCACAGAGTTACAGCTTTCCCCTCAAGAAGCCTTTCGCTAAGACAGTTCTTGCGGAATTGGAAAAGTGATATTTGGAAGCCCATAGAGGGCTATGGTGAAAAAGGAAATATCCTCAGATGAAATCTGGAAAGAAGCTTTCTGAGAAACTGCTTAGTGTTCTGTTAATTCATCTCACAGTGTTACATCTGTATTTCGTGGATCTCTTTGCTAGCCTTATTTCTGTGGAATCTGTAACAGATATATCGGATCCCTTTGAAGACTATAGGGCCAAAGGAAATATCCTCCGATAACAAAGAGAAAGAAGCTTTCTGAGAAACTTCTTTGTGTTCTGTGAAATCATCTCACAGAGTTACAGCTTTCCCCTCAAGGAGCCTTTCGCTAAGACAGTTCTTGTGGAATTGGCAAAGTGATATTTGGAAGCCCATAGAGGGCTATGGTGAAAAAGGAAATATCCTCAGATGAAATCTGGAAAGAAGCTTTCTGAGAAACTGCTTAGTGTTCTGTTAATTCATCTCCCAGAGTTACATCCGTATTTCGTGGATCTCTTTGATAGCCTTATTTCTGAGGAATCTGAGAACAGATATTTCGGAACCCTAGGAAGACTATAGGGCCAAAGGAAATATCCTCCGATAAGAGAGAGAAAGAAGCTTTCTGAGAAACTTCTTTGTGTTCTGTGAAATCATCTCACAGAGTTACAGCTTTCCCCTCCAGGAGCCTTTCGCTAAGACAGTTCTTGTGGAATTGGCAAAGTGATATTTGGAAGCCCATAGAGGGCTTTGGTGAAAAAGGAAATATCCTCAGATGAAATCTGGAAAGAAGCTTTCTGAGAAACTGCTTAGTGGTCTGTTAATTCATCTGACAGAGTTACATCTGTATTTCATGGATCTCTTTGCCAGCCTTATTTCTCTGGAATCTGAGACCAGATATTTCGGTTCCTTGGAAGACTATAGGGCCAAAGGAAATATCCTCCGATAACAAAGAGAAAGAAACTTTCTGAGAAACTTCTTTGTATTCTGTGAAATCAACTCACAGAGTTACAGCTTTCACCTCAAGAAGCCTTTCGCTAAGACAGTTCTTGTGGAATTGGCAAAGTGATATTTGGAAGCCCATAGATGGCTGTGGTGAAAAAGGAAATATCCTCAGATGAAATCTGGAAAGAAGCTTTCTGAGAAACTGCTTAGTGTTCTGTTAATTCATCTCACAGAGTTACATCTGTATTTCGTGGATCTCTTTGCTAGCCTTATTTCTTTGGAATCTGACAACAGATACTTCGGATCCGTTGGAAGACTATAAGGCCAGAGGAAATATCCTTCTAAAACAAAGAGAAACAAGCTTTCTGAGAAACTACTTTGTGTTCTGTGAAGTCATCTCACAGAGTTACAGCTTTCCCCTCAAGAAGCCTTTCGCTAAGACACTTCTTGTGGAATTGGCAAAGTGATATTTGGAAGCCCATAGAGGGCTATGGTGAAAATGGAAATATCCTCAGATGAAATGTGGAAAGAAGCTTCCTGCGAAAATGCTTAGTGTTCTGTTAATTCATCTCACAGAGTTACATCTGTATTTCGTGGATCTCTTTGCTAGCCTTATTTCTGTGGAATCTGAGAACAGATATTTCTGATCCCTTTGAAGACTATAGGGCCAAAGGAAATATCCTCCGATAACAAAGAGAAAGAAGCTTTCTGAGAAACTTCTTTGTGTTCTGTGAAATCATCTCACAGACGTACAGCTTTCCCCTCAAGAAGCCTTTCGCTAAGACAGTTCTTGTGGAATTGGCAAAGTGATATTTGGAAGCCCATAGAGGGCTACTGTGAAAATGGAAATATCCTCAGATGAAATCTGGAAAGAAGCTTTCTGAGAAACTGCTTAGTGTTCTGTTAATTCATCTCAGAGAATTACATCTGTATTTCGTGGATCTCTTTGCTAGCCTTATTTCTGTGGAATCTGTAACAGATATATCGGATCCCTTTGAAGACTATAGGGCCAAAGGAAATATCCTCCGATAACAAAGAGAAAGAAGATTTCTGAGAAACTTCTTTGTGTTCTGTGAAATCATCTCACAGAGTTACAGCTTTCCCCTCAAGGAGACTTTCGCTAAGACAGTTCTTGTGGAATTGGCAAAGTGATATTTGGAAGCCCATAGAGGGCTATGGTGATAAAGGGAATATCCTCAGATGAAATCTGGAAAGAAGCTTTCTGAGAAACTGCTTAGTGTTCTGTTAATTCATCTCACAGAGTTACATCTGTATTTCGTGGATCTCTTTGCTAGCCTTATTTCTGAGGTGTCTGAGAACAGATATTTCGGATCACTTGGAAGACTATAGGGCCAAAGGAAATATCCTCCGATAACAAAGAGAAAGAAGCTTTCTGAGAAACTTCTTTGTGTTCTGTGAAATCATCTCACAGAGTTACAGCTTTCCCCCAAGTAGCCTTTCGCTAAGACAGTTCTTGTGGAATTGGCAAAGTGATATTTGGAAGCCCATAGAGGGCTATGATGAGAAGGAAATATCCTCAGATGAAATCTGGAAAGAAGCTTTCTGAGAAACTGCTTAGTGTTCTGTTAATTCATCTCACAGAGTTACATCTGTATTTCGTGGGTCTCTTTGCTAGCCTTATTTCAGTGGAATCTGAGAACAGATATTTCGGATCCCTTTGAAGACTATAGGGCCAAAGGAAATATCCTCCGATAACAAAGAGAAAGAAGCTTTCTGAGAAACTTCTTTCTGTTCTGTGAAATCATCTCACAGAGTTACAGCTTTCCCCTCAAGGAGCCCTTCGCTAAGACAGTTCTTGCGGAATTGGCAAAGTGGTATTTGGAAGCCCATAGAGGGCTATGGTGAAAATGGAAATATCCTCAGATGAAATGTGGAAAGAAGCTTCCTGCGAAAATGCTTAGTGTTCTGTTAATTCATCTCACAGAGTTACATCTGTATTTCGTGGATCTCTTTGCTAGCCTTATTTCTGTGGAATCTGAGAACAGATATTTCTGATCCCTTTGATGACTATAGGGCCAAAGGAAATATCCTCCGATAACAAAGAGAAAGAAGCTTTCTGAGAAACTTCTTTGTGTTCTGTGAAATCATCTCACAGAGTTACAGCTTTCCCCCAAGTAGCCTTTCGTTAAGACAGTTCTTGTGGAATTGGCAAAGTGATATTTGGAAGCCCATAGAGGGCTATGATGAAAAAGGAAATATCCTCAGATGAAATCTGGAAAGAAGCTTTCTGAGAAAGTGCTTAGTGTTCTGTTAATTCATCTCACAGAGTTACATCTGTATTTCGTGGGTCTCTTTGCTAGCCTTATTTCTGTGGAATCTGAGAACAGATATTTCGGATCCCTTTGAAGACTATAGGGCCAAAGGAAATATCCTCCGATAACAAAGAGAAAGAAGCTTTCTGAGAAACTTCTTTCTGTTCTGTGAAACCATCTCACAGAGTTACAGCTTTCCCCTCAAGGAGCCCTTCGCTAAGACAGTTCTTGTGGAATTGGCAAAGTGATATTTGGAAGCCCATAGAGGGCTATGGTGAAAATGGAAATATCATCAGAAGAAATCTGGAAAGAAGCTTTCTGAGAAACTGCTTAGTGTTCTGTTAATTCATCTCACAGAGTTTCATCTGTATCTCGTGGATCTCTTTGCTAGCCTTATTTCTGTGGAATCTGAGAACAGATATTTCTGATCCCTTTGAAGACTATAGGGCCAAAGGAAATATCCTCCGATAACAAAGAGAAAGAAGCTTTCGGAGAAACGTCTTTGTGTTCTGTGAAATCATCTCACAGACGTACAGCTTTCCCCTCAAGAAGCCTTTCGCTAAGACAGTTCTTGTGGAATTGGCAAAGTGATATTTGGAAGCCCATAGAGGGCTATTGTGAAAATGGAAATATCCTCAGATGAAATCTGGAAAGAAGCTTTCTGAGAAACTGCTTAGTGTTCTGTTAATTCATCTCAGAGAATTACATCTGTATTTCGTGGATCTCTTTGTTAGCCTTATTTCTGTGGAATCTGAGACCAGATATTTCGGATCCCTTTGAAGACTATAGGGCCAAAGGAAATATCCTCCGATAACAAAGAGAAAGAAGCTTTCTCAGAAACTTCTTTGTGTTCTGTGAAATCATCTCACAGAGTTACAGCTTTCCCCTCAAGAAGCCTTTCGCTAAGACAGTTCTTGCGGAATTGGAAAAGTGATATATGGAAGCCCATAGAGGGCTATGGTGAAAAAGGAAATATCCTCAGATGAAATCTGGAAAGAAGCTTTCTGAGAAACTGCTTAGTGTTCTGTTAATTCATCTCACAGTGTTACATCTGTATTTCGTGGATCTCTTTGCTAGCCTTATTTCTGTGGAATCTGTAACAGATATATCGGATCCCTTTGAAGACTATAGGGCCAAAGGAAATATCCTCCGATAACAAAGAGAAAGAAGCTTTCTGAGAAACTTCTTTGTGTTCTGTGAAATCATCTCACAGAGTTACAGCTTTCCCCTCAAGGAGCCTTTCGCTAAGACAGTTCTTGTGGAATTGGCAAAGTGATATTTGGAAGCCCATAGAGGGCTATGGTGAAAAAGGGAATATCCTCAGATGAAATCTGGAAAGAAGCTTTCTGAGAAACTGCTTAGTGTTCTGTTAATTCATCTCACAGAGTTACATCTGTATTTCGTGGATCTCTTTGCTAGCCTTATTTCTGTGGAATCAGAACAGATATTTCGAATCCCTTGGAAGACTATAGGGCCAAAGGAAATATCCTCCGATAACAAAGAGAAAGAAGCTTTCTCAGAAACTTCTTTGTGCTCTGTGAAATCATCTCACAGAGTTACAGCTTTCGCCTCCAGAAGCCTTTTGCTAAGACAGTTCTTGTGGAATTGGCAAAGTGATATTTGGAAGGCCATAGAGGGCTATGGTGAAAAAGGAAATATCCTCAGATGAAATCTGGAAAGAAGCTTTCTGAGAAACTGCTTAGTGTTCTGTTAATTCATCTCACAGTGTTACATCTGTATTTCGTGGATCTCTTTGCTAGCCTTATTTCTGTGGAATCTGTAACAGATATTTCGGATCCCTTTGAAGACTATAGGGCCAAAGGAAATATCCTCCGATAACAAAGAGAAAGAAGCTTTCTGTGAAACTTCTTTGTGTTCTGTGAAATCATCTCACAGAGTTACAGCTTTCCCCTCAAGGAGCCTTTCGCTAAGACAGTTCTTGTGGAATTGGCAAAGTGATATTTGGAAGCCCATAGAAGGCTATGGTGAAAAAGGGAATATCCTCAGATGAAATCTGGAAAGAAGCTTTCTGAGAAACTGCTTAGTGTTCTGTTAATTCATCTCACAGAGTTACATCTGTATTTCGTGGATCTCTTTGCTAGCCTTATTTCTGAGGTGTCTGAGAACAGATATTTCGGATCCCTTTGAAGAATATAGGGCCAAAGGAAATATCTTCTGATAACAAAGAGAAAGAAGCTTTCTGAGAAACTTCTTTGTGTTCTGTGAAATCATCTCACAGAGTTACAGCTTTCCCCTCAAGAAGCCTTTCGCTAAGACAGTTCTTGTGGAATTGGCAAAGTGATATTTGGAAGCCCATAGAGGGCTACGGTGAAAAAGGGAATATCCTCAGATGAAATCTGGAAAGAAGCTTTCTGAGAAACTGCTTAGTGTTCTGTTAATTCATCTCACAGTGTTACATCTGTATTTCGTGGATCTCTTTGCTAGCCTTATTTCTGAGGTGTCTCAGAACAGATATTTCGGATCCCTTGGAAGACTATAGGGCCAAAGGAAATATCCTCCGATAACAAAGAGAAAGAAGCTTTCTGAGAAACTTCTTTGTGTTCTGTGAAATCATCTCACAGAGTTACAGCTTTCCCCCAAGTAGCCTTTCGCTAAGACAGTTCTTGTGGAATTGGCAAAGTGATATTTGGAAGCCCATAGAGGGCTATGATGAAAAAGGAAATATCCTCAGATGAAATCTGGAAAGAAGCTTTCTGAGAAACTGCTTAGTGGTCTGTTAATTCATCTGACAGAGTTACATCTGTATTTCGTGGATCTCTTTGCCAGCCTTATTTCTCTGGAATCTGAGACCAGATATTTCGGTTCCTTTGAAGACTATAGGGCCAAAGGAAATATCCTCCGATAACAAAGAGAAACAAACTTTCTGAGAAACTTCTTTGTATTCTGTGAAATCAACTCACAGAGTTACAGCTTTCACCTCAAGAAGCCTTTCGCTAAGACAGTTCTTGTGGAATTGGCAAAGTGATATTTGGAAGCCCATAGATGGCTGTGGTGAAAAAGGAAATATCCTCAGATGAAATCTGGAAAGAAGCTTTCTGAGAAACTGCTTAGTGTTCTGTTAATTCATCTCACAGAGTTACATCTGTATTTCGTGGATCTCTTTGCTAGCCTTATTTCTTTGGAATCTGACAACAGATATTTCGGATCCGTTGGAAGACTATAAGGCCAGAGGAAATATCCTTCTAAAACAAAGAGAAACAAGCTTTCTGAGAAACTACTTTGTGTTCTTTGAAGTCATCTCACAGAGTTACAGCTTTCCCCTCAAGAAGCCTTTCGCTAAGACACTTCTTGTGGAATTGGCAAAGTGATATTTGGAAGCCCATAGAGGGCTATGGTGAAAATGAAAATATCCTCAGATGAAATGTGGAAAGAAGCTTCCTGCGAAAATGCTTAGTGTTCTGTTAATTCATCTCACAGAGTTACATCTGTATTTCGTGGATCTCTTTGCTAGCCTTATTTCTGTGGAATCTGAGAACAGATATTTCTGATCCCTTTGAAGACTATAGGGCCAAAAGAAATATCCTCCGATAACAAAGAGAAAGAAGCTTTCTGAGAAACTTCTTTGTGTTCTGTGAAATCATCTCACAGACGTACAGCTTTCCCCTCAAGAAGCCTTTCGCTAAGACAGTTCTTGTGGAATTGGCAAAGTGATATTTGGAAGCCCATAGAGGGCTATTGTGAAAATGGAAATATCCTCAGATGAAATCTGGAAAGAAGCTTTCTGAGAAACTGCTTAGTGTTCTGTTAATTCATCTCAGAGAATTACATCTGTATTTCGTGGATCTCTTTGCTAGCCTTATTTCTGTGGAATCTGTAACAGATATATCGGATCCCTTTGAAGACTATAGGGCCAAAGGAAATATCCTCCGATAACAAAGAGAAAGAAGCTTTCTGAGAAACTTCTTTGTGTTCTGTGAAATCATCTCACAGAGTTACAGCTTTCCCCTCAAGGAGCCTTTCGCTAAGACAGTTCTTGTGGAATTGGCAAAGTGATATTTGGAAGCCCATAGAGGGCTATGGTGAAAAAGGGAATATCCTCAGATGAAATCTGGAAAGAAGATTTCTGAGAAACTGCTTAGTGTTCTGTTAATTCATCTCACAGAGTTACATCTGTATTTCGTGGATCTCTTTGCTAGCCTTATTTCTGAGGTGTCTGAGAACAGATATTTCGGATCCCTTGGAAGACTATAGGGCCAAAGGAAATATCCTCCGATAACAAAGAGAAAGAAGCTTTCTGAGAAACTTCTTTGTGTTCTGTGAAATCATCTCACAGAGTTACAGCTTTCCCCCAAGTAGCCTTTCGCTAAGACAGTTCTTGTGGAATTGGCAAAGTGATATTTGGAAGCCCATAGAGGGCTATGATGAAAAAGGAAATATCCTCAGATGAAATCTGGAAAGAAGCTTTCTGAGAAACTGCTTAGTGTTCTGTTAATTCATCTCACAGAGTTACATCTGTATTTCGTGGGTCTCTTTGCTAGCCTTATTTCTGTGGAATCTGAGAACAGATATTTCGGATCCCTTTGAAGACTATAGGGCCAAAGGAAATATCCTCCGATAACAAAGAGAAAGAAGCTTTCTGAGAAACTTCTTTCTGTTCTGTGAAACCATCTCACAGAGTTACAGCTTTCCCCTCAAGGAGCCCTTCGCTAAGACAGTTCTTGTGGAATTGGCAAAGTGATATTTGGAAGCCCATAGAGGGCTATGGTGAAAAAGGAAATATCATCAGAAGAAATCTGGAAAGAAGCTTTCTGAGAAACTGCTTAGTGTTCTGTTAATTCAACTCCCAGAGTTACATCCGTATTTCGTGGATCTCTTTGCTAGCCTTATTTCTGAGGAATCTGAGAACAGATATTTCGGAACCCTTGGAAGACTATAGGGCCAAAGGAAATATCCTCCGATAACAAAGAGAAAGAAGCTTTCTGAGAAACTTCTTTGTGTTCTGTGAAATCATCTCACAGAGTTACAGCTTTCCCCTCAAGGAGCCTTTCGCTAAGACAGTTCTTGTGGAATTGGCAAAGTGATATTTGGAAGCCCATAGAGGGCTATGGTGAAAAAGGAAATATCCTCAGATGAAATCTGGAAAGAAGCTTTCTGAGAAACTGCTTAGTGATCTTTTAATTCATCTCACAGAGTTTCATCTGTATCTCGTGGATCTCTTTGCTAGCCTTATTTCTGTGGAATCTGAGAACAGATGTTTCGGATCCCTTTGAAGACTATAGGGCCAAAGGAAATATCTTCCGATAACAAAGAGAAAGAAGATTTCTGAGAAACTTCTTTGTGTTCTGTGAAATCATCTCACAGAGTTACAGCTTTCCCCCAAGTAGCCTTTCGCTAAGACAGTTCTTGTGGAATTGGCAAAGTGATATTTGGAAGCCCATAGAGGGCTATGATGAAAAAGGAAATATCCTCAGATGAAATCTGGAAAGAAGCTTTCTGAGAAACTGCTTAGTGGTCTGTTAATTCATCTGACAGAGTTACATCTGTATTTCGTGGATCTCTTTGCCAGCCTTATTTCTCTGGAATCTGAGACCAGATATTTCGGTTCCTTTGAAGACTATAGGGCCAAAGGAAATATCCTCCGATAACAAAGAGAAACAAACTTTCTGAGAAACTTCTTTGTATTCTGTGAAATCAACTCACAGAGTTACAGCTTTCACCTCAAGAAGCCTTTCGCTAAGACAGTTCTTGTGGAATTGGCAAAGTGATATTTGGAAGCCCATAGATGGCTGTGGTGAAAAAGGAAATATCCTCAGATGAAATCTGGAAAGAAGCTTTCTGAGAAACTGCTTAGTGTTCTGTTAATTCATCTCACAGAGTTACATCTGTATTTCGTGGATCTCTTTGCTAGCCTTATTTCTTTGGAATCTGACAACAGATATTTCGGATCCGTTGGAAGACTATAAGGCCAGAGGAAATATCCTTCTAAAACAAAGAGAAACAAGCTTTCTGAGAAACTACTTTGTGTTCTTTGAAGTCATCTCACAGAGTTACAGCTTTCCCCTCAAGAAGCCTTTCGCTAAGACACTTCTTGTGGAATTGGCAAAGTGATATTTGGAAGCCCATAGAGGGCTATGGTGAAAATGAAAATATCCTCAGATGAAATGTGGAAAGAAGCTTCCTGCGAAAATGCTTAGTGTTCTGTTAATTCATCTCACAGAGTTACATCTGTATTTCGTGGATCTCTTTGCTAGCCTTATTTCTGTGGAATCTGAGAACAGATATTTCTGATCCCTTTGAAGACTATAGGGCCAAAAGAAATATCCTCCGATAACAAAGAGAAAGAAGCTTTCTGAGAAACTTCTTTGTGTTCTGTGAAATCATCTCACAGACGTACAGCTTTCCCCTCAAGAAGCCTTTCGCTAAGACAGTTCTTGTGGAATTGGCAAAGTGATATTTGGAAGCCCATAGAGGGCTATTGTGAAAATGGAAATATCCTCAGATGAAATCTGGAAAGAAGCTTTCTGAGAAACTGCTTAGTGTTCTGTTAATTCATCTCAGAGAATTACATCTGTATTTCGTGGATCTCTTTGCTAGCCTTATTTCTGTGGAATCTGTAACAGATATATCGGATCCCTTTGAAGACTATAGGGCCAAAGGAAATATCCTCCGATAACAAAGAGAAAGAAGCTTTCTGAGAAACTTCTTTGTGTTCTGTGAAATCATCTCACAGAGTTACAGCTTTCCCCTCAAGGAGCCTTTCGCTAAGACAGTTCTTGTGGAATTGGCAAAGTGATATTTGGAAGCCCATAGAGGGCTATGGTGAAAAAGGGAATATCCTCAGATGAAATCTGGAAAGAAGATTTCTGAGAAACTGCTTAGTGTTCTGTTAATTCATCTCACAGAGTTACATCTGTATTTCGTGGATCTCTTTGCTAGCCTTATTTCTGAGGTGTCTGAGAACAGATATTTCGGATCCCTTGGAAGACTATAGGGCCAAAGGAAATATCCTCCGATAACAAAGAGAAAGAAGCTTTCTGAGAAACTTCTTTGTGTTCTGTGAAATCATCTCACAGAGTTACAGCTTTCCCCCAAGTAGCCTTTCGCTAAGACAGTTCTTGTGGAATTGGCAAAGTGATATTTGGAAGCCCATAGAGGGCTATGATGAAAAAGGAAATATCCTCAGATGAAATCTGGAAAGAAGCTTTCTGAGAAACTGCTTAGTGTTCTGTTAATTCATCTCACAGAGTTACATCTGTATTTCGTGGGTCTCTTTGCTAGCCTTATTTCTGTGGAATCTGAGAACAGATATTTCGGATCCCTTTGAAGACTATAGGGCCAAAGGAAATATCCTCCGATAACAAAGAGAAAGAAGCTTTCTGAGAAACTTCTTTCTGTTCTGTGAAACCATCTCACAGAGTTACAGCTTTCCCCTCAAGGAGCCCTTCGCTAAGACAGTTCTTGTGGAATTGGCAAAGTGATATTTGGAAGCCCATAGAGGGCTATGGTGAAAAAGGAAATATCATCAGAAGAAATCTGGAAAGAAGCTTTCTGAGAAACTGCTTAGTGTTCTGTTAATTCAACTCCCAGAGTTACATCCGTATTTCGTGGATCTCTTTGCTAGCCTTATTTCTGAGGAATCTGAGAACAGATATTTCGGAACCCTTGGAAGACTATAGGGCCAAAGGAAATATCCTCCGATAACAAAGAGAAAGAAGCTTTCTGAGAAACTTCTTTGTGTTCTGTGAAATCATCTCACAGAGTTACAGCTTTCCCCTCAAGGAGCCTTTCGCTAAGACAGTTCTTGTGGAATTGGCAAAGTGATATTTGGAAGCCCATAGAGGGCTATGGTGAAAAAGGAAATATCCTCAGATGAAATCTGGAAAGAAGCTTTCTGAGAAACTGCTTAGTGATCTTTTAATTCATCTCACAGAGTTTCATCTGTATCTCGTGGATCTCTTTGCTAGCCTTATTTCTGTGGAATCTGAGAACAGATGTTTCGGATCCCTTTGAAGACTATAGGGCCAAAGGAAATATCTTCCGATAACAAAGAGAAAGAAGATTTCTGAGAAACTTCTTTGTGTTCTGTGAAATCATCTCACAGAGTTACAGCTTTTCCCTCAAGAAGCCTTTCGCTAAGACAGGTCTTGTGGAATTGGCAAAGTGATATTTGGAAGCCCATAGAGGGCTATGGTGAAAAAGGAAATATCCTCAGATGAAATCTGGAAAGAAGCTTTCTGAGAAACTGCTTAGTGGTCTGTTAATTCATCTGACAGAGTTACATCTGTATTTCGTGTATCTCTTTGCCAGCCTTATATCTCTGAAATCTGAGACCAGATATTTCGGTTCCTTTGAAGACTATAGGGCCAAAGGAAATATCCTCCGATAACAAAGAGAAAGAAACTTTCTGAGAAACTTCTTTGTATTCTGTGAAATCATCTCACAGAGTTACAGCTTTCACCTCAAGAAGCCTTTCGCTAAGACAGTTCTTGTAGAATTGGCAAAGTGATATTTGGAAGCCCATAGAGGGCTATGGTGAAAAAGGAAATATCCTCAGATGAAATCTGGAAAGAAGCTTTCTGAGAAACTGCTTAGTGTTCTTTTAATTCATCTCACAGAGTTACATCTGTATTTCGTGGATCTCTTTGCTAGCCTTATTTCTTTGGAATCTGACAACAGATATTTCGGATCCGTTGGAAGACTAGAAGGCCAGAGGAAATATCCTTCTAAAACAAAGAGAAGCAAGCTTTCTGAGAAACTACTTTGTGTTCTGTGAAGTCATCTCACAGAGTTACAGCTTTCCCCTCAGGAAGCCTTTCGCTAAGACACTTCTTGTGGAATTGGCAAAGTGATATTTGGAAGCCCATAGAGGGCTATGGTGAAAATGGAAATATCCTCAGATGAAATGTGGAAAGCAGCTTCCTGCGAAAATGCTTAGTGTTCTGTTAATTCATCTCACAGAGTTACATCTGTATTTCGTGGATCTCTTTGCTAGCCTTATTTCTGTGGAATCTGAGAACAGATATTTCTGATCCCTTTGAAGACTATAGGGCCAAAGGAAATATCCTCCGATAACAAAGACAAAGAAGCTTTCTGAGAAACTTCTTTGTGTTCTGTGAAATCATCTCACAGACGTACAGCTTTCCCCTCAAGAAGCCTTTCGCTAAGACAGTTCTTGTGGAATTGGCAAAGTGATATTTGGAAGCCCATAGAGGGCTATTGTGAAAATGGAAATATCCTCAGATGAAATCTGGAAAGAAGCTTTCTGAGAAACTGCTTAGTGTTCTGATAATTCATCTCAGAGAATTACATCTGTATTTCGTGGATCTCTTTGTTAGCCTTATTTCTGTGGAATCTGAGACCAGATATTTCGGATCCCTTTGAAGACTATAGGGCCAAAGGAAATATCCTCCGATAACAAAGAGAAAGAAGCTTTCGGAGAAACTTCTTTGTGTTCTGTGAAATCATCTCACAGAGTTACAGCTTTCCCCTCAAGAAGCCTTTCGCTAAGACAGTTCTTGCGGAATTGGAAAAGTGATATTTGGAAGCCCATAGAGGGCTAGGGTGAAAAAGGAAATATCCTCAGATGAAATCTGGAAAGAAGCTTTCTGAGAAACTGCTTAGTGTTCTGTTAATTCATTTCACAGAGTTACATCTGTATTTCGTGGATCTCTTTGCTAGCCTTATTTCTGCGGAATCTGAGAAGATATATTTCACATCCCTTGGAAGACTATAGGGCCAAAGGAAATATCCTCCGATAAGAAAGAGAAAGAAGCTTTCAGAGAAACTTCTTTGTGTTCTGTAAAATCATCTCACGGAGTTACAGCTTTCCCCTCAAGAAGCCTTTCGCTAAGACAGTTGTTCTGGAATTGGCAAAGTGATATTTGGAAGCCCTTTGAGGGCTATGGTGAAAAAGGAAATATCATCAGATGAAATCTGGAAAGAAGCTTTCTGAGAAACTGCTTAGTGTTCTGTTAATTCATCTCACAGAGTTACTTCTGTATTTCGTGGATCTCTTTGCTAGCCTTATTTCTTTAGAATCTGAGAACAGATATTTCGGATCCCTTGGAATACTATAGGGCCAAAGGAAAAATCCTCCGAAACAAAGAGAAAGAAGCTTTCTGAGAAACTTCTTTGTGTTCTGTGAAATCATCTCACAGAGTTACAGCTTTCCCCTCAAGAAGCCTTTCGCTAAGACAGTTCTTGTGGAATTGGCAAAGTGATATTTGGAAGCCCTTAGAGGGCTATGGTGAAAATGGAAATATCCTCAGATGAAATCTGGAAAGAAGCTTTCTGAGAAACTGCTTAGTGTTCTGTTAATTCATCTCACAGAGTTACATCTGTATTTCGTGGATCTCTTTGCTAGCCTTATTTCTGTGGAATCTGAGAACAGATATTTCGGATCCCTTGGAAGACTATAGGGCCAAAGGAAATGTCCTCCGATAACAAAGAGAAAGAAGCTTTCTGAGAAACTTCTTTGTGTTCTGTGAAATCATCTCACAGAGTTACAGCTTTCCCCTCAAGAAGCCTTTCGCTAAGACAGTTCTTGTGGAATTCGCAAAGTTATATTTGGAAGCCCACAAGGGCTATGGTGAAAAAGGAAACATCCTCATGAAATCTGGAAAGAAGCTTTCTGAGAAACTGCTTAGTGTTCCGTTAATTCATCTCACAGAGTTACATATGTATTTCGTGGATCTCTTTGCTAGCCTTATTTCTGTGGAATCTGAGGACAGATATTTCGGATCCCTTGTAAGACTATAGGGCCAAAGGAAATATCCTCCGATAACAAAGAGAAAGAAGCTTTCTGAGAAACATTTTGTGTTCCGTGAAATCATCTCACAGAGTTACAGCTTTCCCCTCAAGAAGCCTTTCGCTAAGACAATTCTTGTGGAATTGGCAAAATGATATTTGGAAGCCCATAGAAGGCAGGGTGAAAAAGGAAATATCCTCAGATGAAATCTGGAAAGAAGCTTTCTGAGAAACTGCTTAGTGTTCTGTTAATTCATTACACAGAGTTACATCTGTATTTCGTGGATCTCTTTGCTAGCCTTATTTCTGTGGAATCTGAGACCATATTTTTCACATCCCTTGGAAGACTATAGGGCCAAAGGAAATATCCTCCGATAACAAAGAGAAAGAAGCTTTCTGAGAAAATTCTTTGTGTCTGTAAAATCATCTCACAGAGTTACAGCTTTCCCCTCAAGAAGCCTTTCGCTAAGACAGTTCTTCTGGAATTGGCAAAGTGATATTTGGAAGCCCATAGAGGGCTTTGGTGAAAAAGGAAATAACCTCAGATGAAATCTGGAAAGAAGCTTTCTGAGAAACTGTTTAGTGTTCTGTTAATTCATCTCACAGAGTTACATCGGTATTTCGTGGATCTCTTTGCTAGCCTTATTTCTGTGGAATCTGAGAACAGATATTTCGGATCCCTTGCAAGACTATAGGGCCAAAGGAAATATCCTCCGATAACAAAGAGAAAGAAGCTTTCTGAGAAACTTCTTTGGGTTCTGTGAAATCATCTCACAGAGTTACAGCTTTCCCCTCAAGAAGCCTTTCGCTGAGACAGTTCTTGTGGAATTGGCAAAGTGATATTTGGAAGCCCATAGAGGGCTTTGGTGAAAAAGGAAATAACCTCAGATGAAATCTGGAAAGAAGCTTTCTGAGAAACTGCTTAGTGTTCTGTTAATTCATCTAACAGAGTTACATCGGTATTTCGTGGATCTCTTTGCTAGCCTTATTTCTGTGGAATCTGAGAACAGATATTTCGGATCCCTTGGAAGACTATAGGGCCAAAGGAAATATCCTCCGATAACAAAGAGAAAGAAGCTTTCTGAGAAACGTCTTTGTGTTCTGTGAAATCATCTCACAGAGTTACAGCTTTCCCCTCAAGAAGCCTTTCACTAAGACAGTTCTTGTGGAATTGGCAAAGTGATATTTGGAAGCCCATAGAGGGCTATGGTGAAAATGGAAATATCCTCAGATGAAATCTGGAAAGAAGCTTTCTGAGAAACTGCTTAGTATTCTGTTAATTCATCTCACAGAGTTACATCGGTATTTCGTGGATCTCTTTGCTAGCCTTATTTCTGTGGAATCTGAGAACAGATATTTCGGATCCCTTGGAAGACTATAGGGCCAAAGGAAATCTCCTCCGATAACAAAGAGAAAGAAGCTTTCTGAGAAACGTCTTTGTGTTCTGTGAAATCATCTCACAGAGTTACAGCTTTCCCCTCAAGAAGCCTTTCACTAAGACAGTTGTTCTGGAATTGGCAAAGTGATATTTGGAAGCCCATAGAGGGCTTTGGTGAAAATGGAAATATCCTCAGATGAAATCTGGAAAGAAGCTTTCTTAGAAACTGCTTAGTGTTCTGTTAATTCATCTCACAGAGTTACTTCTGTATTTCGTGGATCTCTTTGCTAGCCTAATTTCTGTGGAATCTGAGAACAGATATTTCGGATCCCTTTGAAGACTCTAGGGCTAAAGGAAATATCCTCCGATAACAAAGAGAAAGAAGCTTTCTGAGGAACTTCTGTGTGTTCTGTGAAATCATCTCACAGAGCTACAGCTTTCCCCTCAAGAAGCCTTTCGCTAAGACAGTTCTTGTGGAATTGGCAAAGTGATATTTGGAAGCCCATAGAGGGCTATGGTGAAAAAGGAAATACCCTCAGATGAAATCTGGAAAGAAGCTTTCTGCGAAACTGCTTAGTGTTCTGTTAATTCATCTCACAGAGTTACATCTGTATTTCGTGGATCTCTTTGCTAGCCTTATTTCTGTGGAATCTGAGAACAGATATTTCGGATCCTTTGGAAGACTATAAGGCCAAAGGAAATATCCTCCGATAACAAAGAGAAAGAAGCTTTCTGAGAAACTTCTTTGTGTTCTGTGAAATCATCTCACAGAGTTACAGCTTTCCCCTCAAGAAGCCTTTCGCTAAGACAGTTCTTCTGGAATTGGCAAAGTGATATTTGGAAGCCCCTAGAGGGCTATGGTGAAAAAGGAAATATCCTCAGATGAAATCTGGAAAGAAGCTTTCTGAGATACTGCTTAGTTTTCTGTTAATTCATCTCACAGAGTTACATCTGTATTTCGTGGATCTCTTTGCTAGCCTTATTTCTGTGGAATCTGAGAACAGATATTTCGGATCCCTTGGAAGACTATAGGGCCAAAGGAAATATCCTCAGATAACAAAGAGAAGGAAGCTTTCTGAGAAACTTCTTTGTGTTTCTGAAATCATCTCACAGAGTTACAGCTTTCCCCTCAAGAAGCCTTTCGCTAAGACAATTCTTGTGGAATTGGCAAAATGATATTTGGAAGCCCATAGAGGTCTAGGGTGAAAAAGGAAATATCCTCAGATGAAATCTGGAAAGAAGCTTTCTGAGAAACTGCTTAGTGTTCTGTTAATTCATTTCACAGAGTTACATCTGTATTTCGTGGATCTCTTTGCTAGCCTTATTTCTGTGGAATCTGAGAACATATTTTTCACATCCCTTGGAACACTATAGGGCGAAAGGAAATATCCTCCGATAACAAAGAGAAAGAAGCTTTCTGAGAAACTTCTTTGTGTCTGTAAAATCATCTCACAGAGTTACAGCTTTCCCCTCAAGAAGCCTTTCGCTAAGACAGTTCTTCTGGAACTGGCAAAGTGATATTTGGAAGCCCATTGAGGGCTATGGTGAAAAAGGAAATATCCTCAGATGAAATCTGGAAAGAAGCTTTCTGAGAAACTGCTTAGTGTTCTGTTAATTCATCTCACAGAGTTACATCTGTATTTCGTGTATCTCTTTGCTAACCTTATTTCTGTGGAATCTGAGAACAGATATTTCGGATCCCTTGGAAGACTATATTTCCAAAGGAAATATCCTCCGAAACAAAGAGAAAGAAGCTTTCTGAGAAACCTCTTTGTGTTCTGTGAAATCATCTCACTGAGTTAGAGCTTTCCCCTCAAGAAGCCTTTCGCTGAGACAGTTCTTGTGGAATTGGCAAAATGATATTTGGAAGCCCATAGAGGGCTTTGGTGAAAAAAGAAATAACCTCAGATGAAATCTGGAAAGAAGCTTTCTGAGAAACTGCTTAGTGTTCTGTTAATTCATCTCACAGAGTTACATCGGTATTTCGTGGATCTCTTTGCTAGCCTTAATTCTGTGGAATCTGAGAACAGATATTTCGGATCCCTTGGAAGACTATAGGGCCAAAGGAAATATCCTCCGATAACAAAGAGAAAGAAGCTTTCTGAGAAACGTCTTCGTGTTCTGTGAAATCATCTCACAGAGTTACAGCTTTCCCCTCAAGAAGCCTTTCACTAAGACAGGTCTTGTGGAATTGGCAAAGTGATATTTGGAAGCCCATAGAGGGCTATGGTGAAAATGGAAATATCCTCAGATGAAATCTGGAAAGAAGCTTTCTTAGAAACTGCTTAGTGTTCTGTTAATTCATCTCACAGAGTTACTTCTGTATTTCGTGGATCTCTTTGCTAGCCTAATTTCTGTGGAATCTGAGAACAGATATTTCGGATCCCTTTGAAGACTATAGGGCTAAAGGAAATATCCTCCGATAACAAAGAGAAAGAAGCTTTCTGAGGAACTTCTGTGTGTTCTGTGAAATCATCTCACAGAGCTACAGCTTTCCCCTCAAGAAGCCTTTCGCTAAGACAGTTCTTGTGGAATTCGCAAAGTGATATTTGGAAGACCATAGAGGGCTATGGTGAAAAAGGAAATATCCTGATGAAATCTGGATAGAAGCTTTCTGAGAAACTGCTTAGAGTTCTGTTAATTCATCTCACAGAGTTACATCTGTGTTTCGTGGATCTCTTTGCTAGCCTTATTTCTGGGGAATCTGCAAACAGAAATTTCAGATCCCTTGGAAGACTATAGGGCCAAAGGAAATATCCTCCGATCACAAAGAGAAAGAAGCTTTCTGAAAAACTTCTTTGTGTTCTCTGAAATCATCTCACAGAGGTACAGCTTTCCCCTCAAGAAGCCTTTCGCTAAGACAGTTCTTCTGGAATTGGCAAAGTGATTTTGGAAGCCCATAGAGGGCTATGGTGAAAAAGGAAATACCCTCAGATGAAATCTGGAAAGAAGCTTTCGGAGAAACTGCTTAGTGTTCTGTTAATTCATCTCACAGAGTTACATCTGTATTTCGTGGATCTCTTTGCTAGCCTTATTTCTTTGGAATCTGAGAACAGATATTTCGGATCCCTTGGAAGACTGTAGGGCCAAAGGAAATATCCTCCGAAACAAAGAGAAAGAAGCTATCTGAGAAACTTCTTTGTGTTCTGTGAAATCATCTCACAGAGTTACAGCTTTCCCCTCAAGAAGCCTTTCGCTAAGACAGTTCTTGTGGAATTGGCAAAGTGATATTTGGAAGCCCATAGAGGGCTATGGTGAAAAAGGAAATACCCTCAGATGAAATCTGGAAAGAAGCTTTCTGAGAAACTGCTTAGTGTTCTGTTAATTCATCTCACAGAGTTACATCTGTATTTCGTGGATCTCTTTGCTAGCCTTATTTCTGTGGAATCTGAGAACAGATATTTCGGATCCTTTGGAAGACTATAGGGCCAAAGGAAATATCCTCCGATAACAAAGAGAAAGAAGCTTTCTGAGAAACTTCTTTGTGTTCTGTGAAATCATCTCACAGAGTTACAGCTTTCCCCTCAAGAAGACTTTCGCTAAGACAGTTCTTGTGGAATTGGGAAAGTGATATTTGGAAGCCCCAGAGGGCTATGGTGAAAAAGGAAATATCCTCAGATGAAATCTGGAAAGAAGCTTTCTGAGATACTGCTTAGTTTTCTGTTAATTCATCTCACGGAGTTACATCTGTATTTCGTGGATCTCTTTGCTAGCCTTATTTCTGTGGAATCTGAGAACAGATATTTCGGATCCCTTGGAAGACTATAGGGCCAAAGGAAATATCCTCAGATAACAAAGAGAAGGAAGCTTTCTGAGAAACTTCTTTGTGTTTCTGAAATCATCTAACAGAGTTACAGCTTTCCCCTCAAGAAGCCTTTCGCTAAGACAGTTCTTGTGGAATTGGCAAAGTGATATTTCGAAGCCCATATAGGGCTATGGTGAAAAAGGAAATATCCTCATATGAAATCTGGAAAGAAGCTTTCTGAGAAACTGCTTAGTGTTCTGTTAATTCATCTCACATAGTTACATCTGTATTTCGTGGATTTCTTTGCTATCCTTATATCTTTGGAATCTGAGAACAGATATTTCGGATCCCTTGGAAGACTATAGGGCCAAAGGAAATATCCTCCGAAACAAAGAGAAAGAATCTTTCTGAGAAACTTCTTTGTGTTCTGTGAAATCATCTCACAGAGTTACAGCTTTCCCCTCAAGAAGCCTTTCGCTAAGACAGTTCTTCTGAAATTGGCAAAGTGATATTTGGAAGCCGATAGAGGGCTATGTTGAAAAAGGAAATATCCTCAGATGAAATCTGGAAAGAAGCTTTCTGAGATACTGCTTAGTTTTCTGTTAATTCATCTCACAGAGTTACATCTGTATCTTTTGGATCTCTTTGCTAGCCCTATTTCTGTGGAATCTGAGAACAGATATTTCGGATCCCTTGGAAGACTATAGGACCAAAGGAAATATCCTCCGATAACAAAGAGAAAGAAGCTTTCTGAGAAACTTCTTTGTGTTCTGTGAAATCATCTCACAGAGTTACAGCTTTCCCCTCAAGAAGCCTTTCGCTAAGACAGTTCTTGTGGAATTGGCAAAGTGATATTTGGAAGCCCATAGAGGGCTATGTTGAAAAAGGAAATATCCTCAGATGAAATCTGGAAAGAAACTTTCTGAGAAACTGCTTAGTGTTCTGTTAATTCATCTCACAGAGTTACATCTGTATTTCGTGGATCTCTTTGCTAGCCTTATTTCTGTGGAATCTGAGAACAGATATTACGGATCCCTTGGAAGACTATAGGGCCAAAGGAAATATCCTCCGATAACAAAGAGAAAGAAGCTTTCTGAGAAACTTCTTTGTGTTCTGTGAAATCATCTCACAGAGTTACAGCTTTCCCCTCAAGGAGCCTTTCGCTAAGACAGTTCTTGTGGAATTGGCAAAGTGATATTTGGAAGCCCATAGAGGGCTATGGTGAAAAAGGGAATATCCTCAGATGAAATCTGGAAAGAAGATTTCTGAGAAACTGCTTAGTGTTCTGTTAATTCATCTCACAGAGTTACATCTGTATTTCGTGGATCTCTTTGCTAGCCTTATTTCTGAGGTGTCTGAGAACAGATATTTCGGATCCCTTGGAAGACTATAGGGCCAAAGGAAATATCCTCCGATAACAAAGAGAAAGAAGCTTTCTGAGAAACTTCTTTGTGTTCTGTGAAATCATCTCACAGAGTTACAGCTTTCCCCCAAGTAGCCTTTCGCTAAGACAGTTCTTGTGGAATTGGCAAAGTGATATTTGGAAGCCCATAGAGGGCTATGATGAAAAAGGAAATATCCTCAGATGAAATCTGGAAAGAAGCTTTCTGAGAAACTGCTTAGTGTTCTGTTAATTCATCTCACAGAGTTACATCTGTATTTCGTGGGTCTCTTTGCTAGCCTTATTTCTGTGGAATCTGAGAACAGATATTTCGGATCCCTTTGAAGACTATAGGGCCAAAGGAAATATCCTCCGATAACAAAGAGAAAGAAGCTTTCTGAGAAACTTCTTTCTGTTCTGTGAAACCATCTCACAGAGTTACAGCTTTCCCCTCAAGGAGCCCTTCGCTAAGACAGTTCTTGTGGAATTGGCAAAGTGATATTTGGAAGCCCATAGAGGGCTATGGTGAAAAAGGAAATATCATCAGAAGAAATCTGGAAAGAAGCTTTCTGAGAAACTGCTTAGTGTTCTGTTAATTCAACTCCCAGAGTTACATCCGTATTTCGTGGATCTCTTTGCTAGCCTTATTTCTGAGGAATCTGAGAACAGATATTTCGGAACCCTTGGAAGACTATAGGGCCAAAGGAAATATCCTCCGATAACAAAGAGAAAGAAGCTTTCTGAGAAACTTCTTTGTGTTCTGTGAAATCATCTCACAGAGTTACAGCTTTCCCCTCAAGGAGCCTTTCGCTAAGACAGTTCTTGTGGAATTGGCAAAGTGATATTTGGAAGCCCATAGAGGGCTATGGTGAAAAAGGAAATATCCTCAGATGAAATCTGGAAAGAAGCTTTCTGAGAAACTGCTTAGTGATCTTTTAATTCATCTCACAGAGTTTCATCTGTATCTCGTGGATCTCTTTGCTAGCCTTATTTCTGTGGAATCTGAGAACAGATGTTTCGGATCCCTTAGAAGACTATAGGGCCAAAGGAAATATCTTCCGATAACAAAGAGAAAGAAGATTTCTGAGAAACTTCTTTGTGTTCTGTGAAATCATCTCACAGAGTTACAGCTTTCCCCTCAAGAAGCCTTTCGCTAAGACAGGTCTTGTGGAATTGGCAAAGTGATATTTGGAAGCCCATAGAGGGCTATGGTGAAAAAGGAAATATCCTCAGATGAAATCTGGAAAGAAGCTTTCTGAGAAACTGCTTAGTGGTCTGTTAATTCATCTGACAGAGTTACATCTGTATTTCGTGTATCTCTTTGCCAGCCTTATATCTCTGGAATCTGAGACCAGATATTTCGGTTCCTTTGAAGACTATAGGGCCAAAGGAAATATCCTCCGATAACAAAGAGAAAGAAACTTTCTGAGAAACTTCTTTGTATTCTGTGAAATCATCTCACAGAGTTACAGCTTTCACCTCAAGAAGCCTTTCGCTAAGACAGTTCTTGTAGAATTGGCAAAGTGATATTTGGAAGCCCATAGAGGGCTATGGTGAAAAAGGAAATATCCTCAGATGAAATCTGGAAAGAAGCTTTCTGAGAAACTGCTTAGTGTTCTTTTAATTCATCTCACAGAGTTACATCTGTATTTCGTGGATCTCTTTGCTAGCCTTATTTCTTTGGAATCTGACAACAGATATTTCGGATCCGTTGGAAGACTATAAGGCCAGAGGAAATATCCTTCTAAAACAAAGAGAAGCAAGCTTTCTGAGAAACTACTTTGTGTTCTGTGAAGTCATCTCACAGAGTTACAGCTTTCCCCTCAGGAAGCCTTTCGCTAAGACAGTTCTTGTGGAATTGGCAAAGTGATATTTGGAAGCCCATAGAGGGCTATGGTGAAAATGGAAATATCCTCAGATGAAATGTGGAAAGAAGCTTCCTGCGAAAATGCTTAGTGATCTGTTAATTCATCTCACAGAGTTACATCTGTATTTCGTGGATCTCTTTGCTAGCCTTATTTCTGTGGAATCTGAGAACAGATATTTCTGATCCCTTTGAAGACTATAGGGCCAAAGGAAATATCCTCCGATAACAAAGACAAAGAAGCTTTCTGAGAAACTTCTTTGTGTTCTGTGAAATCATCTCACAGACGTACAGCTTTCCCCTCAAGAAGCCTTTCGCTAAGACAGTTCTTGTGGAATTGGCAAAGTGATATTTGGAAGCCCATAGAGGGCTATTGTGAAAATGGAAATATCCTCAGATGAAATCTGGAAAGAAGCTTTCTGAGAAACTGCTTAGTGTTCTGTTAATTCATCTCAGAGAATTACATCTGTATTTCGTGGATCTCTTTGTTAGCCTTATTTCTGTGGAATCTGAGACCAGATATTTCGGATCCCTTTGAAGACTATAGGGCCAAAGGAAATATCCTCCGATAACAAAGAGAAAGAAGCTTTCGGAGAAACTTCTTTGTGTTCTGTGAAATCATCTCACAGAGTTACAGCTTTCCCCTCAAGAAGCCTTTCGCTAAGACAGTTCTTGCGGAATTGGAAAAGTGATATTTGGAAGCCCATAGAGGGCTATGCTGAAAAAGGAAATATCCTCAGATGAAATCTGGAAAGAAGATTTCTGAGAAACTGCTTAGTGTTCTGTTAATTCTTCTCTCAGGGTTACATCTGTATTTCGTGGATCTCCTTGCTAGCCTTATTTCTGTGGAATGAGAACAGATATTTCGAATCCCTTGGAAGACTATAGGGCCAAAGGAAATATCCTCCGATAACAAAGAGAAATAAGCTTTCTCAGAAACTTCTTTGTGCTCTGTGAAATCATCTCACAGAGTTACATCTTTCGCCTCCAGAAGCCTTTTGCTAAGACAGTTCTTGTGGAATTGGCAAAGTGATATTTGGAAGGCCATAGAGGGCTATGGTGAAAAAAGAAATATCCTCAGATGAAATCTGGAAAGAAGATTTCTGAGAAACCGCTTAGTGTTCTGTTAATTCATCTCACAGTGTTACATCTGTATTTCGTGGATCTCTTTGCTAGCCTTATTTCTGTGGAATCTGTAACAGATATTTCGGATCCCTTTGAAGACTATAGGGCCAAAGGAAATATCCTCCGATAACAAAGAGAAAGAAGCTTTCTGTGAAACTTCTTTGTGTTCTGTGAAATCATCTCACAGAGTTACAGCTTTCCCCTCAAGGAGCCTTTCGCTAAGACAGTTCTTGTGGAATTGGCAAAGTGATATTTGGAAGCCCATAGAGGGCTATGGTGAAAAAGGGAATATCCTCAGATGAAATCTGGAAAGAAGCTTTCTGAGAAACTGCTTAGTGTTCTGTTAATTCATCTCACAGAGTTACATCTGTATTTCGTGGATCTCTTTGCTAGCCTTATTTCTGAGGTGTCTGAGAACAGATATTTCGGATCCCTTTGAAGAATACAGGTCCAAAGGAAATATCTTCTGATAACAAAGAGAAAGATGCTTTCTGAGAAACTTCTTTGTGTTCTGTGAAATCATCTCACAGAGTTACAGCTTTCCCCTCAAGAAGCCTTTCGCTAAGACAGTTCTTGTGGAATTGGCAAAGTGATATTTGGAAGCCCATAGAGGGCTATGGTGAAAAAGGGAATATCCTCAGAAGAAATCTGGAAAGAAGCTTTCTGAGAAACTGCTTAGTGTTCTGTTAATTCATCTCACAGTGTTACATCTGTATTTCGTGGATCTCTTTGCTAGCCTTATTTCTGAGGTGTCTGAGAACAGATATTTCAGATCCCTTGGAAGACTATAGGGCCAAAGGAAATATCCTCCGATAACAAAGAGAAAGAAGCTTTCTGAGAAACTTTTTGTGTTCTGTGAAATCATCTCACGGAGTTACAGCTTTCCCCTCAAGAAGCCTTTCGCTAAGACAGTTGTTCTGGAATTGGCAAAGTGATATTTGGAAGCCCATAGAGGGCTATGGTGAAAATGGAAATATCCTCAGATGAAATCTGTAAAGAAGCTTTCTGAGAAACTGCTTAGTGTTCTGTTAATTCATCTCACAGAGTTACTTCTGTATTTCGTGGATCTCTTTGCTAGCCTTATTTCTGTGGAATCTGAGAACAGATATTTCGGATCCCTTGGAAGAGTGTAGGGCCAAAGGAAATATCCTCCGATCACAAAGAGAAAGAAGCTTTCTGAGAAACTTTTTGTGTTCTGTGAAATCATCTCACGGAGTTACAGCTTTCCCCTCAAGAAGCCTTTCGCTAAGACAGTTGTTCTGGAATTGGCAAAGTGATATTTGGAAGCCCATTGAGGGCTATGGTGAAAAAGGAAATATCATCAGATGAAATCTGGAAAGAAGCTTTCTGAGAAACTGCTTAGTGTTCTGTTAATTTATCTCACAGAGTTACTTCTGTATTTCGTGGATCTCTTTGCTAGCCTTATTTCTTTAGAATCTGAGAACAGATATTTCGGATCCCTTGGAAGACTATAGGGCCAAAGGAAAAATCCTCCGAAACAAAGAGAAAGAAGCTTTCTGAGAAACTTCTTTGTGTTGTGTGAAATCATCTCACAGAGTTACAGCTTTCCCCTCAAGAAGCCTTTCGCTAAGACCGTTCTTCTGGAATTGGCAAAGTGATATTTGGAAGCCCATAGAGGGCTTTGGTGAAAAAGGAAATAACCTCAGATGAAATCTGGAAAGAAGCGTTCTGAGAAACTGCTTAGTGTTCTGTTAATTCATCTCACAGAGTTACATCGGTATTTCGTGGATCTCTTTGCTAGCCTTATTTCTGTGGAATCTGAGAACAGATATTTCGGATCCCTTGGAAGACTATAGGGCCAAAGGAAATATCCTCCGATAACAAAGAGAAAGAAGCTTTCTGAGAAACTTCTTTGTGTTCTGTGAAATCATCTCACAGAGTTACAGCTTTCCCCTCCAGAAGCCTTTCGCTAAGACAGTTCTTGTGGAATTGGCAAAGTGATATTTGGAAGCCCATAGAGGGCTATGGTGAAAATGGAAATATCCTCAGATGAAATCTGGAAAGAAGCTTTCTGAGAAACTGCTTAGTGTTCTGTTAATTCATCTCACAGAGATACATCATTATTTCGTGTATCTCTTTGCTAGCCTTATTTCTGTGGAATCTGAGAACAGATATATCGGATCCCTTGGAAGACTATAGGGCCAAAGGAAATGTCCTCCGATAACAAAGAGAAAGAAGCTTTCTGAGAAACTTCTTTGTGTTCTGTGAAATCATCTCACAGAGTTACAGCTTTCCCCTCAAGAAGCCTTTCGCTAAGACAGTTCTTGTGGAATTGGCAAAGTGATATTTGGAAGCCCATAGAGGCGTATGGTGAAAAAGGATATATCCTCAGATGAAATCTGGAAAGAAGCTTTCTGAGAAACTGCTTAGTGTTCTGTTAATTCATCTCACAGAGTTACATCTGTATTTCATGGATCTCTTTGCTAGCCTTATTTCTGTGGAATCTGAGAACAGATATTTCGGATCCCTTGGAAGACTATAGGGCCAAAGGAAATATCCTCCGATAACAAAGAGAAAGAAGCTTTCTGAGAAACATTTTGTGTTCCGTGAAATCATCTCACAGACTTACAGCTTTCCCCTCAAGAAGCCTTTCGTTAAGCCAGTTCTTGTGGAATTGGCAAAATGATATTTGGAAGCCCATAGAGGGCTAGGGTGAAAAAGGAAATATCCTCAGATGAAATCTGGAAAGAAGCTTTCTGAGAAACTGCTTAGTGTTCTGTTAATTCATTTCACAGAGTTACATCTGTATTTCGTGGATCTCTTTGCTAGCCTTATTTCTGCGGAATCTGAGAAGATATATTTCACATCCCTTGGAAGACTATAGGGCCAAAGGAAATATCCTCCGATAAGAAAGAGAAAGAAGCTTTCAGAGAAACTTCTTTGTGTTCTGTAAAATCATCTCACGGAGTTACAGCTTTCCCCTCAAGAAGCCTTTCGCTAAGACAGTTGTTCTGGAATTGGCAAAGTGATATTTGGAAGCCCTTTGAGGGCTATGGTGAAAAAGGAAATATCATCAGATGAAATCTGGAAAGAAGCTTTCTGAGAAACTGCTTAGTGTTCTGTTAATTCATCTCACAGAGTTACTTCTGTATTTCGTGGATCTCTTTGCTAGCCTTATTTCTTTAGAATCTGAGAACAGATATTTCGGATCCCTTGGAATACTATAGGGCCAAAGGAAAAATCCTCCGAAACAAAGAGAAAGAAGCTTTCTGAGAAACTTCTTTGTGTTCTGTGAAATCATCTCACAGAGTTACAGCTTTCCCCTCAAGAAGCCTTTCGCTAAGACAGTTCTTGTGGAATTGGCAAAGTGATATTTGGAAGCCCTTAGAGGGCTATGGTGAAAATGGAAATATCCTCAGATGAAATCTGGAAAGAAGCTTTCTGAGAAACTGCTTAGTGTTCTGTTAATTCATCTCACAGAGTTACATCTGTATTTCGTGGATCTCTTTGCTAGCCTTATTTCTGTGGAATCTGAGAACAGATATTTCGGATACCTTGGAAGACTATAGGGCCAAAGGAAATGTCCTCCGATAACAAAGAGAAAGAAGCTTTCTGAGAAACTTCTTTGTGTTCTGTGAAATCATCTCACAGAGTTACAGCTTTCCCCTCAAGAAGCCTTTCGCTAAGACAGTTCTTGTGGAATTCGCAAAGTTATATTTGGAAGCCCACAGAGGGCTATGGTGAAAAAGGAAACATCCTCATGAAATCTGGAAAGAAGCTTTCTGAGAAACTGCTTAGTGTTCCGTTAATTCATCTCACAGAGTTACATATGTATTTCGTGGATCTCTTTGCTAGCCTTATTTCTGTGGAATCTGAGGACAGATATTTCGGATCCCTTGTAAGACTATAGGGCCAAAGGAAATATCCTCCGATAACAAAGAGAAAGAAGCTTTCTGAGAAACATTTTGTGTTCCGTGAAATCATCTCACAGAGTTACAGCTTTCCCCTCAAGAAGCCTTTCGCTAAGACAATTCTTGTGGAATTGGCAAAATGATATTTGGAAGCCCATAGAAGGCAGGGTGAAAAAGGAAATATCCTCAGATGAAATCTGGAAAGAAGCTTTCTGAGAAACTGCTTAGTGTTCTGTTAATTCATTACAGAGAGTTACATCTGTATTTCGTGGATCTCTTTGCTAGCCTTATTTCTGTGGAATCTGAGAACATATTTTTCACATCCCTTGGAAGACTATAGGGCCAAAGGAAATATCCTCCGATAACAAAGAGAAAGAAGCTTTCTGAGAAAATTCTTTGTGTCTGTAAAATCATCTCACAGAGTTACAGCTTTCCCCTCAAGAAGCCTTTCGCTAAGACAGTTCTTCTGGAATTGGCAAAGTGATATTTGGAAGCCCATAGAGGGCTTTGGTGAAAAAGGAAATAACCTCAGATGAAATCTGGAAAGAAGCTTTCTGAGAAACTGTTTAGTGTTCTGTTAATTCATCTCACAGAGTTACATCGGTATTTCGTGGATCTCTTTGCTAGCCTTATTTCTGTGGAATCTGAGAACAGATATTTCGGATCCCTTGCAAGACTATAGGGCCAAAGGAAATATCCTCCGATAACAAAGAGAAAGAAGCTTTCTGAGAAACTTCTTTGGGTTCTGTGAAATCATCTCACAGAGTTACAGCTTTCCCCTCAAGAAGCCTTTCGCTGAGACAGTTCTTGTGGAATTGGCAAAGTGATATTTGGAAGCCCATAGAGGGCTTTGGTGAAAAAGGAAATAACCTCAGATGAAATCTGGAAAGAAGCTTTCTGAGAAACTGCTTAGTGTTCTGTTAATTCATCTAACAGAGTTACATCGGTATTTCGTGGATCTCTTTGCTAGCCTTATTTCTGTGGAATCTGAGAACAGATATTTCGGATCCCTTGGAAGACTATAGGGCCAAAGGAAATATCCTCCGATAACAAAGAGAAAGAAGCTTTCTGAGAAACGTCTTTGTGTTCTGTGAAATCATCTCACAGAGTTACAGCTTTCCCCTCAAGAAGCCTTTCACTAAGACAGTTCTTGTCGAATTGGCAAAGTGATATTTGGAAGCCCATAGAGGGCTATGGTGAAAATGGAAATATCCTCAGATGAAATCTGGAAAGAAGCTTTCTGAGAAACTGCTTAGTATTCTGTTAATTCATCTCACAGAGTTACATCGGTATTTCGTGGATCTCTTTGCTAGCCTTATTTCTGTGGAATCTGAGAACAGATATTTCGGATCCCTTGGAAGACTATAGGGCCAAAGGAAATCTCCTCCGATAACAAAGAGATAGAAGCTTTCTGAGAAACGTCTTTGTGTTCTGTGAAATCATCTCACAGAGTTACAGCTTTCCCCTCAAGAAGCCTTTCACTAAGACAGTTGTTCTGGAATTGGCAAAGTGATATTTGGAAGCCCATAGAGGGCTTTGGTGAAAATGGAAATATCCTCAGATGAAATCTGGAAAGAAGCTTTCTTAGAAACTGCTTAGTGTTCTGTTAATTCATCTCACAGAGTTACTTCTGTATTTCGTGGATCTCTTTGCTAGCCTAATTTCTGTGGAATCTGAGAACAGATATTTCGGATCCCTTTGAAGACTCTAGGGCTAAAGGAAATATCCTCCGATAACAAAGAGAAAGAAGCTTTCTGAGGAACTTCTGTGTGTTCTGTGAAATCATCTCACAGAGCTACAGCTTTCCCCTCAAGAAGCCTTTCGCTAAGACAGTTCTTGTGGAATTCGCAAAGTGATATTTGGAAGCCCATAGAGGGCTATGGTGAAAAAGGAAATATCCTCATGAAATCTGGATAGAAGCTTTCTGAGAAACTGCTTAGTGTTCTGTTAATTCATCTCACAGAGTTACATCTGTATTTCGTGGATCTCTTTGCTAGCCTTATTTCTGGGGAATCTGAAAACAGAAATTTCAGATCCCTTGGAAGACAATAGGGCCAAAGGAAATATCCTCCGATCACAAAGAGAAAGAAGCTTTCTGAAAAACTTCTTTGTGTTCTGTGAAATCATCTCACAGAGTTACAGCTTTCCCCTCAAGAAGCCTTTCGCTAAGACAGTTCTTGTGGAATTGGCAAAGTGATTTTGGAAGCCCATAGAGGGCTATGGTGAAAAAGGAAATACCCTCAGATGAAATCTGGAAAGAAGCTTTCGGAGAAACTGCTTAGTGTTCTGTTAATTCATCTCACAGAGTTACATCTGTATTTCGTGGATCACTTTGCTAGCCTTATTTCTTTGGAATCTGAGAACAGATATTTCGGATCCCTTGGAAGACTATAGGGCCAAAGGAAATATCCTCCGAAACAAAGAGAAAGAAGCTATCTGAGAAACTTCTTTGTGTTCTGTGAAATCATCTCACAGAGTTACAGCTTTCCCCTCAAGAAGCCTTTCGCTAAGACAGTTCTTGTGGAATTGGCAAAGTGATATTTGGAAGCCCATAGAGGGCTATGGTGAAAAAGGAAATACCCTCAGATGAAATCTGGAAAGAAGCTTTCTGCGAAACTGCTTAGTGTTCTGTTAATTCATCTCACAGAGTTACATCTGTATTTCGTGGATCTCTTTGCTAGCCTTATTTCTGTGGAATCTGAGAACAGATATTTCGGATCCTTTGGAAGACTATAAGGCCAAAGGAAATATCCTCCGATAACAAAGAGAAAGAAGCTTTCTGAGAAACTTCTTTGTGTTCTGTGAAATCATCTCACAGAGTTACAGCTTTCCCCTCAAGAAGCCTTTCGCTTAGACAGTTCTTCTGGAATTGGCAAAGTGATATTTGGAAGCCCCTAGAGGGCTATGGTGAAAAAGGAAATATCCTCAGATGAAATCTGGAAAGAAGCTTTCTGAGATACTGCTTAGTTTTCTGTTAATTCATCTCACAGAGTTACATCTGTATTTCGTGGATCTCTTTGCTAGCCTTATTTCTGTGGAATCTGAGAACAGATATTTCGGATCCCTTGGAAGACTATAAGGCCAAAGGAAATATCCTCAGATAACAAAGAGAAGGAAGCTTTCTGAGAAACTTCTTTGTGTTTCTGAAATCATCTCACAGAGTTACAGCTTTCCCCTCAAGAAGCCTTTCGCTAAGACAATTCTTGTGGAATTGGCAAAATGATATTTGGAAGCCCATAGAGGTCTAGGGTGAAAAAGGAAATATCCTCAGATGAAATCTGGAAAGAAGCTTTCTGAGAAACTGCTTAGTGTTCTGTTAATTCATTTCACAGAGTTACATCTGTATTTCGTGGATCTCTTTGCTAGCCTTATTTCTGTGGAATCTGAGAACATATTTTTCACATCCCTTGGAACACTATAGGGCGAAAGGAAATATCCTCCGATAACAAAGAGAAAGAAGCTTTCTGAGAAACTTCTTTGTGTCTGTAAAATCATCTCACAGAGTTACAGCTTTCCCCTCAAGAAGCCTTTCGCTAAGACAGTTCTTCTGGAACTGGCAAAGTGATATTTGGAAGCCCATTGAGGGCTATGGTGAAAAAGGAAATATCCTCAGATGAAATCTGGAAAGAAGCTTTCTGAGAAACTGCTTAGTGTTCTGTTAATTCATCTCACAGAGTTACATCTGTATTTCGTGGATCTCTTTGCTAACCTTATTTCTGTGGAATCTGAGAACAGATATTTCGGATCCCTTGGAAGACTATATTTCCAAAGGAAATATCCTCCGAAACAAAGAGAAAGAAGCTTTCTGAGAAACCTCTTTGTGTTCTGTGAAATCATCTCACTGAGTTAGAGCTTTCCCCTCAAGAAGCCTTTCGCTGAGACAGTTCTTGTGGAATTGGCAAAGTGATATTTGGAAGCCCATAGAGGGCTTTGGTGAAAAAAGAAATAACCTCAGATGAAATCTGGAAAGAAGCTTTCTGAGAAACTGCTTAGTGTTCTGTTAATTCATCTCACAGAGTTACATCGGTATTTCGTGGATCTCTTTGCTAGCCTTAATTCTGTGGAATCTGAGAACAGATATTTCGGATCCCTTGGAAGACTATAGGGCCAAAGGAAATATCCTCCGATAACAAAGAGAAAGAAGCTTTCTGAGAAACGTCTTCGTGTTCTGTGAAATCATCTCACAGAGTTACAGCTTTCCCCTCAAGAAGCCTTTCACTAAGACAGGTCTTGTGGAATTGGCAAAGTGATATTTGGAAGCCCATAGAGGGCTATGGTGAAAATGGAAATATCCTCAGATGAAATCTGGAAAGAAGCTTTCTTAGAAACTGCTTAGTGTTCTGTTAATTCATCTCACAGAGTTACTTCTGTATTTCGTGGATCTCTTTGCTAGCCTAATTTCTGTGGAATCTGAGAACAGATATTTCGGATCCCTTTGAAGACTATAGGGCTAAAGGAAATATCCTCCGATAACAAAGAGAAAGAAGCTTTCTGAGGAACTTCTGTGTGTTCTGTGAAATCATCTCACAGAGCTACAGCTTTCCCCTCAAGAAGCCTTTCGCTAAGACAGTTCTTGTGGAATTCGCAAAGTGATATTTGGAAGACCATAGAGGGCTATGGTGAAAAAGGAAATATCCTGATGAAATCTGGATAGAAGCTTTCTGAGAAACTGCTTAGAGTTCTGTTAATTCATCTCACAGAGTTACATCTGTGTTTCGTGGATCTCTTTGCTAGCCTTATTTCTGGGGAATCTGAAAACAGAAATTTCAGATCCCTTGGAAGACTATAGGGCCAAAGGAAATATCCTCCGATCACAAAGAGAAAGAAGCTTTCTGAAAAACTTCTTTGTGTTCTGTGAAATCATCTCACAGAGGTACAGCTTTCCCCTCAAGAAGCCTTTCGCTAAGACAGTTCTTCTTGAATTGGCAAAGTGATTTTGGAAGCCCATAGAGGGCTATGGTGAAAAAGGAAATACCCTCAGATGAAATCTGGAAAGAAGCTTTCGGAGAAACTGCTTAGTGTTCTGTTAATTCATCTCACAGAGTTACATCTGTATTTCGTGGATCTCTTTGCTAGCCTTATTTCTTTGGAATCTGAGAACAGATATTTCGGATCCCTTGGAAGACTGTAGGGCCAAAGGAAATATCCTCCGAAACAAAGAGAAAGAAGCTATCTGAGAAACTTCTTTGTGTTCTGTGAAATCATCTCACAGAGTTACAGCTTTCCCCTCAAGAAGCCTTTCGCTAAGACAGTTCTTGTGGAATTGGCAAAGTGATATTTGGAAGCCCATAGAGGGCTATGGTGAAAAAGGAAATACCCTCAGATGAAATCTGGAAAGAAGCTTTCTGAGAAACTGCTTAGTGTTCTGTTAATTCATCTCACAGAGTTACATCTGTATTTCGTGGATCTCTTTGCTAGCCTTATTTCTGTGGAATCTGAGAACAGATATTTCGGATCCTTTGGAAGACTATAGGGCCAAAGGAAATATCCTCCGATAACAAAGAGAAAGAAGCTTTCTGAGAAACTTCTTTGTGTTCTGTGAAATCATCTCACAGAGTTACAGCTTTCCCCTCAAGAAGACTTTCGCTAAGACAGTTCTTGTGGAATTGGGAAAGTGATATTTGGAAGCCCCAGAGGGCTATGGTGAAAAAGGAAATATCCTCAGATGAAATCTGGAAAGAAGCTTTCTGAGATACTGCTTAGTTTTCTGTTAATTCATCTCACGGAGTTACATCTGTATTTCGTGGATCTCTTTGCTAGCCTTATTTCTGTGGAATCTGAGAACAGATATTTCGGATCCCTTGGAAGACTATAGGGCCAAAGGAAATATCCTCAGATAACAAAGAGAAGGAAG
This sequence comes from Macaca mulatta, assembly GCF_049350105.2. Taxonomy (NCBI): domain Eukaryota; kingdom Metazoa; phylum Chordata; class Mammalia; order Primates; family Cercopithecidae; genus Macaca; species Macaca mulatta. The sequence goes on from NC_133418.1 coordinate 36,683,711, forward strand.
CTTTCTGAGAAACTTCTTTGTGTTTCTGAAATCATCTAACAGAGTTACAGCTTTCCCCTCAAGAAGCCTTTCGCTAAGACAGTTCTTGTGGAATTGGCAAAGTGATATTTCGAAGCCCATATAGGGCTATGGTGAAAAAGGAAATATCCTCATATGAAATCTGGAAAGAAGCTTTCTGAGAAACTGCTTAGTGTTCTGTTAATTCATCTCACATAGTTACATCTGTATTTCGTGGATTTCTTTGCTATCCTTATATCTTTGGAATCTGAGAACAGATATTTCGGATCCCTTGGAAGACTATAGGGCCAAAGGAAATATCCTCCGAAACAAAGAGAAAGAATCTTTCTGAGAAACTTCTTTGTGTTCTGTGAAATCATCTCACAGAGTTACAGCTTTCCCCTCAAGAAGCCTTTCGCTAAGACAGTTCTTCTGAAATTGGCAAAGTGATATTTGGAAGCCCATAGAGGGCTATGTTGAAAAAGGAAATATCCTCAGATGAAATCTGGAAAGAAGCTTTCTGAGATACTGCTTAGTTTTCTGTTAATTCATCTCACAGAGTTACATCTGTATCTTTTGGATCTCTTTGCTAGCCCTATTTCTGTGGAATCTGAGAACAGATATTTCGGATCCCTTGGAAGACTATAGGACCAAAGGAAATATCCTCCGATAACAAAGAGAAAGAAGCTTTCTGAGAAACTTCTTTGTGTTCTGTGAAATCATCTCACAGAGTTACAGCTTTCCCCTCAAGAAGCCTTTCGCTAAGACAGTTCTTGTGGAATTGGCAAAGTGATATTTGGAAGCCCATAGAGGGCTATGTTGAAAAAGGAAATATCCTCAGATGAAATCTGGAAAGAAACTTTCTGAGAAACTGCTTAGTGTTCTGTTAATTCATCTCACAGAGTTACATCTGTATTTCGTGGATCTCTTTGCTAGCCTTATTTCTGTGGAATCTGAGAACAGATATTACGGATCCCTTGGAAGACTATAGGGCCAAAGGAAATATCCTCCGATAACAAAGAGAAAGAAGCTTTCTGAGAAACTTCTTTGTGTTCTGTGAAATCATCTCACAGAGTTACAGCTTTCCCCTCAAGAAGCCTTTCACTAAGACAGTTCTTGTGGAATTGGCAAAGTGATATTTGGAAGCCCATAGAGGGCTATGGTGAAAATGGAAATATCCTCAGATGAAATCTGGAAAGAAGCTTTCTGAGAAACTGCTTAGTGTTCTGTTAATTCATCTCACAGAGTTACATCTGTATTTCGTGGATCTCTTTGCTAGCCTTATTTCTGTGGAATCTGAGAACAGATATTACGGATCCCTTGGAAGACTATAGGGCCAAAGGAAATATCCTCCGATAACAAAGAGAAAGAAGCTTTCTGAGAAACTTCTTTGTGTTCTGTGAAATCATCTCACAGAGTTCCAGCTTTCCCCTCAAGAAGCCTTTCACTAAGACAGTTCTTGTGGAATTGGCAAAGTGATATTTGGAAGCCCATAGAGGGCTATGGTGAAAATGGAAATATCCTCAGATGAAATCTGGAAAGAAGCTTTCTGAGAAACTGCTTAGTGTTCTGTTAATTAATCTCACAGAGATACATCTGTATTTCGTGGATCTCTTTGCTAGCCTAATTTCTGTGGAATCTGAGAACAGATATTTCGGATCCCTTTGAAGACTCTAGGGCTAAAGGAAATATCCTCCGATAACAAAGAGAAAGAAGCTTTCTGAGGAACATCTGGGTGTTCTGTGAAATCATCTCACAGAGCTACAGCTTTCCCCTCAAGAAGCCTTTCGCTAAGACAGTTCTTGTGGAATTCGCAAAGTGATATTTGGAAGCCCATAGAGGGCTATGGTGAAAAAGGAAATATCCTCATGAAATCTGGATAGAAGCTTTCTGAGAAACTGCTTAGTGTTCTGTTAATTCATCTCACAGAGTTACATCTGTATTTCGTGGATCTCTTTGCTAGCCTTATTTCTGGGGAATCTGAAAACAGAAATTTCAGATCCCTTGGAAGACTATAGGGCCAAAGGAAATATCCTCCGATCACAAAGAGAAAGAAGCTTTCTGAAAAACTACTTTGTGTTCTGTGAAATCATCTCACAGAGTTACAGCTTTCCCCTCAAGAAGCCTTTCGCTAAGACAGTTCTTCTGGAATTGGCAATGTGATTTTGGAAGCCCATAGAGGGGTATGGTGAAAAAGGAAATACCCTCAGATGAAATCTGGAAATAAGCTTTCTGAGAAACTGCTTAGGGTTCTGTTAATTCATCTCACAGAGTTACATCGGTATTTCGTGGATCTCTTTGCTAGCCTTATTTCTGTGGAATGTGAGAACAGATATTTCGGATCCCTTGGAAGATTATAGGGTCAAAGGAAATATCCTCCGATATCAAAGAGAAAGAAGCTTTCTGAGAAACTTCTTTATGTTCTGTGAAAACATCTCACAGAGTTACAGCTTTCCCCTCAAGAAGCCTTTCGCTAAGACAGTTCTTGTGGAATTGGCAAAGTGATATTTGGAAGCCCCTAGAGGGCTATGGTGAAAAAGGAAATATCCTCAGATGAAATCTGGAAAGAAGCTTTCTGAGAAACTGCTTAGTGTTCTGTTAATTCATCTCACAGAGTTACATCTGTATTTCGTGGATCTCTTTGCTAGCCTTATTTCTGTGGAATCTGAGAACAGATATTACGGATCCCTTGGAAGACTATAGGGCCAAAGGAAATATCCTCCAATAACAAAGAGAAAGAAGCTTTCTGAGAAACTTCTTTGTGTTCTGTGAAATCATCTCACAGAGTTACAGCTTTCCCCTCAAGAAGCCTTTCACTAAGACAGTTCTTGTGGAATTGGCAAAGTGATATTTGGAAGCCCGTAGAGGGCTATGGTGAAAAACGAAATATCCTCAGACGACATCTGGAAAGAAGCTTTCTGAGAAACTGCTTATTGTTCTGTTAATTCATCTCACAGAGTTATATCTGTATTTCGTGGATCTCTTTGCTAGCCTTATTTCTTTGGAATCTGAGAACAGATATTTCGGATCCCTTTGAAGACTATAGGGCCAAAGGAAATGTCCTCGGATAACAAAGAGAAAGAAGCTTTCTGAGAAACTTCTTTGTGTTCTGTGAAATCATCTCACAGAGCTACAGCTTTCCCCTCAAGAAGCCTTTCGCTAATACAGTTCTTGTGGAATTCGCAAAGTGATATTTGGAAGCCCATAGAGGGCTATGGTGAAAAAGGAAATATCCGCAGATGAAATCTGGAAAGAAGCTTTCTGAGAAACTGCTTAGAGTTCTGTTAATTCATCTCACAGAGTTACTTCTGTATTTCGTGGATCTCTTTGCTAGCCTTATTTCTGTGGAATCTGAGAACAGATATTTCGGATCCCTTTGAAGACTATAGGACTAAAGGAAATATCCTACGATAACAAAGAGAAAGAAGCTTTCTGAGGAACTTCTGTGTGTTCTGTGAAATCACCTCACAGAGTTACAGCTTTCACTTCAAGAAGCCTTTCGCTAAGACAGTTCTTGTGGAATTGGCAAAGTGATATTTGGAAGCCCATAGATGGCTATGGTGAAAAAGGAAATATCGTCAGATGAAATCTGGAAAGAAACTTTCTGAGAAACTGCCTAGTGTTCTGTTAATTCATCTCACAGAGTTACATCTGTATTTCGTGGATCTCTTTGCTAGCCTTATTTCTGTGGAATCTGAGAACAGATATTTCGGATCCCTTTGAAGACTATAGGGCCAAAGGAAATGTCCTCCGATAACAAAGAGAAAGAAGCTTTCGGAGAAACTTCTTTGTGTTCTGTGAAATCATCTCACAGAGTTACAGCTTTCCCCTCAAGAAGCCTTTCGCTAAGACAGTTCTTGTGGAATTGGCAAAGTGATATTTGGAATCCCATAGAGGGCTATGGTGAAAAAGGAAATATCCTCATGAAATCTGGAAAGAAGTTTTCTGAGAAACTACTTAGTGTTCTGTTAATTCATCTCACAGAGTTACATCTGTATTTCGTGGATCTCTTTGCTAGCCTTATTTCTGGGGAATCTGAAAACAGATATTTCAGATCCCTTGGAAGACTATAGGGCCAAAGGAAATATCCTCCGATAACCAAGAGAAAGAAGCTTTCTGAAAAACTTCTTTGTGTTCTGTGAAATCATCTCACAGAGTTACAGCTTTCCCCTCAAGAAGCCTTTCGCTAAGACAGTTCTTGTGGAATTGGCAAAGTGATTTTGGAAGCCCATAGAGGGCTATGGTGAAAAAGGGAATACCCTCAGATGAAATCTGGAAAGAAGCTTTCTGAGAAACTGCTTAGTGTTCTGTTAATTCATCTCACAGAGTTACATCTGTATTTCGTGGATCTCTTTGCTAGCCTTATTTCTGTGGAATCTGAGAACAGATATTTCAGATCCCTTGGAAGACTATAGGGCCAAAGGAAATATCCTCCGATAACAAAGAGAAAGAAGCTTTCTGAGGAACTTCTGTGTGTTCTGTGAAATCATCTCACAGAGCTACAGCTTTCCCCTCAAGAAGCCTTTCGCTAAGACAGTTCTTGTGGAATTGGAAAAGTGATATTTGGAAGCCCATAGAGGGCTATGGTGAAAAAGGAAATATCCTCATGAAATCTGGAAAGAAGCTTTCTGAGAAACTGCATAGTGTTCTGTTAATTCATCTCACAGAGTTACATCTGTATTTCGTGGATCTCTTTGCTAGCCTTATTTCTGTGGAATCTGAGAACAGATATTTCGGATCCCTTGGAAGACTATAGGGCCAAAGGAAATATCCTCCGATAACAAAGAGAAAGAAGCTTTCTGAGAAACTTCTTTGTGTTCTGTAAAATCATCTCACTGAGTTACAGCTTTCTCCTCAAGAAGCCTTTGGCTAAGACAGTTCTTGTGGAATTGGCAAAGTGATATTTGGAAGCCCATTGAGGGCTATGGTGAAAAAGGAAATAACCTCAGATGAAATCTGGAAAGAAGCTTTCTGAGAAACTGCATAGTGTTCTGATAATTCATCTCACAGAGTTACATCTGTATTTCGTGGATCTCTTTGCTAGCCTTATTTCTGTGGAGTCTGAGAACAGATATTTAGGATCCCTTGGAAGACTATAGGGCCAAAGGAAATGTCCTCCGATAACAAAGAGAAAGAAGATTTCTGAGAAACTTCTTTGTGTTCTGTGAAATCATCTCACAGAGTTACAGCTTTCCCCTCAAGAAGCCTTTCGCTAAGACAGTTCTTGTGGAATTTGCAAAGTGATATTTGGAAGCCCATAGAGGGCTATGGTGAAAAAGGAAATATCCTCAGATGAAATCTGGAAAGAAGCTTTCTGAGAAACTGCTTAGTGTTCTGTTAATTCATCTCACAGAGTTACATCTGTATTTCGTGGATCTCTTTTCTAGCCTTATTTCTGTGGAATCTGAGAACAGATATTTCGGATTCCTTGGAAGACTATAGGGCCAAAGGAAATGTCCTCCGATAACAAAGAGAAAGAAGCTTTCTGAGAAACTTCTATGTGTTCTGTGAAATCATCTCACAGAGTTACAGCTTTCCCCTCAATAAGCCTTTCGCTAAGACAGTTCTTGTGGAATTGGCAAAGTGATATTTGGAAGCCCATAGAGGGCTATGGTGAAAAATTAAATATCCTCAGATGAAATCTGGAAAGAAGCTTTCTGAGAAACTGCTTAGTGTTCTGTTAATTCATCTCACAGAGTTACATCTGTATTTCGTGGATCTCTTTGCTAGCCTTATTTCTGTGGAATCTGAGAACAGATATTTCGGATCCCTTGGAAGACTATAGGGCCAAAGGAAGTATCCTCCGATAACAAAGAGAAAGAAGCTTTCTGAGAAACTTCTTTGTGTTCTGTGAAATCATCTCACAGAGTTACAGCTTTCCCCTCAAGAAGCCTTTCGCTAAGGCAGTTCTTGTGGAATTGGCAATGTGATATTTGGAAGCCCATAGAGGGCTATGGTGAAACAGGAAAAATCCTCAGATTAAATCTGGAAAGAAGCTTTCTGAGAAACTGCTTAGTGTTCTGTTAATTCATCTCACAGAGCTACATCTGCATCTCGTGGATCTCTTTGCTAGCCTTATTTCTGTGGAATCTGAGAACAGATATTTCGGATCCCTTTGAAGACTATAGTTCCAAAGGAAATATCCTCCGAGTTCAAACAGAAAGAAGCTTTCTGAGGAACTTCTTTGAGTTCTGTGAAATCATCTCACAGAGTTACAGCTTTCCCCTCAAGAAGCCTTTCGCTAAGACACTTCTTGTGGAATTGGCAAAGTGATATTTGGAAGCCCATAGAGGGCTTTGGTGAAAAAGGAAATAACCTCAGATGAAATCTGGAAAGAAGCTTTCTGAGAATCTGTTTAGTGTTCTGTTAATTCATCTCACAGAGTTACATCGGTATTTCGTGGATCTCTTTGCTAGCCTTATTTCTGTGGAATCTGAGAACAGATATTTCGGACCCCTTATAAGACTATAGGGCCAAAGGAAATATCCTCCGATAACAAAGAGAAAGAAGCTTTCTGAGAAACTTCTTTGTGTTCTGTGAAATCATGTCACAGAGTTACAGCTTTCCCCTCAAGAAGCCTTTCGCTAGGACAGTTCTTGTGGAATTGGCAAAGTGATATTTGGAAGCCCATAGAGGGCTATGGTGAAAAAGGAAATATCCCAGACGAAATCTGGAAAGAAGCTTTCTGAGAAACTGCTTATTGTTCTGTTAATTCATATCACAGAGTTATATCTGTATTTCGTGGATCTCTTTGCTAGCCTTATTTCTTTGGAATCTGAGAACAGATATTTCGGATCCCTTTGAAGACTATAGGGCCAAAGGAAATGTCCTCGGATAACAAAGAGAAAGAAGCTTTCTGAGAAACTTCTTTGTGTTCTGTGAAATCATCTCACAGAGCTACAGCTTTCCCCTCAAGAAGCCTTTCGCTAAGACAGTTCTTGTGGAATTCGCAAAGTGATATTTGGAAGCCCATAGAGGGCTATGGTGAAAAAGGAAATATCCTCAGATGATATCTGGAAAGAAGCTTTCTGAGAAACTGCTTAGTGTTCTGTTAATTCATCTCACAGTGTTACTTCTGTATTTCGTGGATCTCTTTGCTAGCCTTATTTCTGTGGAATCTGAGAACAGATATTTCCGATCCCTTTGTAGACTATAGGACTAAAGGAAATATCCTACGATAACAAAGAGAAAGAAGCTTTCTGAGGAACTTCTGTGTGTTCTGTGAAATCATCTCACAGAGTTACAGCTTTCACTTCAAGAAGCCTTTCGCTAAGACAGTTCTTGTGGAATTGGCAAAGTGATATTTGGAAGCCCATAGATGGCTATGGTGAAAAAGGAAATATCGTCAGATGAAATCTGGAAAGAAGCTTTCTGAGAAACTGCCTAGTGTTCTGTTAATTCATCTCACAGAGTTACATCTGTATTTCGTGGATCTCTTTGCTAGCCTTATTTCTGTGGAATGTGAGAACAGATATTTCGGATCCCTTTGAAGACTATAGGGCCAAAGGAAATGTCCTCCGATAACAAAGAGAAAGAAGCTTTCAGAGAAACTTCTTTGTGTTCTGTGAAATCATCTCACAGAGTTACAGCTTTCCCCTCAAGAAGCCTTTCGCTAAGACAGTTCTTCTGGAATTGGCAAAGTGATACTTGGAAGCCCATTGAGGTCTATGGTGAAAAAGGATATATCCTCAGATGAAATCTGGAAAGAAGCTTTCTGAGAAACTGCTTAGTGTTCTGTTAATTCATCTCACAGAGTTACATCTGTATTTCTTGGATCTCTTTGGTAGCCTTATTTCTGTGGAATCTGAGAACAGATATTACGGATCCCTTGGCAGTCTATAGGGCCAAAGGAAATATCCTCCGATAACAAAGTGAAAGAAGCTTTCTGAGAAACTTCTTTGTGTTCTGTGAAATCATCTCACAGAGTTACAGCTTTCCCCTCAAGAAGCCTTTCGCTAAGACAGTTCTTGTGGAATTGGCAAAGTCATATTTGGAAGACCATAGAGGGCTATGTTGAAAAAGGAAATATCCTCAGATGAAATCTGGAAAGAAGCTTTCTGAGATACTGCTTAGTTTTCTGTTAATTCATCTCACAGAGTTACATCTGTATTTCATGGATCTCTTTGCTAGCCTTATTTCTGTGCAATCTGAGAACAGATATTTCGGATCCCTTGGAAGACTATGGGGCCAAAGGAAATATCCTCCGATAACAAAGAGAAAGAAGCTTTCTGAGAAACTTCTTTGTGTTCTGTGAAATCATGTCACAGAGTTACAGCTTTCCCCTCAAGAAGCCTTTCGCTAAGACATTTCTTGTGGAATTGGCAAAGTGATATTTGGAAGCCATAGAGGGCTATGGTGAAAGAGGAAATATCCTCAGATGAAATCTGGAAAGAAGCCTTCTGAGAAACTGCTTAGTGTTCTGTTAATTCATCTCACAGAGTTACATCTGTATTTCGTGGATCTCTTTGCTAGCCTTATTTCTTTGGAATCTGAGAACAGATATTTCGGATCCCTTGGAAGACTATAGGACCAAAGGAAATATCCTCCGAAACAAAGAGGAAGAAGCTTTCTGAGCAACTTCTTTGTGTTCTGTGAAATCATCTCACAGAGTTACAGCTTTCCCCTCAAGAAGCCTTTCGCTAAGACAGTTCTTGTGGAATTGGCAAAGTGATATTTGGAAGCCCATAGAGGGCTTTGGTGAAAAAGGAAATAACCTCAGATGAAATCTGGAAAGAAGCTTTCTGAGAAACTGCATAGTGTTCTGTTAATTCATCTCACAGAGTTACATCTGTATTTCGTGGATCTCTTTGCTAGCCTTATTTCTGTGGAATCTGAGAACAGATATTTCGGATCCCTTGGAAGACTATAGGGCCAAAGGAAATGTCCTCCGATAACAAAGAGAAAGAAGATTTCTGAGAAACTTCTTTGTGTTCTGTGAAATCAACTCACAGAGCTACAGCTTTCCCCTCAAGAGGCCTTTCGCTAGGACAGTTCTTGTGGAATTGGCAAAGTGATATTTGGAAGCCCATAGAGGGCTATTGTGAAAAAGGAAATATCCTCATGAAATCTGGAAAGAAGCTTTCTGAGAAACTGCTTAGTGTTCTGTTAATTCATCTCACAGAGTTACATCTGTATTTCGTGGATCTCTTTGCTAGCCTTATTTCTGTGGAATCTGAGAACAGATATTTCAGATCCCATGGAAGACTATAGGGCCAAAGGAAATATCCTCCGATAACAAAGAGAAAGAAGCTTTCGGAGAAACTTCTTTGTGTTCTGTGAAATCATCTCACAGAGTTACAGCTTTCCCCTCAAGAAGCCCTTCGCTAAGACAGTTCTTGTGGAATTGGCAAAGTGATATTTGGAAGCCCATAGAGGGCTATGGTGAAAAAGGAAATATCCTCAGATGAAATCTGGAAAGAAGCTTTCTGAGAAACTGCTTAGTGTTCTGTTAATTCATCTCACAGAGTTACATCTGTATTTCGTGGATCTCTTTTCTAGCCTTATTTCTGTGGAATCTGAGAACAGATATTTCGGATCCCTTGGAAGACTATAGGGCCAAAGGAAATGTCCTCCGATAACAAAGAGAAAGAAGCTTTCTGAGAAACTTCTATGTGTTCTGTGAAATCATCTCACCGAGTTACAGCTTTCCCCTCAAGAAGCCTTTCGCTAAGACAGTTCTTGTGGAATTGGCAAAGTGATATTTGGAAGCCCATAGAGGGCTATGGTGAAAAAGGAAATATCCTCAGATGAAATCTGGAACGAAGCGTTCTGAGAAACTGCTTAGTGTTCTGTTAATTCATCTCACAGAGTTACATCTGTATTTCGTGGATCTCTTTGCTAGCCTTATTTCTGTGGAATCTGAGAACAGATATTTCGGATCCCTTTGAAGACTATAGGGCCAAAGGAAATATCCTCCGATTACAAACAGAAAGAAGCTTACTGAGGAACTTCTTTGAGTTCTGTGAAATCATCTCACAGAGTTACAGCTTTCCGCTCAAGAAGACTTTCGCTAAGACAGTTGTTGTGGAATTGGCAAAGTGATATTTGGAAGCCCATAGAGGTCTATGGTGAAAAAGGAAATATCCTCAGATGAAATCTGGAAAGAAGCTTTCTGAGAAACTGCTTAGTGTTCTGTTAATTCATCTCACAGAGTTACACCTGTATCTCGTGGATCTCTTTGCTAGCCCTGTTTCTGTGGAATCTGAGAACAGATATTTCGGATCCCTTGGAAGACTATAGGGCCAAAGGAAATATCCTCCGGTAACAAAGAGAAAGAAGCTTTCTGAGAAACTTCTTTGTGTTCTGTGAAATCATCTCACAGAGTTACAGCTTTCCCCTCAAGAAACCTTTCGCTAAGACAGTTCTTGTGGAATTGGCAAAGTGATATTTGGAAGCCCATAGAGGGCTATGGTGAAAAAGGAAATATCCTCAGATGAAATCTGGAAAGAAGCTTTCTGAGAAACTGCTTAGTGTTCTGTTAATTCATCTCACAGAGTTACATCTGTATTTCGTGGATCTCTTTGCTAGCCTTATTTCTGGGGAATCTGAGAACATATATTTCACATCCCTTGGAAGACTATTGGGCCAAAGTAAATATCCTCCGATAACAAAGAGAAAGAAGCTTTCTGAGAAACTTCTTTGTGTTCTGTGAAATCATCTCACAGAGTTACAGCTTTCCCCTCAAGAAGCCTTTCGCTAAGACAGTTCTTGTGGAATTGGCAAAGTGATATTTGGAAGCCAATAGAGGGCTATGTTGAAAAAGGAAATATCCTCAGATGAAATCTGGAAAGAAGCTTTCTGAGATACTCCTTAGTTTTCTGTTAATTCATCTCACAGAGTTACATCTGTATTTCGTGGATCTCTTTGCTAGCCTTATTTCTGTGGAATCTGAGAACAGATATTTCGGATCCCTTGGAAGACTATAGGGCCAAAGGAAATATCCTCCGATAACAAAGAGAAAGAAGCTTTCTGAGAAACTTCTTTGTCTTCTGTGAAATCATGTCACAGAGTTACAGCTTTCCCCTCAAGAAGCCTTTCGCTAAGACAGTTCTTGTGGAATTGGCAAAGTGATATTTGGAAGCCCATAGAGTGCTATGGTGAAAAAGGAAATATCCTCAGATGAAATCTGGAAAGAAGCCTTCTGAGAAACTGCTTAGTGTTCTGTTAATTCATCTCACAGAGTTACATCTGTATTTCGTGGATGTCTTTGCTAGCCTTATTTCTTTGGAATCTGAGAACAGATATTTCGGATCCCTTGGAAGACTATAGGTCCAAAGGAAATATCCTCCGAAACAAAGAGGAAGAAGCTTTCTGAGCAACTTCTTTGTGTTCTGTGAAATCATCTCACAGAGTTACAGCTTTCCCCTCAAGAAGCCTTTCGCTAAGACAGTTCTTGTGGAATTGGCAAAGTGATATTTGGAAGCCCATAGAGGGCTTTGGTGAAAAAGGAAATAACCTCAGATGAAATCTGGAAAGAAGCTTTCTGAGAAACTGCATAGTGTTCTGTTAATTCATCTCACAGAGTTACATCTGTATTTCGTGGATCTCTTTGCTAGCCTTATTTCTGTGGAATCTGAGAACAGATATTTCGGATCCCTTGGAAGACTATAGGGCCAAAGGAAATGTCCTCCGATAACAAAGAGAAAGAAGATTTCTGAGAAACTTCTTTGTGTTCTGTGAAATCAACTCACAGAGCTACAGCTTTCCCCTCAAGAGGCCTTTCGCTAGGACAGTTCTTGTGGAATTGGCAAAGTGATATTTGGAAGCCCATATAGGGCTATTGTGAAAAAGGAAATATCCTCATGAAATCTGGAAAGAAGCTTTCTGAGAAACTGCTTAGTGTTCTGTTAATTCATCTCCCAGAGTTACATCTGTATTTCGTGGATCTCTTTGCTAGCCTTATTTCTGTGGAATCTGAGAACAGATATTTCAGATCCCATGGAAGACTATAGGGCCAAAGGAAATATCCTCCGATAACAAAGAGAAAGAAGCTTTCTGAGAAACTTCTTTGTGTTCTGTGAAATCATCTCACAGAGTTACAGCTTTCCCCTCAAGAAGCCCTTCGCTAAGACAGTTCTTGTGGAATTGGCAAAGTGATATTTGGAAGCCCATAGAGGGCTATGGTGAAAAAGGAAATATCCTCAGATGAAATCTGGAAAGAAGCTTTCTGAGAAACTGCTTAGTGTTCTGTTAATTCATCTCACAGAGTTACATCTGTATTTCGTGGATCTCTTTTCTAGCCTTATTTCTGTGGAATCTGAGAACAGATATTTCGGATCCCTTGGAAGACTATAGGGCCAAAGGAAATGTCCTCCGATAACAAAGAGAAAGAAGCTTTCTGAGAAACTTCTATGTGTTCTGTGAAATCATCTCACAGAGTTACAGCTTTCCCCTCAAGAAGCCTTTCGCTAAGACAGTTCTTGTGGAATTGGCAAAGTGATATTTGGAAGCCCATAGAGGGCTATGGTGAAAAAGGAAATATCCTCAGATGAAATCTGGAAAGAAGCGTTCTGAGAAACTGCTTAGTGTTCTGTTAATTCATCTCATAGAGTTACATCTGTATTTCGTGGATCTCTTTGCTAGCCTTATTTCTGTGGAATCTGAGAACAGATATTTCGGAACCCTTGGAAGACTATAGGGCCAAAGGAAATATCCTCCGATAACAAAGAGAAAGAAGCTTTCTGAGAAACTTCTTTGTGTTCTGTGAAATCATCTCACAGAGTTGCAGCTTTCCCCTCAAGAAACCTTTCGCTAAGGCAGTTCTTGTGGAATTGGCAATGTGATATTTGGAAGCCCATAGAGGGCTATGGTGAAAAAGGAAAAATCCTCAGATGAAATCTGGAAAGAAGCTTTCTGAGAAACTGCTTAGTGTTCTGTTAATTCATCTCACAGAGCTACATCGGTATCTCGTGGATCCCTTTGCTAGCCTTATTTCTGTGGAATCTGAGAACAGATATTTCGGATCCCTTTGAAGACTATAGGGCCAAAGGAAATATCCTCCGAGTTCAAACAGAAAGAAGCTTTCTGAGGAACTTCTTTGAGTTCTGTGAAATCATCTCACAGAGTTACAGCTTTCCGCTCAAGAAGACTTTCGCTAAGACAGTTGTTGTGGAATTGGCAAAGTGATATTTGGAAGCCCATAGAGGGCTTTGTTGAAAAAGGAAATATCCTCAGATGAAATCTGGAAAGAAGCTTTCTGAGAAACAGCTTAGTGTTCTGTTAATTCATCTCACAGAGTTACATCTGTATTTCGTGGATCTCTTTGCTAGCCTTATTTCTGTGGAATCTGATAACAGATATTTCGGATCCCTTGGAAGACTATAGGGCCAAAGGAAATGTCCTCCGATAACAAAGAGAAAGAAGCTTTCTGAGAAACTTCTTTGTGTTCTGTGAAATCATCTCACAGAGTTACAGCTTTCCCCTCAAGAAGCCTTTCGCTAAGACAGTTCTTGTGGAATTGGCAATGTGATATTTGGAAGCCCATAGATGGCTATGGTGAAAAAGGAAATATCCTCATGAAGTCTGGAAAGAAGCTTTCTGAGAAATGCTTAGTGTTCTGTTAATTCATCTCACAGAGTTACATCTGTATTTCGTGGATCTCTTTGCTAGCCTTATTTCTGTGGAATCTGAGAACAGATATTTCAGATCCCTTGGAAGACTATAGGGCCAAAGGAAATATCCTCCGATAACAAAGAGAAAGAAGCTTTCTGAGAAACTTCTTTGTGTTCTGTGAAATCATCTCACAGAGTTACAGCTTTCCCCTCAAGAAGCCTTTCACTAAGACAGTTCTTGTGGAATTGGCAAAGTGATATTTGGAAGCCCATAGAGGGCTATGGTGAAAATGGAAATATCCTCAGATGAAATCTGGAAAAAAGCTTTCTGAGAAACTGCTTAGTGTTCTGTTAATTCATGTCACAGAGTTACATCTGTATTTCGTGGATCTCTTTGCTAGCCTAATTTCTGTGGAATCTGAGAACAGATATTTCGGATCCCTTTGAAGACTATAGGGCTAAAGGAAATATCCTCCGATAACAAAGAGAAATAAGCTTTCTGTGGAACTTCTGTGTGTTCTGTGAAATCATCTCACAGAGCTACAGCTTTCCCCTCAAGAAGCCTTTCGCTAAGACAGTTCTTGTGGAATTGGCAAAGTGATTTTGGAAGCCCATAGAGGGCTATGGTGAAAAAGGCAATACCCTCAGATGAAATCTGTAAAGAAGCTTTCTGAGAAACTGCTTAGTGTTCTGTTAATTCATCTCACTGAGTTACATCTGTATTTCGTGGATCTCTTTGCTAGCCTTATTTCTGTGGAATCTGAGAACAGATATTTCGGATCCCTTGGAAGACTATAGGGCCAAAGGAAATATCCTCCGATAACAAAGAGAAAGAAGCTTTCTGAGAAACTTCTTTGTGTTCTGTGAAATCATCTCACAGAATTACAGCTTTCCCCTCAAGAAGCCTTTCGCTAAGACAGTTCTTGTGGAATTGGCAAAGTGATATTTGGAAGCCCTTTGAGGGCTATGGTGAAAAAGGAAATATCCTCAGATGAAATCTGGAAAGAAGCTTTCTGAGAAACTGCTTAGTGTTCTGTTAATTCATCTCACAGAGTTACATCTGTATTTCGTGGATCTCTTTGCTAGCCTTATTTCTGTGGAATCTGAGAACATATATTTCACATCCCTTGGAAGACTATAGGGCCAAAGTAAATATCCTCCGATAACAAAGAGAAAGAAGCTATCTGAGAAACTTCTTTGTGTTCTGTGAAATCTTCTCACAGAGTTACAGCTTTCACCTCAAGAAGCCTTTCGCTAAGACATTTCTTCTGGAATTGGCAAAGTGATATTTGGAAGCCCATTGAGGTCTATGGTGAAAAAGGATATATCCTCAGATGAAATCTGGAAAGAAGCTTTCTGAGAAACTGCTTAGTGTTCTGTTAATTCATCTCACAGAGTTACATCTGTATTTCTTGGATCTCTTTGCTAGCCTTATTTCTGTGGAATCTGAGAACAGATATTACGGATCCCTTGGCAGTCTATAGGGCCAAAGGAAATATCCTCCGATAACAAAGTGAAAGAAGCTTTATGAGAAACTTCTTTGTGTTCTGTGAAATCATCTCACAGAGTTACAGCTTTTCCCTCAAGAAGCCTTTCGCTAAGACAGTTCTTGTGGAATTGGCAAAGTGATATTTGGAAGAACATAGAGGGCTATGTTGAAAAAGGAAATATCATCAGATGAAATCTGGAAAGAAGCTTTCTGAGATACTGCTTAGTTTTCTGTTAATTCATCTCACCGAGTTACATCTGTATTTCATGGATCTCTTTGCTAGCCTTATTTCTGTGGAATCTGAGAACAGATATTTCGGATCCCTTGGAAGACTATAGGGCCAAAGGAAATATCCTCCGATAACAAAGAGAAAGAAGCTTTCTGAGAAACTTCTTTGTGTTCTGTGAAATCATGTCACAGAGTTACACCTTTCCCCTCAAGAAGCCTTTCGCTAAGACAGTTCTTGTGGAATTGGCAAAGTGATATTTGGAAGCCATAGAGGGCTATGGTGAAAGAGGAAATATCCTCAGATGAAATCTGGAAAGAAGCCTTCTGAGAAACTGCTTAGTGTTCTGTTAATTCATCTCACAGAGTTACATCTGTATTTCGTGGATCTCTTTGCTAGCCTTATTTCTGTGGAATCTGAGAACAGATATTTCGGATCCCTTGGAAGACTATAGGGCCAAAGGAAATATCCTCCGATAACAAAGAGAAAGAAGCTTTCTGAGAAACTTCTTTGTGTTCTGTAAAATCATCTCACTGAGTTACAGCTTTCTCCTCAAGAAGCCTTTGGCTAAGACAGTTCTTGTGGAATTGGCAAAGTGATATTTGGAAGCCCATTGAGGGCTATGGTGAAAAAGGAAATAACCTCAGATGAAATCTGGAAAGAAGCTTTCTGAGAAACTGCATAGTGTTCTGATAATTCATCTCACAGAGTTACATCTGTATTTCGTGGATCTCTTTGCTAGCCTTATTTCTGTGGAGTCTGAGAACAGATATTTAGGATCCCTTGGAAGACTATAGGGCCAAAGGAAATGTCCTCCGATAACAAAGAGAAAGAAGATTTCTGAGAAACTTCTTTGTGTTCTGTGAAATCATCTCACAGAGTTACAGCTTTCCCCTCAAGAAGCCTTTCGCTAAGACAGTTCTTGTGGAATTTGCAAAGTGATATTTGGAAGCCCATAGAGGGCTATGGTGAAAAAGGAAATATCCTCAGATGAAATCTGGAAAGAAGCTTTCTGAGAAACTGCTTAGTGTTCTGTTAATTCATCTCACAGAGTTACATCTGTATTTCGTGGATCTCTTTTCTAGCCTTATTTCTGTGGAATCTGAGAACAGATATTTCGGATTCCTTGGAAGACTATAGGGCCAAAGGAAATGTCCTCCGATAACAAAGAGAAAGAAGCTTTCTGAGAAACTTCTATGTGTTCTGTGAAATCATCTCACAGAGTTACAGCTTTCCCCTCAATAAGCCTTTCGCTAAGACAGTTCTTGTGGAATTGGCAAAGTGATATTTGGAAGCCCATAGAGGGCTATGGTAAAAAATTAAATATCCTCAGATGAAATCTGGAAAGAAGCTTTCTGAGAAACTGCTTAGTGTTCTGTTAATTCATCTCACAGAGTTACATCTGTATTTCGTGGATCTCTTTGCTAGCCTTATTTCTGTGGAATCTGAGAACAGATATTTCGGATCCCTTGGAAGACTATAGGGCCAAAGGAAGTATCCTCCGATAACAAAGAGAAAGAAGCTTTCTGAGAAACTTCTTTGTGTTCTGTGAAATCATCTCACAGAGTTACAGCTTTCCCCTCAAGAAGCCTTTCGCTAAGGCAGTTCTTGTGGAATTGGCAATGTGATATTTGGAAGCCCATAGAGGGCTATGGTGAAACAGGAAAAATCCTCAGATTAAATCTGGAAAGAAGCTTTCTGAGAAACTGCTTAGTGTTCTGTTAATTCATCTCACAGAGCTACATCTGCATCTCGTGGATCTCTTTGCTAGCCTTATTTCTGTGGAATCTGAGAACAGATATTTCGGATCCCTTTGAAGACTATAGGGCCAAAGGAAATATCCTCCGAGTTCAAACAGAAAGAAGCTTTCTGAGGAACTTCTTTGAGTTCTGTGAAATCATCTCACAGAGTTACAGCTTTCCCCTCAAGAAGCCTTTCGCTAAGACACTTCTTGTGGAATTGGCAAAGTGATATTTGGAAGCCCATAGAGGGCTTTGGTGAAAAAGGAAATAACCTCAGATGAAATCTGGAAAGAAGCTTTCTGAGAAACTGTTTAGTGTTCTGTTAATTCATCTCACAGAGTTACATCGGTATTTCGTGGATCTCTTTGCTAGCCTTATTTCTGTGGAATCTGAGAACAGATATTTCGGACCCCTTATAAGACTATAGGGCCAAAGGAAATATCCTCCGATAACAAAGAGAAAGAAGCTTTCTGAGAAACTTCTTTGTGTTCTGTGAAATCATGTCACAGAGTTACAGCTTTCCCCTCAAGAAGCCTTTCGCTAGGACAGTTCTTGTGGAATTGGCAAAGTGATATTTGGAAGCCCATAGAGGGCTATGGTGAAAAAGGAAATATCCCAGACGAAATCTGGAAAGAAGCTTTCTGAGAAACTGCTTATTGTTCTGTTAATTCATCTCACAGAGTTATATCTGTACTTCGTGGATCTCTTTGCTAGCCTTATTTCTTTGGAATCTGAGAACAGATATTTCGGATCCCTTTGAAGACTATAGGGCCAAAGGAAATGTCCTCGGATAACAAAGAGAAAGAAGCTTTCTGAGAAACTTCTTTGTGTTCTGTGAAATCATCTCACAGAGCTACAGCTTTCCCCTCAAGAAGCCTTTCGCTAAGACAGTTCTTGTGGAATTCGCAAAGTGATATTTGGAAGCCCATAGAGGGCTATGGTGAAAAAGGAAATATCCTCAGATGATATCTGGAAAGAAGCTTTCTGAGAAACTGCTTAGTGTTCTGTTAATTCATCTCACAGTGTTACTTCTGTATTTCGTGGATCTCTTTGCTAGCCTTATTTCTGTGGAATCTGAGAACAGATATTTCGGATCCCTTTGAAGACTATAGGACTAAAGGAAATATCCCACGATAACAAAGAGAAAGAAGCTTTCTGAGGAACTTCTGTGTGTTCTGTGAAATCATCTCACGGAGTTACAGCTTTCACTTCAAGAAGCCTTTCGCTAAGACAGTTCTTGTGGAATTGGCAAAGTGATATTTGGAAGCCCATAGATGGCTATGGTGAAAAAGGAAATATCGTCAGATGAAATCTGGAAAGAAGCTTTCTGAGAAACTGCCTAGTGTTCTGTTAATTCATCTCACAGAGTTACATCTGTATTTCGTGGATCTCTTTGCTAGCCTTATTTCTGTGGAATGTGAGAACAGATATTTCGGATCCCTTTGAAGACTATAGGGCCAAAGGAAATGTCCTCCGATAACAAAGAGAAAGAAGCTTTCGGAGAAACTTCTTTGTGTTCTGTGAAATCATCTCACAGAGCCACAGCTTTCCCCTCAAGAAGCCTTTCGCTAAGACAGTTCTTGTGGAATTGGCAAAGTGATATTTGGAAGCCCATAGAGGGCTATCATGAAAAAGGAAATATCCTCAGATGAAATCTGGAAAGAAGCTTTCTGAGAAACAGCTTAGTGTTCTGTTAATTCATATCACAGACTTACATCTGTATTTCGTGGATCTCTTTGCTAGCCTTATTTCTGTGGAATCTGAGAACATATATTTCTCATCCCTTGGAAGACTATAGGGCCAAAGTAAATATTATCCGATAACAAAGAGAAAGAAGCTTTCTGAGAAACTTCTTTGTGTTCTGTGAAATCATCTCACAGAGTTACAGCTTTCCCCTCAAGAAGCCTTTCGCTAAGACAGTTCTTCTGGAATTGGCAAAGTGATACTTGGAAGCCCATTGAGGTCTATGGTGAAAAAGGATATATCCTCAGATGAAATCTGGAAAGAAGCTTTCTGAGAAACTGCTTAGTGTTCTGTTAATTCATCTCACAGAGTTACATCTGTATTTCTTGGATCTCTTTGGTAGCCTTATTTCTGTGGAATCTGAGAACAGATATTACGGATCCCTTGGCAGTCTATAGGGCCAAAGGAAATATCCTCCGATAACAAAGTGAAAGAAGCTTTCTGAGAAACTTCTTTGTGTTCTGTGAAATCATCTCACAGAGTTACAGCTTTCCCCTCAAGAAGCCTTTCGCTAAGACAGTTCTTGTGGAATTGGCAAAGTCATATTTGGAAGACCATAGAGGGCTATGTTGAAAAAGGAAATATCCTCAGATGAAATCTGGAAAGAAGCTTTCTGAGATACTGCTTAGTTTTCTGTTAATTCATCTCACAGAGTTACATCTGTATTTCATGGATCTCTTTGCTAGCCTTATTTCTGTGCAATCTGAGAACAGATATTTCGGATCCCTTGGAAGACTATGGGGCCAAAGGAAATATCCTCCGATAACAAAGAGAAAGAAGCTTTCTGAGAAACTTCTTTGTGTTCTGTGAAATCATGTCACAGAGTTACAGCTTTCCCCTCAAGAAGCCTTTCGCTAAGACATTTCTTGTGGAATTGGCAAAGTGATATTTGGAAGCCATAGAGGGCTATGGTGAAAGAGGAAATATCCTCAGATGAAATCTGGAAAGAAGCCTTCTGAGAAACTGCTTAGTGTTCTGTTAATTCATCTCACAGAGTTACATCTGTATTTCGTGGATCTCTTTGCTAGCCTTATTTCTTTGGAATCTGAGAACAGATATTTCGGATCCCTTGGAAGACTATAGGGCCAAAGGAAATATCCTCCGAAACAAAGAGGAAGAAGCCTTCTGAGCAACTTCTTTGTGTTCTGTGAAATCATCTCACAGAGTTACAGCTTTCCCCTCAAGAAGCCTTTCGCTAAGACAGTTCTTGTGGAATTGGCAAAGTGATATTTGGAAGCCCATAGAGGTCTTTGGTGAAAAAGGAAATAACCTCAGATGAAATCTGGAAAGAAGCTTTCTGAGAAACTGCATAGTGTTCTGTTAATTCATCTCACAGAGTTACATCTGTATTTCGTGGATCTCTTTGCTAGCCTTATTTCTGTGGAATCTGAGAACAGATATTTCGGATCCCTTGGAAGACTATAGGGCCAAAGGAAATGTCCTCCGATAACAAAGAGAAAGAAGATTTCTGAGAAACTTCTTTGTGTTCTGTGAAATCAACTCACAGAGCTACAGCTTTCCCCTCAAGAGGCCTTTCGCTAGGACAGTTGTTGTGGAATTGGCAAAGTGATATTTGGAAGCCCATAGAGGGCTATGGTGAAAAAGGAAATATCCTCATGAAATCTGGAAAGAAGCTTTCTGAGAAACTGCTTAGTGTTCTGTTAATTCATCTCACAGAGGTACATCTGTATTTCGTGGATCTCTTTGCTAGCCTTATTTCTGTGGAATCTGAGAACAGATATTTCAGATCCCATGGAAGACTATAGGGCCAAAGGAAATATCCTCCGATAACAAAGAGAAAGAAGCTTTCGGAGAAACTTCTTTGTGTTCTGTGAAATCATCTCACAGAGTTACAGCTTTCCCCTCAAGAAGCCCTTCGCTAAGACAGTTCTTGTGGAATTGGCAAAGTCATATTTGGAAGCCCATAGAGGGCTATGGTGAAAAAGGAAATATCCTCAGATGAAATCTGGAAAGAAGCTTTCTGAGAAACTGCTTAGTGTTCTGTTAATTCATCTCACAGAGTTACATCTGTATTTCGTGGATCTCTTTTCTAGCCTTATTTCTGTGGAATCTGAGAACAGATATTTCGGATCCCTTGGAAGACTATAGGGCCAAAGGAAATGTCCTCCGATAACAAATAGAAAGAAGCTTTCTGAGAAACTTCTATGTGTTCTGTGAAATCATCTCACAGAGTTACAGCTTTCCCCTCAAGAAGCCTTTCGCTAAGACAGTTCTTGTGGAATTGGCAAAGTGATATTTGGAAGCCCATAGAGGGCTATGGTGAAAAAGGAAATATCCTCAGATGAAATCTGGAACGAAGCGTTCTGAGAAACTGCTTAGTGTTCTGTTAATTCATCTCACAGAGTTACATCTGTATTTCGTGGATCTCTTTGCTAGCCTTATTTCTGTGGAATCTGAGAACAGATATTTCGGATCCCTTTGAAGACTATAGGGCCAAAGGAAATATCCTCCGATTACAAACAGAAAGAAGCTTACTGAGGAACTTCTTTGAGTTCTGTGAAATCATCTCACAGAGTTACAGCTTTCCGCTCAAGAAGACTTTCGCTAAGACAGTTGTTGTGGAATTGGCAAAGTGATATTTGGAAGCCCATAGAGGTCTAAGGTGAAAAAGGAAATATCCTCAGATGAAATCTGGAAAGAAGCTTTCTGAGAAACTGCTTAGTGTTCTGTTAATTCATCTCACAGAGTTACACCTGTATCTCGTGGATCTCTTTGCTAGCCCTGTTTCTGTGGAATCTGAGAACAGATATTTCGGATCCCTTGGAAGACTATAGGGCCAAAGGAAATATCCTCCGGTAACAAAGAGAAAGAAGCTTTCTGAGAAACTTCTTTGTGTTCTGTGAAATCATCTCACAGAGTTACAGCTTTCCCCTCAAGAAACCTTTCGCTAAGACAGTTCTTGTGGAATTGGCAAAGTGATATTTGGAAGCCCATAGAGGGCTATGGTGAAAAAGGAAATATCCTCAGATGAAATCTGGAAGGAAGCTTTCTGAGAAACTGCTTAGTGTTCTGTTAATTCATCTCACAGAGTTACATCTGTATTTCGTGGATCTCTTTGCTAGCCTTATTTCTGGGGAATCTGAAAACATATATTTCACATCCCTTGGAAGACTATTGGGCCAAAGTAAATATCCTCCGATAACAAAGAGAAAGAAGCTTTCTGAGAAACTTCTTTCTGTTCTGTGAAATCATCTCACAGAGTTACAGCTTTCCCCTCAAGAAGCCTTTCGCTAAGACAGTTCTTGTGGAATTGGCAAAGTGATATTTGGAAGCCAATAGAGGGCTATGTTGAAAAAGGAAATATCCTCAGATGAAATCTGGAAAGAAGCTTTCTGAGATACTCCTTAGTTTTCTGTTAATTCATCTCACAGAGTTACATCTGTATTTCGTGGATCTCTTTGCTAGCCTTATTTCTGTGGAATCTGAGAACAGATATTTCGGATCCCTTGGAAGACTATAGGGCCAAAGGAAATATCCTCCGATAACAAAGAGAAAGAAGCTTTCTGAGAAACTTCTTTGTCTTCTGTGAAATCATGTCACAGAGTTACAGCTTTCCCCTCAAGAAGCCTTTCGCTAAGACAGTTCTTGTGGAATTGGCAAAGTGATATTTGGAAGCCCACAGAGTGCTATGGTGAAAAAGGAAATATCCTCAGATGAAATCTGGAAAGAAGCCTTCTGAGAAACTGCTTAGTGTTCTGTTAATTCATCTCACAGAGTTACATCTGTATTTCGTGGATGTCTTTGCTAGCCTTATTTCTTTGGAATCTGAGAACAGATATTTCGGATCCCTTGGAAGACTATAGGGCCAAAGGAAATATCCTCCGAAACAAAGAGGAAGAAGCTTTCTGAGCAACTTCTTTGTGTTCTGTGAAATCATCTCACAGAGTTACAGCTTTCCCCTCAAGAAGCCTTTCGCTAAGACAGTTCTTGTGGAATTGGCAAAGTGATATTTGGAAGCCCATAGAGGGCTTTGGTGAAAAAGGAAATAACCTCAGATGAAATCTGGAAAGAAGCTTTCTGAGAAACTGCATAGTGTTCTGTTAATTCATCTCACAGAGTTACATCTGTATTTCGTGGATCTCTTTGCTAGCCTTATTTCTGTGGAATCTGAGAACAGATATTTCGGATCCCTTGGAAGACTATAGGGCCAAAGGAAATGTCCTCCGATAACAAAGAGAAAGAAGATTTCTGAGAAACTTCTTTGTGTTCTGTGAAATCAACTCACAGAGCTACAGCTTTCCCCTCAAGAGGCCTTTCGCTAGGACAGTTCTTGTGGAATTGGCAAAGTGATATTTGGAAGCCCATATAGGGCTATTGTGAAAAAGGAAATATCCTCATGAAATCTGGAAAGAAGCTTTCTGAGAAACTGCTTAGTGTTCTGTTAATTCATCTCACAGAGTTACATCTGTATTTCGTGGATCTCTTTGCTAGCCTTATTTCTGTGGAATCTGAGAACAGATATTTCAGATCCCATGGAAGACTATAGGGCCAAAGGAAATATCCTCCGATAACAAAGAGAAAGAAGCTTTCTGAGAAACTTCTTTGTGTTCTGTGAAATCATCTCACAGAGTTACAGCTTTCCCCTCAAGAAGCCCTTCGCTAAGACAGTTCTTGTGGAATTGGCAAAGTGATATTTGGAAGCCCATAGAGGGCTATGGTGAAAAAGGAAATATCCTCAGATGAAATCTGGAAAGAAGCTTTCTGAGAAACTGCTTAGTGTTCTGTTAATTCATCTCACAGAGTTACATCTGTATTTCGTGGATCTCTTTGCTAGCCTTATTTCTGTGGAATCTGAGAACAGATATTTCGGATCCCTTGGAAGACTATAGGGCCAAAGGAAATGTCCTCCGATAACAAAGAGAAAGAAGCTTTCTGAGAAACTTCTATGTGTTCTGTGAAATCATCTCACAGAGTTACAGCTTTCCCCTCAAGAAGCCTTTCGCTAAGACAGTTCTTGTGGAATTGGCAAAGTGATATTTGGAAGCCCATAGAGGGCTATGGTGAAAAAGGAAATATCCTCAGATGAAATCTGGAAAGAAGCGTTCTGAGAAACTGCTTAGTGTTCTGTTAATTCATCTCACAGAGTTACATCTGTATTTCGTGGGTCTCTTTGCTAGCCTTATTTCTGTGGAATCTGAGAACAGATATTTCGGATCCCTTTGAAGACTATAGGGCCAAAGGAAATATCCTCCGATTACAAACAGAAAGAAGCTTACTGAGGAACTTCTTTGAGTTCTGTGAAATCATCTCACAGAGTTACAGCTTTCCGCTCAAGAAGACTTTCGCTAAGACAGTTGTTGTGGAATTGGCAAAGTGATATTTGGAAGCCCATAGAGGTCTATGGTGAAAAAGGAAATATCCTCAGATGAAATCTGGAAAGAAGCTTTCTGAGAAACTGCTTAGTGTTCTGTTAATTCATCTCACAGAGTTACACCTGTATCTCGTGGATCTCTTTGCTAGCCCTATTTCTGTGGAATCTGAGAACAGATATTTCGGATCCCTTGGAAGACTATAGGGCCAAAGGAAATATCCTCCGGTAACAAAGAGAAAGAAGCTTTCTGAGAAACTTCTTTGTGTTCTGTGAAATCATCTCACAGAGTTACAGCTTTCCCCTCAAGAAACCTTTCGCTAAGACAGTTCTTGTGGAATTGGCAAAGTGATATTTGGAAGCCCATAGAGGGCTATGGTGAAAAAGGAAATATCCTCAGATGAAATCTGGAAAGAAGCTTTCTGAGAAACTGCTTAGTGTTCTGTTAATTCATCTCACATAGTTACATCTGTATTTCGTGGATCTCTTTGCTAGTCTTATTTCTGTGGAATCTGAGAACAGATATTTCATATCCCTTGGAAGACTATAGGGCCAAAGGAAATATCCTCCGATAACAAAGAGAAAGAAGCTTTCTGAGAAACTTCTTTGTGTTCTGTGAAATCATCTCACAGAGTTACAGCTTTCCCCTCAAGAAGCCTTTCGCTAAGACAGTTGTTGTGGAATTGGCAAAGTGATATTTGGAAGCCCATAGAGGGCTATGGTGAAAAAGGAAATATCCTAAGATGAAATCTGGAAAGAAGCTTTCTGAGAAACTGCTTAGTGTTCTGTTAATTCATCTCACAGAGTTACATCTGTATTTCGTGGATCTCTTTTCTAGCCTTATTTCTGTGGAATCTGAGAACAGATATTTCGGATCCCTTTGAAGACTATAGGGCCAAAGGAAATGTCCTCCGATAACAAAGAGAAAGAAGCTTTCTGAGAAACTTCTATGTGTTCTGTGAAATCATCTCACAGAGTTACAGCTTTCCCCTCAAGAAGCCTTTCGCTAAGACAGTTCTTGTGGAATTGGCAAAGTGATATTTGGAAGCCCATAGAGGGCTATGGTGAAAAAGGAAATATCCTCAGATGAAATCTGGAAAGAAGCGTTCTGAGAAACTGCTTAGTGTTCTGTTAATTCATCTCATAGAGTTACATCTGTATTTCGTGGATCTCTTTGCTAGCCTTATTTCTGTGGAATCTGAGAACAGATATTTCGGAACCCTTGGAAGACTATAGGGCCAAAGGAAATATCCTCCGATAACAAAGAGAAAGAAGCTTTCTGAGAAACTTCTTTGTGTTCTGTGAAATCATCTCACACAGTTGCAGCTTTCCCCTCAAGAAACCTTTCGCTAAGGCAGTTCTTGTGGAATTGGCAATCTGATATTTGGAAGCCCATAGAGGGCTATGGTGAAAAAGGAAAAATCCTCAGATGAAATCTGGAAAGAAGCTTTCTGAGAAACTGCTTAGTGTTCTGTTAATTCATCTCACAGAGCTACATCGGTATCTCGTGGATCCCTTTGCTAGCCTTATTTCTGTGGAATCTGAGAACAGATATTTCGGATCCCTTTGAAGACTATAGGGCCAAAGGAAATATCCTCCGAGTTCAAACAGAAAGAAGCTTTCTGAGGAACTTCTTTGAGTTCTGTGAAATCATCTCACAGAGTTACAGCTTTCCGCTCAAGAAGACTTTCGCTAAGACAGTTGTTGTGGAATTGGCAAAGTGATATTTGGAAGCCCATAGAGGGCTATGTTGAAAAAGGAAATATCCTCAGATGAAATCTGGAAAGAAGCTTTCTGAGAAACTGCTTAGTGTTCTGTTAATTCATCTCACAGAGTTACATCTGTATTTAGTGGATCTCTTTGCTAGCCTTATTTCTTTGGAATCTGAGAACAGATATTTCGGATCCCTTGGAAGACTATAGGGCCAAAGGAAATATCCTCCGAAACAAAGAGAAAGAAGCTTTCTGAGAAACTGCTTTGTGTTCTGTGAAATCATCTCACAGAGTTACAGCTTTCCCCTCAAGAAGCCTTTCGCTAAGACAGTTCTTGTGGAATTGGCAAAGTGATATTTGGAAGCCCATAGAGGGCTTTGGTGAAAAAGGAAATAACCTCAGATGAAATCTGGAAAGAAGCTTTCTGAGAAACTGCTTAGTGTTCTGTTAATTCATCTCACAGAGTTACTTCGGTATTTCGTGGATCTCTTTGCTAGCCTTATTTCTGTGGAATCTGAGAACAGATATTTCGGATCCCTTTGAAGACTATAGGGCTAAAGGAAATATCCTCCGATAACAAAGAGAAAGAAGCTTTCTGAGGAACTTCTGTGTGTTCTGTGAAATCATCTCACAGAGTTACTGCTTTCCACTCAGGAAGCCTTTCGCTAAGACAGTTCTTGTGGAATTGGCAAAGTGATATTTGGAAGCCCATAGATGGCTATGGTGAAAAGGGAACTATCCTCAGATGAAATCTGCAAAGAAGCTTTCTGAGAAACTGCTTAGTGTTCTGTTAATTCATCTCACAGAGTTACATCTGTATTTCGTGGATCTCTTTGCTAGCCTTATTTCTGTGGAATCTGAGAACAGATATTTCGGATCCCTTGGAAGACTATAGGGCCAAAGGAAATGTCCTCCGATAACAAAGAGAAAGAAGCTTTCTGAGAAACTTCTTTGTGTTCTGTGAAATCATCTCACAGAGTTACAGCTTTCCCCTCAAGAAGCCTTTCGCTAAGACAGTTCTTGTGGAATTGGCAATGTGATATTTGGAAGCCCATAGATGGCTATGGTGAAAAAGGAAATATCCTCATGAAATCTGGAAAGAAGCTTTCTGAGAAACTGCTTAGTGTTCTGTTAATTCATCTCACAGAGTTACATCTGTATTTCGTGGATCTCTTTGCTAGCCTTATTTCTGTGGAATCTGAGAACAGATATTTCAGATCCCTTGGATGACTATAGGGCCAAAGGAAATATCCTCCGATAACAAAGAGAAAGAAGCTTTCTGAGAAACTTCTTTGTGTTCTGTGAAATCATCTCACAGAGTTACAGCTTTCCCCTCAAGAAGCCTTTCACTAAGACAGTTCTTGTGGAATTGGCAAAGTGATATTTGGAAGCCCATAGAGGGCTATGGTGAAAATGGAAATATCCTCAGATGAAATCTGGAAAAAAGCTTTCTGAGAAACTGCTTAGTGTTCTGTTAATTCATGTCACAGAGTTACATCTGTATTTCGTGGATCTCTTTGCTAGCCTAATTTCTGTGGAATCTGAGAACAGATATTTCGGATCCCTTTGAAGACTATAGGGCTAAAGGAAATATCCTCCGATAACAAAGAGAAAGAAGCTTTCTGTGGAACTTCTGTGTGTTCTGTGAAATCATCTCACAGAGCTACAGCTTTCCCCTCAAGAAGCCTTTTGCTAAGACAGTTCTTGTGGAATTGGCAAAGTGATTTTGGAAGCCCATAGAGGGCTATGTTGAAAAAGGAAATATCCTCAGATGAAATCTGGAAAGAAGCTTTCTGAGATACTGCTTAGTTTTCTGTTAATTCATCTCACAGAGTTACATCTGTATCTCGTGGATCTCTTTGCTAGCCCTATTTCCGTGGAATCTGAGAACAGATATTTCGGATCCTTTGGAAGACTATAGGGTCAAAGGAAATATCCTCCGGTAACAAAGAGAAAGAAGCTTTCTGAGGAACTTCTTTGTGTTCTGTGAAATCATCTCAAAGAGTTACAGCTTTCCCCTGAAGAAGCCTTTCGCTAGAACAGTTCTTGTGGAATTGGCAAAGTGATATTAGGAAGCCCATAGATGGCTATGGTGAAAAAGGAAATATCCTCAGATGAAATCTGGAAAGAAGCTTTCTGAGAAACTGCTTAGTGTTCTGTTAATTCATCTCACAGAGGTACATCTGTATTTCGTGGATCTCTTTGCTAGCCTTATTTCTGTGGAATCTGAGAACATATATTTCACATCCCTTGGAAAACTATAGGGCCAAAGTAAATATCCTCCGATAACAAAGAGAAAGAAGCTTTCTGAGAAACTTCTTTGGGTTCTGTGAAATCATCTCACAGAGTTACAGCTTTCCCCTCAAGAAGCCTTTCGCTAAGACAGTTCTTCTGGAATTGGCAAAATGATATTTGGAAGCCCATTGAGGTCTAGGGTGAAAAAGGATATATCCTCAGATGAAATCTGGAAAGAAGCTTTCTGAGAAACTGCTTAGTGTTCTGTTAATTCCTCTCACAGAGTTACATCTGTATTTCTTGGATCTCTTTGCTAGCCTTATTTCTGTGGAATCTGAGAACAGATATTACGGATCCCTTGGCAGTCTATAGGGCCAAAGGAAATATCCTCCGATAACAAAGTGAAAGAAGCTTTATGAGAAACTTCTTAGTGTTCTGTGAAATCATCTCACAGAGTTACAGCTTTCCCCTCAAGAAGCCTTTCGCTAAGACAGTTCTTGTGGAATTGGCAAAGTGATATTTGGAAGAACATAGAGGGCTATGTTGAAAAAGGAAATATCATCAGATGAAATCTGGAAAGAAGCTTCCTGAGATACTGCTTAGTTTTCTGTTAATTCATCTCACAGAGTTACATCTGTATTTCATGGATCTCTTTGCTAGCCTTATTTCTGTGGAATCTGAGAACAGATATTTCGGATGCCTTGGAAGACTATAGGGCCAAAGGAAATATCCTCCGATAACAAAGAGAAAGAAGCTTTCTGAGAAACTTCTTTGTGTTCTGTGAAATCATGTCACAGAGTTACAGCTTTCCCCTCAAGAAGCCTTTCGCTAAGACAGTTCTTGTGGAATTGGCAAAGTGATATTTCGAAGCCTTAGAGGGCTATGGTGAAAGAGGAAATATCCTCAGATGAAATCTGGAAAGAAGCCTTCTGAGAAACTGCTTAGTGTTCTGTTAATTCATCTCACAGAGTTACATCTGGATTTCGTGGATCTCTTTGCTAGCCTTATTTCTTTGGAATCTGAGAACAGATATTTCGGATCCCTTGGAAGACTATAGGGCCAAAGGAAATATCCTCCGAAACAAAGAGAAAGAAGCTTTCTGAGAAACTGCTTTGTGTTCTGTGAAATCATCTCACAGAGTTACAGCTTTCCCCTCAAGAAGCCTTTCGCTAAGACAGTTCTTGTGGAATTGGCAAAGTGATATTTGGAAGCCCATAGAGGGCTTTGGTGAAAAAGGAAATAACCTCAGATGAAATCTGGAAAGAAGCTTTCTGAGAAACTGCTTAGTGTTCTGTTAATTCATCTCACAGAGTTACTTCGGTATTTCGTGGATCTCTTTGCTAGCCTTATTTCTGTGGAATCTGAGAACAGATATTTCGGATCCCTTTGAAGACTATAGGGCTAAAGGAAATATCCTCCGATAACAAAGAGAAAGAAGCTTTCTGAGGAACTTCTGTGTGTTCTGTGAAATCATCTCACAGAGTTACTGCTTTCCACTCAGGAAGCCTTTCGCTAAGACAGTTCTTGTGGAATTGGCAAAGTGATATTTGGAAGCCCATAGATGGCTATGGTGAAAAGGGAACTATCCTCAGATGAAATCTGCAAAGAAGCTTTCTGAGAAACTGCTTAGTGTTCTGTTAATTCATCTCACAGAGTTACATCTGTATTTCGTGGATCTCTTTGCTAGCCTTATTTCTGTGGAATCTGAGAACAGATATTTCGGATCCCTTGGAAGACTATAGGGCCAAAGGAAATGTCCTCCGATAACAAAGAGAAAGAAGCTTTCTGAGAAACTTCTTTGTGTTCTGTGAAATCATCTCACAGAGTTACAGCTTTCCCCTCAAGAAGCCTTTCGCTAAGACAGTTCTTGTGGAATTGGCAATGTGATATTTGGAAGCCCATAGATGGCTATGGTGAAAAAGGAAATATCCTCATGAAATCTGGAAAGAAGCTTTCTGAGAAACTGCTTAGTGTTCTGTTAATTCATCTCACAGAGTTACATCTGTATTTCGTGGATCTCTTTGCTAGCCTTATTTCTGTGGAATCTGAGAACAGATATTTCAGATCCCTTGGATGACTATAGGGCCAAAGGAAATATCCTCCGATAACAAAGAGAAAGAAGCTTTCTGAGAAACTTCTTTGTGTTCTGTGAAATCATCTCACAGAGTTACAGCTTTCCCCTCAAGAAGCCTTTCACTAAGACAGTTCTTGTGGAATTGGCAAAGTGATATTTGGAAGCCCATAGAGGGCTATGGTGAAAATGGAAATATCCTCAGATGAAATCTGGAAAAAAGCTTTCTGAGAAACTGCTTAGTGTTCTGTTAATTCATGTCACAGAGTTACATCTGTATTTCGTGGATCTCTTTGCTAGCCTAATTTCTGTGGAATCTGAGAACAGATATTTCGGATCCCTTTGAAGACTATAGGGCTAAAGGAAATATCCTCCGATAACAAAGAGAAAGAAGCTTTCTGTGGAACTTCTGTGTGTTCTGTGAAATCATCTCACAGAGCTACAGCTTTCCCCTCAAGAAGCCTTTTGCTAAGACAGTTCTTGTGGAATTGGCAAAGTGATTTTGGAAGCCCATAGAGGGCTATGTTGAAAAAGGAAATATCCTCAGATGAAATCTGGAAAGAAGCTTTCTGAGATACTGCTTAGTTTTCTGTTAATTCATCTCACAGAGTTACATCTGTATCTCGTGGATCTCTTTGCTAGCCCTATTTCCGTGGAATCTGAGAACAGATATTTCGGATCCTTTGGAAGACTATAGGGTCAAAGGAAATATCCTCCGGTAACAAAGAGAAAGAAGCTTTCTGAGGAACTTCTTTGTGTTCTGTGAAATCATCTCAAAGAGTTACAGCTTTCCCCTGAAGAAGCCTTTCGCTAGAACAGTTCTTGTGGAATTGGCAAAGTGATATTAGGAAGCCCATAGAGGGCTATGGTGAAAAAGGAAATATCCTCAGATGAAATCTGGAAAGAAGCTTTCTGAGAAACTGCTTAGTGTTCTGTTAATTCATCTCACAGAGGTACATCTGTATTTCGTGGATCTCTTTGCTAGCCTTATTTCTGTGGAATCTGAGAACATATATTTCACATCCCTTGGAAAACTATAGGGCCAAAGTAAATATCCTCCGATAACAAAGAGAAAGAAGCTTTCTGAGAAACTTCTTTGGGTTCTGTGAAATCATCTCACAGAGTTACAGCTTTCCCCTCAAGAAGCCTTTCGCTAAGACAGTTCTTCTGGAATTGGCAAAATGATATTTGGAAGCCCATTGAGGTCTAGGGTGAAAAAGGATATATCCTCAGATGAAATCTGGAAAGAAGCTTTCTGAGAAACTGCTTAGTGTTCTGTTAATTCCTCTCACAGAGTTACATCTGTATTTCTTGGATCTCTTTGCTAGCCTTATTTCTGTGGAATCTGAGAACAGATATTACGGATCCCTTGGCAGTCTATAGGGCCAAAGGAAATATCCTCCGATAACAAAGTGAAAGAAGCTTTATGAGAAACTTCTTAGTGTTCTGTGAAATCATCTCACAGAGTTACAGCTTTCCCCTCAAGAAGCCTTTCGCTAAGACAGTTCTTGTGGAATTGGCAAAGTGATATTTGGAAGAACATAGAGGGCTATGTTGAAAAAGGAAATATCATCAGATGAAATCTGGAAAGAAGCTTCCTGAGATACTGCTTAGTTTTCTGTTAATTCATCTCACAGAGTTACATCTGTATTTCATGGATCTCTTTGCTAGCCTTATTTCTGTGGAATCTGAGAACAGATATTTCGGATGCCTTGGAAGACTATAGGGCCAAAGGAAATATCCTCCGATAACAAAGAGAAAGAAGCTTTCTGAGAAACTTCTTTGTGTTCTGTGAAATCATGTCACAGAGTTACAGCTTTCCCCTCAAGAAGCCTTTCGCTAAGACAGTTCTTGTGGAATTGGCAAAGTGATATTTCGAAGCCTTAGAGGGCTATGGTGAAAGAGGAAATATCCTCAGATGAAATCTGGAAAGAAGCCTTCTGAGAAACTGCTTAGTGTTCTGTTAATTCATCTCACAGAGTTACATCTGGATTTCGTGGATCTCTTTGCTAGCCTTATTTCTTTGGAATCTGAGAACAGATATTTCGGATCCCTTGGAAGACTATAGGGCCAAAGGAACTATCCTTCCATAACAAAGAGAAAGAAGGTTTCCGAGAAACTTCTTTGTGTTCTGTGAAATCATCTCACAGAGTTACAGCTTTCCCCTCAAGAAGCCTTTCGCTAAGACAGTTCTTGTGGAATTGGCAAAGTGATATTTGGAAGCCCATAGAGGGCTTTGGTGAAAAAGGAAATAACCTCAGATGAAATCTGGAAAGAAGCTTTCTGAGAAACTGCATAGTGTTCTGTTAATTCATCTCACCGAGTTACATCTGTATTTCGTGGATCTCTTTGCTAGCCTTATTTCTGTGGAATCTGAGAACAGATATTTCGAATCCCTTGGAAGACTATAGGGCCAAAGGAAATGTCCTCCGATAACAAAGAGAAAGAAGATTTCTGAGAAACTTCTTTGTGTTCTGTGAAATCATCTCACAGAGCTACAGCTTTCCCCTCAAGAGGCCTTTCGCTAGGACAGTTCTTGTGGAATTGGCAAAGTGATATTTGGAAGCCCATAGAGGGCTATTGTGAAAAAGGAAATATCCTCAGATGAAATCTGGAAAGAAGCTTTCTGAGAAACTGCTTAGTGTTCTGTTAATTCATCTCACAGAGTTACATCTGTATTTCGTGGATCTCTTTGCTAGCCTTATTTCTGTGGAATCTGAGAACAGATATTTCGGATCCCTTGGAAGACTATAGGGCCAAAGGAAATATCCTCCGATAACAAAGAGAAAGAAGCTTTCTGAGAAACTTCTTTGTGTTCTGTGAAATCATCTCACAGAGTTACAGCTTTCCCCTCAAGAAGCCCTTCGCTAAGACAGTTCTTGTGGAATTGGCAAAGTGATATTTGGAAGCCCATAGAGGGCTATGGTGAAAAAGGAAATATCCTCAGATGAAATCTGGAAAGAAGCTTTCTGAGAAACTGCTTAGTGTTCTGTTAATTCATCTCACAGAGTTACATCTGTATTTCGTGGATCTCTTTTCTAGCCTTATTTCTGTGGAATCTGAGAACAGATATTTCGGATCCCTTGTACGACTATAGGGCCAAAGGAAATGTCCTCCGATAACAAAGAGAAAGAAGCTTTCTGAGAAACTTCTATGTGTTCTGTGAAATCATCTCACAGAGTTACAGCTTTCCCCTCAAGAAGCCTTTCGCTAAGACAGTTCTTGTGGAATTGGCAAAGTGAGATTTGGAAGCCCTTAGAGGGCTATGGTGAAAATGGAAATATCCTCAGATGAAATCTGGAAAGAAGCTTTCTGAGAAACTGCTTAGTGTTCTGTTAATTCATCTCACAGAGTTACATCGGTATTTCATGGATCTCTTTGCTAGCCTTATTTCTGTGGAATCTGAGAACAGATATTTCGGATCCCTTTGAAGACTATAGGGCTAAAGGAAATATCCTCCGATAACAAAGAGAAAGAAGCTTTCTGAGGAACTTCTGTGTGTTCTGTGAAATCATCTCACAGAGTTACAGCTGTCCCTTCAAGAAGCCTTTCGCTAAGACAGTTCTTGTGGAATTGGCAAAGTGATATTTGGAAGCCCATAGATGGCTATGGTGAAAAAGGAAATATCCTCAGATGAAATCTGGAAAGAAGCTTTCTGAGAAACTGCCTAGGGTTCTGTTAATTCATCTCACAGAGTTACATCTGTATTTCGTGGATCTCTTTGCTAGCCTTATTTCTGTGGAATCTGAGAACAGATATTTCGGATCCCTTTGAAGACTATAGGTCCAAAGGAAATGTCCTCCGATAACAAAGAGAAAGAAGCTTTCTGAGAAACTTCTTTGTGTTCTGTGAAATCATCTCACAGAGCTACAGCTTTCCCCTCAAGAAGCCTTTCGCTAAGACAGTTCTTGTGGAATTCGCAAAGTGATATTTGGAAGCCCATAGAGGGCTATGGTGAAAAAGGAAATACCCTCAGATGAAATCTGGAAAGAAGCTTTCTGAGAAACTGCTTAGTGTTCTGTTAATTCATCTCACAGAGTTACATCTGTATTTCGTGGATCTCTTTGCTAGCCTTATTTCTGTGGAATCTGAGAACAGATATTTCGGATCCCTTGGAAGACTATAGGGCCAATGGAAATATCCTCCGATAACAAAGAGAAAGAAGCTTTCTGAGAAACTTTTTGTGTTCTGTGAAATCATCTCACAGACTTACAGCTTTCCCCTCAAGAAGCCTTTCGCTAAGACAGTTCTTGTGGAATTGGCAAAGTGATATTTGGAAGCCCATAGAGGGCTATGGTGAAAAAGGAAATATCCTCAGATGAAATCTGGAAAGAAGCTTTCTGAGAAACTGCTTAGTGTTCTGTTAATTCATCTCACAGAGTTACATCTGTATTTCGTGGATCTCTTTGCTAGCCTTATTTCTGTGGAATCTGAGAACAGATATTTCGGATCCCTTGGAAGACTATAGGGCCAAAGGAAATATCCTCCGATAACAAAGAGAAAGAAGCTTTCTGAGAAACTTCTTTGTGTTCTGTAAAATCATCTCACAGAGTTACAGCTTTCCCCTCAAGAAGCCTTTCGCTAAGACAGTTCTTGTGGAATTGGCAAGGTGATATTTGGAAGCCCATTGAGGGCTATGGTGAAAAAGGAAATATCCTCAGATGAAATCTGGAAAGAAGCTTTCTGAGAAACTGCTTAGTGTTCTGTTAATTCATCTAACAGAGTTACATCTGTATTTCCTGGATCTCTTTGCTAGCCTTATTTCTGTGGAATCTGAGAACAGATATTACGGATCCCTTGGAAGACTATAGGGCCAAAGCTAATATCCTCCGATAACAAAGAGAAAGAAGCTTTCTGAGAAACTTCTTTGTGTTCTGTGAAATCATCTCACAGAGTTACAGCTTTCCCCTCAAGATCCTTTCACTAAGACCGTACTTGTGGAATTGGCAAAGTGATATTTGGAAGCCCATAGAGGGCTATGGTGAAAATGGAAATATCCTCAGATGAAATCTGGAAAGAAGCTTTCTGAGAAACTGCTTAGTGTTCTGTTAATTCATCTCACAGAGTTACATCTGTATTTCGTGGATCTCTTTGCTAGCCTAATTTCTGTGGAATCTGAGAACAGATATTTCGGATCCCTTTGAAGACTATAGGGCTAAAGGAAATATCCTCCGATAACAAAGAGAAAGAAGCTTTCTGAGGAACTTCTGTGTGTTCTGTGAAATCATCTCACAGAGCTACAGCTTTCCCCTCAAGAAGCCTTTCGCTAAGACACTTCTTGTGGAATTCGCAAAGTGATATTTGGAAGCCCATAGAGGGCTATGTTGAAAAAGGAAATATCCTCATGAAATCTGGAAAGAAGCTTTCTGAGAAACTGCTTAGTGTTCTGTTAATTCATCTCACAGAGTTACATCTGTATTTCGTGGATCTCTTTGCTAGCCTTATTTCTGGGGAATCTGAAAACAGATATTTCAGATCCCTTGGAAGACTATAGGGCCAAAGGAAATATCCTCCGATAACCAAGAGAAAGAAGCTTTCTGAAAAACTTCTTTGTGTTCGGTGAAATCATCTCACAGAGTTACAGCTTTCCCCTTAAGAAGCGTTTCGCTAAGACAGTTCTTGTGGAATTGGCAAAGTGATTTTGGAAGCCCATAGAGGGCTATGGTGAAAAAGGAAATACCCTCAGATGAAATCTGGAAAGAAGCTTTCTGAGAAACTGCTTAGTGTTCTGTTAATTCATCTCACAGAGTTACATCTGTATTTCGTGGATCTCTTTGCTAGCCTTATTTCTGTGGAATCTGAGAACAGATATTTCGGATCCCTTGGAAGACTATAGGGCAAAAGGAAATATCCTCCGATAACACAGAGAAGGAACCTTTCTGAGAAACGTCTTTGTGTTCTGTGAAATCATCTCACAGAGCTACAGCTTTCCCCTCAAGAAGCCTTTCGCTAAGACAGTTCTTGTGGAAATGGCAAAGTGATATTTGGAAGCCCATAGAGGGCTATGGTGAAAAAGGAAATATCCTCAGATGAAACCTGGAAAGAAGCTTTCTGAGAAACTGCTTAGTGTTCTGTTAATTCATCTCACAGAGTTACTTCTGTATTTCGTGGATCTCTTTGCTAGCCTTATTTCTGTGGAATCTGAGAACAGATATTTTGGATCCCTTGGAAGACTATAGGGCTAAAGGAAATATCCTAAGATAACAAAGAGAAAGAAGCTTTCTGAGGAACTTCTGTGTGTTCTCTGAAATCATCTCACAGAGTTACAGCTTTCCCTTCAAGAAGCCTTTCGCTAAGACAGTTCTTGTGGAATTGGCAAAGTGATATTTGGAAGCCCATAGATGGCTATGGTGAAAAAAGAAATATCCTCAGATGAAATCTGGAAAGAAGCTTTCTGAGAAACTGCCTAGTGTTCTGTTAATTCATCTCACAGAGTTACATCTGTATTTCGTGGATCTCTTTGCTAGCCTTATTTCTGTGGAATCTGAGAACAGATATTTCGGATCCCTTTGAAGACTATAGGGCCGAAGGAAATGTCCTCCGATAACAAAGAGAAAGAAGCTTTCTGAGAAACTTCTTTGTGTTCTGTGAAATCATCTCACAGAGCTACAGCTTTCCCCTCAAGAAGCCTTTCGCTAAGACAGTTCTTGTGGAATTCGCAAAGTGATATTTGGAAGCCCATAGAGGGCTATGGTGAAAAAGGAAATACCCTCAGATGAAATCTGGAAAGAAGCTTTCTGAGAAACTACTTAGTGTTCTGTTAATTCATCTCACAGAGTTACATCTGTATTTCGTGGATCTCTTTGCTAGCCTTATTTCTGTGGAATCTGAGAACAGATATTTCGGATCCCTTGGAAGACTATAGGGCCAATGGAAATATCCTCCGATAACAAAGAGAAAGAAGCTTTCTGAGAAACTTTTTGTGTTCTGTGAAATCATCTCACAGACTTACAGCTTTCCCCTCAAGAAGCCTTTCGCTAAGACAGTTCTTGTGGAATTGGCAAAGTGATATTTGGAAGCCTATAGAGGGCTATGGTGAAAAAGGAAATATCCTCAGATGAAATCTGGAAAGAAGCTTTCTGAGAAACTGCTTAGTGTTCTGTTAATTCATCTCACAGAGTTACATCTGTATTTCGTGGATCTCTTTGCTAGCCTTATTTCTGTGGAATCTGAGAACAGATATTTCGGATCCCTTGGAAGACTATAGGGCCAAAGGAAATATCCTCCGATAACAAAGAGAAAGAAGCTTTCTGAGAAACTTCTTTGTGTTCTGTAAAATCATCTCACAGAGTTACAGCTTTCCCCTCAAGAAACCTTTCGCTAAGACAGTTCTTGTGGAATTGGCAAGGTGATATTTGGAAGCCCATTGAGGGCTATGGTGAAAAAGGAAATATCCTCAGATGAAATCTGGAAAGAAGCTTTCTGAGAAACTGCTTAGTGTTCTGTTAATTCATCTAACAGAGTTACATCTGTATTTCGTGGATCTCTTTGCTAGCCTTATTTCTGTGGAATCTGAGAACAGATATTACGGATCCCTTGGAAGACTATAGGGCCAAAGCTAATATCCTCCGATAACAAAGAGAAAGAAGCTTTCTGAGAAACTTCTTTGTGTTCTGTGAAATCATCTCACAGAGTTACAGCTTTCCCCTCAAGAAGCCTTTCACTAAGACAGTTCTTGTGGAATTGGCAAAGTGATATTTGGAAGCCCATAGAGGGCTATGGTGAAAATGGAAATATCCTCAGATGAAATCTGGAAAGAAGCTTTCTGAGAAACTGCTTAGTGTTCTGTTAATTCATCTCACAGAGTTACATCTGTATTTCGTGGATCTCTTTGCTAGCCTAATTTCTGTGGAATCTGAGAACAGATATTTCGGATCCCTTTGAAGACTATAGGGCTAAAGGAAATATCCTCCGATAACAAAGAGAAAGAAGCTTTCTGAGGAACTTCTGTGTGTTCTGTGAAATCATCTCACAGAGCTACAGCTTTCCCCTCAAGAAGCCTTTCGCTAAGACACTTCTTGTGGAATTCGCAAAGTGATATTTGGAAGCCCATAGAGGGCTATATTGAAAAAGGAAATATCCTCAGATGAAATCTGGAAAGAAGCTTTCTGAGAAACTGCTTAGTGTTCTGTTAATTCATCTCACAGAGTTACATCTGTATTTCGTGGATCTCTTTGCTAGCCTTA
The DNA here is from genome assembly GCF_049350105.2 of Macaca mulatta. NCBI lineage: Eukaryota > Metazoa > Chordata > Mammalia > Primates > Cercopithecidae > Macaca > Macaca mulatta. The sequence continues at coordinate 36,721,991 of NC_133418.1, forward strand.
TTTCTGTGGAATCTGAGAACAGATATTTCGGATCCCTTGGAAGACTATAGGGCCAAAGGAAATATCCTCCGATAACAAAGAGAAAGAAGCTTTCTGAGAAACTTCTTTGTGTTCTGTAAAATCATCTCACAGAGTTACAGCTTTCCCCTCAAGAAACCTTTCGCTAAGACAGTTCTTGTGGAATTGGCAAGGTGATATTTGGAAGCCCATTGAGGGCTATGGTGAAAAAGGAAATATCCTCAGATGAAATCTGGAAAGAAGCTTTCTGAGAAACTGCTTAGTGTTCTGTTAATTCATCTAACAGAGTTACATCTGTATTTCGTGGATCTCTTTGCTAGCCTTATTTCTGTGGAATCTGAGAACAGATATTACGGATCCCTTGGAAGACTATAGGGCCAAAGCTAATATCCTCCGATAACAAAGAGAAAGAAGCTTTCTGAGAAACTTCTTTGTGTTCTGTGAAATCATCTCACAGAGTTACAGCTTTCCCCTCAAGAAGCCTTTCACTAAGACAGTTCTTGTGGAATTGGCAAAGTGATATTTGGAAGCCCATAGAGGGCTATGGTGAAAATGGAAATATCCTCAGATGAAATCTGGAAAGAAGCTTTCTGAGAAACTGCTTAGTGTTCTGTTAATTCATCTCACAGAGTTACATCTGTATTTCGTGGATCTCTTTGCTAGCCTAATTTCTGTGGAATCTGAGAACAGATATTTCGGATCCCTTTGAAGACTATAGGGCTAAAGGAAATATCCTCCGATAACAAAGAGAAAGAAGCTTTCTGAGGAACTTCTGTGTGTTCTGTGAAATCATCTCACAGAGCTACAGCTTTCCCCTCAAGAAGCCTTTCGCTAAGACACTTCTTGTGGAATTCGCAAAGTGATATTTGGAAGCCCATAGAGGGCTATATTGAAAAAGGAAATATCCTCAGATGAAATCTGGAAAGAAGCTTTCTGAGAAACTGCTTAGTGTTCTGTTAATTCATCTCACAGAGTTACATCTGTATTTCGTGGATCTCTTTGCTAGCCTTATTTCTGTGGAATCTGAGAACAGATATTTCGGATCCCTTGTAAGACTATAGGGCCAAAGGAAATGTCCTCCGATAACAAAGAGAAAGAAGCTTTCTGAGAAAATTCTATGTGTTCTGTGAAATCATCTCACAGAGTTACAGCTTTCCCCTCAAGAAGCCTTTCGCTAAGACAGTTCTTGTGGAATTCGCAAAGTGATATTTGGAAGCCCATAGAGGGCTATGGTGAAAAAGGAAATATCCTCAGATGAAATCTGGAAAGAAGCGTTCTGAGAAACTGCTTAGTGTTTTGTTAATTCATCTCAAAGAGTTACATCTGTATTTCGTGGATCTCTTTGCTAGCCTTATTTCTGTGGAATCTGAGAACAGATATTTCGGATCCCTTGGAAGACTATAGGGCCAAAGGAAATATCCTCCGATAACAAAGAGAAAGAAGCTTTCTGAGAAACTTCTTTGTGTTCTGTGAAATCATCTCACAGAGTTACAGCTTTCCCCTCAAGAAGCCTTTCGCTAAGGCAGTTCTTGTGGAATTGGCAATGTGATATTTGGAAGCCCATAGAGGGCTATGGTGAAAAAGGAAAAATCCTCAGATGAAATCTGGAAAGAAGCTTTCTGAGAAACTTCTTAGTGTTCTGTTAATTCATCTCACAGAGCTACATCTGTATCTCGTGGATCTCATTGCTAGCCTTATTTCTGTGGAATCTGAGAACACATATTTCGGATCCCTTTGAAGACTATAGGGCCAAAGGAAATATCCTCCGATTACAAACAGAAAGAAGCTTTCTGAGGAACTTCTTTGAGTTCTGTGAAATCATCTCACAGAGTTACAGCTTTCCGCTCAAGAAGACTTTCGCTAAGACAGTTGTTGTGGAATAGGCAAAGTGATATTTGGAAGCCCATAGAGGTCTATGGTGAAAAAGGAAATATCCTCAGATGAAATCTGGAAAGAAGCTTTCTGAGAAACTGCTTAGTGTTCTGTTAATTCATCTCACAGAGTTACGTCGGTATTTCGTGGATCTCTTTGCTAGCCTTATTTCTGTGGAATCTGAGAACAGATATTTCGGATCCCTTGGAAGACTATAGGGCCAAAGGAAATATCCTCCGATAACAAAGAGAAAGAAGCTTTCTGAGAAACTTCTTTGTGTTCTGTGAAATCATCTCACAGAGTTACAGCTTTCCCCTCAAGAAGCCTTTCGCTAAGACAGTTCTTGTGGAATTAGCAAAGTGATATTTGGAAGCCCATAGAGGGCTACGGTGAAAAAGGAAATATCCTCAGATGAAATCTGGAAAGAAGCGTTCTGAGAAACTGCTTAGTGTTCTGTTAATTCATCTCACAGAGTTACATCTGTATTTCGTGGATCTCTTTGCTAGCCTTATTTCTGTGGAATCTGAGAACAGATATTTCGGATCCCTTGGAAGACTATAGGGCCAAAGGAAATATCCTCCGATAACAAAGAGAAAGAAGCTTTCTGAGAAACTTCTTTGTGTTCTGTGAAATCATCTCACAGAGTTACAGCTTTCCCCTCAAGAAGCCTTTCGCTAAGGCAGTTCTTGTGGAATTGGCAATGTGATATTTGGAAGCCCATAGAGGGCTATGGTGAAAAAGGAAAAATCCTCAGATGAAATCTGGAAAGAAGCTTTCTGAGAAACTTCTTAGTGTTCTGTTAATTCATCTCACAGAGCTACATCTGTATCTCGTGGATCTCATTGCTAGCCTTATTTCTGTGGAATCTGAGAACAGATATTTCGGATCCCTTTGAAGACTATAGGGCCAAAGGAAATATCCTCCGATTACAAACAGAAAGAAGCTTTCTGAGGAACTTCTTTGAGTTCTGTGAAATCATCTCACAGAGTTACAGCTTTCCGCTCAAGAAGACTTTCGCTAAGACAGTTGTTGTGGAATAGGCAAAGTGATATTTGGAAGCCCATAGAGGTCTATGGTGAAAAAGGAAATATCCTCAGATGAAATCTGGAAAGAAGCTTTCTAAGAAACTGCTTAGTGTTCTGTTAATTCATCTCACAGAGTTACATCGGTATTTCGTGGATCTCTTTGCTAGCCTTATTTCTGTGGAATCTGAGAACAGATATTTCGGATCCCTTGGAAGACTATAGGGCCAAAGGAAATATCCTCCGATAACACAGAGAAAGAACCTTTCTGAGAAACGTCTTTGTGTTCTGTGAAATCATCTCACAGAGTTACAGCTTTCCCCTCAAGAAGCCTTTCGCTAAGACAGTTCTTGTGGAATTGGCAAAGTGATATTTGGAAGCCCTTAGAGGGCTATGGTGAAAATGGAAATATCCTCAGATGAAATCTGGAAAGAAGCTTTCTGAGAAACTGCTTAGTGTTCTGTTAATTCATCTCACAGAGTTACATCGGTATTTCGTGGATCTCTTTGCTAGCCTTATTTCTGTGGAATCTGAGAACAGATATTTCGGATCCCTTTGAAGACTATAGGGCTAAAGGAAATATCCTCCGATAACAAAGAGAAAGAAGGTTTCTGAGGAACTTCTGTGTGTTCTGTGAAATCATCTCACAGAGTTACATCTTTCCCCTCAAGAAGCCTTTCGCTAAGACAGTTCTTGTGGAATTGGCAAAGTGATATTTGGAAGCCCATAGATGGCTATGGTGAAAAAGGAAATATCCTCAGATGAAATCTGGAAAGAAGCTTTCTGAGAAACTGCCTAGTGTTCTGTTAATTCATCTCACAGAGTTACATCTGTATTTCGTGGATCTCTTTGCTAGCCTTATTTCTGTGGAATCTGAGAACAGATATTTCGGATCCCTTGGAAGACTATAGGGCCAAAGGAAATGTCCTGCGATAACAAAGAGAAAGAAGCTCTCTGAGAAACTTCTTTGTGTTCTGTGAAATCATCTCACAGAGCTACAGCTTTCCCCTCAAGAAGCCTTTCGCTAAGACAGTTCTTGTGGAATTCGCAAAGTGATATTTGGAAGCCCATAGAGGGCTATGGTGAAAAAGGAAATACCCTCAGATGAAATCTGGAAAGAAGCTTTCTGAGAAACTACTTAGTGTTCTGTTAATTCATCTCACAGAGTTACATCTGTATTTCGTGGATCTCTTTGCTAGCCTTATTTCTGTGGAATCTGAGAACAGATATTTCGGATCCCTTGGAAGACTATAAGGCCAATGGAAATATCCTCCGATAACAAAGAGAAAGAAGCTTTCTGAGAAACTTTTTGTGTTCTGTGAAATCATCTCACAGACTTACAGCTTTCCCCTCAAGAAGCCTTTCGCTAAGACAGTTCTTGTGGAATTGGCAAAGTGATATTTGGAAGCCCATAGAGGGCTATGGTGAAAAAGGAAATATCCTCAGATGAAATCTGGAAAGAAGCTTTCTGAGAAACTGCTTAGTGTTCTGTTAATTCATCTCACAGAGTTACATCTGTATTTCGTGGATCTCTTTGCTAGCCTTATTTCTGTGGAATCTGAGAACAGATATTTCGGATCCCTTGGAAGACTATAGGGCCAAAGGAAATATCCTCCGATAACAAAGAGAAAGAAGCTTTCTGAGAAACTTCTTTGTGTTCTGTAAAATCATCTCACAGAGTTACAGCTTTCCCCTCAAGAAGCCTTTCGCTAAGACAGTTCTTGTGGAATTGGCAATGTGATATTTGGAAGCCCATAGAGGGCTATGGTGAAAAAGGAAAAATCCTCAGATGAAATCTGGAAAGAAGCTTTCTGAGAAACTGCTTAGTGTTCTGTTAATTCATCTAACAGAGTTACATCTGTATTTCGTGGATCTCTTTGCTAGTCTTATTTCTGTGGAATCTGAGAACAGATATTACGGATCCCTTGGAAGACTATAGGGCCAAAGCTAATATCCTCCGATAACAAAGAGAAAGAAGCTTTCTGAGAAACTTCTTTGTGTTCTGTGAAATCATCTCACAGAGTTACAGCTTTCCCCTCAAGAAGCCTTTCACTAAGACAGTTCTTGTGGAATTGGCAAAGTGATATTTGGAAACCCATAGAGGGCTATGGTGAAAATGGAAATATCCTCAGATGAAATCTGGAAAGAAGCTTTCTGAGAAACTGCTTAGTGTTCTGTTAATTCATCTCACAGAGTTACATCTGTATTTCGTGGATCTCTTTGCTAGCCTAATTTCTGTGGAATTTGAGAACAGATATTTCGGATCCCTTTGAAGACTATAGGGCTAAAGGACATATCCTCCGATAACAAAGAGAAAGAAGCTTTCTGAGGAACTTCTGTGTGTTCTGTGAAATCATCTCACAGAGCTACAGCTTTCCCCTCAAGAAGCCTTTCGCTAAGACACTTCTTGTGGAATTCGCAAAGTGATATTTGGAAGCCCATAGTGGGCTATGGTGAAAAAGGAAATATCCTCATGAAATCTGGAAAGAAGCTTTCTGAGAAACTGCTTAGTGTTCTGTTAATTCATCTCACAGAGTTACATCTGTATTTCGTGGATCTCTTTGCTAGCCTTATTTCTGGGGAATCTGAAAACAGATATTTCAGATCCCTTGGAAGACTATAGGGCCAAAGGAAATATCCTCCGATAACCAAGAGAAAGAAGCTTTCTGAAAAACTTCTTTGTGTTCTGTGAAATCATCTCACAGAGTTACAGCTTTCCCCTCAAGAAGCCTTTCGCTAAGACACTTCTTGTGGAATTGGCAAAGTGATTTTGGAAGCCCATAGAGGGCTATGGTGAAAAAGGAAATACCCTCAGATGAAATCTGGAAAGAAGCTTTCTGAGAAACTGCTTAGTGTTCTGTTAATTCATCTCACAGAGTTACATCTGTATTTCGTGGATCTCTTTTCTAGCCTTATTTCTGTGGAATCTGAGAACAGATATTTCGGATCCCTTGGAAGACTATAGGGCAAAAGGAAATATCCTCCGATAACACAGAGAAAGAACCTTTCTGAGAAACGTCTTTGTGTTCTGTGAAATCATCTCACAGAGCTACAGCATTCCCCTCAAGAAGTCTTTCGCTAAGACAGTTCTTGTGGAATTGGCAAAGTGATATTTGGAAGCCCATAGAGGGCTATGGTGAAAAAGGAAATATCCTCAGATGAAATCTGGAAAGAAGCTTTCTGAGAAACTGCTTAGTGTTCTGTTAATTCATCTCACAGAGTTACTTCTGTATTTCGTGGATCTCTTTGCTAGCCTTATTTCTGTGGAATCTGAGAACAGATATTTCGGATCCCTTGGAAGACTATAGGGCTAAAGGAAATATCCTACGATAACAAAGAGAAAGAAGCTTTCTGAGGAACTTCTGTGTGTTCTGTGAAATCATCTCACAGAGTTACAGCTTTCCCTTCAAGAAGCCTTTCGCTAAGACAGTTCTTGTGGAATTGGCAAAGTGATATTTGGAAGCCCATAGGTGGCTATGGTGAAAAAGGAAATATCCTCAGATGAAATCTGGAAAGAAGCTTTCTGAGAAACTGCCTAGTGTTCTGTTAATTCATCTCACAGAGTTACATCTGTATTTCGTGGATCTCTTTGCTAGCCTTATTTCTGTGGAATCTGAGAACAGATATTTCGGATCCCTTTGAAGACTATAGGGCCAAAGGAAATGTCCTCCGATAACAAAGAGAAAGAAGCTTTCTGAGAAACTTCTTTGTGTTCTGTGAAATCATCTCACAGAGCTACAGCTTTCCCCTCAAGAAGCCTTTCGCTAAGACAGTTCTTTTGGAATTCGCAAAGTGATATTTGGAAGCCCATAGAGGGCTATGGTGAAAAAGGAAATACCCTCAGATGAAATCTGGAAAGAAGCTTTCTGAGAAACTACTTAGTGTTCTGTTAATTCATCTCACAGAGTTACATCTGTATTTCGTGGATCTCTTTGCTAGCCTTATTTCTGTGGAATCTGAGAACAGATATTTCGGATCCCTTGGAAGACTATAGGGCCAATGGAAATATCCTCCGATAACAAAGAGAAAGAAGCTTTCTGAGAAACTTTTTGTGTTCTGTGAAATCATCTCACAGACTTAGAGCTTTCCCCTCAAGAAGCCTTTCGCTAAGACAGTTCTTGTGGAATTGGCAAAGTGATATTTGGAAGCCCATAGAGGGCTATGGTGAAAAAGGAAATATCCTCAGATGAAATCTGGAAAGAAGCTTTCTGAGAAACTGCTTAGTGTTCTGTTAATTCATCTCACAGAGTTACATCTGTATTTCGTGGATCTCTTTGCTAGCCTTATTTCTGTGGAATCTGAGAACAGATATTTCGGATCCCTTGGAAGACTATAGGGCCAAAGGAAATATCCTCCGATAACAAAGAGAAAGAAGCTTTCTGAGAAACTTCTTTGTGTTCTGTAAAATCATCTCACAGAGTTACAGCTTTCCCCTCAAGAAACCTTTCGCTAAGACAGTTCTTGTGGAATTGGCAAGGTGATATTTGGAAGCCCATTGAGGGCTATGGTGAAAAAGGAAATATCCTCAGATGAAATCTGGAAAGAAGCTTTCTGAGAAACTGCTTAGTGTTCTGTTAATTCATCTAACAGAGTTACATCTGTATTTTGTGGATCTCTTTGCTAGCCTTATTTCTGTGGAATCTGAGAACAGATATTACGGATCCCTTGGAAGACTATAGGGCCAAAGCTAATATCCTCCGATAACAAAGAGAAAGAAGCTTTCTGAGAAACTTCTTTGTGTTCTGTGAAATCATCTCACAGAGTTACAGCTTTCCCCTCAAGAAGCCTTTCACTAAGACAGTTCTTGTGGAATTGGCAAAGTGATATTTGGAAGCCCATATAGGGCTATGGTGAAAATGGAAATATCCTCAGATGAAATCTGGAAAGAAGCTTTCTGAGAAACTGCTTAGTGTTCTGTTAATTCATCTCACAGAGTTACATCTGTATTTCGTGGATCTCTTTGCTAGCCTAATTTCTGTGGAATCTGAGAACAGATATTTCGGATCCCTTTGAAGACTATAGGGCTAAAGGAAATATCCTCCGATAACAAAGAGAAAGAAGCTTTCTGAGGAACTTCTGTGTGTTCTGTGAAATCATCTCACAGAGCTACAGCTTTCCCCTCAAGAAGCCTTTCGCTAAGACACTTCTTGTGGAATTCGCAAAGTGATATTTGGAAGCCATAGAGGGCTATAGTGAAAAAGGAAATATCCTCATGAAATCTGGAAAGAAGCTTTCTGAGAAACTGCTTAGCGTTCTGTTAATTCATCTCACAGAGTTACATCTGTATTTCGTGGATCTCTTTGCTAGCCTTATTTCTGGGGAATCTGAAAACAGATATTTCAGATCCCTTGGAAGACTATAGGGCCAAAGGAAATATCCTCCGATAACCAAGAGAAAGAAGCTTTCTGAAAAACTTCTTTGTGTTCTGTGAAATCATCTCACAGAGTTACAGCTTTCCCCTCAAGAAGCCTTTCGCTAAGACAGTTCTTGTGGAATTGGCAAAGTGATTTTGGAAGCCCATAGAGGGCTATGGTGAAAAAGGAAATACCCTCAGATGAAATCTGGAAAGAAGCTTTCTGAGAAACTGCTTAGTGTTCTGTTAATTCATCTCACAGAGTTACATCTGTATTTCGTGGATCTCTTTGCTAGCCTTATTTCTGTGGAATCTGAGAACAGATATTTCGGATCCCTTGGAAGACTATAGGGCAAAAGGAAATATCCTCCGATAACACAGAGAAAGAACCTTTCTGAGAAACGTCTTTGTGTTCTGTGAAATCATCTCACAGAGCTACAGCTTTCCCCTCAAGAAGCCTTTCGCTAAGACAGTTCTTGTGGAATTGGCAAAGTGATATTTGGAAGCCCATAGAGGGCTATGGTGAAAAAGGAAATATCCTCAGATGAAATCTGGAAAGAAGCTTTCTGAGAAACTGCTTAGTGTTCTGTTAATTCATCTCACAGAGTTACTTCTGTATTTCGTGGATCTCTTTGCTAGCCTTATTTCTGTGGAATCTGAGAACAGATATTTCGGATCCCTTGGAAGACTATAGGGCTAAAGGAAATATCCTACGATAACAAAGAGAAAGAAGCTTTCTGAGGAACTTCTTTGTGTTCTGTGAAATCATCTCACAGAGTTACAGCTTTCCCTTCAAGAGGCCTTTCGCTAAGACAGTTCTTGTGGAATTGGCAAAGTGATATTTGGAAGCCCATAGGTGGCTATGGTGAAAAAGGAAATATCCTCAGATGAAATCTGGAAAGAAGCTTTCTGAGAAACTGCCTAGTGTTCTGTTAATTCATCTCACAGAGTTACATCTGTATTTCGTGGATCTCTTTGCTAGCCTTATTTCTGTGGAATCTGAGAACAGATATTTCGGATCCCTTTGAAGACTATAGGGCCAAAGGAAATGTCCTCCGATAACAAAGAGAAAGAAGCTTTCTGAGAAACTTCTTTGTGTTCTGTGAAATCATCTCACAGAGCTACAGCTTTCCCCTCAAGAAGCCTTTCGCTAAGACAGTTCTTGTGGAATTCGCAAAGTGATATTTGGAAGCCCATAGAGGGCTATGGTGAAAAAGGAAATACCCTCAGATGAAATCTGGAAAGAAGCTTTCTGAGAAACTACTTAGTGTTCTGTTAATTCATCTCAAAGAGTTACATCTGTATTTCGTGGATCTCTTTGCTAGCCTTATTTCTGTGGAATCTGAGAACAGATATTACGGATCCCTTGGAAGACTATAGGGCCAAAGCTAATATCCTCCGATAACAAAGAGAAAGAAGCTTTCTGAGAAACTTCTTTGTGTTCTGTGAAATCATCTCACAGAGTTACAGCTTTCCCCTCAAGAAGCCTTTCACTAAGACAGTTCTTGTGGAATTGGCAAAGAGATATTTGGAAGCCCATAGAGGGCTACGGTGAAAATGGAAATATCCTCAGATGAAATCTGGAAAGAAGCTTTCTGAGAAACTGCTTAGTGTTCTGTTAATTCATCTCACAGAGTTACATCTGTATTTCGTGGATCTCTTTGCTAGCCTAATTTCTGTGGAATCTGAGAACAGATATTTCGGATCCCTTTGAAGACTATAGGGCTAAAGGAAATATCCTCCGATAACAAAGAGAAAGAAGCTTTCTGAGGAACTTCTGTGTGTTCTGTGAAATCATCTCACAGAGCTACAGCTTTCCCCTCAAGAAGCCTTTAGCTAAGATAGTTCTTGTGGAATTCGCAAAGTGATATTTGGAAGCCCATAGAGGGCTATGGTGAAAAAGGAAATATCCTCATGAAATCTGGAAAGAAGCTTTCTGAGAAACGGCTTAGTGTTCTGTTAATTCATCTCACAGAGTTACATCTGTATTTCGTGGATCTCTTTGCTAGCCTAATTTCTGTGGAATCTGAGAACAGATATTTCGGATCCCTTTGAAGACTATAGGGCTAAAGGAAATATCCTCCGATAACAAAGAGAAAGAAGCTTTCTGAGGAACTTCTGTGTGTTCTGTGAAATCATCTCACAGAGCTACAGCTTTCCCCTCAAGAAGCCTTTCGCTAAGACACTTCTTGTGGAATTCGCAAAGTGATATTTGGAAGCCATAGAGGGCTATGGTGAAAAAGGAAATATCCTCATGAAATCTGGAAAGAAGCTTTCTTAGAAACTGCTTAGCGTTCTGTTAATTCATCTCACAGAGTTACATCTGTATTTCGTGGATCTCTTTGCTAGCCTTATTTCTTTGGAATCTGAAAACAGATATTTCAGATCCCTTGGAAGACTATAGGGCCAAAGGAAATATCCTCCGATAACCAAGAGAAAGAAGCTTTCTGAAAAACTTCTTTGTGTTCTGTGAAATCATCTCACAGAGTTACAGCTTTCCCCTCAAGAAGCCTTTCGCTAAGACAGTTCTTGTGGAATTGGCAAAGTGATTTTGGAAGCCCATAGAGGGCTATGGTGAAAAAGGAAATACCCTCAGATGAAATCTGGAAAGAAGCTTTCTGAGAAACTGCTTAGTGTTCTGTTAATTCATCTCACAGAGTTACATCTCTATTTCGTGGATCTCTTTGCTAGCCTTATTTCTGTGGAATCTGAGAACAGATATTTCGGATCCCTTGGAAGACTATAGGGCAAAAGGAAATATCCTCCGATAACACAGAGAAAGAACCTTTCTGAGAAACGTCTTTGTGTTCTGTGAAATCATCTCACAGAGCTACAGCTTTCCCCTCAAGAAGCCTTTCGCTAAGACAGTTCTTGTGGAATTGGCAAAGTGATATTTGGAAGCCCATAGAGGGCTATGGTGAAAAAGGAAATATCCTCAGATGAAATCTGGAAAGAAGCTTTCTGAGAAACTGCTTAGTGTTCTGTTAATTCATCTCACAGAGTTACTTCTGTATTTCGTGGATCTCTTTGCTAGCCTTATTTCTGTGGAATCTGAGAACAGATATTTCGGATCCCTTGGAAGACTATAGGGCTAAAGGAAATATCCTACGATAACAAAGAGAAAGAAGCTTTCTGAAAAACTTCTTTGTGTTCTGTGAAATCATCTCACAGAGCTACAGCTTTCCCCTCAAGAAGCCTTTCGCTAAGACAGTTCTAGTGGAATTCGCAAAGTGATATTTGGAAGCCCATAGAGGGCTATGGTGAAGAAGGAAATATCCTCATGAAATCTGGAACGAAGCTTTCTGAGAAACTGCTTAGTGTTCTGTTAATTCATCTCACAGAGTTACATCTGTATTTCGTGGATCTCTTTGCTTGCCTTATTTCTGTGGAATATGAGAACAGATATTTCAGATCCCTTGTAAGACTATAGGGCCAAAGGAAATATCCTCCGATAACAAAGAGAAAGAAGCTTTCTGAGAAACTTCTTTGTGTTCTGTGAAATCATCTCACAGAGTTACAGCTTTCCCTTCAAGAAGCCTTTCGCTAAGACAGTTCTTGTGGAATTGGCAAAGTGATATTTGGAAGCCCATAGATGGCTATGGTGAAAAAGGAAAGATCCTCAGATGAAATCTGGAAAGAAGCTTTCTGAGAAACTGCTTAGTGTTCTGTTAATTCATCTCACAGAGTTAAATCTGTATTTCGTGGATCTCTTTGCTAGCCTTAGTTCTGTGGAATCTGAGAACAGATATTTCGGATCCCTTTGAAGTCTATAGGGCCAAAGGAAATGTCCTCCGAAAACAAAGAGAAAGAAGCTTTCTGAGAAACTTCTTTGTGTTCTGTGAAATCATCTCACAGAGCTACAGCTTTCCCCTCAAGAAGCCTTTCGCTAAGACAGTTCTAGTGGAATTCGCAAAGTGATATTTGGAAGCCCATAGAGGGCTATGGTGAAGAAGGAAATATCCTCATGAAATCTGGAACGAAGCTTTCTGAGAAACTGCTTAGTGTTCTGTTAATTCATCAACAGAGTTACATCTGTATTTCGTGGATCTCTTTGCTAGCCTTATTTCTGTGGAATCTGAGAACAGATATTTCAGATCCCTTGGAAGACTATAGGGCCAAAGGAAATATCCTCCGATAACAAAGAGAAAGAAGCTTTCTGAGAAACTTCTTTGTGTTCTGTGAAATCATCTCACAGAGTTACAGCTTTCCCCTCAAGAAGCCTTTCGCTAAGACAGTTCTTGTGGAATTGGCAAAGTGATATTTGGAAGCCCATAGAGGGCTATGGTGAAAAAGGAAATACCCTCAGATGAAATCTGGAAAGAAGCTTTCTGAGAAACTGCTTAGTGTTCTGTTAATTCATCTCACAGAGTTACATCTGTATTTCGTGGATCTCTTTGCTAGCCTTATTTCTGTGGAATCTGAGAACAGATATTTCGGATCCCTTGGAAGACTATAGGGCCAAAGGAAATATCCTCCGATAACAAAGAGAAAGAAGCTTTCTGAGAAACTTTTTGTGTTCTGTGAAATCATCTCACAGACTTACAGCTTTCCCCTCAAGAAGCCTTTCGTTAAGACAGTTCTTGTGGAATTGGCAAAGTGATATTTGGAAGCCCATAGAGGGCTATGGTGAAAATGGAAATATCCTCAGATGAAATCTGGAAAGAAGCTTTCTGAGAAACTGCTTAGTGTTCTGTTAATTCATCTCACAGAGTTACATCTGTATTTCGTGGATCTCTTTGCTAGCCTAATTTCTGTGGAATCTGAGAACAGATATTTCGGATCCCAATGAAGACTATAGGGATAAAGAAATATCCTCCGATAACAAAGAGAAAGAAGCTTTCTGAGGAACTTCTGTGTGTTCTGTGAAATCATCTCACAGAGCTACAGCTTTCCCCTCAAGAAGCCTTTCGCTAAGACACTTCTTGTGTAATTCGCAAGGTGATATTTTGAAGCCCATAGAGGGCTACGGTGAAAAAGGAAATGTCCTCATGAAATCTGAAAAGAAGCTTTCTGAGAAACTGCTTAGTGTTCTGTTAATTCATCTCTCAGAGTTACATCTGTATTTCGTGGATCACTTTGCTAGCCTTATTTCTGGGGAATCTGAAAACAGATATTTCAGATCCCTTGGAAGACTATAGGGCCAAAGGAAATATCCTCCGATAACAAAGAGAAAGAAGCTTTCTGAAAAACTTCTTTGTGTTCTGTGAAATCATCTCACAGAGTTACAGCTTTCCCCTAAATAAGCCTTTCGCTAAGACAGTTTTTGTGGAATTGGCAAAGTGATTTTGGAAGCCCATAGAGGGCTATGGTGAAAAAGGAAATACCCTCAGATGAAATCTGGAAAGAAGCTTTCTGAGAAACTGCTTAGTGTTCTGTTAATTCATCTCACAGAGTTAATTCTGTATTTCGTGGATCTCTTTGCGAGCGTTATTTCTGTGGAATCTGAGAACAGATATTTCGGATCCCTTAGAAGACTATAGGGCCAAAGGAAATGTCCTACGATAACAAAGAGAAAGAAGCTTTCTGAGGAACTTCTGTGTGTTCTGTGAAATCATCTCAAAGAATTACAGCTTTCCCTTCAAGAAGCCTTTCGCTAAGACAGTTCTTGTGGAATTGGCAAAGTGATATTTGGAAGCCCATAGATGGCTACGGTGAAAAAGGAAATATCCTCATGAAATCTGGAAAGAAGCTTTCTGAGAAACTGCTTAGTGTTCTGTTAATTCATCTCACAGAGTTACATCTGTATTTCGTGGATCTCTTTGCTAGCCTTATTTCTGTGGAATCTGAGAACAGATATTTCAGATCCCTTGGAAGACTATAAGGCCAAAGGAAATATCCTCCGATAACAAAGTGAAAGAAGCTTTCTGAGAAACTTCTTTGTGTTCTGTGAAATCATCTCACAGAGTTACAGCTTTCCCCTCAAGAAGCCTTTCGCTAAGACAGTTCTTGTGGAATTGGCATAGTGATATTTGGAAGCCCATAGAGGGCTATGGTGAAAAAGGAAATACCCTCAGATGAAATCTGGAAAGAAGCTTTCTGAGAAACTGCTTAGTGTTCTGTTAATTCATCTCACAGAGTTACATCTGTATTTCGTGGATCTCTTTGCTAGCCTTATTTCTGTGGAATCTGAGAACAGATATTTCGGATCCCTTGGAAGACTATAGGGCCAAAGGAAATATCCTCCGATAACAAAGAGAAAGAAGATTTCTGAGAAACTTTTTGTGTTCTGTGAAATCATCTCACAGACTTACAGCTTTCCCCTCAAGAAGCCTTTCGCTAAGACAGTTCTTGTGGAATTGGCAAAGTGATATTTGGAAGCCCATAGAGGGCTATGGTGAAAAAGGAAATATCCTCAGATGAAATCTGGAAAGAAGCTTTCTGAGAAACTGCTTAGTGTTCTGTTAATTCATCTCACAGAGTTACATCTGTATTTCGTGGAACTCTTTGCTAGCCTTATTTCTGTGGAATCTGAAAACAGATATTTCGGATCCCTTGGAAGACTATAGGGCCAAAGGAAATATCCTCCGATAAAAAAGAGAAAGAAGCTTTCTGAGAAACTTCTTTGTGTTCTGTAAAATCATCTCACAGAGTTACAGCTTTCCCGTCAAGAAGCCTTTCGCTAAGACAGTTCTTGTGGAATTGGCAAAGTGATATTTGGAAGCCCATTGAGGGCTATGGTGAAAAAGGAAATATATTCAGATGAAATCTGGAAAGAAGCTTTCTGAGAAACTGCTTAGTGTTCTGTTAATTCATCTCACTGAGTTACATCTGTATTTCGTGGATCTCTTTGCTAGCCTTATTTCTGTGGAATCTGAGAACAGATATTACGGATCCCTTCGAAGACTATAGGGCCAAAGGAAATATCCTCCGATAACAAAGAGAAAGAAGCTTTCTGAGAAACTTCTTTGTGTTCTGTGAAATCATCTCACAGAGTTACAGCTTTCCCCTCAAGAAGCCTTTCACTAAGGCAGTTCTTGTGGAATTGGGAATGTGATATTTGGAAGCTCATAGAGGGCTATGTTGAAAAAGGAAATATCCTCAGATGAAATCTGGAAAGAAGCTTTCTGAGATACTGCTTAGTTTTCTGTTAATTCATCTCACAGAGTTACATCTGTATTTCGTGGATCTCTTTGCTAGCCTTATTTCTTTGGAATCTGAAAACAGATATTTCGGATCCCATGGAAGACTATAGGGCCAAAGGAAATATCCTCCGAGACAAAGAGAAACAAGCTTTCTGAGAAACTTCTTTGTGTTCTGTGAAATCATCTCACAGAGTTACAGCTTTCCCCTCAAGAAGCCTTTCGCTAAGACAGTTCTTCTGGAATTGGCAAATTGATATTTGGAAGCCCATAGAGGGCTTTGGTGAAAAAGGAAATAACCTCAGATGAAATCTGGAAAGAAGCTTTCTTAGAAACTGTTTAGTGTTCTGTTAATTCATCTCACAGAGTTACATCGGTATTTCGTGGATCTCTTTGCTAGCCTTATTTCTGTGGAATCTGAGAACAGATATTTCGGATCCCTTGGAAGACTATAGGGCCAAAGGAAATATCCTCCGATAACAAAGAGAAAGAAGCTTTCTGAGAAACTCCTTTTTGTTCTGTGAAATCATCTCACAGAGTTACAGCTTTCCCCTCAAGAAGCCTTTCGCTAAGACAGTTCTTGTGGAATTGGCAAAGTGATATTTGGAAGCCCATAGAGGGCTATGGTGAAAATGGAAAAACCCTCAGATGAAATCTGGAAAGAAGCTTTCTGAGAAACTGCTTAGTGTTCTGTTAATTCATCTCACAGAATTACTTCTGTATTTCGTCGATCTCTTTGCTAGCCTTATTTCTGTGGAATCTGAGAACAGATATTTCGGATCCCTTTGAAGATTATAGGGCAAAAGGAAATATCCTCCGATAACAAAGAGAAAGATGCTTTCTGAGGAACTTCTTTGTGTTCTGTGAAATAATCTCACAGAGCTACAGCTTTCCCCTCAGGAAGCCTTTCGCTAAGACAGTTCTTGTGGAATTCGCAAAGTGATATTTGGAAGCCCATAGTGGGCTATGGTGAAAAAGGAAATATCCTCATGAAATCTGGAAAGAAGCTTTCTGAGAAACTGCTTAGTGTTCTGTTAATTCGTCTCACAGAGTTACATCTGTATTTCGTGGATCTCTTTGCTAGCCTTATTTCTGTGGAATCTGAGAACAGATATTTCGGATCCCTTGGAAAACTATAGGGCCAAAGGAAATATCCTCCGATAACAAAGAGAAAGAAGCTTTCTGAGAAACTTCTTTGTGTTCTGTGAAATCATATCACAGACTTACAGATTTCCCCTCAAGAAGCCTTTCGCTAAGACAGTTCTTCTGGAATTGGCAAAGTGATATTTGGAAGCCCATAAAGGGCTATGGTGAAAAAGGAACTATCCTCAGATGAAATCTGGAAAGAAGCTTTCTGAGAAACTGCTTAGTGTTCTGTTAATTCAACTCACAGAGTTACATCTGTATTTCGTGGATCTCTTTGCTAGCCTTATTTCTGTGGAATCTGAGAGCAGATATTTCGGATCCCTTTGAAGACTATAGGGCTAAAGGAAATATCCTACGATAACAAAGAGAAAGAAGCTTTCTGAGGAACTTCTGTGTTTTCTGTGAAATCATCTCACAGAGTTACAGCTTCCCCTTCAAGAAGCCTTTCGCTAAGACAGTTCTTGTGGAATTGGCAAAGTGATATTTGGAAGCCCATAGATGGCTATGGTGAAAAAGGAAATATCCTCAGATGAAATCTTGAAAGAAGCTTTCTGAGAAACTGCTTAGTGTTCTGTTAATTCATCTCACAGAGTTACATCTGTATTTCGTGGATCTCTTTGCTAGCCTTATTTCTGTGGAATCTGAGAACAGATATTTCGGCTCCCTTGGAAGACTATAGGGCCAAAGGAAATATCCTCCGATAACAAAGAGAAAGAAGCTTTCTGAGAAACTTTTTGTGTTCTGTGAAATCATCTCACAGACTTACAGCTTTCCCCTCAAGAAGCCTTTCGCTAAGACAGTTCTTGTGGAATTGGCAAACTGATATTTGGAAGCCCATAGAGGGCTATGGTGAAAAAGGAAATATCCTCAGATGAAATCTGGAAAGAAGCTTTCTGAGAAACTGCTTAGTGTTCTGTTAATTCAACTCACAGAGTTACATCTGTATTTCGTGGATCTCTTTGCTAGCCTTATTTCTGTGGAATCTGAGAACAGATATTTCGGATCCCTTGGAAGACTATAGGGCCAAAGGAAATATCCTCCGATAACAAAGAGAAAGAAACTTTCTGAGAAACTTCTTTGTGTTCTGTAAAATCATCTCACAGAGTTACAGCTTTCCCTTCAAGAAGCCTTTCGCTAAGACAGTTACTGTGGAATTGGCAAAGTGATATTTGGAAGCCCATAGATGGCTATGGTGAAAAAGAAAATATGCTCAGATGAAATCTGGAATGAAGGTTTCTGAGAAACTGCTTAGTGTTCTGTTAATTCATCTCACAGAGTTACATCTGTATTTCGTGGATCTCTTTGCTAGCCTTATTTCTGTGGAATCTGAGAACAGATATTTCGGATCCCTTTGAAGACTATAGGGCCAAAGGAAATGTCCTCCGATAACAAAGACAAAGAAGCTTTCTGAGAAACGTCTTTGTGTTCTGTGAAATCATCTCACAGAGCTGCAGCTTTCCCCTCAAGAAGCCTTTCACTAAGACAGTTCTTCTGGAATTCGCAAAGTGATATTTGGAAGCCCCTAGAGGGCTATGGTGAAAAAGGAAATATCCTCATGAAATCTGGAAAGAAGCTTTCTGAGAAACTGCTTAGTGTTCTGTTAATTCATCTCACAGAGTTACATCTGTATTTCGTGGATCTCTTTGCTAGCCTGATTTCTGTGGAATCTGAGAACAGATATTTCAGATCCCTTGGAAGACTATAGGGCCAATGGAAATATCCTCCGATAACAAAGAGAAAGAAGTTTTCTGAGAAACTTCTTTGTGTTCTGTGAAATCATCTCACAGAGTTACAGCTTTCCCCTCAAGAAGCCTTTCGCTAAGACAGTTCTTGTGGAATTGGCAAAGTGATATTTGGAAGCCCATAGAGGGCTATGGTGAAAAAGGAAATATCCTCAGATGAAATCTGGAAAGAAGCTTTCTGAGAAACTGCTTAGTGTTCTGTTTATTCATCTCACAGATTTACATCTGTATTTCGTGGATCTCTTTGCTAGCCTTATTTCTGTGGAATCTGAGAACATATATTTCACATTCCTTGGAAGGCTATAGGGCCAAAGTAAATATCCTCCGATAACAAAGAGAAAGAAGCTTTCTGAGAAACTGCTTTGTGTTCTGTGAAATCATCTCACAGAGTTACAGCTTTCCCTTCAAGAAGCCTTTCGCTAAGACAGTTCTTGTGGAATTGGCACAGTGATATTTGGAAGCCCATAGAGGGCTTTGGTGAAAAAGGAAATAACCTCAGATGAAATCTGGAAAGAAGCTTTCTGAGAAACTGTTTAGTGTTCTGTTAATTCATCTCACAGAGTTACATCGGTATTTCGTGGATCTCTTTGCTAGCCTTATTTCTGTGGAATCTGAGAGCAGATATTTGGGATCCCTTGGAAGACTATAGGGCCAAAGGAAATATCCTCCGATAACAAAGAGAAAGAAGCTTTCTGAGGAACTTCTTTGTGTTCTGTGAAATCATCTCACAGAGTTACAGCTTTCCCCTCAAGAAGCCTTTCGCTAAGACAGTTCTTGTGGAATTGGCAAAGTGATATTTGAAAGCCCATAGATAGCTACGGTGAAAAAGGAAATATCCTCAGATGAAATCTGGAAAGAAGCTTTCTGAGAAACTGCTTAGTGTTCTGTTAATTCATCTCACAGAGTTACCTCTGTATTTTGTGGATCTCTTTGCTAGCCTTATTTCTCTGGAATCTGAGAACAGATATTTCGGGACCCTTAGAAGACTATAGGGCCAAAGGAAATGTCCTCCGATAACAAAGAGAAAGAAGCTTTCTGAGAAACTTCTTTGTGTTCTGTGAAATCATCTCACAGACTTACAGCTTTCCCCTCAAGAAGCCTTTCGCTAAGACAGTTCTTGTGGAATTGGCAAAGTGATATTTGGAAGTCCATAGAGGGCAATGGTGAAAAAGGAAATATCCTCGTGAAATCTGGAAAGAAGCTTTCTGAGAAACTGCTTAGTGTTCTGTTAATTCATCTCACAGGGTTACATCTGTATTTCGTGGATCTCTTTGCTAGCCTTATTTCTGTGGAATCTGAGAACAGATATTTCGGATCCCTTTGAAGTCTATAGGGCCAAAGGAAATATCCTCCGATAACAAAGAGAAAGAAGCTTTCTGAGAAACTTCTTTGTGTTCTGTGAAATCATCTCACAGAGTTACAGCGTTCCCCTCAAGAAGCCTTTCGCTAAGACAGTTCTTGTGGAATTGGCAAAGTGATATTTGGAAGCCCATAGGGTTCTATGGTGAAAAAGGAAATATCCTCAGATGAAATCTGGAAAGAAGCTTTCTGAGAAACTGCTTAGTGTTCTGTTAATTCATCTCACAGAGTTACATCTGTATTTCGTGGATCTCTTTGCTGGCCTTATTTCTGTGGAATCTGAGAACAGATATTTTGGATCCCTTGGAAGACTATAGGGCCAAAGGAAATATCCTCCGATAACAAAGAGAAAGAAGCTTTCTGAGAAACTTCGTTGTGTTCTGTGAAATCATCTCACAGAGTTACAGTTTTCCCCTCAAGAAGCCTTTCGCTAAGACTGTTCTTGTGGAATTGGCAAAGTGATATTTGGAAGCCCATAGAGGGCTATGGTGAAAATGGAAATATCCTCAGATGAAATCTGGAAAGAAGCTTTCTGAGAAACTGCTTAGTGTTCTGTTAATTCATCTCACAGAGTTACATCTGTATTTCGTGGATCTCTTTGCTAGCCTTATTTCTGTGGAATCTGAGAACAGATATTTCGGATCCCTTGGAAGACTATAGGGCCAAAGGAAACATCCTCCGATAACAAAGAGAAAGAAACTTTCTGAGAAACTTCTTTGTGTTCTGTAAAATCATCTCACAGAGTTACAGCTTTCCCTTCAAGAAGCCTTTCGCTAAGACAGTTACTGTGGAATTGCCAAAGTGATATTTGGAAGCCCATAGATGGCTACGGTGAAAAAGGAAATATCCTCAGATGAAATCTGGAATGAAGCTTTCTGAGAAACTGCTTAGTGTTCTGTTAATTCATCTCACAGAGTTACATCTGTATTTCGTGGATCTCTTTGCTAGCCTTATTTCTGTGGAATCTGAGAACAGATATTTGAATCCCTTTGAAGACTACAGGGCCAAAGGAAATATCCTCCGATAACAAAGAGAAAGAAGCTTTCTGAGAAACTTCTTTGTTTTCTGTGAAATCATCTCTCAGAGTTACAGCTTTCCCCTCAAGAAGCGTTTCGCTAAGACAGTTCTTGTGGAACTGGCAAAGTGATATTTGGAAGCCCATAGATGGCTATGGTGAAAAAGGAAATATCCTCAGATACAATCTAGAAAGAAGCTTTCTGAGAAACTGCTTAGTGTTCTGTTAATTCATCTCACAGAATTACATCTGTATTTCGTGGATCTCTTTGCTAGCCTTATTTCTGTGGAATCTGAGAACAGATATTTCGGATCCCTTGGAAGACTATAGGGCCAAAGGAAATATCCACCGATAACAAAGAAAAAGATGCTTTCTGAGAAACTTTGTGTTCTGTGAAATCATCTCACAGAGTTACAGCTTGCCCCTCAAGAAGCCTTTCACTAAGACAGTTCTTGTGGAATTGGCAAAGTGATATTTGGAAGCCCTTAGAGGGCTATGGTGAAAATGGAAATATCGTCAGATGAAATCTGGAAAGAAGCTTTCTGAGAAACTGTTTACTGTTTTGTTAATTCATCTCACAGAGTTACATCTGTATTTCGTGGATCTCTTTTCTAGCCTTATTTCTGTGGAATCTGAGAACAGATATTTCGGGACCCTTAGAAGACTATAGGGCCAAAGGAAATGTCCTCCGATAACAAAGAGAAAGAAGCTTTCTGAGAAACTTCTTTGTGTTCTGTGAAATCATCTCACAGACTTACAGCTTTCCCCTCAAGGAGCCTTTCGCTAAGACAGTTCTTGTGGAATTGGCAAAGTGATATTTGGAAGTCCACAGAGGGCAATGGTGAAAAAGGAAATATCCTCGTTAAATCTGGAAAGAAGCTTTCTGAGAAACTGCTTAGTGTTCTGTTAATTCATCTCACAGAGTTACATCTGTATTTCGTGGATCTCTTTGCTAGCCTTATTTCTGTGGAATCTGAGAACATATATTTCACATCCCTTGGAAGACTATTGGGCCAAAGTAAATATCCTCCGATAACAAAGAGAAAGAAGCTTTCTGAGAAACTTCTTTGTGTTCTGTGAAATCATCTCACAGAGCTACAGCTTTCCCCTCAAGAAGCCTTTAGCTAAGATAGTTCTTGTGGAATTCGCAAAGTGATATTTGGAAGCCCATAGAGGGCTATGGTGAAAAAGGAAATATCCTCATGAAATCTGGAAAGAAGCTTTCTGAGAAACGGCTTAGTGTTCTGTTAATTCATCTCACAGAGTTACATCTGTATTTCGTGGATCTCTTTGCTAGCCTTATTTCTGTGGAATCTGAGAACAGATATTTCGGATCCCTTGGAAGATTATAGGGCCAAAGGAAATATCCTCCGATAACAAAGAGAAAGAAGCTTTCTGAGAAACTTCTTTGTGTTCTGTGAAATCATCTCACAGACTTACAGCTTTCCCCTCAAGAAGCCTTTCACTAAGACAGTTCTTGTGGAATTGGCAAAGTGATATTTGGAAGCCCATAGAGGGCTATGGTGAAAAAGGATATATCCTCAGATGAAATCTGGAAAGAAGCTTTCTGAGAAACTGCTTAGTGTTCTGTTAATTCATCTCACAGAGTAACGTCGGTATTTTATGGATCTCTTTGCTAGCCTTATTTCTGTGGAATCTGAGAACAAATATTTCGGATCCCTTGGAAGAGTATAAGGCCAAAGGAAATATCCTCCGATAACAAAGAGAAAGAAGCTTTCTGAGAAATTTCTTTGTTCTGTGAAATCATCTCAAAGAGTTACAGCTTTCCCCTCAAGAAGCCTTTCACTAAGACAGTTCTTGTGGAATTGGCAAAGTGATATTGGAAGCCTATAGAGGGCTACGGTGAAAATGGAAATATCCTCAGATGAAATCTGGAAAGAAGCTTTCTGAGAAACTGCTTAGTGTTTTGTTAATTCATCTCACAGAGTTACATCTTTATTTCGTGGATCTCTTTTCTAGCCTTATTTCTGTGGAATGTGAGAACAGATATTTCGGATCCCTTTGAAGAATATAGGGCCAAAGGAATTATCCTCCGATAAAAAAGAGAAAGAAGCTTTCTGAGAAACTTCTTTGTGTTCTGTGAAATCATCTCACAGAGTTACAGCTTTCCCCTCAAGAAGCCTTTCGCTAAGACAGTTCTTGTGGAATTGGCAAAGTGATATTTGGAAGCCCATTGTGGGCTATGGTGAAAAAGGAAATATCCTCAGATGAAATCTGGAAAGAAGCTTTCTGAGAAACTGCTTAGTGTTCTGTTAATTCATCTCACAGAGTTACATCTGTATTTCGTGGATCTCTTTGCTAGCCTTATTTCTGTGGAATCTGAGAACAGATATTTCGGATCCCTTTGAAGACTATAGGGCCAAAGGAAATATCCTCCGATAACAAAGAGAAAGAAGCTTTCTGAGAAACTTCTTTGTGTTCTGTCAAATCATCTCACAGAGTTACAGCTTTCCCTTCAAAAAGCGTTTCACTAAGACAGTTTTTGTGGAATTGGCAAAGTGATATTTGGAAGCCATTAGAGGGCTTTGGTGAAAATGGAAATATCCTCAGATGAAATCAGGAAAGAAGCTTTCTGAGAAACTGCTTAGTGTTCTGTTAATTCATATCACAGAGTTACATCTGTATTTAGTGGATCTCTTTGCTAGCCTTATTTCTGTGTAAACTGAGAACAAATATTTCGGATCGCTTTGAGGACTATAGGGCCAAAGGAAATATCCTCCGATAACAAACAGAAAGAAGCTTTCTGAGGAACTTCTTTGTGTTCTGCGAAATCATCTCACAGAGTTACAGTTTTCCCCTCAAGAAGCCTTTAACTAAGACAGTTCTTGTGGAATTGGCCAAGTGATATTTGGAAGCCCATAGAGGGCTATGGTGGAAATGGAAATATCCTCAGATGAAATCTGGAAAGAAGCTTTCTGAGATACTGCTTAGTGTTCTGTTAATTCATCTCACAGAGTTACGTCTGTATTTCGTGGATCTCTTTGCTAGCCTTATTTCTGTGGAATCTGAGAACAGATATTTCAGATCCCTTGGAAGACTATAGGGCCAAATAAATATCCTCCGATAACAAAGAGAAAGAAGCTTTCTGAGAAACTTCTTTGTGTTCTGTGAAATCATCTCACAGAGTTACAACTTTCCCCTCAAGAAGCCTGTCGCTAAGGCAGTTCTTGTGGAATTGGCAATGTGATATTTGGAAGCCCTTAGAGGGCTATGGTGAAAAAGGAAATATCCTCAGATGAAATCTGGAAAGAAGCTTTCTGAGAAACTGCTTAGTGTTCTGTTAATTCATGTCACAGAGTTACATCTGTATTTCGTGGATCTCTTTGCTAGCCTTATTTCTGTGGAATCTGAGAACAAATATTTCGGATCCCTTGGAAGAGTATAAGGCCAAAGGAAATATCCTCCGATAACAAAGAGAAAGAAGCTTTCTTAGAAATTTCTTTGTGTTCTGTGAAATCATCTCACAGAGTTACAGCTTTCCCCTCAAGAAGCCTTTCACTAAGACAGTTCTTGTGGAATTGGCAAAGTGATATTGGAAGCCTATAGAGGGCCATGGTGAAAATGGAAATATCCTCAGATGAAATCTGCAAAGAAATTTTCTGAGAAACTGCTTAGTGTTTTGTTAATTCATCTCACAGAGTTACATCTGTATTTCGTGGATCTCTTTGCTAGCCTTATTTCTGTGGAATTGAGAACAGATATTTCGGATCCCTTGGAAGACTATAGGGCCAAAGGAAATATCCTCCGATAACAAAGAAAAGAAGCTTTCTGAGAAACTTCTTTGTGTTCTGTGAAATCATCTCACAGCTTTCCCCTCAAGGAGCCTTTCACTAAGACAGTTCTTGTGGAATTGGCAAAGTGATATTTGGAAGCCCATAGAGGGCTATGGTGAAAAAGGAAATATCTTCAGATGAAATCTGGAAAGAAGCTTTCTGAGAAACTGCTTAGTGTTTTGTTAATTCATCTCACAGAGTTACATCTGTATTTCGTGGATCTCTTTTCTAGCCTTATTTCTGTGGAATCTGAGAACAGATATTTGGGAACCCTTAGAAGACTATAGGGCCAAAGGAAATGTCCTCCGATAACAAAGAGAAAGAAGCTTTCTGAGAAACTTCTTTGTGTTCTGTGAAATCATCTCACAGAGTTACAGCTTTCCCCTCAAGAAGCCTTTCGCTAAGACAGTTCTTGTGGAATTGGCAAAGTGATATTTGGAAGCCCATTGTGGGCTATGGTGAAAAAGGAAATATCCTCAGATGAAATCTGGAAAGAAGCTTTCTGAGAAACTGCTTAGTGTTCTGTTAATTCATCTCACAGAGTTACATCTGTATTTCGTGGATCTCTTTGCTAGCCTTATTTCTGTGGAATCTGAGAACAGATATTTCGGATCCCTTTGAAGACTATAGGGCCAAAGGAAATATCCTCCGATAACAAAGAGAAAGAAGCTTTCTGAGAAACTTCTTTGTGTTCTGTCAAATCATCTCACAGAGTTACAGCTTTCCCTTCAAAAAGCGTTTCACTAAGACAGTTTTTGTGGAATTGGCAAAGTGATATTTGGAAGCCATTAGAGGGCTTTGGTGAAAATGGAAATATCCTCAGATGAAATCAGGAAAGAAGCTTTCTGAGAAACTGCTTAGTGTTCTGTTAATTCATATCACAGAGTTACATCTGTATTTAGTGGATCTCTTTGCTAGCCTTATTTCTGTGTAAACTGAGAACAAATATTTCGGATCGCTTTGAGGACTATAGGGCCAAAGGAAATATCCTCCGATAACAAACAGAAAGAAGCTTTCTGAGGAACTTCTTTGTGTTCTGCGAAATCATCTCACAGAGTTACAGTTTTCCCCTCAAGAAGCCTTTAACTAAGACAGTTCTTGTGGAATTGGCCAAGTGATATTTGGAAGCCCATAGAGGGCTATGGTGGAAATGGAAATATCCTCAGATGAAATCTGGAAAGAAGCTTTCTGAGATACTGCTTAGTGTTCTGTTAATTCATCTCACAGAGTTACGTCTGTTTTTCGTGGATCTCTTTGCTAGCCTTATTTCTGTGGAATCTGAGAACAGATATTTCAGATCCCTTGGAAGACTATAGGGCCAAATAAATATCCTCCGATAACAAAGAGAAAGAAGCTTTCTGAGAAACTTCTTTGTGTTCTGTGAAATCATCTCACAGAGTTACAACTTTCCCCTCAAGAAGCCTGTCGCTAAGGCAGTTCTTGTGGAATTGGCAATGTGATATTTGGAAGCCCTTAGAGGGCTATGGTGAAAAAGGAAATATCCTCAGATGAAATCTGGAAAGAAGCTTTCTGAGAAACTGCTTAGTGTTCTGTTAATTCATGTCACAGAGTTACATCTGTATTTCGTGGATCTCTTTGCTAGCCTTATTTCTGTGGAATCTGAGAACAAATATTTCGGATCCCTTGGAAGAGTATAAGGCCAAAGGAAATATCCTCCGATAACAAAGAGAAAGAAGCTTTCTTAGAAATTTCTTTGTGTTCTGTGAAATCATCTCACAGAGTTACAGCTTTCCCCTCAAGAAGCCTTTCACTAAGACAGTTCTTGTGGAATTGGCAAAGTGATATTGGAAGCCTATAGAGGGCCATGGTGAAAATGGAAATATCCTCAGATGAAATCTGCAAAGAAATTTTCTGAGAAACTGCTTAGTGTTTTGTTAATTCATCTCACAGAGTTACATCTGTATTTCGTGGATCTCTTTGCTAGCCTTATTTCTGTGGAATTGAGAACAGATATTTCGGATCCCTTGGAAGACTATAGGGCCAAAGGAAATATCCTCCGATAACAAAGAAAAGAAGCTTTCTGAGAAACTTCTTTGTGTTCTGTGAAATCATCTCACAGCTTTCCCCTCAAGGAGCCTTTCACTAAGACAGTTCTTGTGGAATTGGCAAAGTGATATTTGGAAGCCCATAGAGGGCTATGGTGAAAAAGGAAATATCTTCAGATGAAATCTGGAAAGAAGCTTTCTGAGAAACTGCTTAGTGTTTTGTTAATTCATCTCACAGAGTTACATCTGTATTTCGTGGATCTCTTTTCTAGCCTTATTTCTGTGGAATCTGAGAACAGATATTTGGGAACCCTTAGAAGACTATAGGGCCAAAGGAAATGTCCTCCGATAACAAAGAGAAAGAAGCTTTCTGAGAAACTTCTTTGTGTTCTGTGAAATCATCTCACAGAGCTACAGCTTTCCCCTCAAGAAGCCTTTAGCTAAGATAGGTCTTGTGGAATTCTCAAAGTGATATTTGGAAGCCCACAGAGTGCTATGGTGAAAAAGGAAATATCCTCATGAAATCTGGAAAGAAGCTTTCTGAGAAACTGCTTAGTGTTCTGTTAATTCATGTCACAGAGTTACATCTGTATTTCGTGGATCTCTTTGCTAGCCTTATTTCTGTGGAATCTGAGAACATATATTTCACATCCCTTGGAAGACTATAGGGCCAAAGGAAATATCCTCCGATAACAAAGAGAAAGAAGCTTTCTGAGAAACTTCTTTGTGTTCTGTGAAATCATCTCACAGAGTTACAGCTTTCCCCTCAAGAAGCCGTTCGCTAAGACAGTTCTTGTGGAATTGGCAAAGTGATATTTGGAAGCCCATAGAGGGCTATGGTGAAAAAGGAAATATCCTCAGATGAAATCTGGAAAGAAGCTTTCTGAGAAACTGCTTAGTGTTCTGTTAATTCATCTCACAGAGTAACGTCGGTATTTTATGGATCTCTTTGCTAGCCTTATTTCTGTGGAATCTGAGAACAAATATTTCGGATCCCTTGGAAGAGTATAAGGCCAAAGGAAATATCCTCCGATAACAAAGAGAAAGAAGCTTTCTGAGAAATTTCTTTGTGTTCTGTGAAATCATCTCACAGAGTTACAGCTTTCCCCTCAAGAAGCCTTTCACTAAGACAGTTCTTGTGGAATTGGCAAAGTGATATTGGAAGCCTATAGAGGTCTACGGTGAAAATGGAAATATCCTCAGATGAAATCTGGAAAGAAGCTTTCTGAGAAACTGCTTAGTGTTTTGTTAATTCATCTCACAGAGTTACATCTCTATTTCGTGGATCTCTTTTCTAGCCTTATTTCTGTGGAATCTGAGAACAGATATTTCGGATCCCTTTGAAGAATATAGGGCCAAAGGAATTATCCTCCGATAACAAAGAGAAAGAAGCTTTCTGAGAAACTTCTTTGTGTTCTGGGAAATCATCTCACAGAGTTACAGCTTTCACCTCAAGAAGCCTTTCGCTAAGACAGTTCTTGTGGAATTGGCAAAGTGATATTTGGAAGCCCTTTGAGGGCTATGGTGAAAAAGGAAATATCCTCAGATGAAATCTGGAAAGAAGCTTTCTGAAAAACTGTTTAGTGTTCTGTTAATTCATCTCACAGAGTTACATCTGTATTTCGTGGATCTCTTTGCTAGCCTTATTTCGGTGGAATCTGAGAACAGATATTTCGGATCCCTTTGAAGACTATAGGGCCAAAGGAAATATCCTCCGATAACAAAGAGAAAGAACCTTTCTGAGGAACTTCTTTGTGTTCTGTGAAATCATCTCACAGAGTTACAGCTTTCCCCTCAAGAAGCCTTTCGCTAAGACAGTTCTTGTGGAATTGGCAAAGTGATATTTGGAAGTCCATAGAGGGCTATGGTGAAAAAGGAAATATCCTCAGATGAAATCTGGAAAGAAGCCTTCTGAGAAACTGCTTAGTGTTCTGTTAATTCATGTCACAGAGTTACATCTGTATTTCGTGGATCTCTTTGCTAGCCTTATTTCTGTGGAATCTGAGAACAGATATTTCGGATCCCTTGGAAGACTATAGGGCCAAAGGAAATATCCTCCGATAACAAAGAGAAAGAAGCTTTCTGAGAAACTTCTTTGTGTTCTGTGAAATCATCTCACAGAGTTACAACTTTCCCCTCAAGAAGCCTTCCGCTAAGGCAGTTCTTGTGGAATTGGCAATGTGATATTTGGAAGCCCTTAGAGGGCTATGGTGAAAAAGGAAATATCCTCAGATGAAATCTGGAAAGAAGCTTTCTGAGAAACTGCTTAGTGTTCTGTTAATTCATGTCACAGAGTTACATCTGTATTTCGTGGATCTCTTTGCTAGCCTTATTTCTGTGGAATCTGAGAACAAATATTTCGGATCCCTTGGAAGAGTATAAGGCCAAAGGAAATATCCTCCGATAACAAAGAGAAAGAAGCTTTCTGAGAAATTTCTTTGTGTTCTGTGAAATCATCTCACAGAGTTACAGCTTTCCCCTCAAGAAGCCTTTCACTAAGACAGTTCTTGTGGAATTGGCAAAGTGATATTGGAAGCCTATAGAGGGCTGTGGTGAAAATGGAAATATCCTCAGATGAAATCTGGAAAGAAACTTTCTGAGAAACTGCTTAGTGTTTTGTTAATTCATCTCACAGAGTTACATCTGTATTTCGTGGATCTCTTTGCTAGCCTCATTTCTGTGGAATCTGAGAACAGATATTTCGGATCCCTTGGAAGACTATAGGGCCAAAGGAAATATCCTCCGATAACAAAGAAAAGAAGCTTTCTGAGAAACTTCTTTGTGTTCTGTGAAATCATCTCACAGCTTTCCCCTCAAGGAGCCTTTCGCTAAGACAGTTCTTGTGGAATTGGCAAAGTGAAATTTGGAAGCCCATAGAGGGCTATGGTGAAAAAGGAAATATCCTCAGATGAAACCTGGAAAGAAGCTTTCTGAGAAACTGCTTAGTGTTTTGTTAATTTATCTCACAGAGTTACATCTGTATTTCGTGGATCTCTTTTCTAGCCTTATTTCTGTGGAATCTGAGAACAGATATTTGGGAACCCTTAGAAGACTATAGGGCAAAAGGAAATGTCCTCCGATAACAAAGAGAAAGAAGCTTTCTGAGAAACTTCTTTGTGTTCTGTGAAATCATCTCACAGAGTTACAGCTTTCCCCTCAAGAAGCCTTTCGCTAAGACAGTTTTTGTGGAATTGGCAAAGTGATATTTGGAAGTCCATAGAGGGCTATGGTGAAAAAGGAAATATCCTCGTGATATCTGGAAAGAAGCTTTCTGAGAAACTCCTTAGTGTTCTGTTAATTCATCTCACAGGGTTACATCTGTATTTCGTGAATCTCTTTGCTAGCCTTATTTCTGTGGAATCTGAGAACAGGTATTTCGGATCCCTTTGAAGACTATAGGGCCAAAGGAAATATCCTCCGATAACAAAGAGAAAGAAGCTTTCTGAGAAACTTCTTTGTGTTCTGTGAAATCATCTCACAGAGATTCAGCTTTCCCCTCAAGAAGCCTTTCGCTAAGACAGTTCTTGTGGAATTGGCAAGGTGATACTTGGAAGCCCATAGAGGGCTATGGTGAAAAAGGAAATATACTCAGATGAAATCTGGAAAGAAGCTTTCTGAGAAACTGCTTAGTGTTCTGTTAATTCATCTCACAGAGTTACATCTGTATTTCGTGGATCTCTTTGCTAGCCTTATTTCTGTGGAATCTGACAACAGATATTTCGGATCCCTTGGAAGACTATAGGGCCAAAGGAAATATCCTCCGATAAGAAAGAGAAAGAAGCTTTCTGAGAAACTTCTTTGTGTTCTGTGAAATCATCTCACAGAGTTACAGCTTTCCCCTCAAGAATCCTGACGCTAAGACAGTTCTTCTGGAATTGGCAAAGCGATATTTGCAAGCCCATAGAGGGCTATGATGAAAAAGGAAATATCCTCAGATGAAATCTGGAAAGAAGCTTTCTGAGAAACTGCTTAGTGTTCTGTTAATTCATCTCACAGAGTTACATCTGTATTTCGTGGATCTCTTTGCTAGCCTTATTTCGGTGGAATCTGAGAACAGATATTTCGGATCCCTTTGAAGACTATAGGGCCAAAGGAAATATCCTCCGATAACAAACAGAAAGAAGCTTTCTGAGGAACTTCTTTGTGTTCTGTGAAATC
Organism: Macaca mulatta; assembly: GCF_049350105.2. Taxonomy (NCBI): domain Eukaryota; kingdom Metazoa; phylum Chordata; class Mammalia; order Primates; family Cercopithecidae; genus Macaca; species Macaca mulatta. Next base: position 36,752,555 of record NC_133418.1, read on the forward strand.
ATCTCACAGAGTTACAGCTTTCCCCTCAAGAAGCCTTTCGCTAAGACAGTTCTTGTGGAATTGGCAAAGTGATACTTGCAAGCCCATAGAGGGCTATGGTGAAAAAGGAAATATCCTCAGATGAAATCTGGAAAGAAGCTTTCTGAGAAACTGCTTAGTGTTCTGTTAATTCATCTCACAGAGTTACATCTGTATTTCGTGGATCTCTTTGCTAGCCTTATTTCTGTGGAATCTGAGAACAGATATTTCGGATCCCTTGGAAGACTATAGGGCCAAAGGAAATATCCTCCGATAACAAAGAGAAAGAAGCTTTCTGAGAAACTTCTTTGTGTTCTGTGAAATCATCTCACAGAGTTACAGCTTTCCCCTCAAGAAGCCTTTCGCTAAGACAGTTCTTGTGGAATTGGCAAAGTGATATTTGGAAGCCCTTTGAGGGCTATTGTGAAAAAGGAAATATCCTCAGATGAAATCTGGAAAGAAGCTTTCTGAGAAACTGCTTAGTGTTCTGTTAATTCATCTCACAGAGTTACATCTGTATTTCGTAGATCTCTTGGCTAGCCTTATATCTGTGGAATCTGAGAACAGATATTTCGGATCCCTTGGAAGACTACAGGGCCAAAGGAAATATCCTCCGATAACAAAGAGAAAGAAGCTTTCTGAGAAACTTCTTTGTGTTCTGTGAAATCATCTCACAGAGTTACAGCTTTCCCCTCAAGAAGCCTTTCGCTAAGACAGTTCTTGTGGAATTGGCAAAGTGATATTTGGAAGCCCATAGACGGCTATGATGAAAATGGAAATATCCTCAGATGAAATCTGGAAAGAAGCTTTCTGAGAAAATGCTTAGTGTTCTGTTAATTCATCTCACAGAGTTACATCTTTATTTCGTGGATCTCTTTCTTAGCTTTATTTCTGTGGAATCTGAGAACAGATATTTCGGATCCCTTGGAAGACTATAGGGCCAAAGGAAATATCCTCCGATAACAAAGAGAAAGAAGCTTTCTGAGAAACTTCTTTGTGTTCTGTGAAATCATCTCACAGAGTTACAGCTTTCCCCTCAAGAAGCCTTTCGCTAAGACAGTTCTTGTGGAATTGGCAAAGCGATATTTGCAAGCCCATAGAGGGCTATGATGAAAAAGGAAATATCCTCAGATGAAATCTGGAAAGAAGCTTTCTGAGAAACTGCTTAGTGTTCTGTTAATTCATCTCACAGAGTTACATCTGTATTTCGTGGATCTCTTTGCTAGCCTTATTTCGGTGGAATCTGAGAACAGATATTTCGGATCCCTTTGAAGACTATAGGGCCAAAGGAAATATCCTCCGATAACAAAGAGAAAGAAGCTTTCTGAGGAACTTCTTTGTGTTCTGTGAAATCATCTCACAGAGTTACAGCTTTCCCCTCAAGAAGCCTTTCGCTAAGACAGTTCTTGTGGAATTGGCAAAGTGATATTTGGAAGCCCATAGATGGCTACGGTGAAAAAGGAAATATCCTCAGATGAAATCTGGAAAGAAGCTTTCTGAGAAACTGCTTAGTGTTCTGTTAATTCATCTCACAGAGTTACATCTGTATTTCGTGGATCTCTTTGCTAGCCTTATTTCTGTGGAATCTGAGAACAGATATTTCGGATCCCTTGGAACACTATAGGGCCAAATGAAATATCCTCCGATAACAAAGAGAAAGAAGCTTTCTGAGAAACTTCTTTGTGTTCTGTGAAATCATCTCACAGAGTTACAGCTTTCCCCTCAAGAAGCCTTTCGCTAAGACAGTTCTTCTGGAATTGGCAAAGTGATATTTGGAAGCCCATAGAGGACTTTGGTGAAAAAGGAAATAACCTCAGATGAAATCTGAAAAGAAGCTTTCTGAGAAACTGCTTAGTGTTCTGTTAATTCATCTCACAGAGTTACATCTGTATTTCGTGGATCACTTTGCTAGCCTTATTTCTGTGGAATCTGACAACAGATATTTCGGATCCCTTGGAAGACTATAGGGCCAAAGGAAATATCCTCCGATAACAAAGAGAAAGAAGCTTTCTGAGAAACTTCTTTGTGTTCTGTGAAATCATCTCACAGAGTTACAGCTTTCCCCTCAAGAAGCCTTTCGCTAAGACAGTTCTTGTGCAATTGGCAAAGTGATATTTGGAAGCCCATAGAGGGCTATGGTGAAAATGGAAATATCCTCAGATGAAATCTGGAAAGAAGCTTTCTGAGAAACTGCTTAGTGTTCTGTTAATTCATCCCACAGAGTTACATCGGTATTTCGTGGATCTCTTTGGTCGCCTTATTTCTGTGGAATCTGAGAACAGATATTTCGGATCACTAGGAACACTATAGGGCCAAAGGAAATATCCTCCCATAACAAAGAGAAAGAAGCTTTCTGAGAAACTTCTTTGTGTTCTGTGAAATCATCTCACAGAGTTACAGCTTTCCCTTCAAGAAGCCTTTCGCTAAGACAGTTCTTGTGGAATTGGCAAAGTGATATTTGGAAGCCCATAGATGGGTATGGTGAAAAAGGAAATATCCTCAGATTAAAAATGGAAAGAAGCTTTCTGAGAAACTGCTTAGTGTTCTGTTAATTCAACTCACAGAGTTATATCTGTATTTCGTGGATCTCTTTGCTAGCCTTATTTCTGTGGAATCTGAGAACAGATATTTCGGATCCCTTTGAAGACTATAGGGCCAAAGGAAATGTCCTCCGATAACAAAGAGAAAGAAGCTTTCTGGGAAACTTCTTTGTGTTTTGTGAAATCATCTCACAGAGCTACGGCTTTCCCCTCAAGAAGCCTTTCGCTGAGACAGTTCTTGAGGAATTGGCAAAGTGATATTTGGAAGCCCATTGAGGGCTATGGTGAAAAAGGAAATATCCTCAGATGAAATCTGGAAAGAAGCTTTCTGAGAAACTGCTTAGTGTTCTCTTAATTCATCTCACAGAGTTACATCTGTATTTCGTGGATCTCTTTGCTAGCTTTATTTCTGTGGAATCTGAGAAGAGATGTTTCGGATACCTTTGAAGACTATAGGGCCAAAGGAAATATCCTCCGATAAGAAAGAGAAAGAATCTTTCTGAGGAACTTCTTTGTGTTCTGTGAAATCATCTCACAGAGTTACAGCTTCCTCCTCAAGAAGACTTTCGCTAAGACAGTTGTTGTGGAATTGGCAAAGTGATATTTGGAAACCCATAGAGGGCTATGGTGAAAAAGGAAATATCCTCAGATGAAATCTGGAAAGAAGCTTTCTGAGAAACTGCTTAGTGTTCTGTTAATTCATCTCACAGAGTTACATCTGTATTTCGTGGATCTCTTTGCTAGCCTTATTTCTGTGGAATCTGAGAACAGATATTTTGGATCCTTTGGAAGACTATACGGCCAAAGGAAATATCCTCCGATAACAAAGAGAAAGAAGCTTTCTGAGGAACTTCTTTGTGTTCTGTGAAATCATCTCACAGAGTTACAGCTTTCCCCTCAAGAAGCCTTTCGCTAAGACAGTTCTTGTGGAATTGGCAAAGTGACATTTGGAAACCCATAGAGGGCTATGGTGAAAAAGGAAATATCCTCAGATGAAATCTGGAAAGAAGCTTTCCGAGAAACTGCTTAGTGTTCTGTTAATTCATCTCACAGAGTTACATCTGTATTTCGAGGATCTCTTTGCTAGCCTTATTTCTGTGGAATCTGAGAACAGATATTTCGGATCCCTTGGAAGACTATAGGGCCACAGGAAATATCCTCCGATAACAAGAGAAAGAAGCTTTCTGAGAAACTTCTTTGTGTTCTGTGAAATCATCTCACAGAGTTACAGTTTTCGCCTCAAGAAGCCTTTCACTAAGACAGTTCTTGTGGTATTGGCAAAGTGATATTTGGAAGCCCGTAGAGGGCTATGGTGAAAATGGAAATATCCTCAGATGAAATCTGGAAAGAAGCTCTCTGAGAAACTGCTTAGTGTTCTGTTAATTCATCTCACAGGGTTACATCTGTATTTCGTGGATCTCTTTGCTAGCCTTATATCTGTGGAATCTGAGAACAGATATTTCGGATCCCTTTGAAGACTATAGGGCCAAAGGAAATATCCTCCGATAACAAAGAGAAAGAAGCTTTCTGAGAAACTTCTTTGTGTTCTGTGAAATCATCTCACAGAGTTACAGCTTTCCCCTGAAGAAGCCTTTCGCTAAGACAGTTCTTGTGGAATTGGCAAAGTGATATTTGGAAGCCCATAGAGGGCTATGGTGAAAAAGGTAATATAATCAGATGAAATCTGGAAAGAAGCTTTCTGAGAAACTGCTTAGTGTTCTCTTAATTCATCTCACAGAGTTACATCTGTATTTCGTGGAACTCTTTGCTAGCTTTATTTCTGTGGAATCTGAGAACAGATGTTTCGGATCCCTAAGAAGACTATACGGCCAAAGGAAATATCCTCCGATAACAAAGAGAAAGAAGCTTTCTGAGGAACTTCTTTGTGTTCTGTGAAATCATCTCACAGAGTTACAGCTTTCTCCTCAAGAAGACTTTCGCTAAGACAGTTGTTGTGGAATTGGCAAAGTGATATTTGGAAACCCATAGAGGGCTATGGTGAAAAAGGAAATATCCTCAGATGAAATCTGGAAAGAAGCTTTCTGAGAAACTGCTTAGTGTTCTGTTAATTCATCTCACAGGGTTACATCTGTATTTCGTGGATCTCTTTGCTAGCCTTATATCTGTGGAATCTGAGAACAGATATTTCGGATCCCTTTGAAGACTATAGGGCCTAAGGAAATATCCTCCGATAACAAAGAGAAAGAAGCTTTCTGAGAAACTTCTTTGTGTTCTGTGAAATCATCTCACAGAGTTACAGCTTTCCCCTGAAGAAGCCTTTCGCTAAGACAGTTCTTATGGAATTGGCAAAGTGATATTTGGAAGCCCATAGAGGGCTATGGTGAAAAAGGAAATATCCTCAGATGAAATCTGGAAAGAAGCTTTCTGAAAAACTGCTTAGTGTTCTGTTAGTTCATCTCACAGAGTTACATCTGTATTTCGTGGATCTCTTTGCTAGCCTTATTTCTGTGGAATCTGAGAACAGATATTTCGGATTCCTTTGAAGACTATAGGGCCAAAGGAAATATCCTCCGATAACAAAGAGAAAGAAGCTTTCTGAGGAACTTCTTTGTGTTCTGTTGAAATCATCTCACAGAGTTACAGCTTCCTCCTCAAGAAGAGTTTCGCTAAGAAGGTTGTTGTGGAATTGGCAAAGTGATATTTGGAAGCCCATAGAGGGCTATGGTGTAAAAGGAAATATTCTCCGATGAAATCAGGAAAGAAGCTTTCTGAGAAACTGCTTAGTGTTCTGTTAATTCATGTCACAGAGTTACATCTGTATTTAGTATATCTCTTTGCTAGCCTTATTTCGGTGGAATCTGAGAACAGATATTTCGGATCCCTTTGAAGACTATAGGGCCAAAGGAAATATCCTCCGATAACAAAGAGAAAGAAGCTTTCTGAGGAACTTCCTTGGGTTCTGTGAAATCATCTCACAGAGTTACAGCTTTCGCCTCACGAAGCCTTTCGCTAAGACAGTTGTTGTGGAATTGGCAAAGTGATATTTGGAAGCACATAGAGGGCTATGGTGAAAAAGGAAATATCCTCATTTGAAATCTGGAAAGAAGCTTTCTGAGATACTGCTTAGTTTTCTGTTAATTCATCTCACAGAGTTACACCTGTATTTCGTGCATCTCTTTGCTAGTCTTATTTCTGTGGAATCTGAGAACAGATATTTCGGATCCCTTGGAAGACTATAGGGCCAAAGGAAATATCCTCCGATAACAAAGAGAAAGAAGCTTTCTGAGAAACTTCTTTGTGTCTGTGAAATCATCTCACAGAGTTACAGCTTTCCCCTCAAGAAGCCTTTCGCTAAGACACTTATTGTGAAATTGGCAAAGTGATATTTGGAAGCCCATATAGGGCTATGGTGAAAGTGGAAATATCCTCAGATGAAATCTGGAAAGAAGCTTTCTGAGAAACTGCTTAGTGTTCTCTTAATTCATGTCACAGAGTTACATCTGTATTTCGTGGAAATCTTTGCTAGCCTTATTTCTGTGGAATCTGAGAACAGATATTTCGGATCCCTTTGAAGATTATAGGGCCAAAGGAACTATCCTCCGATAACAAAGAGAAAGAAGCTTTCTGAGAAACTTCTTTGTGTTCTGTGAAATCATCTCACAGAGTTACAGCTTTCCCCTCAAGAAGCCTTTCGCTAAGACAGTTCTTCTGGAATTGGCAAAGTGATATTTCGAAGCCCATACAGGGCTGTGGTGAAAAAGGAAATATCCTCAGATGAAATCTGGAAAGAAGCTTTCTGAGAAACTGAATAGTGTTCTGTTAATTCATCTCACAGAGTTACATCTGTATTTCGTGGATCTCTTTGCTAGCCTTATTTCTGTGGAATCTGAGAACAGATATTTCGGATCCCTTGGAAGACTATAGGGCCAAAGGAAATATCCTCCGATAACAAAGAGAAAGAAGCTTTCTGAGAAACGTCTTTGTGTTCTGTGAAATCATCTCACAGAGTTACAGCTTTCCCCTCAAGAAGCCTTTCACTAAGACAGTTCTTGTGGAATTGGCAAAGTGATATTTGGAAGCCCATAGAGGGCTATGGTGAAAAAGGAAATATCCTCAGATGAAATCTGGAAAGAAGCTTTCTGAGAAACTGCTTAGTGTTCTGTTAATTCCTCTCACAGAGTTACATCTGTATTTCGTGGATCTCTTTGCTAGCCTTATTTCTGTGGAATCTGAGAACAGATATTTCGGATCCCTTTGAAGACTATAGGGCCAAAGGAAATGTCCTCCGATAACAAAGAGAAAGAAGCTTTCTGAGAAACTTCTTTGTGTTCTGTGAAATCATCTCACAGAGGTACAGCTTTCCCCTCAAGAAGCCTTTCGCTAAGACAGTTCTTGTGGAATTCCAAAGTGATATTTGGAAGCCCATAGAGGGCTATGGTGAAAAAGGAAATATCCTCAGATGAAATCTGGAAAGAAGCTTTCTGAGAAACTGCTTAGTGTTCTGTTAATTCATCTCACAGAGTTACATCTGTATTTCGTGGATCTCTTTGCTAGCCTTATTTCTGTGGAATCTGAGAACAGATATTTCGGATCCCTTGGAACACTATAGGGCCAAATGAAATATCCTCCGATAACAAAGAGAAAGAATCTTTCTGAGAAACTTCTTTGTGTTCTGTGAAATCATCTCACAGAGTTACAGCTTTCCCCTCAAGAAGCCTTTCGCTAAGACAGTTCTTCTGGAATTGGCAAAGTGATATTTGGAAGCCCATAGAGGACTTTGGTGAAAAAGGAAATAACCTCAGATGAAATCTGGAAAGAAGCTTTCTGAGAAACTGCTTAGTGTTCTGTTAATTCATCTCACAGAGTTACATCTGTATTTCGTGGATCACTTTGCTAGCCTTATTTCTGTGGAAACTGACAACAGATATTTCGGTTCCCTTGGAAGACTATAGGGCCAAAGGAAATATCCTCCGATAACAAAGAGTAAGAAGCTTTCATAGAAACTTCTTTGTGTTCTGTGAAATCATCTCACAGAGTTACAGCTTTCCCCTCAAGAAGCCTTTCGCTAAGGCAGTTCTTGTGGAATTGGCAATGTGATATTTGGAAGCCCATAGAGGGCTATGGTGAAAAAGGAAATATCCTCAGATGAAATCTGGAAAGAAGCTTTCTCGGAAACTGCTTAGTGTTCTGTTAATTCATCTCACAGAGTTACATCTGTATTTCGTGGATCTCTTTGCTAGCCTTACTTCTGTGGAATCTGAGAACAGATATTTCAGATCCCTTGGAAGACTATAGGGCCAAAGGAAATATCCTCCGATAACAAAGAGAAAGAAGCTTTCTGAGAAACTTCTTTGTGTTCTGTGAAATCATCTCACAGAGTTACAGCTTTCCCCTCAAAACCCTTTCGCTAAGATAGTTCTTGTGGAATTGGCAAAGTGATATTTGGAATCCCATAGAGGGCTATGGTGAAAAAGGAAATATCCTCAGATGAAAAATGGAAAGAAGCTTTCTGAGAAACTGCTTAGTGTTCTTTTAATTCAACTCACAGAGTTACATCTGTATTTCGTGGATCTCTTTGCTAGCCTTATTTCTGTGGAATCTGGGAACAGATATTTCGGATCCCTTGGAAGACTATAGGGCCAAATGAAATATCCTCCGATAACAAAGAGAAAGAAACTTTCTGAGAAACGTCTTTGTGTTCTGTGAAATCATCTCACAGAGTTACAGCTTTCCCCTCAAGAAGCCTTTCACTAAGACAGTTCTTGAGGAATTGGCAAAGTGATATTTGGAAGCCCATAGAGGGCTATGGTGAAAAAGGAAATATCCTCAGATGAAATCTGGAAAGAAGCTTTCTGAGAAACTGCTTAGTGTTCTGTTAATTCATCTCACAGAGTTACATCTGTATTTCGTGGATCTCTTTGCTAGCCTTATTTCTGTGGAATCTGAGAACAGATATTTCGGATCCCTTTGAAGACTATAGGGCCAAAGGAAATGTCCTCCGATAACAAAGAGAAAGAAGCTTTCTGAGAAACTTCTTTGTGTTCTGTGAAATCATCTCACAGAGCTACAGCTTTCCCCTCAAGAAGCCTTTCGCTAAGACAGTTCTTGTGGAATTCCAAAGTGATATTTGGAAGCCCATAGAGGGCTATGTTGAAAAATTAAATATCCTCAGATGAAATCTGGAAAGAAGCTTTCTGAGAAACTGCTTAGTGTTCTGTTAATTCATCTCACAGAGTTACATCTGTATTTCGTGGATCTCTTTGATAGCCTTATTTCTGTGGAATCTGAGAACAGATATTTCGGATCCCTTAGAAGACTATAGGGCCAAATGAAATATCCTCCGATAACAAAGAGAAAGAATCTTTCTGAGAAACTTCTTTGTGTTCTGTGAAATCATCTCACAGAGTTACAGCTTTCCCCTCAAGAAGCCTTTCGCTAAGACAGTTCTTCTGGAATTGGCATAGTGATATTTGGAAGCCCATAGAGGACTTTGGTGAAAAAGGAAATAACCTCAGATGAAATCTGGAAAGAAGCTTTCTGAGAAACTGCTTAGTGTTCTGTTAATTCATCTCACAGAGTTACATCTGTATTTCGTGGATCTCTTTGCTAGCCTTATTTCTGTGGAATCTGAGAACAGATATTTCGGATCCCTTGGAAGAATATAGGGCCAAAGGAAATATCCTCCGATAACAAAGAGAAAGAAGCTTTCTTAGAAACTTCTTTGTGTTCTGTGAAATCATCTCACAGAGTTACAGCTTTCCCCTCAAGAAGCCTTTCGCTAAGGCAGTTCTTGTGGAATTGGCAATGTGATATTTGGAAGCCCATAGAGGGCTATGGTGAAAAAGGAAATATCCTCAGATGAAATCTGGAAAGAAGCTTTCTGAGAAACTGCTTAGTGTTCTGTTAATTCGTCTCACAGAGATACATCTGTATTTCGTGGATCTCTTTGCTAGCCTTACTTCTGTGGAATCTGAGAACAGATATTTCAGATCCCTTGGAAGACTATAGGGCCAAAGGAAATATCCTCCGATAACAAAGAGATAGAAGCTTTCTGAGAAACTTCTTTGTGTTCTGTGAAATCATCTCACAGAGTTACAGCTTTCCCCTCAAAAAGCCTTTCGCTAAGACAGTTCTTGTGGAATTGGCAAAGTGATATTTGGAAGCCCATAGAGGACTTTGGTGAAAAAGGAAATAACCTCAGATGAAATCTGGAAAGAAACTTTCTGAGAAACTGCTTAGTGTTCTGTTAATTCATGTCACAGAGTTACATCGGTATTTCGTGGATCTCTTTGCTAGCCTTATTTCTGTGGACTCTGAGTACAGATATTTCGGATCCCTAGGAAGACTATAGAGCCAAAGGAAATATCCACCGATAACAAAGAGAAAAAAGCTTTCTGAGAAACATCTTTGTGTTCTGTGAAATTATCTTACAGAGTTACAGCTTTCCCTTCAAGAAGCCTTTCGGTAAGACAGTTCTTGTGGAATTGGCAAAGTGATATTTGGAAGCCCATAGATGGGTATGGTGAAAAAGGAAATATCCTCAGATGAAAAATGGAAAGAAGCTTTCTGAGAAACTGCTTAGTGTTCTGTTAATTCAACTCACAGAGTTATATCTGTATTTCGTGGATCTCTTTGCTAGCCTGATTTCTGTGGAATCTGAGAACAGATATTTCGGATCCCCTGAAAGACTATAGGGCCAAAGGAAATATCCTCCGATAACAAAGAGAAAGAAGCTTTCTGAGAAACTTCTTTGTGTTCTGTGAAATCATCTCACAGACTTAGAGCTTTCCCCTCAAGAAGCCTTTCGGTAAGACAGTTCTTCTGGAATTGGCAAAGTGATATTTGGAATCCCATAGAGGGCTATGGTGAAAAAGGAAATATCCTCAGATGAAATCTGGAAAGAAGCTTTCTGAGAAACTGCTTAGTGTTCTGTTAATTCATCTCACAGAGTTACATCTGTATTTCGTGGATCTCTTTGCTAGCCTTATTTCGGTGGAATCTGAGAACAGATATTTCGGATCCCTTGGAAGACTATAGGGCCAAAGGAAATGTCCTCCGATAACAAAGAGAAAGAAGCTTTCTGAGAAACTTCTTTGTGTTCTGTGAAATCATCTCACAGAGCTACAGCTTTCCCCTCAAGAAGCCTCTCGCTAAGACAGTTCTTGTGGAATTCGCAAAGTGATATTTGGAAGCCCATAGAGGGCTATGGTGAAGAAGGAAATATCCTCATGAAATCTGGAAAGAAGCTTTCTGAGAAACTGCTTAGTGTTCTGTTAATTCATCTCACAGAGTTACATCTGTATTTCGTGGATCTCTTTGCTAGCCTTATTTCTGTGGAATCTGAGAACAGATATTTCAGATCCCTTTGAAGACTATAGGGCCAAAGGAAATATCCTCCGATAACAAAGAGAAAGAAGCTTTCTGAGAAACTTCTTTGTGTTCTGTGAAATCAACTCACAGAGTTACAGCTTTCCCCTCAAGAAGCCTTTCGCTAAGACAGTTCTTGTGGAATTGGCAAAGTGATATTTGGAAGCCCATAGAGGGCTATGGTGAAAAAGGAAATATCCTCAGATGAAATCTGGAAAGAAGCTTTCTGAGAAACTGCTTAGTGTTCTGTTAATACATCTCACAGAGTTACATCTGTATTTCGTGGAACTCTTTGCTAGCCTTATTTCTGTGGAATCTGAGAACAGATATTTCGGATCCCTTGAAAGACTATAGGGCCAAAGGAAATATCCTCCGATAACAAAGACAAAGAAGCTTTCTGAGAAACTTCTTTGTGTTCTGTGAAATCATCTCACAGACTTAGAGCTTTCTCCTCAAGAAGCCTTTCGGTAAGACAGTTCTTCTGGAATTGGCAAAGTGATATTTGGAATCCCATAGAGGGATATGGTGAAAAAGGAAATATCCTCATATGAAATCTGGAAAGAAGCTTTCTGAGAAACTGCTTAGTGTTCTCTTAATTCATCTCACAGAGTTACATCTGTATTTCTTGGATCTCCTTGCTAGCCTTATTTCTGTGGAATCTGAGAACAGATAATTCGTATCCCTTGGAAGACTATGGGGCCAAAGGAAATATCCTCCGATAACAAAGAGAAAGAAGCTTTCTGAGAAACTTCTTTGTGTTCTGTGAAATCATCTCACAGAGTTACAGCTTTCCCCTCAAGAAGACTTTCGCTAAGACAGTTCTTCTGGAATTGGCAAAGTGATATTTGGAAGCCCATAGAGGACTTTGGTGAATAAGGAAATAACCTCAGATGAAATATGGAAAGAAGCTTTCTGAGAAACTGCTTAGTGTTCTGTTAATTCATCTCACAGAGTTACATCTGTATTTCGTGGATCTCTTTGCTAGCCTTATATCTGTGGAATTTGAGAACAGATATTTCGGATCCCTTGGAAGACTATAGGGCCAAAGGAAATGTCCTCCGATAACAAAGAGAAAGAAGCTTTCTGAGGAACTTCTTTGTGTTCTGTGAAATCATCTCACAGAGTTACAGCTTTCCCCTCAAGAAGCCTTTCGCTAAGACAGTTCTTGTGGAATTGGCAAAGTGATATTTGGAAGCCCCTAGAGGGCTATGGTGAAAAAGGAAATATCCTCAGATGAAATCTGGAAAGAAGCATTCTGAGATACTGCTTAGTGTTCTGTTAATTCATCTCACAGAGTTACATCTGTATTTCGTGGATCTCTTTGCTAGCCTTATTTCTGTGGAATCTGAGAACAGATATTTCGGATCCTTTGGAAGACTATAGGGCCAAAGGAAATATCCTCCAATAACAAAGAGAAAGAAGCTTTCTGAGAAACTTCTTTGTGTTCTGTGAAATCATCTCACAGAGTTACAGCTTTCCCCTCAAGAAGCCTTTCGCTGAGACAGATCTTGTGGAATTGACAAAGTGACAATTGGAAGCCCATAGAGGGCTATGGTGAAAATTTAAATATCCTCAGATGAAATCTGGAAAGAAGCTTTCTGAGAAACTGCTTAGTGTTCTCTTAATTCATGTCACAGAGTTACATCTGTATTTCGTGGATCTCTTTGCTAGCCTTATTTCTGTGGAATCTGAGAACAGATATTTCGGATCCCTTTGAAGATTATAGGGCCAAAGGAAATATCCTTCGATAACAAAGAGAAAGAAGCTTTCTGAGGAACTTCTTTGTGTTCTGTGAAATCATCTCACAGAGTTACAGCTTTCCACTCAAGAAGCCTTTCGCTAAGAAAGTTCTTGTGAAATTGGCAAAGTGATAATTGGAAGCCCTTAGAGGGCTATGTGAAAAAGGAAATATCCTCAGATGATATCTGGAAAGAAGCTTTCTGAGAAACTGCTTAGAGTTCTGTTAATTCATCTCACAGGGTTACATCTGTATTTCGTGGATCTCTTTGCTAGCCTTATTTCTGTGGAATCTGAGAACAGATATTTCGGATCCCTTGGAAGACTATAGGGCCAAAGGAAATATCCTCCGATAACAAAGAGAAAGAAGCTTTCTGAGAAACTTCTTTGTGTTCTGTGAAATCAACTCACAGGGTTACAGCTTTCCCTTCAAGAAGCCTTTCGCTAAGACAGTTCTTGTGGAATTGCCAAAGTGATATTTGGAAGCCCATAGAGGTCTATGTTGAAAAAGGAAATATCCTCAGATGAAATCTGGAAAGAAGCTTTCTGAGTAACTGCTTAGTGTTCTGTTAATTCATCTCACAGAGTTACATCTGTATTTCGTGGATCTCTTTGCTAGCCTTATTTCTGTGGAATCTGAGAACAGATATTTCGGATAACTTGGAAGACTATAGGGTCAAAGGAAATATCCTCCGATAACAAAGAGAAAGAAGCTTTCTGAGAAACTTCTTTGTGTTCTGTGAAATCATCTCACAGAGTTACAGCTTTCCCCTCAAGAAGGCTTTCGCTAAGACAGTTCTTGTGGAATTGGCAAAGTGATATTTGGAAACCCATAGAGGGCTATGGTGAAAAAGGATATATCCTCAGATGAAATCCGAAAGAAGCTTTCTGAGAAACTGCTTAGTGTTCTGTTAATTCATCTCACAGAGTTACATCTGTTTTTCATGGATCTCTTTGCTAGCCTTATTTCTGTGGAATCTGAGAACAGATATTTCGGATCCCTTGGAAGACTATAGGGCCAAAGTAAATATCCTCCGATAACAAACAGAAAGAAGCTTTCTGGGGAACTTCTTTGTGTTCTGTGAAATCATCTCACAGAGTTACAGCTTTCCCCTCAAGAAGCCTTTCGCTAAGACAATTCTTGTGGAATTGGCAAAGTGATATTTGGAAGCCCATAGAGGGCTACGTTGAAAAAGGAAATATCCTCAGATGAAATCTGGAAAGAAGCTTTCTGAGAAACTGCTTAGTGTTCTGTTAATTCATCTCACAGAGTTACATCTGTATTTCGTGGATCTCTTTGCTTGCCTTATTTCTGTGGAATCAGAGAACAGATATTTCGGATCCCTTGGAAGACTATAGGGCCAAAGGAAATATCCTCCGATAACAAACAGAAAGAAGCTTTCTGAGAAACTTCTTTGTGTTCCATGAAATCATCTCGCAGAGTTACAGCTTTCCCCTCAAGGAGCCTTTCGTAAGACAGTTCTTGTGGAATTGGCAATGTGATATTTGGAAGCCCATAGAGGGCTATGTTGAAAAAGGCAATATCCTCAGATGAAATCTGGAAAGAAGCTTTCTGAGAAACTGCTTAGTGTTCTGTTAATTCATCTCACAGAGTTACATCTGTATTTCGTGGATCTCTTTGCTAGCTTTATTTCTGTGGAATCTGTCAACAGATATTTCGGATCCCTTGGAAGACTATAGGGCCAAAGGAAATATCCTCGGATAACAAAGAGAAAGTAGCTTTCTGAGAAACTTCTTTGTGTTCTGTGAAATCATCTCATAGAGTTACAGCTTTGCCCTTAAGAAGCCTTTCGCTAAGACAGTTCTTGTGGAATTGGCAAAGTGATATTTGGAAGCCCATTGAGGGCTATGGTGAAAAAGGAAATATCCCCAGATGAAATCTGGAAAGAAGCTTTCTGAGAAACTGCTTAGTGTTCTGTTAATTCATCTCACAGAGTTACATCTGTTTTTCGTGGATCTCTGTGCTAGCCTTATTTCTGTGGAATCAGAGAAGAGATATTTCGGATCCCTTGGAAGACTATAGGGCCAAATGAAATATCCTCCGATAACAAAGAGAAAGAAGCATTCTGAGGAACTTCTTTGTGTTTTGTGAAATCATCTCGCAGAGTTACAGCTTTTCCCTCAAGGAGCCTTTCGCTAAGACAGTTCTTGTGGAATTGGCAAAGTGATATTTGGAAGCCCATAGAGGGCTATGGTGAAAAAGGAAATATCCTCAGATGAAATCTGGAAAGAAGCTTTCTGAGAAACTGCTTAGTGTTCTCTTAATTCATCTCACAGAGTTACATCTGTATTTCGTGGATCTCTTTGCTCGCCTTATTTCTGTGGAATCTGAGAACAGATATTTCAGGTCCGTTGGAAGGCTATAGGGCCAAAGGAAATATCCTCCGATAACAAAGAGAAAGAAGCTTTCCGAGAAACTTCTTTGTGTTCTGTGAAATCATCTCACAGATTTACAGCTTTCCCCTCAAGAAGCCTTTCGCTAAGACAGTTCTTGTGGAATTGGCAAAGTGATATTTGGAAGCCCATAGAGTGATATGGTGAAAAAGGAAATATCCTCAGATGAAATCTGGAAAGAAGCTTTCTGAGAAACTGCTTAGTGTTCTGTTAATTCATCTCACAGAGTTACATCTGTATTTCGTGGATCTCTTTGCTAGCCTTATTTCTGTGGAATCTGAGAACAGATATTTCGGATCCCTTGGAAGACTATAGGGCCAAAGGAAATATCCTCCGATAACAAAGAGAAAGAAGCTTTCTGAGAAACTTCTGTGTGTTCTGTGAAATCATCTCACAGACTTAGAGCTTTCCCCTCAAGAAGCCTTTCGGTAAGACAGTTCTTGTGGAATTGGCAAAGTGATATTTGGAATCCCATAGAGGGATATGGTGAAAAAGGAAATATCCACAGATGAAATCTGGAAAGAAGCTTTCTGAGAAACTGCTTAGTGTTCGGTTAATTCATCTCACAGAGTTACATCTGTATTTCGTGGATCTCTTTGCTAGCCTTATTTCTGTGGAATCTGAGAACAGATATTTCGGATCCCTTGGAAGACTATAGGGCCAAAGGAAATATCCTCCGATAACAAAGAGAAAGAAGCTTTCTGAGAAACTTCTTTGTGTTCTGTGAAATCATCTCACAGAGTTACAGCTTTCCCCTCAAGAAGCCTTTCGCTAAGACAGTTCTTCTGGAATTGGCAAAGTGATATTTGGAAGCCCATAGAGGACCTTAGTTAATAAGGAAATAACCTCAGATGAAATCTGGAAAGAAGCTTTCTGAGAAACTGCTTAGTGTTCTGTTAATTCATCTCACAGAGTTACATCGCTATTTCGTGGATCACTTTTCTAGCCTTATTTCTGTGGAATCTGAGAACAGATATTTCGGATCCCTTTGAAGACTATAGGGCCAAAGGAAATGTCCTCCGATAACAAAGAGAAAGAAGCTTTCTGAGAAACCTCTTTGTGTTCTGTGAAATCATCTCACAGAGCTACAGCTTTCCCCTCAAGAAGCCTTTCGCTAAGACAGTTCTTGTGGAATTCCAAAGTGATATTTGGAAGCCCATAGAGGGCTATGGTGAAAAAGGAAATATCCTCAGATGAAATCTGGAAAGAAGCTTCCTGGAAACTGCTTAGTGTTCTGTTAATTCATCTCACAGAGTTCCATCTGTCTTTCGTGGATCACTTTGCTAGCCTTATTTCTGTGGAATCTGAGAACAGATATTTCGGATCCCTTGGAACACTATAGGGCCAAATGAAATATCCTCCGATAACAAAGGGAAAGAATCTTTCTGAGAAACTTCTTTGTGTTCTGTGAAATCATCTCACAGAGTTACAGCTTTCCCCTCAAGAAGCCTTTCGCTAAGACAGTTCTTCTGGAATTGGCAAAGTGATATTTGGAAGCCCATAGAGGACTTTGGTGAAAAAGGAAATAACCTCAGATGAAATCTGGAAAGAAGCTTTCTGAGAAACTGCTTAGTGTTCTGTTAATTCATCTCACAGAGTTACATCTGTATTTCGTGGATCTCTTTGCTAGCCTTATTTCTGTGGAATCTGAGAACAGATATTTCGGATCCCTTGGAAGACTATAGGGCCAAAGGAAATATCCTCCGATAACAAAGAGAAAGAAGCTTTCTGAGAAACTTCTTTGTGTTCTGTGAAATCATCTCACAGAGTTACAGCTTTCCCTCAAAAAGCCTTTCGCTAAGACAGTTCTTGTGGAATTGGCAAAGTGATATTTGGAATCCCATAGAGGGCTATGGTGAAAAAGGAAATATCCTCAGATGAAAAATGGAAAGAAGCTTTCTGAGAAACTGCTTAGTGTTCTGTTAATTCAACTCACAGAGTTATATCTGTATATCGTGGATCTCTTTGCTAGCCTTATTTCTGTGGAATCTGAGAACAGATATTTCGGATCCCTTGGAAGACTATAGGGCCAAAGGAAATGTCCTCCGATAACAAAGAGAAAGAAGCTTTCTGAGAAACTTCTTTGTGTTTTGTGAAATCATCTCACAAAGTTACAGCTTTCCCCTCAAGAAGCCTTTCGCTAAGACAGTTCTTCTGGAATTGGCAAAGTGATATTTGGAAGCCCATTGAGGGCTATGGTGAAAAAGGAAATATCCTCAGATGAAATATGGAAAGAAGCTTTCTGAGAAACTGCTTAGTGTTCTTTTAATTCATCTCACAGAGTTACATCTGTATTTCGTGGATCTCTTTGCTGGCCTTGTTTCTGTGGAATCTGAGAACAGATATTTCGGATCCCTTGGAAGACTATAGGGCCAAAGGAAATATCCTCCGATAACTAAGAGAAAGAAACTTTCTGAGAAACGTCTTTGTGTTCTGTGAAATCATCTCGCAGAGTTACAGCTTTCCCCTCAAGAAGCCTTTCACTAAGACAGTTCTTGAGGAATTGGCAAAGTGATATTTGGAAGCCCATAGAGGGCTATGGTGAAAAAGGAAATATCCTCAGATGAAATCTGGAAAGAAGCTTTCCGAGAAACTGCTTAGTGTTCTGTTACTTCATCTCACAGAGTTACATCTGTATTTCGTGGATCTCTTTGATAGCCTTATTTCTGTGGAATCTGAGAACAGATATTTCGGATCCCTTAGAAGACTATAAGGCCAAATGAAATATCCTCCGATAACAAAGAGAAAGAATCTTTCTGAGAAACTTCTTTGTGTTCTGTGAAATCATCTCACAGAGTTACAGCTTTCCCCTCAAGAAGCCTTTCTCTAAGACAGTTCTTCTGGAATTGGCAAAGTGATATTTGGAAGCCCATAGAGGACTTTGGTGAAAAAGGAAATAACCTCAGATGAAATCTGGAAAGAAGCTTTCTGAGAAACTGCTTAGTGTTCTGTTAATTCATCTCACAGAGTTACATCTGTATTTCGTGGATCTCTTTGCTAGCCTTATTTCTGTGGAATCTGAGAACAGATATTTCGGATCCCTTGGAAGAATATAGGGCCAAAGGAAATATCCTCCGATAACAAAGAGAAAGAAGCTTTCTTAGAAACTTCTTTGTGTTCTGTGAAATCATCTCACAGAGTTACAGCTTTCCCCTCAAGAAGCCTTTCGCTAAGGCAGTTCTTGTGGAATTGGCAATGTGATATTTGGAAGCCCATAGAGGGCTATGGTGAAAAAGGAAATATCCTCAGATGAAATCTGGAAAGAAGCTTTCTGAGAAACTGCTTAGTGTTCTGTTAATTCGTCTCACAGAGATACATCTGTATTTCGTGGATCTATTTGCTAGCCTTACTTCTGTGGAATCTGAGAACAGATATTTCAGATCCCTTGGAAGACTATAGGGCCAAAGGAAATATCCTCCGATAACAAAGAGAAAGAAGCTTTCTGAGAAACTTCTTTGTGTTCTGTGAAATCATCTCACAGAGTTACAGCTTTCCCCTCAAAAAGCCTTTCGCTAAGACAGTTCTTGTGGAATTGGCAAAGTGATATTTGGAAGCCCATAGAGGACTTTGGTGAAAAAGGAAATAACCTCAGATGAAATCTGGAAAGAAGCTTTCTGAGAAACTGCTTAGTGTTCTGTTAATTCATGTCACAGAGTTACATCGGTATTTCGTGGATCTCTTTGCTAGCCTTATTACTGTGGACTCTGAGAACAGATATTTCGGATCCCTAGGAAGACTATAGGGCCAAAGGAAATATCCTCCGATAACAAAGAGAAAAAAGCTTTCTGAGAAACATCTTTGTGTTCTGTGAAATCATCTCACAGAGTTACAGCTTTCCCTTCAAGAAGCCTTTCGCTGAGACAGTTCTTGTGGAATTGGCAAAGTGATATTTGGAAGCCCATAGATGGGTATGGTGAAAAAGGAAATATCCTCAGATGAAAAATGGAAAGAAGCTTTCTGAGAAACTGCTTAGTGTTCTGTTAATTCAACTCACAGAGTTATATCTGTATTTCGTGGATCTCTTTGCTAGCCTTATTTCTGTGGAATCTGAGAACAGATATTTCGGATCCCTTTGAAGACTATAGGGCCAAAGGAAATGGCCTCCGATAACAAAGAGAAAGAAGCTTTCTGAGAAACTTCTTTGTGTTTTGTGGAATCATCTCACAGAGCTACAGCTTTCGCCGCAAGAAGCCTTTCGCTGAGACAGTTCTTCTGGAATTGGCAAAGTGATATTTGGAAGCCCATTGAGGGCTATGGTGAAAAAGGAAATATCCTCAGATGAAATCTGGAAAGAAGTTTTCTGAGAAACTGCTTAGTGTTCTGTTAATTCATCTCACAGTGTTACATCTGTATTTCGTGGATCTCTTTGCTAGCCTTATTTCTGTGGAATCTGAGAACAGATATTTCGGATCCCTTTGAAGACTATAGGGCGAAAGGAAATGTCCTCCGATAACAAAGAGAAAGAAGCTTTCTGAGAAACTTCTTTGTGTTCTGTGAAATCATCTCACAGAGCTACAGCTTTCCCCTCAAGAAGCCTTTCGCTATGACAGTTCTTGTGGAATTGGCAAAGTGATATTTGGAAGCCCATAGAGGGATATGGTGAAAAAAGAAATAACCTCAGATGAAATCTGGAAAGAAGCTTTCTGAGAAACTGCTTAGTGTTCTGTTAATTCATGTCACAGAGTTACATGGGTATTTCGTGGATCTCTTTGCTAGCCTTATTTCTGTGGAATCTGAGAACAGATATTTCGGATCCCTTGGAAGACTATAGGGCCAAAGGAAATATCCTCCGATAACAAAGAGAAAGAAGCTTTCTGAGAAACGTCTTTGTGTTCTGTGAAATCATCTCGCAGAGTTACAGCTTTCCCCTCAAGAAGCCTTTCACTAAGACAGTTCTTGAGGAATTGGCAAAGTGATATTTGGAAGCCCATTGAGGGCTATGGTGAAAAAGGAAATATCCACAGATGAAATCTGGAATGAAGCTTTCTGAGAAACTGCTTAGTGTTCTGTTAATTCATCTCACAGAGTTACATCTGTTTTTCGTGGATCTCTTTGCTAGCCTTATTTCTGTGGTATCTGAGAACAGATATTTCGGATCCCTTGGAAGACTATAGGGCCAAAGGAAATATCCTCCGATAACAAACAGAAAGAAGCTTTCTGAGAAACTTCTTTGTGTTCTGTGAAATCATCTCACAGAGTTACAGCTTTCCCCTCAAGAAGCCTTTCGCTAAGACAGTTCTTGTGGAATTGGCAAAGTGATATTTGGAAGCCCATAGAGGGCTATGGTGAAAAAGGAAATATCCTCAGATGAAATCTGGAAAGAAGCTTTCTGAGAAACTGCTTAGTGTTCTGTTAATTCATCTCACAGAGTTACATCTGTATTTCGTGGATCTCTTTGCTCGCCTTATTTCTGTGGGATCTGAGAACAGATATTTCGGATCCCTTTGAAGACTATAGGGCCAAAGGAAATGTCCTCCGATAACAAAGAGAAAGAAGCTTTCTGAGAAACCTCTTTGTGTTCTGTGAAATCATCTCACAGAGCTACAGCTTTCCCCTCAAGAAGCCTTTCGCTAAGACAGTTCTTGTGGAATTCCAAAGTGATATTTGGAAGCCCATAGAGGGCTATGGTGAAAAAGGAAATATCCTCAGATGAAATCTGGAAAGAAGCTTCCTGGAAACTGCTTAGTGTTCTGTTAATTCATCTCACAGAGTTCCATCTGTCTTTCGTGGATCACTTTGCTAGCCTTATTTCTGTGGAATCTGAGAACAGATATTTCGGATCCCTTGGAACACTATAGGGCCAAATGAAATATCCTCCGATAACAAAGGGAAAGAATCTTTCTGAGAAACTTCTTTGTGTTCTGTGAAATCATCTCACAGAGTTACAGCTTTCCCCTCAAGAAGCCTTTCGCTAAGACAGTTCTTCTGGAATTGGCAAAGTGATATTTGGAAGCCCATAGAGGACTTTGGTGAAAAAGGAAATAACCTCAGATGAAATCTGGAAAGAAGCTTTCTGAGAAACTGCTTAGTGTTCTGTTAATTCATCTCACAGAGTTACATCGGTATTTCGTGGATCTCTTTGCTAGCCTTATTTCTGTGGAATCTGAGAACAGATATTTCGGATCCCTTGGAAGACTATAGGGCCAAAGGAAATATCCTCCGATAACAAAGAGAAAGAAGCTTTCTGAGAAACTTCTTTGTGTTCTGTGAAATCATCTCACAGAGTTACAGCTTTCCCTCAAAAAGCCTTTCGCTAAGACAGTTCTTGTGGAATTGGCAAAGTGATATTTGGAATCCCATAGAGGGCTATGGTGAAAAAGGAAATATCCTCAGATGAAAAATGGAAAGAAGCTTTCTGAGAAACTGCTTAGTGTTCTGTTAATTCAACTCACAGAGTTATATCTGTATATCGTGGATCTCTTTGCTAGCCTTATTTCTGTGGAATCTGAGAACAGATATTTCGGATCCCTTGGAAGACTATAGGGCCAAAGGAAATGTCCTCCGATAACAAAGAGAAAGAAGCTTTCTGAGAAACTTCTTTGTGTTTTGTGAAATCATCTCACAAAGTTACAGCTTTCCCCTCAAGAAGCCTTTCGCTAAGACAGTTCTTCTGGAATTGGCAAAGTGATATTTGGAAGCCCATTGAGGGCTATGGTGAAAAAGGAAATATCCTCAGATGAAATATGGAAAGAAGCTTTCTGAGAAACTGCTTAGTGTTCTTTTAATTCATCTCACAGAGTTACATCTGTATTTCGTGGATCTCTTTGCTAGCCTTGTTTCTGTGGAATCTGAGAACAGATATTTCGGATCCCTTGGAAGACTATAGGGCCAAAGGAAATATCCTCCGATAACTAAGAGAAAGAAACTTTCTGAGAAACGTCTTTGTGTTCTGTGAAATCATCTCGCAGAGTTACAGCTTTCCCCTCAAGAAGCCTTTCACTAAGACAGTTCTTGAGGAATTGGCAAAGTGATATTTGGAAGCCCATAGAGGGCTATGGTGAAAAAGGAAATATCCTCAGATGAAATCTGGAAAGAAGCTTTCTGAGAAACTGCTTAGTGTTCTGTTAATTCATCTCACAGAGTTACATCTGTATT
Source organism: Macaca mulatta (assembly GCF_049350105.2). NCBI lineage: Eukaryota > Metazoa > Chordata > Mammalia > Primates > Cercopithecidae > Macaca > Macaca mulatta. The sequence goes on from NC_133418.1 coordinate 36,774,688, forward strand.
TCGTGGATCTCTTTGATAGCCTTATTTCTGTGGAATCTGTGAACAGATATTTCGGATCCCTTAGAAGACTATAAGGCCAAATGAAATATCCTCCGATAACAAAGAGAAAGAATCTTTCTGAGAAACTTCTTTGTGTTCTGTGAAATCATCTCACAGAGTTACAGCTTTCCCCTCAAGAAGCCTTTCGCTAAGACAGTTCTTCTGGAATTGGCAAAGTGATATTTGGAAGCCCATAGAGGACTTTGGTGAAAAAGGAAATAACCTCAGATGAAATCTGGAAAGAAGCTTTCTGAGAAACTGCTTAGTGTTCTGTTAATTCATCTCACAGAGTTACATCTGTATTTCGTGGATCTCTTTGCTAGCCTTATTTCTGTGGAATCTGAGAACAGATATTTCGGATCCCTTGGAAGAATATAGGGCCAAAGGAAATATCCTCCGATAACAAAGAGAAAGAAGCTTTCTTAGAAACTTCTTTGTGTTCTGTGAAATCATCTCACAGAGTTACAGCTTTCCCCTCAAGAAGCCTTTCGCTAAGGCAGTTCTTGTGGAATTGGCAATGTGATATTTGGAAGCCCATAGAGGGCTATGGTGAAAAAGGAAATATCCTCAGATGAAATCTGGAAAGAAGCTTTCTGAGAAACTGCTTAGTGTTCTGTTAATTCGTCTCACAGAGATACATCTGTATTTCGTGGATCTATTTGCTAGCCTTACTTCTGTGGAATCTGAGAACAGATATTTCAGATCCCTTGGAAGACTATAGGGCCAAAGGAAATATCCTCCGATAACAAAGAGAAAGAAGCTTTCTGAGAAACTTCTTTGTGTTCTGTGAAATCATCTCACAGAGTTACAGCTTTCCCCTCAAAAAGCCTTTCGCTAAGACAGTTCTTGTGGAATTGGCAAAGTGATATTTGGAAGCCCATAGAGGACTTTGGTGAAAAAGGAAATAACCTCAGATGAAATCTGGAAAGAAGCTTTCTGAGAAACTGCTTAGTGTTCTGTTAATTCATGTCACAGAGTTACATCGGTATTTCGTGGATCTCTTTGCTAGCCTTATTACTGTGGACTCTGAGAACAGATATTTCGGATCCCTAGGAAGACTATAGGGCCAAAGGAAATATCCTCCGATAACAAAGAGAAAAAAGCTTTCTGAGAAACATCTTTGTGTTCTGTGAAATCATCTCACAGAGTTACAGCTTTCCCTTCAAGAAGCCTTTCGCTGAGACAGTTCTTGTGGAATTGGCAAAGTGATATTTGGAAGCCCATAGATGGGTATGGTGAAAAAGGAAATATCCTCAGATGAAAAATGGAAAGAAGCTTTCTGAGAAACTGCTTAGTGTTCTGTTAATTCAACTCACAGAGTTATATCTGTATTTCGTGGATCTCTTTGCTAGCCTTATTTCTGTGGAATCTGAGAACAGATATTTCGGATCCCTTTGAAGACTATAGGGCCAAAGGAAATGGCCTCCGATAACAAAGAGAAAGAAGCTTTCTGAGAAACTTCTTTGTGTTTTGTGAAATCATCTCACAGAGCTACAGCTTTCGCCGCAAGAAGCCTTTCGCTGAGACAGTTCTTCTGGAATTGGCAAAGTGATATTTGGAAGCCCATTGAGGGCTATGGTGAAAAAGGAAATATCCTCAGATGAAATCTGGAAAGAAGTTTTCTGAGAAACTGCTTAGTGTTCTGTTAATTCATCTCACAGTGTTACATCTGTATTTCGTGGATCTCTTTGCTAGCCTTATTTCTGTGGAATCTGAGAACAGATATTTCGGATCCCTTTGAAGACTATAGGGCGAAAGGAAATGTCCTCCGATAACAAAGAGAAAGAAGCTTTCTGAGAAACTTCTTTGTGTTCTGTGAAATCATCTCACAGAGCTACAGCTTTCCCCTCAAGAAGCCTTTCGCTATGACAGTTCTTGTGGAATTGGCAAAGTGATATTTGGAAGCCCATAGAGGGATATGGTGAAAAAAGAAATAACCTCAGATGAAATCTGGAAAGAAGCTTTCTGAGAAACTGCTTAGTGTTCTGTTAATTCATGTCACAGAGTTACATGGGTATTTCGTGGATCTCTTTGCTAGCCTTATTTCTGTGGAATCTGAGAACAGATATTTCGGATCCCTTGGAAGACTATAGGGCCAAAGGAAATATCCTCCGATAACAAAGAGAAAGAAGCTTTCTGAGAAACGTCTTTGTGTTCTGTGAAATCATCTCACAGACTTACAGCTTTCCCCTCAAGAAGCCTTTCACTAAGACAGTTCTTGTGGAATTGGCAAAGTGATATTTGGAAGTCCATAGAGGGCTATGGTGAAAGAGGAAATATCCTCAGACGAAATCTGGAAAGAAGCTTTCTGAGAAACTGCTTAGTGTTCTGTTAATTCATCTCACAGAGTTACATCTGTATTTCGTGGATCTCTTTGCTAGCCTTATTTCTGTGGAATCTGAGAACAGATAATTGGGATCCCTTGGAAGACTATAGGGCCAAAGGAAATATCCTACGATAACAAAGAGAAAGAAGCTTTCTGAGAAACTTCTTTGTGTTCTGTGAAATCATCTAACAGAGTTACAGCTTTCCCCTCAAGAAGCCTTTCGGTAAGACAGTTCTTCTGGAATTGGCAAGGTGATATTTGGAAGCCCATAGAGGACTTTGGTGAAAAAGGAAATAACCTCATATGAAATCTGGAAAGAAGCTTTCTGAGAAACTGCTTAGTGTTCTGTTAATTCATCTCACAGAGTTACATCTGTATTTCGTGGATCTCTTCGCTAGCCTTATATCTGTGGAATCTGAGAACAGATATTTCGGATCCCTTGGAAGACTAAAGGGCCAAAGGAAATGTCCTCCGATAACAAAGCGAAAGAAGCTTTCTGAGGAACTTCTTTGTGTTCTGTGAAATCATCTCACAGAGTTACAGCTTTCCCCTCAAGAAGCCTTTCGCTAAGACAGTTCTTGTGGAATTGGCAAAGTGATATTTGGAAGCCCATAGAGGGCTATGGTGAAAAAGGAAATATCCTCAGATGAAATCTGGAAAGAAGCATTCTGAGATACTGCTTAGTGTTCTGTTAATTCATCTCACAGAGTTACATCTGTATTTCGTGGATCTCTTTGCTAGCCTTATTTCTGTGGAATCTGAGAACAGATATTTCGGATCCTTTGGAAGACTATAGGGCCAAAGGAAATATCCTCCGATAACAAAGAGAAAGAAGCTTTCTGAGAAACTTCTTTGTGTTCTGTGAAATCATCTCACAGAGTTACAGCTTTCCCCTCAAGAAGCCTTTCGCTAAGACAGATCTTGTGGAATTGGCAAAGTGACAATTGGAAGCCCATAGAGGGCTATGGTGAAAATGGAAATATCCTCAGATGAAATCTGGAAAGAAGCTTTCTGAGAAACTGCTTAGTGTTCTCTTAATTCATGTCAAAGAGTTACATCTGTATTTCGTGGATCTCTTTGCTAGCCTCATTTCTGTGGAATCTGAGAACAGATATTTCGGATCCCTTTGAAGATTATAGGGCCAAAGGAAATATCCTCCGATAACAAAGAGAAAGAAGCTTTCTGAGGAACTTCTTTGTGTTCTGTGAAATCATCTCACAGAGTTACAGCTTTCCACTCAAGAAGCCTTTCGCTAAGAAAGTTCTTGTGAAATTGGCAAAGTGATAACTGGAAGCCCTTAGAGGGCTATGTGAAAAAGGAAATATCCTCAGATGAAATCTGGAAAGAAGCTTTCTGAGAAACTGCTTAGAGTTCTGTTAATTCATCTCACAGGGTTACATCTGTATTTCGTGGATCTCTTTGCTAGCCTTATTTCTGTGGAATCTGAGAACAGATATTTCGGATCCCTTGGAAGACTATAGGGCCAAAGGAAATATCCTCCGATAACAAAGAGACAGAAGCTTTCTGAGAAACTTCTTTGTGTTCTGTGAAATCAACTCACAGGGTTACAGCTTTCCCTTCAAGAAGCCTTTCGCTAAGACAGTTCTTGTGGAATTGCCAAAGTGATATTTGGAAGCCCATAGAGGTCTATGTTGAAAAAGGAAATATCCTCAGATGAAATCTGGAAAGAAGCTTTCTGAGTAACTGCTTAGTGTTCTGTTAATTCATCTCACAGAGTTTCATCTGTATTTCCTGGATCTCTTTGCTAGCCTTATTTCTGTGGAATCTGAGAACAGATATTTCGGATAACTTGGAAGACTATAGGGTCAAAGGAAATATCCTCCGATAACAAAGAGAAAGAAGCTTTCTGAGAAACTTCTTTTTGTTCTGTGAAATCATCTCACAGAGTTACAGCTTTCCCCTCAAGAAGCCTTTCGCTAAGACAGTTCTTGTGGAATTGGCAAAGTGATATTTGGAAACCCATAGAGGGCTATGGTGAAAAAGGATATATCCTCAGATGAAATCCGAAAGAAGCTTTCTGAGAAACTGCTTAGTGTTCTGTTAATTCATCTCACAGAGTTACATCTGTTTTTCATGGATCTCTTTGCTAGCCTTATTTCTGTGGAATCTGAGAACAGATATTTCGGATCCCTTGGAAGACTATGGGGCCAAAGTAAATATCCTCCGATAACAAAGAGAAAGAAGCTTTCTGGGGAACTTCTTTGTGTTCTGTGAAATCATCTCACAGAGTTACAGCTTTCCCCTCAAGAAGCCTTTCGCTAAGACAGTTCTTGTGGAATTGGCAAAGTGCTATTTGGAAGCCCATAGAGGGCTACGGTGAAAAAGGAAATATCCTCAGATGAAATCTGGAAAGAAGCTTTCTGAGAAACTGCTTAGTGTTCTGTTAATTCATCTCACAGAGTTACATCTGTATTTCGTAGATCTCTTTGCTAGCCTTATTTCTGTGGAATCAGAGAACAGATATTTCGGATCCCTTGGAAGACTATAGGGCCAAAGGAAATATCCTCCGATAACAAACAGAAAGAAGCTTTCTGAGAAACTTCTTTGTGTTCCGTGAAATCATCTCGCAGAGTTACAGCTTTCCCCTCAAGGAGCCTTTCGCTAAGACAGTTCTTGTGGAATTGGCAATGTGATATTTGGAAGCCCATAGAGGGCTATGATGAAAAAGGCAATATCCTCAGATGAAATCTGGAAAGAAGCTTTCTGAGAAACTGCTTAGTGTTCTGTTAATTCATCTCACAGAGTTACATCTGTATTTCCTGGATCTCTTTGCTAGCCTTATTTCTGTGGAATCTGAGAACAGATATTTCGGATCCCTTTGAAGACTATAGGGCCAAAGGAAATTTCCTCCGATAACAAATAGAAAGAAGCTTTCTGAGGAACTTCTTTGGGTTCTGTGAAATCATCTCACAGAGTTACAGCTTTCCCCTCAAGAAGCCTTTTGCTTAGACAGTTCTTGTGGAATTGGCAAAGTGATATTTGGAAGCCCATTCATGGCTATGGTGAAAAAGGAAATATCCTCAGTTGAAAACTGGAAAGAAGCTTTCTGAGAAACTGCTTAGTGTTCTGTTAATTCATCTCACAGAGTTACATCTGTATTTCGTGGATCTCTTTGCTAGCCTTATTTCTGTGGAATCTGAGAACAGATATTTCGGATCCCTTGGAAGACTATAGGGCCAAAGGAAATATCCTCCGATAACAAAGAGAAAGAAGCTTTCTGAGAAACTTCTTTGTGTTCTGTGAAATCATCTCACAGAGTTACAGCTTTCCCCTCAAGAAGCCTTTCGGTAAGACAGTTCTTCTGGAATTGGCAAGGTGATATTTGGAAGCCCATAGAGGACTTTGGTGAAAAAGGAAATAACCTCAGATGAAATCTGGAAAGAAGCTTTCTGAGAAACTGCTTAGTGTTCTGTTAATTCATCTCACAGAGTTACATCTGTATTTCGTGGATCTCTTCGCTAGCCTTATATCTGTGGAATCCGAGAACAGATATTTCGGATCCCTTGGAAGACTATAGGGCCAAAGGAAATGTCCTCCGATAACAAAGAGAAAGAAGCTTTCTGAGGAACTTCTTTGTGTTCTGTGAAATCATCTCACAGAGTTACAGCTTTCCCCTCAAGAAGCCTTTCGCTAAGACAGTTCTTGTGGAATTGGCAAAGTGACAATTGGAAGCCCATAGAGGGCTATGGTGAAAATGGAAATATCCTCAGATGAAATCTGGAGAGAAGCTTTCTGAGAAACTGCTTAGTGTTCTGTTAATTCATGTCACAGAGTTACATCTGTATTTCGTGGATCTCTTTGCTAGCCTTTTTTCTGTGGAATCTGAGAACAGATATTTCGGATAACTTGGAAGACTATAGGGTCAAAGGAAATATCCTCCGATAACAAAGAGAAAGAAGCTTTCTGAGAAACTTCTTTGTGTTCTGTGAAACCATCTCACAGAGTTACAGCTTTCCCCTCAAGAAGCCTTTCGCTAAGACAGTTCTTCTGGAATTGGCAAAGTGATATTTGGAAACCCATAGAGGGCTATGGTGAAAAAGGATATATCCTCAGATGAAATCCGAAAGAAGCTTTCTGAGAAACTGCTTAGTGTTCTGTTAATTCAACTCACAGAGTTACATCTGTTTTTCATGGATCTCTTTGCTAGCCTTATTTCTGTGGAATCTGAGAACAGATATTTCGGATCCCTTGGAAGACTATAGGGCCAAAGGAAATATCCTCCGATAACAAACAGAAAGAAGCTTTCTGAGGAACTTCTTTGTGTTCTGTGAAATCATCTCACAGAGTTACAGCTTTCCACTCAAGAAGCCTTTCGCTAAGAAAGTTCTTGTGAAATTGGCAAAGTGATAACTGGAAGCCCTTAGAGGGCTATGTGAAAAAGGAAATATCCTCAGATGAAATCTGGAAAGAAGCTTTCTGAGAAACTGCTTAGAGTTCTGTTAATTCATCTCACAGGGTTACATCTGTATTTCGTGGATCTCTTTGCTAGCCTTATTTCTGTGGAATCTGAGAACAGATATTTCGGATCCCTTGGAAGACTATAGGGCCAAAGGAAATATCCTCCGATAACAAAGAGACAGAAGCTTTCTGAGAAACTTCTTTGTGTTCTGTGAAATCAACTCACAGGGTTACAGCTTTCCCTTCAAGAAGCCTTTCGCTAAGACAGTTCTTGTGGAATTGCCAAAGTGATATTTGGAAGCCCATAGAGGTCTATGTTGAAAAAGGAAATATCCTCAGATGAAATCTGGAAAGAAGCTTTCTGAGTAACTGCTTAGTGTTCTGTTAATTCATCTCACAGAGTTTCATCTGTATTTCCTGGATCTCTTTGCTAGCCTTATTTCTGTGGAATCTGAGAACAGATATTTCGGATAACTTGGAAGACTATAGGGTCAAAGGAAATATCCTCCGATAACAAAGAGAAAGAAGCTTTCTGAGAAACTTCTTTTTGTTCTGTGAAATCATCTCACAGAGTTACAGCTTTCCCCTCAAGAAGCCTTTCGCTAAGACAGTTCTTGTGGAATTGGCAAAGTGATATTTGGAAACCCATAGAGGGCTATGGTGAAAAAGGATATATCCTCAGATGAAATCCGAAAGAAGCTTTCTGAGAAACTGCTTAGTGTTCTGTTAATTCATCTCACAGAGTTACATCTGTTTTTCATGGATCTCTTTGCTAGCCTTATTTCTGTGGAATCTGAGAACAGATATTTCGGATCCCTTGGAAGACTATGGGGCCAAAGTAAATATCCTCCGATAACAAAGAGAAAGAAGCTTTCTGGGGAACTTCTTTGTGTTCTGTGAAATCATCTCACAGAGTTACAGCTTTCCCCTCAAGAAGCCTTTCGCTAAGACAGTTCTTGTGGAATTGGCAAAGTGCTATTTGGAAGCCCATAGAGGGCTACGGTGAAAAAGGAAATATCCTCAGATGAAATCTGGAAAGAAGCTTTCTGAGAAACTGCTTAGTGTTCTGTTAATTCATCTCACAGAGTTACATCTGTATTTCGTAGATCTCTTTGCTAGCCTTATTTCTGTGGAATCAGAGAACAGATATTTCGGATCCCTTGGAAGACTATAGGGCCAAAGGAAATATCCTCCGATAACAAACAGAAAGAAGCTTTCTGAGAAACTTCTTTGTGTTCCGTGAAATCATCTCGCAGAGTTACAGCTTTCCCCTCAAGGAGCCTTTCGCTAAGACAGTTCTTGTGGAATTGGCAATGTGATATTTGGAAGCCCATAGAGGGCTATGATGAAAAAGGCAATATCCTCAGATGAAATCTGGAAAGAAGCTTTCTGAGAAACTGCTTAGTGTTCTGTTAATTCATCTCACAGAGTTACATCTGTATTTCCTGGATCTCTTTGCTAGCCTTATTTCTGTGGAATCTGAGAACAGATATTTCGGATCCCTTTGAAGACTATAGGGCCAAAGGAAATTTCCTCCGATAACAAATAGAAAGAAGCTTTCTGAGGAACTTCTTTGGGTTCTGTGAAATCATCTCACAGAGTTACAGCTTTCCCCTCAAGAAGCCTTTTGCTTAGACAGTTCTTGTGGAATTGGCAAAGTGATATTTGGAAGCCCATTCATGGCTATGGTGAAAAAGGAAATATCCTCAGTTGAAAACTGGAAAGAAGCTTTCTGAGAAACTGCTTAGTGTTCTGTTAATTCATCTCACAGAGTTACATCTGTATTTCGTGGATCTCTTTGCTAGCCTTATTTCTGTGGAATCTGAGAACAGATATTTCGGATCCCTTGGAAGACTATAGGGCCAAAGGAAATATCCTCCGATAACAAAGAGAAAGAAGCTTTCTGAGAAACTTCTTTGTGTTCTGTGAAATCATCTCACAGAGTTACAGCTTTCCCCTCAAGAAGCCTTTCGGTAAGACAGTTCTTCTGGAATTGGCAAGGTGATATTTGGAAGCCCATAGAGGACTTTGGTGAAAAAGGAAATAACCTCAGATGAAATCTGGAAAGAAGCTTTCTGAGAAACTGCTTAGTGTTCTGTTAATTCATCTCACAGAGTTACATCTGTATTTCGTGGATCTCTTCGCTAGCCTTATATCTGTGGAATCCGAGAACAGATATTTCGGATCCCTTGGAAGACTATAGGGCCAAAGGAAATGTCCTCCGATAACAAAGAGAAAGAAGCTTTCTGAGGAACTTCTTTGTGTTCTGTGAAATCATCTCACAGAGTTACAGCTTTCCCCTCAAGAAGCCTTTCGCTAAGACAGTTCTTGTGGAATTGGCAAAGTGACAATTGGAAGCCCATAGAGGGCTATGGTGAAAATGGAAATATCCTCAGATGAAATCTGGAGAGAAGCTTTCTGAGAAACTGCTTAGTGTTCTGTTAATTCATGTCACAGAGTTACATCTGTATTTCGTGGATCTCTTTGCTAGCCTTTTTTCTGTGGAATCTGAGAACAGATATTTCGGATAACTTGGAAGACTATAGGGTCAAAGGAAATATCCTCCGATAACAAAGAGAAAGAAGCTTTCTGAGAAACTTCTTTGTGTTCTGTGAAACCATCTCACAGAGTTACAGCTTTCCCCTCAAGAAGCCTTTCGCTAAGACAGTTCTTCTGGAATTGGCAAAGTGATATTTGGAAACCCATAGAGGGCTATGGTGAAAAAGGATATATCCTCAGATGAAATCCGAAAGAAGCTTTCTGAGAAACTGCTTAGTGTTCTGTTAATTCAACTCACAGAGTTACATCTGTTTTTCATGGATCTCTTTGCTAGCCTTATTTCTGTGGAATCTGAGAACAGATATTTCGGATCCCTTGGAAGACTATAGGGCCAAAGTAAATATCCTCCGATAACAAACAGAAAGAAGCTTTCTGGGGAACTTCTTTGTGTTCTGTGAAATCATCTCACAGAGTTACAGCTTTCCCCTCAAGAAGCCTTTCGCTAAGACAGTTCTTGTGGAATTGGCAAAGTGATATTTGGAAGCCCATAGAGGGCTACGGTGAAAAAGGAAATATCCTCAGATGAAATCTGGAAAGAAGCTTTCTGAGAAACTGCTTAGTGTTCTGTTAATTCATCTCACAGAGTTACATCTGTATTTCGTGGATCTCTTTGCTAGCCTTATTTCTGTGGAATCAGAGAACAGATATTTCGGATCCCTTGGAAGACTATAGGGCCAAAGGAAATATCCTCCGATAACAAACAGAAAGAAGCTTTCTGAGAAACTTCTTTGTGTTCCGTGAAATCATCTCGCAGAGTTACAGCTTTCCCCTCAAGGAGCCTTTCGCTAAGACAGTTCTTGTGGAATTGGCAATGTGATATTTGGGAGCCCATAGAGGGCTATGGTGAAAAAGGCAATATCCTCAGATGAAATCTGGAAAGAAGCTTTCTGAGAAACTGCTTAGTGTTCTGTTAATTCATCTCACAGAGTTACATCTGTATTTCGTGGATCTCTTTGCTAGCTTTATTTCTGTGGAATCTGACAACAGATATTTCGGATCCCTTGGAAGACTATAGGGCCAAAGGAAATTTCCTCCGATAACAAATAGAAAGAAGCTTTCTGAGGAACTTCTTTGGGTTCTGTGAAATCATCTCACAGAGTTACAGCTTTCCCCTCAAGAAGCCTTTTGCTTAGACAGTTCTTGTGGAATTGGCAAAGTGATATTTGGAAGCCCATTCATGGCTATGGTGAAAAAGGAAATATCCTCAGTTGAAAACTGGAAAGAAGCTTTCTGAGAAACTGCTTAGTGTTCTGTTAATTCATCTCACAGAGTTACATCTGTATTTCGTGGATCTCTTTGCTAGCCTTATTTCTGTGGAATCTGAGAACAGATATTTCGGATCCCTTGGAAGACTATAGGGCCAAAGGAAATATCCTCCGATAACAAAGAGAAAGAAGCTTTCTGAGAAACTTCTTTGTGTTCTGTGAAATCATCTCACAGAGTTACAGCTTTCCCCTCAAGAAGCCTTTCGGTAAGACAGTTCTTCTGGAATTGGCAAGGTGATATTTGGAAGCCCATAGAGGACTTTGGTGAAAAAGGAAATAACCTCAGATGAAATCTGGAAAGAAGCTTTCTGAGAAACTGCTTAGTGTTCTGTTAATTCATCTCACAGAGTTACATCTGTATTTCGTGGATCTCTTCGCTAGCCTTATATCTGTGGAATCCGAGAACAGATATTTCGGATCCCTTGGAAGACTATAGGGCCAAAGGAAATGTCCTCCGATAACAAAGAGAAAGAAGCTTTCTGAGGAACTTCTTTGTGTTCTGTGAAATCATCTCACAGAGTTACAGCTTTCCCCTCAAGAAGCCTTTCGCTAAGACAGTTCTTGTGGAATTGGCAAAGTGACAATTGGAAGCCCATAGAGGGCTATGGTGAAAATGGAAATATCCTCAGATGAAATCTGGAGAGAAGCTTTCTGAGAAACTGCTTAGTGTTCTGTTAATTCATGTCACAGAGTTACATCTGTATTTCGTGGATCTCTTTGCTAGCCTTTTTTCTGTGGAATCTGAGAACAGATATTTCGGATAACTTGGAAGACTATAGGGTCAAAGGAAATATCCTCCGATAACAAAGAGAAAGAAGCTTTCTGAGAAACTTCTTTGTGTTCTGTGAAATCATCTCACAGAGTTTCAGCTTTCCCCTCAAGAAGCCTTTCGCTAAGACAGTTCTTCTGGAATTGGCAAAGTGATATTTGGAAACCCATAGAGGGCTATGGTGAAAAAGGATATATCCTCAGATGAAATCCGAAAGAAGCTTTCTGAGAAACTGCTTAGTGTTCTGTTAATTCAACTCACAGAGTTACATCTGTTTTTCATGGATCTCTTTGCTAGCCTTATTTCTGTGGAATCTGAGAACAGATATTTCGGATCCCTTGGAAGACTATAGGGCCAAAGTAAATATCCTCCGATAACAAACAGAAAGAAGCTTTCTGGGGAACTTCTTTGTGTTCTGTGAAATCATCTCACAGAGTTACAGCTTTCCCCTCAAGAAGCCTTTCGCTAAGACAGTTCTTGTGGAATTGGCAAAGTGATATTTGGAAGCCCATAGAGGGCTACGGTGAAAAAGGAAATATCCTCAGATGAAATCTGGAAAGAAGCTTTCTGAGAAACTGCTTAGTGTTCTGTTAATTCATCTCACAGAGTTACATCTGTATTTCGTGGATCTCTTTGCTAGCCTTATTTCTGTGGAATCAGAGAACAGATATTTCGGATCCCTTGGAAGACTATAGGGCCAAAGGAAATATCCTCCGATAACAAACAGAAAGAAGCTTTCTGAGAAACTTCTTTGTGTTCCGTGAAATCATCTCGCAGAGTTACAGCTTTCCCCTCAAGGAGCCTTTCGCTAAGACAGTTCTTGTGGAATTGGCAATGTGATATTTGGGAGCCCATAGAGGGCTATGGTGAAAAAGGCAATATCCTCAGATGAAATCTGGAAAGAAGCTTTCTGAGAAACTGCTTAGTGTTCTGTTAATTCATCTCACAGAGTTACATCAGTATTTCGTGGATCTCTTTGCTAGCTTTATTTCTGTGGAATCTGACAACAGATATTTCGGATCCCTTGGAAGACTATAGGGCCAAAGGAAATATCCTCGGATAACAAAGAGAAAGTAACTTTCTGAGAAACTTCTTTGTGTTCTGTGAAATCATCTCACAGAGTTACAGCTTTGCCCTCAAGAAGCCTTTCGCTAAGACAGTTCTTGTGGAATTGGCAAAGTGATATTTGGAGGCCCATTGAGGGCTATGGTGAAAAAGGAAATATCCCCAGATGAAATCTGGAATGAAGCTTTCTGAGAAACTGCTTAGTGTTCTGTTAATTCATCTCACAGAGTTACATCTGTTTTTCGTGGATCTCTTTGCTAGCCTTATTTCTGTGGAATCTGAGAACAGATATTTCGGATCCTTTGGAAGACTATAGGGCCAAAGGAAATATCCTCCGATAACAAACAGAATGAAGCTTTCTGAGAAACCTCTTTGTGTTCTGTGAAATCATCTCACAGAGTTACAGCTTTCCCCTCAAGAAGACTTTCGCTAGGACAGTTCCTGTGGAATTGGCAAAGTGATATTTGGAAGCCCATAGAGGGCTATGGTGAAAAAGGAAATATCCTCAGATGAAATCTGGAAAGAAGCTTTCTGAGAAACTGCTTAGGGTTCTGTTAATTCATCTCACAGAGTCACATCTGTATTTCGTGGATCTCTTTGCTAGCCTTATTTCTGTGGAATCTGAGAACAGATATTTCAGATCCGTTGCAAGGGTATAGGGCCAAAGGAAATATACTCCGATAACAAAGAGAAAGAAGCTTTCTGAGAAACTTCTTTGTGTTCTGTGAAATCATCTCACAGAGTTACAGCTTTCCCCTCAAGAAGCCTTTCTCTAAGACAGTTCTTCTGGAATTGGCAAAGCGATATTTGCAAGCCCTAAGAGGGCTATGATGAAAAAGGAAATATCCTCAGATGAAATCTGGAAAGAAGCTTTCTGAGAAACTGCTTAGTGTTCTGTTAATTCATCTCACAGAGTTACATCTGTATTTCGTGGATGTCTTTGCTAGCCTTATTTCTGTGGAATCTGAGAACAGATATTTCGGATCCCTTGGAAGACTATAGGGCCAAAGGAAATATCCTCCGATAACAAAGAGAAAGAAGCTTTCTGAGAAACTTCTTTGTGTTCTGTGAAATCATCTCACAGAGTTACAGCTTTCCCCTCAAGAAGCCTTTCGGTAAGACAGTTCTTCTGGAATTGGCAAGGTGATATTTGGAAGCCCATAGAGGACTTTGGTGAAAAAGGAAATAACCTCAGATGAAATCTGGAAAGAAGCTTTCTGAGAAACTGCTTAGTGTTCTGTTAATTCATCTCACAGAGTTACATCTGTATTTCGTGGATCTCTTCGCTAGCCTTATATCTGTGGAATCCGAGAACAGATATTTCGGATCCCTTGGAAGACTATAGGGCCAAAGGAAATGTCCTCCGATAACAAAGAGAAAGAAGCTTTCTGAGGAACTTCTTTGTGTTCTGTGAAATCATCTCACAGAGTTACAGCTTTCCCCTCAAGAAGCCTTTCGCTAAGACAGTTCTTGTGGAATTGGCAAAGTGACAATTGGAAGCCCATAGAGGGCTATGGTGAAAATGGAAATATCCTCAGATGAAATCTGGAGAGAAGCTTTCTGAGAAACTGCTTAGTGTTCTGTTAATTCATGTCACAGAGTTACATCTGTATTTCGTGGATCTCTTTGCTAGCCTTTTTTCTGTGGAATCTGAGAACAGATATTTCGGATAACTTGGAAGACTATAGGGTCAAAGTAAATATCCTCCGATAACAAACAGAAAGAAGCTTTCTGGGGAACTTCTTTGTGTTCTGTGAAATCATCTCACAGAGTTACAGCTTTCCCCTCAAGAAGCCTTTCGCTAAGACAGTTCTTGTGGAATTGGCAAAGTGATATTTGGAAGCCCATAGAGGGCTACGGTGAAAAAGGAAATATCCTCAGATGAAATCTGGAAAGAAGCTTTCTGAGAAACTGCTTAGTGTTCTGTTAATTCATCTCACAGAGTTACATCTGTATTTCGTGGATCTCTTTGCTAGCCTTATTTCTGTGGAATCAGAGAACAGATATTTCGGATCCCTTGGAAGACTATAGGGCCAAAGGAAATATCCTCCGATAACAAACAGAAAGAAGCTTTCTGAGAAACTTCTTTGTGTTCCGTGAAATCATCTCGCAGAGTTACAGCTTTCCCCTCAAGGAGCCTTTCGCTAAGACAGTTCTTGTGGAATTGGCAATGTGATATTTGGGAGCCCATAGAGGGCTATGGCGAAAAAGGCAATATCCTCAGATGAAATCTGGAAAGAAGCTTTCTGAGAAACTGCTTAGTGTTCTGTTAATTCATCTCACAGAGTTACATCTGTATTTCGTGGATCTCTTTGCTAGCTTTATTTCTGTGGAATCTGACAACAGATATTTCGGATCCCTTGGAAGACTATAGGGCCAAAGGAAATATCCTCGGATAACAAAGAGAAAGTAGCTTTCTGAGAAACTTCTTTGTGTTCTGTGAAATCATCTCACAGAGTTACAGCTTTGCCCTCAAGAAGCCTTTCGCTAAGACAGTTCTTGTGGAATTGGCAAAGTGATATTTGGAGGCCCATTGAGGGCTATGGTGAAAAAGGAAATATCCCCAGATGAAATCTGGAATGAAGCTTTCTGAGAAACTGCTTAGTGTTCTGTTAATTCATCTCACAGAGTTACATCTGTTTTTCGTGGATCTCTTTGCTAGCCTTATTTCTGTGGAATCTGAGAACAGATATTTCGGATCCTTTGGAAGACTATAGGGCCAAAGGAAATATCCTCCGATAACAAACAGAATGAAGCTTTCTGAGAAACCTCTTTGTGTTCTGTGAAATCATCTCACAGAGTTACAGCTTTCCCCTCAAGAAGACTTTCGCTAAGACAGTTCCTGTGGAATTGGCAAAGTGATATTTGGAAGCCCATAGAGGGCTATGGTGAAAAAGGAAATATCCTCAGATGAAATCTGGAAAGAAGCTTTCTGAGAAACTGCTTAGGGTTCTGTTAATTCATCTCACAGAGTCACATCTGTATTTCGTGGATCTCTTTGCTAGCCTTATTTCTGTGGAATCTGAGAACAGATATTTCAGATCCGTTGGAAGGGTATAGGGCCAAAGGAAATATACTCCGATAACAAAGAGAAAGAAGCTTTCTGAGAAACTTCTTTGTGTTCTGTGAAATCATCTCACAGAGTTACAGCTTTCCCCTCAAGAAGCCTTTCGCTAAGACAGTTCTTCTGGAATTGGCAAAGCGATATTTGCAAGCCCTAAGAGGGCTATGATGAAAAAGGAAATATCCTCAGATGAAATCTGGAAAGAAGCTTTCTGAGAAACTGCTTAGTGTTCTGTTAATTCATCTCACAGAGTTACATCTGTATTTCGTGGATCTCTTTGCGAGCCTTATTTCTGTGGAATCAGAGAACAGATATTTCGGATCCCTTGGAAGACTATAGGGCCAAATAAAATATCCTCCGATAACAAAGAGAAAGAAGCTTTCTGAGAAACTTCTTTGTGTTTTGTGAAATCATCTCGCAGAGTTACAGCTTTTCCCTCAAGGAGCCTTTCGCTAAGACAGTTCTTGTGGAATTGGCAATGTGATATTTGGAAGCCCTTAGAGGGCTATGGTGAAAAAGGAAATATCCTCAGATGAAATCTGGAAAGAAGCTTTCTGAGAAACTGCTTAGTGTTCTGTTAATTCATCTCACAGAGTTACATCTGTATTTCGTGGATCTCTTTGCTAGCTTTATTTCTGTGGAATCTGAGAACAGATATTTCGGATCCCTTGGAAGACTATAGGGCCAAAGGAAATATCCTCTGATAACAAAGAGAAAGTAGCTTTCTGAGAAACTTCTTTGTCTTCTGTGAAATCATCTCACAGAGTTACAGCTTTCCCCTCAAGAAGCCTTTCGCTAAGACAGTTCTTGTGGAATTGGCAAAGTGATATTTGGAAGCCCATTGAGGGCTATGGTGAAAAAGGAAATATCCCAAGATGAAATCTGGAATGAAGCTTTCTGAGAAACTGCTTAGTGTTCTGTTAATTCATCTCACAGAGTTACATCTGTATTTCGTGGATATCTTTGCTAGCCTTATTTCTGTGGAATCTGAGAACAGATATTTCGGATCCCTTGGAAGACTATAGGGCCAAAGGAAATATCCTCCGATAACAAACAGAAAGAAGCTTTCTGAGAAACTTCTTTGTGTTCTGTGAAATCATCTCACAGAGTTACAGCTTTCCCCTCAAGAAGCCTTTCGCTAAGACAGTTCTTGTGGAATTGGCAAAGTGACAATTGGAAGCCCATAGAGGGCTATGGTGAAAATGGAAATATCCTCAGATGAAATCTGGAAAGAAGCTTTCTGAGAAACTGCTTAGTGTTCTGTTAATTCATGTCACAGAGTTACATCTGTATTTCGTGGATCTCTTTGCTAGCCTTATTTCTGTGGAATCTGAGAACAGATATTTCGGATAACTTGGAGGAATATAGGGTCAAAGGAAATATCCTCCGATAACAAAGAGAAAGAAGCTTTCGGAGAAACTTCTTTGTGTTCTGTGAAATCATCTCACAGAGTTACAGCTTTCCCCTCAAGAAGGCTTTCGCTAAGACAGTTCTTGTGGAATTGGCAAAGTGATATTTGGAAACCCATAGAGGGCTATGGTGAAAAAGGATATATCCTCAGATGAAATCCGAAAGAAGCTTTCTGAGAAACTGCTTAGTGTTCTGTTAATTCATCTCACAGAGTTACATCTGTATTTCGTGGATCTCTTTGCTAGCCTTATTTCTGTGGAATCAGAGAACAGATATTTCGGATCCCTTGGAAGACTATAGGGCCAAAGGAAATATCCTCCGATAACAAACAGAAAGAAGCTTTCTGAGAAACTTCTTTGTGTTCCGTGAAATCATCTCGCAGAGTTACAGCTTTCCCCTCAAGGAGCCTTTCGCTAAGACAGTTCTTGTGGAATTGGCAATGTGATATTTGGGAGCCCATAGAGGGCTACGGTGAAAAAGGCAATATCCTCAGATGAAATCTGGAAAGAAGCTTTCTGAGAAACTGCTTAGTGTTCTGTTAATTCATCTCACAGAGTTACATCTGTATTTCGTGGATCTCTTTGCTAGCTTTATTTCTGTGGAATCTGACAACAGATATTTCGGATCCCTTGGAAGACTATAGGGCCAAATGAAATATCCTCGGATAACAAAGAGAAAGTAGCTTTCTGAGAAACTTCTTTGTGTTCTGTGAAATCATCTCACAGAGTTACAGCTTTGCCCTCAAGAAGCCTTTCGCTAAGACAGTTCTTGTGGAATTGGCAAAGTGATATTTGGAGGCCCATTGAGGGCTATGGTGAAAAAGGAAATATCCCCAGATGAAATCTGGAATGAAGCTTTCTGAGAAACTGCTTAGTGTTCTGTTAATTCATCTCACAGAGTTACATCTGTTTTTCGTGGATCTCTTTGCTAGCCTTATTTCTGTGGAATCTGAGAACAGATATTTCGGATCCATTGGAAGACTATAGGGCCAAAGGAAATATCCTCCGATAACAAACACAATGAAGCTTTCTGAGAAACCTCTTTGTGTTCTGTGAAATCATCTCACAGAGTTACAGCTTTCCCCTCAAGAAGACTTTCGCTAAGACAGTTCCTGTGGAATTGGCAAAGTGATATTTGGAAGCCCATAGAGGGCTATGGTGAAAAAGGAAATATCCTCAGATGAAATCTGGAAAGAAGCTTTCTGAGAAACTGCTTAGGGTTCTGTTAATTCATCTCACAGAGTCACATCTGTATTTCGTGGATCTCTTTGCTAGCCTTATTTCTGTGGAATCTGAGAACAGATATTTCAGATCCGTTGGAAGGGTATAGGGCCAAAGGAAATATACTCCGATAACAAAGAGAAAGAAGCTTTCTGAGAAACTTCTTTGTGTTCTGTGAAATCATCTCACAGAGTTACAGCTTTCCCCTCAAGAAGCCTTTCGCTAAGGCAGTTCTTCTGGAATTGGCAAAGCGATATTTGCAAGCCCTAAGAGGGCTATGATGAAAAAGGAAATATCCTCAGATGAAATCTGGAAAGAAGCTTTCTGAGAAACTGCTTAGTGTTCTGTTAATTCATCTCACAGAGTTACATCTGTATTTCGTGGATCTCTTTGCTAGCCTTATTTCTGTGGAATCAGAGAACAGATATTTCGGATCCCTCGGAAGACTATAGGGCCAAATGAAATATCCTCCGATAACAAAGAGAAAGAAGCTTTCTGAGAAACTTCTTTGTGTTTTGTGAAATCATCTCGCAGAGTTACAGCTTTTCCCTCAAGGAGCCTTTCGCTAAGACAGTTCTTGTGGAATTGGCAAAGTGATATTTGGAAGCCCATAGAGGGCTATGGTGAAAAAGGAAATATCCTCAGATGAAATCTGGAAAGTAGCTTTCTGAGAAACTGCTTAGTGTGCTGTTAATTCATCTCACAGAGTTACATCTGTATTTCGTGGATCTCTTTGCTAGCCTTATTTCTGTGGAATCTGTGAACAGATATTTCAGATCCGTTGGAAGGCTATAGGGCCAAAGGAAATATCCTCCGATAACAAAGAGAAAGAAGCTTTCCGAGAAACTTCTTTGTGTTCTGTGAAATCATCTCACAGAGTTACTGCTTTCCCCTCAAGAAGCCTTTCGCTAAGACAGTTCTTGTGGAATTGGCAAAGTGATATTTGGAAGCCCATAGAGGGCTATGTTGAAAAAGGAAATATCCTCAGATGAAATCTGGAAAGAAGCTTTCTGAGAAACTGCTTAGTGTTCTGTTAATTCATCTCACAGAGTTACATCTGTATTTCGTGGATCTCTTTGCTGGCCTTATTTCTGTGGAATCTGAGAACAGATATTTCGGATCCCTTGGAAGACTATCGGGCCAAAGGAAATATCCTCCGATAACAAAGAGAAAGAAGCTTTCTGAGAAACTTCTTTGTGTTCTGTGAAATCATCTCACAGACTTAGAGCTTTCTCCTCAAGAAGCCTTTCGGTAAGACAGTTCTTGTGGAATTGGCAAAGTGATATTTGGTATCCCATAGAGGGATATGGTGAAAAAGGAAATATCCTCAGATGAAATCTGGAAAGAAGCTTTCTGAGAAACTGCTTAGTGTTCGGTTAATTCATCTCACAGAGTTACATCTGTATTTCGTGGATCTCTTTGCTAGCCTTATTTCTGTGGAATCTGAGAACAGATATTTCGGATCCCTTGGAAGACTATAGGGCCAAAGGAAATATCCTCCGATAACAAAGAGAAAGAAGCTTTCTGAGAAACTTCTTTGTGTTCTGTGAAATCATCTCACAGAGTTACAGCTTTCCCCTCAAGAAGCCTTTCGCTAAGACAGTTCTTCTGGAATTGGCAAAGTGATATTTGGAAGCCCATAGAGGACTTTAGTGAATAAGGAAATAACCTCAGATGAAATCTGGAAAGAAGCTTTCTGAGAAACTGCTTAGTGTTCTGTTAATTAATCTCACAGAGTTACATCTGTATTTCGTGGATCTCTTCGCTAGCCTTATATCTGTGGAATCTGAGAACAGATATTTCGGATCCCTTGGAAGACTATTGGGCCAAAGGAAATGTCCTCCGATAACAAAGAGAAAGAAGCTTTCTGAGGAACTTCTTTGTGTTCTGTGAAATCATCTCACAGAGTTACAGCTTCCCCCTCAAGAAGACTTTCGCTAAGACAGTTCTTGTGGAATTGGCAAAGTGATATTTGGAAGCCCATAGAGGGCTATGGTGAAAAAGGAAATATCCTCAGATGAAATCTGGAAAGAAGCTTTCTGAGATACTGCTTAGTGTTCTGTTAATTCATCTCACAGAGTTACATCTGTATTTCGTGGATCTCTTTGCTAGCCTTATTTCTGTGGAATCTGAGAACAGATATTGCGGATCCCTTGGAAGACTATAGGGCCAAAGGAAATATCCTCCGATAACAAAGAGAAAGAAGCTTTCTGAGAAACTTCTTTGTGTTCTGTGAAATCATCTCACAGAGTTACAGCTTTCCCCTCAAGAAGCCTTTCGCTAAGACAGTTCTTGTGGAATTGGCAAAGTGACAATTGGAAGCCCATAGAGGGCTATGGTGAAAATGGAAATATCCTCAGATGAAATCTGGAAAGAAGCTTTCTGAGAAACTGCTTAGTGTTCTCTTAATTCATGTCACAGAGTTACATCTGTATTTCGTGGATCTCTTTGCTAGCCTTATTTCTGTGGAATCTGAGAACAGATATTTCGGATCCCTTTGAAGATTATAGGGCCAAAGGAAATATCCTCCGATAACAAAGAGAAAGAAGCTTTCTGAGGAACTTCTTTGTGTTCTGTGAAATCATCTCACAGAGTTACAGCTTTCCACTCAAGAAGCCTTTCGCTAAGAAAGTTCTTGTGAAATTGGCAAAGTGATACTTGGAAGCCGTTAGAGGGCTATGATGAAAAAGGAAATATCCTCAGATGAAATCTGGAAAGAAGCTTTCTGAGAAACTGCTTAGTGTTCTGTCAATTCATCTCACAGGGTTACATCTGTATTTCGTGGATCTCCTTGCTAGCCTTATTTCTGTGGAATCTGAGAACAGATATTTCGGATCCCTTGGAAGACTATAGGGCCAAAGGAAATATCCTCCGATAACAAAGAGAAAGAAGCTTTCTGAGAAACTTCCTTGTGTTCTGTGAAATCAACTCACAGGGTTACAGCTTTCCCTTCAAGAAGCCTTTCGCTAAGATAGTTCTTGTGGAATTGGCAAAGTGATATTTGAAGCCCATAGAGGTCTATGTTGAAAAAGGAAATATCTTCAGATGAAATCTGGAAAGAAGCTTTCTGAGTAACTGCTTAGTGTTCTGTTAATTCATCTCACAGAGTTACATCTGTATTTCGTGGATCTCTTTGCTAGCCTTATTTCTGTGGAATCTGAGAACAGATATTTCGGATAATTTGGAAGACTATAGGGTCAAAGGAAATATCCTCCGATAACAAAGAGAAAGAAGCTTTCTGAGAAACTTCTTTGTGTTCTGTGAAATCATCTCACAGCGTTACAGCTTTCCCCTCAAGAAGGCTTTCGCTAAGACAGTTCTTGTGGAATTGGCAAAGTGATATTTGGAAACCCATAGAGGGCTATGGTGAAAAAGGATATATCCTCAGATGAAATCCGAAAGAAGCTTTCTGAGAAACTGCTAAGTGTTCTGTTAATTCATCTCACAGAGTTACATCTGTTTTTCATGGATCTCTTTGCTAGCCTTATTTCTGTGGAATCAGAGAACAGATATTTAGGATCCCTTGGAAGACTATAGGGCCAAAGGAAATATCCTCTGATAACAAAGACAAAGAAGCTTTCTGAGGAACTTCTTTGTGTTCCGTAAAATCATCTCGCAGAGTTACAGCTTTCCCCTCAAGGAGCCTTTCGCTAAGACAGTTCTTGTGGAATTGTCAATGTGATATATGGAAGCCCATAGAGGGCTATGGTGAAAAAGGCAATATCCTCAGATGAAATCTGGAAAGAAGCTTTCTGAGAAACTGCTTAGTGTTCTGTTAATTCATCTCACAGAGTTACATCTGTATTTCGTGGAACTCTTTGCTAGCTTTATTTCTGTGGAATCTGACAACAGATATTTCGGATCCCTTGGAAGACTATAGGGCCAAAGGAAATATCCTCTGATAACAAAGACAAAGTAGCTTTCTGAGAAACTTCTTTGTGTTCTGTGAAATCAACTCACAGAGTTACAGCTTTCCCCTCAAGAAGCCTTTCGCTAAGACAGTTCTTGTGGAATTGGCAAAGTGATATTTGGAAGCCCATTGAGGGCTATGGTGAAAAAGGAAATATCCCCAGATGAAATCTGGAATGAAGCTTTCTGAGAAACTGCTTAGTGTTCTGTTAATTCATCTCACAGAGTTACATCTGTTTTTCGTGGATCTCTTTGCTAGCCTTATTTCTGTGGAATCTGAGAACAGATATTTCGGATCCCTTGGAAGACAATAGGGCCAAAGGAAATATCCTCCGATAACAAACAGAAAAAAGCTTTCTGAGAAACTTCTTTGTGTTCTGTGAAATCATCTCAGAGAGTTACAGCTTTCCCCTCAAGAAGCCTTTCGCTAAGACAGTTCTTGTGGAATTGGCAAAGTGATATTTGGAAGCCCATAGAGGGCTATGGTGAAAAAGGAAATATCATCAGATGAAATCTGGAAAGAAGCTTTCTGAGAAACTGCTTAGTGTGCTGTTAATTCATCTCACAGAGTTACATCTGTATTTCGTGGATCTCTTTGCTAGCCTTATTTCTGTGGAATCTGAGAACAGATATTTCAGATCCGTTGGAAGGCTATAGGGCCAAAGGAAATATACTCCGATAACAAAGAGAAAGAAGCTTTCCGAGAAACTTCTTTGTGTTCTGTGAAATCATCTCACAGAGTTACAGCTTTCCCCTCAAGAAGCCTTTCGCTAAGACAGTTCTTCTGGAATTGGCAAAGCGATATTTGCAAGCCCTAAGAGGTCTATGATGAAAAAGGAAATATCCTCAGATGAAATCTGGAAAGAAGCTTTCTGAGAAACTGCTTAGTGTTCTGTTAATTGATCTCACAGAGTTACATCTGTATTTCGTGGATCTCTTTGCTAGCCTTATTTCTGTGGAATCTGAGAACAGATATTTCGGATCCATTTGAAGAGGATAGGGCCAAAGGAAATGTCCTCCGATAACAAAGGGAAGAAGCTTTCTGAGAAACTTCTTTGTGTTCTGTGAAATCATCTCAAAGAGTTACAGCTTTCCCCTCATGAAGCCTTTCGCTAAGACAGTCCTTGTGGAATTGGCAAAGTGATATTAGGAAGCCCATAGAGGGCTACGGTGAAAAAGAAAATATCCTCAGATGAAATATGGAAAGAAGCTTTCTGAGAAACTGCTTAGTGTTCTGTTAATTCATCTCACAGAGTTACATCTGTATTTCGTGGATCTCTTTGCTGGCCTTATTTCTGTGGAATCAGAGAACAGATATTTCGGATCCCTTGGAAGACTATAGGGCCAAAGGAAATATCCTCCGATAACAAAGAGAAAGAAGCTTTCTGAGAAACTTCTTTGTGTTCTGTGAAATCATCTCACAGAGTTACAGCTTTCCCCTCAAGAAGCCTTTCGCTAAGACAGTTCTTGTGGAATTGGCAAAGTGATATTTGGAAGCCCATAGAGGGCTATGGTGAAAAAGGAAATATCCTCAGATGAAATCTGGAAAGAAGCTTTCTGAGAAACTGCTTAGTGTTCTGTTAATTCAATTCACAGAGTAACATCTGTATTTCGTCGTCTCTTTGCTGGCTTTATTTCTGTGGAATCTGAGAACAGATATTTAGGATCCCTTGGAAGACTATAGGGCCAAAGGAAATATCCTCTGATAACAAAGAGAAAGTAGCTTTCTGAGAAAGTTCTTTGTGTTCTGTGAAATCATCTCACAGAGTTACAGCTTTCCCCTCAAGAAGCCTTTCGCTAGACAGTTCTTGTGGAATTGGCAAAGTGATATTTGGAAGCCCATAGAGGACTTTGTTGAATAAGGAAATAACCTCAGATGAAATTTGGAAAGAAGCTTTCTGAGAAACTGCTTAGTGTTCTGTTAATTCATCTCACAGAGTTACATCGCTATTTCGTGGATCTCTTTGCTAGCCTTATTTCTGTGGAATCTGACAACAGATATTTCGGATCCCTTGGAAGACTATAGAGCCAAAGGAAATATCCTCCGATAACAAAGAGAAAGAAGCTTTCTGAGAAACTTCTTTGAGTTCTGTGAAATCATCTCACAGAGTTACAGCTTTCCCTTCAAGAAGCCTTTCACTAAGACAGTTCTTGTGCAATTGGCAAAGTGATATTTGGAAGCCCATAGAGGGCAATGGTGAAAATGGAAATATCCTCAGATGAAATCTGGAAAGAAGCTTTCTGAGAAACTGCTTAGTGTTCTGTTAATTCATCTCACAGAGTTACATCTGTATTTCGTGGATCTCATTGCTAGCCTTATTTCTGTGGAATCTGAGAACAGATATTTCGGATCCCTTGGAAGACTATAGGGCCAAAGGAAATATCCTCCGATAACAAATAGAAAGAAGCTTTCTGAGGAACTTCTTCGGGTTCTGTGAAATCATCTCACAGAGTTACAGCTTTCCCCTCAAGAAACCTTTTGCTTAGAGAGTTCTTGTGGAATTGGCAAAGTGATATTTGGAAGCCCATTCATGGCTATCGTGAAAAAGGAAATATCCTCAGTTGAAAACTGGAAAGAAGCTTTCTGAGAAACTGCTTAGTGTTGTGTTAATTCATCTCACAGAGTTACATCTGTATTTCGTGGATCTCTTTGCTAGCCTTATTTCTGTGGAATCTGAGAACAGATATTTCGGATCCCTTGGAAGACTATAGGGCCAAAGGAAATATCCTCCGATAACAAAGAGAAAGAAGCTTTCTGAGAAACTTCTTTGTGTTCTGTGAAATCATCTCACAGATTTACAGCTTTCCCCTCAAGAAGCCTTTCGCTAAGAAAGTTCTTGTGAAATTGGCAAAGCGATATTTGCAAGCCCTAAGAGGGCTATGTGAAAAAGGAAATATCCTCAGATGAAATCAGGAAAGAAGCTTTCTGAGAAACTGCTTTGTGTTCTGTTAATTCATCTCACAGGGTTACATGTGTATTTCGTGGATCTCTTTGCTAGCCTTATTTCTGTGGAATCTGAGAACAGATATTTCGGATCCCTTGGAAGACTATAGGGCCAAAGGAAATATCCTCCGATAACAAAGAGAAAGAAGCTTTCTGAGAAACTTCTTTGTGTTCTGTGAAATCAACTCACAGGGTTACAGCTTTCCCTTCAAAAAGACTTTCGCTAAGACAGTTCTTGTGGAATTGGCAAAGTAATATTTGGAAGCCCATAGAGGTGTATGTTGAAAAAGGAAATATCCTCAGATGAAATCTGGAAAGAGGCTCTCTGAGTAACTGCTTAGCGTTCTGTTAATTCATCTCACAGAGTTACATCTGTATTTCGTGGATCTCTTTGCTAGCCTTATTTCTGTGGAATCTGAGAACAGATATTTCGGATAACTTGGAAGACTATAGGGTCAAAGGAAATATCCTCCGATAACAAAGAGAAAGAAGCTTTCTGAGAAACTTCTTTGTGTTCTGTGAAATCATCTCACAGAGTTACAGCTTTCCCCTCAAGAAGGCTTTCGCTAAGACAGTTCTGGTGGAATTGGCAAAGTGATATTTGGAAACCCATAGAGGGCTATGGTGAAAAAGGATATATCCTCAGATGAAATCCGAAAGAAGCTTTCTGAGAAACTGCTTAGTGTTCTGTTAATTCATCTCACAGAGTTACATCTGTTTTTCATGGATCTCTTTGCTAGCCTTATTTCTGTGGAATCTGAGAACAGATATTTCGGATCCCTTCGAAGACTATAGGGCCAAAGGAAATATCCTCCGATAACAAACAGAAAGAAGCTTTCTGAGAAACCTCTTTGTGTTCCTTGAAATCATCTCACAGAGTTACAGCTTTCCCCTCAAGAAGACTTTGGCTAAGACAGTTCCTGTGGAATTGGCAAAGTGATATTTGGAAGCCCATAGAGGGCTATGGTGAAAAAGGAAATATCCTCAGATGAAATCTGGAAAGAAGCTTTCTGAGAAACTGCTTAGTGTTCTGTTAATTCATCTCACAGAGTCACATCTGTATTTCGTGGATCTCTTTGCTAGCCTTATTTCTGTGGAATCTGAGAAGAGATATTTCAGATCCGTTGGAAGGGTATAGGGCCAAAGGAAATATCCTCCGATAACAAAGAGAAAGAAGCTTTCTGAGAAACTTCTTTGTGTTCTGTGAAATCATCTCACAGAGTTACAGCTTTCCCTTCAAAAAGCGATTCACTAAGACAGTTCTTGTGGAATTGGCAAAGTGATATTTGGAAGCCCATAGAGGACTACGTGGAAAAAGGAAATATCCTCAGATGAAATCTGGAAAGAAGCTTTCTGAGAAACTGCTTAGTGTCCTGTTAATTCATCTCACAGAGTTACATCTGTATTTCACGGATCTCTTTGCTAGCCTTATTTCTGTGGAATCTGAGAACAGATATTTCGGATCCCTTGGAAGACTATAGGGCCAAAGGGAATATACTCCGATGACAAAGAGAAAGAAGCTTTCTGAGAAACTTCTTTGTGTTCTGTGAAATCATCTCACAGAGTTACAGCTTTCCCCTCAAGAAGCCATTCGCTAAGACAGTTCTTCAGGAATTGGCAAAGTGATATTTGGAAGCCCATAGAGGGCTATGGTGAAAAAGGAAATAACCTCAAATGAAATCTGGAAAGAATCTTTCGGAGAAACTGCTTAGTGTTCTGTTAATTCATCTCACAGAGTTACATCGGTATTTCGTGGATCTTTTTGCTAGCTTTATTTCTGTGGAATCTGAGAACAGATACTTCGGATCCCTTTGATGACTATAGGGCCAAGGAAATATCCTACGATAACAAAGAGAAAGAAGCTTTCTGAGAAACCTCTTTGTGTTCTGTGAAATCATCTCACAGAGTTACAGCTTTCCCCTCAAGAAGCCTTTCACTAAGACAGTTCTTGTGGAATTGGCAAAGTGATATTTGAAGCCCGTAGAGGGCAATGGTGAAAATGGAAATATCCTCAGATGAAATCTGGAAAGAAGCTTTCTGAGAAACTGCTTAGTGTTCTGTTAATTCATCTCACAGAGTTACATCTGTATTTCGTGGATCTCTTTGCTAGCCTTATTTCTGTGGAATCTGAGAACAGATATTTCGGATCCCTTGGAAGACTATAGGGCCAAAGGAATTTTCCTCCGATAACAAAGAGAAAGAAGCTTTCTGAGGAACTTCTTTGTGTTCTGTGAAATCATCTCACCGAGTTACAGCTTTCCCCTCAAGAAGCCGTTCGCTAAGACAGTTCTTCTGGAATTGGCAAAGTGATATTTGGAAGCCCCTAGAGGGTTATGGTGAAAAAGGAAATATCCTCAAATGAAATCTGGAAAGAAGCTTTCGGAGAAACTGCTTAGTGTTCTGTTAATTCATCTCACAGAGTTACATCTGTATTTCGTGGATCTCTTTGCTACCTTATTTCTCTGGAATCTGAGAAGAGATATTTCGGATCCCTTGGAAGACTATAGGGCCAAAGGAAATATCCTCCGATAACAAACAGAAAGAATATTTCTGAGAAACTTCTTTGTGTTCTGTGAAATCATCTCACAGAGTTACAGCTTTCCCCTCAAGAAGCCTTTCGCTAAGACAGTTCTTGTGGAATTGGCAAAGTGATATTTGGAAGCCCATAGAGGGCTATGGTTAAAATGGAAATATCCTCAGATGAAATCTGGAAAGAAGCTTTCTGAGAAACTGCTTAGTGTTCTCTTAATTCATGTCACAGAGTTATATCTGTATTTCGTGGATCTCTTTGCTAGCCTTATTTCTGTGGAATCTGAGAACAGATATTTCGGATCCCTTTGAAGATTATAGGGTCAATGGAAATATCCTCCGATAACAAAGAGAAAGAAGCTTTCTGAGGAATTTCTTTGTGTTCTGTGAAATCATCTCACAGAGTTACAGCGTTCCCCTCAAGAAGCCTTTCGCTAAGAAAGTTCTTGTGAAATTGGCAAAGTGATATTTGGATGCCCATAGAGGTCTATGGTGAAAAAGGAAATATCCTCAGATGAAATCTGGAAAGAAGCTTTCTGAGAAACTGCTAAGTGTTCTGTTAATTCATCTCACAGAGTTACATCTGTATTTCGTGGATCTCTTTGCTAGCCTTATTTCTGTGGAATCTGAAAACAGATATTTCGGATCCCTTGGAAGACTATAGGGCCAAAGGAAATATCCTCCGATAACAAAGAGAAAGAAGCTTTCTGAGAAAATTCTTTGTGTTCTGTGAAATCAACTCACAGAGTTAGAGCTTTCCCCTCAAGAAGCCTTTCGCTAAGACAGTTCTTGTGGAATTGGCAAAGTGATATTTGGAAGCCCATGGAGGGATATGTTGAAAAAGGAAATATCCTCAGATGAAATCTGGAAAGAAGCTTTCTGAGTAACTGCTTAGTGTTCTGTTAATTCATCTCACAGAGTTACATCTGTATTTCGTGGATCTCTTTGCTAGCCTTATTTCTGTGGAATCTGAGAGCAGATATTTCGGATCCCTTGGAAGACTATAGGGTCAAAGGAAATATCCTCCGATAACAAAGACAAAGAAGCTTTCTGAGAAACTTCTTTGTGTTCTGTGAAATCATCTCACACAGTTACAGCTTTCCCCTTAAGAAGCCTTTCGCTAAGACAGTTCTTGTGGAATTGGCAAAGTGATATTTGGAAGCCCATAGAGGGCTATGGTGAAAAAGGAAATATCCTCAGATGAAATCTGGAAAGAAGCTTTCTGAGAAACTGCTTAGTGTTCTGTTAATTCATCTCACAGAGTTACATCTGTATTTCGTGGATCTCTTTGCTAGCCTTATTTCTGTGGAATCAGAGAACAGATATTTCGGATCCCTTGGAAGACTATAGGGCCAAAGGAAATATCCTCCGATAACAAAGAGAAAGAAGCTTTCTGAGAAACTTCTTTGTGTTCTGTGAAATCATCTCACAGAGTTACAGCTTTCCCTTCAAAAAGCGTTTCACTAAGACAGTTCTTGTGGAATTGGCAAAGTGATATTTGGAAGCCCATAGAGGACTACGAGGAAAAAGGAAATATCCTCAGATGAAATCTGGAAAGAAGCTTTCTGAGAAACTGCTTAGTGTCCTGTTAATTCATCTCACAGAGTTACATCTGTATTTCCTGGATCTCTTTGCTAGCCTTATTTCTGTGGAATCTGAGAACAGATATTTCGGATCCCTTGGAAGACTATAGGGCCAAAGGGAATATCCTCCGATGACAAAGAGAAAGAAGCTTTCTGAGAAACTTCTTTGTGTTCTGTGAAATCATCTCACAGAGTTACAGCTTTCCCCTCAAGAAGCCGTTCGCTAAGACAGTTCTTCTGGAATTGGCAAAGTGATATTTGGAAGCCCATAGAGGGTTATGGTGAAAAAGGAAATATCCTCAAATGAAATCTGGAAAGAAGCTTTCGGAGAAACTGCTTAGTGTTCTGTTAATTCATCTCACAGAGTTACATCTGTATTTCGTGGATCTCTTTGCTACCTTATTTCTCTGGAATCTGAGAAGAGATATTTCGGATCCCTTGGAAGACTATAGGGCCAAAGGAAATATCCTCCGATAACAAAGAGAAAGAAGCTTTCTGAGAAACTTCTTTGTGTTCTGTGAAATCATCTCACAGAGTTACCGCTTTCCCCTCAAGAAGCCTTTCGCTAAGACAGTTCTTGTGGAATTGGCAAAGTGATATTTGGAAGCCCAAGGAGGGCTATGGTGAAAATGGAAATATCCTCAGATGAAATCTGGAAAGAAGCTTTCTGAGAAACTGCTTAGTGTTCTCTTAATTCATGTCACAGAGTTACATCTGTATTTCGTGGATCTCTTTGCTAGCCTTATTTCTGTGGAATCTGAGAACAGATATTTCGGATCCCTTTGAAGATTATAGGGTCAATGGAAATATCCTCCGATAACAAAGAGAAAGAAGCTTTCTGAGGAATTTCTTTGTGTTCTGTGAAATCATCTCACAGAGTTACAGCTTTCCCCTCAAGAAGCCTTTCGCTAAGAAAGTTCTTGTGAAATTGGCAAAGTGATATTTGGAAGCCCATAGAGGTCTTTGGTGAAAAAGGAAATATCCTCAGATGAAATCTGGAAAGAAGCTTTCTGAGAAACTGCTAAGTGTTCTGTTAATTCATCTCACAGAGTTACATCTGTATTTCGTGGATCTCTTTGCTAGCCTTATTTCTGTGGAATCTGAAAACAGATATTTCGGATCCCTTGGAAGACTATAGGGCCAAAGGAAATATCCTCCGATAACAAAGAGAAAGAAGCTTTCTGAGAAACTTCTTTGTGTTCTGTGAAATCAACTCACAGAGTTAGAGCTTTCCCCTCAAGAAGCCTTTTGCTAAGACAGTTCTTGTGGAATTGGCAAAGTGATATTTGGAAGCCCATGGAGGGATATGTTGAAAAAGGAAATATCCTCAGATGAAATCTGGAAAGAAGCTTTCTGAGTAACTGCTTAGTGTTCTGTTAATTCGTCTCACAGAGTTACATCTGTATTTCGTGGATCTCTTTGCTAGCCTTATTTCTGTGGAATCAGAGAACAGATATTTCGGATCCCTTGGAAGACTATAGGGCCAAAGGAAATATCCTCCGATAACAAAGAGAAAGAAGCTTTCTGAGAAACTTCTTTGTGTTCTGTGAAATCATCTCACAGAGTTACAGCTTTCCCTTCAAAAAGCGTTTCACTAAGACAGTTCTTGTGGAATTGGCAAAGTGATATTTGGAAGCCCATAGAGGACTACGTGGAAAAAGGAAATATCCTCAAATGAAATCTGGAAAGAAGCTTTCGGAGAATCTGCTTAGTGTTCTGTTAATTCATCTCACAGAGTTACATCTGTATTTCGTGGATATCTTTGCTAGCCTTATTTCTGTGGAATCTGAGAACAGATATTTCGGATCCCTTGGAAGACTACAGGGCCAAAGGAAATATCCTCCGATAACGAAGAGAAATAACCTTTCTGAGAAACTTCTTTGTGTTCTGTGAAATCATCTCACAGAGTTACAGCTTTCCCCTCAAGAAGCCTTTCGCTAAGACAGTTCTTGTGGAATTGGCAAAGTGATATTTGGAAGCCCATAGAGGGCAATGGTGAAAATGGAAATATCCTCAAATGAAATCTGGAAAGAAGCTTTCTGAGAAACTGCTTAGTGTTCTGTTAATTCATCTCACAGAGTTACATCTGTATTTCGTGGATCTCTTTGCTAGCCTTATTTCTGTGGAATCTGAGAACAGATATTTCGGATCCCTTGGAAGACTACAGGGCCAAAGGAAATATCCTCCGATAACGAAGAGAAATAACCTTTCTGAGAAACTTCTTTGTGTTCTGTGAAATCATCTCACAGAGTTACAGCTTTCCCCTCAAGAAGCCTTTCGCTAAGACAGTTCTTGTGGAATTGGCAAGGTGATATTTGGAAGCCCATAGAGGGCTATGGTGAAAAAGGAAATATCCTCAGATGAAATCTGGAAAGAAGCTTTCGGAGAAACTGCTTAGTGTTCTGTTAATTCATCTCACAGAGTTACATCTGTATTTCGTGGATCTCTTTGCTAGCCTTCTTTCTGTGGAATGTGAGAACAGATATTTCGGATCCCTTGGAAGACTATAAGGCCAAAGGAAATATCCTCCGATAAGAAAGAGAAAGAAGCTTTCTGAGAAACTTCTTTGTGTTCTGTGAAATCATCTCACAGAGTTACAGCTATCCCCTCAAGAAGCCTTTC
This sequence comes from Macaca mulatta, assembly GCF_049350105.2. Classification (NCBI taxonomy): domain Eukaryota; kingdom Metazoa; phylum Chordata; class Mammalia; order Primates; family Cercopithecidae; genus Macaca; species Macaca mulatta. The sequence goes on from NC_133418.1 coordinate 36,806,411, forward strand.
GCTAAGACAGTTCTTGTGGAATTGGCAAATTGATATTTGGAAGCCCGTAGAAGGCTTTGGTGAAAAAGGAAATAACCTCAGACGAAATCTGCAAAGAAGCTTTCTGAGAAACTGCTTAGTGTTCGGTTAATTCATCTCACAGAGTTACATCGTTATTACGTGTATCTCTTTGCTAACCTTATTTCTGTGGAATCTGAGAACAGATATTTCGGATCCCTTTGATGACTATAGGGCCAAAGGAAATATCCTCCGATAACAAAGAGAAAGAACCTTTCTGAGAAACCTCTTTGTGTTCTGTGAAATCATCTCACAGAGTTACAACTTTCCCCTCAAGAAGCCTTTCGCTAAGACAGTTCTTGTGGAATTGGCAAAGTGATATTTGGAAGCCCATAGAGGGCAATGGTGAAAATGGAAATATCCTCAGATGAAATCTGGAAAGAAGCTTTCTGAGAAACTGCTTAGTGTTCTGTTAATTCATCTCACAGAGTTACATCTGTATTTCGTGGATCTCTTTGCTAGCCTTATTTCTGTGGAATCTGAGAACAGATATTTCGTATCCCTTGGAAGACTATAGGGCCAAAGGAAATATCCTCCGATAACGAAGAGAAATAACCTTTCTGAGAAACTTCTTTGTGTTCTGTTAAATCATCTCACAGAGTTACAGCTTTCCCCTCAAGAAGCCTTTCGCTAAGACAGTTCTTGTGGAATTGGCAAAGTGATTTGGAAGCCCATAGAGGGCTACGTTGAAAAAGGAAATATCCTCAGATGAAATCTGGAAAGAAGCTTTCTGAGAAACTGCTTAGGGTCCTGTTAATTCATCTCACAGAGTTACATCTGTATTTCGTGGATCTCTTTGCTAGCCTTATTTCTGTGGAATCTGAGAGCAGATATTTCGGATCCCTTGGAAGACTATAGGGCCAAAGGAAATATCCTCCGATAAGAAAGAGAAAGAAGCTTTCTGAGAAACTTCTTTGTGTTCTATGAAATCATCTCACACAGTTACAGCTATCCACTCAAGAAGCCTTTCGCTAAGACAGTTCTTGTGGAATTGGCAAATTGATATTTGGAAGCCCGTAGAAGGCTTTGGTGAAAAAGGAAATAACCTCAGACGAAATCTGGAAAGAAGCTTTCTGAGAAACTGCTTAGTGTTCGGTTAATTCATCTCACAGAGTTACATCGTTATTACGTGTATCTCTTTGCTAACCTTATTTCTGTAGAATCTGAGAACAGATATTTCGGATCCCTTTGATGACTATAGGGCCAAAGGAAATATCCTCCGATAACAAAGAGAAAGAACCTTTCTGAGAAACCCCTTTGTGTTCTGTGAAATCATCTCACAGAGTTACAGCTTTCCCCTCAAGAAGCCTTTCGCTAAGACAGTTCTTGTGGAATTGGCAAAGTGATATTTGGAAGCCCATAGAGGGCAATGGTGAAAATGGAAATATCCTCAGATGAAATCTGGAAAGAAGCTTTCTGAGAAACTGCTTAGTGTTCTGTTAATTCATCTCACAGAGTTACATCTGTATTTCGTGGATCTCTTTGCTAGCCTTATTTCTGTGGAATCTGAGAACAGATATTTCGTATCCCTTGGAAGACTATAGGGCCAAAGGAAATATCCTCCGATAACGAAGAGAAATAACCTTTCTGAGAAACTTCTTTGTGTTCTGTTAAATCATCTCACAGAGTTACAGCTTTCCCCTCAAGAAGCCTTTCGCTAAGACAGTTCTTGTGGAATTGGCAAAGTGATATTTGGAAGCCCATAGAGGGCTACGTTGAAAAAGGAAATATCCTCAGATGAAATCTGGAAAGAAGCTTTCTGAGAAACTGCTTAGGGTCCTGTTAATTCATCTCACAAAGTTACATCTGTATTTCACGGATCTCTTTGCTAGCCTTATTTCTGTGGAATCTGAGAACAGATATTTCGGATCCCTTGGAAGACTATAGGGCCAAAGGAAATATCCTCCGATAACAAAGAGAAAGAAGCTTTCTGAGAAACTTCTTTGTGTTCTGTGAAATCAACTCACAGAGTTAGAGCTTTCCCCTCAAGAAGCCTTTCGCTAAGACAGTTCTTGTGGAATTGGCAAAGTGATATTTGGAAGCCCATAGAGGGATATGGTGAAAATGGAAATATCCTCAGATGACATCTGGAAAGAAGCATTTTGAGAAACTGCTCTGTGATATATGACTTCCACTCACAGAGTTACATCTGTATTTCGTGGATCTTTTGCTAGCCTTATTTCTGTGGAATCTGACAACAGATATTTCGGATCCTTTTGAAGACTATAGGGCCAAAGGAAATATTCTCCGATAACAAAGAGAAAGAAGCTTTCTGAGAAACTTGCTTGTGTTCTGCGAAATCATCTCACAGAGTTACAGCTTTCCCCTCAAGAAGCCTTTCGGTAAGACAGTTCTTGTGGAATTGGCAAAGTAATATTTGGAAGACCGTAGAGGTCTATGGTGACAAAGGAAATATCCTCAGATGAAATCTGGAAAGAAGCTTTCTGAGAAACTGCTTAGTGTTCTGTTAATTCATCTCACAGAGTTATATCTGTATTTCCTGGATCTCTCTGCTAGCCTTATTTCTGTGGAATCTGAGAACAGATATTTCTGATCCGCTTGAAGACTATAGGGCCAAGGAAATATCCTCCGATAACAAAGAGAAAGAAGCTTTCTGAGAAACTTCTTTGTGTTCTGTGAAATCATCTCACAGAGTTACAGCTTTCCCCTCAAGAAGCCTTTCGCTAAGACAGTTCTTGTGGAATTGGCAAAGTGATATTTGGAAGCCCATAGAGGGCTAGGGTGAAAAAGGAAATATCCTCAGATGAAATCTGGAAAGAAGCATTTTGAGAAACTGCTCTGTGATATATGACTTCCACTCACAGAGTTACATCCGTATTTCGTGGATCTTTTGCTAGCCTTATTTCAGTGGAATCTGAGAACAGATATTTCGGATCCTTTTGAAGACTATAGGGACAAAGGAAATATCCACCGTTAAAAAAGAGAAAGAAGCTTTCTGAGAAACTTATTTGTGTTCTGCGAAATCATCTCACAGAGTTACAGCTTTCCCCTCTAGAAGCCTTTTGCTAAGACAGTTCTTGTGGAAATGGCAAAGTGATATTTGGAAGCCATTGAGGGCTATGGTGAAAATGGAAATATCCTCAGATGAAATCTGGAAAGAAGCTTTCTGAGAAACTGCTTAGTGTTCTGTTAATTCATCTCACAGAGTTACATCTGTATTTCGTGGATCTCTTTGCTAGCCTTATTTCTGTGGAATCTGAGAACAGATATTTCGGATCCCTTTGAAGACTATTTTGCCAAAGGAAATATGCTCCGATAACAAAGAGAAAGAAGCTTTCTGAGAAACTTCTTTGTGTTCTGTGAAATCATCTCACAGAGTTACAGCTTTCCCCTCAAGAAGCCTTTCGCTAAGACAGTTTTGTGGAATTGGAAAAGTGATATTTGGAAGCCCTTAGAGGGCTATTGTGAAAAAGGAAATATCATCAGATAAAATCAGGAAAGAAGCTTTCTGAGAAACTGCTTAGTGTTCTGTTAATTCATCACACAGAGTTACATCTGTATTTCGTGGATCTCTTTGCTAGCCTTATTTCTGTGGAATCAGAGAACAGATATTTCGGATCCCTTTGAAGACTATAGGACGAAAGGAAATATGCTCCGATAACAAAGAGAAAGAAGCTTTCTGAGAAACTTCTTTGTGTTCCGTGAAATCATCTCACAGAGTTACAGCTTTCCCCTCTAGAAGCCTTTCGCTAGACAGTTCTTCTGGAATTGGCAAAGTGATATTTGGAAGCCGTAGAGGGCTATGGTGAAAATGGAAATATCCTCAGATGAAATCTGGAAAGAAGCTTTCTGAGAAACTGCTTAGTGTTCTGTTAATTCATCTCACAGAGTTACATCTGTATTTCATAGATCTCTTTGCTAGCCTTATTTCTGTGGAATCTGAGAGCAGATATTTCGGATCCCTTTGAAGAATATAGGGCCAAAGGAAATATCCTCCGATAACAAAGAGAAAGAAGCTTTCTGAGAAACTTCTTTGTGTTCTGTGAAATCATCTCACAGAGTTACAGCTTTCCCTCAAGAAGGCTTTCGCTAAGACAGTTCTTGTGGAATTGGCAAAGTGATATTTGGAAGCCCTTAGAGGGCTATTGTGAAAAAGGAAATATCCTCAGATGAAATCTGGAAAGAAGCATTATGAGAAACTGCTCTGTGATATGTGACTTCCACTCACAGAGTTACATCTGTATTTCGTGTATCTTTTGCTAGCCTTATTTCAGTGGAATCTGAGAACAGATATTTCGGTTCCCTTGAAGACTATAGGATCAAAGGAAATATCCTCCGATAACAAAGAATAAGAAGCTTTCTGAGAAACTTTTTGTGTTCTGTGAAATCATCTCACCGAGTTACAGCTTTCCCCTCTAGAAGCCTTTCGCTAATACAGTTCTTGTGGAAATGGCAAAGTGATATTGGGAAGCCATAGAGGGCTATGGTGAAAATGGAAATATCCTCAGATGAAATCTGGAAAGAAGCTTTCTGAGAAACTGCTTAGTGTTCTGTTAATTCATCTCACAGAGTTACATCTGTATTTCGTGGATCTCTTTGCTAGCCTTATTTCTGTGGAATCTGAGAACAGATAATTCGGATCCCTTTGAAGACTATAGGGCCAAAGGAAATATGCACCGATAACAAAGAGTAAGAAGCTTTCTGAGAAACTTCTTTGTGTTCTGTGAAATCATCTCACAGAGTTACAGCTTTCCCCTGAAGAAGCCTTTCGCTAAGACAGTTCTTGTGTAATTTGCAAAGTGATATTTGGAAGCCCATAGAGGGCTATAGTGATAAAGGAAATATCCTCAGATGAAATCTGTAAAGAAGCTTTCTGAGAAACTGCTTAGTGTTCTGTTAATTCATCTCACAGAGTTACATCTGTATTTCGTGGATGTCTTTGCTAGCCTTATTTCTGTGGAATCTGAGAACAGATATTTCGGATCCCTTTGAAGACTATAGGGCCAAAGGAATTATCCTCCGATAACAAAGATAAAGAAGCTTTCTGAGAAACTTCTTTGTGTTCTGTGAAATCATCTCACAGAGTTACAGCTTTCCCCTCAAGAAGCCTTTCGCTAAGACAGTTCTTGTGGAATTGGCAAAGTGATATTTGGAAGCCCATAGAGGGCTATGGTGAAAAAGGAAATATCCTCAGATGAAATCTGGAAAGAAGCTTTCTGAGAAACTGCTCTGTGATATGTGACTTCCACTCACAGATTTACATCTGTATTTCGTGGATCTCTTTGCTAGCCTTATTTCTGTGGAAACTGAGAACAGATATTTCGGATCCCTTTGAAGACTATAGTGCCAAAGGAAATATCCTCCGATAACAAAGAGAAAGAAGCTTTCTGAGAAACTTCTTTGTGTTCTGTGAAATAATCTCACAGAGTTACAGCATTTCCCTCAAGAAGCCTTTCGCTAAGACAGTTCTTGTGGAATTGGCAAAGTGATATTTGGAAGCCCATAGAGGGCTATGGTGAAAAATGAAATATCCACAGATGAAATCTGGAAAGAAGCTTTCTGAGAAACTGCTTAGTGTTCTGTTAATTCATCTCACAGAGTTACATCTGTATTTCGTGGATCTCTTTGCTAGCCTTATTTCTGTGGAATCTGAGAACAGATATTTCGGATCCCTTTGATGACTATAGGGCCAAAGGAAATATCCTCCGATAACAAAGATAAAGAAGCTTTCTGAGAAACTTCTTTGTGTTCTGTGAAATCATCTCTCGGAGATACAGCTTTCCCCTCAAGAGCCTTTCGCTAAGATAGTTCTTGTGGAATTGGCAAAGTGATATTTGGAAGCCCATAGAGGGCTATGGTAAAAATGGAAATATCCTCACATGAAATGTGGGAAGAAGCTTTCTGAGAAACTGCTTAGTGTTCTGTTAATTCATCTCACAGAGTTACATCTGTATTTCATGTATCTCTTAGCTAACCTTATTTCTATGGAATCTGAGAACAGATATTTCGGATACCTTTGAAGACTATAGGGCCAAAGGAAATATCCTCTGATAACAAAGAGAAAGAAGCTTTCTGAAAAACTTCTTGGTGTTCTGTGAAATCATCTCACAGAGTTACAGCTTTCCCCTCAAGAAGCCTTTCGCTAAGACAGTTCTTGTGGAATTGGCAAAGTGATATTTGGAAGCCCATAGAGGGCTACGTTGAAAAAGGAAATATCCTCAGATGAAATCTGGAAAGAAGCTTTCTGAGAAACTGCTCTGTGATATGTGACTTCCACTCACAGATTTACATCTGTATTTCGTGGATCTCTTTGCTAGCCTTATTTCTGTGGAAACTGAGAACAGATATTTCGGATCCCTTTGAAGACTATAGTGCCAAAGGAAATATCCTCCGATAACAAAGAGAAAGAAGCTTTCTGAGAAACTTCTTTGTGTTCTGTGAAATAATCTCACAGAGTTACAGCATTTCCCTCAAGAAGCCTTTCGCTAAGACAGTTCTTGTGGAATTGGCAAAGTGGTATTTGGAAGCCCATAGAGGGCTATGGTGAAAAATGAAATATCCTCAGATGAAATCTGGAAAGAAGCTTTCTGAGAAACTGCTTAGTGTTCTGTTAATTCATCTCACAGAGTTACATCTGTATTTCGTGGATCTCTTTGCTAGCCTTATTTCTGTGGAATCTGAGAACAGATATTTCGGATCCCTTTGATGACTATAGGCCAAAGGAAATATCCTCCGATAACAAAGATAAAGAAGCTTTCTGAGAAACTTCTTTGTGTTCTGTGAAATCATCTCTCGGAGATACAGCTTTCCCCTCAAGAGCCTTTCGCTAAGATAGTTCTTGTGGAATTGGCAAAGTGATATTTGGAAGCCCATAGAGGGCTATGGTAAAAATGGAAATATCCTCACATGAAATGTGGAAAGAAGCTTTCTGAGAAACTGCTTAGTGTTCTGTTAATTCATCTCACAGAGTTACATCTGTATTTCATGTATCTCTTAGCTAACCTTATTTCTATGGAATCTGAGAACAGATATTTCGGATACCTTTGAAGACTATAGGGCCAAAGGAAATATCCTCTGATAACAAAGAGAAAGAAGCTTTCTGAAAAACTTCTTCGTGTTCTGTGAAATCATCTCACAGAGTTACAGCTTTCCCCTCAAGAAGCCTTTCGCTAAGACAGTTCTTGTGGAATTGGCAAAGTGATATTTGGAAGCCCATAGAGGGCTATGGTGAAAAAGGAAATATCCTCAGATGAAATCTGGAAAGAAGCTTTCTGAGAAACTGCTCTGTGATATGTGACTTCCACTCACAGATTTACATCTGTATTTCGTGGATCTCTTTGCTAGCCTTATTTCTGTGGAAACTGAGAACAGATATTTCGGATCCCTTTGAAGACTATAGTGCCAAAGGAAATATCCTCCGATAACAAAGAGAAAGAAGCTTTCTGAGAAACTTCTTTGTGTTCTGTGAAATAATCTCACAGAGTTACAGCATTTCCCTCAAGAAGCCTTTCGCTAAGACAGTTCTTGTGGAATTGGCAAAGTGATATTTGGAAGCCCATAGAGGGCTATGGTGAAAAATGAAATATCCTCAGATGAAATCTGGAAAGAAGCTTTCTGAGAAACTGCTTAGTGTTCTGTTAATTCATCTCACAGAGTTACATCTGTATTTCGTGGATCTCTTTGCTAGCCTTATTTCTGTGGAATCTGAGAACAGATATTTCGGATCCCTTTGATGACTATAGGCCAAAGGAAATATCCTCCGATAACAAAGATAAAGAAGCTTTCTGAGAAACTTCTTTGTGTTCTGTGAAATCATCTCAGTGAGTTAAAGCTTTCCCCTTAAGAAACCTTTCGCTAAGACAGTTCTTGTGGAATTGGCAAAGTGATAATAGGTAGCCCATAGAGGGCTATGGTGAAAAAGGAAATATCCTCAGATGAAATCTGGGAAGAAGCTTTCTGAGAAACTGCTTAGTGTTCTGTTAATTCATCTCACAGAGTTACATCTGTATTTCATGTATCTATTAGCTAGCCTTATTTCTATGGAATCTGAGAACAGATATTTCGGATTCCTTTGAAGACAATACGGCCAAAGGAAATATCCTCCGATAAAAAAGTGAAAGAAGCTTTCTGAGAAACTTCTTTGTGTTCTGTGAAATCATCTCACAGAGTTACAGCTTTCCCCTCGAGAAGCCTTTCGTTTAGAGAGTTCTTGTGGAATTGGCAAAGTGATATTTGGAAGCCCATAGAGGGCAATGCTGAAAAAGGAAATATCCTCAGATGAAATCTGGAAAGAAGCTTTCTGAGAAACTGCTTAGTGTTCTGTTAATTCATCTCACAGAGTTGCATCTATATTTCGTGGATCTCTTTGCTGACCTTATTTCTGTGGAATCTGAGAAGAGATATTTCGGATCCCTTTGAAGACTATAGGGCCAAAGGAAATATCCTCCGATAACAATGAGAAAGAAGCTTTCTGAGAAACTTCTTTGTGTTCTGTGAAATCATCTCACAGAGTTACAGCTTCCCCCTCAAGAAGCCTTTCGGTAAGACAGTTCTTGTGGAATTGGCAAAGTGATATTTGGAAGCCCTTAGAGTTCTATGGTGACAAATGAAATATCGTCAGATGAAATTTGGAAAGAAGCATTCTGAGAAACTGCTTAGTGTTCTGTTAATTCATCTCACAGAGTTACATCTGTATTTCGTGGATCTCTCTGCTAGCCTTATTTCTGTGGAATCTGAGGACAGATATTTCTGATCCGTTTGAAGACTATAGGGCCAAGGAAATATCCTCCGATAACAAAGAGAAAGAAGCTTTCTGAGAAACTTCTTTGTGTTCTGTGAAATCATCTCACAGAGTTACAGCTTTCTCCTCAAGAAGCCTTTCGCTAAGACAGTGCTTGTGGAATTGGCAAAGTGATATTTGGAAGCCCATAGAGGGCTATGGTGAAAAAGGAAATATCCTCAGATGAAATCTGGAAAGCAGCATTATGAGAAACTGCTCTGTGATATATGACTTCCACTCACAGAGTTACATCTGTATTTCGTGGATCTTTTGCTAGCCTTATTTCTGTGGAATCTGAGAACAGATATTTCGGATCCTTTTGAAGATTATAGGGCCAAAGGAAATATCCTCCGATAACAAAGAGAAAGAAGCTTTCTGAGAAACTTCTTTGTGTTCTGTGAAATCATCTTACAGAGTTACAGCTTTTCCCTCAAGAAGTCTTTCGCTAAGACAGTTCTTGTGGAATTGGCAAAGTGATATTTGGAAGCCCATAGAGGGCTATGGTGAAAAAGGAAATATCATCAGATGAAATCTGGAAAGCAGCTTTCTGAGAAACTGCTTAGTGTTCTGTTAATTCATCTCACAGAGTTACATCTTTACTTCGTGGATCTCTTTGGTAGCCTTATTTCTGTGGAATCTGAGAACAGATATTTCGGATCCCTTTGAAGACTATAGGGCCAAAGGAAATATCCTCCGATAACAAAGAGAAAGAAGCTTTCTGAGAAACTTCTTTGTGTTCTGTGAAATCATCTCACAGAGTTACAGCTTTTCCCTCTAGAAGCCTTTCGCTAAGACAGTTCTTGTGGAATTGGCAAAGTGATATTTGGAAGCCCTTAGAGGGCTATGGTGCAAAATGAAATATCCTCACATGAAATCTGGAAAGAAGCTTTCTGAGAAACTGCTTAGTGTTCTGTTAATTCATCTCAGAGAGTTACATCTGTATTTCGTGGATCTCTTTGCTAGCCTTATTTCTGTGGAATCTGAGAACAGATATTTCGGATCCCTTTGAAGATTATAGGGCCAAAGGAAATATCCTCCGATAACAAAGAGAAAGAAGCTTTCTGAGAAACTTCTTTGTGTTCTGTGAAATCATCTCTCGGAGTTACAGCTTTCCCCTCAAGAAGCCTTTCGCTAAGACAGTTCTTGTGGAATTGGCAAAGTGATATTTGGAAGCCCATAGAGGGCTATGGTGAAAAAGGTAATATCCTCAGATGAAGTCTGGAAAGAAGCTTTCTGAGAAACTGCTTAGTGTTCTGTTAATTCATCGCACAGAGTTATATCTGTATTTTTTGGATCTCTTTGCTAGCCTTATTTCTGTGGAATCTGTGAACAGATATATCGGATCCCAATGAAGACTATAGGGCCAAAGGAAATAACTTCCGATAACAGAGAGAAAGAGGCTTTCTGAGAAACTTCTTTGTGTTCTGTGAAATCATCTCACTGAGTTACAGCTTTAGCATCAAGAAGCCTTTCGCTAAGACAGTTCTTGTGGAATTGGCAAAGTGATATTAGGAAGCCCATAGAGGGCTATGGTGAAAAAGGAAATATCCTCAGATGAAATCTGGAAAGAAGCTTTCTGAGAAACTGCTTAGTGTTCTGTTAATTCATCTCACAGAGTTACATCTGTATTTCATGTATCTCTTAGCTAGCCTTATTTCTATGGAATCTGAGAACAGATATTTCGGATTCCTTTGAAGAATATACGGCCAAAGGAAATATCCTCCGATAACAAAGAGAAAGAAGCTTTCTGAGAAACTTCTTTGTGTTCTGTGAAATCGTCTCACAGAGTTACAGCTTTCCCCTCAAGAAGCCTTTCGTTAAGAGAGTTTTTGTGGAATTGGCAAAGTGATATTTGGAAGCCCATAGAGGGCTATGGTGAAAAAGGAAAAATCCTCAGATGAAATCTGGAAAGAAGCATTATGAGAAACTGCTCTGTGATATATGACTTCCACTCACAGAGTTACATCTGTATTTCGTGGATCTTTTGCTAGCCTTATTTCTGTGGAATCTGAGAACAGATATTTGGGATCTTTTTGAAGATTATAGGGCCAAAGGAAATTTCCTCCAATAACAAAGAGAAAGAAGCTTTCTGAGAAACTTCTTTGTGTTCTGTGAAATCATCTCACAGAGTTACAGCTTTCCCCTCAAGAAGCCTTTCGCTAAGACAGTTCTTGTGGAAATGGCAAAATGGTATTTGGAAGCCATAGAGGGCTATGGTGAAAATGGTAATATCCTCAGATGAAATCTAGAAAGAAGCTTTCTGAGAAACTGCTTAGTGTTCCGTTAATTCATCTCAGAGAGTTACATCTGTATTTCGTGGATCTCTTTGCTAGCCTTATTTCTGTGGAATGTGAGAACAGATATTTCGGATCCCTTTGAAGACTATAGGGCCTAAGAAAATATCCTCTGATAAAAAAGAGAAAGAAGTTTTCTGAGAAACTTCTTTGTGTTCAGTGAAATCATGTCACAGAGTTACAGCTTTCCCCTCTAGAAGCCTTTCGCTAAGACAGTTCTTGTGGAATGGGCAAAGTGATATTTGGAACCCCATAGAGGGCTATGGTGACAAAGGAAATATCCTCAGATGAAATCTGGAAAGAAGCTTTATGAGAAACTGCTTAGTGTTAGGTTAATTCATCTCAAAGAGTTACATCTGTATTTCGTGGATCTCTTTGCCAGCCTTATTTCTGTGGAATCTGAGAACAGATATTTCTGATCCGTTTGAAGACTATAGGGCCAAGGAAATATCCTCTGATAACAAAGAGAAAGAAGCTTTCTGAGAAACTTCTTTGTGTTCTATGAAATCATCTCACAGAGTTACAGCTTTTTCCTCAAGAAGCCTTTCGCTAAGACAGTTCTTGTGGAATTGGCAAAGTGATATTTGGAAGCCCATAAAGGGCTATGGTGAAAAAGGAAATATCCTCAGATGAAATCTGGAAAGAAGCATTATGAGAAACTGCTCTGTGATATATGACTTCCAGTCACAGAGTTACATCTGTATTTCGTGTATCTTTTGCTAGCCTTATTTCAGTGGAATCTGAGAACAGATATTTCGGATCCTTTTGAAGACTATAGGGCCAAGGAAATATCCTCCGTTAACAAAGAGAAAGAAGCTTTCTGAGAAACTTCTTTGTGTTCCGTGAAATCATCTCACAGAGTTACAGCTTTCGCCTCAGCAAGCCTATCGCTAAGACAGTTCTTGTGGAATTTTCAAAGTGATATTTGGAAGCCCATAGAGGGCTATGGTGAAAAAGGAAATATCCTCAGATGAAATCTGGAAAGAAGCATTATGAGAAACTGCTCTGTGATATATGACTTACACTCACAGAGTTACATCTGTATTTCGTGGATCTTTTGCTAGCTTTATTTTTGTGGAATCTGAGAACAGATATTTCGGATCCTTTTGAAGATTATAGGGCCAAAGGAAATATCCTCCGATAACAAAGAGAAGGAAGCTTTCTGAGAAACTTCTTTGTGTTCTGAGAAATCATCTCACAGAGTTACAGCTTTCCCCTCAAGAAGCCTTTCGCTAAGACACTTCTTGTGAAAATGGCAAAGTGGTATTTGGAAGCCATAGAGGGCTATGGTGAAAATGGAAATATCCTCAGATGAAATCTGGAAAGAAGCTTTCTGAGAAACTGCTTAGTGTTCCGTTAATTCATCTCAGAGAGTTACATCTGTATTTCTTGGTCTCTTTGCTAGCCTTATTTCTGTGGAATCTGAGAACAGATATTTCGGATCCCTTTGAAGACTATAGGGCCTAAGGAAATATCCTCCGATAACAAAGAGAAAGAAGCTTTCTGGGAAACTTCTTTGTGTTCTGTGAAATCATCTCACAGAGTTACAGCTTTCCCCTCTAGAAGCCTTTCACTAAGACAGTTCTTGTGGAATGGGCAAAGTGATATTTGGAAGCCCATAGAGGGCTATGGTGACAAAGGAAATATCCTCAGATGAAATCTGGAAAGAAGCTTTATGAGAAACTGCTTAGTGTTAGGTTAATTCATCTCAAAGAGTTACATCTGCATTTCGTGGATCTCTTTGCCAGCCTTATTTCTGTGGAATCTGAGAACAGATATTTCTGATCCGTTTGAAGACTATAGGGCCAAGGAAATATCCTCCGATAACAAAGAGAAAGAAGCTTTCTGAGAAACTTCTTTGTGTTCTGTGAAATCATCTCACAGAGTTACAGCTTTCTCCTCAAGAAGCCTTTCGCTAAGACAGTTCTTGTGGAATTGGCATAGTGATATTTGGAAGCCCATAGAGGGCTATGGTGAAAAAGGATATATCCTCAGATGAAATCTGGAAAGAAGCATTATGAGAAACTGCTCTGTGATATATGACTTCCACTCACAGAGTTACATCTGTATTTCGTGTATCTTTTGCTAGCCTTATTTCAGTGGAATCTGAGAATAGATATTTCGGATCCTTTTGAAGTCTATAGGGCCAAAGGAAATATCCTCCGATAACAAAGAGTAAGTAGCTTTCTGAGAAACTTCTTTGTGTTCTGTGAAATCATCTCACAGTGTTACAGCTTTCCCCTCTAGAAGCCTTTCGCTAAGACAGTTCTTGTGGAAATGGCAAAGTGATATTTGGAAGCCATAGAGGGCTATGGTGAAAATCAAATATCCTCAGATGAAATCTGGAAATAAGCTTTCTGAGAAACTGCTTAATGTTCTGTTAATTCATCTCACAGAGTTACATCTGTATTTCGTGGATCTTTTTGCTAGCCTTATTTCTGTGGAATCTGAGAACCGATATTTCTGATTCGTTTGAAGACTATAGGGCCAAGGAAATATCCTCCGATAACAAAGAGAAAGAAGCTTTCTGAGAAACTTCTTTGTGTTCTGTGAAATCATCTCACAGAGTTACAGCTTTCTCCTCAAGAAGCGTTTCGCTAAGACAGTTCTTGTGGAATTGGCAAAGTGATATTTGGAAGCCCATAGAGGGCTATGGTGAATAAGGAAATATCCTCAGATGAAATCTGGAAAGAAGCATTATGAGAAACTACTCTGTGATATATGACTTCCACTCACAGAGTTACATCTGTATTTCGTGGATCTTTTGCTAGCCTTATTTCTGTGGAATCTGAGAACAGATATTTCAGATCCTTTTGAAGACTACAGGGCCAAAGGAAATATCCTCCGATAACAAAGAGAATGAAGCTTTCTGAGAAACTTCTTTGTGTTCTGTGAAATCATCTCACAGAGTTACAGCTTTCCCCTCAAGAAGTCTTTCGTTAATACAGTTCTTGTGGAAATAGCAAAGTGGTATTTGGAAGCCATAGAGGGCTATGGTGAAAATGGAAATATCCTCAGAAGAAATCTGGAAAGAAGCTTTCTGAGAAACTGTTTAGTGTTCTGTTAATTCATCTCACAGGGTTACATCTGTGTTTCGTGTTTGTCTTTGCTAGCCTTATTTCTGTGGAATCTGAGAACAGATATTTCGGATCCCTTTGAAGACTATAGGGCCAAAGGAAATACCACCGATAACAAAGAGAAAGAAGCTTTCTCAGAAACTTCTTTGTGTTCGATGAAATCATCTCACAGAGTTACAGCTTTCCTCTCAAGGAGCCTTTCGCTAAGACAGTTCTTGTGGAATTGGCAAAGTGATATTTGGAAGCCCATAGTGGTCATCTGTGAGATGAATTAACAGAACACTAAGCAGAGGAAATATCCTCAGATGAAATCCGGAAAGAAGCTTTCTGAGAAACTGCCTAGTGTTCTGTTAATTCATGTCACAGAGTTACATCTGTATTTCGTGGATCTCTTTGCTAGCCTTATTTGTGTGGAATCTGAGAACAGATATTTCGGATCCCTTTGAAGACTATTGGGCGAAAGGAAATATCCTCCAATAACAAAGAGAAAGAAGCTTTCTGAGAAACTTCTTTGTGTTCTGTGAAATCATCTCACAGAGTTACAGCTTTCCCCTCAAGAAGCCTTTCGCTAAGACAGTTCTTGTGGAATTGGCAAAGTGATATTTGGAAGCCCAAAGAGGGCTATGGTGAAAAAGGAAATATCCTCAGATGAAATCTGGAAAGAAGCTTTCTGAGAAACTGCTTAGTGTTCTGTTAATTCGTCTCACAGAGTTACATCTGTATTTCGTGGATCTCTTTACTAGCCTTTTTTCTGTGGAATCTGAGAACAGATATTTCGGTTCCCTTGGAAGACTATAGGGCCAAAGGAAATATCCTGCGATAACAAAGAGAAAGTGGCTTTCTGAGAAACTTCTTTGTGTTCTTCTGAAATCATCTCACAGACTTACAGCTGTCCCCTCAAGAAGCCTTTCGCTAAGACAGTTCTTGTGGAATGGCAAAGTGATATTTGGAAGCCCATAGAGGGCTATGGTGAAAAAGGAAATATCCTCAGATGAAATCTGGAAAGAAGCTTTCTGAGAAACTGCTTAGTGTTCTGTTAATTCATCTCACAGAGTTACATCGGTATTTCGTGGATCTCTTTGCTAGCCTTGTTTCTGTGGAATCTGAAAACAGATATATCGGATCCCTTTGAAGACTATAGGGCCAAAGGAAATAACTTCCGATAAAAATGAGAAAGAAGCTTTCTGAGAAACTTCTTTGTGTTCTGTGAAATCATCTCACAGAGTTACAGCTTTCCCCTCAAGAAGCCTTTTTCTAAGACAGTTCTTTTGGAATTGGCAAAGTGATATTTGGAAGGCCATAGAGGGCTATGGTGAAAAAGCATATATCTTCAGATGAAATATGGAAAGGAGGTTTCTGAGAAACTGCTCTATGATATGTGACATCCACTCACAGAGTTACATCTGTATTTCGTGGATCTCTTTGCTAGCCTTATTTCTGTGGAATCTGAAAACAGATATATCGGATCCCTTTGAAGACTATAGGGCCAAAGGAAATAACTTCCGATAAAAAAGAGAAAGAAGCTTTCTGAGAAGCTTCTTTGTGTTCTGTGAAATCATCTCACAGAGTTACAGCTTTTCCCTCAAGAAGCTTTCGCTAAGACAGTTCTTGTGGAAATGTCAAAGTGATATTTGGAAGCCCATAGAGGGCTATGGTGAAAAAGGAAATATCCTCAGATGAAATCTGGAAAGAAGCTTTCTGAGAAACTGCTTAGTGTTCTGTTAATTCATCTCACAGAGTTACATCTGTATGTCGTTGATCTCTTTGCTAACCTTATTTCTGTGGAATCTGAGAAGAGATATTTCGGATCCCTTTGAAGACTATAATGCCAAAGGAAATATCCTTCGATAACAAAGAGAAAGAAGCTTTCTCAGAAACTTCTTTGTGTTCTGTGAAATCATCTCACAGAGTTACAGCTTTCCCCTCAAGAAGACTTTCGCTAAGACAGTTCTTGTGGAATTGGCAAAGTGATATTTGGAAGCCCATAGAGGGCTATGGTGAAAATGGAAATATCCTCAGATGAAATCTGGAAAGAAGCTTTCTGAGAATCTGCTTAGTGTACTGTTAATGCATCTCACAGAGTTACATCTGTATTTCGTGGATCTCTTTGTTAGCCTTATTTCTGTGGAATCTGAGAACAGATATTTCGGATCCCTTTGAAATCTATTGGGCCAAAGGAAATATCCTCCGATAACAAAGAGAAAGAAGCTTTCTGAGAAACTTCTTTGTGTTCTGTGAAATAATCTCACAGAGTTACAGCTTTCCCCTCAAGAAGCCTTTCGCTAAGACAATTCTTGTGGAATTGGCAAAGTGATATTTGGAAGGCCCTAGAGGGCTATGGTGAAAAAGCATATATCCTCAGATGAAATATGGAAAGAAGGTTTCTGAGAAACTGCTCTATGATATGTGACTTCCACTCACAGAGTTACATCTGTATTTCGTCGATCTCTTTGCTAGCCTTATTTCTGTGGAATCTGAGAACAGATATTTCGGATCCCTTTGAAGACTATAGGGCCAAAGGAAATATCCTCCGATAACAAAGAGAAAGAAGCTTTCTGAGAAACTTCTTTGTGTTCGATGAAATCATCTCACAGAGTAAGAGCTTTCCCCTCAAGAAGCCTTTCGCTAAGACAGTTCTTGTGGAATTGGCAAAGTGATATTTGGAAGCCCATAGAGGGCTATGGTGAAAAAGGAAATATCCTCAGATGAAATCTGGAAAGAAGCTTTCTGAGAAACTGCTTACTGTTCTGTTAATTCATCTCACAGAGTTACATCTGTATTTCGTCGATCTCTTTGCTAGCCTTATTTCTGTGGAATCTGTGAACAGATATTTCGGATCCCTTGGAAGACTATAGGTCCAAGGGAAATATCCTCCGATAAAAAAGAGTAAGAAGCTTTCTTATAAACTTCTTTGTGTTCTGTGAAATCATCTCACAGAGTTACAGCTTTCCCCTCAAGAAGCCTTTCGCTAAGACAGTTCTTCTGGAATTGGCAAAGTGATATTTGGAAGCCCATAGAGGGCTATGTTGAAAATGGAAATATCCTCAGATGAAATCTGGAAAGAAGTTTTCTGAGAAACTGCTTAGCGTTCTGTTAATTCATCTCACAGAGTTACATCTGCATTTCGTGGATCTCTTTGTTAGCCTTATTTCTGTGGAATCTGAGAACAGATATTTCAGATCCCTTTGAAAACAATTGGGCCAAAGGAAATATCCTCCGATAACAAAGAGAAAGAAGCTTTCTGAGAAACTTCTTGGTGTTCTGTGAAATCATCTAACAGAGTTACAGCTTTCCCCTCAAGAAGCCTTTCGTTAAGAAAATTCTTGTGGAATTGGCAAAGTGATATTTTGAAGGCCATTGAGGGCTCTGGTGAAAATGCATATATCCTCAGATGAAATATGGAAAGAAGGTTTCTGAGAAACTGCTCTATGATACGTGACTTCCACTCACAGAGTTCCATCTGTATTTCTTGGATCTCTTTGCTAGCCTTATTTCTGTGGAATCTGAAAACAGATATATCGGATCCCTTTGAAGACTATAGGGCCAAAGGAAATAACTTCCGATAAAAAAGAGAAAGAAGTTTTCTGAGACACTTCTTTGTGTTCTGTGAAATCATCTCACAGAGTTACAGCTTTCCCCTCAAGAAGCCTTTCTCGAAGACAGTTCTTGTGGAATTGGCAAAGTGATATTTGGAAGGCCATAGAGGGCTATGGTGAAAAGGAATTATCCTCAGATGAAATCTGGAAAGAAGCTTTCTGAGCAACTGCTTAGTGTTCTGTTAATTCATCTCACAGAGTTACATCTGTATTTCGTGGATCTCTTTGCTAGCCTTATTTCTGTGGAATCTGAGAACACATATTTCGGATCCCTTTGAAGACTATAGGGCCAAAGGAAATATCCTCCGATACCAAAGAGAAAGAAGCTTTCTGAGAATCTTCTTTGTGTTCTGTGAAATCATCTCACAGAGTTACAGTTTTCCCCTCAAGAAGCCTTTCGCTAAGACAGTTCTTGTGGAATTGGCAAAATGATATTTGGAAGCCCATAGAGGGCTATGGTGAAAATGGAAATATCCTCAGATGAAATCTGGAAAGAAGCTTTCTGAGAAACTGCTTAGTGTTCTGTTAATTCATCTCACAGAGTTACATCTGTATTTTGTGGGTCTCTTTGCTAGCCTAATTTTGTGTAATCTGAGAACAGATATTTCGGATCCCTTGGAAGACTGTAGGACCAAAGGAAATATCCTCCTATAACAAAGAGAAAGAAGCGTTCTGAGAAACTTCTTTGTGTTCTGTGAAATCATCTCACAGAGTTACAGCTTTCGCCTCAAGAAGCTTTTCGCTAAGACAGTTCTTGTGGAATTGGCAAAGTGATATTTGGAAGCCCATAGAGGGCTATGGTGAAAAAGGAAATATCCTCAGATGAAATCTGGAAAGAAGCTTTCTGAGAAACTGCTTAGTGTTCTGTTAATTCATCTCACAGAGTTACATCTGTATTTCGTGGATCTCTTTGCTAGCCTTATTTCTGTGGAATCTAAGAACAGATATTTCGGATCCCTTGGAAGACTATAGGGCCAAAGGAAATATCCTCCGATAACAAAGAGTAAGAAGCTTTCTTAGAAACTTCTTTGTGTTCTGTGAAATCATCTCACAGAGTTACAGCTTTCCACTAAAGAAGCCTTTCGCTAAGACCGTTCTTGTGGAATTGGCAAAGTGATATTTGGAAGCCCATAGAGGGCTATATTGAAAATGGAAATATCCTCAGATGAAATATGGAAAGAAGCTTTCTGAGAAACTGTTTAGTGTTCTGTTAATTCGTCTCACAGAGTTACATCTTTATTTCGTGGATCTCTTTCTTAGCCTTATTTAGGTGGAATCTGAGAACAGATATTTCGGATCCATTTGAAAAGTATTGGGCCAAAGGAAATATCCTCCGGTAACAAAGAGAAAGAAGCTTTCTGAGAAACTTCTTGGTGTTCTGTGAAATCATCTCACAGAGTTACAGCTTTCCCCTCAAGAAGACTTTCGCTAAGACAATTCTTGTGGAATTGGCAAAGTGATATTTGGAAGGCCTTAGAGGGCTATGGTGAAAAAGCATATATCCTCAGATGAAATATGGAAAGAAGGTTTCTGAGAAACTGCTCTATGATAAGTGACATCCACTCACAGAGTTGCATCTGTATTTCGTAGATCTCTTTGCTAGCCTTATTTCTGTGGAATCTGAAAACAGATATATCGGATCCCTTTGAAGACAATAGGGCCAAAGGAAATAACTTCCGATAAAAAAGAGAAAGAAGCTTTCTGAGAAACGTCTTTGTGTTCTGTGAAATCATCTCACAGAGTTACAGCTTTTCCCTCTAGAAGCTTTCGCTAAGACAGTTCTTGTGTAAATGTCAAAGTGATATTTGGAAGCCCATAGAGGGCTATGGTGAAAAAGGAAATATCCTGAGATGAAATCTGGAAAGAAGCTTTCTGAGAAACTGCTTAGTGTTCTGTTAATTCATCTCAGAGAGTTACATCTGTATTTCGTGGATCTCTTTGCAAGCCTTATTTCTGTGGAATCTGAGAACAGATATTTCGGATCCCTTTGAAGACTATAGGGCCAAAGGAAATATCCTCCTATAACAAAGGGAAAGAACCTTTCTGAGAAACTTCTTTGTGTTCTGTGAAATCATCTCACAGAGTTACAGCTTTCCCCTCAAGAAGCCTTTCGCTAAGACAGTTCTTGTGGAATTGGGAAAGTGATATTTGGAAGCCCATAGAGGGCTATGGTGAAAAAGGAAATATCCTCAGATGAAATCTTTAAAGAAGCTTTCTGAGAAACTACTTAGTGTTCTGTTAATTCATCTCACAGAGTTACATCTGTATTTCGTGGATCTCCTTGCTAGCCTTCTTTCTGTGGATTCTGAGAACAGATATTTCGGATCCCTTTCAAGACTATAGGGCCAAAGGAAATATCCTCCGATAACAAAGACAAAGAAGCTTTCTGAGAAACTTCTTTGTGTTCTGTGAAATCATCTCACATAGTTACAGCTTTCCCCTCAAGAAGCCTTTCTCTAAGACAGTTCTTGTGGAATTGGCAAAGTGATATTTGGAAGGCCTTAGAGGGCTATGGTGAAAAAGCATATATCCTCAGATGAAACATGGAAAGAAGGTTTCTGAGAAACTGCTCTATGATATGTGACTTCCACTCACAGAGTTACATCTGTATTTCGTGGATCTCTTTGCTAGCCTTATTTCTGTGGAATCTGAGAACAGATATTTCGGATCCCTTTGAAGACTATAGGGCCAAAGGAAATATCCTCCGATAACAAAGAGAAAGAAGCTTTCTCAGAAACTTCTTTGTGTTCGATGTAATCGTCTCACAGAGTTACAGCTTTCCCCTCAAGAAGCCTTTCGCTAAGACATTTCTTGTGGAATTGGCAAAGTGATATTTGGAAGCCCATAGAGGACAATGGTGAAAAAGGAAATATCCTCAGATGAAATCTGGAAAGAAGCTTTCTGAGAAACTGCTTAGTGTTCTGTTAATTCATCACACAGAGTTACATCTGTATTTCGTGGATCTCTTTGTTCGCCTTATTTCTGTGGAATCTGAGAACAGATATTTCGGATCCCTTTGAAGACTATAGGGCCAAAGGAAATATCCTCCGATAACAAAGAGAAAGAAGCTTTCTGAGAAACTTCTTTGTGTTCTGTGAAATCATCTCACAGAGTAACAGCTTTCCCCTCAAGAAGCCTTTCGCTAAGACAGTTCTTTTGGAATTGGCAAAGTGATATTTGGAAGCCCATAGTGGGCTATGGTGAAAAAGGAAATATCCTCACATGAAATCTTTAAAGAAGCTTTCTGAGAAACTGCTTACTGTTCTGTTAATTAATCTCAAAGAGTTACATCTGTATTTCGTGGATCTCTTTGCTAGCCTTATTTCTGTGGAATCTGTGAACAGATATTTCGGATCCCTTGGAAGACTATAGGGCCAAGGGAAATATCCTCCGATAAAAAAGAGTAAGAAGCTTTCTTAGAAACTTCTTTGTGTTCTGTGAAATCATCTCACAGAGTTACAGCTTTCCCCTCAAGAAGCCTTTCGCTAAGACAGTTCTTCTGGAATTGGCAAAGTGATATTTGGAAGCCCATAGAGGGCTATGTTGAAAATGGAAATATCCTCAGATGAAATCTGGAAAGAAGCTTTCTGAGAAACTGCTTAGCGTTCTGTTAATTCATCTCACAGAGTTACATCTGTATTTCGTGGATCTCTTTGTTAGCCTTATTTCTGTGGAATCTGAGAACAGATATTTCAGATCCCTTTGAAAACTATTGGGCCAAAGGAAATATCCTCCGATAACAAAGAGAAAGAAGCTTTCTCAGAAACTTCTTTGTGTTCGATGAAATCATCTCACAGAGTTACAGCTTTCCCCTCAAGAAGCCTTTCGCTAAGACAGTTCTTGTGGAATTGGCAAAGTGATATTTGGAAGCCCATAGAGGACTATGGTGAAAAAGCAAATATCCTCAGATG
The DNA here is from genome assembly GCF_049350105.2 of Macaca mulatta. Taxonomy (NCBI): domain Eukaryota; kingdom Metazoa; phylum Chordata; class Mammalia; order Primates; family Cercopithecidae; genus Macaca; species Macaca mulatta. The sequence goes on from NC_133418.1 coordinate 36,828,086, forward strand.
AAATCTTTGAAGAAGCTTTCTGAGAAACTGCTTAGTGTTCTGTTAATTCATCTCACAGAGTTACATCTGTATTTCGTGGATCTCCTTGCTAGCCTTATTTCTGTGGATTCTGAGAACAGATATTTCGGATCCCTTTCAAGACTATAGGGCCAAAGGAAATATCCCCCGAACAAAGAGAAAGAAGCTTTCTGAGAATCCTCTTTGTGTTCTGTGAAATCATCTCACAGAGTTACAGCTGTCCCCTCAAGAAGCCTTTCGCTAAGACAGTTCTTGTGGAATTGGCAAACTGATATTTGGAAGCCCATAGAGGGCTATGGTGAAAAAGGAAATATCCTCAGATGAAATCTGGAAAGAAGCTTTCTGAGAAACTGCTTAGTGTTCTGTTAATTCATCTCACAGAGTTACATCTGTATGTCGTTGATCTCTTTGCTAACCTTATTTCTGTGGAATCTGAGAAGAGATATTTCGGATCCCTTTGAAGACTATAATGCCAAAGGAAATATCCTTCGATAACAAAGAGAAAGAAGCTTTCTCAGAAACTTCTTTGTGTTCTGTGAAATCATCTCACAGAGTTACAGCTTTCCCCTCAAGAAGACTTTCGCTAAGACAGTTCTTGTGGAATTGGCAAAGTGATATTTGGAAGCCCATAGAGGGCTATGGTGAAAATGGAAATATCCTCAGATGAAATCTGGAAAGAAGCTTTCTGAGAATCTGCTTAGTGTACTGTTAATGCATCTCACAGAGTTACATCTGTATTTCGTGGATCTCTTTGTTAGCCTTATTTCTGTGGAATCTGAGAACAGATATTTCGGATCCCTTTGAAATCTATTGGGCCAAAGGAAATATCCTCCGATAACAAAGAGAAAGAAGCTTTCTGAGAAACTTCTTTGTGTTCTGTGAAATAATCTCACAGAGTTACAGCTTTCCCCTCAAGAAGCCTTTCGCTAAGACAATTCTTGTGGAATTGGCAAAGTGATATTTGGAAGGCCATAGAGGGCTATGGTGAAAAAGCATATATCCTCAGATGAAATATGGAAAGAAGGTTTCTGAGAAACTGCTCTATGATATGTGACTTCCACTCACAGAGTTACATCTGTATTTCGTCGATCTCTTTGCTAGCCTTATTTCTGTGGAATCTGAGAACAGATATTTCGGATCCCTTTGAAGACTATAGGGCCAAAGGAAATATCCTCCGATAACAAAGAGAAAGAACCTTTCTGAGAAACTTCTTTGTGTTCTGTGAAATCATCTCACAGAGTAAGAGCTTTCCCCTCAAGAAGCCTTTCGCTAAGACAGTTCTTGTGGAATTGGCAAAGTGATATTTGGAAGCCCATAGAGGGCTATGGTGAAAAAGGAAATATCCTCAGATGAAATCTGGAAAGAAGCTTTCTGAGAAACTGCTTACTGTTCTGTTAATTCATCTCACAGAGTTACATCTGTATTTCGTCGATCTCTTTGCTAGCCTTATTTCTGTGGAATCTGTGAACAGATATTTCGGATCCCTTGGAAGACTATAGGTCCAAGGGAAATATCCTCCGATAAAAAAGAGTAAGAAGCTTTCTTATAAACTTCTTTGTGTTCTGTGAAATCATCTCACAGAGTTACAGCTTTCCCCTCAAGAAGCCTTTCGCTAAGACAGTTCTTCTGGAATTGGCAAAGTGATATTTGGAAGCCCATAGAGGGCTATGTTGAAAATGGAAATATCCTCAGATGAAATCTGGAAAGAAGTTTTCTGAGAAACTGCTTAGCGTTCTGTTAATTCATCTCACAGAGTTACATCTGCATTTCGTGGATCTCTTTGTTAGCCTTATTTCTGTGGAATCTGAGAACAGATATTTCAGATCCCTTTGAAAACAATTGGGCCAAAGGAAATATCCTCCGATAACAAAGAGAAAGAAGCTTTCTGAGAAACTTCTTGGTGTTCTGTGAAATCATCTAACAGAGTTACAGCTTTCCCCTCAAGAAGCCTTTCGTTAAGAAAATTCTTGTGGAATTGGCAAAGTGATATTTTGAAGGCCATTGAGGGCTCTGGTGAAAATGCATATATCCTCAGATGAAATATGGAAAGAAGGTTTCTGAGAAACTGCTCTATGATACGTGACTTCCACTCACAGAGTTACATCTGTATTTCTTGGATCTCTTTGCTAGCCTTATTTCTGTGGAATCTGAAAACAGATATATCGGATCCCTTTGAAGACTATAGGGCCAAAGGAAATAACTTCCGATAAAAAAGAGAAAGAAGTTTTCTGAGACACTTCTTTGTGTTCTGTGAAATCATCTCACAGAGTTACAGCTTTCCCCTCAAGAAGCCTTTCTCGAAGACAGTTCTTGTGGAATTGGCAAAGTGATATTTGGAAGGCCATAGAGGGCTATGGTGAAAAGGAATTATCCTCAGATGAAATCTGGAAAGAAGCTTTCTGAGCAACTGCTTAGTGTTCTGTTAATTCATCTCACAGAGTTACATCTGTATTTCGTGGATCTCTTTGCTAGCCTTATTTCTGTGGAATCTGAGAACACATATTTCGGATCCCTTTGAAGACTATAGGGCCAAAGGAAATATCCTCCGATACCAAAGAGAAAGAAGCTTTCTGAGAATCTTCTTTGTGTTCTGTGAAATCATCTCACAGAGTTACAGTTTTCCCCTCAAGAAGCCTTTCGCTAAGACAGTTCTTGTGGAATTGGCAAAATGATATTTGGAAGCCCATAGAGGGCTATGGTGAAAATGGAAATATCCTCAGATGAAATCTGGAAAGAAGCTTTCTGAGAAACTGCTTAGTGTTCTGTTAATTCATCTCACAGAGTTACATCTGTATTTTGTGGGTCTCTTTGCTAGCCTAATTTTGTGTAATCTGAGAACAGATATTTCGGATCCCTTGGAAGACTGCAGGACCAAAGGAAATATCCTCCTATAACAAAGAGAAAGAAGCGTTCTGAGAAACTTCTTTGTGTTCTGTGAAATCATCTCACAGAGTTACAGCTTTCGCCTCAAGAAGCTTTTCGCTAAGACAGTTCTTGTGGAATTGGCAAAGTGATATTTGGAAGCCCATAGAGGGCTATGGTGAAAAAGGAAATATCCTCAGATGAAATCTGGAAAGAAGCTTTCTGAGAAACTGCTTAGTGTTCTGTTAATTCATCTCACAGAGTTACATCTGTATTTCGTGGATCTCTTTGCTAGCCTTATTTCTGTGGAATCTAAGAACAGATATTTCGGATCCCTTGGAAGACTATAGGGCCAAAGGAAATATCCTCCGATAACAAAGAGTAAGAAGCTTTCTTAGAAACTTCTTTGTGTTCTGTGAAATCATCTCACAGAGTTACAGCTTTCCACTAAAGAAGCCTTTCGCTAAGACCGTTCTTGTGGAATTGGCAAAGTGATATTTGGAAGCCCATAGAGGGCTATATTGAAAATGGAAATATCCTCAGATGAAATCTGGAAAGAAGCTTTCTGAGAAACTGTTTAGTGTTCTGTTAATTCGTCTCACAGAGTTACATCTTTATTTCGTGGATCTCTTTCTTAGCCTTATTTAGGTGGAATCTGAGAACAGATATTTCGGATCCATTTGAAAAGTATTGGGCCAAAGGAAATATCCTCCGGTAACAAAGAGAAAGAAGCTTTCTGAGAAACTTCTTGGTGTTCTGTGAAATCATCTCACAGAGTTACAGCTTTCCCCTCAAGAAGACTTTCGCTAAGACAATTCTTGTGGAATTGGCAAAGTGATATTTGGAAGGCCTTAGAGGGCTATGGTGAAAAAGCATATATCCTCAGATGAAATATGGAAAGAAGGTTTCTGAGAAACTGCTCTATGATAAGTGACATCCACTCACAGAGTTGCATCTGTATTTCGTAGATCTCTTTGCTAGCCTTATTTCTGTGGAATCTGAAAACAGATATATCGGATCCCTTTGAAGACAATAGGGCCAAAGGAAATAACTTCCGATAAAAAAGAGAAAGAAGCTTTCTGAGAAACGTCTTTGTGTTCTGTGAAATCATCTCACAGAGTTACAGCTTTTCCCTCTAGAAGCTTTCGCTAAGACAGTTCTTGTGTAAATGTCAAAGTGATATTTGGAAGCCCATAGAGGGCTATGGTGAAAAAGGAAATATCCTGAGATGAAATCTGGAAAGAAGCTTTCTGAGAAACTGCTTAGTGTTCTGTTAATTCATCTCAGAGAGTTACATCTGTATTTCGTGGATCTCTTTGCAAGCCTTATTTCTGTGGAATCTGAGAACAGATATTTCGGATCCCTTTGAAGACTATAGGGCCAAAGGAAATATCCTCCTATAACAAAGGGAAAGAACCTTTCTGAGAAACTTCTTTGTGTTCTGTGAAATCATCTCACAGAGTTACAGCTTTCCCCTCAAGAAGCCTTTCGCTAAGACAGTTCTTGTGGAATTGGGAAAGTGATATTTGGAAGCCCATAGAGGGCTATGGTGAAAAAGGAAATATCCTCAGATGAAATCTTTAAAGAAGCTTTCTGAGAAACTACTTAGTGTTCTGTTAATTCATCTCACAGAGTTACATCTGTATTTCGTGGATCTCCTTGCTAGCCTTCTTTCTGTGGATTCTGAGAACAGATATTTCGGATCCCTTTCAAGACTATAGGGCCAAAGGAAATATCCTCCGATAACAAAGACAAAGAAGCTTTCTGAGAAACTTCTTTGTGTTCTGTGAAATCATCTCACATAGTTACAGCTTTCCCCTCAAGAAGCCTTTCTCTAAGACAGTTCTTGTGGAATTGGCAAAGTGATATTTGGAAGGCCTTAGAGGGCTATGGTGAAAAAGCATATATCCTCAGATGAAACATGGAAAGAAGGTTTCTGAGAAACTGCTCTATGATATGTGACTTCCACTCACAGAGTTACATCTGTATTTCGTGGATCTCTTTGCTAGCCTTATTTCTGTGGAATCTGAGAACAGATATTTCGGATCCCTTTGAAGACTATAGGGCCAAAGGAAATATCCTCCGATAACAAAGAGAAAGAAGCTTTCTCAGAAACTTCTTTGTGTTCGATGTAATCGTCTCACAGAGTTACAGCTTTCCCCTCAAGAAGCCTTTCGCTAAGACAGTTCTTGTGGAATTGGCAAAGTGATATTTGGAAGCCCATAGAGGACAATGGTGAAAAAGGAAATATCCTCAGATGAAATCTGGAAAGAAGCTTTCTGAGAAACTGCTTAGTGTTCTGTTAATTCATCACACAGAGTTACATCTGTATTTCGTGGATCTCTTTGTTCGCCTTATTTCTGTGGAATCTGAGAACAGATATTTCGGATCCCTTTGAAGACTATAGGGCCAAAGGAAATATCCTCCGATAACAAAGAGAAAGAAGCTTTCTGAGAAACTTCTTTGTGTTCTGTGAAATCATCTCACAGAGTAACAGCTTTCCCCTCAAGAAGCCTTTCGCTAAGACAGTTCTTTTGGAATTGGCAAAGTGATATTTGGAAGCCCATAGTGGGCTATGGTGAAAAAGGAAATATCCTCACATGAAATCTGGAAAGAAGCTTTCTGAGAAACTGCTTACTGTTCTGTTAATTAATCTCAAAGAGTTACATCTGTATTTCGTGGATCTCTTTGCTAGCCTTATTCCTGTGGAATCTGTGAACAGATATTTCGGATCCCTTGGAAGACTATAGGGCCAAGGGAAATATCCTCCGATAAAAAAGAGTAAGAAGCTTTCTTAGAAACTTCTTTGTGTTCTGTGAAATCATCTCACAGAGTTACAGCTTTCCCCTCAAGAAGCCTTTCGCTAAGACAGTTCTTCTGGAATTGGCAAAGTGATATTTGGAAGCCCATAGAGGGCTATGTTGAAAATGGAAATATCCTAAGATGAAATCTGGAAAGAAGCTTTCTGAGAAACTGCTTAGCGTTCTGTTAATTCATCTCACAGAGTTACATCTGTATTTCGTGGATCTCTTTGTTAGCCTTATTTCTGTGGAATCTGAGAACAGATATTTCAGATACCTTTGAAAACTATTGGGCCAAAGGAAATATCCTCCGATAACAAAGAGAAAGAAGCTTTCTCAGAAACTTCTTTGTGTTCGATGAAATCATCTCACAGAGTTACAGCTTTCCCCTCAAGAAGCCTTTCGCTAAGACAGTTCTTGTGGAATTGGCAAAGTGATATTTGGAAGCCCATAGAGGACTATGGTGAAAAAGCAAATATCCTCAGATGAAATCTGGAAAGAAGCTTTCTGAGAAACTGCTTAGTGTTCTGTTAATTCATCACACAGAATTACATCTGTATTTCGTGGATCTCTTTGTTCGCCTTATTTCTGTGGAATCTGAGAACAGATATTTCGGATCCCTTTGAAGACTATAGGGCCAAAGGAAATGTCCTCCGATAACAAAGAGAAAGAAGCTTTCTGAGAAACTTCTTTGTGTTCTGTGAAATCATCTCACAGAGTAACAGCTTTCCCCTCAAGAAGCCTTTCGCTAAGACAGTTCTTGTGGAATTGGCAAAGTGATATTTGGAAGCCCATAGTGGGCTATGGTGAAAAAGGAAATATCCTCAGATGAAATCTGGAAGGAAGATTTCTGAGAAACTGCTTACTGTTCTGTTAATTCATCTCAAAGAGTTACATCTGTATTTCGTGGATCTCTTTGCTAGCCTTATTTCTGTGGAATCTGTGAACAGATATTTCGGATCCCTTGGAAGACTATAGGGCCAAGGGAAATCTCCTCCGATAAAAAAGAGTAAGAAGATTTCTTAGAAACTTCTTTGTGTTCTGTGAAATCATCTCACAGAGTTACAGCTTTCCCCTCAAGAAGCCTTTCGCTAAGACAGTTCTTCTGGAATTGGCAAAGTGATATTTGGAAGTCCATAGAGGGCTATGTTGAAAATGGAAATATCCTCAGATGAAATCTTGAAAGAAGCTTTCTGAGAAACTGCTTAGCGTTCTGTTAATTCATCTCACAGAGTTATATCTGTATTTCGTGGATCTCTTTGTTAGCCTTATTTCTGTGGAATCTGAGAACAGATATTTCAGATCCCTTTGAAAACTATTGGGCCAAAGGAAATATCCTCCGATAACAAAGAGAAAGAAGCTTTCTAAGAAACTTCTTGGTGTTCTGTGAAATCACCTCACAGAGTTACAGTTTTCCCCTCAAGAAGTCTTTCGCTAAGACAGTTCTTGTGGAATTGGCAAAATGATATTTGGAAGCCCATAGAGGGCTTTGGTGAAAATGGAAATATCCTCAGAGGAAATCCGGAAAGAAGCTTTCTGAGAAACTGCTTAGTGTTCTGTTAATTCATCTCACAGAGTTACATCTGTATTTTGTGGGTCTCTTTGCTAGCCTTATTTCTGTGTAATCTGAGAACAGATATTTCGGATCCATTGGAAGACTATAGGGCCAAAGGAAATATCCTCCGATAACAAAGAGAAAGAAGCTTTCTGAGAAACTTCCTGGTGTTCTGTGAAACCATCTCACAGAGTTACAGCTTTCCCTTCAAGAAGCCTTTCGCTAAGACAATTCTTGTGGAATTGGCAAAGTGATATTTGGAAGGCCTTAGATGGCTATGGTGAAAAAGTATATATCCTCAGATGAAATATGGAAAGAAGGTTTCTGAGAAACTGCTCTATGATAAGTGACATCCACTCACAGAGTTACATCTGTATTTGGTGGATCTCTTTGCTAGCCTTATTTCTGTGGAATCTGAAAACAGATATATCGGATCCCTTTGAAGACTATAGGGCCAAAGGAATTAACTTCCGATAAAAAAGAGAAAGAAGCTTTCGGAGAAACTTCTTTGTGTTCTGTGAAATCATCTCACAGAGTTACAGCTTTTCCCTCAAGAAGCTCTCGCTAAGACAGTTCTTGTGGAAATGGCAAAGTGATATTTGGAAGCCCATAGTGGGCTATGGTGAAAAAGGAAATATCCTGAGATGAAATGTGGAAAGAAGCTTTCTGAGAAACTGCTTAGTGTTCTGCTAATTCATCTCACAGAGTTACATCTGTATTTCGTGGATCTCTTTGCTAGCCTTATTTCTGTGGAATCTGAGAACAGATATTTCGGATCCCTTTGAAGACTATAGTGCCAAAGGAAATATCCTCCGATAACAAAGAGAAAGAACCTTTCTGAGAAACTTCTTTGTGTTCTGTGAAATCATCTCACAGAGTTACAGCTTTCCCCTCAAGAAGCCTTCCGCTAAGACAATTCTTGTGGAATTGGCAAAGTGATATTTGGAAGGCCCTAGAGGGCTATGGTGAAAAAGCATATATCCTCAGATGAAATATGGAAAGAAGGTTTCTGAGAAACTGCTCTATGATATGTGACTTCCACTCACAGAATTACATCTGTATTGCGTGGATCTCTTTGCTTGCCTTATTTCTGTGGAATCTGAGAACAGATATTTCGGATCCCTTTGAAGACTATAGGGCCAAAGGAAATATCCTCCGATAACAAAGAGAAAGAAGCTTTCTCAGAAACTTCTTTGTGTTCGAGGAAATCATCTCACAGAGTTACAGCTTTCCTCTCAAGAAGCCTTTCGCTAAGACAGTTCTTGTGGAATTGGCAAAGTGATATTTGGAACCCCAAAGAGGGCTATGGTGAAAAAGGAAATATCCTCAGATGAAATCTGGAAAGAAGCTTTCTGAGAAACTGCTTAGTGTTCTGTTAATTCGTCTCACAGAGTTACATCTGTATTTCGTGGATCTCTTTACTAGCCTTTTTTCTGTGGAATCTGAGAACAGATATTTCGGTTCCCTTGGAAGAATATAGGGCCAAAGGAAATATCCTCCGATAACAAAGAGAAAGTGGCTTTCTGAGAAACTTCTCTGTCTTCTTCTGAAATCATCTCACAGAGTTACAGCTGTCCCCTCAAGAAGCCTTTCGCTAAGACAGTTCTTGTGGAATTGGCAAAGTGATATTTGGAAGCCCATAGTGGGCTATGGTGAAAAACGAAATATCCTCAGGTGAAATCTGGAAAGAAGGTTCTGAGAAACTGCTTAGTGTTCTGTTAATTCATCTCAAAGAGTTACATCTGTATTTCGTTGATCTCTTTGCTAGCCTCATTTCTGTGGAATCTGAGAACAGATATTTCAGATCTCTTGGAAGACTATAGGGCCAAAGGAAATATCCTCCGACAACAAAGAGAAAGAAGGTTTCTGAGAAACTTCTTTGTGTTCTATGAAATCATCTCACAGAGTTACAACTTTCGCCTCAAGAAGCCTTTCGCTAAGACAGTTCTTGTGGAATTGGCAAAATGATATTTGGAAGCCCATAGAGGGCTATGGTGAAAAAGGAAATATCCTCAGATGAAATCTGGAAAGAAGCTTTCTGAGAAACTGCTTAGTGTTCTGTTAATTCATCTCACAGACTTACATCTGTATTCCGTGGATCTCTTTGCTAGCCTTATTTCTGTGGAATCTGAGAACAGATATTTCGGATCCCTTTGAAGACTATAGGGCCAAAGGAAATATCCTCCGATAACAAAGAGAAAGAAGCTTTCTGAGAAACTTCTTGGTGTTCTGTGAAATCATCTCACAGAGTTACAGCTTTCCCCTCAAGAAGCCTTTCGCTAAGGCCATTCTTGTGGAATTCGCAAAGTGATATTTGGAAGGCCATAGAGGGCTATGGTGAAAAAGCATATATCTTCAGATGAAATATGGAAAGAAGGTTTCTGAGAAACTGCTCTATGATATGTGACATCCACTCCCAGAGTTACATCTGTATTTCGTTGATCTCTTTGCTAGCCTTATTTCTGTGGAATCTGAAAACAGATATATCAGATCCCTTTGAAGACTATAGGGCCAAAGGAAATAACTTCCCATAAAAAAGAGAAAGAAGCTTTCTGAGAACCTTCTTTGTGTTCTGTGAAATCATCTCACAGAGTTACAGCTTTTCCCTCAAGAAGCTTTCGCTAAGACAGTTCTTGTGGAAATGTCAAAATGATATTTGGAAGCCCATAGAGGGCTATGGTGAAAAAGGAAATATCCTGAGATGAAATCTGGAAAGAAGCTTTCTGAGAAACTGCTTAGTGTTCTGTTAATTCATCTCACAGAGTTACATCTGTATTTCTTGGATCTCTTTGCTAGCCTTATTTCTGTGGAATCTGAGAACAGATATTTCGGATCCCTTTGAAGACTATAGGGCCAAAGGAAATATCCTCTGATAACAAAGAGAAAGAACCTTTCTGAGAAACTTCTTTGTGTTCTGTGAAATCATCTCACAGAGTTACAGCTTTCCCCTCAAGAAGCCTTTCGCTAAGACAGTTCTTGGGGAATTGGCAAAGTGATATTTGGAAGCCCATAGAGGGCTATGGTGAAAAAGGAAATATCCTCAGATGAAATCTGGAAAGAAGCTTTCTGAGAAACTGCTTAGTGTTCTGTTAATTCATCTCACAGAGTTACAACTGTATTTCGTGGATCTCTTTGCTAGCCTTATTTCTGTGGAATCTGAGAACAGATATTTCGGATCTCTTTGAAGACTACAGGGCCAAAGGAAATATCCTCCGATAACAAAGAGAAAGAAGCTTTCTCAGAAACTCCTTTGTGTTCGTTGAAATCATCTCACAGAGTTACAGCTTTCCCCACAAGAAGCCTTTCGCTAAGACAATTCTTGTGGAATTGGCAAAGTGATATTTGGAAGGCCATAGAGGGCTATGGTGAAAAAGCATATATCCTCAGATGAAATATGGAAAGAAGGTTTCTGAGAAACTGCTCTATGATATTTGACTTCCACTCACAGAGTTACATCTGTGTTTCGTGGATCTCTTTCCTAGCCTTATTTCTGTGGAATCTGAAAACAGATATATCGGATCCCTTTGAAGACTATAGGACCAAAGGAAATAACTTCCGATAAAAAAGAAAAAGAAGCTTTCTGAGAAACTTCTTTGTGTTCTGTGAAATCATCTCAAAGAGTTACAGCTTTCCCCTCAAGAAGCCTTTCGCTAAGACAGTTCTTGTGGAATTGGCAAAGTGATATTAAGAAGGCCATAGAGGGCTATGGTGAAAAAGGAAATATCCCCAGATGAAATCTGGAAAGAAGCTTTCTGAGAAACTGCTTATGTTCTGTTAATTCATCTCACAGAGTTACATCTGTATTTCTTGGATCTCTTTGCTAGCCTTATTTCTGTAGAATCTGAGAACAGATATTTCGGATCCCTTTGAAGACTATAGGGCCAAAGGAAATAACTTCCGATAAAAAAGAGAAAGAAGCTTTCTGAGGAACTTCTTTGTGTTCTGTGAAATCATCTCACAGAGTTACAGCTTTCCCCTCGAGAAGCCTTTCGCTAAGACAATTCTTGTGGAATTGGCAAAGTGATATTTGGAAGGCCATAGAGGGCTATGGTGAAAAAGAATATATCTTCAGATGAATATGGAAAGAAGGTTTCTGAGAAACTGCTCTATGATATGTTACATCCACTCACAGAGTTACATCTGTATTTCGTGGATCTCTTTGCTAGCCTTATTTCTGTGGAATCTGAGAACAGATATTTCGGATCCCTTTGAAGACTATAGGGCCAAAGGAAATATCCTCCGATAACAAAGAGATAGAAGCTTTCTGAGAAACTTCTTTGTGTTCTGTGAAATCATCTCACAGAGTTACAGCTTTCCTCTCAAGAAGCCTTTCGCTAAGACAGTTCTTGTGGGATTGGCAAAGTGATATTTGAAAGCCCTTAGAGGGCTATGGTGAAAAAGGAAATATGCTCAGATGAAATCTGTAAAGAAGCTTTCTGAGAAACTGCTTAGTGTTCTGCTAATTTATCTCACAGAGTTACATCTGTATTTCGTGGATCTCTTTGCTTGCCTTATTTCTGTGGAATCTGAGAACAGATATTTCGGATCCCTTGGAAGACTATAGGGCCAAAGGAAATATCCTCCGATAACAAAGAGAAAGAAGCTTTCTGAAAACTTCTTTGTGTTCTGTGAAATCATCTCACAGTTATAGGTTTCCCCTGAAGAACCCTTTCGCTAAGACACTTCTTGTTGAATTGGCAAAGTGATATTTGGAAGGCCATAAAGGGCTATGGTGAAAAAGGAAATATCCCCAGATGAAATCTGGAAAGAAGCTTTCTGAGAAACTGCTTAGTGTTCTGTTAATTCATCTCACAGAGTTACATCTGTATTTGGTGGATCTCTTTGATAGCCTGATTTCTGTGGAATCTGCGAACAGATATTTCGGATCCCTTGGAAGACTATAGGGCCAAAGGAAATATCCTCCGATAACAAAGAGAAAGAAGCTTTCTGAGATACTTCTTTGTGTTCTGTGAAATCATCTCCCAGAGTTACAGCTTTCCCCTCAAGAAGCCTTTCGCTAAGACAGTACTTGTGGAATTGGCAAAGTGATATTTGGAAGGCCATGGAGGGCTATGGTGAAAAAGGAAATATCCTCCGATGAAATCTGGAAAGAAGCTTTCTGAGAAACTGCTCTATGATATGTGACTTCCACTCACAAAGTTGCATCTGTGTTTCGTGGATCTCTTTGGTAGCCTTATTTCTGTGGAATCTGAGAACAGATATATCGCATCCCTTTGAAGACTATAGGACCAAAGGAAATATCCTCCGATAACAAAGAGAAAGAAGCTTTCTGAGAAACTTCTTTGTGTTCTGTGAAATCATCTCACAGAGTTACAGCTTTCTCCTGAAGAAGCCTTTCGCTAAGACAATTCTTGTGGAATTGGCAAAGTGATATTTGGAAGCCCATAGAGGGCTATGCAGAAAAAGCAAATATCCTCAGATGAAATCTGGAAAGAAGCTTTGTGATAAAGTTCTAAGTGTTCTGTTAATTCATCTCACAGAGTTACATCTGTATTTCGTGGATCTCTTTGCTAGCCTTATTTCTGTGGAATCTGAAAACAGATATTTCGGATCCCTTTGAAGACTATAGGGCCAAAGGAAATAACCTCCGATAACAAAGAGAAAGAAGCTTTCTGAGAAACTTCTTGGTGTTCTGTTAAATCATCTCACAGAGTTACAGCTTTCGCCTCAAGAAGCCTTTAGCTAATACAGTTCTTGTGGAATAGGCAAACTGATATTTGGAAGCCCATAGAGGGCTGTGGTGAAAAAGGAAATATCCTCAAATGAAATATGGAAAGAAGGTTTCTGAGAAACTGCTGTGTGATATGTGACTTCCACTCACAGAGTTACATCTGTATTTCGTGGATCTTTTGCTAGCCTTATTTCTGTGGCATCTGAGAACAAATATTTCGGATCCTTTTGTAGACTATCGGGCCATAGGAAATATCCTCCGATAACAAAGAGAAAGAAGCTTTCTGAGAAACTTCTTTGTGTTCTGTGAAATCATCTCACAGAGTTACAGCTTTCCCCTCAAGAAGCCTTTCGCCAAGACAGTTCTTGTGGAATTGGCAAAGTGATTATTGGAAGCCCGTAGAGGTCTATGGTGACAAAGGATATATCCTCAGATGAAATCTGGAAAGAAGCTTTCCGAGAAACTGCTTAGTGTTCTGTTAATTCATTTCACAGAGTTACATCTGTATTTCGTGGATCTCTTTGTTAGCCTTATTTCTGTGGAATCTGAGAACAGATATTTTTGATCCCTTTGAAGACTCTAGGGCCAAAGGAAATATCCTCAGATAAAAAAGAGAAAGAAGCTTTCTGAGAAACTTCTTTGTGTTCTGTGAAATCATCTCAAAGAGTTACAGCTTGCGCCTCAAGAAGCCTTTCGCTAATACAGTTCTTGTGGAATTGGCAAAGTGACATTTGGAAGCCCATAGAGGGCTAAGGTGAAAAAGGAAATATCCTCAAATGAAATCTGGAAAGAAGCATGATGAGAAACTGCTGTGTGATATGCGACTTCCACTCACAGAGTTACATCTGTATTTCGTGGATCTTTCGCTACCTTATTTCTGTGGAATCTGAGAACACATATTTTGGATCCCTTGGAAGACTATAGGGCCAAAGGAAATATGTTCCGATAACAAAGAGAAAGAAGCTTTCTGAGAAACTTCTTGGTGTTCTGTGAAATCATCTCACAGAGTTACAGCTTTCCCCTCAAGAAGCCTTTCGCTAAGACAGTTGTTGTGGGATTGGCAAAGTCATATTTGGAAGCCCATAGAGGGCTATTTTGAAAAAGGAAATATCGTCAGAAGAAATCTGGAAAGAAGCTTTCTGAGAAACTCCTTAGTGATCTGTTAATTCACCTCACAGAATTACATCTGTATTTCGTGGATCTCTTTGCTAGCCTTATTTCTGTGGAATCTGAGAACAGATATTTCGGATCCATTTGAAGACGATAGGGTCAAAGGAAATATCCTCCGATATCAAAGAGAGAGAAGCTTTCTAAGAAACTTCTTTGTGTTCTGTGAAATCATCTCACAGAGTTACAGCTTTCCCCTCAAGAAGCCTTTCGCTAAGACAGTTCTTGTGGAATTGGCAAAGTGATACTTGGAAGGCCATAGAGGGCTATGGTGAACAAGGAAATATCCTCAGATAAAATCTGGAGAGAAGGTTTCTGAGAAACTGCTCTATGATATGTGACTTCCACTCACAAAGTTACATCTGTATTTCGTGGATCTCTTTGGTAGCCTTATTTCTGTGGAATCTGAGAACAGATATTTCGGATCCCTTTGAAAACTATAGGGCCAAAGGAAATAACTTCCGATAACAAAGAGAAAGAAGCTTTCTGAAAACTTCTTTGTGTTCTGTGAAATCATCTCACAGTTATAGGTTTCCCCTGAAGAACCCTTTCGCTAAGACAGATCTTGTGGAATTGGCAAAGTGATATTTGGAAGGACATAGAGGGCTATGGTGAAAAAGGAAATATCCCCAGATGAAATCTGGAATGAAGCTTTCTGAGAAACTGCTCAGTGTTCTGTTAATTCATCTCACAGAGTTATATCTGTATTTCGTGGATCTCTTTGCTAGCCTTATTTCTGTGGAATCTGAGAACAGATATTTCGGATCCCTTGGAAGACTATAGGGCCAAAGGAAATATCCTCCGATAACAAAGAGAAAGAAGCTTTCTGAGAAACTTCTTTGTGTTCTGTGAAATCATCTCACAGAATTGCAGCTTTCCCCTTAAGAAGACTTTCGCTAAGACAGTTCTTGTGGAATTCGCAAAGTGATATTTGGAAGGCCATAGAGGGCTATAGAGAAAAGAGAAATATCCCCAGATGAAATCTGGAAAGAAGCTTTCTGAGAAACTGCTTAGTGTTCTGTTAATTCATCTCACAGAGTTACATCTGTATTTCGTGGATGTCTTTGGTAGCCTTATTTCTGTGGAATCTGAGAACAGATATTTCGGATCCCTTGGAAGACTATAGGGCCAAAGGAAATATCCTCCGATAACAAAGAGAGAGAAGCTTTCTGAGAAACTTCTTTGTGTTCTGTGAAATCATCTCACAGAGTTACAGCTTTCCACTCAAGAAGACTTTCGCTAAGACTGTTCTTGTGGAATTGTCAAAGTGATATTTGGATGCCTATAGAGGGCTATGGTGAAAAAGGAAATATCCTCAGATGAAATCTGGAAAGAAGCTTTCGGAGAAACTGCTTAGTGTTCTGTTAATTCATCTCACAGTGTTACAACTGTATTTCGTGGATCTCTTCGCTAGCCTTATTTCTGTGGAATCTGAGAACAGATATTTCAGATCCCTTTGAAGACTATAGGGCCAAAGGAAATATCCTCCGATAACAAAGAGAAAGAAGCTTTCTGAGAAACTTCTTTGTGTTCTGTGAAATCATCTCACAGAGTTACAGCTTTCCCCTCAAGAAGCCTTTCGCTAAGACAGTTCTTGTGGAATTGGCAAAGTGATATTTGGAAGCCCTTAGAGGGCTATGGTGAAAAAGGAAATATCCTCAGATGAAATCTGGAAAGAAGCTTTCTGAGAAACTGCTTAGTGTTCTGTTAATTCATCTCACAGAGTTACATCTGTATTTCGTGGATCTCTTTACTATCCTTATTTCTGTAGAGTCTGAGAACACATATTTCGGATCCCTTTGAAGACTATAGGGCCAAAGCAAATATCCTCCGATAACAAAGAGAAAGAAGCTTTCTGAGAAACTTCTTTGTGTTCTGTGAAATCATCTCACAGAGTTACAGCTTTCCCGTCAAGAAGCCTTTCACTAAGACAGTTCTTGTGGAATTGGCAAAGTGATATTTGGAAGGCCATAGAGGGCTATGGTGAAAAAGGAAATATCCCCAGATGAAATCTGGAAAGAAGCTTTCTGAGAAACTGCTCAGTGTTCTGTTAATTCATCTCACAGAGTTACATCTGTATTTCGTGGATCTCTTTGCTAGCCTTATTTCTGTGGAATCTGAGAACAGATATTTCGGATCCCTTGGAAGACTATAGGGCCAAAGGAAATATCCTCCGATAACAAAGAGAAAGAAGCTTTCTGAGAAACTTCTTTGTGTTCTGTGAAATCATCTCACAGAGTTACAGCTTTCCCCTCAAGAAGCCTTTCGCTAAGACACTTCTTGTTGAATTGGCAAAGTGATATTTGGAAGGCCATAAAGGGCTATGGTGAAAAAGGAAATATCCCCAGATGAAATCTGGAAAGAAGCTTTCTGAGAAACTGCTTAGTGTTCTGTTAATTCATCTCACAGAGTTACATCTGTATTTGGTGGATCTCTTTGATAGCCTGATTTCTGTGGAATCTGCGAACAGATATTTCGGATCCCTTGGAAGACTATAGGGCCAAAGGAAATATCGTCCGATAACAAAGAGAAAGAAGCTTTCTGAGAAACTTCTTTGTGTTCTGTGAAATCATCTCACAGAATTAGAGCTTTCCCCTCAAGAAGCCTTTCGCTAAGACAGTTCTTGTGGAATTGGTAAAGTGACAATTGGAAGCCCATAGAGGGCTATGGTGAAAAAGGAAATATTCTCAGATGAAATCTGGAAAGAAGCTTTCTGAGAAACTGCTTAGTGTTCTGTTAATTCATCTCACAGAGTTACATCTGTATTTCGTGGATCTCTTTGCTAGCCTTATTTCTGTGGAATCTGAGAACAGATATTTCGGATCCCTTTGAAGACTATAGGGCCAAAGGAAATATCCTCCGATAACAAAGAGAAAGAAGCTTTCTGAGATACTTCTTTGTGTTCTGTGAAATCATCTCACAGAGTTACAGCTTTCCCCTCAAGAAGCCTTTCGCTAAGACAGTACTTGTGGAATTGGCAAAGTGATATTTGGAAGGCCATGGAGGGCTATGGTGAAAAAGGAAATATCCTCAGATGAAATCTGGAAAGAAGCTTTCTGAGAAACTGCTCTATGATATGTGACTTCCACTCACAAAGTTGCATCTGTGTTTCGTGGATCTCTTTGGTAGCCTTATTTCTGTGGAATCTGAGAACAGATATATCGCATCCCTTTGAAGACTATAGGACCAAAGGAAATATCCTCCGATAACAAAGAGAAAGAAGCTTTCTGAGAAACTTCTTTGTGTTCTGTGAAATCATCTCACAGAGTTACAGCTTTCCCCTCAAGAAGCCTTTCGCTAAGACAGTTCTTGTGGAATTGGCAAAGTGATATTTGAAGCCCATAGAGGGCTATGGTGGAAAAGGAAATATCCTCAGATGAAATATGGAAAGAAGCTTTCTGAGAAACTGCTTAGTGTTCTGTTAATTCATCTCACAGAGTTACATCTGTATTTCGTGGATCTCTTTGCTAGCCTTATTTCTGTGGAATCTGAGAACAGATATTTCGGATCCCTTTGAAGACTATAGGGCCAAAGGAAATATCCTCCGATAACAAAGAGAAAGAAGCTTTCTGAGAAACTTCTTTGTGTTCTGTGAAATCATCTCACAGAGTTACAGCTTTCCACTCAAGAAGACTTTCGCTAAGACTGTTCTTGTGGAATTGTCAAAGTGATATTTGGATGCCTATAGAGGGCTATGGTGAAAAAGGAAATATCCTCAGATGAAATCTGGAAAGAAGCTTTCGGAGAAACTGCTTAGTGTTCTGTTAATTCATCTCACAGTGTTACAACTGTATTTCGTGGATCTCTTCGCTAGCCTTATTTCTGTGGAATCTGAGAACAGATATTTCAGATCCCTTTGAAGACTATAGGGCCAAAGGAAATATCCTCCGATAACAAAGAGAAAGAAGCTTTCTGAGAAACTTCTTTGTGTTCTGTGAAATCATCTCACAGAGTTACAGCTTTCCCCTCAAGAAGCCTTTCGCTAAGACAGTTCTTGTGGAATTGGCAAAGTGATATTTGGAAGCCCTTAGAGGGCTATGGTGAAAAAGGAAATATCCTCAGATGAAATCTGGAAAGAAGCTTTCTGAGAAACTGCTTAGTGTTCTGTTAATTCATCTCACAGAGTTACATCTGTATTTCGTGGATCTCTTTACTATCCTTATTTCTGTAGAGTCTGAGAACACATATTTCGGATCCCTTTGAAGACTATAGGGCCAAAGCAAATATCCTCCGATAACAAAGAGAAAGAAGCTTTCTGAGAAACTTCTTTGTGTTCTGTGAAATCATCTCACAGAGTTACAGCTTTCCCGTCAAGAAGCCTTTCACTAAGACAGTTCTTGTGGAATTGGCAAAGTGATATTTGGAAGGCCATAGAGGGCTATGGTGAAAAAGGAAATATCCCCAGATGAAATCTGGAAAGAAGCTTTCTGAGAAACTGCTCAGTGTTCTGTTAATTCATCTCACAGAGTTACATCTGTATTTCGTGGATCTCTTTGCTAGCCTTATTTCTGTGGAATCTGAGAACAGATATTTCGGATCCCTTGGAAGACTATAGGGCCAAAGGAAATATCCTCCGATAACAAAGAGAAAGAAGCTTTCTGAGAAACTTCTTTGTGTTCTGTGAAATCATCTCACAGAGTTACAGCTTTCCCCTCAAGAAGCCTTTCGCTAAGACACTTCTTGTTGAATTGGCAAAGTGATATTTGGAAGGCCATAAAGGGCTATGGTGAAAAAGGAAATATCCCCAGATGAAATCTGGAAAGAAGCTTTCTGAGAAACTGCTTAGTGTTCTGTTAATTCATCTCACAGAGTTACATCTGTATTTGGTGGATCTCTTTGATAGCCTGATTTCTGTGGAATCTGCGAACAGATATTTCGGATCCCTTGGAAGACTATAGGGCCAAAGGAAATATCGTCCGATAACAAAGAGAAAGAAGCTTTCTGAGAAACTTCTTTGTGTTCTGTGAAATCATCTCACAGAATTAGAGCTTTCCCCTCAAGAAGCCTTTCGCTAAGACAGTTCTTGTGGAATTGGTAAAGTGACAATTGGAAGCCCATAGAGGGCTATGGTGAAAAAGGAAATATCCTCAGATGAAATCTGGAAAGAAGCTTTCTGAGAAACTGCTTAGTGTTCTGTTAATTCATCTCACAGAGTTACATCTGTATTTCGTGGATCTCTTTGCTAGCCTTATTTCTGTGGAATCTGAGAACAGATATTTCGGATCCCTTTGAAGACTATAGGGCCAAAGGAAATATCCTCCGATAACAAAGAGAAAGAAGCTTTCTGAGATACTTCTTTGTGTTCTGTGAAATCATCTCACAGAGTTACAGCTTTCCCCTCAAGAAGCCTTTCGCTAAGACAGTACTTGTGGAATTGGCAAAGTGATATTTGGAAGGCCATGGAGGGCTATGGTGAAAAAGGAAATATCCTCAGATGAAATCTGGAAAGAAGCTTTCTGAGAAACTGCTCTATGATATGTGACTTCCACTCACAAAGTTGCATCTGTGTTTCGTGGATCTCTTTGGTAGCCTTATTTCTGTGGAATCTGAGAACAGATATATCGCATCCCTTTGAAGACTATAGGACCAAAGGAAATATCCTCCGATAACAAAGAGAAAGAAGCTTTCTGAGAAACTTCTTTGTGTTCTGTGAAATCATCTCACAGAGTTACAGCTTTCCCCTCAAGAAGCCTTTCGCTAAGACAGTTCTTGTGGAATTGGCAAAGTGATATTTGAAGCCCATAGAGGGCTATGGTGGAAAAGGAAATATCCTCAGATGAAATATGGAAAGAAGCTTTCTGAGAAACTGCTTAGTGTTCTGTTAATTCATCTCACAGAGTTACATCTGTATTTCGTGGATCTCTTTGCTAGCCTTATTTCTGTGGAATCTGAGAACAGATATTTCGGATCCCTTTGAAGACTATAGGGCCAAAGGAAATATCCTCCGATAACAAAGAGAAAGAAGCTTTCTGAGAAACTTCTTTGTGTTCTGTGAAATCATCTCACAGAGTTACATCTTTCTCCTGAAGAAGCCTTTCGCTAAGACAATTCTTGTGGAATTGGCAAAGTGATATTTGGAAGCCCATAGAGGGCTATGCAGAAAAAGCAAATATCCTCAGATGAAATCTGGAAAGAAGCTTTGTGAGAAAGTTCTAAGTGTTCTGTTAATTCATCTCACAGAGTTACATCTGTATTTCGTGGATCTCTTTGCTAGCCTTATTTCTGTGGAATCTGAAAACAGATATTTCGGATCCCTTTGAAGACTATAGGGCCAAAGGAAATAACCTCCGATAACAAAGAGAAAGAAGCTTTCTGAGAAACTTCTTGGTGTTCTGTTAAATCATCTCACAGAGTTACAGCTTTCGCCTCAAGAAGCCTTTAGCTAATACAGTTCTTGTGGAATAGGCAAACTGATATTTGGAAGCCCATAGAGGACTATGGTGAAAAAGGAAATATCCTCAAATGAAACACGGAAAGAAGGTTTCTGAGAAACTGCTGTGTGATATGTGATTTCCACTCACAGAGTTACCTCTCTATTTCGTGGATCTCTTTGCTAGCCTTATTTCTCTGGAATCTGAGGACAGATATTTCGGAACTCTTTGAAGACTGTTGGACCAAAGGAAATATCCTCCGATAACAAAGAGAAAGAAGCTTTCTGAGAAACTTCTTTGTGTTCTGTGAAATCATCTCACAGAGTTACAACTTTCCACTCAAGAAGCGTTTCGCTAAGTCAGTTCTTGTGGAACTGGCAAAGTGATATTTGGAAGCCCATAGAGGGCTATGGTGAAAAAGGAAATATCATCAGAAGAAATCTGTAAAGAAGCTTTCCGAGAAACTGCTTAGTGTTCTGTTAATTCATCTCACAGAGTTACATCTGTATTTCGTGGATCTCTTTGCTAGCCTTATTTCTCTGGAATCTGAGAACAGATATTTCGGATCCCTTTGAAGACTATAGGGCCAAAGGAAATAACCTCCGATAACAAAGAGAAAGAAGCTTTCTGAGAAACTTCTTGGTGTTCTGTGAAATCATCTCACATAGTTACAGCTTTCACCTCAAGAAGTCTTTAGCTAATACAGTTCTTGTGGAATAGGCAAAGTGATATTTGGAAGCCCATAGAGGGCTATGGTGAAAAAGGAAATATCCTCAAATGAAATATGGAAAGAAGGTTTCTGAGAAACTGCTGTGTGATATGTGACTTCCACTCACAGAGTTACATCTGTATTTCTTGGATCTTTTGCTAGCCTTATTTCTGTGGCATCTGAGAACAAATATTTCGGATCCTTTTGTAGACTATAGGGCCATAGGAAATATCCTCCGATAACAAAGAGAAAGAAGCTTTCTGAGAAACTTCTTTGTGTTCTGTGAAATCATCTCACAGAGTTACAGCTTTCCCCTCAAGAAGCCTTTCGCCAAGACAGTTCTTGTGGAATTGGCAAAGTGATTATTGGAAGCCCGTAGAGGTCTATGGTGACAAAGGATATATCCTCAGATGAAATCTGGAAAGAAGCTTTCTGAGAAACTGCTTAGTGTTCTGTTAATTCATTTCACAGAGTTACATCTGTATTTCGTGCATCTCTTTGCTAGCCTTATTTATGTGGAATCTGAGAACAGATATTTTTGATCCCTTTGAAGACTCTAGGGCCAAAGGAAATATCCTCAGATAACAAAGAGAAAGAAGCTTTCTGAGAAACTTCTTTGTGTTCTGTGAAATCATCTCAAAGAGTTACAGCTTGCGCCTCAAGAAGCCTTTCGCTAATACAGTTCTTGTGGAATTGGCAAAGTGACATTTGGAAGCCCATAGAGGGCTAAGGTGAAAAAGGAAATATCCTCAAATGAAATCTGGAAAGAAGCATGATGAGAAACTGCTGTGTGATATGCGACTTCCACTCACAGAGTTACATCTGTATTTCGTGGATCTTTCGCTACCTTATTTCTGTGGAATCTGAGAACACATATTTTGGATCCCTTGGAAGACTATAGGGCCAAAGGAAATATGTTCCGATAACAAAGAGAAAGAAGCTTTCTGAGAAACTTCTTGGTGTTCTGTGAAATCATCTCACAGAGTTACAGCTTTCCCCTCAAGAAGCCTTTCGCTAAGACAATTGTTGTGGGATTGGCAAAGTCATATTTGGAAGCCCATAGAGGGCTATGGTGAAAAAGGAAATATCGTCAGAAGAAATCTGGAAAGAAGCTTTCTGAGAAACTCCTTAGTGATCTGTTAATTCACCTCACAGAATTACATCTGTATTTCGTGGATCTCTTTGCTAGCCTTATTTCTGTGGAATCTGAGAACAGATATTTCGGATCCCTTTGAAGACGATAGGGCCAAAGGAAATATCCTCCGATAACAAAGAGAAAGAAGCTTTCTGAGAAACTTCTTTGTGTTCTGTGAAATCATGTCACAGAGTTACAGCTTTCCCATCAAGAAGCCTTTCGCTAAGACAGTTCTTGTGGAATTGGAAAAGTGATATTTGGAAGCCCATAGAGGGCCATGGTGAAAATGGAAATATCCTCAGATGAAATCTGGAAAGAAGCTTTCTGAGAAACTGCTTAGTGTTCTGTAAATTCATCTCTGTATTTCGTGGATCTCTTTGCTAGCCTTATTTCTGTGGAATCTGAGAACAGATATTTTGGATCCCTTGAAAGACTATAGGGTCAAAGAAAATATCCTCCGATAACAAAGAGAAAGAAGATTTCTGAGAGACTTCTTTGTTTTCTGTGAAATCATCTCACAGAGTTACAGCTTTCCCCTCAAGAAGCCTTTCGCAGCGACAGTTCTTGTGGAATTGGCAAAGTGATATTTGGAAGCCCATAGAGGGCTATGGTGAAAAAGGATACATCCTTAGATAAATCTGGAAAGAAGCTTTATGAGAAACTGTTACTGTTCTTTTAATTCATCTCACAGAGTTGCATCTGCATTTCGTGGATCTCTTTGCTAGCCTTATTTCTGTGGAATCTGAGAACCGATATTTCGGATCTCTTTGAACACTATAGGCCCTAGGAAATATCCTCCGATAACAAAGAGAAAGAAGCTTTCTGAGAAACTTCTTTGTGTTCTGTGAAATCATCTCACAGAGTTACAACTTTCCCCTTAAGAAGCTTTCCGCTAAGACACTTCTTGTGGAATTGGCAAAGTGATATTTGGAAGCCCATAGAGGGCTATGGTGAAAAAGGAAATATCCTCAGATGAAATCTGGAAAGAAGCTTTCTGAGAGACTGATTAGTGTTCTGTTAATTCATCTCTCAGAGTTACATCTGTATTTCGTGGATCTCTTTGCTAGCCTTATTTCTGTGGAATCTCAGAACAGATATTTCGGATCCCTTTGAAGACTATAGGGCCAAAGGAAATATACTCCGATAACAAAGAGAAAGAAGCTTTCTGAGAAACTTCTTTGTGTTCTGTGAAATCATCTCACAGAGTTACAGCTTTCCACTCCAGAATCCTTTCGCTAAGACAGTTCTTGTGAAATTCGCAAAGTGATATTTGGAAGACCATAGAGGGCTGTGGTGAAAAAGGAAATATCCTCAGATGAAATCTGGAAAGAAGCTTTCTGAGAAACTGCTTACTGTTCTGTTAATTCATATCACAGAGTTACATCTGTATTTCGTGGATCTCTTTGCTAGCCTTATTTCTGTGGAATCTGAGAACAGATATTTCTGATCCCTTTGAGGACTATATTGCCAAAGGAAATATCCTCCGATAAAAAAAGAAAGAAGCTTTCTGAGAAACTTCTTTGTGTTCTGTGAAATCATCTCACAGAGTTACAGCTTTCCCCTCAAGAAGCCTTTCGCTAAGACAATTCTTGTGGAATTGGCAAAGTGATATTTGGAAGCCCATAGAGGGCTACGGTGAAAAAGGAAATATCCTCAGATGAAATCTGGAAAGAAGCTTTCTGAGAAACTGCTTAGTGTTCTGTTAATTCATCTCACAGAGTTACATCTGTATTTCGTGGATCTCATTGCTAGCCTTATTTCTGTGAAATCTGAGAACAGATATTTCGGATCCCTTTGAAGACTATAGGGCCAAAGGAAATATCCTCCGATAACAAAGAGAAAGAAGCTTTCTGAGAAACTTCTTTGTGTTCTGTGAAATCATCTCACACAGTTACACATTTCACCTCAAGAAGCCTTTCGCTAAGACAGTTCTTGTGGAATTGGCAAAGTGATATTTGGAAGCCCATACAGGGCTATGGTGAAAAAGGAAATATACTCAGATGAAATCTGGAAAGAAGCTTTCTGAGAAACTGCTTAGTGTTCTGTTAATTCATCTCACAGAGTTACATCTGTATTTCGTGGATCTTTTTGCTAGCCTTTTTTCTGTGGAATCTGAGAACACATATTTCGGATCCCTTTGAAGACTATAGGGCCAAAGGAAATATCCTCCGATAACAAAGAGAAAGAAGCTTTCTGAGAAACTTCTTTGTGTTCTGTGAAATCATCTCACAGAGTTACAGCTTTCGCCTCAAGAAGCCTTTCGCTAAGACAGTTCTTGTGGAATTGGCAAAGTGATATTTGGAAGCCCATGGAGGGCTATGGTGAAAATGGAAATATCCTCAGGTGAAATCTCGAAAGAAGATTTCTGAGAAACTGCTTAGTGTTCTCTAAATTCATCTCACAGAGTTACATCTGAATTTGGTGAATCTCTTTGCTAGCCTTATTTCTGTGGAATCTGGGAACAGATATTTTGGATCCCTTGGAAGACTATAGGGCCAAAGGAAATATCCTCCGATAACAAGGAGAAAGAAGGTTTCTGAGAATCTTCTTTGTGTTCTGTGAAATCATCTCACAGAGTTACAGCTTTCCCCTCAAGAAGCCTTTCGCTAAGACAGTTCTTGTTGAATTGGCAAAGTGATATTTGGAAGGCCATAAAGGGCTATGGTGAAAAAGGAAATATCCCCAGATGAAATCTGGAAAGAAGCTTTCTGAGAAACTGCTTAGTGTTCTGTTAATTCATCTCACAGAGTTACATCTGTATTTGGTGGATATCTTTGATAGCCTGATTTCTGTGGAATCTGCGAACAGATATTTCGGATCCCTTGGAAGACTATAGGGCCAAAGGAAATATCGTCCGATAACAAAGAGAAAGAAGCTTTCTGAGAAACTTCTTTGTGTTCTGTGAAATCATCTCACAGAATTACAGCTTTCCCCTCATGAAGCCTTTCGCTAAGACAGTTCTTGTGGAATTGGTAAAGTGACAATTGGAAGCCCATAGAGGGCTACGGTGAAAAAGGAAATATCCTCAGATGAAATCTGGAAAGAAGCTTTCTGAGAAACTGCTTAGTGTTCTGTTAATTCATCTCACAGAGTTACATCTGTATTTCGTGGATCTCTTTGCTAGCCTTATTTCTGTGGAATCTGAGAACAGATATTTCGGATCCCTTTGAAGACTATAGGGCCAAAGGAAATATCCTCCGATAACAAAGAGAAAGAAGCTTTCTGAGATACTTCTTTGTGTTCTGTGAAATCATCTCACAGAGTTACAGCTTTCCCCTCAAGAAGCCTTTCGCTAAGACAGTACTTGTGGAATTGGCAAAGTGATATTTGGAAGGCCATGGAGGGCTATGGTGAAAAAGGAAATATCCTCAGATGAAATCTGGAAAGAAGCTTTCTGAGAAACTGCTCTATGATATGTGACTTCCACTCACAAAGTTGCATCTGTGTTTCGTGGATCTCTTTGGTAGCCTTATTTCTGTGGAATCTGAGAACAGATATATCGCATCCCTTTGAAGACTATAGGGTCAAAGGAAATAAATTCCGATAACAAAGAGAAAGAAGCTTTCTGAGAAACTTCTTTGTGTTCTGTGAAATCATCTCACAGAGTTACAGCTTTTCCCTCAAGAAGCCTTTCTCTAAGATAGTTCTTGTGGAATTGGCAAAGTGATATTTGAAGCCCATAGAGGGCTATGGTGAAAAAGGAAATATCCTCAGATGAAATCTGGAAAGAAGCTTTCTGAGAAACTGCTTAGTGTTCTGTTAATTCATCTCACAGAGTTACATCTGTATTTCGTGGATCTCTTTGCTAGCCTTATTTCTGTGGAATCTGAGAACAGATATTTCGGATCCCTTTGAAGACTATAGGACCAAAGGAAATATCCTCCGATAACAAAGAGAAAGAAGCTTTCTGAGAAACTTCTTTGTGTTCTGTGAAATCATCTCACAGAGTTACAGCTTTCCCCTCAAGAAGCCTTTCGCTAAGACAGTTCTTGTGGAATTGGCAAAGTGATATTTGAAGCCCATAGAGGGCTATGGTGGAAAAGGAAATATCCTCAGATGAAATATGGAAAGAAGCTTTCTGAGAAACTGCTTAGTGTTCTGTTAATTCATCTCACAGAGTTACATCTGTATTTCGTGGATCTCTTTGCTAGCCTTATTTCTGTGGAATCTGAGAACAGATATTTCGGATCCCTTTGAAGACTATAGGGCCAAAGGAAATATCCTCCGATAACAAAGAGAAAGAAGCTTTCTGAGAAACTTCTTTGTGTTCTGTGAAATCATCTCACAGAGTTACAGCTTTCTCCTGAAGAAGACTTTCGCTAAGACAATTCTTGTGGAATTGGCAAAGTGATATTTGGAAGCCCATAGAGGGCTATGCAGAAAAAGCAAATATCCTCAGATGAAATCTGGAAAGAAGCTTTGTGAGAAAGTGCTAAGTGTTCTGTTAATTCATCTCACAGAGTTACATCTGTATTTCGTGGATCTCTTTGCTAGCCTTATTTCTGTGGAATCTGAAAACAGATATTTCGGATCCCTTTGAAGACCATAGGGACAAAGGAAATAACCTCCGATAACAAAGAGAAAGAAGCTTTCTGAGAAACTCCTTGGTGTTCTGTTAAATCATCTCACAGAGTTACACCTTTCGCCTCAAGAAGCCTTTAGCTAATACAGTTCTTGTGGAATAGGCAAACTGATATTTGGAAGCCCATAGAGGGCTATGGTGAAAAAGGAAATATCCTCAAATGAAATATGGAAAGAAGGTTTCTGAGAAACTGCTGTGTGATATGTGACTTCCACTCACAGAGTTACATCTGTATTTCGTGGATCTTTTGCTAGCCTTATTTCTGTGGCATCTGAGAACAAATATTTCGGATCCTTTTGTAGACTATAGGGCCATAGGAAATATCCTCGGATAACAAAGAGAAAGAAGCTTTCTGAGAAGCTTCTTTGTGTTCTGTGAAATCATCTCACAGAGTTACAACTTTCCCCTCAAGAAGCCTTTCGCTAACAGTTCTTGTGGAATTGGCAAAGTAATATTTGGAAGCCCATAGAGGGCTATGGTGAAAAAGGAAATATCCTCAAATGAAACATGGAAAGAAGGTTTCTGAGAAACTGCTGTGTGATACGTAATTTCCACTCACAGAGTTACCTCTCTATTTCGTGGATCTCTTTGCTAGCCTTATTTCTCTGGAATCTGAGAACAGATATTTCGGAACTCTTTGAAGACTGTTGGACCAAAGGAAATATCCTCCGATAACAAAGAGAAAGAAGCTTTCTGAGAAACTTCTTTGTGTTCTGTGAAATCATCTCACAGAGTTACAACTTTCCACTCAAGAAGCGTTTCGCTAAGTCAGTTCTTGTGGAACTGGCAAAGTGATATTTGGAAGCCCATAGAGGGCTATGGTGAAAAAGGAAATATACTCAGATGAAATCTGGAAAGAAGCTTTCTGAGAAACTGCTTAGTGTTCTGTTAATTCATCTCACAGAGTTACATCTGTATTTCGTGGATCTTTTTGCTAGCCTTTTTTCTGTGGAATCTGAGAACACATATTTCGGATCCCTTTGAAGACTATAGGGCCAAAGGAAATATCCTCCGATAACAAAGAGAAAGAAGCTTTCTGAGAAACTTCTTTGTGTTCTGTGAAATCATCTCACAGAGTTACAGCTTTCGCCTCAAGAAGCCTTTCGCTAAGACAGTTCTTGTGGAATTGGCAAAGTGATATTTGGAAGCCCATGGAGGGCTATGGTGAAAATGGAAATATCCTCAGGTGAAATCTCGAAAGAAGATTTCTGAGAAACTGCTTAGTGTTCTCTAAATTCATCTCACAGAGTTACATCTGAATTTGGTGAATCTCTTTGCTAGCCTTATTTCTGTGGAATCTGGGAACAGATATTTTGGATCCCTTGGAAGACTATAGGGCCAAAGGAAATATCCTCCGATAACAAGGAGAAAGAAGGTTTCTGAGAATCTTCTTTGTGTTCTGTGAAATCATCTCACAGAGTTACAGCTTTCCCCTCAAGAAGCCTTTCGCTAAGACAGTTCTTGTTGAATTGGCAAAGTGATATTTGGAAGGCCATAAAGGGCTATGGTGAAAAAGGAAATATCCCCAGATGAAATCTGGAAAGAAGCTTTCTGAGAAACTGCTTAGTGTTCTGTTAATTCATCTCACAGAGTTACATCTGTATTTGGTGGATATCTTTGATAGCCTGATTTCTGTGGAATCTGCGAACAGATATTTCGGATCCCTTGGAAGACTATAGGGCCAAAGGAAATATCGTCCGATAACAAAGAGAAAGAAGCTTTCTGAGAAACTTCTTTGTGTTCTGTGAAATCATCTCACAGAATTACAGCTTTCCCCTCAAGAAGCCTTTCGCTAAGACAGTTCTTGTGGAATTGGTAAAGTGACAATTGGAAGCCCATAGAGGGCTACGGTGAAAAAGGAAATATCCTCAGATGAAATCTGGAAAGAAGCTTTCTGAGAAACTGCTTAGTGTTCTGTTAATTCATCTCACAGAGTTACATCTGTATTTCGTGGATCTCTTTGCTAGCCTTATTTCTGTGGAATCTGAGAACAGATATTTCGGATCCCTTTGAAGACTATAGGGCCAAAGGAAATATCCTCCGATAACAAAGAGAAAGAAGCTTTCTGAGATACTTCTTTGTGTTCTGTGAAATCATCTCACAGAGTTACAGCTTTCCCCTCAAGAAGCCTTTCGCTAAGACAGTACTTGTGGAATTGGCAAAGTGATATTTGGAAGGCCATGGAGGGCTATGGTGAAAAAGGAAATATCCTCAGATGAAATCTGGAAAGAAGCTTTCTGAGAAACTGCTCTATGATATGTGACTTCCACTCACAAAGTTGCATCTGTGTTTCGTGGATCTCTTTGGTAGCCTTATTTCTGTGGAATCTGAGAACAGATATATCGCATCCCTTTGAAGACTATAGGGTCAAAGGAAATAAATTCCGATAACAAAGAGAAAGAAGCTTTCTGAGAAACTTCTTTGTGTTCTGTGAAATCATCTCACAGAGTTACAGCTTTTCCCTCAAGAAGCCTTTCTCTAAGATAGTTCTTGTGGAATTGGCAAAGTGATATTTGAAGCCCATAGAGGGCTATGGTGAAAAAGGAAATATCCTCAGATGAAATCTGGAAAGAAGCTTTCTGAGAAACTGCTTAGTGTTCTGTTAATTCATCTCACAGAGTTACATCTGTATTTCGTGGATCTCTTTGCTAGCCTTATTTCTGTGGAATCTGAGAACAGATATTTCGGATCCCTTTGAAGACTATAGGACCAAAGGAAATATCCTCCGATAACAAAGAGAAAGAAGCTTTCTGAGAAACTTCTTTGTGTTCTGTGAAATCATCTCACAGAGTTACAGCTTTCCCCTCAAGAAGCCTTTCGCTAAGACAGTTCTTGTGGAATTGGCAAAGTGATATTTGAAGCCCATAGAGGGCTATGGTGGAAAAGGAAATATCCTCAGATGAAATATGGAAAGAAGCTTTCTGAGAAACTGCTTAGTGTTCTGTTAATTCATCTCACAGAGTTACATCTGTATTTCGTGGATCTCTTTGCTAGCCTTATTTCTGTGGAATCTGAGAACAGATATTTCGGATCCCTTTGAAGACTATAGGGCCAAAGGAAATATCCTCCGATAACAAAGAGAAAGAAGCTTTCTGAGAAACTTCTTTGTGTTCTGTGAAATCATCTCACAGAGTTACAGCTTTCTCCTGAAGAAGACTTTCGCTAAGACAATTCTTGTGGAATTGGCAAAGTGATATTTGGAAGCCCATAGAGGGCTATGCAGAAAAAGCAAATATCCTCAGATGAAATCTGGAAAGAAGCTTTGTGAGAAAGTGCTAAGTGTTCTGTTAATTCATCTCACAGAGTTACATCTGTATTTCGTGGATCTCTTTGCTAGCCTTATTTCTGTGGAATCTGAAAACAGATATTTCGGATCCCTTTGAAGACCATAGGGACAAAGGAAATAACCTCCGATAACAAAGAGAAAGAAGCTTTCTGAGAAACTCCTTGGTGTTCTGTTAAATCATCTCACAGAGTTACACCTTTCGCCTCAAGAAGCCTTTAGCTAATACAGTTCTTGTGGAATAGGCAAACTGATATTTGGAAGCCCATAGAGGGCTATGGTGAAAAAGGAAATATCCTCAAATGAAATATGGAAAGAAGGTTTCTGAGAAACTGCTGTGTGATATGTGACTTCCACTCACAGAGTTACATCTGTATTTCGTGGATCTTTTGCTAGCCTTATTTCTGTGGCATCTGAGAACAAATATTTCGGATCCTTTTGTAGACTATAGGGCCATAGGAAATATCCTCGGATAACAAAGAGAAAGAAGCTTTCTGAGAAGCTTCTTTGTGTTCTGTGAAATCATCTCACAGAGTTACAACTTTCCCCTCAAGAAGCCTTTCGCTAACAGTTCTTGTGGAATTGGCAAAGTGATATTTGGAAGCCCATAGAGGGCTATGGTGAAAAAGGAAATATCCTCAAATGAAACATGGAAAGAAGGTTTCTGAGAAACTGCTGTGTGATATGTGATTTCCACTCACAGAGTTACCTCTCTATTTCGTGGATCTCTTTGCTAGCCTTATTTCTCTGGAATCTGAGAACAGATATTTCGGAACTCTTTGAAGACTGTTGGACCAAAGGAAATATCCTCCGATAACAAAGAGAAAGAAGCTTTCTGAGAAACTTCTTTGTGTTCTGTGAAATCATCTCACAGAGTTACAACTTTCCACTCAAGAAGCGTTTCGCTAAGTCAGTTCTTGTGGAACTGGCAAAGTGATATTTGGAAGCCCATAGAGGGCTATGGTGAAAAAGGAAATATCATCAGAAGAAATCTGTAAAGAAGCTTTGTGAGAAACTGCTTAGTGTTCTGTTAATTCATCTAACAGAGTTACATCTGTATTTCGTGGATCTCTTTGCTAGCCTTATTTCTCTGGAATCTGAGTACAGATATTTCGGATCCCTTTGAAAACGATAGGGCCAAAGGAAATATCCTCCGATATCAAAGAGAAAGAAGCTTTCTGAGAAACTTCTTTGTGTTCTGTGAAATCATCTCACAGAGTTACAGCTTTCCCCTCAAGATGCCTTTCGCTGAGACAGTTCTTGTGGAACTGGCAAAGTGATATTTGGAAGCCCATAGAGGGCTATGGTGAAAAAGGAAATATCCTCAGATGAAATCTGGAAGGAAGCTTTCTGAGAAACTGCTTAGTGTTCTGTTAATTCATCTCAGAGAGTTACATCTGTGTTTCCTGGATCTCTTTGCTAGCCTTATTTCTGTGGAATCTGAGAACAGATATTTCGGATCCCTTGGAAGACTATAGGGCCAAAGGAAATATCCTCCGATAACAAAGAGAAAGAAGCTTTCTGAGAAACTTCTTTGTGTTCTGTGAAATCATCTCACAGAGTTACAGCTCTCCCCTCAAGAAGCCTTTCGCTGAGACAGTTCTTGTGGAATTGGCAAAGTGACATTTGGAAGCCCATAGAGGGCTATGGTGAAAAAGGAAATATCCTCAAATGAAATCTGGAAAGAAGCATTATGAGAAACTGCTGTTTGATATGCGACTTCCACTCACAGAGTTACATCTGTATTTCGTGGATCTTTTGCTACCCTTATTTCTGTGGAATCTGAGAACAAATATTTCGGATCCTTTTGTAGACTATAGGGCCAAAGGAAATATCCTGCGATAACAAAGAGAAAGAAGCTTTCTGAGAAACTTCTTTGTGTTCTGTGAAATCATCTCTCAGAGTTACAGCTTTCCCCTGAAGAAGACTTTCGCTAAGACAGTTCTTGTGGAATTGGCAAAGTGATATTTGGAAACCATAGAGGGCTACGGTGAAAATGGAAATATCCTCAGATGAAATCTGGAAAGAAGATTTCTGAGAAAGTGCTTAGTGTTCTGTTAATTCATCTCACAGAGTTACATCTGTATTTCGTGGATCTCTTTGCTAGCCTTATTTCTGTGGAATCTGAGAACAGATATTACGGATCCCTTTGAAGACTATAGGGCCAAAGGAAATATCCTCCGATAACAAAGAGAAAGAAGCTTTCTGAGAAACTTCTTTGTGTCCTGTGAAATCATGTCACAGAGTTACAGCATTCCCCTCAAGAAGCCTTTCTCTAACAGTTCTTGTGGAATTGGCAAAGTGATATTTGGAAGCCCATAGAGGGCTATGAAGAAAAAAGAAATATCCTCAGATGAAATCTGGAAAGAAGCTTTCTGAGAAACTGCTTAGTGTTCTGTTAATTCATCTCAGAGGGTTGCATCTGTATTTCGTGGATCTCTTTGCTTGCCTTATTTCTGTGGAATCTGAGAACAGATATTTCGGATCCCTTTGAAAACTATAGGGCGAAAGGAAATATCCTCCGATAACAAAGAGAAAGAAGCTTTCTGAGAAACTTCTTTGTATTTTGTGAAATCATCTCACAGAGTTACAGCTTTCCGCTCAAGAAGCCTTTCGCTAAGACAGTTCTTGTGGAATTGTCAAAGTGATATTTGGAAGCCCATAGAGGGCTACGGTGAAAAAGGAAATACCGTCTGAAGAAATCTGGAAAGAAGCTTTCTGAGAAATTGCTTAGTGTTCTGTTAATTCATCTCACAGAGTTACATCTGTATTTCGTGGATCTCTTTGCTAGCCTTATTTCTCTGGAATCTGAGAACACATATTTCGGAACCCTTTGAAGACTATTGAACCAAAGGAAATATCCTCCGATAACAAAGAGAAAGAAGCTTTCTGAGAAACTTCTTTGTGTTCTGTGAAATCATCTCACAGAGTTACAGCTTTCGCCTCAAGAAGCCTTTAGCTAATACAGTTCTTGTGGAATTGGCAAAGTGATATTTGGAAGCCCATAGAGGGCTATGGTGAAAACGGAAATATCCTCAAATGAAATATGGAAAGAAGGTTTCTGAGAAACTGCTGTGTGATATGTGACTTCCACTCACAGAGTTACATCTGTATTTCGTGGATCTTTTGCTAGCCTTATTTCTGTGGAATCTGAGAACAAATATTTCGGATCCTTTTGTAGACTATAGGGCCATAGGAAATATCCTCCGATAACAAAGAGAAAGAAGCTTCCTGAGAAACTTCTTTGTGTTCTGTGAAATCATCTCACAGAGTTACAGCTTTCCCCTCAAGAAGCCTTTCCCTAACAGTTCTTGTGGAATTGGCAAAGTGATATTTGGAAGCCCATAGAGGGCTATGGTGAAAAAGGAAATATCCTCAGATGAAATCTGGAAGGAAGGTTTCTGAGAAACTGCTTAGTGTTCTGTTAATTCATCTCAGAGGGTTACATCTGTATTTCGTGGATCTCTTTGCTAGCCTTATTTCTGTGGAATCTGAGAACAGATATTTCGGATCCCTTTAAAGACTATAGGGCCAAAGGAAATATCCTCCGATAACAAAGAGAAAGAAGCTTTCTGAGAAACTTCTTTGTTTCTGCGAAATCATCTCACAGAGTTACAGCTTTCAACTCAAGAAGCCTTTTGCTAAGACAATTCTTGTGGAATTGGCAAAGTGATATTTGGAAGCCCATAGAGGGCTATGCAGAAAAAGCAAATATCCTCAGATGAAATCTGGAAAGAAGCTTTGTGAGAAAGTGCTAAGTGTTCTGTTAATTCATCTCACAGAGTTACATCTGTATTTCGTGGATCTCTTTGCTAGCCTTATTTCTGTGGAATCTGAAAACAGATATTTCGGATCCCTTGGAAGACTATAGGACCAAAGGAAATATCCTCCGATAACAAAGAGAAAGAAGCTTTCTGAGAAACTTCTTTGTGTTCTGTGAAATCATCTCACAGAGTTACAACTTTCCCTTCTAGAAGCCTTTCGCTAAGACAGTTCTTGTGAAATTGGCAAGGTGATATTTGGAAGCCCATAGAGGGCTATGGTGAAAAAGGAATTATCCTCAGATGAAATCTGGAAAGAAGCTTTCTGAGAAACTGCTTACTTTTCTGTTAATTCATCTCACAGAGTTACATCTGTATTTCGTGGATCTCTTTGCTAGCCTTATTTCTGTGGAATCTGAGAACAGATATTTCAGATCCCTTTGAAGACTATAGGGCCAAAGGAAATAACCTCCGATAACAAAGAGAAAGAAGCTTTCTGAGAAACTTCTTGGTGTTCTGTGAAATCATCTCACATAGTTACAGCTTTCACCTCAAGAAGTCTTTAGCTAATACAGTTCTTGTGGAATAGGCAAAGTGATATTTGGAAGCCCATAGAGGGCTATGGTGAAAAAGGAAATATCCTCAAATGAAATATGGAAAGAAGGTTTCTGAGAAACTGCTGTGTGATATGTGACTTCCACTCACAGAGTTACATCTGTATTTCCTGGATCTTTTGCTAGCCTTATTTCTGTGGCATCTGAGAACAAATATTTCGGATCCTTTTGTAGACTATAGGGCCATAGGAAATATCCTCCGATAACAAAGAGAAAGAAGCTTTCTGAGAAACTTCTTTGTGTTCTGTGAAATCATCTCACAGAGTTACAGCTTTCCCCTCAAGAAGCCTTTCGCCAGGACAGTTCTTGTGGAATTGGCAA
Organism: Macaca mulatta; assembly: GCF_049350105.2. Taxonomy (NCBI): domain Eukaryota; kingdom Metazoa; phylum Chordata; class Mammalia; order Primates; family Cercopithecidae; genus Macaca; species Macaca mulatta. Next base: position 36,862,957 of record NC_133418.1, read on the forward strand.
AGTGATTATTGGAAGCCCGTAGAGGTCTATGGTGACAAAGGATATATCCTCAGATGAAATCTGGAAAGAAGCTTTCCGAGAAACTGCTTAGTGTTCTGTTAATTCATTTCACAGAGTTACATCTGTATTTCGTGGATCTCTTTGCTAGCCTTATTTCTGTGGAATCTGAGAACAGATATTTCCGATCCCTTTGAGGACTATATTGCCAAAGGAAATATCCTCCGATAAAAAAAGAAAGAAGCTTTCTGAGAAACTTCTTTGTGTTCTGTGAAATCATCTCACAGAGTTACAGCTTTTCCCTCAAGAACACTTTCGCTAAGACAGTTCTTGTGGAATTGGCAAAGTGATACTTGGAAGCCCATAGAGGGCTATGGTGAAAATGGAAATATCCTCAGCTGAAATCTCGAAAGAAGATTTCTGAGAAACTGCTTAGTGTTCTCTAAATTCATCTCACAGAGTTACATCTGAATTTGGTGAATCTCTTTGCTAGCCTTATTTCTGTGGAATCTGGGAACAGATATTTTGGATCCCTTGGAAGACTATAGGGCCAAAGGAAATATCCTCTGATAACAAGGAGAAAGAAGGTTTCTGAGAATCTTCTTTGTGTTCTGTGAAATCATCTCACAGAGTTACAGCTTTCACCTCAAGAAGCCTTTCGCTAAGACAGTTCTTGTGGAATTGGCAAAGTGATATTTGGAAGCCCATAGAGGGCTATGGTGAAAAAGGAAATATCCTCAGAAAAAATCTGGAAAGAATCTTTCTGAGAAACTGTTAGTGTTCTGTTAATTCATCTCACAGAGTTGCATCTGTATGTCTTGGGTCTCTTTGCTAGCCTTATTTCTGTGGAATCTGAGAACAGATATTTCGGATCTCTTTGAAGACTATAGGGCCAAAGGAAATATCCTCCAATAACAAAGAGAAAGAAGCTTTATGAGAAACTACTTTGTGTTCTGTGCAATCATCTCACAGAGTTACAGCTTTCCCCTCAAGAAGCCTTTCGCTAAGACAGTTCTTGTGGAATTGGCAAAGTGATATTTGGAAATCCATAGAGAGCTATGGTGAAAAAGGAAATATCCTCAGATGAAATCTGGAAAGAAGCTTTCTGAGAAACTGCTTAGTGTTCTGTTAATTCATCTCACAGAATTACATCTGTATTTCGTGGATCTCTTTGCTAGCCTTATTTCTGTGTAATCTGAGAACACATATTTCGGATCCCTTTGAAGACTATAGGGCGAAAGGAAATATCCTCCGATAACAAAGAGAAAGAAGCTTTCTGAGAAACTTCTTTGTGTTCTGTGAAATCATCTCACAGAGTTACAGCTTGCCCCTGAAGAAGCCTTTCGCTAAGACAGTTCTTGTGGAATTGGCAAAGTGATATTAGGAAGCCCATAGAGGGGAATGGTCAGAAAGGAAATATCCTCAGATGAAATCTGGAAAGAAGCTTTCTAAGAAAATGCATAGTGTTCTGTTAATTCATCTCACAGAGTTATATCTGTATTTCGTGGATCTCTTTGCTTGCCTTGTTTCTGTGGAATCTGAGAACAGATATTTCGGATCCCTTTGAAGCCTATAGGGCCAAAGGAAATATCCTCCGATTACAAAGAGAAAGAGGCTTTCTGAGAAACTTCTTTGTGTTCTGTGAAATCATCTCACAGAGTTACAGCTCTCCACTCAAAAAGCCTTTCGCTAAGACAGTTCTTGTGGAATTGGCAAAGTGATATTTGGAAGCCCATAGAGGGCTACGGTGAAAAAGTAAATATCGTCAGATGAAATCTGGAAAAAAGATTTCTGAGAAACTGCTTAGTGTTCTGTTAATTCATCTCACAGAGATACATCTGTATTTCGTGGATCTCTTTCCTAGCCTTATTTCTGTGGAATCTGAGAACAGATATTTCGGATCCCTTTGAATATTATAGGGCCAAAGGAAATACCCTCCGATAACAAAGAGAAAGAAGCTTTCTGAGAAACTTCTTTGTATTCTGTGAAATCATCTCACAGAGTTACAGCTTTCACCTCAAGAAGCCTTTCGCTAAGACAGTTCTTGTGGAATTGGCAAAGTGATCTTTGGAAGCCCATAGAGGGCTATGGTGAAAAAGGAAATATCCTCAGGTGAAAACTGGAAAGAAGCTTTCTGAGAAACTGCTTAGTGTTCTGTTAATTCATCTCAGAGATTTACATCTGTATTTCGTGGATCTCTTTGCTAGCCTTATTTCTGTGGAATCTGAGAACAGATATTTCGTATCTCTTTGAAGACCATAGGGCCAAAGGAAATATCCTCCGATAACAAAGAGAAAGAAGCTTTCTGAGAAACTTCTTTGTGTTCTGTGAAATCATCTCACAGAGTTACAGCTTTCCCCTCAAGAAGCCTTTCGGTAGGACAGTTCTTGTGGAATTGGCAAAGAGATATTTGGAAGCCCATAGAGGGCAACGGTGAAAAAGGAAATATCCTCAGATGAAATCTGGAAAGAAGCATTATGAGAAACTGCTCTGTGATTTGTGACTTCCACTCACAGAGTTTCTTCTGTATTTCGTGGAACTTTTGCTAGCCTTATTTCTGTGGAATATGAGAACAGATATTTCGGATCCTTTTGAAGACTATAGGGCCAAAGGAAATATCCTCCGATAACAAAGAGAAAGAAGCTCTCTGAGAAACGTCTTTGTGTTCTGTGAAATCATCTCACAGAGTTACAGCTTTCACCTCAAGAAGCCTTTAGCTAATACAGTTCTTGTGGAATTGGCAAAGTGATATTTGGAAGCCCATAGAGGGCTATGGTGAAAAAGGAAATATCCTCAGGTGAAATCTGGAAAGAAGCTTTCTGAGAAACTGCTTAGTGTTCTGTTAATTAATCTCAGAGAGTTACATCTGTATTTCGTGGATCTCTTTGCTAGCCTTATTTCCGTGGAATCTGAGAACAGATATTTCGGATCCCTTGGAAGACTATAGGGGCAAAGGAAATATCCTCCGATAACAAAGAGAAAGAAGCTTTCTGAGAAACTTCTTTCTGTTCTGTGAAATCATCTCACAGAGTTACAGCTTTCGCTTCAAGAAGCCTTTTGCTAAGACAGTTCTTGTGGAATTGGCAAAGTGATATTTGGAAGCCCATAGAGGGCTATGCTGAAAAAGGAAATATCCTCAGATGAAATCTGGAAAGAAGCATTATGAGAAACTGCTCTGTGATATGTGATTTCCACTCACAGAGTTACATCTGTATTTCGTGGATCTTTTGCTAGCCTTATTTCTGTGAAATATGAGAACAGATATTTCGGATCCCTTTGAAGACTATAGGGCCAAAGGAAATATCCTCCGGTAACAAAGAGAAAGAAGCTTTCTGAGAAATTTCTTTGTGTTCTGTGAAGTCATCTCACAGAGTTACAGCTTTCCCCTCAAGAAGCCTTTCGCTAAGACAGTTCTTGTGGAAATGGCAAAGTGATATTTGGAAGCCATAGTGGGCTATGGTGAAAATGGAAATATCCTCAGATGAAATCTGGAAAGAAGCTTTCTGAGAAAGTGCTTAGTGTTCTGTTAATTCATCTCACAGAGTTACATCTGTATTTCGTGGATCTCTTTCCTAGCCTTATTTCTGTGGAATCTGAGACAGATATTTCGGATCCCTTTGAAGATTATAGGGCCAAAGGAAATATCCTCCGACGACAAAGAGAAAGAAGCTTTCTGAGAAACTTCTTTGTATTCTGTGAAATCATCTCACAGAGTTACAGATTTCCCCTCAAGAAGCCTTTCGCTAAGACAGTTCTTGTGGAAATGGCAAAGTGATATTTGGAAGCCATAGTGGGCTATGGTGAAAATGGAAATATCCTCAGATCAAATCTGGAAAGAAGCTTTCTGAGAAAGTGCTTAGTGTTCTGGTAATTCATCTCACAGAGTTACATCTGTATTTCGTGGATCTCTTTGCTAGCCTTATTTCTGTGGAATTTGAGAACAGATATTTCGGATCCCTTTGAAGACTATACGGCCAAAGGAAATATCCTCCGATAACAAAGAGAAAGAAGCTTTCTGAGAAACTTCTTTGTGTTCTGTGAAATCATCTCACAGAGTTACAGCTTTCCCCTCAAGAAGCCTTTCGCCAAGACAGTTCTTGTGGAATTGGCAAAGTGATTTTTGGAAGCTCGTAGAAGTCTCTGGTGACAAAGGATATATCCTCAGATGAAATCTGGAAAGAAGCTTTCCGAGAAACTGCTTAGTGTTCTGTTAATTCATCTCACAAAGTTACATCTGTATTTCGTGGATCTCTTTGCTAGCCTTATTTCTGTGGAATCTGAGAACAGATATTTTTGATCCCTTTTAAGAATCTAGGGCCAAAGGAAATATCCTCCGATAACAAAGAGAAAGAAGCTTTCTGAGAAACTTCTTTGTGTTCTGTGAAATCGTCTCGCAGAGTTACAGCTTTCGCCTCAAGAAGCCTTTCGCTAATACAGTTCTTGTGGAATTGGCAAAGTGATATTTGGAAGCCCATAGAGGGCTACGGTGAAAAAGGAAATATCCTCAAATGAAATCTGGAAAGAAGCATTATGAGAAACTGCTGTGTGATATGTGACTTCCACTCACAGAGTTACATCTGTATTTCGTGGATCTTTTGCTAGCCTTATTTCTGTGGATTCTGAGAACAAATATTTCGGATCCTTTTGTAGACTATAGGACCAAGGAAATATCCTCTGATAACAAAGAGATAGAAGCTTTCTGAGAAACTTCTTTGTTTTCTGTGAAATCATCTCAGAGAGTTACAGATTTCCCCTGAAGAAGCCTTTCGCTAAGACAGTTCTTGTGGAATTGGCAAAGTGATATTTGGAAGCCCATAGACGGGAATGGTGAGAAAGGAAATATCCTCAGATGAAATCTGGAAAGAAGCTTTCTGAGAAAGTGCATAGTGTTCTGTTAATTCATCTCACAGAGTTACATCTGTATTTCGTGGATCTCTTTGCTAGCCTTATTTCTGTGGAATCTGAGAACAGATATTTCGGATCCCTTTGAAGACGATAGGGCCAAAGGAAATATCCTCCGATAACAAAGAGAAAGAAGCTTTCTAAGAAACTTCTTTGTATTTTGTGAAATCATCTCACAGAGTTACAGCTTTCCCCTCAAGAAGCCTTTTGCTATGACAGTTCTTGTGGAATTGGGAAAGTGATATTTGGAAGCCCATAGAGGGCCATGGTGAAAATGGAAATATCCTCAGATGAAATATGGAAAGAAGATTTCTGAGAAACTGCTTAGTGTTCTGTTAATTGATCTCACAGAGTTACATCTGTATTTCGTGGATCTCTTTGCTAGCCTTATTTCTGTGGAATCTGAGAACAGATATTTCGGATCCCTTTGAAGACTATAGAGCCAAAGGAAATATCCTGCGATAACAAAGAGAAAGAAGCTTTCTGAGAAAATTCTTGGTGTTCTGTGAAATTATCTCACAGAGTTACAGCTTTCGGTTCAAGAAGTCTTTAGCTAATACAGTTCTTGTGGAATTGGCAAAGTGATATTTGGACGCCCATAGAGGGCTACGGTGAAAAAGGAAATATCCTCAAATGAAATATGGAAAGAAGGTTTCTGAGAAACTGCTGGGTGATATGTGACTTCCACTCACAGAGTTACATCTGTATTTCGTGGATCTTTTGCTAGCCTTATTTCTGTGGAATCTGAGAACAAATATTTCGGATCCTTTTGTAGACTATAGGTCCATAGGAAATATCCTCCGATAACAAAGAGAAAGAAGCTTTCTGAGAATCTTCTTTGTGTTCTGTGAAATCATCTCACAGAGTTACAGCTTTCCCCTCAGGAAGCCTTTCGCTAAGACTGTTCTTGTGGAATTCTCAAAGTGATCTTTGGAAGCCCATAGAGGGCTATGGTGAAAAAGGAAATATCCTCAGATGAAATCTGGAAAGAAGCTTTCTGAGAAACTGCTTAGTGTTCTGTTAATTCATCACACAGAGTTACATCTGTATTTCGTGGATCTCTTTGCTAGCCTTATTTCTGTGGAATCTGAGAACAGATATTTCGGATCCCTTTGAAGACTATAGGGCCAAAGGAAATATCCTCCGATAACAAAGAGAAAGAAGCTTTCTGAGAAACTTCTTTGTATTCTGTGAAATCATCTCAGAGAGTTACAGCTTTCACCTCAAGAAGCCTTCGCTAAGACAGTTCTTGTGGAAATGGCAAAGTGATATTTGGAAGCCCATAGACGGCTATGGTGAAAAAGGAAATATCCTCAGTTGAAATCTGGAATGAATCTTTCTGAGAAACTGCTTAGTGTTCTGTTAATTCATCTCACAGAGTTACATCTGTATTTCGTGGATGTCTTTGCTAGCCTTATTTCTGTGGAATCTGTGAACAGATATTTCGGATCCCTTGGAAGACTATAGGGCCAAAGGAAATATCCTCCAATAACAAAGAGAAAGAAGCTTTCTGAGAAACTTCTTTGTGTTCTGTGAAATCATCTCACAGAATTACAGCTTTCGCCTCAAGAAGCCTTTCGCTAAGACAGTTCTTGTGGAATTGGCCAAGTGATATTTGGAAGCCCATAGAGGGCTATGCTGAAAAAGGAAATATCCTCAGATGAAATCTGGAAAGAAGCATTATGAGAAACTGCTCTGTGATATGTGATTTCCACTCACAGAGTTACATCTGTATTTCGTGGATCTTTTGCTAGCCTTATTTCTGTGGAGTCTGAGAACAGATATTTCGAATCCCTTTGAAGACTATCGGGCCAAAGGAAATATCCTCCGGTAACAAAGAGAAAGAAGCTTTCTGAGAAATTTCTTTGTGTTCTGTGAAATCATCTCACAGAGTTACAGCTTTCCCCTCAAGAAGCCTTTCGCTAAGACAGTTCTTGTGGAAATGGCAAAGTGATATTTGGAAGCAATAGTGGGCTTTGGTGAAAATGGAAGTATCCTCAGATGAAATCTGGAAAGAAGCTTTCTGAGACAGTGCTTAGTGTTCTGTTAATTCATCTCACAGAGTTACATCTGTATTTCGTGGATCTCTTTGCTAGCCTTATTTCTGTGGAATCTGAGAACAGATATTTCGGATCCCTTTGAAGACTATAGGGCCAAAGGAAATATCCTCCGATAACAAAGAGAAAGACGCTTTCTGAGAAACTTCTTTGTGTTCTGTGAAATCATCTCACAGAGTTACAGCTTTCCCCTCAAGAAGCCTTTCGCTAAGACAGTTCTTGTGGAATTGGCAAAGGGATATTTGGAAGCCCATAGAGGGCTATGCTGAAAAAGGAAATATCCTCAGAAGAAATCTGGAAAGAAGCATTATGAGAAACTGCTCTGTGATATGTGATTTCCACTCACAGAGTTACAACTGTATTTCGTGGATCTTTTGCTAGCCTTATTTCTGTGGAATATGAGAAAAGATATTTCGGATCCCTTTGAAGACTATAGGGCCAAAGGAAATATCCTCCGGTAACAAAGAGAAAGAAGCTTTCTGAGAAATTTCTTAGTGTTCTGTGAAATCATCTCACAGAGTTACAGCTTTCCCCTCAAGAAGCCTTTCGCTAAGACAGTTCTTGTGGAAATGGCAAAGTGATATTTGGAAGCCATAGTGGGCTATGGTGAAAATGGAAATATCCTCAGATCAAATCTGGAAAGAAGCTTTCTGAGAAAGTGCTTAGTGTTCTGGTAATTCATCTCACAGAGTTACATCTGTATTTCGTGGATCTCTTTGCTAGCCTTATTTCTGTGGATTTTGAGAACAGATATTTCGGATCCCTTTGAAGACTATACGGCCAAAGGAAATATCCTCCGATAACAAAGAGAAAGAAGCTTTCTGAGAAACTTCTTTGTGTTCTGTGAAATCATCTCACAGAGTTACAGCTTTCCCCTCAAGAAGCCTTTCGCCAAGACAGTTCTTGTGGAATTGGCAAAGTGATTTTTGGAAGCTCGTAGAAGTCTCTGGTGACAAAGGATATATCCTCAGATGAAATCTGGAAAGAAGCTTTCCGAGAAACTGCTTAGTGTTCTGTTAATTCATCTCACAAAGTTACATCTGTATTTCGTGGATCTCTTTGCTAGCCTTATTTCTGTGGAATCTGAGAACAGATATTTTTGATCCCTTTTAAGACTCTAGGGCCAAAGGAAATATCCTCCGATAACAAAGGGAAAGAAGCTTTCTGAGAAACTTCTTTGTGTTCTGTGAAATCGTCTCGCAGAGTTACAGCTTTCGCCTCAAGAAGCCTTTCGCTAATACAGTTCTTGTGGAATTGGCAAAGTGATATTTGGAAGCCCATAGAGGGCTACGGTGAAAAAGGAAATATCCTCAAATGAAATCTGGAAAGAAGCATTATGAGAAACTGCTGTGTGATATGTGACTTCCACTCACAGAGTTACATCTGTATTTCGTGGATCTTTTGCTAGCCTTATTTCTGTGGATTCTGAGAAGAAATATTTCGGATCCTTTTGTAGACTATAGGGCCAAGGAAATATCCTCTGATAACAAAGAGATAGAAGCTTTCTGAGAAACTTCTTTGTTTTCTGTGAAATCATCTCACAGAGTTACAGATTTCCCCTGAAGAAGCCTTTCGCTAAGACAGTTCTTGTGGAATTGGCAAAGTGATATTTGGAAGCCCATAGACGGGAATGGTGAGAAAGGAAATATCCTCAGATGAAATCTGGAAAGAAACTTTCTGAGAAAGTGCATAGTGTTCTGTTAATTCATCTCACAGAGTTACATCTGTATTTCGTGGATCTCTTTGCTAGCCTTATTTCTGTGGAATCTGAGAACAGATATTTCGGATCCCTTTGAAGACGATAGGGCCAAAGGAAATATCCTCCGATAACAAAGAGAAAGAAGCTTTCTAAGAAACTTCTTTGTGTTCTGTGAAATCATCTCAAAGAGTTACAGCTTTCCCCTCAAGAAGCCTTTTGCTATGACAGTTCTTGTGGAATTGGGAAAGTGATATTTGGAAGCCCATAGAGGGCCATGGTGAAAATGGAAATATCCTCAGATGAAATATGGAAAGAAGATTTCTGAGAAACTGCTTAGTGTTCTGTTAATTGATCTCAGAGTTACATCTGTATTTCGTGGATCTCTTTGCTAGCCTTATTTCTGTGGAATCTGAGAACAGATATTTCGGATCCCTTTGAAGACTATAGAGCCAAAGGAAATATCCTGCGATAACAAAGAGAAAGAAGCTTTCTGAGAAAATTCTTGGTGTTCTGTGAAATTATCTCACAGAGTTACAGCTTTCGGTTCAAGAAGTCTTTAGCTAATACAGTTCTTGTGGAATTGGCAAAGTGATATTGGACGCCCATAGAGGGCTACGGTGAAAAAGGATATATCCTCAAATGAAATATGGAAAGAAGGTTTCTGAGAAACTGCTGTGTGATATGTGACTTCCACTCACAGAGTTACATCTGTATTTCGTGGATCTTTTGCTAGCCTTATTTCTGTGGAATCTGAGAACAGATATTTCGGATCCCTTTGAAGACTATAGGGCCAAAGGAAATATCCTCCGATAACAAAGAGAAAGAAGCTTTCTGAGAAACTTCTTTGTATTTTGTGAAATCATTTCACAGAGTTACAGCTTTCCCCACAAGAAGCCTTTCGCTAAGACAGTTCTTGTGGAATTCTCAAAGTGATATTTGGAAGCCCATAGAGGGCTATGGTGAAAAAGGAAATACCGTCAGAAGTAATCTGGAAAGAAGCTTTCTGAGAAACTGCTTAGTGTTCTGTTAATTCATCTCACAGAGTTACATCTGTATTTCGTGGATCTCTTTGCTAGCCTTATTTCTCTGGAATCTGAGAACAGATATTTCGGAACTCTTTGAAGACTATTGGAGCAAAGGAAATAATCTCCGATAACAAAGAGAAAGAAGCTTTCTGAGAAACTTCTTGGTGTTCTGTGAAATCATCTCACAGAGTTACAACTTTCCACTCAAGAAGCCTTTCGCTAAGACAGTTCTTGTGGAACTGGCAAAGTGATATTTGGAAGCCCCTAGAGGGCTATGGTGAAAAAGGAAATATCATCAGAAGAAATCTGTAAAGAAGCTTTTTGAGAAACAGCTTAGTGTTCTGTTAATTCATCTCACAGAGTTACATCTGTATTTCGTGGATCTCTTTGCTAGCCTTATTTCTGTGGAATGTGAGAACAGATATTTCGGATACATTTGAAGGCAATAGGGCTAAAGGAAATATCCTACGATAAAAAAGGGAAAGAAGCATTCTGAGAAACTTCTTTGTGTTCTGTGAAATCATCTCACAGAGTTACAGCTTTCCCCTCAAGAAGCCTTTCGCTAAGACAGTTCTTGTGGAATTGGCAAACTGATATTTGGAAGCCCATAGAGGTCTATGGTGAAAAAGAAAATACCGTCAGAAGAAATCTGGAAAGAAGCTTTCTGAGAAACTGCTTGGTGTTCTGTTAATTCATCTCACAGAGTTACTTCTGTATTTCGTGGATCTCTTTGCTAGCCTTATTTCTGTGGAATCTGAGAACAGATATTCCGGATCCCTTTGAAGACTATATTGCCAAAGGAAATATCCTCCGATAACAAAGAGAAAGAAGCTTTCTGAGAAAGTTCTTTGTGTTCTATGAAATCATCTCACAGAGTTACAGCTTTCCCTTCAAGAAGCCTTTCGCTAAGACAGTTCTTGTGGAATTGGCAAAGTGATATTTGGAAGCCCATAGAGGGCTATGGTGAGAAAGGAAATATCCTCAGATGAAATCTGGAAAGAAGCTTTGTGAGAAAGTTCTTAGTGTTCTGTTAATTCATCTCACAGAGTTACATCTGTATTTCGTGGATCTCTTTGCTAGCCTTATTTCTGTGGAATCTGAGTACAGATATTTCGCATCCCTTTGAAAACGATAGGGCCAAAGAAAATATCCTCCGATATCAAAGAGAAAGAAGCTTTCTGAGAAACTTCTTTGTGTTCTGTGAAATCATCTCACAGAGTTACAGCTTTCCACTCAAGAAGCCTTTCGCTAAGACAGTTCTTGTGGAATTGGCAAAGTGATATTTGGAAGGCCATAGAGGGCCATGGTGAAAATGGAAATATCCTCAGATGAAATCTGGAAAGAAGCTTTCTGAGAAACTGCTTAGTGTTCTGTTAATTGATCTCACCGAGTTACATCTGTATTTCGTGGATCTCTTTGCTAGCCTTATTTCTGTGGAATCTGAGAACAGATATTTCGGATCCCTTGGAAGACTGTAGGGCCAAAGGAAATATCCTCCGATAACAAAGAGAAAGAAGCTGTATGAGAAACTTCTTTGTGTTCTGTGAAATCATCTCACAGAGTTACAGCTTTCCCATCAAGAAGCCTTTCGCCAAGACAGTTCTTGTGGAATTGGCAAAGTGATTTTTGGAAGCTCGTAGAAGTCTCTGGTGACGAAGGATATATCCTCAGATGAAATCTGGAAAGAAGCTTTCTGAGAAACTGCTTAGTGTTCTGTTAATTCATCTCACAAAGTTACATCTGTATTTCGTGGATCTCTTTGCTAGCCTTATTTCTGTGGAATCTGAGAACAGATATTTTTGATCCCTTTTAAGACTCTAGGGCCAAAGGAAATATCCTCCGATAACAAAGAGAAAGAAGCTTTCTGAGAAACTTCTTTGTGTTCTGTGAAATCGTCTCGCAGAGTTACAGCTTTCGCCTCAAGAAGCCTTTCGCTAATACAGTTCTTGTGGAATTGGCAAAGTGATATTTGGAAGCCCATAGAGGGCTACGGTGAAAAAGGAAATATCCTCAAATGAAATCTGGAAAGAAGCATTATGAGAAACTGCTGTGTGATATGTGACTTCCACTCACAGAGTTACATCTGTATTTCGTGGATCTTTTGCTAGCCTTATTTCTGTGGATTCTGAGAACAAATATTTCGGATCCTTTTGTAGACTATAGGGCCAAGGAAATATCCTCTGATAACAAAGAGATAGAAGCTTTCTGAGAAACTTCTTTGTTTTCTGTGAAATCATCTCAGAGAGTTACAGATTTCCCCTGAAGAAGCCTTTCGCTAAGACAGTTCTTGTGGAATTGGCAAAGTGATATTTGGAAGCCCATAGACGGGAATGGTGAGAAAGGAAATATCCTCAGATGAAATCTGGAAAGAAACTTTCTGAGAAAGTGCATAGTGTTCTGTTAATTCATCTCACAGAGTTACATCTGTATTTCGTGGATCTCTTTGCTAGCCTTATTTCTGTGGAATCTGAGAACAGATATTTCGGATCCCTTTGAAGACGATAGGGCCAAAGGAAATATCCTCCGATAACAAAGAGAAAGAAACTTTCTAAGAAACTTCTTTGTGTTCTGTGAAATCATCTCACAGAGTTACAGCTTTCCCCTCAAGAAGCCTTTTGCTATGACAGTTCTTGTGGAATTGGGAAAGTGATATTTGGAAGCCCATAGAGGGCCATGGTGAAAATGGAAATATCCTCAGATGAAATATGGAAAGAAGATTTCTGAGAAACAGCTTAGTGTTCTGTTAATTGATCTCACAGAGTTACATCTGTATTTCGTGGATCTCTTTGCTAGCCTTATTTCTGTGGAATCTGAGAACAGATATTTCGGATCCCTTTGAAGACTATAGAGCCAAAGGAAATATCCTGCGATAACAAAGAGAAAGAAGCTTTCTGAGAAAATTCTTGGTGTTCTGTGAAATTATCTCACAGAGTTACAGCTTTCGGTTCAAGAAGTCTTTAGCTAACACAGTTCTTGTGGAATTGGCAAAGTGATATTTGGACGCCCATAGAGGGCTACGGTGAAAAAGGAAATATCCTCAAATGAAATATGGAAGGAAGCTTTTTGAGAAACAGCTTAGTGTTCTGTTAATTCATCTCACAGAGTTACATCTGTATTTCGTGGATCTCTTTGCTAGCCTTATTTCTGTGGAATGTGAGAACAGATATTTCGGATACATTTGAAGGCAATAGGGCTAAAGGAAATATCCTACGATAAAAAAGGGAAAGAAGCATTCTGAGAAACTTCTTTGTGTTCTGTGAAATCATCTCACAGAGTTACAGCTTTCCCCTCAAGAAGCCTTTCGCTAAGACAGTTCTTGTGGAATTGGCAAAGTGATATTTGGAAGCCCCTAGAGGTCTATGTTGAAAAAGAAAATACCATCAGAAGAAATCTGGAAAGAAGCTTTCTGAGAAACTGCTTGGTGTTCTGTTAATTCATCTCACAGATTTACTTCTGTATTTCGTGGATATCTTTGCTAGCCTTATTTCTGTGGAATCTGAGAACAGATATTTCGGATCCCTTTGAAGACTATACTGCCAAAGGAAATATCCTCCGATAACAAAGAGAAAGAAGCTTTCTGAGAAAGTTCTTTGTGTTCTGTGAAATCATCTCACAGAGTTACAGCTTTCCCTTCAAGAAGCCTTTCGCTAAGACAGTTCTTGTGGAATTGGCAAAGTGATATTTGGAAGCCCATAGAGGGCTATGGTGAGAAAGGAAATATCCTCAGATGAAATCTGGAAAGAAGCTTTGTGAGAAAGTTCTTAGTGTTCTGTTAATTCATCTCACAGAGTTACATCTGTATTTCGTGGATCTCTTTGCTAGCCTTATTTCTGTGGAATCTGAGTACAGATATTTCGCATCCCTTTGAAAACGATAGGGCCAAAGAAAATATCCTCCGATAGCAAAGAGAAAGAAGCTTTCTGAGAAACTTCTTTGTGTTCTGTGAAATCATCTCACAGAGTTACAGCTTTCCCCTCAAGAAGCCTTTCGCTAAGACAGTTCTTGTGGAATTGGCAAAGTGATATTTGGAAGCCCATAGAGGGCCATGGTGAAAATGGGAATATCCTCAGATGAAATCTGGAAAGTAGCTTTCTGAGAAACTGCTTAGTGTTCTGTTAATTGATCTCACAGAGTTACATCTGCATTTCGTGGATCTCTTTGCTAGCCTTATTTCTGTGGAATCTGAGAACAGATATTTTGGATCCCTTGGAAGACTATAGTGCCAAAGGAAATATCCTCCGATAACAAAGAGAAAGAAGCTTTCTGAGAAACTTCTTTGTGTTCTGTGAAATGATCTCACAGAGTTAAAGCTTTCCCCTCAAGAAGCCTTTCGCTAAGACAGTTCTTGTGGAATTGGCAAAGTGATATTTGGACGCCCATAGAGGGCTATGGTGAAAAAGGAAATATCCTCAGATGAAATCTGGAAAGAAGCTTTCTGAGAAACTGCTTAGTGTTCTGTTAATTCATCTCACAGAGTTGCATCTGTATTTCGTGGATCTCTTTGCTAGCCTTGTTTCTGTGGAATCTGAGAACAGATATTTCGGATCCCTTTGAAGACTATAGGGCCAAAGGAAATATCCTCCGATAACAAAGAGAAAGAAGCTTTCTGAGAAACTTCTTTGTGTTCTGTGAAATCATCTCACAGAGTTACAGCTTTCGCCTCAAGAAGGCTTTCGCTAAGCCAGTTCTTCTGGAATTGGCAAAGTGATATTTGGAAGCCCATAGAAGACTATGCTGAAAAAGGAAATATCCTCAGGTGAAATCTGGAAAGAAGCATTATGAGAAACTGCTCTGTGATATGTGATTTCCACTCACAGAGTTACATCTGTATCTCGTGGATCTTTTGCTAGCCTTATTTCTGTGGAATATGAGAACAGATATTTCGGATCCTTTTGCAGACTATAGGGCCAAAGGAAATATCCTCTGATAACAAAGAGAAGAAGCTTTCTGAGAAACTTCTTTGTGTTCTGTCAAATAATCTCAAAGAGATACAGCTTTCCCCTAAAGAAGCCTTTCGCTAAGACAGTTCTTGTGGAAATGCAAAGTGATATTTGGAAGCTATAGAGGGCTATGGTGAAAATGGAAATATCCTCAGATCAAATCGTGAAAGAAGCTTTCTGAGAAAGTGCTAAGTGTTCTGTTAATTCATCTCACAGAGTTACATCTGTATTTCGTGGATCTCTTTGCTAGCCTTATTTCTCTGGTATCTGAGAACAGATATTTCGGATCCCTTTGAAGACTATAGGGCCAAGGGAAATATCCTCCGATAAAAAAGAGAAAGAAGCTTTCTGAGAAACTGCTTTGTGTTCTGTGAAATCATCTCACAGAGTTACAGCTTTCCCCTCAAGAAGCCTTTCCCAAACAGTTCTTGTGGAATTGGCAAAGTGATATTTGGAAGCCCATAGAGGGCTATGGTGAAAAAAGAAATATCCTCAGATGAAATCTGGAAAGAAGCTTTCTGAGAAACTGCTTAGTGTTCTGTTAATTCATCTCAGAGGGTTACATCTGTATTTCGTGGATCTCTTTGCTAGCCTTATTTCTGTGGAATCTGAGAACAGAGATTTCGGATCTCTTTGAAGACTATAGGGCCAAAGGATCTCTCCTCTGATAACAAAGAGAAGGAAGCTTTCTGAGAAACTTGTTTGTGTTCTGTGAAATCATCTCACAGAGTTACAGCTTTCCCCTCAAGAAGCCTTTCGCTGGGACAGTTCTTGTGGAATTGGCAAAGTGATATTTGGAAGCCCATAGACGGCTATGGTGAAAAAGGAAATATCCTCAGATGAAATCTGGAAAGAAGCTTTGTGAGAAACTGCTTAGTGTTCTGTTAATTCATCTCAGAGTGTTACATCTGTATTTCCTGGATCTCTTTGATAGCCTTATTTCTGTGGAATCTGAGAACAGATATTTCGAATCCCTTTGAAGACCATGGGCCCAAAGGAAATATCCTCCGATAACAAAGAGAAAGAAGCTTTCTGAGAAACTTCTTTGTATTTTGTGAAAACATCTCACAGAGTTACAGCTTTCACCTCAAGAAGACTTTCGCTAAGACAGTTCTTGTGGAATTGGCAAAGTGATATTTGGAAGCCCATAGAGGGCTATGGTGAAAAAGGAAATATAGTCAGATGAAATCTGAAAAGAAGCTTTCTGAGAAACTGCTTAGTGTTCTGTTAATTCATATCACAGAGTTACATCTGTATTTCGTGGATCTCTTTGCTAGCCTTATTTCTGTGGAATCTGAGAACAGATATTTCGGATCCCTTTGAAGACTATATTGCCAAAGGAAATATCCTCCGATTACATAGAGAAAGAAGCTTTCTGAGAAAGTTCTTTGTGTTCTGTGAAATCATCTCACAGAGTTACAGCTTTCCCCACAAGAAGCCTTTCGCTAAGACAGTTCTTGTGGAATTCGCAAAGTGATATTTGGAAGCCCATAGAGGGCTATGGTGAAAAAGGAAATATCGTCAGATGAAATCTGGAAAGAAGCTTTCTGAGAAACTGCTTAGTGTTCTGTTAGTTCACCTCACAGAGCTACATCTGTATTTCGTGGATCTCTTTGCTAGCCTTATTTCTGTGGAATCTGAGAACAGATATTTCGGATCCCTTTGAAGACTATAGGACCAAAGGAAATATCCTCCGATAACAAAGACAAAGAAGCTTTCTGAGAAACTTCTTTGTGTTCTGTGAAATCATCTAACAGAGTTACAGCTTTCCACTTAAGAAGCTTTTCGCTAAGACAGTTGTTGTGGAATTGGCAAAGTGATATTTGGAAGCCCATAGAGGGCTATGGTGAAAAAGGAAATATCCTCAGAAGAAATCTGAAAAGAAGCTTTCTGAGAAACTGCTTAGTGTTCTGTTAATTCATCTCAGAGAGTTACATCTGTATTTCCTGGATCTCTTTGCTAGCCTTATTTCTGTGGAATCTGAGAACAGATATTTCCGATCCCTTTGAGGACTATATTGCCAAAGGAAATATCCTCCGATAACAAAGAGAAAGAAGCTTTCTGAGAAACTTCTTTGTGTTCTGTGAAATCATCTCACAGAGTTACAGGTTTCCCCTCAAGAAGCCTTTCGCTAAGACAGTTCCTGTGGAATTGGCAAAGTGATATTTGGAACCTCTTAGAGGGCTATGGTGAAAAAGGAAATATCCTCAGATGAAATCTGGAAAGAAGCTTTCTGAGAAACTGCTTAGTGTTCTATTAATTCATCTCACAGAGTTACATCTGTATTTCGTGGATCTCTTTGCTAGCCTTATTTCTGTGGAATCTGAGAACAGATATTTCGGATCCCTTTGAAGACTATAGGGCCAAAGGAACTATCCTCCGATAACAAAGAGAAAGAAGCTTTCTGAGAAACTTCTTTGTGTTCTGTGAAATCATCTCACAGTGTTTCAGCTTTCCCCTCAAGAAGCCTTTCGATAAGACAGTTCTTGTGGAATTGGCAAAGTGATATTTGGAAGCCCATAGAGGGCTACGGTGAAAAAGGAAATATCGTCAGATGAAATCTGGAAAGAAGCTTTCTGAGAAACTGCTTACTGTTCTGTTAATTCATCTCACAGAATTATATCTGTGTTTCGGGGATCTCTTCGCTAGCCTTATTTCTGTCGAATCTGAGAGCAGATATTTCGGATCCCTTTGAAGACGTAGGGCCAAAGGAAATATCCTCCGATAACAAAGAGAAAGAAGCTTTCTGAGAAACTTCTTTGTGTTCTGTGAAATCATCTCACAGAGTTACAGCTTTCCCCTCAAGAAGCCTTTCGCTAAGACAGTTCTTGTGGAATTGGCAAAGTGATATTTGGAAGCCCATAGAGGGCTCTGGTGAAAAAGGAAATATCGTCAGATGAAATCTGGAAAGAAGCTTTCTGAGAAACTGCTTAGTGTTCTGTTAATTCATCTCACAGAGTTACATCTGTATTTCGTGGATCTCTTTGCTAGCCTTATTCCTGTGGAATCTGAGAACAGATATTTCGGTCCCTTTTGAAGACGATAGGGCCAAAGGAAATATCCTCCGATAACAAAGAGAAAGAAGTTTTCAGAGAAACTTCTTTGTGTTCTGTGAAATCATCTCACAGAGTTACAGCTTTCCGCTGAAGAAGCCTTTCGCTAAGACAGTTCTTGTGGAATTGGCAAAGTGATATTTGGAACCCCATAGAGGGCCATGGTGAAAATGGAAATATCCTCAGATGAAATCTGGAAAGAAGCTTTCTGAGAAACTGATTAGTGTTCTGTTAATTGATCTCACAGAGTTACATCTGTATTTCGTGGATCTCTTTGCCAGCCTCATTTCTGTGGAATCTGAGAACAGATATTTCGGATCCCTTGGAAGACTATAGGGCCAAAGGAACTCTCCTCCGATAACAAAGAGAAAGAAGCTTTCTGAGAAACTTCTTTGTGTTCTGTGAAATCATCTCACAGAGTTTCAGCTTTCCCCTCAAGAAGCCTTCCGCTCAGACAGTTCTTGTGGAAATGGCAAAGTGATATTTGGAAGCCCAAAGAGGGCTACGGTGAAAAAGGAAATATCGTCAGATGAAATCTGGAAAGAAGCTTTCTGAGAAACTGCTTGCTGTTCTGTTAATTCATCTCACAGAGTTACATCTGTATTTCGTGGATCCCTTTGCTAGCCTTATTTCTGTGGAATCTGAGAACAGATATTTCGGACCCTTTGAAGACTATAGGGCCAAAGGAACTATCCTCCGATAACAAAGAGAAAGAAGCTTTCTGAGAAACTTCTTTGTGTTCTGTGAAATCATCTCACAGAGTTACAGCTTTCCCCTCAAGAAGAATTTCGCTAAGACAGTTCTTGTGGAACTGGCAAAGTGTAATTTGGAAGCCCATAGACAGCTACGGAGAAAAAGGAAATATCGTCAGATGAAATCTGGAAAGAAGCTTTCTGAGAAACTGCTTGCTGTTCTGTAAATTCATCTCACAGAGTTACATCTGTATTTCGTGGATCTCTTTGCTAGCCTTATTTCTGTGGAATCTGAGAACAGATATTTCGGATCCCTTGGAAGACTATAGGGCCAAAGGAAATATCCTCCGATAACAAAGAGTAGAAGCTTTCTGAGAAACTTTTTTTGTGTTCTGTGAAATCATCTCACAGAGTTACAGCTTTCCCCTCAAGAAGCCTTTCGCTAAGACAGTTCTTGTGGAATTGGCAAAGTGATATTTGGAAGCCCATAGAGGGCCATGGTGAAAATGGAAATATCCTCAAATGAAATCTGGAAAGAAGCTTTCTGAGAAACTGCTTAGTGTTCTGTTAATTGATCTCACAGTGTTACATCTGTATTTCGTGGATCTCTTTGCTAGCCTTATTTCTGTGTAAATGGAGAACAGATATTTTGGATCCCTTGGAAGACTACAGGGTCAAACGAAATATCCTCCGATAACAAAGAGAAAGAAGCTTTCTGAGAAACTTCTTTGTGTTCTGTGAAATCATCTCACAGAGTTACAGCTTTCCCCTCAAGAAGCCTTTCGCTAAGACAGTTCTTGTGGAATTGGCAAAGTGATATTTGGAAGCCCATAGAGGGCTACGGTGATAAAGAAAATATCCTCAGATGAAATCTGTAAAGAAGCTTTCTGAGAAACTGCTTAGTGTTCTGTTAATTGATCTCACCGAGTTACATCTGTATTTCGTGGATCTCTTTGCTAGCCTTATTTCTGTGGAATCTGAGAACAGATATTTCGGATCCCTTGGAAGACTATATTGCCAAAGGAAATATCCTCCGATTACATAGAGAAAGAAGATTTCTGAGAAAGTTCTTTGTGTTCTGTGAAATCATCTCACAGAGTTACAGCTTTCCCCACAAGAAGCCTTTCGCTAAGACAGTTCTTGTGGAATTGGCAAAGTGATATTTGGAAGCCCTTAGAGGAGTATGGAGAAAAAGGAAATATCCTCAGATGAAATCTGGAAAGAAGCTTTGTGAGAAAGTGCTTAGTGTTCTGTGAATTCATCTCACAGAGTTACATCTGTATTTCGTGGATCTCTTTGCTAGCCTTATTTCTGTGGAATCTGAGAACAGATATTTAGGATCCCTTTGAAGACGATAGGGCCAAAGTAGGTATCCTCCGATAACAAAGAGAAAGAATCTTTCTGAGAAACTTCTTTGTGTTCTGTGAAATCATCTCACAGAGTTACACCTTTCCCCTCAAGAAGCCTTTCGCTCAGACAGTTCTTTTGGAATTGTCAAAGTGATATTTGGAAGCCCATAGAGGGCCATGGTGAAAATGGGAATATCCTCAGATGAAATCTGGAAAGTAGCTTTCTGAGAAACTGCTTAGTGTTCTGTTAATTGATCTCACAGAGTTACATCTGCATTTCGTGGATCTCTTTGCTAGCCTTATTTCTGTGGAATCTGAGAACAGATATTTTGGATCCCTTGGAAGACTATAGTGCCAAAGGAAATATCCTCCGATAACAAAGAGAAAGAAGCTTTCTGAGAAACTTCTTTGTGTTCTGTGAAATCATCTCACAGAGTTACAGCTTTCCCCTCAAGAAGCCTTTCGCTAAGACAGTTCTTGTGGAATTGGCAAAGTGATATTTGGACGCCCATAGAGGGCTATGGTGAAAAAGGAAATATCCTCAGATGAAATCTGGAAAGAAGCTTTCTGACAAACTGCTTAGTGTTCTGTTAATTCATCTCACAGAGTTGCATCTGTATTTCGTGGATCTCTTTGCTAGCCTTATTCCTGTGGAATCTGAGAACAGATATTTCGGATCCCTTTGAAGACTATAGGGCCAAAGGAAATATCCTCCGATAACAAAGAGAAAGAAGCTTTCTGAGAAACTTCTTTGTGTTCTGTGAAATCATCTCACAGAGTTACAGCTTTCGCCTCAAGAAGGCTTTCGCTAAGCCAGTTCTTGTGGAATTGGCAAAGTGATATTTGGAAGCCCATAGAAGGCTATGCTGAAAAAGGAAATATCCTCAGATGAAATTTGGAAAGAAGCATTATGAGAAACTGCTCTGTGATATGTGATTTCCACTCACAGAGTTACATCTGTATCTCGTGGATCTTTTGCTAGCCTTATTTCTGTGGAATATGAGAACAGATATTTCGGATCCTTTTTCAGACTATAGGGCCAAAGGAAATATCCTCCGATAACAAAGAGAAAAAGCTTTCTGAGAAACTTCTTTGTGTTGTGTCAAATAATCTCAAAGAGATACAGCTTTCCCCTAAAGAAGCCTTTCGCTAAGACAGTTCTTGTGGAAATGCAAAGTGATATTTGGAAGCTATAGAGGGCTATGGTGAAAATGGAAATATCCTCAGATCATATCGGGAAAGAAGCTTTCTGAGAAAGTGATAAGTGTTCTGTTAATTCATCTCACAGTGTTACATCTGTATTTCGTGGATCTCTTTGCTAGCCTTATTTCTGTGGAATCTGAGAACAGATATTTCGGATCCCTTTGAAGACTATAGGGCTAAAGGAAATATCCTGCGATAACAAAGAGAAAGAAGCTTTCTGAGAAACTTCTTTGTATTTTGTGAAATCATTTCACAGAGTTACAGCTTTCCCCTCAAGAAGCCTTTCGCTAAGACAGTTCTTGTGGAATTCTCAAAGTGATATTTGGAAGCCCATAGAGGGCTATGGTGAAAAAGGAAATACCGTCAGAAGTAATCCGGAAAGAAGCTTTCTGAGAAACTGCTTAGTGTTCTGTTATTTCATCTAGGAGAGTTATATCTGTATTTCCTGGATCTCTTTGCTAGCCTTATTTCTGTGGAATCTGAGAACAGATATTTCCGATCCCTTTGAGGACTATATTTCCAAAGGAAATATCCTCCGATAACAAAGAGAAAGAAGCTTTCTGAGAAACTTCTTTGTGTTCTGTGAAATCATCTCACAGAGTTACAGCTTTCCCCTCAAGAAGCCTTTCGCTAAGACAGTTCTTGTGGAATTGGCAAAGTGATATTTGGAAGCCCATAGAGGGCTATGCTGAAAAAGGAAATATCCTCAGATGAAATCTGGAAAGAAGCTTTGTGAGAAAGTGCTTAGTGTTCTGTTAATTCATCTCACAGAGTTACATCTGTATTTCGTGGATCTCTTTGCTAGCCTTATTTCTGTGGAATCTGAGAACAGATATTTCGGATCCCTTGGAAGACTATAGGACCAAAGGAAATATCCTCCGATAACAAAGAGAAAGAAGCTTTCTGAGGAACTTCTTTGTTGTCTGTGAAATCATCTCACAGAGTTACAGATTTCCCTTCTAGAAGCCTTTCGCTAAGACAGTTCTTGTGGAATTGGCAAAGTGATATTTGGAAGCCCAAAGAGGGCTAAGGTGAAAAAGGAATTATCCTCAGATGAAATCTGGAAAGAAGCTTTCGGAGAAACTGCTTAGTGTTCTGTTAATTCATCTCACAGAGTTACATCTGTATTTCGTGGATCTCTTTGCTAGCCTTATTTCTGTGGAATCTGAGAACAGATATTTCGGATTCCTTGGAAGACTATAGGGAAAAAGGAAATATCCTCGGATAACAAAGAGAAAGAATCTTTCTGAGAAACTTCTTTGTGTTCTGTGAAATCATCTCACAGAGTTACAGCTTTCCCCTCAAGAAGCCTTTCGCTGAGACAGTTCTTGTGGAATTGGCAAAGTGATATTTGGAAGCCCGTAGAGGGCTATGGTGAAAAAGGAAATATCGTCAGATGAAATCTGGAAAGAAGCTTTCTGAGAAACTGCTTAGTGTTCTGTTAATTCATCTCGCAGAGTTACATCTGCATTTCGTGGATCTCTTTGCTAGTCTTATTTCTGTGGAATCTGAGAATAGATATTTCGGATCCCTTTGAAGACTATAGGACCAAAGGAAATATCCTCCGATAACAAAGAGAAAGAAGCTTTCTGAGAAACTTCTTTGTGTTCTGTGAAATCATCTCACAGAGTTACAGCTTTCCCCTCAAGAAGCCTTTCGCTAAGACAGTTATTGTGGAATTGGCAAAGTGATATT
The DNA here is from genome assembly GCF_049350105.2 of Macaca mulatta. Classification (NCBI taxonomy): domain Eukaryota; kingdom Metazoa; phylum Chordata; class Mammalia; order Primates; family Cercopithecidae; genus Macaca; species Macaca mulatta. The sequence goes on from NC_133418.1 coordinate 36,885,569, forward strand.
TGAAGCCCATAGAGGGCTATGGTGAAAAAGGAAATATCCTCAGATGAAATCTGGAAAGAAGCTTTCTGACAAACTGCTTAGTGTTCTGTTAATTCATCTCACAGAGTTACATCTGTATTTCGTGGATCTCTTTGCTAGCCTGATTTCTGTGGAAACTGAGAACAGATATTTCGGATCCCTTTGAAGATTATAGGGCCAAAGTAAATATCCTCCGATAACAAAGAGAAAGAAGCTTTCTGAGAAACTTCTTTATGTTCTGTGAAATCATCTCACAGAGTTACAGCTTTCACCTCGAGAAGCCTTTCGCTAAGACAGTTCTTGAGGAATTGGCAAAGTGATATTTGGAAGCCCATAGAGGGCTATGGTGAAAAAGGAAATATCCTCAGATGAAATCTGGAAAGAGGCTTTCTGAGAAACTGCTTAGTGTTCTGTAAATTCATCTCACAGAATTACATCTGTATTTCGTGGATCTCTCTTCTAGCCTTATTTCTGTGGCATCTGAGAATAGATATTTCGGATCCCTTTGAAGACTATTGGGCCAAAGGAAATATCCTACGATAACAGAGAGAAAGAAGCTTTCTGAGAAACTTCTTTGTGTTCTGTGAAATCATCTCACAGAGTTACAGCTTTCCCCTCAAGAAGCCTTTCGCTAAGACAGTTCTTGTGAAATTGGCAAAGTGATATTTGGAAGCCCATAGAGGGCTACGGTGAAAAAGGAAATATCGTCAGATGAAATCAGGAAAGAAGCTCTCTGAGAAACTGCTTACTGTTCTGTTAATTCATCTCACAGAGTTACATCTGTATTTCGTGGATCTCTTTGCTAGCCGTATTTCTGTGGAATCTGAGAACAGATATTTCGGATCCCTTTGAAGACTATAGGGCCAAAGGAAATATCCTCCGATAACAAAGAGAAAGAAGCTTTCTGAGAAACTTCTTTGTGTTCTGTGAAATCATCTCACAGAGTTACAGCTTTCCCCTCAAGAAGCGTTTCGCTAAGACAGTTCTTGTGAAATTGGCAAAGTGATATTTGGAAGCCCATAGAGGGCTACGGTGAAAAAGGAAATATCGTCAGATGAAATCTGGAAAGAAGCTCTCTGAGAAACTGCTTACTGTTCTGTTAATTCATCTCACAGAGTTACATCTGTATTTCGTGGATCTCTTTGCTAGCCTTATTTCTGTGGAATCTGAGAACAGATATTTCGGATCCCTTGGAAGACTATAGGGCCAAAGGAAATATCCTCCGATAACAAAGAGAAAGAAGCTTTCTGAGAAACTTCTTTGTGTTCTGTGAAATCATCTCACAGAGTTACAGGTTTCCCCTCAAGAAGCCTCTCGCTAAGACAGTTCCTGTGAAATTGGCAAAGTGATATTTGGAACCTCTTAGAGGGCTATGGTGAAAAAGGAAATATCCTCAGATGAAATCTGGAAAGAAGCTTTCTGAGAAACTGCTTAGTGTTCTATTAATTCATCTCACAGAGTTACATCTGTATTTCGTGGATCTCTTTGCTAGCCTTATTTCTGTGGAATCTGAGAACAGATATTTCGGATCCCTTTGAAGACTATAGGGCCAAAGGAACTATCCTCCGATAACAAAGAGAAAGAAGCTTTCTGAGAAACTTCTTTGTGTTCTGTGAAATCATCTCACAGTGTTTCAGCTTTCCACTCAAGAAGCCTTTCGATAAGACAGTTCTTGTGGAATTGGCAAAGTGATATTTGGAAGCCCATAGAGGGCTACGGTGAAAAAGGAAATATCGTCAGATGAAATCTGGAAAGAAGCTTTCTGAGAAACTGCTTACTGTTCTGTTAATTCATCTCACAGAATTATATCTTTGTTTCGGGGATCTTTTCGCTAGCCTTATTTCTGTGGAATCTGAGAACAGATATTTCGGATCCCTTTGAAGACGTAGGGCCAAAGGAAATAACCTCCGATAACAAAGAGAAAGAAGCTTTCTGAGAAACTTCTTTGTGTTTTGTGAAATCATCTCACAGAGTTACAGCTTTCCCCTCAAGAAGCCTTTCGCTAAGACAGTTCTTGTGGAATTGGCAAAGTGATATTTGGAAGCCCATAGATGGCTCTGGTGAAAAAGGAAATATCGTGAGATGAAATCTGGAAAGAAGCTTTCTGAGAAACTGCTTAGTGTTCTGTTAATTGATCTCACAGAGTTACATCTGTATTTCGTGGATCTCTTTGCTAGCCTTATTTCTGTGGAAACTGAGAACAGATATTTCGGATCCCTTTGAAGATTATAGGGCCAAAGTAAATATCCTCCGATAACAAAGAGAAAGAAGCTTTCTGAGAAACTTCTTTGTTTTCTGTGAAATCATCTCACAGAGTTACAGCTTTCACCTCAAGAAGCCTTTCGCTAAGACAGTTCTTGTGGAATTGGCAAAGTGATATTTGGAAGCCCATAGAGGGCTATGGTGAAAAAGGAAATATCCTCAGATGAAATCTGGAAAGAGGCTTTCTGAGAAACTGCTTAGTGTTCTGTAAATTCATCTCACAGAGTTACATCTGTATTTCGTGGATCTCTCTTCTAGCCTTATTTCTGTGGCATCTGAGAACAGATATTTCGGATCCCTTTGAAGACTATAGGGCCAAAGGAAATGTCCTCCGATAACAAAGAGAAAGAAGCTTTCTGAGAAACTTCTTTGTGTTCTGTGAAATCATCTCACAGAGTTACAGCTTTCCCCTCAAGAAGCCTTTCGCTAAGACAGTTCTTGTGAAATTGGCAAAGTGATATTTGGAAGCCCATAGAGGGCTACGGTGAAAAAGGAAATATCGTCAGATGAAATCAGGAAAGAAGCTCTCTGAGAAACTGCTTACTGTTCTGTTAATTCATCTCACAGAGTTACATCTGTATTTCGTGGATCTCTTTGCTAGCCTTATTTCTGTGGAATCTGAGAACAGATATTTCGGATCCCTTTGAAGACTATAGGGCCAAAGGAAATATCCTCCGATAACAAAGAGAAAGAAGCTTTCTGAGAAACTTCTTTGTGTTCTGTGAAATCATCTCACAGAGTTACAGCTTTCCCCTCAAGAAGCCTTTCGCTAAGACAGTTCTTGTGAAATTGGCAAAGTGATATTTGGAAGCCCATAGAGGGCTACGGTGAAAAAGGAAATATCGTCAGATGAAATCTGGAAAGAAGCTCTCTGAGAAACTGCTTACTGTTCTGTTAATTCATCTCACAGAGTTACATCTGTATTTCGTGGATCTCTTTGCTAGGCTTATTTCTGTGGAATCTGAGAACAGATATTTCGGATCCCTTGGAAGACTATAGGCCAAAGGAAATATCCTCCGATAATAAAGAGAAAGAAGCTTTCTGAGAAACTTCTTTGTGTTCTGTGAAATCATCTCACAGAGTTACAGGTTTCCCCTCAAGAAGCCTTTCGCTAAGACAGTTCCTGTGGAATTGGCAAAGTGATATTTGGAACCTCTTAGAGGGCTATGGTGAAAAAGGAAATATCCTCAGGTGAAATCTGGAAAGAAGCTTTCTGAGAAACTGCTTAGTGTTCTATTAATTCATCTCACAGAGTTACATCTGTATTTCGTGGATCTCTTTGCTAGCCTTATTTCTGTGGAATCTGAGAACAGATATTTCGGATCCCTTTGAAGACTATAGGGCCAAAGGAACTATCCTCCGATAACAAAGAGAAAGAAGCGTTCTGAGAAACTTCTTTGTGTTCTGTGAAATCATCTCACAGTGTTTCAGCTTTCCACTCAAGAAGCCTTTCGATAAGACAGTTCTTGTGGAATTGGCAAAGTGATATTTGGAAGCCCATAGAGGGCTACGGTGAAAAAGGAAATATCGTCAGATGAAATCTGGAAAGAAGCTTTCTGAGAAACTGCTTACTGTTCTGTTAATTCATCTCACAGAATTATATCTGTGTTTCGGGGATCTTTTCGCTAGCCTTATTTCTGTGGAATCTGAGAACAGATATTTCGGATCCCTTTGAAGACGTAGGGCCAAAGGAAATATCCTCTGATAACAAAGAGAAAGAAGCTTTCTGAGAAACTTCTTTGTGTTCCGTGAAATCATCTCACAGAGTTACAGCTTTCCCCTCAAGAAGCCTTTCGCTAAGACAGTTCTTGTGGAATTGGCAAAGTGATATTTGGAAGCCCATAGATGGCTCTGGTGAAAAAGGAAATATCGTGAGATGAAATCTGGAAAGAAGCTTTCTGAGAAACTGCTTAGTGTTCTGTTAATTGATCTCACAGAGTTACATCTGTATTTCGTGGATCTCTTTGCCAGCCTCATTTCTGTGGAATCTGAGAACAGATATTTCGGATCCCTTGGAAGACTATAGGGCCAAAGGAACTCTCCTCCGATAACAAAGAGAAAGAAGCTTTCTGTGAAACTTCTTTGTGTTCTGTGAAATCATCTCACAGAGTTTCAGCTTTCCCCTCAAGAAGCCTTTCGCTAAGACAGTTCTTGTGGAACTGGCAAAGTGATATTTGGAAGCCCATAGAGGGCTACGGTGAAAAAGGAAATATCGTCAGATGAAATCTGGAAAGAAGCTTTCTGAGAAACTGCTTGCTGTTCTGTTAATTCATCTCACAGAGTTACATCTGTATTTCGTGGATCTCTTTGCTAGCCTTATTCCTGTGGAATCTGAGAACAGATATTTCGGATCCCTTTGAAGACGTAGGGCCAAAGGAAATATTCTCCGATAACAAAGAGAAAGAAGCTTTCTGAGAAACTTCTTTGTGTTCTGTGAAATCATCTCACAGAGTTACAACTTTCCCCTCAAGAAGCCTTTCGCTAAGACAGTTCTTGTGGAATTGGCAAAGTGATATTTGGAAGCCCATAGAGGGCTATAGTGAAACAGGAAATATCCTCAGATGAAATCTGGAAAGAAGCTTTCTGAGAAACTGCTTGCTGTTCTGTTAATTCATCTCACATAGTTACATCTGTATTTCGTGGATCTCTTTCCTAGACTTATTTCTGTGGAATCTGAGAACAGATATTTCGGACCCCTTTTAAGACGATAGGGCCAAAGGAACTATCCTTCCATAACAAAGAGAAAGAAGGTTTCTGAGAAACTTCTTTGTGTTCTGTGAAATCATCTCACAGAGTTACAGCTTTCCCCTCAAGAAGCCTTTCGCTAAGACAGTTCTTGTGGAACTGGCAAAGTGATATTTGGAAGCCCATAGAGGGCTACGGTGAAAAAGGAAATATCCTCAGATGAAATCTGGAAAGAAGCTTTCTGAGAAACTGCTTAGTGTTCTGTTAATTGATCTCACAGAGTTACATCTGTATTTCGTGGATCTCTTTGCTAGCCTTATTTCTGTGGAATCTGAGAAGAGATATTTCGGATCCCTTTGAAGACGTAGGGCCAAAGGAAATATCCTCCGATAACAAAGAGAAAGAAGCTTTCTGAGAAACTTCTTTGTGTTCTGTGAAATCATCTCACAGAGTTACAGCTTTCCCCTCAAGAAGCCTTTCGCTAAGACAGTTCTTGTGGAACTGGCAAAGTGATATTTGGAAGCCCATAGAGGGCTATGGTGAAAAAGGAAATATCCTCAGTTGAATTCTGGAAAGAAGCTTTCTGAGAAACTGCTTGCTGTTCTGTTAATTCATCTCACAGAGTTACATCTGTATTTCGAGGATCTCTTTGCTAGCCTTATTTCTGTGGAATCTGAGAACAGATATTTCGGATGCCTTGGAAGACTATAGGGCCAAAGGAACTCTGCTCCGATAACAAAGAGAAAGAAGCTTTCTGAGAAACTTCTTTGTGTTCTGTGAAATCATCTCACAGAGTTACAGCTTTCCCCTCAAGAAGCCTTTCGCTAAGACAGTTCTTGTGTAATTGGCAAAGTGATATTTGGAAGCCCATAGAGGGCCATGGTGAAAATGGAAATATCCTCAGATGAAATCTGGAAAGAAGCTTTCTGAGAAACTGCTTAGTGTTCTGTTAATTGATCTCACAGAGTTACATCTGTATTTCGTGGATCTCTTTGCTAGCCTTATTTCTGTGAAATCTGAGAACAGATATTTCGCATCCCTTGGAAGACTATAAGGCCAAAGGAAATATCCTCCGATAACAAAGAGAAAGAAGCTTTCTGAGAAACTTCTTTGTGTTCTGTGAAATCATCTCACAGAGTTACAGGTTTCCCCTCAAGAAGCCTTTCGCTAAGACAATTCCTGTGGAATTGGCAAAGTGATATTTGGACATCCATAGAGGGCTACGGTGAAAAAGGAAATATCCTCAGATGAAATCTGGAAAGAAGCTTTCTGAGAAACTGCTTAGTGTTCTGTTAATTCATCTCACAGAGTTGCATCTGTATTTCATGGATCTCTTTGGTAGCCTTATTCCTGTGGAATCTGAGAACAGATATTTCGGATCCCTTTGAAGACTATTGGGCCAAAGGAACTATCCTCCGATAACAAAGAGAAAGAAGCTTTCTGAGAAACTTCTTTGTGTTCTGTGAAATCATCTCACAGTATTTCAGCTTTCCCCTCAAGAAGCCTTTCGCTAAGACAGTTCTTGTGGAATTGGCAAAGTGATATTTGAAAGCCCATAGAGGGCTACGCTGAAAAAGGAAATATCGTCAGATGAAATCTGGAAAGAAGCTTTCTGAGAAAGTGCTTACTGTTCTGTTAATTCATCTCACAGAGTTACATCTGTATTTCGTGGATCTCTTCGCTAGCCTTATTTCTGTGGAATCTGAGAACAGATATTTCGGATCCCTTTGAAGACGTAGGGCCAAAGGAAATATCCTCGGATAACAAAGAGAAAGAAGCTTTCTGAGAAACTTCTTTGTGTTCTGTGAAATCATCTCACAGAGTTACAGCTTTCCCCTCAAGAAGCCTTTCGCTAATACAGTTCTTGTGGAATTGGCAAAGTGATATTTGGAACCCCTAAAGGGCTATGGTGAAAAAGGAAATATCCTCAGATGAAATCTGGAAAGAAGCTTTGTGAGAAAGAGCTTAGTGTTCTGTTAATTCATCTCACAGAGTTACATCTGTATTTCGTGGATCTCTTTGCTAGCCTTATTTCTGTGGAATCTGAGAACAGATATTTTCGATCCCTTGGAAGACTACTGGGCCAAAGGAAATATCCTCCGAAAACAAAGAGAAAGAAGCTTTCTGAGAAACTTCTTTGTGTTCTGTGAAATCATCTCACAGAGTTACAGCTTTCCCCTCAAGAAGCCTTTCGCTAAGACAGTTCTTGTGGAATTGGCAAAGTGATATTTGGAATCCCATAGAGGGCTATGGTTAAAAAGAAAATATCCTCAGATGAAATCTGGAAAGAAGCTTTTTGAGAAACTGCTTAGTGTTCTATTAATTCATCTCACACAGCTATATCTGTATTTCGTGGATCTCTTTGCTAGCCTTATTTCTGCAGAGTCTGAGAACAGATATTTCAGATCCCTTGGAAGACTATAGGACCAAAGGAAATATCCTCCGATAACAAAGAGAAAGAAGCTTTCTGAGAAACTTCCTTGTGTTCTGTGAAATCATCTCACAGAGTTACAGCTTTCCCTTCTAGAAGCCGTTCGCTAAGACAGTTCTTGTGGAATTGCAAAGTGATATTTGGAAGCCCATAGAGGGCTATGGTGAAAAAGGAATTATCCTCAGATGAAATCTGGAAAGAAGCTTTATGAGAAACTGCTTAGTGTTCTGTTAATTCATCTCACAGAGTTACATCTGTTTTTCGTGGATCTCTTTGCTAGCCTTATTTCTGTGGATTCTGAGAACAGATATTTCGGATCCCTTTGAAGACGATAGGGCCAAAGGAAATATCCTCCGATAATAAAGAGAAAGAAGCTTTCTGAGAAACTTCTTTGTGTTCTGTGAAATCATCTCACAGAGTTACAGCTTTCCCCTCAAGAAGCCTTTCGCTGAGCCAGTTCTTGTGGAATTGGCAAGTGATATTTGGAAGCCCATAGAGGGCTATGCTGAAAAAGGAAATATCGTCAGATGAAATCTGGAAAGAAGCTTTCTGAGAAAATGCTTAGTGTTCTGTTAATTCATCTCACAGAGTTACATCTGTATTTCGTGGATCTCTATGTTAGCCTTATTTCTGTGGAATCTGAGGACAGATATTTCGGATCCCTTTGAAGACTATAGGGCCAAAGGAACTATCCTCCGATAACAAAGAGAAAGAAGCTTTCTGAGAAACTTCTTTGTGTTCTGTGAAATCATCTCACAGAGTTACAGCTTTCCCCTCAAGAAGCCTTTCGCTAAGACAGTTCTTGTGGAACTGGCAAAGTGATATTTGGAAGCCCATAGAGGGCTATGGTGAAAAAGGAAATATCCTAAGATGAATTCTGGAAAGAAGCTTTGTGAGAAAGTGCTTTCTGTTCTGTTAATTCATCTCACAGAGTTACTTCTGTATTTCCTGGATCTCTTTGCTAGCCTTATTTCTGTGGAATCTGAGAACAGATATTTCGGATCCCTTGGAAGACTATAGGGCCAAAGGAACTCTGCTCCGATAACAAAGAGAAAGAAGCTTTCTGAGAAACTTCTTTGTGTTCTGTGAAATCATCTCACAGAGTTACAGCTTTCCCCTCAAGAAGCCTTTCGCTAAGACAGTTGTTGTGGAACTGGCAAAGTGATATTTGGAAGCCCATAGAGGGCTACGGTGAAAAAGGAAATATCGTCAGATGAAATCTGGAAAGAACCTTTCTGAGAAACTGCTTGCTGTTCTGTTAATTCATCTCACAGAGTTACATCTGTATTTCGGGGAACTCTTTGCTAGCCTTATTTCTGTGGAATCTGAGAACAGATATTTCGGATCCCTTTGAAGACGTAGGGCCATAGGAAATATTCTCCGATAACAAAGATAAAGAAGCTTTCTGAGAAACTTCTTTGTGTTCTGTGAAATCATCTCTCAGAGTTACAACTTTCCCCTCAAGAAGCCTTTCGCTAAGACAGTTCTTGTGGAATTGGCAAAGTGATATTTGGAAGCCCATAGAGGGCTATGGTGAAACAGGAAATATCCTCAGATGAAATCTGGAAAGAAGCTTTCTGAGAAACTGCTTGCTGTTCTGTTAATTCATCTCACATAGTTACATCTGTATTTCGTGGATCTCTTTCCTAGCCTTATTTCTATGGAATCTGAGAACAGATATTTCGGACCCCTTAGAAGACGATAGGGCCAAAGGAACTATCCTTCCATAACAAAGAGAAAGAAGGTTTCTGAGAAACTTCTTTGTGTTCTGTGAAATCATCTCACAGAGTTACAGCTTTCCCCTCAAGAAGCCTTTCGCTAAGACAGTTCTTGTGGAACTGGCAAAGTGATATTTGGAAGCCCATAGAGGGCTACGGTGAAAAAGGAAATATCCTCAGATGAAATCTGGAAAGAAGCTTTCTGAGAAACTGCTTAGTGTTCTGTTAATTGATCTCACAGAGTTACATCTGTATTTCCTGGATCTCTTTGCTAGCCTTATTTCTGTGGAATCTGAGAACAGATATTTCGCATCCCTTTGAAGACTATAGGGCCAAAGGAACTCTGCTCCGATAACAAAGAGAAAGAAGCTTTCTGAGAAACTTCTTTGTGTTCTGTGAAATCACCTCACAGAGTTACAGCTTTCGCCTCAAGAAGCCATTCGCTAAGACAGTTCTTGTGGAATTGGCAAAGTGATATTTGGAAGCCCATAGAGGGCTATGGTGATAAAGAAAATATCCTCAGATGAAATCTGGAAAGAAGCTTTCTGAGAAACTGCTTAGTGTTCTGTTAAGTAATCTCACATAGTTACATCTGTATTTCTTGGATCTCCTTGCTAGCCTTATTTCTGCGGAATCTGAGAACAGATATTTCGGATCCCTTGGAAGACTATAGGGCCAAAGGAAATATACTCCGATAACAAAGAGAAAGAAGCTTTCTGAGAAACTTCTTTGTGTTCTGTGAAAACATCTCACAGAGTTACAGGTTTCCCCTCAAGAAGCCTTTCGCTAAGACAGTAACTGTGGAATTGGCAAAGTGATATTTGGAAGCTCATAGAGGGCTATGGTGAAAAAGGAAATATCCTCAGATGAAATCTGGAAAGAAGCTTTCTGAGAAACTGCTTAGTGTTCTATTAATTCTTCACACAGAGTTACATCTGTATTTCGTGGATCTCTTTGGTAGCCTTATTTCTGTGGAATCTGAGAAAAGATATTTCGGATCCCTTTGAAGACTATTGGGCCAAAGGAACTATCCTCCGATAACAAAGAGCAAGAAGCTTTCTGAGAAACTTCTTTGTGTTCTGTGAAATCATCTCACAGTATTTCAGCTTTCCCCTCAAGAAGCCTTTCGCTAAGACAGTTCTTGTGGAATTGGCAAAGTGACATTTGGAAGCCCATAGAGGGCGATGTTGAAAAAGGAAATATCGTCAGATGAAATCTGGAAAGAAGCATTATGAGAAACTGCTTAGTGTTCTGTTAATTCATCTCACAGAGTTACATCTGTTTTTCGTGGATCTCTTTGCTAGCCTTATTTCTGTGGAATCTGAGAACAGATATTTCGGATCCCTTTGAAGACTATAGGGCCAAAGGAAATATCCTCCGATAACAAAGAGAAAGAAGCTTTCTGAGAAACTGCTTTGTGTTCTGTGAAATCATCTCACAGAGTTACAGCTTTCCCCTCAAGAAGCCTTTCGCCAAGACAGTTCTTGTGGAATTGGCAAAGTGATATTTGGAAGTCCATAGAGAGCTATGGTTATAAGGAAATATTCTCAGATGAATTCGGGAAAGAAGATTTCTGAGAAACTGCTTAGTGTTCTGTTAATTCATCTAACAGAGTTACATCTGTATTTCGTGGATCTCTTTGCTAGCCTTATTACTGTGATAACTGAGAACAGATATTTCGGATCCCTTTGAAGATTATAGGGCCAAAGGAAATATCCTCCGATAACAAAGAGAAAGAAGCTTTCTGAGAAACTTCTTTGTATTTTGTGAATTCATCTCACAGAGATCCAGCTTTCCCCTCAAGAAGCCTTTCGCTAAGCAGTTCTTGTGGAATTGGCAAAGTGATATTTGGAAGCCCTTAGAGGACTATTCTGAAAAAGGAAATATCGTCAGATGAAATCTGGAAAGAAGCTTTCTGAGAAACTGCTTAATGTTCTCTTAATTCATCTCACAGAGTTACATCTGTATTTCGTGGATCTCTTTGCTAGCCTTATTTCTGTGGAATCTGAGAACAGATATTTCGGATCCCTTTGAAGACTATAGGGCCAAAGGAACTATCCTCCGATAACAAAGAGAAAGAAGCTTTCTGAGAAACTTCTTTGTGTTCTGTGAAATCATCTCACAGTGTTTCAGCTTTCCACTCAAGAAGCCTTTCGATAAGACAGTTCTTGTGGAATTGGCAAAGTGATATTTGGAAGCCCATAGAGGGCTACGGTGAAAAAGGAAATATCGTCAGATGAAATCTGGAAAGAAGCTTTCTGAGAAACTGCTTACTGTTCTGTTAATTCATCTCACAGAATTATATCTTTGTTTCGGGGATCTTTTCGCTAGCCTTATTTCTGTGGAATCTGAGAACAGATATTTCGGATCCCTTTGAAGACGTAGGGCCAAAGGAAATAACCTCCGATAACAAAGAGAAAGAAGCTTTCTGAGAAACTTCTTTGTGTTTTGTGAAATCATCTCACAGAGTTACAGCTTTCCCCTCAAGAAGCCTTTCGCTAAGACAGTTCTTGTGGAATTGGCAAAGTGATATTTGGAAGCCCATAGATGGCTCTGGTGAAAAAGGAAATATCGTGAGATGAAATCTGGAAAGAAGCTTTCTGAGAAACTGCTTAGTGTTCTGTTAATTGATCTCACAGAGTTACATCTGTATTTCGTGGATCTCTTTGCTAGCCTTATTTCTGTGGAAACTGAAAACAGATATTTCGGATCCCTTTGAAGATTATAGGGCCAAAGTAAATATCCTCCGATAACAAAGAGAAAGAAGCTTTCTGAGAAACTTCTTTGTTTTCTGTGAAATCATCTCACAGAGTTACAGCTTTCACCTCAAGAAGCCTTTCGCTAAGACAGTTCTTGTGGAATTGGCAAAGTGATATTTGGAAGCCCATAGAGGGCTATGGTGAAAAAGGAAATATCCTCAGATGAAATCTGGAAAGAGGCTTTCTGAGAAACTGCTTAGTGTTCTGTAAATTCATCTCACAGAGTTACATCTGTATTTCGTGGATCTCTCTTCTAGCCTTATTTCTGTGGCATCTGAGAACAGATATTTCGGATCCCTTTGAAGACTATAGGGCCAAAGGAAATGTCCTCCGATAACAAAGAGAAAGAAGCTTTCTGAGAAACTTCTTTGTGTTCTGTGAAATCATCTCACAGAGTTACAGCTTTCCCCTCAAGAAGCCTTTCGCTAAGACAGTTCTTGTGAAATTGGCAAAGTGATATTTGGAAGCCCATAGAGGGCTACGGTGAAAAAGGAAATATCGTCAGATGAAATCAGGAAAGAAGCTCTCTGAGAAACTGCTTACTGTTCTGTTAATTCATCTCACAGAGTTACATCTGTATTTCGTGGATCTCTTTGCTAGCCTTATTTCTGTGGAATCTGAGAACAGATATTTCGGATCCCTTTGAAGACTATAGGGCCAAAGGAAATATCCTCCGATAACAAAGAGAAAGAAGCTTTCTGAGAAACTTCTTTGTGTTCTGTGAAATCATCTCACAGAGTTACAGCTTTCCCCTCAAGAAGCCTTTCGCTAAGACAGTTCTTGTGAAATTGGCAAAGTGATATTTGGAAGCCCATAGAGGGCTACGGTGAAAAAGGAAATATCGTCAGATGAAATCTGGAAAGAAGCTCTCTGAGAAACTGCTTACTGTTCTGTTAATTCATCTCACAGAGTTACATCTGTATTTCGTGGATCTCTTTGCTAGGCTTATTTCTGTGGAATCTGAGAACAGATATTTCGGATCCCTTGGAAGACTATAGGCCAAAGGAAATATCCTCCGATAATAAAGAGAAAGAAGCTTTCTGAGAAACTTCTTTGTGTTCTGTGAAATCATCTCACAGAGTTACAGGTTTCCCCTCAAGAAGCCTTTCGCTAAGACAGTTCCTGTGGAATTGGCAAAGTGATATTTGGAACCTCTTAGAGGGCTATGGTGAAAAAGGAAATATCCTCAGGTGAAATCTGGAAAGAAGCTTTCTGAGAAACTGCTTAGTGTTCTATTAATTCATCTCACAGAGTTACATCTGTATTTCGTGGATCTCTTTGCTAGCCTTATTTCTGTGGAATCTGAGAACAGATATTTCGGATCCCTTTGAAGACTATAGGGCCAAAGGAACTATCCTCCGATAACAAAGAGAAAGAAGCGTTCTGAGAAACTTCTTTGTGTTCTGTGAAATCATCTCACAGTGTTTCAGCTTTCCACTCAAGAAGCCTTTCGATAAGACAGTTCTTGTGGAATTGGCAAAGTGATATTTGGAAGCCCATAGAGGGCTACGGTGAAAAAGGAAATATCGTCAGATGAAATCTGGAAAGAAGCTTTCTGAGAAACTGCTTACTGTTCTGTTAATTCATCTCACAGAATTATATCTGTGTTTCGGGGATCTTTTCGCTAGCCTTATTTCTGTGGAATCTGAGAACAGATATTTCGGATCCCTTTGAAGACGTAGGGCCAAAGGAAATATCCTCTGATAACAAAGAGAAAGAAGCTTTCTGAGAAACTTCTTTGTGTTCCGTGAAATCATCTCACAGAGTTACAGCTTTCCCCTCAAGAAGCCTTTCGCTAAGACAGTTCTTGTGGAATTGGCAAAGTGATATTTGGAAGCCCATAGATGGCTCTGGTGAAAAAGGAAATATCGTGAGATGAAATCTGGAAAGAAGCTTTCTGAGAAACTGCTTAGTGTTCTGTTAATTGATCTCACAGAGTTACATCTGTATTTCGTGGATCTCTTTGCCAGCCTCATTTCTGTGGAATCTGAGAACAGATATTTCGGATCCCTTGGAAGACTATAGGGCCAAAGGAACTCTCCTCCGATAACAAAGAGAAAGAAGCTTTCTGTGAAACTTCTTTGTGTTCTGTGAAATCATCTCACAGAGTTTCAGCTTTCCCCTCAAGAAGCCTTTCGCTAAGACAGTTCTTGTGGAACTGGCAAAGTGATATTTGGAAGCCCATAGAGGGCTACGGTGAAAAAGGAAATATCGTCAGATGAAATCTGGAAAGAAGCTTTCTGAGAAACTGCTTGCTGTTCTGTTAATTCATCTCACAGAGTTACATCTGTATTTCGTGGATCTCTTTGCTAGCCTTATTCCTGTGGAATCTGAGAACAGATATTTCGGATCCCTTTGAAGACGTAGGGCCAAAGGAAATATTCTCCGATAACAAAGAGAAAGAAGCTTTCTGAGAAACTTCTTTGTGTTCTGTGAAATCATCTCACAGAGTTACAACTTTCCCCTCAAGAAGCCTTTCGCTAAGACAGTTCTTGTGGAATTGGCAAAGTGATATTTGGAAGCCCATAGAGGGCTATAGTGAAACAGGAAATATCCTCAGATGAAATCTGGAAAGAAGCTTTCTGAGAAACTGCTTGCTGTTCTGTTAATTCATCTCACATAGTTACATCTGTATTTCGTGGATCTCTTTCCTAGACTTATTTCTGTGGAATCTGAGAACAGATATTTCGGACCCCTTTTAAGACGATAGGGCCAAAGGAACTATCCTTCCATAACAAAGAGAAAGAAGGTTTCTGAGAAACTTCTTTGTGTTCTGTGAAATCATCTCACAGAGTTACAGCTTTCCCCTCAAGAAGCCTTTCGCTAAGACAGTTCTTGTGGAACTGGCAAAGTGATATTTGGAAGCCCATAGAGGGCTACGGTGAAAAAGGAAATATCCTCAGATGAAATCTGGAAAGAAGCTTTCTGAGAAACTGCTTAGTGTTCTGTTAATTGATCTCACAGAGTTACATCTGTATTTCGTGGATCTCTTTGCTAGCCTTATTTCTGTGGAATCTGAGAAGAGATATTTCGGATCCCTTTGAAGACGTAGGGCCAAAGGAAATATCCTCCGATAACAAAGAGAAAGAAGCTTTCTGAGAAACTTCTTTGTGTTCTGTGAAATCATCTCACAGAGTTACAGCTTTCCCCTCAAGAAGCCTTTCGCTAAGACAGTTCTTGTGGAACTGGCAAAGTGATATTTGGAAGCCCATAGAGGGCTATGGTGAAAAAGGAAATATCCTCAGTTGAATTCTGGAAAGAAGCTTTCTGAGAAACTGCTTGCTGTTCTGTTAATTCATCTCACAGAGTTACATCTGTATTTCGAGGATCTCTTTGCTAGCCTTATTTCTGTGGAATCTGAGAACAGATATTTCGGATGCCTTGGAAGACTATAGGGCCAAAGGAACTCTGCTCCGATAACAAAGAGAAAGAAGCTTTCTGAGAAACTTCTTTGTGTTCTGTGAAATCATCTCACAGAGTTACAGCTTTCCCCTCAAGAAGCCTTTCGCTAAGACAGTTCTTGTGTAATTGGCAAAGTGATATTTGGAAGCCCATAGAGGGCCATGGTGAAAATGGAAATATCCTCAGATGAAATCTGGAAAGAAGCTTTCTGAGAAACTGCTTAGTGTTCTGTTAATTGATCTCACAGAGTTACATCTGTATTTCGTGGATCTCTTTGCTAGCCTTATTTCTGTGAAATCTGAGAACAGATATTTCGCATCCCTTGGAAGACTATAAGGCCAAAGGAAATATCCTCCGATAACAAAGAGAAAGAAGCTTTCTGAGAAACTTCTTTGTGTTCTGTGAAATCATCTCACAGAGTTACAGGTTTCCCCTCAAGAAGCCTTTCGCTAAGACAATTCCTGTGGAATTGGCAAAGTGATATTTGGACATCCATAGAGGGCTACGGTGAAAAAGGAAATATCCTCAGATGAAATCTGGAAAGAAGCTTTCTGAGAAACTGCTTAGTGTTCTGTTAATTCATCTCACAGAGTTGCATCTGTATTTCATGGATCTCTTTGGTAGCCTTATTCCTGTGGAATCTGAGAACAGATATTTCGGATCCCTTTGAAGACTATTGGGCCAAAGGAACTATCCTCCGATAACAAAGAGAAAGAAGCTTTCTGAGAAACTTCTTTGTGTTCTGTGAAATCATCTCACAGTATTTCAGCTTTCCCCTCAAGAAGCCTTTCGCTAAGACAGTTCTTGTGGAATTGGCAAAGTGATATTTGAAAGCCCATAGAGGGCTACGCTGAAAAAGGAAATATCGTCAGATGAAATCTGGAAAGAAGCTTTCTGAGAAAGTGCTTACTGTTCTGTTAATTCATCTCACAGAGTTACATCTGTATTTCGTGGATCTCTTCGCTAGCCTTATTTCTGTGGAATCTGAGAACAGATATTTCGGATCCCTTTGAAGACGTAGGGCCAAAGGAAATATCCTCGGATAACAAAGAGAAAGAAGCTTTCTGAGAAACTTCTTTGTGTTCTGTGAAATCATCTCACAGAGTTACAGCTTTCCCCTCAAGAAGCCTTTCGCTAATACAGTTCTTGTGGAATTGGCAAAGTGATATTTGGAACCCCTAAAGGGCTATGGTGAAAAAGGAAATATCCTCAGATGAAATCTGGAAAGAAGCTTTGTGAGAAAGAGCTTAGTGTTCTGTTAATTCATCTCACAGAGTTACATCTGTATTTCGTGGATCTCTTTGCTAGCCTTATTTCTGTGGAATCTGAGAACAGATATTTTCGATCCCTTGGAAGACTACTGGGCCAAAGGAAATATCCTCCGAAAACAAAGAGAAAGAAGCTTTCTGAGAAACTTCTTTGTGTTCTGTGAAATCATCTCACAGAGTTACAGCTTT
The DNA here is from genome assembly GCF_049350105.2 of Macaca mulatta. NCBI lineage: Eukaryota > Metazoa > Chordata > Mammalia > Primates > Cercopithecidae > Macaca > Macaca mulatta. The sequence goes on from NC_133418.1 coordinate 36,902,301, forward strand.
CCCCTCAAGAAGCCTTTCGCTAAGACAGTTCTTGTGGAATTGGCAAAGTGATATTTGGAATCCCATAGAGGGCTATGGTTAAAAAGAAAATATCCTCAGATGAAATCTGGAAAGAAGCTTTTTGAGAAACTGCTTAGTGTTCTATTAATTCATCTCACACAGCTATATCTGTATTTCGTGGATCTCTTTGCTAGCCTTATTTCTGCAGAGTCTGAGAACAGATATTTCAGATCCCTTGGAAGACTATAGGACCAAAGGAAATATCCTCCGATAACAAAGAGAAAGAAGCTTTCTGAGAAACTTCCTTGTGTTCTGTGAAATCATCTCACAGAGTTACAGCTTTCCCTTCTAGAAGCCGTTCGCTAAGACAGTTCTTGTGGAATTGCAAAGTGATATTTGGAAGCCCATAGAGGGCTATGGTGAAAAAGGAATTATCCTCAGATGAAATCTGGAAAGAAGCTTTATGAGAAACTGCTTAGTGTTCTGTTAATTCATCTCACAGAGTTACATCTGTTTTTCGTGGATCTCTTTGCTAGCCTTATTTCTGTGGATTCTGAGAACAGATATTTCGGATCCCTTTGAAGACGATAGGGCCAAAGGAAATATCCTCCGATAATAAAGAGAAAGAAGCTTTCTGAGAAACTTCTTTGTGTTCTGTGAAATCATCTCACAGAGTTACAGCTTTCCCCTCAAGAAGCCTTTCGCTGAGCCAGTTCTTGTGGAATTGGCAAGTGATATTTGGAAGCCCATAGAGGGCTATGCTGAAAAAGGAAATATCGTCAGATGAAATCTGGAAAGAAGCTTTCTGAGAAAATGCTTAGTGTTCTGTTAATTCATCTCACAGAGTTACATCTGTATTTCGTGGATCTCTATGTTAGCCTTATTTCTGTGGAATCTGAGGACAGATATTTCGGATCCCTTTGAAGACTATAGGGCCAAAGGAACTATCCTCCGATAACAAAGAGAAAGAAGCTTTCTGAGAAACTTCTTTGTGTTCTGTGAAATCATCTCACAGAGTTACAGCTTTCCCCTCAAGAAGCCTTTCGCTAAGACAGTTCTTGTGGAACTGGCAAAGTGATATTTGGAAGCCCATAGAGGGCTATGGTGAAAAAGGAAATATCCTAAGATGAATTCTGGAAAGAAGCTTTGTGAGAAAGTGCTTTCTGTTCTGTTAATTCATCTCACAGAGTTACTTCTGTATTTCCTGGATCTCTTTGCTAGCCTTATTTCTGTGGAATCTGAGAACAGATATTTCGGATCCCTTGGAAGACTATAGGGCCAAAGGAACTCTGCTCCGATAACAAAGAGAAAGAAGCTTTCTGAGAAACTTCTTTGTGTTCTGTGAAATCATCTCACAGAGTTACAGCTTTCCCCTCAAGAAGCCTTTCGCTAAGACAGTTGTTGTGGAACTGGCAAAGTGATATTTGGAAGCCCATAGAGGGCTACGGTGAAAAAGGAAATATCGTCAGATGAAATCTGGAAAGAACCTTTCTGAGAAACTGCTTGCTGTTCTGTTAATTCATCTCACAGAGTTACATCTGTATTTCGGGGAACTCTTTGCTAGCCTTATTTCTGTGGAATCTGAGAACAGATATTTCGGATCCCTTTGAAGACGTAGGGCCATAGGAAATATTCTCCGATAACAAAGATAAAGAAGCTTTCTGAGAAACTTCTTTGTGTTCTGTGAAATCATCTCTCAGAGTTACAACTTTCCCCTCAAGAAGCCTTTCGCTAAGACAGTTCTTGTGGAATTGGCAAAGTGATATTTGGAAGCCCATAGAGGGCTATGGTGAAACAGGAAATATCCTCAGATGAAATCTGGAAAGAAGCTTTCTGAGAAACTGCTTGCTGTTCTGTTAATTCATCTCACATAGTTACATCTGTATTTCGTGGATCTCTTTCCTAGCCTTATTTCTATGGAATCTGAGAACAGATATTTCGGACCCCTTAGAAGACGATAGGGCCAAAGGAACTATCCTTCCATAACAAAGAGAAAGAAGGTTTCTGAGAAACTTCTTTGTGTTCTGTGAAATCATCTCACAGAGTTACAGCTTTCCCCTCAAGAAGCCTTTCGCTAAGACAGTTCTTGTGGAACTGGCAAAGTGATATTTGGAAGCCCATAGAGGGCTACGGTGAAAAAGGAAATATCCTCAGATGAAATCTGGAAAGAAGCTTTCTGAGAAACTGCTTAGTGTTCTGTTAATTGATCTCACAGAGTTACATCTGTATTTCCTGGATCTCTTTGCTAGCCTTATTTCTGTGGAATCTGAGAACAGATATTTCGCATCCCTTTGAAGACTATAGGGCCAAAGGAACTCTGCTCCGATAACAAAGAGAAAGAAGCTTTCTGAGAAACTTCTTTGTGTTCTGTGAAATCACCTCACAGAGTTACAGCTTTCGCCTCAAGAAGCCATTCGCTAAGACAGTTCTTGTGGAATTGGCAAAGTGATATTTGGAAGCCCATAGAGGGCTATGGTGATAAAGAAAATATCCTCAGATGAAATCTGGAAAGAAGCTTTCTGAGAAACTGCTTAGTGTTCTGTTAAGTAATCTCACATAGTTACATCTGTATTTCTTGGATCTCCTTGCTAGCCTTATTTCTGCGGAATCTGAGAACAGATATTTCGGATCCCTTGGAAGACTATAGGGCCAAAGGAAATATACTCCGATAACAAAGAGAAAGAAGCTTTCTGAGAAACTTCTTTGTGTTCTGTGAAAACATCTCACAGAGTTACAGGTTTCCCCTCAAGAAGCCTTTCGCTAAGACAGTAACTGTGGAATTGGCAAAGTGATATTTGGAAGCTCATAGAGGGCTATGGTGAAAAAGGAAATATCCTCAGATGAAATCTGGAAAGAAGCTTTCTGAGAAACTGCTTAGTGTTCTATTAATTCTTCACACAGAGTTACATCTGTATTTCGTGGATCTCTTTGGTAGCCTTATTTCTGTGGAATCTGAGAAAAGATATTTCGGATCCCTTTGAAGACTATTGGGCCAAAGGAACTATCCTCCGATAACAAAGAGCAAGAAGCTTTCTGAGAAACTTCTTTGTGTTCTGTGAAATCATCTCACAGTATTTCAGCTTTCCCCTCAAGAAGCCTTTCGCTAAGACAGTTCTTGTGGAATTGGCAAAGTGACATTTGGAAGCCCATAGAGGGCGATGTTGAAAAAGGAAATATCGTCAGATGAAATCTGGAAAGAAGCATTATGAGAAACTGCTTAGTGTTCTGTTAATTCATCTCACAGAGTTACATCTGTTTTTCGTGGATCTCTTTGCTAGCCTTATTTCTGTGGAATCTGAGAACAGATATTTCGGATCCCTTTGAAGACTATAGGGCCAAAGGAAATATCCTCCGATAACAAAGAGAAAGAAGCTTTCTGAGAAACTGCTTTGTGTTCTGTGAAATCATCTCACAGAGTTACAGCTTTCCCCTCAAGAAGCCTTTCGCCAAGACAGTTCTTGTGGAATTGGCAAAGTGATATTTGGAAGTCCATAGAGAGCTATGGTTATAAGGAAATATTCTCAGATGAATTCGGGAAAGAAGATTTCTGAGAAACTGCTTAGTGTTCTGTTAATTCATCTAACAGAGTTACATCTGTATTTCGTGGATCTCTTTGCTAGCCTTATTACTGTGATAACTGAGAACAGATATTTCGGATCCCTTTGAAGATTATAGGGCCAAAGGAAATATCCTCCGATAACAAAGAGAAAGAAGCTTTCTGAGAAACTTCTTTGTATTTTGTGAATTCATCTCACAGAGATCCAGCTTTCCCCTCAAGAAGCCTTTCGCTAAGCAGTTCTTGTGGAATTGGCAAAGTGATATTTGGAAGCCCTTAGAGGACTATTCTGAAAAAGGAAATATCGTCAGATGAAATCTGGAAAGAAGCTTTCTGAGAAACTGCTTAATGTTCTCTTAATTCATCTCACAGAGTTACATCTGTATTTCGTGGATCTCTTTGCTAGCCTTATTTCTGTGGAATCTGAGAACAGATATTTCGGATCCCTTTGAAGACTATAGAGCCAAAGGAAATATCCTCCGATAACAAAGAGAAAGAAGATTTCTGAGAAACTTCTTTGTGTTCTGTGAAATCATCTCACAGAGTTACAGCTTTCCCCTCAAGAAGCCTTTCGCTAAGACAGTTCTTGTGGAATTGGCAAAGTGATATTTGGAACCCCCAGATGGCTATGGTGAAAAAGGAAATATCGTCAGAAGAAATCTGTAAAGAAGCTTTCTGAGAAACTGCTTAGTGTTCTGTTAATTCATCTCACAGAGTTACATCTGTATTTCGTGGATCTCTTTGCTAGCCTTATTGCTGTGGAATCTGAGAACAGATATTTCGGATCCCTTTGAAGACTACGGGGCCAAAGGAAATATCCTCCGATAACAAAGAGAAAGAAGCTATCTGAGAAACTTGTTTGTATTCTGTGAAATCATCTGAAAGAGTTACAGCTTTCACCTCGGGAAGCCTTTCGCTACGACAGTTCTTGTGGAATTGGCAAAGTGATATTTGGAAGCCCATAGAGGGCAATGTTGAAAAAGGAAATATCCTCAGATGAAATCTGGAAAGAAGCTTTCTGAGAAACTGCTTAGTGTTCTGTTCATTCATCTCAGAGAGTTACATCTGTATTTCGTGGATCTCTGTGGTAGACTTATTTCTGTGGAATCTGAGAACAGATATTTCGGATCCCTTTGAAGATTATAGGGCCAAAGGAAATATCCTCTGATAACAAAGAGAAAGAAGCTTTCTGAGAAACTTCTTTGTATTTTGTGAAATCATATCACAGAGTTACAGCTTTCCCCCCAAGAAGACTTTCGCTAAGACACTTCTTGTGCAAATGGCAAAGTGATATTTGGAAGCCCATAGAGGGCTGTGGTGAAAAAGGAAATATCCTCAGATGAAATCTGGAAAGAAGATTTCTGAGAAACTGCTTAGTCTTCTGTTAATTCATCTCATAGCGTTACATCTGTATTTCGTGGATCTCTTTGCTAGACTTATTTCTGTGGAATCTGAGAACAGATATTTCAGATCCCTTTGAAGACTATAGGACCAAAGGAAATATCCTCCGATAACAAAGAGAAAGAAGCTTTCTGAGAAACTTCTTTGTGTTCTGTGAAATCATCTCACAGAGTTACAGCTTTCCCCTCAAGAAGCCTTTCGCTGAGCCAGTTCTTGTGGAATTGGCAAAGTGATATTTGGAAGCCCATAGAGGGCTATGCTGAAAAAGGAAATATCGTCAGATGAAATCTGGAAAGAAGCTTTCTGAGAAAATGCTTAGTGTTCTGTTAATTCATCTCACAGAGTTACATCTGTATTTCGTGGATCTCTATGCTAGCCTTATTTCTGTGGAATCTGAGAACAGATATTTCGGATCCCTTTGAAGACTATAGGGCCAAAGGAACTATCCTCCGATAACAAAGAGAAAGATGCTTTCTGAGAAACTTCTTTGTGTTCTTGTTAAGCATCTCACAGAGTTACAGCTTTCCCCTCAAGAAGCCTTTAGCTAAGACAGTTCTTGTGGAATTGGCAAAGTGACATTTGGAAGCCCATAGAGGGCGATGGTGAAAAAGGAAATATCGTCAGATGAAATCTGGAAAGAAGCTTTATAAGAAACTGCTTAGTGTTCTGTTAATTCATCTCACAGAGTTACATCTGTTTTTCGTGGATCTCTTTGCTAGCCTTATTTCTGTGGATTCTGAGAACAGATATTTCGGATACTTTGAAGGCGATAGGGCCCAAGGAAATATCCTCCGATAATAAAGAGAAAGAAGCTTTCTGAGAAACTTCTTTGTGTTCTGTGAAATCATCTCACAGAGTTACAGCTTTCCCCTCAAGAAGCCTTTCGCTAAGACAGTTCTTGTGGAATTGGCAAAGTGATATTTGGAAGCCCATAGAGGGCCATGGTGAAAATGGAAATATCCTCAGATGAAATCTGGAAAGAAGCTTTCTGAGAAACTGCTTAGTGTTCTGTTAATTGATCTCACTGAGATTCATCTGTATTTCGTGCATCTCTTTCCTAGCCTTATTTCTGTGGAAACTGAGAACAGATATTTCGGATCCCTTTGAAGACGATAGGGCCAAAGGAAATATCCTCCGATAACAAAGAGAAAGAAGCTTTCTGAGAAAATTCTTTGTATTCTGTGAAATCATCTCACAGAGTTACAGCTTTCACCTCAAGAAGCCTTTCGCTAAGACAGTTCCTGTGGAATTATCAAAGTGATATTTGGAAACCCATAGAGGGCTATGGTGAAAAAGGAAATATCCTCAGATGAAATCTGGAAAGAAGCTTTCTGAGAAATTGCTTGTGTTCTTTTAATCCATCTAACAGTGTTACATCTGTATTTCGTGGATCTCTTTGCTAGCCTTATTTCTGTGGAATCTGAGAACAGATATTTCGGATCCCTTTGAAGATTATATGGCCAAAGGAAACATCCTCCGATAACAAAGAGAAAGAAGCTTTCTGAGAAACTTCTTGGTATTTTGTGAATTCATCTCACAGAGATCCAGCTTTCCCCTCAAGAAGCCTTTCGTTCAGACAGTTCTTGTGGAATTGGCAAAGTGATATTTGGAAGCCCTAAGAGGACTATGGTGAAAAAGGAAATATCGTCAGATGAAATCTGGAAGGAAGCCTAATGAGAAACTGCTTAGTGTTCTGTTAATTCATCTCACAGAGTTACATCTGTATTTCGTGGATCTCTTTGCTAGCCTTATTTCTGTGGAATCTGAGAACAGATATTTCGGATCCCTTGGAAGACTATAGGGTCAAAGGAAATATCCTCCGATAACAAAGAGAAAGAAGATTTCTGAGAAACTTCTTTGTGTTCTGTGAAATCATCTCACAGAGTTACAGCTTTACCCTCAAGAAGCCTTTCGCTAAGACAGTTCTTGTGGAATTGGCAAAGTGATATTTAGAAGCCCATAGCGGGCAACGGTGAAAAAGGAATTATCCTCAGATGAAATCTGGAAAGAAGCTTTCTGAGAAACTGCTTAGTGTTCTATTAATTCATCTCAGAGAGTTACATCTGTATTTCGTGGATCTCTTTGGTATCCTTATTTCTGTGGAATCTGAGAACAGATATTTCGGATCCCTTGGAAGATTATAGGGCCAAAGGAAATATCCTCCGATAACAAAGAGAAAGAAGCTTTCTGAGAAACTTCTTTGAATTTTGTGAAATCATCTCTCAGAGTTACAGCTTTCCCCTCAAGAAGCCTTTCGCTAAGACAGTTCTTGTGGAATTGGCAAAGTGACATTTGGAAGCCCATAGAGGGCGATGGTGAAAAAGGAAATATCGTCAGATGAAATCTGGAAAGAAGCTTTATGAGAAACTGCTTAGTGTTCTGTTAATTCATCTCACAGAGTTACATCTGTTTTTCGTGGATCTCTTTGCTAGCCTTATTTCTGTGGGTTCTGACAACAGATATTTCCGATCCCTTTGAAGACGATAGGGCCAAAGGAAATATCCTCCGATAATAAAGAGAAAGAAGCTTTCTGAGAAACTTCTTTGTGTTCTGTGAAATCATCTCACAGAGTTACAGCTTTCCCCTCAAGAAGCCTTTCGCTAAGACAGTTCTTGTGGAATTGGCAAAGTGATATTTGGAAGCCCATAGAGGGCCATGGTGAAAATGGAAATATCCTCAGATGAAATCTGGAAAGAAGTTTTCTGAGAAACTGCTTAGTGTTCTGTTAATTGATCTCTCTGAGTTACATCTGTATTTCGTGCATCTCTTTGCTAGCCTTATTTCTGTGGAATCTGAGAACAGATATTTCGGATCCCTTGGAACACAATAGGGCCAAAGGAAATATCCTCCGATAACAAAGAGAAGGAAGCTTTCTGAGAAACTTCTTTGTGTTCGGTGAAATCATCTCACAGAGTTACAGGTTTCCCCTCAAGAAGCCTTTCGCTAAGACAGTTCTTGTGGAATTGGCAAAGTGATATTTGGAAGCCCATAGAGGGCTATGGTGAAAAAGGAAATATCCTCAGATGAAATCTGGAAAGAAGCTTTCTGAGAAACTGCTTAGTGTTCTATTAATTCATCTCACAGAGTTGCATCTGTATTTCGTGGATCTCTTTGCTAGCCTTATTTCTGTGGAATCTGTGAACAGATATTTCGGATCCCTTTGAAGACTATAGGGCCAAAGGAAATATCCTCCGATAACAAAGAGAAAGAAGCTTTCTGAGAAACTTCTTTGTGTTCTGTGAAATCATCTCACAGAGTTACAGCTTTCCCCTCAAGAAGCCTTTCGCCAAGACAGTTCTTGTGGAATTGGCAAAGTGATATTTGGAAGTCCATAGAGAGCTATGGTTAAAAAGGAAATATTCTCAGATGAATACGGGAAAGAAGATTTCTGAGAAACTGCTTAGTGTTCTGTTAATTCATCTAACAGAGTTACATCTGTATTTCGTGGATCTCTTTGCTAGCCTTATTACTGTGGAAACAGAGAACAGATATTTCGGATCCCTTTGAAGATTATAGGGCCAAAGGAAATATCCTCCGATAACAAAGAGAAAGAAGCTTTCTGAGAAACTTCTTTGTATTTTGTGAATTCATCTCACAGAGATCCAGCTTTCCCCTCAAGAAGCCTTTCGCTAAGACAGTTCTTGTGGAATTGGCAAAGTGATATTTGGAAGCCATTAGAGGACTATTGTGAAAAAGGAAATATCGTCAGATGAAATCTGGAAAGAAGCTTTCTGAGAAACTGCTTAGTGTTCTCTTAATTCATCTCACAGAGTTACATCTGTATTTCGTGGATCTCTTTGCTAGCCTTATTTCTGTGGAATCTGAGAACAGATATTTCGGATCCCTTTGAAGACTATAGAGCCAAAGGAAATATCCTCCGATAACAAAGAGAAAGAAGATTTCTGAGAAACTTCTTTGTGTTCTGTGAAATCATCTCACAGAGTTACAGCTTTCCCCTCAAGAAGCCTTTCGCTAACACAGTTCTTGTGGAATTGGCAAAGTGATATTTGGAAACCCTAGAGGGCTATGGTGAAAAAGGAAATATCGTCAGAAGAAATCTGTAAAGAAGCTTTCTGAGAAACTGCTTAGTGTTCTGTTAATTCATCTCACGGAGTTACATCTGTATTTCGTGGATCTCTTTGCTAGCCTTATTGCTGTGGAATCTGAGAACAGATATTTCGGATCCCTTGGAATACTACAGGGCCAACGGAAATATCCTCCGATAACAAAGAGAAAGAAGCTATCTGAGATACTTCTTTGTATTCTGTGAAATCATCTGAAAGAGTTACAGCTTTCACCTCGGGAAGCCTTTCGCTACGACAGTTCTTGTGGAATTGGCAAAGTGATATTTGGAAGCCCATAGAGGGCAATGTTGAAAAAGGAAATATCCTCAGATGAAATCTGGAAAGAAGCTTTCTGAGAAACTGCTTAGTGTTCTGTTCATTCATCTCAGAGAGTTACATCTGTATTTCGTGGATCTCTTTGGTAGACTTATTTCTGTGGAATCTGAGAACAGATATTTCGGATCCCTTTGAAGATTATAGGGCCAAAGGAAATATCCTCCGATAACAAAGAGAAAGAAGCTTTCTGAGAAACTTCTTTGTATTTTGTGAAATCATCTCACAGAGTTACAGCTTTCCTCTCAAGAAGCCTTTCGCTAAGACACTTCTTGTGCAATTGGCAAAGTGATATTTGGAAGCCCATAGAGGGCTGTGGTGAAAAAGGAAATATCCTCAGATGAAATCTGGAAAGAAGATTTCTGAGAAACTGCTTAGTCTTCTGTGAATTCATCTCACAGAGTTACATCTGTATTTCGTGGATCTCTTTGCGAGCCTTATTTCTGTGGAATCTGAGAACAGATATTTCGGATCCCTTGGAAGACTATAGGACCAAAGGAAATATCCTCCGATAACAAAGAGAAAGAAGCTTTCTGAGAAACTTCTTTGTATTATGTGAAATCATCTCACAGAGTTACAGCTTTCACCTCAAGAAGCCTTTCGCTAAGACACTTCTTGTGGAATTGGCAAAGTGATATTTGGAAGCCCCTAGAGGGCTATGGTGAAAAAGGAAATATCCTCAGATGAAATCTGGAAAGAAGCTTTCTGAGAAACTGCTTAGTGTTCTGTTAATTCATCTCAGAGAGTTACATCTGTATTTCGTGGATGTCTTTGCTAGCCTTATTTCTGTGGAATCTGAGAACAGACATTTCGGATCCCTTTGAAGACTTTAGAGCCAAATGAAATATCCTCAGATAACAAAGCGAAAGAAGGTTTCTGAGAAAGTTCTTTGTGTTCTGTGAAATCATCTCACAGAGTTACAGCTTTCCCCTCAAGAAGCCTTTCGCTAAGACAGTTCTTGTGGAATTGGCAAAGTGATATTTGGAAGCCCATAGAGGGCTATGGTGAAAAAGGAAATATCCTCAGAGGAAATCTGGAAAGAAGCTTTCTGAGAAACTGCTTAGTGTTCTGTTAATTCTTCTCAGAGAGTTACTTCTGTATTTCGTGGATCTCTTTGCTAGCCTTATTTCTGTGGATTCTGAGAACAGATATTTCGGATCCCTTTGAAGACTATAGGGCCAAAGGAAATATCCTCCGATAACAAAGAAAAAGAAGCTTTCTGAGAAACTTCTTTGTGTTCTGTGAAATCATCCCACAGAGTTACAGCTTTCCCCTCAAGAAGCCTTTCACTAAGACAGTTCTTGTGGAATTGGCAAAGTGATATATGGAAGCCCATAGAGGGCTATGGTGAAAAAGGAAATATCCTCAGATGAAATATGGAAAGAAGCTTTCTGAGAAACTGCTCTCTGATATGTAACTTCCACTCACAGAGTTACATCTGTATTTCGTGGATCTCTTTTCTAGTCTTATTTCTGTGCAATCTGAGAACAGATATATCGGATCCATTTGAAGATTATAGGGCCAAAGCAAATAACTTCCGATAACAAAGAGAAAGAAGCTTTCTGAGAAACTTCTTTGTATTCTGTGAAACCATCTCACAGAGTTACAGCTTTCCCCTCAAGAAGCCTTTCCCTAAGACAGTTCTTGTGGAAATGGCAAAGTGATATTTTGAAGTCCTTAGAGGGCTATGGTGAAAAAGGAAATATCGTGAGATGAAATCTGTAAAGAAGCTTTCTGAGAAAGTGCTTAGTGTTCTGCTAATTCATCTCACAGTGTTACATCTGTATTTCGTGGATCTCTTTGCTAGCCTTATTTCTGTGGAATCTGAGAACAGATATTTCGGATCCCTTTGAAGACTATAGGACCAAAGGAAATATCCTCCGATAACAAAGAGAAAGAAGCTTTCTGGAAACTTCTTTGTGTTCTGTGAAATCATCTCACAGAGTTACAGCTTTCCCCTCAAGAAGCCTTTCGCTAAGACAGTTCTTGTGGAATTGGCAAAATGATATTTGGAAGCCCATGGTGGGCCATGGGGAAAATGGAAATATCCTCAGAAGAAATCTGGAAAGAAGCTTTCTGAGAAACTGCTTATGTTCTGTTAATTGATCTCACAGAGTTACATCTGCATTTCGTGGATCTCTTTGCTAGCCTTATTTCTCTGGAATCTGAGAACAGATATTTCGGATCCCTTTGAAGACTATAGGGACAAAGGAAATTTCTTCCGATAAGAAAGGGATAGAAGGTTTCTGAGAAACTTCTCTGTGTTCTGTGAAATCATCTCACAGAGTTACAGCTTTCCCCTCAAGAAGCCTTTCGCTAAGACAGTTCTTGTGGAATTGGCAAAGTCATAGTTGGAAGCCCTTAGAGGGCTATGGTGAAAATGGAAATATCCTCAGATGAAATCTGGAAAGAAGATTTCTGAGAAACTGTTTAGTGTTCTGTTAATTCATCTCACAGAGTTACATCTGTATTTCGTGGAACTCTTTGCTAGCCTTATTTCTGTGGAATCTGAGAACAGATATTTCGGATCCCTTCGAAGACGATAGGGCCAAAGGAAATATCCTCCGATAACAAAGAGAAAGAAGCTTTCTGAGAAACTTCCTTGTATTCTGTGAAATCATCTCACAGAGTTACAGCTTTTCCCTCAAGAAGCCTTTCGCTAAGACAGTTTTTGTGGAATTGGCAAAGTGATATTTGGAAGCCCATAGAGGGCTATGGTGAAAAAGGAAATATCCTAAGATGAAATGTGGAAAGAAGCTGTCTGAGAAACTGCTTAGTGTTCTATTAATTCATCTCACAGATTTACATCTGTATTTCGTGCATCTCTTTGCTAGCCTTATTGCTGTGGAATCTGAGAACAGATATTTCGGATCCCTTTGAAGACTATAGGGCCAAAGGAACTATCCTCCGATAACAAAGAGAAAGAAGCTTTCTGAGAAACTTCTTTGTGTTTTGTGAAATCATCTCACAGAGTTACAGCTTTCCCCTTAAGAAGCCTTTCGCTAAGACAGTTCTTGTGGAATTGGCAAAGTGATATTTGGAAGCCCATAGAGGGCCATGGTGAAAATAGAAATATCCTCAGATGAAATCTGGAAAGAAGCTTTCTGAGAAACTGCTTAGTGTTCTGTTAATTGATCTCACAGAGTTACATCCGTATTTCGTGGATCTCTTTGCTAGCCTTATTTCTGTGGAATCTGAGAACAGATATTTCGGATCCCTTGGAAGACTGTAGGGCCAAAGGAAATATCCTCCGATAACAAAGAGAAAGAAGCTTTCTGAGAAACTTCTTTGTGTTCTGTGAAAACATCTCAGAGAGTTACAGGTTTCCCCTCAAGAAGCCTTTCGCTAAGACAGTTCCTGTGGAATTGGCAAAGTGATATATGGAAGCTCATAGAGGGCTATGGTGAAAAAGGAAATATCGTCAGATGAAATCTGGAAAGAAGCTTTCTGAGAAACTGCTTAGTGTTCTATTAATTCATCTCACAGAGTTACATCTGTATTTCGTGGAGCTCTTTGGTAGCCTTATTTCTGTGGAATCTGAGAACAGATATTTCGGATCCCTTTGAAGACTATAGGGCCAAAGGAACTATCCTCCGATAACAAAGAGAAAGAAGCTTTCTGAGAAACTCCTTTGTGTTCTGTGAAATCATCTCACAGTATTTCAGCTTTCCCCTTAAGAAGCCTTTCGCTAAGGCAGTTCTTGTGGAATTGGCAAAGGGATATTTGAAATCCCATAGAGGGCTATGGTGAAAAAGGAAATATCGTCAGATGAAATCTGGAAAGAAACTTTCTGAGAAACTGCTTACTGTTCTGTTAATTCATCTCACAGAGTTACATCTGTATTTCGTGGATCTCTTCGCTAGCCTTATTTCTGTGGAATCTGAGAACAGATATTTCGGATCCCTTTGAAGACCTAGGGCCAAAGGAAATATCCCCCGATAACAAAGAGAAAGAAGCTTTCTGAGAAACTTCTTTGTGTTCTGTGAAATCATCTCACAGAGTTACAGCTTTCCCCTCAAGAAGCCTTTCGCTAAGACAGTTCTTGTGGAATTGGCAAAGTGATATTTGGAACCCCTAGAGGTCTATGGTGAAAAAGGAAATATCCTCAGATGAAATCTGGAAAGAAGCTTTGTGAGAAAGTGCTTAGTGTTCTGTTAATTCATCTCACAGGTTTACATCTCTATTTCGTGTATCTCTTTGCTAGCCTTATTTCTGTGGATTCTGAGAACAGATATTTCGGATCCCTTTGAAGACGATAGGGCCAAAGGAAATATCCTCCGAAAATAAAGAGAAAGAAGCTTTCTGAGAAACTTCTTTGTGTTCTGTGAAATCATCTCACAGAGTTACAGCTTTCCCCTCAAGAAGCCTTTCGCTGAGCCAGTTCTTGTGGAATTGGCAAAGTGATATTTGGAAGCCCATAGAGGGCTACGGTGAAAAAGGAAATATCCTCAGATGAAATCTGGAAAGAAGATTTCTGAGAAACTGCTTAGTGTTCTGTTAATTCATCTCACAGAGTTACATCTGTATTTCGTGGATCTCTATTCTAGCCTTATTTCTGTGGAATCTGAGAACAGATATTTCGGATCCCTTTGAAGACTATAGGGCCAAAGGAACTATCCTCCGATAACAAAGAGAAAGAAGCTTTCTGAGAAACTTCTTTGTGTTCTGTGAAATCATCTCACAGAGTTACAGCTTTCCCCTCGAGAAGCCTTTCGCTAAGACAGTTCTTGTGGAATTGGCAAAGTGATATTTGAAGCCCCTAGAGGGCTATGGTGAAAAAGGAAATATCCTCAGATGAAATCTGGAAAGAAGCTTTCTGAGAAAGTGCTTTGTGTTCTGTTAATTCATCTCACAGAGTTACATCTGTTTTTCATGGATCTCTTTGCTAGCCTTATTTCTGTGGAATCTGAGAACAGATATTTCGGATCCCTTTGAAGACTATAGGGCCAAAGGAAATATCCTCCGATAACAAAGAGAAAGAAGCTTTCTGAGAAACTTCTTTGTGTTCTGTGAAATCATCTCACAGAGTTACAGCTTTCCCCTCAAGAAGCCTTGCGCTAAGACAATTCTTGTGGAATTGGCAAAGTGATATTTGGAAGCCCATAGAGGGCTACGGTGAAAAAGGAAATATCCTCAGATGAAATCTGGAAAGAAGCTTTCTGAGAAACTGCTTAGTGTTCTATTAATTCATCTCACAGAGTTACTTCTGTATTTCGAGGATCTCTTTGCTAGCCTTATTTCTGTGGAATCTGAGAACAGATATTTCGGATCCCTTTGAAGACTATAGGGCGAAAGGAAATATCCTCTGATTACAAAGAGAAAGAAGCTTTCTGAGAAACTTCTTTGTGTTCTATGAAATCATCTCACAGAGTTACATCTTTCCCCTCAAGAAGCCTTTCGCTAAGACAGTTCTTGTGGAATTGGCAAAGTGATATTTGGAAGCCCATAGAGCGCCATGTTGAAAATGGAAATATCCTCTGATGAAATTTGGAAAGAAGCTTTCTGAGAAAGTACTTAGTGTTCTGTTAATTCATCTCACAGAGTTACATCTGTATTTCGTGGATCTCTTTGCTAGACTTATTTCTGTGGAATCTGTGAACAGATATTTTGGATCCCTTGGAAGACTACAGGGCCAAAGGGAATATCCTCCGATAACAAAGAGAAAGAAGCTTTCTGAGAAACTCCTTTGTGTTCTGTGAAATCATCTCACAGAGTTACAGCTTTCGCCTCAAGAAGCCATTCGCTAAGACAGTTCTTGTGGAATTGGCAAAGTGATATTTGGAAGCCCTTAGAGTGCTATGGTGAAAAAGAAAATATCCTCAGATGAAATCTGGAAAGAAGCTTTGTGAGAAAGTGCTTAGTGTTCTGTTAATTCATCTCACAGAGTTACATCTGTATTTCGTGGATCTCTTTGCTAGCCTTATTTCTGTGGAATCTGAGAACAGATATTTCGGATCCCTTGGAAGACTACTGGGCCAAAGGAAATATCCTCCGATAACAAAGAGAAAGAAGCTTTCTGAGAAACTTCTTTGTGTTCTGTGAAATCATCTCACAGAGTTACAGCTTTCCTCTTAAGAAGCCTTTCGCTAAGACAGTTCTTGTGGAATTGGCAAAGTGATATTTGGAAGCCCATAGAGGGCTATGGTGAAAAAGAAAATATCCTCAGATGAAATCTGGAAAGAAGCTTTCTGAGAAACTGCTTAGTGTTCTGTTAATTCATCTCACAGAGTTACATCTGTATTTCGTGGATCTCCTTGCTAGCCTTATCTCTGTAGAATCTGAGAACAGATATTTCGGATCCCTTGGAAGACTATAGGGCCAAGGAAATATCCTCCGATAACAAAGAGAAAGAACCTTTCTGAGAAACTTCTTTGTGTTCTGTGAAATCATCTCACAGAGTTACAGCTTTCCACTCAAGAAGCCTTTCACTAAGACAGTTCTTGTGGAATTGGCAAAATGATATTTGGAAGCCCATGTAGGGCTATGGTTAAAAAGGAAATATCCTCAGATGAAATCTGGAAAGAAGCTTTATGAGAAACTGCTTAGTGTTCTATTAATTCATCTCACAGAGCTATATCTGTATTTCGTGGATCTCTTTGCTAGCTTTTTTCTGCAGAGTCTGAGAACAGATATTTCAGATCCCTTGGAAGACTATAGGACCAAAGGAAATATCCTCCGATAACAAAGAGAAAGAAGCTTTCTGGGAAACTTCCTTGTGTTCTGTGAAATCATCTCACAGAGCTACAGCTTTCCCTTCTAGAAGCCGTTCGCTAAGACAGTTCTTGTGGAATTGGCAAAGTGATATTTGGAAGCCCATAGAGGGCTATGGTGTAAAAGGAATTATCCCCAGATGAAATCTGGAAAGAAGCTTTATGAGAAACTGCTTAGTGTTCTGTTAATTCATCTCACAGAGTTACATCTGTTTTTCGTGGATCTCTTTGCTAGCCTTATTTCTGTGGATTCTGAGAACAGATATTTCGGATCCCATTGAAGACTATAGGGCCAAAGGAAATATCCTCCGATAACAAAGAGAAAGAAGCTTTCTGAGAAACTTCTTTGTGTTCTGTGAAATCATCTCACAGAGTTACAGCTTTCCCCTCAAGAAGCCTTTCGCTGACCCAGTTCTTGTGGAATTGGCAAAGTGATATTTGGAAGCCCATAGAGGGCTATGCTGAAAAAGGAAATATCGTCAGATGAAATCAGGAAAGAAGCTTTCTGAGAAAATGCTTAGTGTTCTGTTAATTCATCTCACTGAGTTACATCTGTATTTCGTGGATCTCTATGCTAGCCTTATTTCTGTGGAATCTGAGAACAGATATTTCGGATCCCTTTGAAGACTATAGGGCCAAAGGAACTATCCTCCGATAACAAAGAGAAAGAAGCTTTCTGAGAAACTTCTTTGTGTTCTGTGAAATCATCTCACAGAGTTACAGCTTTCCCTTCAAGAAGCCTTTCGCTAAGACAGTTCTTGTGGAATTGGCAAAGTGATATTTGAAGCCCCTAGAGGGCTATGGTGAAAAAGGAAATATCCTCAGATGAAATCTGGAAAGAAGCTTTCTGAGAAAGTGCTTAGTGTTCTGTTAATTCATCTCACAGAGTTACATCTGTATTTCATGGATCTCTTTGCTAGCCTTATTTCTGTGGAATCTGAGAACAGATATTTCGGATCCCTTTGAAGACTATAGGGCCAAAGGAAATATCCTCCGATAACAAAGAGAAAGAAGCTTTCTGAGAAACTTCTTTGTGTTCTGTGAAATCATCTCACAGAGTTACAGCTTTCCCCTCAAGAAGCCTTTCGCTAAGACAATTCTTGTGGAATTGGCAAAGTGATATTTGGAAGCCCATAGAGGGCTACGGTGAAAAAGGAAATATCCTCAGATGAAATCTGGAAAGAAGCTTTCTGAGAAACTGCTTAGTGTTCTATTAATTCATCTCACAGAGTTACATCTGTATTTCGTGGATCTATTTGGTAGCCTTATTGCTGTGGAATCTGAGAACAGATATTTCAGATCCCTTTGAAGACTATAGGGCCAAAGGAAATATCCTCCGATAACAAAGAGAAAGAAGCTTTCTGAGAAACTTCTTTGTGTTCTGTGAAATCATCTCACAGAGTTACAGCTTTCCCCTCAAGAAGCCTTTCGCTGACCCAGTTCTTGTGGAATTGGCAAAGTGATATTTGGAAGCCCATAGAGGGCTATGCTGAAAAAGGAAATATCGTCAGATGAAATCAGGAAAGAAGCTTTCTGAGAAAATGCTTAGTGTTCTGTTAATTCATCTCACTGAGTTACATCTGTATTTCGTGGATCTCTATGCTAGCCTTATTTCTGTGGAATCTGAGAACAGATATTTCGGATCCCTTTGAAGACTATAGGGCCAAAGGAACTATCCTCCGATAACAAAGAGAAAGAAGCTTTCTGAGAAACTTCTTTGTGTTCTGTGAAATCATCTCACAGAGTTACAGCTTTCCCTTCAAGAAGCCTTTCGCTAAGACAGTTCTTGTGGAATTGGCAAAGTGATATTTGAAGCCCCTAGAGGGCTATGGTGAAAAAGGAAATATCCTCAGATGAAATCTGGAAAGAAGCTTTCTGAGAAAGTGCTTAGTGTTCTGTTAATTCATCTCACAGAGTTACATCTGTATTTCATGGATCTCTTTGCTAGCCTTATTTCTGTGGAATCTGAGAACAGATATTTCGGATCCCTTTGAAGACTATAGGGCCAAAGGAAATATCCTCCGATAACAAAGAGAAAGAAGCTTTCTGAGAAACTTCTTTGTGTTCTGTGAAATCATCTCACAGAGTTACAGCTTTCCCCTCAAGAAGCCTTTCGCTAAGACAATTCTTGTGGAATTGGCAAAGTGATATTTGGAAGCCCATAGAGGGCTACGGTGAAAAAGGAAATATCCTCAGATGAAATCTGGAAAGAAGCTTTCTGAGAAACTGCTTAGTGTTCTATTAATTCATCTCACAGAGTTACATCTGTATTTCGTGGATGTATTTGGTAGCCTTATTGCTGTGGAATCTGAGAACAGATATTTCAGATCCCTTTGAAGACTATAGGGCCAAAGGAAATATCCTCCGATAACAAAGAGAAAGAAGCTTACTGAGAAACTTCTTTGTGTTCTGTGAAATCATCTCACAGAGTTACAGCTTTCCCCTCAAGAAGCCTTTCGCTACGACAGTTCTTGTGGAATTGGCAAAGTGATATTTGGAAGCCCATAGAGGGCTACGGTGAAAAAGGATATATCCTCAGATGAAATCTAGAAAGAAGATTTCTGAGAAACTGCTTAGTGTTCTGTTAATTCATCTCACAGATTTACATCTGTATTTCGTGGATCTCTTTGCTAGCCTTATTTCTGTGGAAACTCAGAACAGATATTTCGGATCCCTTGGAAGACTATAGGGCCAAAGGAAATATCCTCCGATAACAAAGAGAAAGAAGCTTTCTGAGAAACTTCTTTGTGTTCTGTGAAATCATCTAACAGAGTTAGAGCTTTCCCCTCAAGAAGCCTTTCGCTAAGACAGTTCTTGTGGAATTGGCAAAGTGATATTTGGAAGTCCATAGAGGGCTATGCTGAAAAAGGAAATATCCTCAGATGAATTCTGGAAAGAAGATTTCTGAGAAACTGCTTGGTGTTCTGTTAATTCATCTCACAGAGTTACATCTGTATTTCGTGTACTCTTTGCTAGACTTATTTCTGTGGAAAATGAGAACAGATATTTCGGATCCCTTTGAAGATTATAGGGCCAAAGGAAATATCCTCCGATAACAATGAGAAAGAAGCTATCTGAGAAACTTCTTTGTATTCTGTGAAATCATCTCACAGAGTTACAGCTTTCACCTCAGGAAGCCTTTCGCTAAGACAGTTCTTGTGGAATTGGCAAAGTGATATTTGGAAGCCCTTAGAGGGTTATGGTGAAAAAGGAAATATCCTCAGATGAAATCTGGAAAGAAGCTTTCTGAGAAACTGCTTATTGTTCTGTTAATTCATCTCAGAGAGTTACATCTGTATTTCGTGGATCTCTTTGGTATCCTTATTTCTGTGGAATCTGAGAACAGATATTTCGGATCCCTTGGAAGATTATAGGGCCAAAGTAAATATCCTCCGATAACAAAGAGAAAGAAGCTATCTGAGAAACTTCTTTGTATTCTGTGAAATCATCTCACAGAGTTACAGCTTTCCCCTCAAGGAGCCTTTCGCTAAGACATTTCTTGTGGAATTGGCAAAGTGACATTTGGAAGCCCATAGAGGGCGATGGTGAAAAAGGAAATATCGTCAGATGAAATCTGGAAAGAAGCTTTATAAGAAACTGCTTAGTGTTCTGTTAATTCATCTCACAGAGTTACATCTGTTTTTCGTGGATCTCTTTGCTAGCCTTATTTCTGTGGATTCTGAGAACAGATATTTCGGATGCCTTTGAAGGCGATAGGGCCCAAGGAAATATCCTCCGATAATAAAGAGAAAGAAGCTTTCTGAGAAACTTCTTTGTGTTCTGTGAAATCATCTCACAGAGTTACTGCTTTCCCCTCAAGAAGCCTTTCGCTAAGGCAGTTCTTGTGGAATTGGCAAAGTGATATTTGGAAGCCCATAGAGGGCTATGGTGAAAATGGAAATATCCTCAGATGAAATCTGGAAAGAAGCTTTCTGAGAAACTGCTTAGTGTTCTGTTAATTGATCTCACTGAGATTCATCTGTATTTCGTGCATCTCTTTGCTAGCCTTATTTCTCTGGAAACTGAGAACAGATATTTCGGATCCCTTTGAAGACGATAGGGCCAAAGGAAATATCCTCCGATAACAAAGAGAAAGAAGATTTCTGAGAAACTTCTTTGTATTCTGTGAAATCATCTCACAGAGTTACAGTTTTCACCTCAAGAAGCCTTTCGCTAAGACAGTTCCTGTGGAATTGGCAAAGTGATATTTGGAAACCCATAGAGGGCTATGGTGAAAAAGGAAATATCCTCAGATGAAATCTGGAAAGAAGCTTTCTGAGAAATTGCTTGTGTTCTGTTAATCCATCTAACAGAGTTACATCTGTATTTCGTGGATCTCTTTGGTAGACTTATTTCTGTGGAATCTGAGAACAGATATTTAGGATCCCTTGGAAGACTATAGGACCAAAGGAAATATCCTCCGATAACAAAGAGAAAGAAGCTTTCTGAGAAACTTCTTTGTGTTCTGTGAAATCATCTCACAGAGTTACAGCTTTCCCCTCAAGAAGCCTTTCGCTAAGACAGTTCTTGTGGAATTGGCAAAGTGATATTTGGAAGCCCATAGAGGGCTACGGTGAAAAAGGAAATATCCTCAGATTAAATCTGGAAAGAAGCTTTCTGAGAAACTGCTCAGTGTTCTGTTAATTGATCTCACAGATTTACATCTGTATTTCGTGGATCTCTTTGCTAGCCTTATTTCTGTGGAATCTGAGAACAGATATTTCGGATCCCTTTGATGACTATAGGGCCAAAGGAAATATCCTCCGATAACAAGGAAAAAGAAGCTTTCTGAGAAACTTCTTTGTGTTCTGTGAAATCATCTCTCAGATTTTCAGGTTTCCCCTCAAGAAGCCTTTCGCTAAGACAGTTCTTGTGGAACTGGCAAAGTGATATTTGGAAGCCCATAGAGGGCTTCGGTGAAAAAGAAAATATCGTCAGATGAATTCTGGAAAGAAGATTTCTGAGAAACTGCTTGCTGCTCTGTTAATTCATCTCACAGAGTTACATCTGTATTTCGAGGATCTCTTTGCTAGCCTTATTTCTGTGGAATCTGAGAACAGATATTTCGGATCCCTTTGAAGACTATAGGGCGAAAGGAAATATCCTCTGATTACAAAGAGAAAGAAGCTTTCTGAGAAACTTCTTTGTGTTCAATGAAATCATCTCACAGAGTTACATCTTTCCCCTCAAGAAGCCTTTCGCTAAGACAGTTCTTGTGGAATTGGCAAAGTGATATTTGGAAGCCCATAGAGCGCCATGGTGAAAATGGAAATATCCTCTGATGAAATCTGGAAAGAAGCTTTCTGAGAAAGTACTGAGTGTTCTGTTAATTCATCTCACAGAGTTACATCTGTATTTCGTGGATCTCTTTGCTAGACTTATTTCTGTGGAATCTGAGAACAGATATTTTGGATCCCTTGGAAGACTACAGGGCCAAAGGGAATATCCTCCGATAACAAAGAGAAAGAATCTTTCTGAGAAACTTCTTTGTGTTCTGTGAAATCATCTCACAGAGTTACAGCTTTCCCCTCAAGAAGCCTTTCGCTAAGACAGTTCTTGTGGAATTGGCAAAGTGATATTTGGAAGTCCATAGAGGGCTATGCTGAGAAAGGAAATATCCTCAGATGAATTCTGGAAAGAAGATTTCTGAGAAACTGCTTGGTGTTCTGTTAATTCATCTCACAGAGTTACATCTGTATTTCGTGTACTCTTTGCTAGACTTATTTCTGTGGAAAATGAGAACAGATATTTCGGATCCCTTTGAAGATTATAGGGCCAAAGGAAATATCCTCCGATAACAATGAGAAAGAAGCTATCTGAGAAACTTCTTTGTATTCTGTGAAATCATCTCACAGAGTTACAGCTTTCACCTCAGGAAGCCTTTCGCTAAGACAGTTCTTGTGGAATTGGCAAAGTGATATTTGGAAGCCCTTAGAGGGTTATGGTGAAAAAGGAAATATCCTCAGATGAAATCTGGAAAGAAGCTTTCTGAGAAACTGCTTATTGTTCTGTTAATTCATCTCAGAGAGTTACATCTGTATTTCGTGGATCTCTTTGGTATCCTTATTTCTGTGGAATCTGAGAACAGATATTTCAGATCCCTTGGAAGATTATAGGGCCAAAGGAAATATCCTCCGATAACAAAGAGAAAGAAGCTATCTGAGAAACTTCTTTGTATTCTGTGAAATCATCTCACAGAGTTACAGCTTTCCCCTCAAGGAGCCTTTCGCTAAGACATTTCTTGTGGAATTGGCAAAGTGACATTTGGAAGCCCATAGAGGGCGATGGTGAAAAAGGAAATATCGTCAGATGAAATCTGGAAAGAAGCTTTATAAGAAACTGCTTAGTGTTCTGTTAATTCATCTCACAGAGTTACATCTGTTTTTCGTGGATCTCTTTGCTAGCCTTATTTCTGTGGATTCTGAGAACAGATATTTCGGATGCCTTTGAAGGCGATAGGGCCCAAGGAAATATCCTCCGATAATAAAGAGAAAGAAGCTTTCTGAGAAACTTCTTTGTGTTCTGTGAAATCATCTCACAGAGTTACTGCTTTCCCCTCAAGAAGCCTTTCGCTAAGGCAGTTCTTGTGGAATTGGCAAAGTGATATTTGGAAGCCCATAGAGGGCTATGGTGAAAATGGAAATATCCTCAGATGAAATCTGGAAAGAAGCTTTCTGAGAAACTGCTTAGTGTTCTGTTAATTGATCTCACTGAGATTCATCTGTATTTCGTGCATCTCTTTGCTAGCCTTATTTCTCTGGAAACTGAGAACAGATATTTCGGATCCCTTTGAAGACGATAGGGCCAAAGGAAATATCCTCCGAAAACAAAGAGAAAGAAGATTTCTGAGAAACTTCTTTGTATTCTGTGAAATCATCTCACAGAGTTACAGCTTTCACCTCAAGAAGCCTTTCGCTAAGACAGTTCCTGTGGAATTGGCAAAGTGATATTTGGAAACCCATAGAGGGCTATGGTGAAAAAGGAAATATCCTCAGATGAAATCTGGAAAGAAGCTTTCTGAGAAATTGCTTGTGTTCTGTTAATCCATCTAACAGAGTTACATCTGTATTTCGTGGATCTCTTTGGTAGACTTATTTCTGTGGAATCTGAGAACAGATATTTCGGATCCCTTGGAAGACTATAGGACCAAAGGAAATATCCTCCGATAACAAAGAGAAAGAAGCTTTCTGAGAAACTTCTTTGTGTTCTGTGAAATCATCTCACAGAGTTACAGCTTTCCCCTCAAGAAGCCTTTCGCTAAGACAGTTCTTGTGGAATTGGCAAAGTGATATTTGGAAGCCCATAGAGGGCTACGGTGAAAAAGGAAATATCCTCAGATTAAATCTGGAAAGAAGCTTTCTGAGAAACTGCTCAGTGTTCTGTTAATTGATCTCACAGATTTACATCTGTATTTCGTGGATCTCTTTGCTAGCCTTATTTCTGTGGAATCTGAGAACAGATATTTCGGATCCCTTTGATGACTATAGGGCCAAAGGAAATATCCTCCGATAACAAGGAAAAAGAAGCTTTCTGAGAAACTTCTTTGTGTTCTGTGAAATCATCTCTCAGATTTTCAGCTTTCCCCTCAAGAAGCCTTTCGCTAAGACAGTTCTTGTGGAACTGGCAAAGTGATATTTGGAAGCCCATAGAGGGCTACGGTGAAAAAGAAAATATCGTCAGATGAATTCTGGAAAGAAGATTTCTGAGAAACTGCTTGCTGCTCTGTTAATTCATCTCACAGAGTTACATCTGTATTTCGAGGATCTCTTTGCTAGCCTTATTTCTGTGGAATCTGAGAACAGATATTTCGGATCCCTTTGAAGACTATAGGGCGAAAGGAAATATCCTCTGATTACAAAGAGAAAGAAGCTTTCTGAGAAACTTCTTTGTGTTCAATGAAATCATCTCACAGAGTTACATCTTTCCCCTCAAGAAGCCTTTCGCTAAGACAGTTCTTGTGGAATTGGCAAAGTGATATTTGGAAGCCCATAGAGCGCCATGGTGAAAATGGAAATATCCTCTGATGAAATCTGGAAAGAAGCTTTCTGAGAAAGTACTGAGTGTTCTGTTAATTCATCTCACAGAGTTACATCTGTATTTCGTGGATCTCTTTGCTAGACTTATTTCTGTGGAATCTGAGAACAGATATTTTGGATCCCTTGGAAGACTACAGGGCCAAAGGGAATATCCTCCGATAACAAAGAGAAAGAATCTTTCTGAGAAACTTCTTTTTGTTCTGTGAAATCATCTCACAGAGTTACAGCTTTCGCCTCAAGAAGCCATTCGCTAAGACAGTTCTTGTGGAATTGGCAAAGTGATATTTGGAAGCCCATAGAGGGCTATGGTGAAAAAGAAAATATCCTCAGATGAAATCTGGAAAGAAGCTTTCTGAGAAAGTGCTTAGTGTTCTGTTAATTCATCTCACAGAGTTACATCTGTATTTCGTGGATCTCTTTGCTAGCCTTATTTCTGTGGAATCTGAGAACAGATATTTCGGATCCCTTTGAAGACTATAGGGCCAAAGGAACTATCCTCCGATAACAAAGAGAAAGAAGCTTTCTGAGAAACTTCTTTGTGTTCTGTGAAATCATCTCACAGAGTTACAGCTTTCCCTTCAAGAAGCCTTTCGCTAAGACAGTTCTTGTGGAATTGGCAAAGTGATATTTGAAGCCCCTAGAGGGCTATGGTGAAAAAGGAAATATCCTCAGATGAAATCTGGAAAGAAGCTTTCTGAGAAAGTGCTTAGTGTTCTGTTAATTCATCTCACAGAGTTACATCTGTATTTCATGGATCTCTTTGCTAGCCTTATTTCTGTGGAATCTGAGAACAGATATTTCGGATCCCTTTGAAGACTATAGGGCCAAAGGAAATATCCTCCGATAACAAAGAGAAAGAAGCTTTCTGAGAAACTTCTTTGTGTTCTGTGAAATCATCTCACAGAGTTACAGCTTTCCCCTCAAGAAGCCTTTCGCTAAGACAATTCTTGTGGAATTGGCAAAGTGATATTTGGAAGCCCATAGAGGGCTACGGTGAAAAAGGAAATATCCTCAGATGAAATCTGGAAAGAAGCTTTCTGAGAAACTGCTTAGTGTTCTATTAATTCATCTCACAGAGTTACATCTGTATTTCGTGGATCTATTTGGTAGCCTTATTGCTGTGGAATCTGAGAACAGATATTTCAGATCCCTTTGAAGACTATAGGGCCAAAGGAAATATCCTCCGATAACAAAGAGAAAGAAGCTTTCTGAGAAACTTCTTTGTGTTCTGTGAAATCATCTCACAGAGTTACAGCTTTCCCCTCAAGAAGCCTTTCGCTGACCCAGTTCTTGTGGAATTGGCAAAGTGATATTTGGAAGCCCATAGAGGGCTATGCTGAAAAAGGAAATATCGTCAGATGAAATCAGGAAAGAAGCTTTCTGAGAAAATGCTTAGTGTTCTGTTAATTCATCTCACTGAGTTACATCTGTATTTCGTGGATCTCTATGCTAGCCTTATTTCTGTGGAATCTGAGAACAGATATTTCGGATCCCTTTGAAGACTATAGGGCCAAAGGAACTATCCTCCGATAACAAAGAGAAAGAAGCTTTCTGAGAAACTTCTTTGTGTTCTGTGAAATCATCTCACAGAGTTACAGCTTTCCCTTCAAGAAGCCTTTCGCTAAGACAGTTCTTGTGGAATTGGCAAAGTGATATTTGAAGCCCCTAGAGGGCTATGGTGAAAAAGGAAATATCCTCAGATGAAATCTGGAAAGAAGCTTTCTGAGAAAGTGCTTAGTGTTCTGTTAATTCATCTCACAGAGTTACATCTGTATTTCATGGATCTCTTTGCTAGCCTTATTTCTGTGGAATCTGAGAACAGATATTTCGGATCCCTTTGAAGACTATAGGGCCAAAGGAAATATCCTCCGATAACAAAGAGAAAGAAGCTTTCTGAGAAACTTCTTTGTGTTCTGTGAAATCATCTCACAGAGTTACAGCTTTCCCCTCAAGAAGCCTTTCGCTAAGACAATTCTTGTGGAATTGGCAAAGTGATATTTGGAAGCCCATAGAGGGCTACGGTGAAAAAGGAAATATCCTCAGATGAAATCTGGAAAGAAGCTTTCTGAGAAACTGCTTAGTGTTCTATTAATTCATCTCACAGAGTTACATCTGTATTTCGTGGATGTATTTGGTAGCCTTATTGCTGTGGAATCTGAGAACAGATATTTCAGATCCCTTTGAAGACTATAGGGCCAAAGGAAATATCCTCCGATAACAAAGAGAAAGAAGCTTACTGAGAAACTTCTTTGTGTTCTGTGAAATCATCTCACAGAGTTACAGCTTTCCCCTCAAGAAGCCTTTCGCTACGACAGTTCTTGTGGAATTGGCAAAGTGATATTTGGAAGCCCATAGAGGGCTACGGTGAAAAAGGATATATCCTCAGATGAAATCTAGAAAGAAGATTTCTGAGAAACTGCTTAGTGTTCTGTTAATTCATCTCACAGATTTACATCTGTATTTCGTGGATCTCTTTGCTAGCCTTATTTCTGTGGAAACTCAGAACAGATATTTCGGATCCCTTGGAAGACTATAGGGCCAAAGGAAATATCCTCCGATAACAAAGAGAAAGAAGCTTTCTGAGAAACTTCTTTGTGTTCTGTGAAATCATCTAACAGAGTTAGAGCTTTCCCCTCAAGAAGCCTTTCGCTAAGACAGTTCTTGTGGAATTGGCAAAGTGATATTTGGAAGTCCATAGAGGGCTATGCTGAAAAAGGAAATATCCTCAGATGAATTCTGGAAAGAAGATTTCTGAGAAACTGCTTGGTGTTCTGTTAATTCATCTCACAGAGTTACATCTGTATTTCGTGTACTCTTTGCTAGACTTATTTCTGTGGAAAATGAGAACAGATATTTCGGATCCCTTTGAAGATTATAGGGCCAAAGGAAATATCCTCCGATAACAATGAGAAAGAAGCTATCTGAGAAACTTCTTTGTATTCTGTGAAATCATCTCACAGAGTTACAGCTTTCACCTCAGGAAGCCTTTCGCTAAGACAGTTCTTGTGGAATTGGCAAAGTGATATTTGGAAGCCCTTAGAGGGTTATGGTGAAAAAGGAAATATCCTCAGATGAAATCTGGAAAGAAGCTTTCTGAGAAACTGCTTATTGTTCTGTTAATTCATCTCAGAGAGTTACATCTGTATTTCGTGGATCTCTTTGGTATCCTTATTTCTGTGGAATCTGAGAACAGATATTTCGGATCCCTTGGAAGATTATAGGGCCAAAGGAAATATCCTCCGATAACAAAGAGAAAGAAGCTATCTGAGAAACTTCTTTGTATTCTGTGAAATCATCTCACAGAGTTACAGCTTTCCCCTCAAGGAGCCTTTCGCTAAGACATTTCTTGTGGAATTGGCAAAGTGACATTTGGAAGCCCATAGAGGGCGATGGTGAAAAAGGAAACATCGTCAGATGAAATCTGGAAAGAAGCTTTATAAGAAACTGCTTAGTGTTCTGTTAATTCATCTCACAGAGTTACATCTGTTTTTCGTGGATCTCTTTGCTAGCCTTATTTCTGTGGATTCTGAGAACAGATATTTCGGATGCCTTTGAAGGCGAAAGGGCCCAAGGAAATATCCTCCGATAATAAAGAGAAAGAAGCTTTCTGAGAAACTTCTTTGTGTTCTGTGAAATCATCTCACAGAGTTACTGCTTTCCCCTCAAGAAGCCTTTCGCTAAGGCAGTTCTTGTGGAATTGGCAAAGTGATATTTGGAAGCCCATAGAGGGCTATGGTGAAAATGGAAATATCCTCAGATGAAATCTGGAAAGAAGCTTTCTGAGAAACTGCTTAGTGTTCTGTTAATTGATCTCACTGAGATTCATCTGTATTTCGTGCATCTCTTTGCTAGCCTTATTTCTCTGGAAACTGAGAACAGATATTTCGGATCCCTTTGAAGACGATAGGGCCAAAGGAAATATCCTCCGATAACAAAGAGAAAGAAGATTTCTGAGAAACTTCTTTGTATTCTGTGAAATCATCTCACATAGTTACAGCTTTCACCTCAAGAAGCCTTTCGCTAAGACAGTTCCTGTGGAATTGGCAAAGTGATATTTGGAAACCCATAGAGGGCTATGGTGAAAAAGGAAATATCCTCAGATGAAATCTGGAAAGAAGCTTTCTGAGAAATTGCTTGTGTTCTGTTAATCCATCTAACAGAGTTACATCTGTATTTCGTGGATCTCTTTGGTAGAATTATTTCTGTGGAATCTGAAAACAGATATTTAGGATCCCTTGGAAGACTATAGGACCAAAGGAAATATCCTCCGATAACAAAGTGAAAGAAGCTTTCTGAGAAACTTCTTTGTGTTCTGTGAAATCATCTCACAGAGTTACAGCTTTCCCCTCAAGAAGCCTTTCGCTAAGACAGTTCTTGTGGAATTGGCAAAGTGATATTTGGAAGCCCATAGAGGGCTACGGTGAAAAAGGAAATATCCTCAGATTAAATCTGGAAAGAAGCTTTCTGAGAAACTGCTCAGTGTTCTGTTAATTGATCTCACAGATTTACATCTGTATTTCGTGGATCTCTTTGCTAGCCTTATTTCTGTGGAATCTGAGAACAGATATTTCGGATCCCTTTGATGACTATAGGGCCAAAGGAAATATCCTCCGATAACAAGGAAAAAGAAGCTTTCTGAGAAACTTCTTTGTGTTCTGTGAAATCATCTCTCAGATTTTCAGCTTTCCCCTCAAGAAGCCTTTCGCTAAGACAGTTCTTGTGGAACTGGCAAAGTGATATTTGGAAGCCCATAGAGGGCTACGGTGAAAAAGAAAATATCGTCAGATGAATTCTGGAAAGAAGATTTCTGAGAAACTGCTTGCTGCTCTGTTAATTCATCTCACAGAGTTACATCTGTATTTCGAGGATCTCTTTGCTAGCCTTATTTCTGTGGAATCTGAGAACAGATATTTCGGATCCCTTTGAAGACTATAGGGCGAAAGGAAATATCCTCTGATTACAAAGAGAAAGAAGCTTTCTGAGAAACTTCTTTGTGTTCAATGAAATCATCTCACAGAGTTACATCTTTCCCCTCAAGAAGCCTTTCGCTAAGACAGTTCTTGTGGAATTGGCAA
Organism: Macaca mulatta; assembly: GCF_049350105.2. Lineage (NCBI taxonomy): Eukaryota > Metazoa > Chordata > Mammalia > Primates > Cercopithecidae > Macaca > Macaca mulatta. Next base: position 36,931,476 of record NC_133418.1, read on the forward strand.
AGTGATATTTGGAAGCCCATAGAGCGCCATGGTGAAAATGGAAATATCCTCTGATGAAATCTGGAAAGAAGCTTTCTGAGAAAGTACTGAGTGTTCTGTTAATTCATCTCACAGAGTTACATCTGTATTTCGTGGATCTCTTTGCTAGACTTATTTCTGTGGAATCTGAGAACAGATATTTTGGATCCCTTGGAAGACTACAGGGCCAAAGGGAATATCCTCCGATAACAAAGAGAAAGAATCTTTCTGAGAAACTTCTTTGTGTTCTGTGAAATCATCTCACAGAGTTACAGCTTTCCCCTCAAGAAGCCTTTCGCTAAGACAGTTCTTGTGGAATTGGCAAAGTGATATTTGGAAGTCCATAGAGGGCTATGCTGAGAAAGGAAATATCCTCAGATGAATTCTGGAAAGAAGATTTCTGAGAAACTGCTTGGTGTTCTGTTAATTCATCTCACAGAGTTACATCTGTATTTCGTGTACTCTTTGCTAGACTTATTTCTGTGGAAAATGAGAACAGATATTTCGGATCCCTTTGAAGATTATAGGGCCAAAGGAAATATCCTCCGATAACAATGAGAAAGAAGCTATCTGAGAAACTTCTTTGTATTCTGTGAAATCATCTCACAGAGTTACAGCTTTCACCTCAGGAAGCCTTTCGCTAAGACAGTTCTTGTGGAATTGGCAAAGTGATATTTGGAAGCCCTTAGAGGGTTATGGTGAAAAAGGAAATATCCTCAGATGAAATCTGGAAAGAAGCTTTCTGAGAAACTGCTTATTGTTCTGTTAATTCATCTCAGAGAGTTACATCTGTATTTCGTGGATCTCTTTGGTATCCTTATTTCTGTGGAATCTGAGAACAGATATTTCAGATCCCTTGGAAGATTATAGGGCCAAAGGAAATATCCTCCGATAACAAAGAGAAAGAAGCTATCTGAGAAACTTCTTTGTATTCTGTGAAATCATCTCACAGAGTTACAGCTTTCCCCTCAAGGAGCCTTTCGCTAAGACATTTCTTGTGGAATTGGCAAAGTGACATTTGGAAGCCCATAGAGGGCGATGGTGAAAAAGGAAATATCGTCAGATGAAATCTGGAAAGAAGCTTTATAAGAAACTGCTTAGTGTTCTGTTAATTCATCTCACAGAGTTACATCTGTTTTTCGTGGATCTCTTTGCTAGCCTTATTTCTGTGGATTCTGAGAACAGATATTTCGGATGCCTTTGAAGGCGATAGGGCCCAAGGAAATATCCTCCGATAATAAAGAGAAAGAAGCTTTCTGAGAAACTTCTTTGTGTTCTGTGAAATCATCTCACAGAGTTACTGCTTTCCCCTCAAGAAGCCTTTCGCTAAGGCAGTTCTTGTGGAATTGGCAAAGTGATATTTGGAAGCCCATAGAGGGCTATGGTGAAAATGGAAATATCCTCAGATGAAATCTGGAAAGAAGCTTTCTGAGAAACTGCTTAGTGTTCTGTTAATTGATCTCACTGAGATTCATCTGTATTTCGTGCATCTCTTTGCTAGCCTTATTTCTCTGGAAACTGAGAACAGATATTTCGGATCCCTTTGAAGACGATAGGGCCAAAGGAAATATCCTCCGAAAACAAAGAGAAAGAAGATTTCTGAGAAACTTCTTTGTATTCTGTGAAATCATCTCACAGAGTTACAGCTTTCACCTCAAGAAGCCTTTCGCTAAGACAGTTCCTGTGGAATTGGCAAAGTGATATTTGGAAACCCATAGAGGGCTATGGTGAAAAAGGAAATATCCTCAGATGAAATCTGGAAAGAAGCTTTCTGAGAAATTGCTTGTGTTCTGTTAATCCATCTAACAGAGTTACATCTGTATTTCGTGGATCTCTTTGGTAGACTTATTTCTGTGGAATCTGAGAACAGATATTTCGGATCCCTTGGAAGACTATAGGACCAAAGGAAATATCCTCCGATAACAAAGAGAAAGAAGCTTTCTGAGAAACTTCTTTGTGTTCTGTGAAATCATCTCACAGAGTTACAGCTTTCCCCTCAAGAAGCCTTTCGCTAAGACAGTTCTTGTGGAATTGGCAAAGTGATATTTGGAAGCCCATAGAGGGCTACGGTGAAAAAGGAAATATCCTCAGATTAAATCTGGAAAGAAGCTTTCTGAGAAACTGCTCAGTGTTCTGTTAATTGATCTCACAGATTTACATCTGTATTTCGTGGATCTCTTTGCTAGCCTTATTTCTGTGGAATCTGAGAACAGATATTTCGGATCCCTTTGATGACTATAGGGCCAAAGGAAATATCCTCCGATAACAAGGAAAAAGAAGCTTTCTGAGAAACTTCTTTGTGTTCTGTGAAATCATCTCTCAGATTTTCAGCTTTCCCCTCAAGAAGCCTTTCGCTAAGACAGTTCTTGTGGAACTGGCAAAGTGATATTTGGAAGCCCATAGAGGGCTACGGTGAAAAAGAAAATATCGTCAGATGAATTCTGGAAAGAAGATTTCTGAGAAACTGCTTGCTGCTCTGTTAATTCATCTCACAGAGTTACATCTGTATTTCGAGGATCTCTTTGCTAGCCTTATTTCTGTGGAATCTGAGAACAGATATTTCGGATCCCTTTGAAGACTATAGGGCGAAAGGAAATATCCTCTGATTACAAAGAGAAAGAAGCTTTCTGAGAAACTTCTTTGTGTTCAATGAAATCATCTCACAGAGTTACATCTTTCCCCTCAAGAAGCCTTTCGCTAAGACAGTTCTTGTGGAATTGGCAAAGTGATATTTGGAAGCCCATAGAGCGCCATGGTGAAAATGGAAATATCCTCTGATGAAATCTGGAAAGAAGCTTTCTGAGAAAGTACTGAGTGTTCTGTTAATTCATCTCACAGAGTTACATCTGTATTTCGTGGATCTCTTTGCTAGACTTATTTCTGTGGAATCTGAGAACAGATATTTTGGATCCCTTGGAAGACTACAGGGCCAAAGGGAATATCCTCCGATAACAAAGAGAAAGAATCTTTCTGAGAAACTTCTTTTTGTTCTGTGAAATCATCTCACAGAGTTACAGCTTTCGCCTCAAGAAGCCATTCGCTAAGACAGTTCTTGTGGAATTGGCAAAGTGATATTTGGAAGCCCATAGAGGGCTATGGTGAAAAAGAAAATATCCTCAGATGAAATCTGGAAAGAAGCTTTCTGAGAAAGTGCTTAGTGTTCTGTTAATTCATCTCACAGAGTTACATCTGTATTTCGTGGATCTCTTTGCTAGCCTTATTTCTGTGGAATCTGAGAACAGATATTTCGGATCCCTTGGAAGACTACTGGGCCAAAGGAAATATCCTCCGATAACAAAGAGAAAGAAGCTTTCTGAGAAACTTCTTTGTGTTCTGTGAAATCATCTCACAGAGTTACAGCTTTCCCCTCAAGAAGCCTTTCGCTAAGACAGTTCTTGTGGAATTGGCAAAGTGATATTTGGAAGCCCATAGAGGGCTATGGTGAAAAAGAAAATATCCTCAGATGAAATCTGGAAAGAAGCTTTCTGAGAAACTGCTTAGTGTTCTGTTAATTCCTCTCACAGAGTTACATCTGTATTTCGTGGATCTCCTTGCTAGCCTTATCTCTGTAGAATCTGAGAACAGATATTTCGGATCCCTTTGAAGACTATAGGGCCAAGGAAATATCCTCCGATAACAAAGAGAAAGAACCTTTCTGAGAAACTTCTTTGTGTTCTGTGAAATCATCTCACAGAGTTACAGCTTTCCACTCAAGAAGCCTTTCACTAAGACAGTTCTTGTGGAATTGGCAAAATGATATTTGGAAGCCCATGTAGGGCTATGGTGAAAAAGGAAATATCCTAAGATGAAATCTGGAAAGAAGCTTTATGAGAAACTGCTTAGTGTTCTATTAATTCATCTCACAGAGTTATATCTGTATTTCGTGGATCTCTTTGCTAGCCTTATTTCTGCAGAGTCTGAGAACAGATATTTCAGATCCCTTGGAAGACTATAGGACCAAAGGAAATATCCTCCGATAACAAAGAGAAAGAAGCTTTCTGGGAAACTTCCTTGTGTTCTGTGAAATCATCTCACAGAGCTACAGCTTTCCCTTCTAGAAGCCGTTCGCTAAGACACTTCTTGTGGAATTGGCAAAGTGATATTTGGAAGCCCATAGAGGGCTATGGTGTAAAAGGAATTATCCCCAGATGAAATCTGGAAAGAAGCTTTATGAGAAACTGCTTAGTGTTCTGTTAATTCATCTCACAGAGTTACATCTGTTTTTCGTGGATCTCTTTGCTAGCCTTATTTCTGTGGATTCTGAGAACAGATATTTCGTATCCCTTTGAAGACGTAGGGCCAAAGGAAATATCCTCCGATAATAAAGAGAAAGAAGCTTTCTGAGAAACTTCTTTGTGTTCTGAGAAATCATCTCACAGAGTTACAGCTTTCACCTCAAGAAGCCTTTCGCTAAGACAGTTCTTGTGGAATTGGCAAAGTGATATTTGGAAGCCCATAGAGGGCTATGGTGAAAAAGGAAACATCCTCAGGTGAAATCTGGAAAGAAGCTTTCTGAGAAAGTGCTTACTGTTCTGTTAATTCATCTCTGAGATTTACATCTGTATTTCGTGGATCACTTTGCTAGCCTTATTTCTGTGGAATCTGAGAACAGATATTTCAGATCCCTTTGAAGACTATAGGGCCAAAGGAAATATCCTCCGATAACAAAGAGAAAGAAGCTTTCTGAGAAACTTCTTTGTGTTCTGTGAAATCATCTCACAGAGTTACAGCTTTCCCCTCAAGAAGCCTTTCGCTGAGCCAGTTCTTCTGGAATTGGCAAAGTGATATTTGGAAGCCCATAGAGGGCTATGCTGAAAAACGAAATATCGTCAGATGAAATCTGGAAAGAAGCTTTCTGAGAAAATGCTTAGTGTTCTGTAAATTCATCTCACAGAGTTACATCTGTATTTCGTGGATCTCTATGCTAGCCTTATTTCTGTGGAATCTGAGAACAGATATTTCGTATCCCTTGGAAGACTATTGGGCCAAAGGAAATATCCTCCGATAACAAAGAGAAAGAAGCTTTCTGAGAAACTTCTTTGTGTTCTGTGAAATCATCTCACAGAGTTACAGCTTTCCCCTAAAGAAGCCTTTCGCTAAGACAGTTCTTGTGGAATTGGCAAAGTGATATTTGAAGCCCATAGAGGGCTAAGGTGAAAAAGGAAATATCCTCAGATGAAATCTGGAAAGAAGCTTTCTGAGAAAGTGCTTAGTGTTCTGTTAATTCATCTCACAGAGTCACATCTGTATTTCATGGATCTCTTTGCTAGCCTTATTTCTGTGGAATCTGAGAACAGATATTTCGGATCCCTTTGAAGACTATAGGGCCAAAGGAAATATCCTCCGATAACAAAGAGAAAGAAGCTTTCTGAGAAACTTCTTTGTGTTCTGTGAAATCATCTCACAGAGTTACAGCTTTCCCCTCAAGAAGCCTTTCGCTAAGACAATTCTTGTGGAATTGGCAAAGTGATATTTGGAAGCCCATAGAGGGCTACGGTGAAAAAGGAAATATCCTCAGATGAAATCTGGAAAGAAGCTTTCTGAGAAACTGCTTAGTGTTCTATTAATTCATCTCACAGAGTTACATCTGTATTTCGTGGATCTCTTTGCTAGCCTTATTTCTGTGGAATCTGAGAACAGATATTTCGGATCCCTTGGAAGACTATGGGGCCAAAGGAAATATCCTCCGATAACAAAGAGAAAGAAGCTTTCTGAGAAACGTCTTTGTGTTCTGTGAAATCATCTAACAGAGTTAGAGCTTTCCCCTCAAGAAGCCTTTCGCTAAGACAGTTCTTGTGGAATTGGCAAAGTGATATTTGGAAGTCCATAGAGGGCTATGGTGAAAAAGGAAATATCCTCAGATGAATTCTGGAAAGAAGATTTCTGAGAAACTGCTTGGTGTTCTGTTAATTCATCTCACAGAGTTACATCTGTATTTCGTGGATCTCTTTGCTAGACTTATTTCTGTGGAAACTGAGAACAGATATTTCGGATCCCTTTGAAGATTATAGGGCCAAAGGAAATATCCTCCGATAACAAAGAGAAAGAAGCTACCTGAGAAACTTCTTTGTATTCTGTGAAATCATCTCACAGAGTTACAGCTTTCACCTCAGGAAGCCTTTCGCTAAGACAGTTCTTGTGTAATTGGCAAAGTGATATTTGGAAGCCCTTAGAGTTCTATGGTGAAAAAGGAAATATCCTCAGATGAAATCTGGAAAGAAGCTTTCTGAGAAACTGCTTATTGTTCTGTTAATTCATCTCAGAGAGTTACATCTGTATTTCGTGGATCTCTTTGGTATCCTTATTTCTGTGGAATCTGAGAACAGATATTTCGGATCCCTTGGTAGATTATAGGGCCAAAGGAAATATCCTCCGATAACAAAGAGAAAGAAGCTTTCTGTGAAACTTCTTTGTATTTTGTGAAATCATCTCACAGAGTTAGAGCTTTCCCCTCAAGGAGACTTTCGCTAAGACAGTTCTTGTGGAATTGGCAAAGTGACATTTGGAAGCCCATAGAGGGCGATGGTGAAAAAGGAAATATCGTCAGATGAAATCTGGAAAGAAGCTTTATAAGAAACTGCTTAGTGTTCTGTTAATTCATCTCACAGAGTTACATCTGTTTTTCGTGGATCTCTTTGCTAGCCTTATTTCTGTGGAATCTGAGAACAGATATTTCGGATCCCTTGGAAGATTATAGGGCCAAAGGAAATATCCTCCGATAACAAAGAGAAAGAAGCTTTCTGAGAAACTTCTTTGTATTTTGTGAAATCATCTCACAGAGTTACAGCTTTCCCCTCAAGAAGCCTTTCGCTAAGACAGTTCTTGTGCAATTGGCAAAGTGACATTTGGAAGCCCATAGAGGGCGATGCTGAAAAAGGAAATATCGTCAGATGAAATCTGGAAAGAAGCTTTATGAGAAACTGCTTAGTGTTCTGTTAATTCATCTCACAGAGTTACATCTGTTTTTCGTGGATCTCTTTGCTAGCCTTATTTCTGTGGGTTCTGAGAACAGATATTTCGGATCCCTTTGAAGAAGATAGGGCCAAAGGAAATATCCTCCGATAATAAAGAGAAAGAAGCTTTCTGAGAAACTTCTTTGTGTTCTGAGAAATCATCTCACAGAGTTACAGCTTTCACCTCAAGAAGCCTTTCGCTAAGACATTTCTTGTGGAATTGGCAAAGTGATATTTGGAAGCCCATAGAGGGCTATGGTGAAAAAGGAAACATCCTCAGGTGAAATCTGGAAAGAAGCTTTCTGAGAAAGTGCTACTGTTCTGTTAATTCATCTCTGAGATTTACATCTGTATTTCGTGGATCTCTTTGCTAGCCTTATTTCTGTGGAATCTGAGAACAGATATTTCGGATCCCTTGGAAGACTATAGGGCCAAAGGAAATATCCTCCGATAACAAAGAGAAGGAAGCTTTCTGAGAAATTTCTTTGTGTTCGGTGAAATCATCTCACAGAGTTACACGTTTCCCCTCAAGAAGCCTTTCGCTAAGACAGTTCTTGTGGAATTGGCAAAGTGATATTTGGAAGCCCTTAGAGGGCTATGGTGAAAAAGGAAATATCCTCAGATGAAATCTGGAAAGAAGCTTTCTGAGAAACTGCTTAGTGTTCTATTAATTCATCTCACAGAGTTACATCTGTATTTCGTGGATCTCTTTGCTAGCCTTATTTCTGTGGAATCTGAGAACAGATATTTCGGATCCCTTTGAAGACTATAGGGCCAAAGGAAATATCCTCCGATAACAAAGAGAAAGAAGCTTTCTGAGAAACTTCTTTGTGTTCTGTGAAATCATCTCACAGAGTTACAGCTTTCCCATCAAGAAGCCTTTCGCCAAGACAGTTCTTGTGGAATTGGCAAAGTGATATTTGGAAGTCCATAGAGAGCTATGGTTAAAAAGGAAATATCCTCAGATGAAATCGGGAAAGAAGATTTCTGAGAAACTGCTTAGTGTTCTGTTAATTCATCTAACAGAGTTACATCTGTATTTCGTGGATCTCTTTGCTAGCCTTATTACTGTGGAAACTGAGAACAGATATTTCGGATCCCTTTGAAGATTACAGGGCCAAAGGAAATATCCTCCGATAACAAAGAGAAAGAAGCTTTCTGAGAAACTTCTTTGTATTTGGTGAATTCATCTCACAGAGATCCAGCTTCCCCCTCAAGAAGCCTTTCGCTAAGACAGTTCTTGTGGAATTGGCAAAGTGATATTTGGAAGCCCTTAGAGGACTATTGTGAAAAAGGAAATATCGTCAGATGAAATCTGGAAAGAAGCTTTCTGAGAAACTGCTTAGTGTTCTCTTAATTCATCTCACAGAGTTACATCTGTATTTCGTGGATCTCTTTGCTAGGTTTATTTCTGTGGAATCTGAGAACAGATATTTCGGATCCCTTTGAAGACTATAGGGACATAGGAAATTTCTTCCGATAAGAATGAGTTAGAAGCTTTCTGAGAAACTTCTCTGTGTTCTGTGAAATCATCTAACAGAGTTACAGCTTTCCCCTCAAGAAGCCTTTCGCTAAGACAGTTCTTGTTGAATTGGCAAAGTGATATTTGGAAGTCCATAGAGGGCTATGGTGAAAAAGGAAATATCCTCAGATGAAATCTGAAAAGAAGCTTTCTGAGAAACTGCTTAGTGTTCTGTTAATTCTTCTCAGAGAGTTACATCTGTATTTCGTGGATCTCTTTGCTAGCCTTATTTCTGTGGAATCTGAGAACAGATATTTCGGATCCATTGGAAGACTATAGGGCCAAAGGAAATATCCTCCGATAACAAAGAGAAAGAAGCTTTCTGAGAAACTTCTTTGTGTTCTGTGAAATCATCTCACAGAGTTACAGCTTTCCCCTCAAGAAGACTTTCGCTGAGACAGTTCTTGTGGAATTGCAAAGTGATATTTGGAAGCTCATAGAGGGCTATGGTGAAAAAGGAAATATCCTCAGATGAAATCTGGAAAGAAGCTTTCTGAGAAACTGCTTAGTGTTCTGTTAATTCATCTCACAGAATTACATTTGTATTTCGTGGATCTCTTTGCTAGCCTTATTTCTGTGGATTCTGAGAACAGATATTTCGGATCCCTTTGAAGACTATAGGGCCAAAGGAAATATCCTCCGATAACAAAGAGAAAGAAGCTTTCTGAAGAACTTCTTTGTGTTCTGTGAAATCATCTCACAGAGTTACAGGTTTCCCCTCAAGAAGCCTTTCGCTAAGACAGTTCTTGTGGAATTGGCAAAGTGATATTTGAAGCCCATAGAGGGCAATGGTGAAAAAGGAAATATCCTCAGATGAAATCTGGATAGAAACTTTCTGAGAAAGTGCTTAGTGTTCTGCTAATTCATCTCACAGAGTTCCATCTGTATTTCGTGGATCTCTTTGGTAGCCTTATTTCTGTGGAATCTGAGAACAGATATTTCGGATCCCTTTGAAGACTATAGGGCCAAAGGAAATATCCTCTGATAACAAAGAGAAAGAAGCTTTCTGAGAAACTTCTTTGTGTTCTGTGAAATCATCTCACAGAGTTACAGCTTTCCCCTCAAGAAGACTTTCGCTACGACAGTTCTTGTGGAATTGGCAAAGTGATATTTGGAAGCCGATAGAGGGCTATGGTAAAAAAGGAAATATCCTCAGATGAAATCTGGAAAGAAGATTTCTGAGAAACTGCTTAGTGTTCTGTAAATCATGTCACAGAGTTACATCGGTATTTCGTGGATCTCTTTGGTAGCCTTATTTCTGTGGAATCTGAGAACAGATATTTCGGATACCTTGGAAGACTATAGGGCCAAAGGAAATATCCTCCGATAACAAAGAGAAAGAAGCTTTCTGAGAAACTTCTTTGTGTTCTGTGAAATCATCATACAGAGTTAAGCTTTCCCCTCAAGAAGCCTTTCGCTAAGACAGTTCTTGTGGAATTGGCAAAGTGATATTTGGAAGCCAATAGAGGGCTATAGTGAAAAAGGAAATATCCTCAGATGAAATCTGGAAAGAAGCTTTCTGAGAAACTGCTTAGTGTTCTGTTAGTTCATCTCAGAGAGTTACATCTGTATTTCGTGGATCTCTTTGCTAGCCTTATTTCTGTGGAATCTGAGAACAGATATTTCGGATCCCTATGAAGACTATATTGCCAAAGGAAATATCCTCCGATAACAAAGAGAAAGATGCTTTCTGAGAAACTTCTTTGTGTTCTGTGAAATCATCTCACAGAGTTACAGCTTTCCCCTCAAGAAGCCTTTCGCTAAGACAGTTCTTGTGCAATTGGCAAAGTGATATTTGGAAGCCCATAGAGGGCTGTGGAGAAAAAGGAAATATCCTCAGATGAAATCTGGAAAGAAGATTTCTGAGAAACTGCTTAGTCTTCTCTTAATTCATCTCACAGAGTTACATCTGTATTTAGTGGATCTCTTTTCTAGCCTTATTTCTGTGGAATATGAGAACAGATATTTCGGATCCCTTGGAAGACTATAGGACCAAAGGAAATATCCTCCGATAACAAAGAGAAAGAAGCTTTCTGAGAAACTTCTTTGTGTTCTGTGAAATCATCTGACAGAGTTACAGCTTTCACCTCAAGAAGCCTTTCGCTAAGACAGTTCTTGTGGAATTGGCAAAGTGATATTTGGAAGCCCATAGAGGGCTATGGTGAAAAAGGAAATATCCTCAGATGAAATCTGGAAAGAAGCTTTGTGAGAAAGTGGTTAGTGTTCTGTTAATTCATCTCACAAAATTACATCTGTATTTCGTGGATCTCTTTGCTAGCCTTATTTCTGTGGAATCTGAGAACAGATATTTCGGATCCCTTTAAAGACTATAGGGCCAAAGGAAATATCCTCCGATAACAAAGAGAAAGATGCTTTCTGAGAAACTTCTTTGTGTTCTGTGAAATCATCTCACAGAGTTACAGCTTTCTCCTCAAGAAGCCTTTCGCTAAGACAGTTCTTGTGGAATTGGCAAAGTGATATTTGGAAGCCCATAGAGGGCTATGCTGAAAAAGGAAATATCGTCAGAAGAAATCTGGAAAGAAGCTTTCTGAGAAACTGCTTAGTGTTCTGTTAATTCATCTCACAGAGTTACATCTGTATTTCGTGGATCTCTTTGCTAGCCTTATTTCTGAGGAAACTGAGAACAGATATTTTGGATCCCTTTGAAGAGTATAGGACCAAAGGAAATATCCTCCGATAACAAAGAGAAAGAAGCTTTCTGGAAACTTCTTTCTGTTCTGTGAAATCATCTCACAGAGTTACAGCTTTCCCCTCAAGAAGCATATCGCTAGGACAGTTCTTGTGTAATTGGCAAAGTGATATTTGGAAGTCCATAGAGGGCTATGGTGAAAAAGGAAATATCCTCAGATGAAATCTGGAAAGAAGCTTTCTGAGAAACTGCTTAGTGTTCTGTTAATTCATCTCACAGAGTTACATCTGTATTTCGTGCATCTCTTTGCTAGCCTTATTTCTGTGGAATCTGAGAACAGATATTTCGGATCCCTTTGCAGACTATATGGCCAAAGGAAATATCCTCCCATAACAAAGAGAAAGAAGCTTTCTGAGAAACTTCTTTGTGTTCTGTGAAATCATCTCACAGAGTTACAGCTTTCCCCTCAAGAAGCCTTTCGTTAAGACAGTTCGTGTGGAATTGGCAAAGTGATATTTGGAAGCCCATAGAGGGCTATGCTGAAAAAGGAAATATCCTCAGATGAAATCTGGAAAGAAGCATTATGAGAAACTGCTCTGTGATATGTGACTTCCAGTCACAGAGTTACATCTCTATTTCGTGGATCTTTTGCTAGCCTTATTTCTATGGAATCTGAGAACAGATATTTCGGATCCTTTTGCAGACTACAGGGGCAAAGGAAATATCCTCCGATAACAAAGAGAAAGAAGCTCTCTGAGAAACTTCTTTGTGTTCTGTGAAATCATCTCACAGAGTTACAGCTTACCCCTCAAGAAGCTTTTCGCTAAGACAGTTCTTGTGGAAATGGCAAAGTGATATTTGGAAACCATAGAGGGCTATGGTGAAAATGGAAATATCCTCAGATGAAATCTGGAAAGAAGCTTTCTGAGAAACTGCTTAGTGTTCTGTTAATTCATCTCACAGAGTTACATCTGTATTTCGTGGATCTCTTCGCTAGCCTTATTTCGGTGGAATCTGAGAACAGATATTTCGTATCCCTTGGAAGACTATAGGACCAAAGGAAATATCCTCCGATAACAAAGAGAAAGAAGCTTTCTGGAAACTTCTTTCTGTTCTGTGAAATCATCTCACAGAGTTACAGCTTTCCCCTCAAGAAGCATTTCGCTAGGACAGTTCTTGTGTATTTGGCAAAGTGATATTTGGAAGTCCATAGAGGGCTATGGTGAAAAAGGAAATATCCTCAGATGAAATCTGGAAAGAAGCTTTCCTACAAAATGCTTTGTGTTCTGTTAATTCATCTCACAGAGTTACATCTGTATTTCGTGCATCTCTTTCCTAGCCTTATTTATGTGGAATCTGAGAACAGATATTTCGGATCCCTTTGCAGACTATATGGCCAAAGGAAATATCCTCCCATAACAAAAAGAAAGAAGCTTTCTGAGAAACTTCTTTGTGTTCTGTGAAATCATCTCACAGAGTTACAGCTTTCCCCTCAAGCAGCCTTTCGTTAAGACAGTTCGTGTGGAATTGGCAAAGTGATATTTGGAAGCCCATAGAGGGCTATGCTGAAAAAGGAAATATCCTCAGATGAAATCTGGAAAGAAGCATTATGAGAAACTTCTCTGTGATATGTGACTTCCAGTCACAGAGTTACATCTCTATTTCGTGGATCTTTTGCTAGCCTTATTTCTATGGAATCTGAGAACAGATATTTCGGATCCTTTTGCAGACTACAGGGGCAAAGGAAATATCCTCCGATAACAAAGAGAAAGAAGCTCTCTGAGAAACTTCTTTGTGTTCTGTGAAATCATCTCACAGAGTTACAGCTTTCCCCTCAAGAAGCTTTTCGCTAAGACAGTTCTTGTGGAAATGGCAAAGTGATATTTGGAAACCATAGAGGGCTATGGTGAAAATGGAAATATCCTCAGATGAAATCTGGAAAGAAGCTTTCTGAGAAACTGCTTAGTGTTCTGTTAATTCATCTCACAGAGTTACATCTGTATTTCGTGGATCTCTTTGCTAGCCTTATTTCGGTGGAATCTGAGAACAGATATTTCGTATCCCTTGGAAGACTATTGGGCCAAAGGAAATATCCTCCGATAACAAAGAGAAAGAAGCTTTCTGGAAACTTCTTTCTTTTCTGTGAAATCATCTCACAGAGTTACAGCTTTCCCCTCAAGAAGCCTTTCGCTAAGACAGTTCTTGTGGAATTGGCAAACTGATATTTGGAAGCCCATGGTGGGCCATGGGGAAAATGGAAATATCCTCAGAAGAAATCTGGAAAGAAGCTTTCTGAGAATCTGCTTAGTGTTCTGTTAATTGATCTCACAGAGTTACATCTCTATTTCGTGGATCTCTTTGCTAGACTTATTTCTGTGGAATCTGAGAACAGATATTTCGGATCCTTTTGAAGACTATAGTGACAAAGGAAATATCTTCCGATAAGAAAGAGAAAAAAGCTTTCTGAGAAACTTCTCTGTGTTCTGTGAAATCATCTCACATAGCTACAGCTTTCCCCTCAAGAAGCCTTTCGCTAAGACAGTTCTTGTTTAATTGGCAAAGTGATATTTGGAAGCCCATAGAGGGCTATGGTGAAAATGGAAATATCATCAGATGAAATCTGGAAAGAAGATTTCTGAGAAACTGCTTAGTGTTCTGTTAATTCATCACACAGAGTTACATCTGTATTTCGTGGAACTCTTTGCTAGCCTTATTTCTGTGTAATCTGAGAACAGATATTTTGGATCCCTTGGAAGACTATAGGGCCAAAGGAAATATCCTCCGATAACAAAGATAAAGAAGCTTTCTGAGAAACTTCTTTGTGTTCTGTGAAATCATCTCACAGAGTAACAGCTTTTCCCTCTAGAAGCCTTTCGCTAAGACAGTTCTTGTGGAATTGGCAAAGTGATATTTGGAAGCCCATAGAGGGCTATGGTGAAAAAGGAAATATCCTCAGATGAAATGTGGCAAGAAGATTTCTGAGAAACTGCTTAGTGTTCTGTTAATTCATCTCACAGAGTTGCATCTGTATTTCGTGGATCTCTTTGCTAGCCTTATTTCTGTGGAATCTGAGAACACATATTTCGGATCCCTTGCAAGACTAGAGGACCAAAGGAAATATCCTCCGATAACAAAGAGAAAGAAGCTTTCTGAGAAACTTCTTTGTGTTCTGTGAAATCATCTCACAGAGTTACAGATTTCCCCTCAAGAAGCCTTTCGCTTAGACAGTTCTTGTAGAAATGGCAAAGTGATATTTGGAAGCCATAGAGGGCTGTGGTGAAAATGGAAATATCCTCAAATGAAATCTGGAAAGAAGCTTTCTGAGAAACTGCTTAGTGTTCTGTTAATTCATCTCACAGAGTTACATCTGTATTTCGTGGATCTCTTGGTAGCCTTATTTCTGTGGAATCTGAGAACAGATATTTCGGATCCCTTTGAAGACTATAGGGCCAAAGGAAATATCCTCTGATAACAAAGAGAAACAAGCTTTCTGAGAAACTTCTTTGCGTTCTGTGAAATCATCTCACAGAGTTACAGCTTTCCCCTCAAGAAGCATTTCGCTAGGACAGTTCTTGTGTAATTGGCAAAGTGATATTTGGAAGTCCATAGAGGGCTATGGTGAAAAAGGAAATATCCTCAGATGAAATCTGGAAAGAAGCTTTCTGAGAAACTGCTTAGTGTTCTGTTAATTCATCTCACAGAGTTACATCTGTATTTCGTGCATCTCTTTGCTAGCCTTATTTCTGTGGAATCTGAGAACAGATATTTCGGATCCCTTTGCAGACTATATGGCCAAAGGAAATATCCTCCGATAACAAAGAGAAAGAAGCTTTCTGAGAAACTTCTTTGTGTTCTGTGAAATCATCTCACAGAGTTACAGCTTTCCCCTCAAGAAGCCTTTCTTTAAGACAGTTCGTGTGGAATTGGCAAAGTGATATTTGGAAGCCCATAGAGGGCTATGCTGAAAAAGGAAATATCCTCAGATGAAATCTGGAAAGAAGCATTATGAGAAACTGCTCTGTGATATGTGACTTCCAGTCACAGAGTTACATCTCTATTTCGTGGATCTTTTGCTAGCCTTATTTCTATGGAATCTGAGAACAGATATTTCGGATCCTTTTGCAGACTACAGGGCCAAAGGAAATAACCTCCGATAACAAAGAGAAAGAAGCTCTCTGAGAAACTTCTTTGTGTTCTGTGAAATCATCTCACAGAGTTACAGCTTTCCCCTCAAGAAGCTTTTCGCTAAGACAGTTCTTGTGGAAATGGCAAAGTGATATTTGGAAGCCATAGAGGGCTATGGTGAAAATGGAAATATCCTCAGATGAAATCTGGAAAGAAGCTTTCTGAGAAACTGCTTAGTGTTCTGTTAATTCATCTCACAGAGTTACATCTGTATTTCGTGGATCTCTTTGCTAGCCTTATTTCTGTGGATTCTGAGAACAGATATTTCGGATCCCTTGGAAGACTATTGGGCCAAAGGAAATATCCTCCGATAACAAAGAGAAAGAAGCTTTCTGAGAAACTTCCTTGTGTTCTGTGAAATCATCTCACTGAGTTACAGCTTTCCCTTCAAGCAGCCTTTCGCTAAGACATTTCTTGTGGAATTGGCAAAGTGCTATTTGGAAGCCCATGGAGGGATACGGTGAAAAAGGAAATATCCTCAGATGAAATCTGGAAAGAAGCTTTCTGAGAAACTGCTTAGTGTTCTGTAAATTCATCTCACGGAGTTACATCTGTATTTCGTGGATCTCCTTGCTAGCCTTATTTCTGTGGAATCTGAGAACAGATATTTCGGATCCCTTTGAAGACTATATTGCCAAAGGAAATATCCTCCGATAACAAAGAGAAAGAAGATTTCTGAGAAACTTCTTTGTGTTCTGTGAAATCATCTCACAGAGTTACAGCTTTCCCCTCAAGGAGACTTTCGCTGAGACAGTTCTTGTGGAATTGGCAAAGTGATATTTGGAAGCCCATAGTGGGCTATGGTG
The DNA here is from genome assembly GCF_049350105.2 of Macaca mulatta. Lineage (NCBI taxonomy): Eukaryota > Metazoa > Chordata > Mammalia > Primates > Cercopithecidae > Macaca > Macaca mulatta. The sequence goes on from NC_133418.1 coordinate 36,947,610, forward strand.
AAAAAGGAAATATCGTCAGATGAAATCTGGAAAGAAGCTTTCTGAGAAACTGCTTAATGTTCTGTTAATTCATCTCACAGAGTTACATCTGTATTTCGTGGATATCTTTGCTAGCCTTATTTCTGTCGATTCTGAGAACAGATATTTCGGATCCCTTTGAAGACTATAGGGCCAAAGGAACTATCCTCCGATAACAAAGAGAAAGAAGCTTTCTGAGAAACTTCTTTGTGTTCGGTGAAATCATCTCACAGAGTTACAGCTTGCCCCTCAAGAAGCCTTTCGCTAAGACAGTTCTTGTGGAATTGGCAAAGTGATATTTGGAAGCCCCTAGAGGGCAATTGTGAAAAAGGAAATATCCTCAGATGAAATATGGAAAGAAGCTTTCTGAGAAACTGCTTAGTGTTCTGTTAGTTCATCTCAGAGAGTTACATCTGTATTTAGTGGATCTCTTTGCTGGCCCTATTTCTGTGGAATCTGAGAACAGATATTTCGGATCCCTTGGAAGACAATAGGACCAAAGGAAATATCCTCCGATAACAAAGAGAAAGAAGCTTTCTGAGAAACTTCTTTGTATTCTGTGAAATCATCTCACAGAGTTACAGCTTTCACCTCAAGAAGCCTTTCACTAAGACAGTTCTTGTGGAATTGGCAAAGTGATATTTAGAAGGCCCTAGAGGGCTATGGTGAAAAAGGAAATATACTCTGATGAAATCTGGAAAGAAGCTTTCTGAGAAACTGCTTAGTGTTCTGTTAATTCATCTCAGAGAGTTACATCTGTATTTCGTGGATCTCTTTGATAGCCTTATTTCTGTGGAATCTGAGAACAGATATTTCGGATCCCTTTGAAGACTATAAGGCCAAAGGAAATATCCTCCGATAACAAAGAGAAAGAAGGTTTCTGAGAAACTTCTTTGTGTTCTGTGATATCATCTCACAGAGTTACAGCTCTCCCCTCAAGAAGCCTTTCACTAAGACAGTTCTTGTGGAATTGGCAAAGTGATATTTGGAAGCCCCTAGAGGGCTATGGTGAAAAAGGAAATATACTCTGATGAAATCTGGAAAGAAGCTTTCTGAGAAACTGCTTAGTGTTCTGTTAATTCATCTCAGAGAGTTACATCTGTATTTCGTGGATCTCTTTGTTAGCCTTATTTCGGTGGAATCTGAGAACAGATATTTCGGATCCCTTTGAAGACTCTATTGCCAAAGGAAATATCCTCCGATAACAAAGAGAAAGAAGCTTTCTGAGAAACTTCTTTGTGTTCTGCGAAATCATCTCACAGAGTTACAGCTTTCCCCTCAAGAAGCCTTTCGCTAAGACAGTTCTTGTGGAATTGGCAAAGTGATATTTGGAAGCCCAGAGAGGGCTATGGTTAAAAAGGAAATATCCTCAGATGAAATCTGGAAAGAAGCTTTGTGAACAAGTGCTTAGTATTCTGTTAATTCATCTCACAGAATTACATCTGTATTTCCTGGATCTCTTGGCTAGCCTTATTTCTGTGGAATCAGAGAACAGATATTTCGGATCGCTTTGAAGACTATGGGGCCAAAGGAAATATCCTCCGATAACAAAGAGAAAGAAGCTTGCTGAGAAACTTCTTTGTGTTCTGTGAAATCATCTCACAGAGTTACAGCTTTCTCCTCAAGAAGCCTTTCGCTAAGACAGTTCTTGTGGAATTGGCAAAGTGATATTGGAAGCCCTTAGAGGACTATGGTGAAAAAGGAAATATCGTAAGAAGATATCTGGAAAGAAGCTTTCTGAGAAACTGCTTAGTGTTCTGTTAATTCATCTCACAGAGTTACATCTGTATTTCCTGGAAGTCTTTGCTAGCCTTATTTCTGTGGAATCTGAGAACAGATAATTTGGATCCCTTGGAATACTATAGGGCCAAAGGAAATATCCTCCGATAACAAAGAGAAAGAAGCTTTCTGAGAAACTTCTTTGTGTTCTGTGAAATCATCTCACAGAGTTACAACTTTCCCCTCAAGAAGCCTTTCGCTAAGACAGTTCTTGTGGAATTGGCAAAGTGATATTTGGAAGCCCCTAGAGGGCAATTGTGAAAAAGGAAATATCCTCAGATGAAATATGGAAAGAAGCTTTCTGAGAAACTGCTCTGTGATATGTAACTTCCACTCACAGAGTTACATCTGTATTTCGTAGATCTCTTTGCTAGCCTTATTTCTATGCAATCTGAGAACAGATATATCGGATCCCTTTGAAGACTATAGGGCCAAAGGAAATAACTTCCGATAACAAAGAGAAAGAAGCTTTCTGAGAAACTTCTTTGTGTTCTGTGATATCGTCTCACAGAGTTACAGCTTTCCCCTCAAGAAGCCTTTCCCTAAGACAGTTCTTGTGGAAATGGCAAAGTGATATTTGGAAGTCCATAGAGGGCTATGGTGAAAAAGGAAATATCCAGAGCTGAAATCTGTAAAGAAGCTTTCTGAGAAAGTGCTTAGTGTTCTGCTATTTCATCTCACAGAGTTACATCTGTATTTCGTGGATCTCTTAGCTAGCCTGATTTCTGTGGAATCTGAGAACAGATATTTCGGATCCATTTGCAGACTATATGGCCAAAGGAAATATCGTCCGATAACAAAGAGAAAGAAGCTTTCTGAGAAACTTCTTTGTGTTCTGTGAAATCATCTCACAGAGTTACAGCTTTCCCCTCAAGAAGCCTTTCGTTAAGACAGTTCGTGTGGAATTGGCAAAGTGATATTTGGAAGCCCATAGAGGGCTATGCTGAAAAAGGAAATATCCTCAGATGAAATCTGGAAAGAAGCATTATGAGAAACTGCTCTGTGATATGTGACTTCCAGTCACAGAGTTACATCTCTATTTCGTGGATCTTTTGCTAGCCTTATTTCTATGGAATCTGAGAACAGATATTTCGGATCCTTTTGCAGACTACAGGGCCAAAGGAAATATCCTCCGATAACAAAGAGAAAGAAGCTCTCTGAGAAACTTCTTTGTGTTCTGTGAAATCATCTCACAGAGTTACAGCTTTCCCCTCAAGAAGCTTTTCGCTAAGACAGTTCTTGTGGAAATGGCAAAGTGATATTTGGAAGCCATAGAGGGCTATGGTGAAAATGGAAATATCCTCAGATGAAATCTGGAAAGAAGCTTTCTGAGAAACTGCTTAGTGTTCTGTTAATTCATCTCACAGAGTTACATCTGTATTTCGTGGATCTCTTTGCTAGCCTTATTTCGGTGGAATCTGAGAACAGATATTTCGTATCCCTTGGAAGACTATTGGGCCAAAGGAAATATCCTCCGATAACAAAGAGAAAGAAGCTTTCTGGAAACTTCTTTCTGTTGTGTGAAATCATCTCACAGAGTTACAGCTTTCCCCTCAAGAAGCCTTTCGCTAAGACAGTTCTTGTGGAATTGGCAAACTGATATTTGGAAGCCCATGGTGGGCCATGGGGAAAATGGAAATATCCTCAGAAGAAATCTGGAAAGAAGCTTTCTGAGAAACTGCTTAGTGTTCTGTTAATTGATCTCACAGAGTTACATCTCTATTTCGTGGATCTCTTTGCTAGACTTATTTCTGTGGAATCTGAGAACAGATATTTCGGATCCCTTTGAAGACTATAGGGACAAAGGAAATATCTTCCGATAAGAAAGAGAAAGAAGCTTTCTGAGAAACTTCTCTGTGTTCTGTGAAATCATCTCACATAGTTACAGCTTTCCCCTCAAGAAGCCTTTCGCTAAGACAGTTCTTGTGGAATTGGCAAAGGGATATTTGGAAGCCCATAGAGGGCTATGGTGAAAATGGAAATATCCTCAGATGAAATCTGGAAAGAAGCTTTCTGAGAAACTGCTTAGTGTTCTGTTAATTCATCTCACAGAGTTACATCTGTATTTCGTGGAACTCTTTGCTAGCCTTATTTCTGTGTAATCTGAGAACAGATATTTTGGATCCCTTGGAAGACTATAGGGCCAAAGGAAATATCCTCCGATAACAAAGATAAAGAAGCTTTCTGAGAAACTTCTTTGTGTTCTGTGAAATCATCTCACAGAGTAACAGCTTTTCCCTCTAGAAGCCTTTCGCTAAGACAGTTCTTGTGGAATTGGCAAAGTGATATTTGGAAGCCCATGGAGGGCTATGGTGCAAAAGGAAATATCCTCAGATGAAATCTGGCAAGAAGATTTCTGAGAAACTGCTTAGTGTTCTGTTAATTCATCTCACAGAGTTGCATCTGTATTTCGTGGATCTCTTTGCTAGCCTTATTTCTGTGGAATCTGAGAACACATATTTCGGATCCCTTGCAAGACTAGAGGACCAAAGGAAATATCCTCCGATAACAAGAGAAAGAAGCTTTCTGAGAAACTTCTTTGTGTTCTGTGAAATCATCTCACAGAGTTACAGCTTTCCCCTCAAGCAGCCTTTCGCTGAGACAGTTCTTGTGGAATTGGCAAAGTGATATTTGAAAGCCCATAGAGGGCTATGGTGAAAAAGGAAATATCCTCAGATGAAATCTGGAAAGAAGCTTTCTGAGAAACTGCTTAGTGTTCTGTTAATTCATCCAACAGAGTTACATCTGTATTTCGTTGATCTCTTTGATAGCCTTATTTCTGTGGAATCTGAGAACAGATATTTCGGATCCCTTTGAAGACGATAAGGCCAAAGGAAATATCCTCCGATAACAAAGAGAAAGAAGCTTTCTGAGAAACTTCTTTGTGTTCTGTGAAATCATCTCACAGAGTTACAGATTTCCCCTGAAGAAGCCTTTCGCTTAGACAGTTCTTGTGGAAATGGCAAAGTGATATTTGGAAGCCATAGAGGGCTGTGGTGAAAATGGAAATATCCTCAAATGAAATCTGGAAAGAAGCTTTCTGAGAAACTGCTTAGTGTTCTGTTAATTCATCTCACAGAGTTACATCTGTATTTCGTGGATCTCTTGGTAGCCTTATTTCTGTGGAATCTGAGAACAGATATTTCGGATCCCTTTGAAGACTATAGGGCCAAAGGAAATATCCTCTGATAACAAAGAGAAACAAGCTTTCTGAGAAACTTCTTTGCGTTCTGTGAAATCATCTCACAGAGTTACAGCTTTCCCCTCAAGAAGCATTTCGCTCGGACAGTTCTTGTGTAATTGGCAAAATGATATTTGGAAGTCCATAGAGGGCTATGGTGAAAATGGAAATATCCTCAGATGAAATCTGGAAAGAAGCATTATGAGAAACTGCTCTGTGATATGTGACTTCCAGTCACAGAGTTACATCTCTATTTCGTGGATCTTTTGCTAGCCTTATTTCTATGGAATCTGAGAACAGATATTTCGGATCCTTTTGCAGACTACAGGGCCAAAGGAAATATCCTCCGATAACAAAGAGAAAGAAGCTCACTGAGAAACTTCTTTGTGTTCTGTGAAATCATCTCACAGAGTTACAGCTTTCCCCTCAAGAAGCTTTTCGCTAAGACAGTTCTTGTGGAAATGGCAAAGTGATATTTGGAAGCCATAGAGGGCTATGGTGAAAATGGAAATATCCTCAGATGAAATCTGGAAAGAAGCTTTCTGAGAAACTGCTTAGTGTTCTGTTAATTCATCTCACAGAGTTACATCTGTATTTCGTGGATCTCTGTGCTAGCCTTATTTCTGTGGATTCTGAGAACAGATATTTCGGATCCCTTGGAAGACTATTGGGCCAAAGGAAATATCCTCCGATAACAAAGAGAAAGAAGCTTTCTGAGAAACTTCCTTGTGTTCTGTGAAATCATCTCACAGACTTACAGCTTTCCCTTCAAGCAGCCTTTCGCTAAGACATTTCTTGTGGAATTGGCAAAGTGCTATTTGGAAGCCCATGGAGGGATACGGTGAAAAAGGAAATATCCTCAGATAAAATCTGGAAAGAAGCTTTCTGAGAAACTGCTTAGTGTTCTGTTAATTCATCTCACGGAGTTACATCTGTATTTCGTGGAACCTTTGCTAGCCTTATTTCTGTGGAATCTGAGAACAGATATTTCGGATCCCTATGAAGACTATATTGCCAAAGGAAATATCCTCCGATAACAAAGAGAAAGAAGCTTTCTGAGAAACTTCCTTGTGTTCTGTGAAATCATCTCACAGACTTACAGCTTTCCCTTCAAGCAGCCTTTCGCTAAGACATTTCTTGTGGAATTGGCAAAGTGCTATTTGGAAGCCCATGGAGGGATACGGTGAAAAAGGAAATATCCTCAGATAAAATCTGGAAAGAAGCTTTCTGAGAAACTGCTTAGTGTTCTGTTAATTCATCTCACGGAGTTACATCTGTATTTCGTGGAACCTTTGCTAGCCTTATTTCTGTGGAATCTGAGAACAGATATTTCGGATCCCTATGAAGACTATATTGCCAAAGGAAATATCCTCCGATAACAAAGAGAAAGATGCTTTCTGAGAAACTTCTTTGTGTTCTGTGAAATCATCTCACAGAGTTACAGCTTTCCCCTCAAGAAGCCTTTCGATAAGACAGTTCTTGTGCAATTGGCAAAGTGATATTTGGAAGCCCATAGAGGGCTGTGGTGATAAAGGAAATATCCTCAGATGAAATCTGGAAAGAAGATTTCTGAGAAACTGCTTAGTCTTCTGTTAATTCATCTCACAGAGTTACATATGTATTTAGTGGATCTCTTTTCTAGCCTTATTTCTGTGGAATCTGAGAACAGATATTTCGGATCCCTTGGAAGAGTATAGGACCAAAGGAAATATCCTCCGATAACAAAGAGAAAGAAGCTTTCTGAGAAACTTCTTTGTATTCTGTGAAATCATCTCACAGAGTTACAGCTTTCACCTCAAGAAGCCTTTCGCTAAGACAGTTCTTGTGGAATTGGCAAAGTGATATTTGGAAGCCCCTAGAGGGCTATGGTGAAAAAGGAATTATCCTCAGATGAAATCTGGAAAGAAGCTTTCTGAGAAACTGCTTAGTATTCTGTTAATTCTTCTCAGAGAGGTTCATCTGTATTTCGTGGATCTCTTTGCTAGCCTTATTTCTGTGGAATCTGAGAACAGATATTTCGGATCCCTTTGAAGACTATAGGGCCAAAGGAAATATCCTCCGATAACAAAGAGAAAGAAGATTTCTGAGAAACTTCTTTGTGTTCTGTGAAATCATCTCACAGAGTTACAGCTTTCCCCTCAAGGAGACTTTCGCTGAGACAGTTCTTGTGGAATTGGCAAAGTGATATTTGGAAGCCCATAGAGGGCTATGGTGAAAAAGGAAATATCGTCAGATGAAATCTGGAAAGAAGCTTTCTGAGAAACTGCTTAATGTTCTGTTAATTCATCTCACAGAGTTACATCTGTATTTCGTGGATATCTTTGCTAGCCTTATTTCTGTCGATTCTGAGAACAGATATTTCGGATCCCTTTGAAGACTATAGGGCCAAAGGAACTATCCTCCGATAACAAAGAGAAAGAAGCTTTCTGAGAAACTTCTTTGTGTTCGGTGAAATCATCTCACAGAGTTACAGCTTGCCCCTCAAGAAGCCTTTCGCTAAGACAGTTCTTGTGGAATTGGCAAAGTGATATTTGAAGCCCATAGAGGGCAATGGTGAAAAAGGAAATATCCTCAGATGAAATCTGGAAAGAAGCTTTCTGAGAAAGTGCTTAGTGTTCTGTTAATTCATCTCACAGAGTTCCATCTGTATTTCATGGATCTCTTTGCTAGCCCAATTTCTGTGGAATCTGAGAACAGATATTTCGGATTCCTTCTAGACTATAGGGCCAAAGGAAATATCCTCCGATAACAAAGAGAAAGAAGCTTTCTGAGAAACTTCTTTGTGTTCTGTGAAATCATCTCACAGAGTTACAGCTTTCCCCTCAAGAAGCCTTTCGCTAAGACAGTTCTTCTGGAATTGGCAAAGTGATATTTGGAAGCCCGTAGAAGGTTATGCTGAAAAAGGAAATATCCTCAGAAGAAATCTGGAAAGAAGCTTTCTGAGAAACTGCTTAGTGTTCTGTTAGTTCATCTCAGAGAGTTACATCTGTATTTAGTGGATCTCTTTGCTGGCCCTATTTCTGTGGAATCTGAGAACAGATATTTCGGATCCCTTGGAAGACAATAGGACCAAAGGAAATATCCTCCGATAACAAAGAGAAAGAAGCTTTCTGAGAAACTTCTTTGTATTCTGTGAAATCATCTCACAGAGTTACAGCTTTCACCTCAAGAAGCCTTTCACTAAGACAGTTCTTGTGGAATTGGCAAAGTGATATTTGGAAGCCCCTAGAGGGCTATGGTGAAAAAGGAAATATACTCTGATGAAATCTGGAAAGAAGCTTTCTGAGAAACTGCTTAGTGTTCTGTTAATTCATCTCAGAGAGTTACATCTGTATTTCGTGGATCTCTTTGATAGCCTTATTTCTGTGGAATCTGAGAACAGATATTTCGGATCCCTTTGAAGACTATAAGGCCAAAGGAAATATCCTCCGATAACAAAGAGAAAGAAGGTTTCTGAGAAACTTCTTTGTGTTCTGTGATATCATCTCACAGAGTTACAGCTCTCCCCTCAAGAAGCCTTTCACTAAGACAGTTCTTGTGGAATTGGCAAAGTGATATTTGGAAGCCCCTAGAGGGCTATGGTGAAAAAGGAAATATACTCTGATGAAATCTGGAAAGAAGCTTTCTGAGAAACTGCTTAGTGTTCTGTTAATTCATCTCAGAGAGTTACATCTGTATTTCGTGGATCTCTTTGCTAGCCTTATTTCGGTGGAATCTGAGAACAGATATTTCGGATCCCTTTGAAGACTCTATTGCCAAAGGAAATATCCTCCGATAACAAAGAGAAAGAAGCTTTCTGAGAAACTTCTTTGTGTTCTGCGAAATCATCTCACAGAGTTACAGCTTTCCCCTCAAGAAGCCTTTCGCTAAGACAGTTCTTGTGGAATTGGCAAAGTGATATTTGGAAGCCCAGAGAGGGCTATGGTTAAAAAGGAAATATCCTCAGATGAAATCTGGAAAGAAGCTTTGTGAACAAGTGCTTAGTATTCTGTTAATTCATCTCACAGAATTACATCTGTATTTCCTGGATCTCTTGGCTAGCCTTATTTCTGTGGAATCAGAGAACAGATATTTCGGATCGCTTTGAAGACTATAGGGCCAAAGGAAATATCCTCCGATAACAAAGAGAAAGAAGCTTGCTGAGAAACTTCTTTGTGTTCTGTGAAATCATCTCACAGAGTTACAGCTTTCTCCTCAAGAAGCCTTTCGCTAAGACAGTTCTTGTGGAATTGGCAAAGTGATATTGGAAGCCCTTAGAGGGCTATGGTGAAAAAGGAAATATCGTCAGAAGATATCTGGAAAGAAGCTTTCTGAGAAACTGCTTAGTGTTCTGTTAATTCATCTCACAGAGTTACATCTGTATTTCCTGGAAGTCTTTGCTAGCCTTATTTCTGTGGAATCTGAGAACAGATAATTTGGATCCCTTGGAATACTATAGGGCCAAAGGAAATATCCTCCGATAACAAAGAGAAAGAAGCTTTCTGAGAAACTTCTTTGTGTTCTGTGAAATCATCTCACAGAGTTACAACTTTCCCCTCAAGAAGCCTTTCGCTAAGACAGTTCTTGTGGAATTGGCAAAGTGATATTTGGAAGCCCCTAGAGGGCAATTGTGAAAAAGGAAATATCCTCAGATGAAATATGGAAAGAAGCTTTCTGAGAAACTGCTCTGTGATATGTAACTTCCACTCACAGAGTTACATCTGTATTTCGTAGATCTCTTTGCTAGCCTTATTTCTATGCAATCTGAGAACAGATATATCGGATCCCTTTGAAGACTATAGGGCCAAAGGAAATAACTTCCGATAACAAAGAGAAAGAAGCTTTCTGAGAAACTTCTTTGTGTTCTGTGATATCGTCTCACAGAGTTACAGCTTTCCCCTCAAGAAGCCTTTCCCTAAGACAGTTCTTGTGGAAATGGCAAAGTGATATTTGGAAGTCCATAGAGGGCTATGGTGAAAAAGGAAATATCCAGAGCTGAAATCTGTAAAGAAGCTTTCTGAGAAAGTGCTTAGTGTTCTGCTATTTCATCTCACAGAGTTACATCTGTATTTCGTGGATCTCTTAGCTAGCCTGATTTCTGTGGAATCTGAGAACAGATATTTCGGATCCCTTTGCAGACTATATGGCCAAAGGAAATATCGTCCGATAACAAAGAGAAAGAAGCTTTCTGAGAAACTTCTTTGTGTTCTGTGAAATCATCTCACAGAGTTACAGCTTTCCCCTCAAGAAGCCTTTCGTTAAGACAGTTCGTGTGGAATTGGCAAAGTGATATTTGGAAGCCCATAGAGGGCTATGCTGAAAAAGGAAATATCCTCAGATGAAATCTGGAAAGAAGCATTATGAGAAACTGCTCTGTGATATGTGACTTCCAGTCACAGAGTTACATCTCTATTTCGTGGATCTTTTGCTAGCCTTATTTCTATGGAATCTGAGAACAGATATTTCGGATCCTTTTGCAGACTACAGGGCCAAAGGAAGTATCCCCCGATAACAAAGAGAAAGAAGCTCTCTGAGAAACTTCTTTGTGTTCTGTGAAATCATCTCACAGAGTTACAGCTTTCCCCTCAAGAAGCTTTTCGCTAAGACAGTTCTTGTGGAAATGGCAAAGTGATATTTGGAAGCCATAGAGGGCTATGGTGAAAATGGAAATATCCTCAGATGAAATCTGGAAAGAAGCTTTCTGAGAAACTGCTTAATGTTCTGTTAATTCATCTCACAGAGTTACATCTGTATTTCGTGGATCTCTTTGCTAGCCTTATTTCGGTGGAATCTGAGAACAGATATTTCGTATCCCTTGGAAGACTATTGGGCCAAAGGAAATATCCTCCGATAACAAAGAGAAAGAAGCTTTCTGGAAACTTCTTTCTGTTGTGTGAAATCATCTCACAGAGTTACAGCTTTCCCCTCAAGAAGCCTTTCGCTAAGACAGTTCTTGTGGAATTGGCAAAGTGATATTTGGAAGCCCCTAGAGGGCAATTGTGAAAAAGGAAATATCCTCAGATGAAATATGGAAAGAAGCTTTCTGAGAAACTGCTCTGTGATATGTAACTTCCACTCACAGAGTTACATCTGTATTTCGTAGATCTCTTTGCTAGCCTTATTTCTATGCAATCTGAGAACAGATATATCGGATCCCTTTGAAGACTATAGGGCCAAAGGAAATAACTTCCGATAACAAAGAGAAAGAAGCTTTCTGAGAAACTTCTTTGTGTTCTGTGATATCGTCTCACAGAGTTACAGCTTTCCCCTCAAGAAGCCTTTCCCTAAGACAGTTCTTGTGGAAATGGCAAAGTGATATTTGGAAGTCCATAGAGGGCTATGGTGAAAAAGGAAATATCCAGAGCTGAAATCTGTAAAGAAGCTTTCTGAGAAAGTGCTTAGTGTTCTGCTATTTCATCTCACAGAGTTACATCTGTATTTCGTGGATCTCTTAGCTAGCCTGATTTCTGTGGAATCTGAGAACAGATATTTCGGATCCCTTTGCAGACTATATGGCCAAAGGAAATATCGTCCGATAACAAAGAGAAAGAAGCTTTCTGAGAAACTTCTTTGTGTTCTGTGAAATCATCTCACAGAGTTACAGCTTTCCCCTCAAGAAGCCTTTCGTTAAGACAGTTCGTGTGGAATTGGCAAAGTGATATTTGGAAGCCCATAGAGGGCTATGCTGAAAAAGGAAATATCCTCAGATGAAATCTGGAAAGAAGCATTATGAGAAACTGCTCTGTGATATGTGACTTCCAGTCACAGAGTTACATCTCTATTTCGTGGATCTTTTGCTAGCCTTATTTCTATGGAATCTGAGAACAGATATTTCGGATCCTTTTGCAGACTACAGGGCCAAAGGAAGTATCCCCCGATAACAAAGAGAAAGAAGCTCTCTGAGAAACTTCTTTGTGTTCTGTGAAATCATCTCACAGAGTTACAGCTTTCCCCTCAAGAAGCTTTTCGCTAAGACAGTTCTTGTGGAAATGGCAAAGTGATATTTGGAAGCCATAGAGGGCTATGGTGAAAATGGAAATATCCTCAGATGAAATCTGGAAAGAAGCTTTCTGAGAAACTGCTTAATGTTCTGTTAATTCATCTCACAGAGTTACATCTGTATTTCGTGGATCTCTTTGCTAGCCTTATTTCGGTGGAATCTGAGAACAGATATTTCGTATCCCTTGGAAGACTATTGGGCCAAAGGAAATATCCTCCGATAACAAAGAGAAAGAAGCTTTCTGGAAACTTCTTTCTGTTGTGTGAAATCATCTCACAGAGTTACAGCTTTCCCCTCAAGAAGCCTTTCGCTAAGACAGTTCTTGTGGAATTGGCAAACTGATATTTGGAAGCCCATGGTGGGCCATGGGGAAAATGGAAATATCCTCAGAAGAAATCTGGAAAGAAGCTTTCTGAGAAACTGCTTAGTGTTCTGTTAATTGATCTCACAGAGTTACATCTCTATTTCGTGGATCTCTTTGCTAGACTTATTTCTGTGGAATCTGAGAACAGATATTTCGGATCCCTTTGAAGACTATAGGGACAAAGGAAATATCTTTCGATAAGAAAGAGAAAGAAGCTTTCTGAGAAACTTCTCTGTGTTCTGTGAAATCATCTCACATAGTTACAGCTTTCCCCTCAAGAAGCCTTTCGCTAAGACAGTTCTTGTGGAATTGGCAAAGGGATATTTGGAAGCCCATAGAGGGCTATGGTGAAAATGGAAATATCCTCAGATGAAATCTGGAAAGAAGCTTTCTGAGAAACTGCTTAGTGTTCTGTTAATTCATCTCACAGAGTTACATCTGTATTTCGTGGAACTCTTTGCTAGCCTTATTTCTGTGTAATCTGAGAACAGATATTTTGGATCCCTTGGAAGACTATAGGGCCAAAGGAAATATCCTCCGATAACAAAGATAAAGAAGCTTTCTGAGAAACTTCTTTGTGTTCTGTGAAATCATCTCACAGAGTAACAGCTTTTCCCTCTAGAAGCCTTTCGCTAAGACAGTTCTTGTGGAATTGGCAAAGTGATATTTGGAAGCCCATAGAGGGCTATGGTGCAAAAGGAAATATCCTCAGATGAAATCTGGCAAGAAGATTTCTGAGAAACTGCTTAGTGTTCTGTTAATTCATCTCACAGAGTTGCATCTGTATTTCGTGGATCTCTTTGCTAGCCTTATTTCTGTGGAATCTGAGAACACATATTTCGGATCCCTTGCAAGACTAGAGGACCAAAGGAAATATCCTCCGATAACAAAGAGAAAGAAGCTTTCTGAGAAACTTCTTTGTGTTCTGTGAAATCATCTCACAGAGTTACAGCTTTCCCCTCAAGCAGCCTTTCGCTGAGACAGTTCTTGTGGAATTGGCAAAGTGATATTTGAAAGCCCATAGAGGGCTATGGTGAAAAAGGAAATATCCTCAGATGAAATCTGGAAAGAAGCTTTCTGAGAAACTGCTTAGTGTTCTGTTAATTCATCCAACAGAGTTACATCTGTATTTCGTTGATCTCTTTGATAGCCTTATTTCTGTGGAATCTGAGAACAGATATTTCGGATCCCTTTGAAGACGATAAGGCCAAAGGAAATATCCTCCGATAACAAAGAGAAAGAAGCTTTCTGAGAAACTTCTTTGTGTTCTGTGAAATCATCTCACAGAGTTACAGATTTCCCCTGAAGAAGCCTTTCGCTTAGACAGTTCTTGTGGAAATGGCAAAGTGATATTTGGAAGCCATAGAGGGCTGTGGTGAAAATGGAAATATCCTCAAATGAAATCTGGAAAGAAGCTTTCTGAGAAACTGCTTAGTGTTCTGTTAATTCATCTCACAGAGTTACATCTGTATTTCGTGGATCTCTTGGTAGCCTTATTTCTGTGGAATCTGAGAACAGATATTTCGGATCCCTTTGAAGACTATAGGGCCAAAGGAAATATCCTCTGATAACAAAGAGAAACAAGCTTTCTGAGAAACTTCTTTGCGTTCTGTGAAATCATCTCACAGAGTTACAGCTTTCCCCTCAAGAAGCATTTCGCTCGGACAGTTCTTGTGTAATTGGCAAAGTGATATTTGGAAGTCCATAGAGGGCTATGGTGAAAATGGAAATATCCTCAGATGAAATCTGGAAAGAAGCATTATGAGAAACTGCTCTGTGATATGTGACTTCCAGTCACAGAGTTACATCTCTATTTCGTGGATCTTTTGCTAGCCTTATTTCTATGGAATCTGAGAACAGATATTTCGGATCCTTTTGCAGACTACAGGGCCAAAGGAAATATCCTCCGATAACAAAGAGAAAGAAGCTCTCTGAGAAACTTCTTTGTGTTCTGTGAAATCATCTCACAGAGTTACAGCTTTCCCCTCAAGAAGCTTTTCGCTAAGACAGTTCTTGTGGAAATGGCAAAGTGATATTTGGAAGCCATAGAGGGCTATGGTGAAAATGGAAATATCCTCAGATGAAATCTGGAAAGAAGCTTTCTGAGAAACTGCTTAGTGTTCTGTTAATTCATCTCACAGAGTTACATCTGTATTTCGTGGATCTCTGTGCTAGCCTTATTTCTGTGGATTCTGAGAACAGATATTTCGGATCCCTTGGAAGACTATTGGGCCAAAGGAAATATCCTCCGATAACAAAGAGAAAGAAGCTTTCTGAGAAACTTCCTTGTGTTCTGTGAAATCATCTCACAGAGTTACAGCTTTCCCTTCAAGCAGCCTTTCGCTAAGACATTTCTTGTGGAATTGGCAAAGTGCTATTTGGAAGCCCATGGAGGGATACGGTGAAAAAGGAAATATCCTCAGATAAAATCTGAAAAGAAGCTTTCTGAGAAACTGCTTAGTGTTCTGTTAATTCATCTCACGGAGTTACATCTGTATTTCGTGGAACCTTTGCTAGCCTTATTTATGTGGAATCTGAGAACAGATATTTCGGATCCCTTTGAAGACTATAGGGCCAAAGGAAATATCCTCCGATATCAAAGAGAAAGAAGCTTTCTGAGAAACTTCTCTGTGTTCTGTGAAATCATCTCACATAGTTACAGCTTTCCCCTCAAGAAGCCTTTCGCTAAGACAGTTCTTGTGGAATTGGCAAAGGGATATTTGGAAGCCCATAGAGGGCTATGGTGAAAATGGAAATATCATCAGATGTAATCTGGAAAGAAGATTTCTGAGAAACTGCTTAGTGTTCTGTTAATTCATCTCACAGAGTTACATCTGTATTTCGTGGAACTCTTTGCTAGCCTTATTTCTGTGTAATCTGAGAACAGATATTTTGGATCCCTTGGAAGAATATAGGGCCAAAGGAAATATCCTCCGATAACAAAGATAAAGAAGCTTTCTGAGAAACTTCTTTGTGTTCTGTGAAATCATCTCACAGAGTAACAGCTTTTCCCTCTAGAAGCCTTTCGCTAAGACAGTTCTTGTGGAATTGGCAAAGTGATATTTGGAAGCCCATAGAGGGCTATGGTGCAAAAGGAAATATCCTCAGATGAAATCTGGCAAGAAGATTTCTGAGAAACTGCTTAGTGTTCTGTTAATTCATCTCACAGAGTTGCATCTGTATTTCGTGGATCTCTTTGCTAGCCTTATTTCTGTGGAATCTGAGAACACATATTTCGGATCCCTTGCAAGACTAGAGGACTAAAGGAAATATCCTCCGATAACAAAGAGAAAGAAGCTTTCTGAGAAACTTCTTTGTGTTCTGTGAAATCATCTCACAGAGTTACAGCTTTCCCCTCAAGCAGCCTTTCGCTGAGACAGTTCTTGTGGAATTGGCAAAGTGATATTTGAAAGCCCATAGAGGGCTATGGTGAAAAAGGAAATATCCTCAGATGAAATCTGGAAAGAAGCTTTCTGAGAAACTGCTTAGTGTTCTGTTAATTCATCCAACAGAGTTACATCTGTATTTCGTAGATCTCTTTGATAGCCTTATTTCTGTGGAATCTGAGAACAGATATTTCGGATCCCTTTGAAGACGATAAGGCCAAAGGAAATATCCTCCGATAACAAAGAGAAAGAAGCTTTCTGAAAAACTTCTTTGTGTTCTGTGAAATCATCTCACAGAGTTACAGATTTCCCCTGAAGAAGCCTTTCGCTTAGACAGTTCTTGTGGAAATGGCAAAGTGATATTTGGAAGCCATAGAGGGCTGTGGTGAAAATGGAAATATCCTCAAATGAAATCTGGAAAGAAGCTTTCTGAGAAACTGCTTAGTGTTCTGTTAATTCATCTCACAGAGTTACATCTGTATTTCGTGGATCTCTTGGTAGCCTTATTTCTGTGGAATCTGAGAACAGATATTTCGGATCCCTTTGAAGACTACAGGGCCAAAGGAAATATCCTCTGATAACAAAGAGAAAGAAGCTTTCTGAGAAACTTCTTTGCGTTCTGTGAAATCATCTCACAGAGTTACAGCTTTCCCCTCAAGAAGCATTTCGCTAGGACAGTTCTTGTGTAATTGGCAAAGTGATATTTGGAAGTCCATAGAGGGCTATGGTGAAAATGGAAATATCCTCAGATGAAATCTGGAAAGAAGCATTATGAGAAACTGCTCTGTGATATGTGACTTCCAGTCACAGAGTTACATCTCTATTTCGTGGATCTTTCGCTAGCCTTATTTCTATGGAATCTGAGAACAGATATTTCGGATCCTTTTGCAGACTACAGGGCCAAAGGAAATATCCTCCGATAACAAAGAGTAAGAAGCTCTCTGAGAAACTTCTTTGTGTTCTGTGAAATCATCTCACAGAGTTACAGCTTTCCCCTCAAGAAGCTTTTCGCTAAGACAGTTCTTGTGGAAATGGAAAAGTGATATTTGGAAGCCCATAGAGGGCTATGGTGAAAATGGAAATATCCTCAGATGAAATCTGGAAAGAAGCTTTCTGAGAAACTGCTTAGTGTTCTGTTAATTCATCTCACAGAGTTACATCTGTATTTCGTGGATCTCTGTGCTAGCCTTATTTCTGTGGATTCTGAGAACAGATATTTCGGATCCCTTGGAAGACTATTGGGCCAAAGGAAATATCCTCCGATAACAAAGAGAAAGAAGCTTTCTGAGAAACTTCCTTGTGTTCTGTGAAATCATCTCACAGAGTTACAGCTTTCCCTTAAAGCAGCCTTTCGCTAAGACATTTCTTGTGGAATTGGCAAAGTGCTATTTGGAAGCCCATGGAGGGATACGGTGAAAAAGGAAATATCCTCAGATAAAATCTGGAAAGAAGCTTTCTGAGAAACTGCTTAGTGTTCTGTTAATTCATCTCACGGAGTTACATCTGTATTTCGTGGATCTCTTTGCTAGCCTTATTTCTGTGGAATCTGAGAACAGATATTTCGGATCCCTTTGAAGACTATAGGGCCAAAGGAAATATCCTCCGATGTCAAAGAGAAAGAAGCTTTCTGAGAAAATTCTCTGTGTTCTGTGAAATCATCTCACAGAGTTACAGCTTTGCCCTCAAGAAGCCTTTCGCTAAGACAGTTCTTGTGGAATTGGCAAAGTGATATTTGGAAGCCCATAGAGGGCTATGGTGAAAAAGGAAATATCCTCAGATGAAATCTGGAAAGAAGCTTTCTGAGAAACTGCTTAGTGTTCTGTAAATTCATCTCACACAGTTACATCTGCATTTCGTGTATCTCTTTCCTAGCCTTATTTCTGTGGAATCTGAGAACAGATATTTCGGATCCCTTTGATGACTATAGGGCCAAAGGAAATATCCTCCGATAACAAAGAGAAAGAAGCTTTCTGAGAAACTTCTTTGTGTTCTGTGAAATCATCTCACAGAGTTACAGCTTTCGCCTCAAGAAGCCTTTCGCTAAGACACTTCTTGTGGAATTGGCAAAGTGATATTTGGAAGCCCATAGAGGGCTATGCTGAAAAAGGAAATATCCTCAGATGAAATCTGGGAAGAAGCATTATGAGAAACTGCTCTGTGATATGTGACTTCCAGTCACAGAGTTACATATCTATTTTTGGATCTTTTGCTAGCCTTATTTCTATGGAATCTGAGAACAGATATTTCGGATCCTTTTGCAGACTACAGGGCCAAAGGAAATATCCTCCGATAACAAAGAGAAAGAAACTCTCTGAGAAACTTCTTTGTGTTCTGTGAAATCATCTCACAGAGTTACAGCTTTCCCCTCAAGAAGCTTTTCGCTAAGACAGTTCTTGTGGAAATGGCAAAGTGATATTTGGAAGCCATAGAGGGCTATGGTGAAAATGGAAATATCCTCAGATGAAATCTGGAAAGAAGCTTTCTGAGAAACTGCTTAGTGTTCTGTTAATTCACCTCACAGAGTTACATCTGTATTTCGTGGATCTCTTTGCTAGCCTTATTTCTGTGGATTCTGAGAACAGATATTTCGGATCCCTTGGAAGACTATTGGGAAAAAGGAAATATCCTCCGATAACAAAGAGAAAGAAGCTTTCTGAGAAACTTCCTTGTGTTCTGTGAAATCATCTCACAGAGTTACAGCTTTCCCTTCAAGCAGCCTTTCGCTAAGACATTTCTTGTGGAATTGGCAAAGTGCTATTTGGAAGCCCATGGAGGGATACGGTGAAAAAGGAAATATCCTCAGATGAAATCTGGAAAGAAGCTTTCTGAGAAAATGCTTAGTGTTCTGTTAATTCATCTCACGGAGTTACATCTGTATGTCGTGGATCTCTTTGCTAGCCTTATTTCTGTGGAATCTGAGAACAGATATTTCGGATCCCTTTGACGACTATAGGGCCAAAGGAAATATCCTCCGATATCAAAGAGAAAGAAGCTTTCTGAGAAACTTCTCTGTGTTCTGTGAAATCATCTCACAGAGTTACAGCTTTGCCCTCAAGAAGCCTTTCGCTAAGACAGTTCTTGTGGAATTGGCAAAGTGATATTTGGAAGCCCATAGAGGGCTATGGTGAAAAAGGAAATATCCTCAGATGAAATCTGGAAAGAAGCTTTCTGAGAAACTGCTTAGTGTTCTGTAAATTCATCTCACAGAGTTACATCTGCATTTCGTGGAACTCTTTGCTAGCCTTATTTCTGTGTAATCTGAGAACAGATATTTTGGATCCCTTGGAAGACTATAGGGCCAAAGGAAATATCCTCCGATAACAAATCTAAAGAAGCTTTCTGAGAAACTTCTTTGTGTTCTGTGAAATCATCTCACAGAGTAACAGCTTTTCCCTCTAGAAGCCTTTCGCTAAGACAGTTCTTGTGGAATTGGCAAAGTGATATTTGGAAGCCCATAGAGGGCTATGGTGCAAAAGGAAATATCCTCAGATGAAATCTGGCAAGAAGATTTCTGAAAAAATGCTTAGTGTTCTGTTAATTCATCTCACAGAGTTGCATCTGTATTTCGTGGATCTCTTTGCTAGCCCTATTTCTGTGGAATCTGAGAACACATATTTCGGATCCCTTGCAAGACTAGAGGACCAAAGGAAATATCCTCCGATAACAAAGAGAAAGAAGCTTTCTGAGAAACTTCTTTGTGTTCTGTGAAATCATCTCACAGAGTTACAGATTTCCCCTGAAGAAGCCTTTCGCTTAGACAGTTCTTGTGGAAATGGCAAAGTGATATTTGGAAGCCATAGAGGGCTGTGGTGAAAATGGAAATATCCTCAAATGAAATCTGGAAAGAAGCTTTCTGAGAAACTGCTTAGTGTTCTGTTAATTCATCTCACAGAGTTACATCTGTATTTCGTGGATCTCTTGGTAGCCTTATTTCTGTGGAATCTGAGAACAGATATTTCGGATCCCTTTGAAGACTATAGGGCCAAAGGAAATATCCTCTGATAACAAAGAGAAACAAGCTTTCTGAGAAACTTCTTTGCGTTCTGTGAAATCATCTCACAGAGTTACAGCTTTCCCCTCAAGAAGCATTTCGCTCGGACAGTTCTTGTGTAATTGGCAAAGTGATATTTGGAAGTCCATAGAGGGCTATGGTGAAAATGGAAATATCCTCAGATGAAATCTGGAAAGAAGCATTATGAGAAACTGCTCTGTGATATGTGACTTCCAGTCACAGAGTTACATCTCTATTTCGTGGATCTTTTGCTAGCCTTATTTCTATGGAATCTGAGAACAGATATTTCGGATCCTTTTGCAGACTACAGGGCCAAAGGAAATATCCTCCGATAACAAAGAGAAAGAAGCTCTCTGAGAAACTTCTTTGTGTTCTGTGAAATCATCTCACAGAGTTACAGCTTTCCCCTCAAGAAGCTTTTCGCTAAGACAGTTCTTGTGGAAATGGCAAAGTGATATTTGGAAGCCATAGAGGGCTATGGTGAAAATGGAAATATCCTCAGATGAAATCTGGAAAGAAGCTTTCTGAGAAACTGCTTAGTGTTCTGTTAATTCATCTCACAGAGTTACATCTGTATTTCGTGGATCTCTGTGCTAGCCTTATTTCTGTGGATTCTGAGAACAGATATTTCGGATCCCTTGGAAGACTATTGGGCCAAAGGAAATATCCTCCGATAACAAAGAGAAAGAAGCTTTCTGAGAAACTTCCTTGTGTTCTGTGAAATCATCTCACAGACTTACAGCTTTCCCTTCAAGCAGCCTTTCGCTAAGACATTTCTTGTGGAATTGGCAAAGTGCTATTTGGAAGCCCATGGAGGGATACGGTGAAAAGGGAAATATCCCCAGATAAATTCTGGAAAGAAGCTTTCTGAGAAACTGCTTAGTGTTCTGTTAATTCATCTCACGGAGTTACATCTGTATTTCGTGGAACTTTTGCTAGCCTTATTTATGTGGAATCTGAGAACAGATATTTCGGATCCCTTTGAAGACTATAGGGCCAAAGGAAATATCCTCCGATATCAAAGAGAAAGAAGCTTTCTGAGAAACTTCTCTGTGTTCTGTGAAATCATCTCACATAGTTACAGCTTTCCCCTCAAGAAGCCTTTCGCTAAGACAGCTCTTGTGGAATTGGCAAAGGGATATTTGGAAGCCCATAGAGGGCTATGGTGAAAATGGAAATATCCTCAGATGAAATCTGGAAAGAAGATTTCTGAGAAACTGCTTAGTGTTCTGTTAATTCATCTCACAGAGTTACATCTGTATTTCGTGGAACTCTTTGCTAGCCTTATTTCTGTGTAATCTGAGAACAGATATTTTGGATCCCTTGGAAGACTATAGGGCCAAAGGAAATATCCTCCGATAACAAAGATAAAGAAGCTTTCTGAGAAACTTCTTTGTGTTCTGTGAAATCATCTCACAGAGTAACAGCTTTTCCCTCTAGAAGCCTTTCGCTAAGACAGTTCTTGTGGAATTGGCAAAGTGATATTTGGAAGCCCATAGAGGGCTATGGTGCAAAAGGAAATATCCTCAGATGAAATCTGGCAAGAAGATTTCTGAGAAACTGCTTAGTGTTCTGTTAATTCATCTCACAGAGTTGCATCTGTATTTCGTGGATCTCTTTGCTAGCCTTATTTCTGTGGAATCTGAGAACACATATTTCGGATCCCTTTGAAGACGATAAGGCCAAAGGAAATATCCTCCGATAACAAAGAGAAAGAAGCTTTCTGAGAAACTTCTTTGTGTTCTGTGAAATCATCTCACAGAGTTACAGATTTCCCCTGAAGAAGCCTTTCGCTTAGACAGTTCTTGTGGAAATGGCAAAATGATATTTGGAAGCCATAGAGGGCTGTGGTGAAAATGGAAATATCCTCAAATGAAATCTGGAAAGAAGCTTTCTGAGAAACTGCTTAGTGTTCTGTTAATTCATCTCACAGAGTTACATCTGTATTTCGTGGATCTCTTGGTAGCCTTATTTCTGTGGAATCTGAGAACAGATATTTCGGATCCCTTTGAAGACTATAGGGCCAAAGGAAATATCCTCTGATAACAAAGAGAAAGAAGCTTTCTGAGAAACTTCTTTGCGTTCTGTGAAATCATCTCACAGAGTTACAGCTTTCCCCTCAAGAAGCATTTCGCTAGGACAGTTCTTGTGTAATTGGCAAAGTGATATTTGGAAGTCCATAGAGGGCTATGGTGAAAATGGAAATATCCTCAGATGAAATCTGGAAAGAAGCATTATGAGAAACTGCTCTGTGATATGTGACTTCCAGTCACAGAGTTACATCTCTATTTCGTGGATCTTTTGCTAGCCTTATTTCTATGGAATCTGAGAACAGATATTTCGGATCCTTTTGCAGACTACAGGGCCAAAGGAAATATCCTCCGATAACAAAGAGAAAGAAGCTCTCTGAGAAACTTCTTTGTGTTCTGTGAAATCATCTCACAGAGTTACAGCTTTCCCCTCAAGAAGCTTTTCGCTAAGACAGTTCTTGTGGAAATGGCAAAGTGATATTTGGAAGCCATAGAGGGCTATGGTGAAAATGGAAATATCCTCAGATGAAATCTGGAAAGAAGCTTTCTGAGAAACTGCTTAGTGTTCTGTTAATTCATCTCACAGAGTTACATCTGTATTTCGTGGATCTCTGTGCTAGCCTTATTTCTGTGGATTCTGAGAACAGATATTTCGGATCCCTTGGAAGACTATTGGGCCAAAGGAAATATCCTCCGATAACAAAGAGAAAGAAGCTTTCTGAGAAACTTCCTTGTGTTCTGTGAAATCATCTCACAGAGTTACAGCTTTCCCTTAAAGCAGCCTTTCGCTAAGACATTTCTTGTGGAATTGGCAAAGTGCTATTTGGAAGCCCATGGAGGGATACGGTGAAAAAGGAAATATCCTCAGATAAAATCTGGAAAGAAGCTTTCTGAGAAACTGCTTAGTGTTCTGTTAATTCATCTCACGGAGTTACATCTGTATTTCGTGGATCTCTTTGCTAGTCTTATTTCTGTGGAATCTGAGAACAGATATTTCGGATCCCTTTGAAGACTATAGGGCCAAAGGAAATATCCTCCGATATCAAAGAGAAAGAAGCTTTCTGAGAAACTTCTCTGTGTTCTGTGAAATCATCTCACAGAGTTACAGCTTTGCCCTCAAGAAGCCTTTCGCTAAGACAGTTCTTGTGGAATTGGCAAAGTGATATTTGGAAGCCCATAGAGGGCTATGGTGAAAAAGGAAATATCCTCAGATGAAATCTGGAAAGAAGCTTTCTGAGAAACTGCTTAGTGTTCTGTAAATTCATCTCACACAGTTACATCTGCATTTCGTGTATCTCTTTCCTAGCCTTATTTCTGTGGAATCTGAGAACAGATATTTCGGATCCCTTTGATGACTATAGGGCCAAAGGAAATATCCTCCGATAACAAAGAGAAAGAAGCTTTCTGAGAAACTTCTTTGTGTTCTGTGAAATCATCTCACAGAGTTACAGCTTTCGCCTCAAGAAGCCTTTCGCTAAGACACTTCTTGTGGAATTGGCAAAGTGATATTTGGAAGCCCATAGAGGGCTATGCTGAAAAAGGAAATATCCTCAGATGAAATCTGGGAAGAAGCATTATGAGAAACTGCTCTGTGATATGTGACTTCCAGTCACAGAGTTACATATCTATTTTTGGATCTTTTGCTAGCCTTATTTCTATGGAATCTGAGAACAGATATTTCGGATCCTTTTGCAGACTACAGGGCCAAAGGAAATATCCTCCGATAACAAAGAGAAAGAAACTCTCTGAGGAACTTCTTTGTGTTCTGTGAAATCATCTCACAGAGTTACAGCTTTCCCCTCAAGAAGCTTTTCGCTAAGACAGTTCTTGTGGAAATGGCAAAGTGATATTTGGAAGCCATAGAGGGCTATGGTGAAAATGGAAATATCCTCAGATGAAATCTGGAAAGAAGCTTTCTGAGAAACTGCTTAGTGTTCTGTTAATTCATCTCACAGAGTTACATCTGTATTTCGTGGATCTCTTTGCTAGCCTTGTTTCTGTGGATTCTGAGAACAGATATTTCGGATCCCTTGGAAGACTATTGGGAAAAAGGAAATATCCTCCGATAACAAAGAGAAAGAAGCTTTCTGAGAAACTTCCTTGTGTTCTGTGAAATCATCTCACAGAGTTACAGCTTTCCCTTCAAGCAGCCTTTCGCTAAGACATTTCTTGTGGAATTGGCAAAGTGCTATTTGGAAGCCCATGGAGGGATACGGTGAAAAAGGAAATATCCTCAGATGAAATCTGGAAAGAAGCTTTCTGAGAAACTGCTTAGTGTTCTGTTAATTCATCTCACGGAGTTACATCTGTATGTCGTGGATCTCTTTGCTAGCCTTATTTCTGTGGAATCTGAGAACAGATATTTCGGATCCCTTTGACGACTATAGGGCCAAAGGAAATATCCTCCGATATCAAAGAGAAAGAAGCTTTCTGAGAAACTTCTCTGTGTTCTGTGAAATCATCTCACAGAGTTACAGCTTTGCCCTCAAGAAGCCTTTCGCTAAGACAGTTCTTGTGGAATTGGCAAAGTGATATTTGGAAGCCCATAGAGGGCTATGGTGAAAAAGGAAATATCCTCAGATGAAATCTGGAAAGAAGCTTTCTGAGAAACTGCTTAGTGTTCTGTAAATTCATCTCACAGAGTTACATCTGCATTTCGTGGAACTCTTTGCTAGCCTTATTTCTGTGTAATCTGAGAACAGATATTTTGGATCCCTTGGAAGATTATAGGGCCAAAGGAAATATCCTCCGATAACAAAGATAAAGAAGCTTTCTGAGAAACTTCTTTGTGTTCTGTGAAATCATCTCACAGAGTAACAGCTTTTCCCTCTAGAAGCCTTTCGCTAAGACAGTTCTTGTGGAATTGGCAAAGTGATATTTGGAAGCCCATAGAGGGCTATGGTGCAAAAGGAAATATCCTCAGATGAAATCTGGCAAGAAGATTTCTGAGAAACTGCTTAGTGTTCTGTTAATTCATCTCACAGAGTTACATCTGTATTTCGTGGATCTCTTGGTAGCCTTATTTCTGTGGAATCTGAGAACAGATATTTCGGATCCCTTTGAAGACTATAGGGCCAAAGGAAATATCCTCTGATAACAAAGAGAAACAAGCTTTCTGAGAAACTTCTTTGCGTTCTGTGAAATCATCTCACAGAGTTACAGCTTTCCCCTCAAGAAGCATTTCGCTCGGACAGTTCTTGTGTAATTGGCAAAGTGATATTTGGAAGTCCATAGAGGGCTATGGTGAAAATGGAAATATCCTCAGATGAAATCTGGAAAGAAGCATTATGAGAAACTGCTCTGTGATATGTGACTTCCAGTCACAGAGTTACATCTCTATTTCGTGGATCTTTTGCTAGCCTTATTTCTATGGAATCTGAGAACAGATATTTCGGATCCTTTTGCAGACTACAGGGCCAAAGGAAATATCCTCCGATAACAAAGAGAAAGAAGCTCTCTGAGAAACTTCTTTGTGTTCTGTGAAATCATCTCACAGAGTTACAGCTTTCCCCTCAAGAAGCTGTTCGCTAAGACAGTTCTTGTGGAAATGGCAAAGTGATATTTGGAAGCCATAGAGGGCTATGGTGAAAATGGAAATATCCTCAGATGAAATCTGGAAAGAAGCTTTCTGAGAAACTGCTTAGTGTTCTGTTAATTCATCTCACAGAGTTACATCTGTATTTCGTGGATCTCTGTGCTAGCCTTATTTCTGTGGATTCTGAGAAAAGATATTTCGGATCCCTTGGAAGACTATTGGGCCATAGGAAATATCCTCCGATAACAAAGAGAAAGAAGCTTTCTGAGAAACTTCCTTGTGTTCTGTGAAATCATCTCACAGAGTTACAGCTTTCCCTTCAAGCAGCCTTTCGCTAAGACATTTCTTGTGGAATTGGCAAAGTGCTATTTGGAAGCCCATGGAGGGATACGGTGAAAAAGGAAATATCCTCAGATAAAATCTGGAAAGAAGCTTTCTGAGAAACTGCTTAGTGTTCTGTTAATTCATCTCACGGAGTTACATCTGTATTTCGTGGAACCTTTGCTAGCCTTATTTATGTGGAATCTGAGAACAGATATTTCGGATCCCTTTGAAGACTATAGGGCCAAAGGAAATATCCTCCGATATCAAAGAGAAAGAAGCTTTCTGAGAAACTTCTCTGTGTTCTGTGAAATCATCTCACATAGTTACAGCTTTCCCCTCAAGAAGCCTTTCGCTAAGACAGTTCTTGTGGAATTGGCAAAGGGATATTTGGAAGCCCATAGAGGGCTATGGTGAAAATGGAAATATCCTCAGATGAAATCTGGAAAGAAGCTTTCTGAGAAACTGCTTAGTGTTCTGTTAATTCATCCAACAGAGTTACATCTGTATTTCGTTGATCTCTTTGATAGCCTTATTTCTGTGGAATCTGAGAACAGATATTTCGGATCCCTTTGAAGACGATAAGGCCAAAGGAAATATCCTCCGATAACAAAGAGAAAGAAGCTTTCTGAGAAACTTCTTTGTGTTCTGTGAAATCATCTCACAGAGTTACAGATTTCCCCTGAAGAAGCCTTTCGCTTAGACAGTTCTTGTGGAAATGGCAAAGTGATATTTGGAAGCCATAGAGGGCTGTGGTGAAAATGGAAATATCCTCAAATGAAATCTGGAAAGAAGCTTTCTGAGAAACTGCTTAGTGTTCTGTTAATTCATCTCACAGAGTTACATCTGTATTTCGTGGATCTCTTGGTAGCCTTATTTCTGTGGAATCTGAGAACAGATATTTCGGATCCCTTTGAAGACTATAGGGCCAAAGGAAATATCCTCTGATAACAAAGAGAAAGAAGCTTTCTGAGAAACTTCTTTGCGTTCTGTGAAATCATCTCACAGAGTTACAACTTTCCCCTCAAGAAGCATTTCGCTAGGACAGTTCTTGTGTAATTGGCAAAGTGATATTTGGAAGTCCATAGAGGGCTATGGTGAAAATGGAAATATCCTCAGATGAAATCTGGAAAGAAGCATTATGAGAAACTGCTCTGTGATATGTGACTTCCAGTCACAGAGTTACATCTCCATTTCGTGGATCTTTTGCTAGCCTTATTTCTATGGAATCTGAGAACAGATATTTCGGATCCTTTTGCAGACTACAGGGCCAAAGGAAATATCCTCCGATAACAAAGAGAAAGAAGCTCTCTGAGAAACTTCTTTGTGTTCTGTGAAATCATCTCACAGAGTTACAGCTTTCCCCTCAAGAAGCTTTTCGCTAAGACAGTTCTTGTGGAAATGGCAAAGTGATATTTGGACGCCACAGAGGGCTATGGTGAAAATGGAAATATCCTCAGATGAAATCTGGAAAGAAGCTTTCTGAGAAACTGCTTAGTGTTCTGTTAATTCATCTCACAGAGTTACATCTGTATTTCGTGGATCT
Organism: Macaca mulatta; assembly: GCF_049350105.2. Classification (NCBI taxonomy): domain Eukaryota; kingdom Metazoa; phylum Chordata; class Mammalia; order Primates; family Cercopithecidae; genus Macaca; species Macaca mulatta. The sequence goes on from NC_133418.1 coordinate 36,974,761, forward strand.
CTGTGCTAGCCTTATTTCTGTGGATTCTGAGAACAGATATTTCGGATCCCTTGGAAGACTATTGGGCCAAAGGAAATATCCTCCGATAACAAAGAGAAAGAAGCTTTCTGAGAAACTTCCTTGTGTTCTGTGAAATCATCTCACAGAGTTACAGCTTTCCCTTAAAGCAGCCTTTCGCTAAGACATTTCTTGTGGAATTGGCAAAGTGCTATTTGGAAGCCCATGGAGGGATACGGTGAAAAAGGAAATATCCTCAGATAAAATCTGGAAAGAAGCTTTCTGAGAAACTGCTTAGTGTTCTGTTAATTCATCTCACGGAGTTACATCTGTATTTCGTGGATCTCTTTGCTAGCCTTATTTCTGTGGAATCTGAGAACAGATATTTCGGATCCCTTTGAAGACTATAGGGCCAAAGGAAATATCCTCCGATATCAAAGAGAAAGAAGCTTTCTGAGAAACTTCTCTGTGTTCTGTGAAATCATCTCACAGAGTTACAGCTTTGCCCTCAAGAAGCCTTTCGCTAAGACAGTTCTTGTGGAATTGGCAAAGTGATATTTGGAAGCCCATAGAGGGCTATGGTGAAAAAGGAAATATCCTCAGATGAAATCTGGAAAGAAGCTTTCTGAGAAACTGCTTAGTGTTCTGTAAATTCATCTCACACAGTTACATCTGCATTTCGTGTATCTCTTTCCTAGCCTTATTTCTGTGGAATCTGAGAACAGATATTTCGGATCCCTTTGATGACTATAGGGCCAAAGGAAATATCCTCCGATAACAAAGAGAAAGAAGCTTTCTGAGAAACTTCTTTCTGTTCTGTGAAATCATCTCACAGAGTTACAGCTTTCGCCTCAAGAAGCCTTTCGCTAAGACACTTCTTGTGGAATTGGCAAAGTGATATTTGGAAGCCCATAGAGGACTATGCTGAAAAAGGAAATATCCTCAGATGAAATCTGGGAAGAAGCATTATGAGAAACTGCTCTGTGATATGTGACTTCCAGTCACAGAGTTACATATCTATTTTTGGATCTTTTGCTAGCCTTATTTCTATGGAATCTGAGAACAGATATTTCGGATCCTTTTGCAGACTACAGGGCCAAAGGAAATATCCTCCGATAACAAAGAGAAAGAAACTCTCTGAGAAACTTCTTTGTGTTCTGTGAAATCATCTCACAGAGTTACAGCTTTCCCCTCAAGAAGCTTTTCGCTAAGACAGTTCTTGTGGAAATGGCAAAGTGATATTTGGAAGCCATAGAGGGCTATGGTGAAAATGGAAATATATTCAGATGAAATCTGGAAAGAAGCTTTCTGAGAAACTGCTTAGTGTTCTGTTAATTCATCTCACAGAGTTACATCTGTATTTCGTGGATCTCTTTGCTAGCCTTATTTCTGTGGATTCTGAGAACAGATATTTCGGATCCCTTGGAAGACTATTGGGCCAAAGGAAATATCCTCCGATAACAAAGAGAAAGAAGCTTTCTGAGAAACTTCCTTGTGTTCTGTGAAATCATCTCACAGAGTTACAGCTTTCCCTTCAAGCAGCCTTTCGCTAAGACATTTCTTGTGGAATTGGCAAAGTGCTATTTGGAAGCCCATGGAGGGATACGGTGAAAAAGGAAATATCCTCAGATGAAATCTGGAAAGAAGCTTTCTGAGAAACTGCTTAGTGTTCTGTTAATTCATCTCACGGAGTTACATCTGTATGTCGTGGACCTCTTTGCTAGCCTTATTTCTGTGGAATCTGAGAACAGATATTTCGGATCCCTTTGACGACTATAGGGCCAAAGGAAATATCCTCCGATATCAAAGAGAAAGAAGCTTTCTGAGAAACTTCTCTGTGTTCTGTGAAATCATCTCACAGAGTTACAGCTTTGCCCTCAAGAAGCCTTTCGCTAAGACAGTTCTTGTGGAATTGGCAAAGTGATATTTGGAAGCCCATAGAGGGCTATGGTGAAAAAGGAAATATCCTCAGATGAAATCTGGAAAGAAGATTTCTGAGAAACTGCTTAGTGTTCTGTAAATTCATCTCACAGAGTTACATCTGCATTTCGTGGAACTCTTTGCTAGCCTTATTTCTGTGTAATCTGAGAACAGATATTTTGGATCCCTTGGAAGACTATAGGGCCAAAGGAAATATCCTCCGATAACAAAGATAAAGAAGCTTTCTGAGAAACTTCTTTTTGTTCTGTGAAATCATCTCACAGAGTAACAGCTTTTCCCTCTAGAAGCCTTTCGCTAAGACAGTTCTTGTGGAATTGGCAAAGTGATATTTGGAAGCCCATAGAGGGCTATGGTGCAAAAGGAAATATCCTCAGATGAAATCTGGCAAGAAGATTTCTGAGAAACTGCTTAGTGTTCTGTTAATTCATCTCACAGAGTTGCATCTGTATTTCGTGGATCTCTTTGCTAGCCTTATTTCTGTGGAATCTGAGAACACATATTTCGGATCCCTTGCAAGACTAGAGGACCAAAGGAAATATCCTCCGATAACTAAGAGAAAGAAGCTTTCTGAGAAACTTCTTTGTGTTTTGTGAAATCATCTCACAGAGTTACAGAATTCCCCTGAAGAAGCCTTTCGCTTAGACAGTTCTTGTGGAAATGGCAAAGTGATATTTGGAAGCCATAGAGAGCTGTGGTGAAAATGGAAATATCCTCAAATGAAATCTGGAAAGAAGCTTTCTGAGAAACTGCTTAGTGTTCTGTTAATTCATCTCACAGAGTTACATCTGTATTTCGTGGATCTCTTGGTAGCCTTATTTCTGTGGAATCTGAGAACAGATATTTCGGATCCCTTTGAAGACTATAGGGCCAAAGGAAATATCCTCTGATAACAAAGAGAAACAAGCTTTCTGAGAAACTTCTTTGCGTTCTGTGAAATCATCTCACAGAGTTACAGCTTTCCCCTCAAGAAGCATTTCGCTAGGACAGTTCTTGTGTAATTGGCAAAGTGATATTTGGAAGTCCATAGAGGGCTATGGTGAAAATGGAAATATCCTCAGATGAAATCTGGAAAGAAGCATTATGAGAAACTGCTCTGTGATATGTGACTTCCAGTCACAGAGTTACATCTCTATTTCGTGGATCTTTTTCTAGCCTTATTTCTATGGAATCTGAGAACAGATATTTCGGATCCTTTTGCAGACTACAGGGCCAAAGGAAATATCCTCCGATAACAAAGAGAAAGAAGCTCTCTGAGAAACTTCTTTGTGTTCTGTGAAATCATCTCACAGAGTTACAGCTTTCCCCTCAAGAAGCTTTTCGCTAAGACAGTTCTTGTGGAAATGGCAAAGTGATATTTGGAAGCCATAGAGGGCTATGGTGAAAATGGAAATATCCTCAGATGAAATCTGGAAAGAAGCTTTCTGAGAAACTGCTTAGTGTTCTGTTAATTCATCTCACAGAGTTACATCTGTATTTCGTGGATCTCTTTGCTAGCCTTATTTCTGTGGATTCTGAGAACAGATATTTCGGATCCCTTGGAAGACTATTGGGAAAAAGGAAATATCCTCCGATAACAAAGAGAAAGAAGCTTTCTGAGAAACTTCCTTGTGTTCTGTGAAATCATCTCACAGAGTTACAGCTTTCCCTTAAAGCAGCCTTTCGCTTAGACATTTCTTGTGGAATTGGCAAAGTGCTATTTGGAAGCCCATGGAGGGATACGGTGAAAAAGGAAATATCCTCAGATGAAATCTGGAAAGAAGCTTTCTGAGAAACTGCTTAGTGTTCTGTTAATTCATCTCACGGAGTTACATCTGTATGTCGTGGATCTCTTTGCTAGCCTTATTTCTGTGGAATCTGAGAACAGATATTTCGGATCCCTTTGACGACTATAGGGCCAAAGGAAATATCCTCCGATATCAAAGAGAAAGAAGCTTTCTGAGAAACTTCTCTGTGTTCTGTGAAATCATCTCACAGAGTTACAGCTTTGCCCTCAAGAAGCCTTTCGCTAAGACAGTTCTTGTGGAATTGGCAAAGTGATATTTGGAAGCCCATAGACGGCTATGGTGAAAAAGGAAATATCCTCAGATGAAATCTGGAAAGAAGCTTTCTGAGAAACTGCTTAGTGTTCTGTAAATTCATCTCACAGAGTTACATCTGCATTTCGTGTATCTCTTTCCTAGCCTTATTTCTGTGGAATCTGAGAACAGATATTTCGGATCCCTTTGAAGACTATAGGGCCAAAGGAAATATCCTCCGATAACAAAGAGAAAGAAGCTTTCTGAGAAACTTCTTTGTGTTCTGTGAAATCATCTCACAGAGTTACAGCTTTCGCCTCAAGAAGCCTTTCGCTAAGACACTTCTTGTGGAATTGGCAAAGTGATATTTGGAAGCCCATAGAGGGCTATGCTGAAAAAGGAAATATCCTCAGATGAAATCTGGAAAGAAGCATTATGAGAAACTGCTCTGTGATATGTGACTTCCAGTCACAGAGTTACATCTGTATTTCTTGGATCTCTTTTCTAGCCTTATTTCTGTGGAATCTGAGAACAGATATTTCGGATCCCTTGGAAGACTATAGGGCCAAAGGAAATATCCTCCGATAACAAAGAGAAAGAAGATTTCTGAGAAACTTCTTTGTGTTCTGTGAAATCATCTCACAGAGTTACAGCTTTCCCCTCAAGAAGCCGTTGGCTAAGACAGTTCTTGTGGAATTGGCAAAGTGATATTTGGAAGCCCATAGAGGGCTATGGTGAAAAAGGAAATATCCTCAGAAGAAATATGGAAAGAAGCTTTCTGAGAAACTGCTTAGTGTTCTGTTAATTCATCTCACAGAGTTACATCTGTATTTCGTGGATCTCTTCGCTAGCCTTATTTCTGTGGAATCTGAGAACAGATATTTCGGATCCCTTTGAAGACGATAGGGACAAAGGAAATATCCTCCGATAACAAAGAGAAAGAAGCTCTCTGAGAAACTTCTTTGTGTTCGGTGAAATCATCTCAAAGAGTTACAGCTTTCCCCTCAAGAAGCCTTTCGCTAAGACAGTTCTTGTGGAATTGGCAAAGTGATATTTGGAAGCCCATAGAGGGCTATGGTGAAAAAGGAAATATCCTCAGATGAAATCTGGAAAGAAGCTTTCTGAGAAACTGCTTTGTGTTCTCTTAATTCATGTCACAGAGTTACATCTGTATGTCGTGGATCTCTTTGCTAGCCTTATTTCTGTGGAATCTGAGAACAGATATTTCTGATCCCTTTGAAGACTATAGGGCCAAAGGAAATATCCTCCGATAACAAAGAGAAAGAAGCTTTCTGAGAAACTTCTTTGTATTTTTTGAAATCACCTCACAGAGTTACAGCTTTCCCCTCAAGAAGCCTTTCGCTAAGACAGTTCTTGTGGAATTGGCAAAGTGATATTTGAAGCCCATAGAGGGCAACGGTGAAAAAGGAAATATCCTCAGATGAAATCTGGAAAGAAGCTTTCTGAGAAAGTGCTTAGTGTTCTGCTAATTCATCTCACAGAGTTCCATCTGTATTTCATGGATCTCTTTGCTAGCCTTATTTCTGTGGAATCTGAGAACAGATATTTCGGATCCCTAAGAAGACTATATTGCCAATGGAAATATCCTCCGATAACAAAGAGAAAGATGCTTTCTGAGAAACTTCTTTGTGTTCTGTGAAATCATCTCACAGAGTTACAGCTTTCCCCTCAAGAAGCCTTTCGCTAAGACAGTTCTTGTGCAATTGGCAAAGTGATATTTGGAAGCCCATAGAGGGCTGTGGTGAAAAAAGAAATATCCTCAGATGAAATCTGGAAAGAAGATTTCTGAGAAACTGCTTAGTCTTCTGTTAATTCATCTCACAGAGTTACATCTGTATTTAGTGGATCTCTTTTCTAGCCTTATTTCTGTGGAATCTGAGAACAGATATTTCGGATCCCTTGGAAGAGTATAGGACCAAAGGAAATATCCTCCGATAACAAAGAGAAAGAAGCTTTCTGAGAAACTTCTTTGTATTCTGTGAAATCATCTCACAGAGTTACAGGTTTCACCTCAAGAAGCCTTTCGCTAAGACAGTTCTTGTGGAATTGGCAAAGTGATATTTGGAAGCCCCTAGAGGGCTATGGTGAAAAAGGAATTATCCTCAGATGAAATCTGGAAAGAAGCTTTCTGAGAAACTGCTTAGTGTTCTGATAATTCTTCTCAGAGAGGTTCATCTGTATTTCGTGGATCTCTTTGCTAGCCTTATTTCTGTGGAATCTGAGAACAGATATTTCGGATCCCTTTGAAGACTATAGGGCCAAAGGAAATATCCTCCGATAACAAAGATAAAGAAGCTTTCTGAGAAACTTCTTTGTGTTCTGTGAAATCATCTCACAGAGTTACAGCTTTCCCCTCAAGGAGACTTTCGCTGAGACAGTTCTTGTGGAATTGGCAAAGTGATATTTGGAAGCCCATAGAGGGCTATGGTGAAAAAGGAATTATCGTCAGATGAAATCTGGAAAGAAGCTTTCTGAGAAACTGCTTAGTGTTCTGTTAATTCATCTCACAGAGTTACATCTGTATTTCGTGGATATCTTTGCTAGCCTTATTTCTGTCGATTCTGAGAACAGATATTTCGGATCCCTTTGAAGACTATAGGGCCAAAGGAACTATCCTCCGATAACAAAGAGAAAGAAGCTTTCTGAGAAACTTCTTTGTGTTCTGTGAAATCATCTCACAGAGTTACAGGTTTCCCCTCAAGAATCCTTTCACTTAGACAGTTCTTGTGGAATTGGCAAAGTGATATTTGAAGCCCATAGAGGGCAATGGTGAAAAAGGAAATATCCTCAGATGAAATCTGGAAAGAAGCTTTCTGAGAAAGTGCTTAGTGTTCTGTTAATTCATCTCACAGAGTTCATTCTGTATTTCATGGATCTCTTTGCTAGCCCAATTTCTGTGGAATCTGAGAACAGATATTTCGGATTCCTTCTAGACTATAGGGCCAAAGGAAATATCCTCCGATAACAAAGAGAAAGAAGCTTTCTGAGAAACTTCTTTGTGTTCTGTGAAATCATCTCACAGAGTTACAGCTTTCCCCTCAAGAAGCCTTTCGCTAAGACAGTTCTTGTGGAATTGGCAAAGTGATATTTGGAAGCCCGTAGAGGGTTATGGTGAAAAAGGAAATATCCTCAGAAGAAATCTGGAAAGAAGCTTTCTGAGAAACTGCTTAGTGTTCTGTTAGTTCATCTCAGAGAGTTACATCTGTATTTAGTGGATCTCTTTGCTGGCCTTATTTCTGTGGAATCTGAGAACAGATATTTCGGATCCCTTGAAGACTATAGGACCAAAGGAAATATCCTCCGATAACAAAGAGAAAGAAGCTTTCTGAGAAACTTCTTTGTATTCTGTGAAATCATCTCACAGAGTTACAGCTTTCACCTCAAGAAGCCTTTCGCTAAGACAGTTCTTGTGGAATTGGCAAAGTGATATTTGAAGCCCATAGAGGGCAACGGTGAAAAAGGAAATATCCTCAGATGAAATCTGGAAAGAGGCTTTCTGAGAAAGTGCTTAGTGTTCTGCTAATTCATCTCACAGAGTTCCATCTGTATTTCATGGATCTCTTTGCTAGCCTTATTTCTGTGGAATCTGAGAACAGATATTTCGGATCCCTAAGAAGACTATATTGCCAATGGAAATATCCTCCGATAACAAAGAGAAAGATGCTTTCTGAGAAACTTCTTTGTGTTCTGTGAAATCATCTCACAGAGTTACAGCTTTCCCCTCAAGAAGCCTTTCGCTAAGACAGTTCTTGTGCAATTGGGAAAGTGATATTTGGAAGCCCATAGAGGGCTGTGGTGAAAAAAGAAATATCCTCAGATGAAATCTGGAAAGAAGATTTCTGAGAAACTGCTTAGTCTTCTGTTAATTCATCTCACAGAGTTACATCTGTATTTAGTGGATCTCTTTTTTAGCCTTATTTCTGTGGAATCTGAGAACAGATATTTCGGATCCCTTGGAAGAGTATAGGACCAAAGGAAATATCCTCCGATAACAAAGAGAAAGAAGCTTTCTGAGAAACTTCTTTGTATTCTGTGAAATCATCTCACAGAGTTACAGGTTTCACCTCAAGAAGCCTTTCGCTAAGACAGTTCTTGTGGAATTGGCAAAGTGATATTTGGAAGCCCCTAGAGGGCTATGGTGAAAAAGGAATTATCCTCAGATGAAATCTGGAAAGAAGCTTTCTGAGAAACTGCTTAGTGTTCTGATAATTCTTCTCAGAGAGGTTCATCTGTATTTCGTGGATCTCTTTGCTAGCCTTATTTCTGTGGAATCTGAGAACAGATATTTCGGATCCCTTTGAAGACTATAGGGCCAAAGGAAATATCCTCCGATAACAAAGATAAAGAAGCTTTCTGAGAAACTTCTTTGTGTTCTGTGAAATCATCTCACAGAGTTACAGCTTTCCCCTCAAGGAGACTTTCGCTGAGACAGTTCTTGTGGAATTGGCAAAGTGATATTTGGAAGCCCATAGAGGGCTATGGTGAAAAAGGAATTATCGTCAGATGAAATCTGGAAAGAAGCTTTCTGAGAAACTGCTTAGTGTTCTGTTAATTCATCTCACAGAGTTACATCTGTATTTCGTGGATATCTTTGCTAGCCTTATTTCTGTCGATTCTGAGAACAGATATTTCGGATCCCTTTGAAGACTATAGGGCCAAAGGAACTATCCTCCGATAACAAAGAGAAAGAAGCTTTCTGAGAAACTTCTTTGTGTTCTGTGAAATCATCTCACAGAGTTACAGGTTTCCCCTCAAGAATCCTTTCACTTAGACAGTTCTTGTGGAATTGGCAAAGTGATATTTGAAGCCCATAGAGGGCAATGGTGAAAAAGGAAATATCCTCAGATGAAATCTGGAAAGAAGCTTTCTGAGAAAGTGCTTAGTGTTCTGTTAATTCATCTCACAGAGTTCATTCTGTATTTCATGGATCTCTTTGCTAGCCCAATTTCTGTGGAATCTGAGAACAGATATTTCGGATTCCTTCTAGACTATAGGGCCAAAGGAAATATCCTCCGATAACAAAGAGAAAGAAGCTTTCTGAGAAACTTCTTTGTGTTCTGTGAAATCATCTCACAGAGTTACAGCTTTCCCCTCAAGAAGCCTTTCGCTAAGACAGTTCTTGTGGAATTGGCAAAGTGATATTTGGAAGCCCGTAGAGGGTTATGGTGAAAAAGGAAATATCCTCAGAAGAAATCTGGAAAGAAGCTTTCTGAGAAACTGCTTAGTGTTCTGTTAGTTCATCTCAGAGAGTTACATCTGTATTTAGTGGATCTCTTTGCTGGCCTTATTTCTGTGGAATCTGAGAACAGATATTTCGGATCCCTTGAAGACTATAGGACCAAAGGAAATATCCTCCGATAACAAAGAGAAAGAAGCTTTCTGAGAAACTTCTTTGTATTCTGTGAAATCATCTCACAGAGTTACAGCTTTCACCTCAAGAAGCCTTTCGCTAAGACAGTTCTTGTGGAATTGGCAAAGTGATATTTGGAAGCCCATAGAGGGCTATGGTGAAAAAGGAAATATACTCTGATGAAATCTGGAAAGAAGCTTTCTGAGAAACTGCTTAGTGTTCTGTTAATTCATCTCAGAGAGTTACATCTGTATTTCGTGCATCTCTTTGACAGCCTTAATTCTGTGGAATCTGAGAACAGATATTTCGGATCCCTTTGAAGACTATAGGGCCAAAGGAAATATCCTCCGATAACAAAGAGAAAGAAGGTTTCTGAGAAACTTCTTTGTGTTCTGTGAAATCATCTCACAGAGTTACAGCTCTCCCCTCAAGAAGCCTTCCGGTAAGACAGTTCTTGGGGAATTGGCAAAGTGATATTTGGAAGCCCATAGAGGGCTATGGTGAAAAAGGAAATATCCTCAGATGAAATCTGGAAAGAAGCTTTCTGAGAAACTGCTTAGTGTTCTGTTAATTCATCTCACAGAATTACATCTGTATTTCCTGGATCTCTTGGCTAGCCTTATTTCTGTTTAATCAGAGAACAGATATTTCGGATCGCTTTGAAGACTATAGGGCCAAAGGAAATATCCTCCGATAACAAAGAGAAAGAAGCTTTCTGAGAAACTTCTTTGTGTTCTGTGAAATCATCTCACAGAGTTACAGCTTTTTCCTCAAGAAGCCTTTCGCTAAGACAGTTCTTGTGGAATTGGCAAAGTGATATTGGAAGCCCTTAGAGGGCTATGGTGAAAAAGGAAATATCGTCAGAAGATATCTGGAAAGAAGCTTTCTGAGAAACTGCTTAGTGTTCTGTTAATTCATCTCACAGAGTTACATCTGTATTTCCTGGAAGTCTTTGCTAGCCTTATTTCTGTGGAATCTGAGAACAGATAATTTGGATCCATTGGAAGACTATAGGGCCAAAGGAAATATCCTCCGATAACAAAGAGAAAGAAGCTTTCTGAGAAACTTCTTTGTGTTCTGTGAAATCATCTCACAGAGTTACAGCTTTCCCCTCAAGAAGCCTTTCGCTAAGACTGTTCTTGTGGAATTGGCAAAGTGATATTTGGAAGCCCGTAGAGGGCAATTGTGAAAAAGGAAATATCCTCAGATGAAATATGGAAAGAAGCTTTCTGAGAAACTGCTCTGTGATATGTAACTTCCATTCACAGAGTTACATCTGTATTTCGTAGATCTCTTTGCTAGCCTTATTTCTATGCAATCTGAGAACAGATATATCGGATCCCTTTTAAGACTATAGGGCCAAAGGAAATAACTTCCGATAACAAAGAGAAAGAAGCTTTCTGAGAAACTTCTTTGTGTTCTGTGAAATCATCTCACAGAGTTACAGCTTTCCCCTCAAGAAGCCTTTCCCTAAGACAGTTCTTGTGGAAATGGCAAAGTGATATTTGGAAGTCCATAGAGGGCTATGGTGAAAAAGGAAATATCCAGAGTTGAAATCTGTAAAGAATCTTTCTTAGAAAGTGCTTAGTGTTCTGCTAATTCATCTCACAGAGTTACATCTGTATTTCGTGGATCTCTTAGCTAGCCTGATTTCTGTGGAATCTGAGAACAGATATTTCGGATCCCTTTGAAGACTATAGGACCAAATTAAATAACTTCCGATAACAAAGAGAAAGAAGCTTTCTGGAAACTACTTTCTGTTCTGTGAAATCATCTCACAGAGTTACAGCTTTCCCCTCAAGAAGCCTTTCGCTAAGACAGTTGTTGTGGAATTGGCAAACTGATATTTGGAAGCCCATGGTGGGCCTTGGGGAAAATGGAAATATCCACAGAAGAAATCTGGAAAGAAGCTTTCTGAGAAACTGCTTAGTGTTCGGTTAATTCATCTCACAGAGTTACATCTGTATTTCGTGGATCTCTTTGCTAGCCTTATTTCTGTGGAATCTGAGAACAGATATTTCGGATCCCTTTGAAGACTATAGGGACAAAGGAAATATCTTCCGATAAGAAAGAGAAAGAAGCTTTCTGAGAAACTTCTTTGTGTTCTGTGAAATCATCTCACAGAGTAACAGCTTTTCCCTCTAGAAGCCTTTCGCTAAGACAGTTCTTGTGGAATTGGCAAAGTGATATTTGGAAGCCCATAGAGGGCTATGGTGAAAAAGGAAATATCCTCAGATGAAATCTGGAAAGAAGATTTCTGAGAAACTGCTTAGTGTTCTGTTAATTCATCTCACAGAGTTGCATCTGTATTTCGTGGATCTCTTTGCTAGCCTTATTTCTGTGGAATCTGAGAACACATATTTCGGATCCCTTGCAAGACAAGAGGACCAAAGGAAGTATCCTCCGATAATAAAGAGAAAGAAGCTTTCTGAGAAACTTCTTTGTGTTCTGTGAAATCTTCTCACATAGTTACAGCTTTCCCCTCAAGGAGCCTTTCGCTGAGACAGTTCTTGTGGAATTGGCAAAGTGATATTTGGAAGCCCATAGAGGGCTATGGTGAAAAAGGAAATATCCTCAGATGAAATCTGGAAAGAAGCTTTCTGAGAAACTGCTTAGTGTTCTGTTAATTCATCCCACAGAGTTACATCTGTATTTCGTTGATCTCTTTGATAGCCTTATTTCTGTGGAATCTGAGAACAGATATTTCGGATCCCTTTGAAGACTATAAGGCCAAAGGAAATATCCTCCGATAACAAAGAGAAAGAAGCTTTCTGAGAAACTTCTTTGTGTTCTGTGAAATCATCTCTCAGAGTTACAGCTTTCCCCACAAGAAGCCTTTCACTAAGACAGTTCTTGTGGAATTGGCAAAGTGATATATGGAAGCCCATAGACGGCTATGTTGAAAAAGGAAATATCCTCAGATGAAATCTGGAAAGAAACATTATGAGAAACTGCTCTGTGATATGTGACTTCCAGTCACAGAGTTACATCTGTATTTCGTGGATCTTTTGCTAGCCTTATTTCTGTGGAACCAGAGAACAGATATTTCGGATCCCTTTGCAGACTACAGGGCCAAAGGAAATATCCTCCGATAACAAAGAGAAAGAAGCTTTCTGAGAAAATTCTTTGTGTTCTGTGAAATCATCTCACAGAGTTACAGATTTCCCCTCAAGAAGCCTTTCACTTAGACAGTGCTTGTGGAAATGGCAAAGTGATATTTGGAAGCCATAGAGGGCTGTGGTGAAAATGGAAATATCCTCAAATGAAATCTGGAAAGAAGCTTTCTGAGAAACTGCTTAGTGTTCTGTTAATTCATCTCACAGAGTTACATCTGTATTTCTTGGATCTCTTGGTAGCCTTATTTCTGTGGAATCTGAGAACAGATATTTCGGATCCCTTGGAAGATTATAGGGCCAAAGGAAATATCCTCCGATAACAAAGAGAAAGAAGCTTTCTGAGAAATTTCTTTGTGTTCTGTGAAATCATCTCACAGAGTTACAGCTTTCCCCTCAAGAAGACTTTCGCTAAGACAGTTCTTGTGGAATTGGCAAAGTGATATTTGGAAGCTCATAGAGGGCTATGTTGATAAAGGAAATATCGTCAGAAGATATCTGTAAAGAAGCTTTCTGAGAAACTGCTTAGTGTTCTGTTAATTTATCTCACAGAGTTACATCTGTATTTCGGGGATCTCTTTGCTAGCCTTATTTCTGTGGAATCTGAGAACAGATATTTCGGATCCCTTTGAAGACGATAGGGCCAAAGGAAATATCCTCCGATAACAAAGAGAAAGAAGCTTTCTGAGAAACATCTTTGTGTTCTGTGAAATCATCTCACAGAGTTACAGCTTTCCCCTCAAGAAGCCTTTCGCTAAGACAGTTCTTGTGGAATTGGCAAAGTGATATTTGGAAGCCCATCGAGGGCTATGGTGATAAAGGAAATATCCTCAGATGAAATCTGGAAAGAAGCTTTCTCAGAAAGTACTTAGTGTTCTGTTAATTCATCTCACAGAGGTACATCTGTATTTCGTGCATCTCTTTGCTAGCCCTATTGCTGTGGAATCTGAGAACAGATATTTCGGATCCCTTTGAAGACAATAGGGCCAAAGGAACTATCCTCTGATAACAAAGAGAAAGAAGCTTTCTGAGAAACTTCTTTGTATTTTTTGAAATCACCTCACAGAGTTACAGCTTTCCCCTCAAGAAGCCTTTCACTAAGACAGTTCTTGTGGAATTGGCAAAGTGATATTTGGAAGCCCATAGAGGGCTACGGTGAAAAAGGAAATATCGTCAGATGAAATCTGGAAAGAAGCTTTCTGACAAACTGCTTAGTGTTCTGTTAATTCATCTGACAGTGTTACATCTGTATTTCGTGGATGTCTTTGCTACCCTTATTTCTGTGGAATCTGAGAACAGATATTTCGGATCCCTTTGAAGACTATAGGGCCAAAGGAAATATCCTCGGATAACAAAGAGAAAGAAGCTTTCTGAGAAACTTCTTTGTGTTCTGTGAAATCATGTCACAGAGTTACAGCTTTCTCCTCAAGAAGCCTTTCGCTAAGACAGCTCTTGTGGAATTGGCAAAGTGATATTTGGAAGCCCCTAGAGGGCTATGGTGAAAAAGGAAATATCGTCAGAAGAAATCTGGAAAGAAGCTTTCTGAGAAACTGCTTAGTGTTCTCTTAATTCATCTCACAGAGTTACATCTGTATTTCGTGGAACAATTAGCTTGCTTTATTTCTGTGGAATCTGAGAACAGATATTTCGGATCCCTTTGAGGACTATAGGGCCAAAGGAAATATCCTCCCATAACAAAGAGAAAGAAGCTTTCTGAGAACCTGCTTTGTGTTCTGTGAAATCATCTCACAGAGTTACAGCTTTCCCCTCAAGAAGCCTTTCGGTAAGACTGTTCTTGTGGAATTGGCAAAGTGATATTTGGAAGCCCCTAGAGGGCAATGGTGAAAAAGGATATATCCTCAGATGAAATCTGGAAAAAAGCTTTCTGAGAAACTGCTTAGTGTTCTGTTAATTCATCTCACAGAGTTACAAAAGTATTTCGTGGATCTCTTTGCTAGCCTTATTTTTGTGGAATCTGAGAACAGATATTTCGGATCCCTTTGAAGACTATAGGACCAAAGGAAATATCCTCCGATAACAAAGAGAAAGAAGCTTTCTGGAAACTTCTTTCTCTTCTGTGAAATCATCTCACAGAGTTACAGCTTTCCCTTCTAGAAGCCTTTCGCTAAGACAGTTCCTGTGGAATTGGAAAAGTGATATTTGGAAGCCCATAGAGGGCTACCTTGAAAAAGGAATTATCCTCAGATGAAATCTCGAAAGAAGCTTTCTGACCAACTGCTTAGTGTTCTGTTAATTCATCTCACAGAGTTACATCTGTATTTCGTGGATCTCTTTGCTAGCCTTATTTCTGTGGAATCTGATAACAGATATTTCGGATCCCTTTGAAAACTATAGGGCAAAAGGAAATATCCTCCGATAACAAATAGATAGAAGCTTTCTGAGAAACTTCTTTGTGTTTTGAGAAATCGTCTCACAGAGTTACAGCTTTCCGCTCAAGAAGCCTTTCGCTGAGACAGTTCTTGTGGAATTGGCAACGTGATATTTGGAAGCCCATAGAGGGCTATGGTGAAAAAGGAAATATCCTCAGATAAAATCTGGAAAGAAGCTTAGTGAGAAAGTGCTTAGTGTTCTGTTAATTCGTCTCAGAGAGTTACATCTGTATTTCGTGGATCTCTTTGCTAGCCTTATTTCTGTGGAATCTGAGAACAGATATTTCAGATCCCTTTGAAGACTATAGGGCCAAAGGAAATATCCTCCGATAACAAAGAGAAAGAAGCTGTTGAGAAACTTCTTTGTGTTCTGTGAAATCATCTCACAGAGTTACAGCTTTCCCCTCAAGAAGCCTTTCTCTAAGACAGTTCTTGTGGAATTGGCAAAGGGATATTTGGAAACCCCTAGAGGGCTATGGTGAAAATGGAAATATCCTCAGATGAAATCTGGAAAGAAGCTTTCTGAGAAACTGCTTAGTGTTCTGTTAATTCATCTCTCAGAGTTACATCTGTATTTCGTGGAACTCTTTGCTAGCCTTATTTCTGTGGAATCTGAGAACAGATATTTTGGATCCCTTGGAAGACTATAGGGCCAAAGGAAATATCCTCCGATAACAAAGAGAAAGAAGCTTTCTGAGAAATGTCTTTGTGTTCTGTGAAATCATCTCACAGAGTTACAGCTTTTCCCTCAAGAAGCCTTTCGCTAAGACAGTTTTGTGGAATTGGCAAAGTGATACTTGGAAGCCCTTAGAGGGCTATGGTGAAAAAGGAAATATCCTCAGATGAAATCTGTAAAGAAGCTTTCTGAGAAACTGCTTAGTGTTCTGTTAATTCATCTCACAGAGTTGCATCTGTTTTTCGTGGATCTCTTTGCTAGCCTTTTTTCTGTGGAATCTGAGAACACATATTTCGGATCCTTTTGAAGACTATAGGGCCAAAGGAAATATCCTCCGATAACAAAGAGAAAGAAGCTTTCTGAGAAACTTCTTTGTGTTCTGTGAAATCATCTCACAGAGTTACAGCTTTCCCCTCAAGAAGCCTTTCGCTGAGACAGTTCTTGTGGAATTGGCAAAGTGATATTTGGAAGCCCATAGAGGGCTATGTTGAAAAAGGAAATATCCTCAGATGAAATCTGGAAAGAAGCTTTCTGAGAAAGTGCTTAGTGTTCTGTTAATTCATCTCACAGAGTTACATCTGTATTTCGTGGATCTCCTTGCTAGCCTTATTTCGTTGGAATCTGAGAACAGATATTTCGTATCCCTTGGGAGACTGTAGGGCCAAAGGAAATATCCTCCGATAACAAAGAGAAAGAAGCTTTTTGAGAAACTTCCTTGTGTTCTGGTAAATCATGTCACAGAGTTACAGCTTTCACCTCAAGCAGCCTTTCGCTAAGACAGTTCTTGTGGAATTGGCAAAGTGATATTTGGAAGGCCATAGAGGGCTATGGTGAAAAGGAAATATCCTCAGATGAATTCTGGAATGAAGCTTTCTGAGAAACTGCTTAGTGTTCTGTTAATTCATCTCACAGATTTACATCTGTATTTCGTGGATCTCTTTGCTAGCCTTACTTCTGTGGAATCTGAGAACAGAAATTTCGGATCCCTTTGAAGACTATAGGGCCAAAGGAAATATCCTCCGATAACAAATAGAAAGAAGCTTTCAGAAAAAATTCTTTGTTTTCTGTGAAATCATCTCTCAGAGTTACAGCTTTGCCCTCAAGAAGCCTTTCGCTAAGGGATTTCCGGTGGAATTGGCAAAGTGATATTAGGAAGCCCCTAGAGGGCAATGGTGAAAAAGGAAATATCCTCAGATGAAATCTAGAAAGAAGCGATGTGTGAAACTGCTTAGTGTTCTGTTAATTCATCTCACGTGGTTACATCTGTATTTCGTGGATCTCTTTGCTAGACTTATTTTGGTGGAATCTGAGAACAGATATTTCTGATCCCTTTGAAGACTATAGGGCCAAAGGAAATATCCTCCGATAAAAAAGAGTAAGAAGCTTTCTTAAAACTTCATTGTGTTCTGTGAAATCATCACACAGAGTTACAGCTTGCACCTCAAGAACCTTTACGCTAAGACAGTTCTTGTGGAATTGGCAAAGTGATATTTGGAAGCCCATAAAGGGCTAAGGTGAAAAAGGAAATATCCTCAGATCAAATCCGGAAAGAAGCTTTCTGAGAAACTGCTTGGTGTTCTGTTAATTCATCTCACAGAGTTACATCTGTATTTCGTGGATCTCTTTGCTAGCCTTATTTCTGTGGAATCTGAGAACATATATTTCGGATCCCTTGGAAGACTACAGGGCCAAAGGAAATATCCTCCGATAACAAAGAAAAAGAAGCTGTCTTAGAAACTTTTTGTGCTCTGTGAAATCATCTCACAGAGTTACAGCTTTCATCTCAAGAAGCCTTTCGCTAAGACAGTTCTTGTGGAATTGGCAAAGTGTTATTTGGAAGCCCATAGAGGCCTATGGTGAAAAAGGAAATATCCTCAGATGAAATCTGTAAAGAAGCTTTCTGAGAAACTGCTTAGTGTTCTGTTAATTCATCTCACAGAGTTACATCTGTATTTCGTGGATCTCTTTGCTAGCCTTATTTCTGTGGAATCTGAGAACAGATATTTCGGATCCTTTGAAAACCATAGGGCCAAAGGAAATATCCTCCGATATCAAAGAGAAAGAAACTTTCTGAGAAACTTCTTTGTGTTCTGTGAAATCACCTCACAGAGTTACAGCTTTCCCCTCAAGAAGCCTTAGGCTAAGACAGTTCTTGTGGAATTGGCAAAGTGATATTTGGAAGCCCATAAAGGGCTATGGTGAAAAAGGAAATATCCTCAGATCAAATCCGGAAAAAAGCTTTCTGAGAAACTGCTTAGTGTTCTGTTAATTCATCTCACAGAGGTACATCTGTATTTCGTGGATCTCTTTGCTAGCCTTATTTCTGTGGAATCTGAGAGCAGATATTTTGGATCCCTTGGAAGACTGTAGGGCCAAAGGAAATATCCTCCGATAACAAAGAGAAAGAAGCTTTCTGAGAAACTTCTTTGTGTTCTGTGAAATCATCACACAGAGTTACAGCTTGCCCCTCAAGAAGCCTTTCGCTAAGACAGTTCTTGTGGAATTGGCAAAGTGATATTTGGAAGACCATAGAGGGCTATGGTGAAAAAGGAAATATCCTCAGATGAAATCTGGAAAGAAGCTTTCTGAGAAACTGCTTAGTGTTCTGTTAATTCATCTCACAGAGTTGCATCTGTATTTCGTGGAGGTCTTTGCTAGCATTATTTCTGTGGAATCTGAGAACAGATATTTCGGATCCCTTTGAAGACTATAGGGCCAAAGGAACTATCCTCCGATAACAAAGAGAAAGAAGCTTTCTGAGAAACTTCTTTGTGTTCTGTGAAATCATCTCACAGAGTTACAGCTTGCCCCTCAAGAAGCCTTTCGCTAAGACAGTTCTTGTGGAATTGGCAAAGTGATATTTGGAAGACCGTAGAGGGCTATGGTGAAAAAGGAAATATCCTCAGATGAAATCGGGAAAGAAGCTTTCTGAGAAACTGCTTAGTGTTCTGTTAATTCATCTCACAGAGTTTATTCTGTATTTCGTGGATCTCTTTGACAGCCTTATTTCTGTGGAATCTGTAACAGATATTTCTGATCCCTTGGAAGACTATAGGGCCAAAGGAAATATCCTCCGATAACAAAGAGAAAGAAGCTTTCTGAGAAACTTCTTTGTGTTCTGTGAAATCATCTCACAGAGTTACAGCTTTCCCCTCAAGAAGCCTTTCAATAAGACAGTTCTTGTGGAATTGCCAAAGTGATATTTGGAAGGCCATAGAGGGCTATGGTGATAAAGGAAATATCCTCAGATGAAATCTGGAAAGAAGCTTTCTGAGAAAGTACTTAGTGTTCTGTTAATTCATCTCACAGAGGTACATCTGTATTTCGTGCATCTCTTTGCTAGCCTTATTTCTCTGGAATCTGAGAACAGATATTTTGGATCCCTTGGAAGACTATAGGGCCAAAGGAAATATCCTCAGATAACAAAGAGAAAGAAGCTTTCTGAGAAACTTCTTTGTGTTCTGTGAAATCATCTCACAGAGTTACAGCTTTCCCCTCAAGAAGCCTTTCGCTTAGACAGTTCTTGTGGAATTGGCAAAGTGATATTTGGAAGCCCCTAGAGGGCTATGGTGAAAAAGGAAATATCGTCAGAAGAAATCTGGAAAGAAGCTTTCTGAGAAACTGCTTAGTGTTCTCCTAATTCATCTCACAGAGTTACATCTGTATTTCGTGGAACAATTAGCTTGCTTTATTTCTGTGGAATCTGAGAACAGATATTTCGGATCCCTTTGAGGACTATAGGGCCAAAGGAAATATCCTCCCATAACAAAGAGAAAGAAGCTTTCTGAGAACCTGCTTTGTGTTCTGTGAAATCATCTCACAGAGATACAGCTTTCCCCTCAAGAAGCCTTTCGGTAAGACTGTTCTTGTGGAATTGGCAAAGTGATATTTGGAAGCCCCTAGAGGGCAATGGTGAAAAAGGATATATCCTCAGATGAAATCTGGAAAGAAGCTTTCTGAGAAACTGCTTAGTGTTCTGTTAATTCATCTCACAGAGTTACAAAAGTATTTCGTGGATCTCTTTGCTAGCCTTATTTTTGTGGAATCTGAGAACAGATATTTCGGATCCCTTTGAAGACTATAGGACCAAAGGAAATATCCTCCGATAACAAAGAGAAAGAAGCTTTCTGGAAACTTCTTTCTCTTCTGTGAAATCATCTCACAGAGTTACAGCTTTCCCTTCTAGAAGCCTTTCGCTAAGACAGTTCCTGTGGAATTGGCAAAGTGATATTTGGAAGCCCATAGAGGGCTACGTTGAAAAAGGAATTATCCTCAGATGAAATCTCGAAAGAAGCTTTCTGACCAACTGCTTAGTGTTCTGTTAATTCATCTCACAGAGTTACATCTGTATTTCGTGGATCTCTTTGCTAGCCTTATTTCTGTGGAATCTGATAACAGATATTTCGCATCCCTTTGAAAACTATAGGGCAAAAGGAAATATCCTCCGATAACAAAGAGATAGAAGCTTTCTGAGAAACTTCTTTGTGTTTTGAGAAATCGTCTCACAGAGTTACAGCTTTCCGCTCAAGAAGCCTTTCGCTGAGACAGTTCTTGTGGAATTGGCAACGTGATATTTGGAAGCCCATAGAGGGCTATGGTGAAAAAGGAAATATCCTCAGATAAAATCTGGAAAGAAGCTTAGTGAGAAAGTGCTTAGTGTTCTGTTAATTCGTCTCAGAGAGTTACATCTGTATTTCGTGGATCTCTTTGCTAGCCTTATTTCTGTGGAATCTGAGAACAGATATTTCAGATCCCTTTGAAGACTATAGGGCCAAAGGAAATATCCTCCGATAACAAAGAGAAAGAAGCTGTTGAGAAACTTCTTTGTGTTCTGTGAAATCATCTCACAGAGTTACAGCTTTCCCCTCAAGAAGCCTTTCTCTAAGACAGTTCTTGTGGAATTGGCAAAGGGATATTTGGAAACCCATAGAGGGCTATGGTGAAAATGGAAATATCCTCAGATGAAATCTGGAAAGAAGCTTTCTGAGAAACTGCTTAGTGTTCTGTTAATTCATCTCTCAGAGTTACATCTGTATTTCGTGGAACTCTTTGCTAGCCTTATTTCTGTGGAATCTGAGAACAGATATTTTGGATCCCTTGGAAGACTATAGGGCCAAAGGAAATATCCTCCGATAACAAAGAGAAAGAAGCTTTCTGAGAAATTTCTTTGTGTTCTGTGAAATCATCTCACAGAGTTACAGCTTTTCCCTCAAGAAGCCTTTCGCTAAGACAGTTTTGTGGAATTGGCAAAGTGATATTTGGAAGCCCTTAGAGGGCTATGGTGAAAAAGGAAATATCCTCAGATGAAATCTGGAAAGAAGCTTTCTGAGAAACTGCTTAGTGTTCTGTTAATTCATCTCACAGAGTTGCATCTGTTTTTCGTGGATCTCTTTGCTAGCCTTATTTCTGTGGAATCTGAGAACACATATTTCGGATCCTTTTGAAGACTATAGGGCCAAAGGAAATATCCTCCGATAACTAAGAGAAAGAAGCTTTCTGAGAAACTTCTTTGTGTTCTGTGAAATCATCTCACAGAGTTACAGCTTTCCCCTCAAGAAGCCTTTCGCTGAGACAGTTCTTGTGGAATTGGCAAAGTGATATTTGGAAGCCCATAGAGGGCTATGGTGAAAAAGGAAATATCCTCAGATGAAATCTGGAAAGAAGCTTTCTGAGAAAGTGCTTAGTGTTCTGTTAATTCATCTCACAGAGTTACATCTGTATTTCGTGGATCTCCTTGCTAGCCTTATTTCGTTGGAATCTGAGAACAGATATTTCGTATCCCTTGGAAGACTATAGGGCCAAAGGAAATATCCTCCGATAACAAAGAGAAAGAAGCTTTTTGAGAAACTTCCTTGTGTTCTGGTAAATCATGTCACAGAGTTACAGCTTTCACCTCAAGTAGCCTTTCGCTAAGACAGTTCTTGTGGAATTGGCAAAGTGATATTTGGAAGGCCATAGAGGGCTATGGTGAAAAGGAAATATCCTCAGATGAATTCTGGAATGAAGCTTTCTGAGAAACTGCTTAGTGTTCTGTTAATTCATCTCACAGATTTACATCTGTATTTCGTGGATCTCTTTGCTAGCCTTACTTCTGTGGAATCTGAGAACAGAAATTTCGGATCCCTTTGAAGACTATAGGGCCAAAGGAAATATCCTCCGATAACAAATAGAAAGAAGCTTTCAGAAAAAATTCTTTGTTTTCTGTGAAATCATCTCACAGAGTTACAGCTTTGCCCTCAAGAAGCCTTTCGCTAAGGGATTTCCTGTGGAATTGGCAAAGTGATATTAGGAAGCCCCTAGAGGGCAATGGTGAAAAAGGAAATATCCTCAGATGAAATCTAGAAAGAAGCGATGTGTGAAACTGCTTAGTGTTCTGTTAATTCATCTCACGGGGTTACATCTGTATTTCGTGGATCTCTTTGCTAGACTTATTTTGGTGGAATCTGAGAACAGATATTTCTGATCCCTTTGAAGACTATAGGGCCAAAGGAAATATCCTCCGATAAAAAAGAGTAAGAAGCTTTCTGAAAACTTCATTGTGTTCTGTGAAATCATCACACAGAGTTACAGCTTGCCCCTCAAGAACCTTTACGCTAAGACAGTTCTTGTGGAATTGGCAAAGTGATATTTGGAAGCCCATAAAGGCTAAGGTGAAAAAGGAAATATCCTCAGATCAAATCCGGAAAGAAGCTTTCTGAGAAACTGCTTAGTGTTCTGTTAATTCATCTCACAGAGTTACATCTGTATTTCGTGGATCTCTTTGCTAGCCTTATTTCTGTGGAATCTGAGAACATATATTTCGGATCCCTTGGAAGACTACAGGGCCAAAGGAAATATCCTCCGATAACAAAGAAAAAGAAGCTGTCTTAGAAACTTTTTGTGCTCTGTGAAATCATCTCACAGAGTTACAGCTTTCATCTCAAGAAGTCTTTCGCTAAGACAGTTCTTGTGGAATTGGCAAAGTGTTATTTGGAAGCCCATAGAGGCCTATGGTGAAAAAGGAAATATCCTCAGATGAAATCTGGAAAGAAGCTTTCTGAGAAACTGCTTAGTGTTCTGTTAATTCATCTCACAGAGTTACATCTGTATTTCGTGGATCTCTTTGCTAGCCTTATTTCTGTGGAATCTGAGAACAGATATTTCGGATCCTTTGAAAACTATAGGGCCAAAGGAAATATCCTCCGATATCAAAGAGAAAGAAACTTTCTGAGAAACTTCTTTGTGTTCTGTGAAATCACCTCACAGAGTTACAGCTTTCCCCTCAAGAAGCCTTAGGCTAAGACAGTTCTTGTGGAATTGGCAAAGTGATATTTGGAAGCCCATAAAGGGCTATGGTGAAAAAGGAAATATCCTCAGATCAAATCCGGAAAGAAGCTTTCTGAGAAACTGCTTAGTGTTCTGTTAATTCATCTCACAGAGGTACATCTGTATTTCGTGGATCTCTTTGCTAGCCTTATTTCTGTGGAATCTGAGAGCAGATATTTTGGATCCCTTGGAAGACTATAGGGCCAAAGGAAATATCCTCCGATAACAAAGAGAAAGAAGCTTTCTGAGAAACTTCTTTGTGTTCTGTGAAATCATCTCACAGAGTTACAGCTTTCCCCTCAAGAAGCCTTTCGCTAAGACAGTTCTTGTGGAATTGGCAAAGTGATATTTGGAAGACCATAGAGGGCTATGGTGAAAAAGGAAATATCCTCAGATGAAATCTGGAAAGAAGCTTTCTGAGAAACTGCTTAGTGTTCTGTTAATTCATCTCACAGAGTTGCATCTGTATTTCGTGGAGGTCTTTGCTAGCATTATTTCTGTGGAATCTGAGAACAGATATTTCGGATCCCTTTGAAGACTATAGGGCCAAAGGAAATATCCTCCGATAACAAAGAGAAAGAAGCTTTCTGAGAAACTTCTTTGTGTTCTGTGAAATCATCTCACAGAGTTACAGCTTGCCCCTCAAGAAGCCTTTCGCTAAGACAGTTCTTGTGGAATTGGCAAAGTGATATTTGGAAGACCGTAGAGGGCTATGGTGAAAAAGGAAATATCCTCAGATGAAATCGGGAAAGAAGCTTTCTGAGAAACTGCTTAGTGTTCTGTTAATTCATCTCACAGTGTTCATTCTGTATTTCGTGGATCTCTTTGACAGCCTTATTTCTGTGGAATCTGAAACAGATATTTCTGATCCCTTGGAAGACTATAGGGCCAAAGGAGATATCCTCCGATAACAAAGAGAAAGAAGCTTTCTGAGAAACTTCTTTGTGTTCTGTGAAATCATCTCACAGAGTTACAGCTTTCCCCTCAAGAAGCCTTTCAATAAGACAGTTCTTGTGGAATTGGCAAAGTGATATTTGAAAGGCCATAGAGGGCTATGGTGATAAAGGAAATATCCTCAGATGAAATCTGGAAAGAAGCTTTCTGAGAAAGTACTTAGTGTTCTGTTAATTCATCTCACAGAGGTACATCTGTATTTCGTGCATCTCTTTGCTAGCCTTATTTCTGTGGAATCTGAGAACAGATATTTTGGATCCCTTGGAAGACTATAGGGCCAAAGGAAATATCCTCAGATAACAAAGAGAAAGAAGCTTTCTGAGAAACTTCTTTGTGTTCTGTGAAATCATCTCACAGAGTTACAGCTTTCCCCTCAAGAAGCCTTTCGCTAAGAGAGTTCTTGTGGAATTGGCAAAGTGATATTTAGAAGACCGTAGAGGGCTATGGTGAAAAAGGAAATATCCTCAGATGAAATCTGGAAAGAATCTTTCTGAGAAACTGCTTAGTGTTCTGTTAATTCATCTCACAGAGTTGCATCTGTATTTCGTGGATCTCTTTGCTAGCCTTATTTCTGTGTAATCTGAGAACAGATATTTCGGATCCCTTTGAAGACTATAGGGCCAAAGGAAATATCCTACGATAACA
Organism: Macaca mulatta; assembly: GCF_049350105.2. Lineage (NCBI taxonomy): Eukaryota > Metazoa > Chordata > Mammalia > Primates > Cercopithecidae > Macaca > Macaca mulatta. Next base: position 36,999,168 of record NC_133418.1, read on the forward strand.
AAGAGAAAGAAGCTTTCTGAGAAACTTCTTTGTGTTCTGTGAAATCATCTCACAGAGTTACAGCTTTCGCTTCAAGAAGCCTTTCGCTAAGACAGTTCTTGTGGAATTGGCAAAGTGATATTTGGAAGCCCATAGAGGGCTATGGTGAAAAAGGAAATATCCTCAGATGAAATCTGGAAGGAATTTTCCTGAGAAACTGCTTAGTGTTCTGTTAATTCATCTCACAGAAGTACATCTGCATTTCGTGGATCTCTTTTCTAGCCTTATTTCTGTGGAATCTGAGAACAGATATTTCGGATCCCTTTGAAGACGATAGGGCCAAAGGAAATATCCTCCGATAACAAAGAGAAAGAAGCTTTCTGAGAAACTTCTTTGTGTTCGGTGAAATCATCTTACAGATTTACAGCTTTCCCCTCAAGAAGCCTTTCGCTAAGACAGTTCTTGTGGAATTGGCAGAGTGATATTAGGAAGCCCATAGAGGGCTAAGGAAGAAAAGGAAATATCCTCAGATGAAATCTGGAAAGAAGCTTTCTGAGAAACTGCTTAGTGTTCTGTTAATTCATCTCACAGAGTTACATCTGTATTTCGTGGATCTCTTTGCTAGTCTTATTTCTGTGGAATCTGAGAACAGATATTTCGGATCCCTTTGAAGACTATAGGGCCAAAGGAAATATCCTCCGATAACAAAGAGAAAGAAGCTTTCTGAGAAACTTCTTTGTGTTCTGTGAAATCATCTCACAGAGTTACAGCTATCGCCTCAAGAAGCCTTTCGCCAAGACAGTTTTTGTGGAATTGGCAAAGTGATATATGGCAGGCCCTAGAGGGCTATGCTAAAAAAGGAAATATCCTCAGATGAAATCTGGAAAGAAGCATTATGAGAAACTGCTCTGTGATATGTGACTTTCAGTCACAGAGTTACATCTGTATTTCGTGGATCTTTTGCTAGCCTTATTTCTATGGAATCTGAGAACAGATATTTCGGATCCTTTTGCAGACTACAGGGCCAAAGGAAATATCCTCCGATAACAAAGAGAAAGAAGCTCTCTGACAAACTTCTTTGTGTTCTATGAAATCATCTCACACAGTTACAGCTTTCCCCTCAAGAAGCCTTTCAATAAGACAGTTCTTGTGGAATTGGCAAAGTGATATTTGGAAGGCCATAGAGGGCTATGGTGATAAAGGAAATATCCTCAGATGAAATCTGGAAAGAAGCTTTCTGAGAAAGTACTTAGTGTTCTGTTAATTCATCTCACAGAGGTACATCTGTATTTCGTGCATCTCTTTGCTAGCCTTATTTCTGTGGAATCTGAGAACAGATATTTTGGATCCCTTGGAAGACGATAGGGCCAAAGGAAATATCCTCAGATAACAAAGAGAAAGAAGCTTTCTGAGAAACTTCTTTGTGTTCTGTGAAATCATCTCACAGAGTTACAGCTTTCCCCTCAAGAAGCCTTTCGCTAAGAGAGTTCTTGTGGAATTGGCAAAGTGATATTTGGAAGACCGTAGAGGGCTATGGTGAAAAAGGAAATATCCTCAGATGAAATCTGGAAAGAATCTTTCTGAGAAACTGCTTAGTGTTCTGTTAATTCATCTCACAAAGTTGCATCTGTATTTCGTGGATCTCTTTGCTAGCCTTATTTCTGTGGAATCTGAGAACAGATATTTCGGATCCCTTTGAAGACTATAGGGCCAAAGGAAATATCCTACGATAACAAAGAGAAAGAAGCTTTCTGAGAAACTTCTTTGTGTTCTGTGAAATCATCTCACAGAGTTACAGCTTTCGCTTCAAGAAGCCTTTCGCTAAGACAGTTCTTGTGGAATTGGCAAAGTGATATTTGGAAGCCCATAGAGGGCTATGGTGAAAAAGGAAATATCCTCAGATGAAATCTGGAAGGAAGTTTCCTGAGAAACTGCTTAGTGTTCTGTTAATTCATCTCACAGAAGTACATCTGCATTTCGTGGATCTCTTTTCTAGCCTTATTTCTGTGGAATCTGAGAACAGATATTTCGGATCCCTTTGAAGACTATAGGGCCAAAGGAAATATCCTCCGATAACAAAGAGAAAGAAGCTTTCTGAGAAACTTCTTTGTGTTCGGTGAAATCATCTCACAGATTTACAGCTTTCCCCTCAAGAAGCCTTTCGCTAAGACAGTTCTTGTGGAATTGGCAGAGTGATATTAGGAAGCCCATAGAGGGCTAAGGAAGAAAAGGAAATATCCTCAGATGAAATCTGGAAAGAAGCTTTCTGAGAAACTGCTTAGCGTTCTGTTAATTCATCTCACAGAGTTACATCTGTATTTCGTGGATCTCTTTGCTAGTCTTATTTCTGTGGAATCTGAGAACAGATATTTCGGATCCCTTTGAAGACTATAGGGCCAAAGGAAATATCCTCCGATAACAAAGAGAAAGAAGCTTTCTGAGAAACTTCTTTGTGTTCTGTGAAATCATCTCACAGAGTTACAGCTATCGCCTCAAGAAGCCTTTCGCTAGGACAGTTTTTGTGGAATTGGCAAAGTGATATTTGGCAGGCCCTAGAGGGCTATGCTAAAAAAGGAAATATCCTCAGATGAAATCTGGAAAGAAGCATTATGAGAAACTGCTCTGTGATATGTGACTTTCAGTCACAGAGTTACATCTGTATTTCGTGGATCTTTTGCTAGCCTTATTTCTATGGAATCTGAGAACAGATATTTCGGATCCTTTTGCAGACTACAGGGCCAAAGGAAATATCCTCCGATAACAAAGAGAAAGAAGCTCTCTGACAAACTTCTTTGTGTTCTGTGAAATCATCTCACAGAGTTACAGCTTTCCCCTCAAGAAGCCTTTCGCTAAGACAGTTCTTGTGGAATTGGAAAAGTGATATTTGGAAGACCGTAGAGGGCTATGGTGAAAAAGGAAATATCCTCAGATGAAATCTGGAAAGAATCTTTCTGAGAAACTGCTAAGTGTTCTGTTAATTCATCTCACAGAGTTGCATCTGTATTTCGTGGATGTCTTTGCTAGCCTTATTTCTGTGGAATCTGAGAACAGATATTTCGGATCCCTTTGAAGACTATAGGGCCAAAGGAAATATCCTCCGATAACAAAGAGAAAGAAGCTTTCTGAGAAACTTCTTTGTGTTCTGTGAAATCATCTCACAGAGTTACATCTTTCCCCTCAAGAATCCTTTCGCTAAGACAGTTCTTGTGGAATTGGCAGAGTGATATTTGGAAGCCCATAGAGGGCTATGGAAGAAAAGGAAATATCCTCAGATGAAATCTGTAAAGAAGCTTTCTGAGAAACTGCTTAGTGTTCTGTTAATTCATCTCACAGTGTTACATCTCTATTTCGTGGATCTCTTTGCTAGCCTTATTTCTGTGGAATCTGAGAACACATATTTCGGATCCCTTGGAAGACTATAGGGCCAAAGGAAATATCCTCTGATAACAAAGAGAAAGAAGCCTTCTGAGAAACTTCTTCGTGTTCTGTGAAATCATCTCACAGAGTTACAGCTTTCCCCTCAAGAAGCCTTTCGCTAAGACAGTTCTTGTGGAATTGGCAAAGTGATATTTGGAAAACCGTAGAGGGCAATGGTGAAAAAGGAAATATCCTCAGATAAAATCGGGAAAGAAGCTTTCTGAGAAACTGCTTAGAGTTCTGTTAATTCATCTCACAGAGTTGCATCTGTATTTCGTGGATCTCTTTGCTAGCCTTATTTCTGTGGAATCTGAGAACAGATATTTCGGATCCCTTTGAAGACTGTAGGGCCAAAGGAAATATCCTCCGATAACAAAGAGAAAGAAGCTTTCTGAGAAACTTCTTTGTGTTTTGCGAAATCACCTCACAGAGTTACAGCTTTCCCCTCAAGAAGCCATTCGCTAAGACAGTTCTTGTGCAATTGGCAAAGTGATATTTGGAAGGCCATAGAGGGCTATGGTGAAAAAGGAAATATCCTCAGATGAAATCTGGAAAGAAGCTTTCTGAGAAAGTACTTAATTTTCTGTTAATTCATCTCACAGAGGTACATCTGTATTTCGTGGATCTCTTTGCTAGCCTTATTTCTGTGGAATCTGAGAACAGATATTTTTGATCCCTTGGAAGTCTATAGGGCCAAAGGAAATATCCTCCGATAACATAGGGAAAGAAGCTTTCTGAGAAACTTCTTTGTGTTCTGTGAAATCATCTCACAGAGTTACAGCTTTACCCTCAAGAAGCCTTTCGCTAAGAGAGTTCTTGTGGAATTGGCAAAGTGATATTTGGAAGACCATAGAGGGCTATGGTGAAAAAGGAAATATCCTCAGATGAAATCTGGAACGAATCTTTTTGAGAAACTGCTTAGTGTTCTGTTAATTCATCTCACAGAGTTGCATCTGTATTTCGTGGATCTCTTTGCTAGCCATATTTCTGTGGAATCTGAGAACAGATATTTCGGATTCCTTCTAGACTATAGGGCCAAAGGAAATATCCTCCGATAACAAAGAGAAAGAAGCTTTCTGAGAAACTTCTTTGTGTTCTGTGAAATCATCTCACAGAGTTACAGCTTTCCCCTCAAGAAGCCTTTCGCTAAGACAATTCTTGTGGAATTGGCAAAGTGATATTTGGAAGGCCATAGAGGGCTATGGTGAAAAAGGAAATATCCTCAGATGAAACCTGGAAGGAAGCTTCCTGAGAAACTGCTTAGTGTTCTGTTAATTCATCTCACAGAGGTACATCTGCATTTCGTGGATCTCTTTTCTAGCCTTATTTCTGTGGAATCTGAGAACAGATATTTCGGATCCCTTTGAAGACTATAGGGCCAAAGGAAATATCCTCCGATAACAAAGAGAAAGAAGCTTTCTGAGAAACTTCTTTGTGTTCGGTGAAATCATCTCACAGAGTTACAGCTTTCCCCTCAAGAATCCTTTCGCTAAGACAGTTCTTGTGGAATTGGCAGAGTGATATTAGGAAGCCCATAGAGGGCTAAGAAAGAAAAGGAAATATCGTCAGATGAAATCTGGAAAGAAGCTTTCTGAGGAACTGCTTAGTGTTCTGTTAATTCATCTCCCAGAGTTACATCTGTATTTCGTGGATCTCTTTGCTAGCCTTATTTCTGTGGAATCTGAGAACAGATATTTCGGATCCCTTTGAAGAATATAGGGCCAAAGGAAATATCCTCTGATAACAAAGGGAAAGAAGCTTTCTGAGAAACTTCTTTGTGTTCTGTAAAATCATCTCACAGAGTTACAGCTTTCCCCTCAAGAAGCCTTTTGCTAAGACAGTTCTTGTGGAATTGGCAAAGTGATATTTGGAAGCCCAAAGAGGGTTATGGTGAAAAAGGAAATATCCTCAGATGAAATCGGGAAAGAAGCTTTCTGAGAAAGTGCTTAGTGTTCTGTTAATTCATCTCACAGAGTTACAGCTTTTATCTCAAGACGCCTTTCGCTAAGACAGTTCTTGTGGAATTGGCAAAGTGTTATTTGGAAGCCCATAGAGGGCAATGGTGAAAAAGGAAATATCCTGAGATGAAATCTGGAAAGAAGCTTTCTGAGAAACTGCTTAGTGTTCTGTTAATTCATCTCACAGAGTTACATCTGTATTTCGTTTATCTCTTTGCTAGCCTTATTTCTGTGGAATCTGAGAACAGATATTTCGGATCCCTTTGAAGACTGTAGGGCCAAAGGAAATATCCTCCGATAACAAAGAGAAAGAAGCTTTCTGAGAAACTTCTTTGTGTTCTGTGAAATCATCTCACAGAGTTACAGCTTTCGCCTCAAGAAGCCTTTCGCTAAGACAGTTTTTGTGGAATTGGCAAAGTGATATTTGGAAGCCCATAGAGGGCTATGCTAAAAAAGGAAATATCCTCAGATGAAATCTGGAAAGAAGCATTATGAGAAACTGCTCTGTGATATGTGACTTTCAGTCACAGAGTTACATCTGTATTTCGTGGATCTTTTGCTAGCCTTATTTCTATGGAATCTGAGAACAGATATTTCGGATCCTTTTGCAGACTACAGGGCCAAAAGAAATATCCTCCGATAACAAAGAGAAAGAAGCTCCCTGAGAAACTTCGTTGTGTTCTATGAAATCATCTCACACAGTTACAGCTTTCCCTCAAGAAGCTTTTCGCTAAGACAGTTCTTGTGGAAATGGCAAAGTGATATTTGGAAGCCATAGAGGGCTATGGTGAAAATGGAAATATCCTCAGATGAAATCTGGAAAGAAGCTTTCTGAGAAACTGCTTAGTGTTCTGTTAATTCATCTCACAGAGTTACATCTGTATTTCGTGGATCTCTTTGCTAGCCTTATTTCGGTGGAATCTGAGAACAGATATTTCGTATCCCTTGGAAGACTATTTGGCCAAAGGAAATATCCTCCGATAACAAAGAGAAAGAAGCTTTTTGAGAAACTTCCTTGTGTTCTGGGAAATCATGTCACAGAGTTACAGCTTTCACCTCAAGCAGCCTTTCGCTAAGACAGTTCCTGTGGAATTGGCAAAGTGATATTTGGAAGGCCATAGAGGGCTGTGGTGAAAAAGGAAATATCCTCAGATGAATTCTGGAATGAAGCTTTCTGAGAAACTGCTTAGTGTTCTGGTAATTCATCTCACAGATTTACATCTGTATTTCGTGGATCTGTTTGCTAGCCTTACTTCTGTGCAATCTGAGAACAGATATTTCGGATCCCTTTGAAGACTATAGGGCCAAAGCAAATATCCTCCGATAACAAATAGAAAGAAGCTTTCAGAAAATATTCTTTGTTTTCTGTGAAATCATCTCACAGAGTTACAGCTTTGCCCTCAAGAAGCCTTTCGCTAAGAGATTTCTTGTGGAATTGGCAAAGTGATATTAGGAAGCCCCTAGAGGGCAATGGTGAAAAAGGAAATATCCTCAGATGAAATCTAGAAAGAAGCGATCTGAGAAACTGCTTAGTGTTCTGTTAATTCATCTCACGGGGTTACATCTGTATTTCGTGGATCTCTTTGCTAGACTTATTTTGGTGGAATCTGAGAACAGATATTTCTGATCCCTTTGAAGACTATAGGGCCAAAGGAAATATCCTCCGATAAAAAAGAGTAAGAAGCTTTCTGAAAACTTCATTATGTTCTGTGAAATCATCACACAGAGTTACAGCTTGCCCCTCAAGAAGCCTTACGCTAAGACAGTTCTTGTGGAATTGGCAAAGTGATATTTGGAAGCCCATAAAGGGCTATGGTGAAAAAGGAAATATCCTCAGATCAAATCCGGAAAGAAGCTTTCTGAGAAACTGCTTAGTGTTCTGTTAATTCATCTCACAGAGTTACATCTGTATTTCGTGGATCTCTTTGCTAGCCTTATTTCTGTGGAATCTGAGAACAGATATTTCGGATCCCTTTGAAGACTATAGGGCCACAGGAAATATCCTCCGATAACAAAGAGAAAGAAGCTTTCTGAGAAACTTCTTTGTGTTCGGTGAAATCATCTCACAGATTTACAGCTTTCCCCTCAAGAAGCCTTTCGCTAAGACAGTTCTTGTGGAATTGGCAGAGTGATATTAGGAAGCCCATAGAGGGCTAAGGAAGAAAAGGAAATATCCTCAGATGAAATCTGGAAAGAAGCTTTCTGAGAAACTGCTTAGCGTTCTGTTAATTCATCTCACAGAGTTACATCTGTATTTCGTGGATCTCTTTGCTAGTCTTATTTCTGTGGAATCTGAGAACAGATATTTCGGATCCCTTTGAAGACTATAGGGCCAAAGGAAATATCCTCCGATAACAAAGAGAAAGAAGCTTTCTGAGAAACTTCTTTGTGTTCTGTGAAATCATCTCACAGAGTTACAGCTATCGCCTCAAGAAGCCTTTCGCTAAGACAGTTTTTGTGGAATTGGCAAAGTGATATTTGGCAGGCCCTAGAGGGCTATGCTAAAAAAGGAAATATCCTCAGATGAAATCTGGAAAGAAGCATTATGAGAAACTGCTCTGTGATATGTGACTTTCAGTCACAGAGTTACATCTGTATTTCGTGGATCTTTTGCTAGCCTTATTTCTATGGAATCTGAGAACAGATATTTCGGATCCTTTTGCAGACTACAGGGCCAAAGGAAATATCCTCCGATAACAAAGAGAAAGAAGCTCTCTGACAAACTTCTTTGTGTTCTGTGAAATCATCTCACAGAGTTACAGCTTTCCCCTCAAGAAGCCTTTCGCTAAGACAGTTCTTGTGGAATTGGAAAAGTGATATTTGGAAGACCGTAGAGGGCTATGGTGAAAAAGGAAATATCCTCAGATGAAATCTGGAAAGAATCTTTCTGAGAAACTGCTTAGTGTTCTGTTAATTCATCTCACAGAGTTGCATCTGTATTTCGTGGATGTCTTTGCTAGCCTTATTTCTGTGGAATCTGAGAACAGATATTTCGGATCCCTTTGAAGACTATAGGGCCAAAGGAAATATCCTCCGATAACAAAGAGAAAGAAGCTTTCTGAGAAACTTCTTTGTGTTCTGTGAAATCATCTCACAGAGTTACATCTTTCCCCTCAAGAATCCTTTCGCTAAGACAGTTCTTGTGGAATTGGCAGAGTGATATTTGGAAGCCCATAGAGGGCTATGGAAGAAAAGGAAATATCCTCAGATGAAATCTGTAAAGAAGCTTTCTGAGAAACTGCTTAGTGTTCTGTTAATTCATCTCACAGTGTTACATCTCTATTTCGTGGATCTCTTTGCTAGCCTTATTTCTGTGGAATCTGAGAACACATATTTCGGATCCCTTGGAAGACTATAGGGCCAAAGGAAATATCCTCTGATAACAAAGGGAAAGAAGCCTTCTGAGAAACTTCTTCGTGTTCTGTGAAATCATCTCACAGAGTTACAGCTTTCCCCTCAAGAAGCCTTTCGCTAAGACAGTTCTTGTGGAATTGGCAAAGTGATATTTGGAAAACCGTAGAGGGCAATGGTGAAAAAGGAAATATCCTCAGATAAAATCGGGAAAGAAGCTTTCTGAGAAACTGCTTAGAGTTCTGTTAATTCATCTCACAGAGTTGCATCTGTATTTCGTGGATCTCTTTGCTAGCCTTATTTCTGTGGAATCTGAGAACAGATATTTCGGATCCCTTTGAAGACTGTAGGGCCAAAGGAAATATCCTCCGATAACAAAGAGAAAGAAGCTTTCTGAGAAACTTCTTTGTGTTTTGTGAAATCACCTCACAGAGTTACAGCTTTCCCCTCAAGAAGCCATTCGCTAAGACAGTTCTTGTGCAATTGGCAAAGTGATATTTGGAAGGCCATAGAGGGCTATGGTGAAAAAGGAAATATCCTCAGATGAAATCTGGAAAGAAGCTTTCTGAGAAAGTACTTAATTTTCTGTTAATTCATCTCACAGAGGTACATCTGTATTTCGTGGATCTCTTTGCTAGCCTTATTTCTGTGGAATCTGAGAACAGATATTTTGGATCCCTTGGAAGTCTATAGGGCCAAAGGAAATATCCTCCGATAACATAGGGAAAGAAGCTTTCTGAGAAACTTCTTTGTGTTCTGTGAAATCATCTCACAGAGTTACAGCTTTACCCTCAAGAAGCCTTTCGCTAAGAGAGTTCTTGTGGAATTGGCAAAGTGATATTTGGAAGACCATAGAGGGCTATGGTGAAAAAGGAAATATCCTCAGATGAAATCTGGAACGAATCTTTTTGAGAAACTGCTTAGTGTTCTGTTAATTCATCTCACAGAGTTGCATCTGTATTTCGTGGATCTCCTTGCTAGCCATATTTCTGTGGAATCTGAGAACAGATATTTCGGATTCCTTCTAGACTATAGGGCCAAAGGAAATATCCTCCGATAACAAAGAGAAAGAATCTTTCTGAGAAACTTCTTTGTGTTCTGTGAAATCATCTCACAGAGTTACAGCTTTCCCCTCAAGAAGCCTTTCGCTAAGACAATTCTTGTGGAATTGGCAAAGTGATATTTGGAAGGCCATAGAGGGCTATGGTGAAAAAGGAAATATCCTCAGATGAAACCTGGAAGGAAGCTTCCTGAGAAACTGCTTAGTGTTCTGTTAATTCATCTCACAGAGGTACATCTGCATTTCGTGGATCTCTTTTCTAGCCTTATTTCTGTGGAATCTGAGAAGAGATATTTCGGATCCCTTTGAAGACTATAGGGCCAAAGGAAATATCCTCCGATAACAAAGAGAAAGAAGCTTTCTGAGAAACTTCTTTGTGTTCGGTGAAATCATCTCACAGAGTTACAGCTTTCCCCTCAAGAATCCTTTCGCTAAGACAGTTCTTGTGGAATTGGCAGAGTGATATTAGGAAGCCCATAGAGGGCTAAGAAAGAAAAGGAAATATCGTCAGATGAAATCTGGAAAGAAGCTTTCTGAGGAACTGCTTAGTGTTCTGTTAATTCATCTCCCAGAGTTACATCTGTATTTCGTGGATCTCTTTGCTAGCCTTATTTCTGTGGAATCTGAGAACAGATATTTCGGATCCCTTTGAAGAATATAGGGCCAAAGGAAATATCCTCTGATAACAAAGGGAAAGAAGCTTTCTGAGAAACTTCTTTGTGTTCTGTAAAATCATCTCACAGAGTTACAGCTTTCCCCTCAAGAAGCCTTTTGCTAAGACAGTTCTTGTGGAATTGGCAAAGTGATATTTGGAAGCCCAAAGAGGGTTATGGTGAAAAAGGAAATATCCTCAGATGAAATCGGGAAAGAAGCTTTCTGAGAAAGTGCTTAGTGTTCTGTTAATTCATCTCACAGAGTTACAGCTTTTATCTCAAGACGCCTTTCGCTAAGACAGTTCTTGTGGAATTGGCAAAATGTTATTTGGAAGCCCATAGAGGGCAATGGTGAAAAAGGAAATATCCTGAGATGAAATCTGGAAAGAAGCTTTCTGAGAAACTGCTTAGTGTTCTGTTAATTCATCTCACAGAGTTACATCTGTATTTCGTTTATCTCTTTGCTAGCCTTATTTCTGTGGAATCTGAGAACAGATATTTCGGATCCCTTTGAAGACTGTAGGGCCAAAGGAAATATCCTCCGATAACAAAGAGAAAGAAGCTTTCTGAGAAACTTCTTTGTGTTCTGTGAAATCATCTCACAGAGTTACAGCTTTCGCCTCAAGAAGCCTTTCGCTAAGACAGTTTTTGTGGAATTGGCAAAGTGATATTTGGAAGCCCATAGAGGGCTATGCTAAAAAAGGAAATATCCTCAGATGAAATCTGGAAAGAAGCATTATGAGAAACTGCTCTGTGATATGTGACTTTCAGTCACAGAGTTACATCTGTATTTCGTGGATCTTTTGCTAGCCTTATTTCTATGGAATCTGAGAACAGATATTTCGGATCCTTTTGCAGACTACAGGGCCAAAAGAAATATCCTCCGATAACAAAGAGAAAGAAGCTCCCTGAGAAACTTCTTTGTGTTCTATGAAATCATCTCACACAGTTACAGCTTTCCCTCAAGAAGCTTTTCGCTAAGACAGTTCTTGTGGAAATGGCAAAGTGATATTTGGAAGCCATAGAGGGCTATGGTGAAAATGGAAATATCCTCAGATGAAATCTGGAAAGAAGCTTTCTGAGAAACTGCTTAGTGTTCTGTTAATTCATCTCACAGAGTTACATCTGTATTTCGTGGATCTCTTTGCTAGCCTTATTTCGGTGGAATCTGAGAACAGATATTTCGTATCCCTTGGAAGACTATTTGGCCAAAGGAAATATCCTCCGATAACAAAGAGAAAGAAGCTTTTTGAGAAACTTCCTTGTGTTCTGGGAAATCATGTCACAGAGTTACAGCTTTCACCTCAAGCAGCCTTTCGCTAAGACAGTTCCTGTGGAATTGGCAAAGTGATATTTGGAAGGCCATAGAGGGCTGTGGTGAAAAAGAAAATATCCTCAGATGAATTCTGGAATGAAGCTTTCTGAGAAACTGCTTAGTGTTCTGTTAATTCATCTCACAGATTTACATCTGTATTTCGTGGATCTGTTTGCTAGCCTTACTTCTGTGCAATCTGAGAACAGATATTTCGGATCCCTTTGAAGACTATAGGGCCAAAGCAAATATCCTCCGATAACAAATAGAAAGAAGCTTTCAGAAAAAATTCTTTGTTTTCTGTGAAATCATCTCACAGAGTTACAGCTTTGCCCTCAAGAAGCCTTTCGCTAAGAGATTTCTTGTGGAATTGGCAAAGTGATATTAGGAAGCCCCTAGAGGGCAATGGTGAAAAAGGAAATATCCTCAGATGAAATCTAGAAAGAAGCGATCTGAGAAACTGCTTAGTGTTCTGTTAATTCATCTCACGGGGTTACATCTGTATTTCGTGGATCTCTTTGCTAGACTTATTTTGGTGGAATCTGAGAACAGATATTTCTGATCCCTTTGAAGACTATAGGGCCAAAGGAAATATCCTCCGATAAAAAAGAGTAAGAAGCTTTCTGAAAACTTCATTATGTTCTGTGAAATCATCACACAGAGTTACAGCTTGCCCCTCAAGAAGCCTTACGCTAAGACAGTTCTTGTGGAATTGGCAAAGTGATATTTGGAAGCCCATAAAGGGCTATGGTGAAAAAGGAAATATCCTCAGATCAAATCCGGAAAGAAGCTTTCTGAGAAACTGCTTAGTGTTCTGTTAATTCATCTCACAGAGTTACATCTGTATTTCGTGGATCTCTTTGCTAGCCTTATTTCTGTGGAATCTGAGAACAGATATTTCGGATCCCTTTGAAGACTATAGGGCCACAGGAAATATCCTCCGATAACAAAGAGAAAGAAGCTTTCTGAGAAACTTCTTTGTGTTCGGTGAAATCATCTCACAGATTTACAGCTTTCCCCTCAAGAAGCCTTTCGCTAAGACAGTTCTTGTGGAATTGGCAGAGTGATATTAGGAAGCCCATAGAGGGCTAAGGAAGAAAAGGAAATATCCTCAGATGAAATCTGGAAAGAAGCTTTCTGAGAAACTGCTTAGCGTTCTGTTAATTCATCTCACAGAGTTACATCTGTATTTCGTGGATCTCTTTGCTAGTCTTATTTCTGTGGAATCTGAGAACAGATATTTCGGATCCCTTTGAAGACTATAGGGCCAAAGGAAATATCCTCCGATAACAAAGAGAAAGAAGCTTTCTGAGAAACTTCTTTGTGTTCTGTGAAATCATCTCACAGAGTTACAGCTATCGCCTCAAGAAGCCTTTCGCTAAGACAGTTTTTGTGGAATTGGCAAAGTGATATTTGGCAGGCCCTAGAGGGCTATGCTAAAAAAGGAAATATCCTCAGATGAAATCTGGAAAGAAGCATTATGAGAAACTGCTCTGTGATATGTGACTTTCAGTCACAGAGTTACATCTGTATTTCGTGGATCTTTTGCTAGCCTTATTTCTATGGAATCTGAGAACAGATATTTCGGATCCTTTTGCAGACTACAGGGCCAAAGGAAATATCCTCCGATAACAAAGAGAAAGAAGCTCTCTGACAAACTTCTTTGTGTTCTGTGAAATCATCTCACAGAGTTACAGCTTTCCCCTCAAGAAGCCTTTCGCTAAGACAGTTCTTGTGGAATTGGAAAAGTGATATTTGGAAGACCGTAGAGGGCTATGGTGAAAAAGGAAATATCCTCAGATGAAATCTGGAAAGAATCTTTCTGAGAAACTGCTTAGTGTTCTGTTAATTCATCTCACAGAGTTGCATCTGTATTTCGTGGATGTCTTTGCTAGCCTTATTTCTGTGGAATCTGAGAACAGATATTTCGGATCCCTTTGAAGACTATAGGGCCAAAGGAAATATCCTCCGATAACAAAGAGAAAGAAGCTTTCTGAGAAACTTCTTTGTGTTCTGTGAAATCATCTCACAGAGTTACATCTTTCCCCTCAAGAATCCTTTCGCTAAGACAGTTCTTGTGGAATTGGCAGAGTGATATTTGGAAGCCCATAGAGGGCTATGGAAGAAAAGGAAATATCCTCAGATGAAATCTGTAAAGAAGCTTTCTGAGAAACTGCTTAGTGTTCTGTTAATTCATCTCACAGTGTTACATCTCTATTTCGTGGATCTCTTTGCTAGCCTTATTTCTGTGGAATCTGAGAACACATATTTCGGATCCCTTGGAAGACTATAGGGCCAAAGGAAATATCCTCTGATAACAAAGGGAAAGAAGCCTTCTGAGAAACTTCTTCGTGTTCTGTGAAATCATCTCACAGAGTTACAGCTTTCCCCTCAAGAAGCCTTTCGCTAAGACAGTTCTTGTGGAATTGGCAAAGTGATATTTGGAAAACCGTAGAGGGCAATGGTGAAAAAGGAAATATCCTCAGATAAAATCGGGAAAGAAGCTTTCTGAGAAACTGCTTAGAGTTCTGTTAATTCATCTCACAGAGTTGCATCTGTATTTCGTGGATCTCTTTGCTAGCCTTATTTCTGTGGAATCTGAGAACAGATATTTCGGATCCCTTTGAAGACTGTAGGGCCAAAGGAAATATCCTCCGATAACAAAGAGAAAGAAGCTTTCTGAGAAACTTCTTTGTGTTTTGTGAAATCACCTCACAGAGTTACAGCTTTCCCCTCAAGAAGCCATTCGCTAAGACAGTTCTTGTGCAATTGGCAAAGTGATATTTGGAAGGCCATAGAGGGCTATGGTGAAAAAGGAAATATCCTCAGATGAAATCTGGAAAGAAGCTTTCTGAGAAAGTACTTAATTTTCTGTTAATTCTTCTCACAGAGGTACATCTGTATTTCGTGGATCTCTTTGCTAGCCTTATTTCTGTGGAATCTGAGAACAGATATTTTGGATCCCTTGGAAGTCTATAGGGCCAAAGGAAATATCCTCCGATAACATAGGGAAAGAAGCTTTCTGAGAAACTTCTTTGTGTTCTGTGAAATCATCTCACAGAGTTACAGCTTTACCCTCAAGAAGCCTTTCGCTAAGAGAGTTCTTGTGGAATTGGCAAAGTGATATTTGGAAGACCACAGAGGGCTATGGTGAAAAAGGAAATATCCTCAGATGAAATCTGGAACGAATCTTTTTGAGAAACTGCTTAGTGTTCTGTTAATTCATCTCACAGAGTTGCATCTGTATTTCGTGGATCTCTTTGCTAGCCATATTTCTGTGGAATCTGAGAACAGATATTTCGGATTCCTTCTAGACTATAGGGCCAAAGGAAATATCCTCCGATAACAAAGAGAAAGAATCTTTCTGAGAAACTTCTTTGTGTTCTGTGAAATCATCTCACAGAGTTACAGCTTTCCCCTCAAGAAGCCTTTCGCTAAGACAATTCTTGTGGAATTGGCAAAGTGATATTTGGAAGGCCATAGAGGGCTATGGTGAAAAAGGAAATATCCTCAGATGAAACCTGGAAGGAAGCTTCCTGAGAAACTGCTTAGTGTTCTGTTAATTCATCTCACAGAGGTACATCTGCATTTCGTGGATCTCTTTTCTAGCCTTATTTCTGTGGAATCTGAGAAGAGATATTTCGGATCCCTTTGAAGACTATAGGGCCAAAGGAAATATCCTCCGATAACAAAGAGAAAGAAGCTTTGTGAGAAACTTCTTTGTGTTCGGTGAAATCATCTCACAGAGTTACAGCTTTCCCCTCAAGAATCCTTTCGCTAAGACAGTTCTTGTGGAATTGGCAGAGTGATATTAGGAAGCCCATAGAGGGCTAAGAAAGAAAAGGAAATATCGTCAGATGAAATCTGGAAAGAAGCTTTCTGAGGAACTGCTTAGTGTTCTGTTAATTCATCTCCCAGAGTTACATCTGTATTTCGTGGATCTCTTTGCTAGCCTTATTTCTGTGGAATCTGAGAACAGATATTTCGGATCCCTTTGAAGAATATAGGGCCAAAGGAAATATCCTCTGATAACAAAGGGAAAGAAGCTTTCTGAGAAACTTCTTTGTGTTCTGTAAAATCATCTCACAGAGTTACAGCTTTCCCCTCAAGAAGCCTTTTGCTAAGACAGTTCTTGTGGAATTGGCAAAGTGATATTTGGAAGCCCAAAGAGGGTTATGGTGAAAAAGGAAATATCCTCAGATGAAATCGGGAAAGAAGCTTTCTGAGAAAGTGCTTAGTGTTCTGTTAATTCATCTCACAGAGTTACAGCTTTTATCTCAAGACGCCTTTCGCTAAGACAGTTCTTGTGGAATTGGCAAAATGTTATTTGGAAGCCCATAGAGGGCAATGGTGAAAAAGGAAATATCCTGAGATGAAATCTGGAAAGAAGCTTTCTGAGAAACTGCTTAGTGTTCTGTTAATTCATCTCACAGAGTTACATCTGTATTTCGTTTATCTCTTTGCTAGCCTTATTTCTGTGGAATCTGAGAACAGATATTTCGGATCCCTTTGAAGACTGTAGGGCCAAAGGAAATATCCTCCGATAACAAAGAGAAAGAAGCTTTCTGAGAAACTTCTTTGTGTTCTGTGAAATCATCTCACAGAGTTACAGCTTTCGCCTCAAGAAGCCTTTCGCTAAGACAGTTTTTGTGGAATTGGCAAAGTGATATTTGGAAGCCCATAGAGGGCTATGCTAAAAAAGGAAATATCCTCAGATGAAATCTGAAAAGAAGCATTATGAGAAACTGCTCTGTGATATGTGACTTTCAGTCACAGAGTTACATCTGTATTTCGTGGATCTTTTGCTAGCCTTATTTCTATGGAATCTGAGAACAGATATTTCGGATCCTTTTGCAGACTACAGGGCCAAAAGAAATATCCTCCGATAACAAAGAGAAAGAAGCTCCCTGAGAAACTTCTTTGTGTTCTATGAAATCATCTCACACAGTTACAGCTTTCCCTCAAGAAGCTTTTCGCTAAGACAGTTCTTGTGGAAATGGCAAAGTGATATTTGGAAGCCATAGAGGGCTATGGTGAAAATGGAAATATCCTCAGATGAAATCTGGAAAGAAGCTTTCTGAGAAACTGCTTAGTGTTCTGTTAATTCATCTCACAGAGTTACATCTGTATTTCGTGGATCTCTTTGCTAGCCTTATTTCGGTGGAATCTGAGAACAGATATTTCGTATCCCTTGGAAGACTATTTGGCCAAAGGAAATATCCTCCGATAACAAAGAGAAAGAAGCTTTTTGAGAAACTTCCTTGTGTTCTGGGAAATCATGTCACAGAGTTACAGCTTTCACCTCAAGCAGCCTTTCGCTAAGACAGTTCCTGTGGAATTGGCAAAGTGATATTTGGAAGGCCATAGAGGGCTGTGGTGAAAAAGGAAATATCCTCAGATGAATTCTGGAATGAAGCTTTCTGAGAAACGGCTTAGTGTTCTGTTAATTCATCTCACAGATTTACATCTGTATTTCGTGGATCTGTTTGCTAGCCTTACTTCTGTGCAATCTGAGAACAGATATTTCGGATCCCTTTGAAGACTATAGGGCCAAAGCAAATATCCTCCGATAACAAATAGAAAGAAGCTTTCAGAAAAAATTCTTTGTTTTCTGTGAAATCATCTCACAGAGTTACAGCTTTGCCCTCAAGAAGCCTTTCGCTAAGAGATTTCTTGTGGAATTGGCAAAGTGATATTAGGAAGCCCCTAGAGGGCAATGGTGAAAAAGGAAATATCCTCAGATGAAATCTAGAAAGAAGCGATCTGAGAAACTGCTTAGTGTTCTGTTAATTCATCTCACGGGGTTACATCTGTATTTCGTGGATCTCTTTGCTAGACTTATTTTGGTGGAATCTGAGAACAGATATTTCTGATCCCTTTGAAGACTATAGGGCCAAAGGAAATATCCTCCGATAAAATAGAGTAAGAAGCTTTCTGAAAACTTCATTATGTTCTGTGAAATCATCACACAGAGTTACAGCTTGCCCCTCAAGAAGCCTTACGCTAAGACAGTTCTTGTGGAATTGGCAAAGTGATATTTGGAAGCCCATAAAGGGCTATGGTGAAAAAGGAAATATCCTCAGATCAAATCCGGAAAGAAGCTTTCTGAGAAACTGCTTAGTGTTCTGTTAATTCATCTCACAGAGTTACATCTGTATTTCGTGGATCTCTTTGCTAGCCTTATTTCTGTGGAATCTGAGAACAGATATTTCGGATCCCTTTGAAGACTATAGGGCCACAGGAAATATCCTCCGATAACAAAGAGAAAGAAGCTTTCTGAGAAACTTCTTTGTGTTCGGTGAAATCATCTCACAGATTTACAGCTTTCCCCTCAAGAAGCCTTTCGCTAAGACAGTTCTTGTGGAATTGGCAGAGTGATATTAGGAAGCCCATAGAGGGCTAAGGAAGAAAAGGAAATATCCTCAGATGAAATCTGGAAAGAAGCTTTCTGAGAAACTGCTTAGCGTTCTGTTAATTCATCTCACAGAGTTACATCTGTATTTCGTGGATCTCTTTGCTAGTCTTATTTCTGTGGAATCTGAGAACAGATATTTCGGATCCCTTTGAAGACTATAGGGCCAAAGGAAATATCCTCCGATAACAAAGAGAAAGAAGCTTTCTGAGAAACTTCTTTGTGTTCTGTGAAATCATCTCACAGAGTTACAGCTATCGCCTCAAGAAGCCTTTCGCTAAGACAGTTTTTGTGGAATTGGCAAAGTGATATTTGGCAGGCCCTAGAGGGCTATGCTAAAAAAGGAAATATCCTCAGATGAAATCTGGAAAGAAGCATTATGAGAAACTGCTCTGTGATATGTGACTTTCAGTCACAGAGTTACATCTGTATTTCGTGGATCTTTTGCTAGCCTTATTTCTATGGAATCTGAGAACAGATATTTCGGATCCTTTTGCAGACTACAGGGCCAAAGGAAATATCCTCCGATAACAAAGAGAAAGAAGCTCTCTGACAAACTTCTTTGTGTTCTGTGAAATCATCTCACAGAGTTACAGCTTTCCCCTCAAGAAGCCTTTCGCTAAGACAGTTCTTGTGGAATTGGAAAAGTGATATTTGGAAGACCGTAGAGGGCTATGGTGAAAAAGGAAATATCCTCAGATGAAATCTGGAAAGAATCTTTCTGAGAAACTGCTTAGTGTTCTGTTAATTCATCTCACAGAGTTGCATCTGTATTTCGTGGATGTCTTTGCTAGCCTTATTTCTGTGGAATCTGAGAACAGATATTTCGGATCCCTTTGAAGACTATAGGGCCAAAGGAAATATCCTCCGATAACAAAGAGAAAGAAGCTTTCTGAGAAACTTCTTTGTGTTCTGTGAAATCATCTCACAGAGTTACATCTTTCCCCTCAAGAATCCTTTCGCTAAGACAGTTCTTGTGGAATTGGCAGAGTGATATTTGGAAGCCCATAGAGGGCTATGGAAGAAAAGGAAATATCCTCAGATGAAATCTGTAAAGAAGCTTTCTGAGAAACTGCTTAGTGTTCTGTTAATTCATCTCACAGTGTTACATCTCTATTTCGTGGATCTCTTTGCTAGCCTTATTTCTGTGGAATCTGAGAACACATATTTCGGATCCCTTGGAAGACTATAGGGCCAAAGGAAATATCCTCTGATAACAAAGGGAAAGAAGCCTTCTGAGAAACTTCTTCGTGTTCTGTGAAATCATCTCACAGAGTTACAGCTTTCCCCTCAAGAAGCCTTTCGCTAAGACAGTTCTTGTGGAATTGGCAAAGTGATATTTGGAAAACCGTAGAGGGCAATGGTGAAAAAGGAAATATCCTCAGATAAAATCGGGAAAGAAGCTTTCTGAGAAACTGCTTAGAGTTCTGTTAATTCATCTCACAGAGTTGCATCTGTATTTCGTGGATCTCTTTGCTAGCCTTATTTCTGTGGAATCTGAGAACAGATATTTCGGATCCCTTTGAAGACTGTAGGGCCAAAGGAAATATCCTCCGATAACAAAGAGAAAGAAGCTTTCTGAGAAACTTCTTTGTGTTTTGTGAAATCACCTCACAGAGTTACAGCTTTCCCCTCAAGAAGCCATTCGCTAAGACAGTTCTTGTGCAATTGGCAAAGTGATATTTGGAAGGCCATAGAGGGCTATGGTGAAAAAGGAAATATCCTCAGATGAAATCTGGAAAGAAGCTTTCTGAGAAAGTACTTAATTTTCTGTTAATTCTTCTCACAGAGGTACATCTGTATTTCGTGGATCTCTTTGCTAGCCTTATTTCTGTGGAATCTGAGAACAGATATTTTGGATCCCTTGGAAGTCTATAGGGCCAAAGGAAATATCCTCCGATAACATAGGGAAAGAAGCTTTCTGAGAAACTTCTTTGTGTTCTGTGAAATCATCTCACAGAGTTACAGCTTTACCCTCAAGAAGCCTTTCGCTAAGAGAGTTCTTGTGGAATTGGCAAAGTGATATTTGGAAGACCACAGAGGGCTATGGTGAAAAAGGAAATATCCTCAGATGAAATCTGGAACGAATCTTTTTGAGAAACTGCTTAGTGTTCTGTTAATTCATCTCACAGAGTTGCATCTGTATTTCGTGGATCTCTTTGCTAGCCATATTTCTGTGGAATCTGAGAACAGATATTTCGGATTCCTTCTAGACTATAGGGCCAAAGGAAATATCCTCCGATAACAAAGAGAAAGAATCTTTCTGAGAAACTTCTTTGTGTTCTGTGAAATCATCTCACAGAGTTACAGCTTTCCCCTCAAGAAGCCTTTCGCTAAGACAATTCTTGTGGAATTGGCAAAGTGATATTTGGAAGGCCATAGAGGGCTATGGTGAAAAAGGAAATATCCTCAGATGAAACCTGGAAGGAAGCTTCCTGAGAAACTGCTTAGTGTTCTGTTAATTCATCTCACAGAGGTACATCTGCATTTCGTGGATCTCTTTTCTAGCCTTATTTCTGTGGAATCTGAGAAGAGATATTTCGGATCCCTTTGAAGACTATAGGGCCAAAGGAAATATCCTCCTATAACAAAGAGAAAGAAGCTTTCTGAGAAACTTCTTTGTGTTCGGTGAAATCATCTCACAGAGTTACAGCTTTCCCCTCAAGAATCCTTTCGCTAAGACAGTTCTTGTGGAATTGGCAGAGTGATATTAGGAAGCCCATAGAGGGCTAAGAAAGAAAAGGAAATATCGTCAGATGAAATCTGGAAAGAAGCTTTCTGAGGAACTGCTTAGTGTTCTGTTAATTCATCTCCCAGAGTTACATCTGTATTTCGTGGATCTCTTTGCTAGCCTTATTTCTGTGGAATCTGAGAACAGATATTTCGGATCCCTTTGAAGAATATAGGGCCAAAGGAAATATCCTCTGATAACAAAGGGAAAGAAGCTTTCTGAGAAACTTCTTTGTGTTCTGTAAAATCATCTCACAGAGTTACAGCTTTCCCCTCAAGAAGCCTTTTGCTAAGACAGTTCTTGTGGAATTGGCAAAATGATATTTGGAAGCCCAAAGAGGGTTATGGTGAAAAAGGAAATATCCTCAGATGAAATCGGGAAAGAAGCTTTCTGAGAAAGTGCTTAGTGTTCTGTTAATTCATCTCACAGAGTTACAGCTTTTATCTCAAGACGCCTTTCGCTAAGACAGTTCTTGTGGAATTGGCAAAGTGTTATTTGGATGCCCATAGAGGGCAATGGTGAAAAAGGAAATATCCTGAGATGAAATCTGGAAAGAAGCTTTCTGAGAAACTGCTTAGTGTTCTGTTAATTCATCTCACAGAGTTACATCTGTATTTCGTTTATCTCTTTGCTAGCCTTATTTCTGTGGAATCTGAGAACAGATATTTCGGATCCCTTTGAAGACTGTAGGGCCAAAGGAAATATCCTCCGATAACAAAGAGAAAGAAGCTTTCTGAGAAACTTCTTTGTGTTCTGTGAAATCATCTCACAGAGTTACAGCTTTCGCCTCAAGAAGCCTTTCGCTAAGACAGTTTTTGTGGAATTGGCAAAGTGATATTTGGAAGCCCATAGAGGGCTATGCTAAAAAAGGAAATATCCTCAGATGAAATCTGGAAAGAAGCATTATGAGAAACTGCTCTGTGATATGTGACTTTCAGTCACAGAGTTACATCTGTATTTCGTGGATCTTTTGCTAGCCTTATTTCTATGGAATCTGAGAACAGATATTTCGGATCCTTTTGCAGACTACAGGGCCAAAAGAAATATCCTCCGATAACAAAGAGAAAGAAGCTCCCTGAGAAACTTCTTTGTGTTCTATGAAATCATCTCACACAGTTACAGCTTTCCCTCAAGAAGCTTTTCGCTAAGACAGTTCTTGTGGAAATGGCAAAGTGATATTTGGAAGCCATAGAGGGCTATGGTGAAAATGGAAATATCCTCAGATGAAATCTGGAAAGAAGCTTTCTGAGAAACTGCTTAGTGTTCTGTTAATTCATCTCACAGAGTTACATCTGTATTTCGTGGATCTCTTTGCTAGCCTTATTTCGGTGGAATCTGAGAACAGATATTTCGTATCCCTTGGAAGACTATTTGGCCAAAGGAAATATCCTCCGATAACAAAGAGAAAGAAGCTTTTTGAGAAACTTCCTTGTGTTCTGGGAAATCATGTCACAGAGTTACAGCTTTCACCTCAAGCAGCCTTTCGCTAAGACAGTTCCTGTGGAATTGGCAAAGTGATATTTGGAAGGCCATAGAGGGCTGTGGTGAAAAAGGAAATATCCTCAGATGAATTCTGGAATGAAGCTTTCTGAGAAACTGCTTAGTGTTCTGTTAATTCATCTCACAGATTTACATCTGTATTTCGTGGATCTGTTTGCTAGCCTTACTTCTGTGCAATCTGAGAACAGATATTTCGGATCCCTTTGAAGACTATAGGGCCAAAGCAAATATCCTCCGATAACAAATAGAAAGAAGCTTTCAGAAAAAATTCTTTGTTTTCTGTGAAATCATCTCACAGAGTTACAGCTTTGCCCTCAAGAAGCCTTTCGCTAAGAGATTTCTTGTGGAATTGGCAAAGTGATATTAGGAAGCCCCTAGAGGGCAATGGTGAAAAAGGAAATATCCTCAGATGAAATCTAGAAAGAAGCGATCTGAGAAACTGCTTAGTGTTCTGTTAATTCATCTCACGGGGTTACATCTGTATTTCGTGGATCTCTTTGCTAGACTTATTTTGGTGGAATCTGAGAACAGATATTTCTGATCCCTTTGAAGACTATAGGGCCAAAGGAAATATCCTCCGATAAAAAAGAGTAAGAAGCTTTCTGAAAACTTCATTATGTTCTGTGAAATCATCACACAGAGTTACAGCTTGCCCCTCAAGAAGCCTTACGCTAAGACAGTTCTTGTGGAATTGGCAAAGTGATATTTGGAAGCCCATAAAGGGCTATGGTGAAAAAGGAAATATCCTCAGATCAAATCCGGAAAGAAGCTTTCTGAGAAACTGCTTAGTGTTCTGTTAATTCATCTCACAGAGTTACATCTGTATTTCGTGGATGTCTTTGCTAGCCTTATTTCTGTGGAATCTGAGAACAGATATTTCGGATCCCTTTGAAGACTATAGGGCCACAGGAAATATCCTCCGATAACAAAGAGAAAGAAGCTTTCTGAGAAACTTCTTTGTGTTCGGTGAAATCATCTCACAGATTTACAGCTTTCCCCTCAAGAAGCCTTTCGCTAAGACAGTTCTTGTGGAATTGGCAGAGTGATATTAGGAAGCCCATAGAGGGCTAAGGAAGAAAAGGAAATATCCTCAGATGAAATCTGGAAAGAAGCTTTCTGAGAAACTGCTTAGTGTTCTGTTAATTCATCTCACAGAGTTACATCTGTATTTCGTGGATCTCTTTGCTAGCCTTATTTCTGTGGAATCTGAGAACAGATATTTCGGATCCCTTGGAAGACTACAGGGCCAAAGGAAATATCCTCCGAAAACAAAGAAAAAGAAGCTGTCTTAGAAACTTTTTGTGCTCTGTGAAATCATCTCACAGATTTACAGCTTTCATCTCAAGAAGCCTTTCGCTAAGACAGTTCTTGTGGAATTGGCAAAGTGTTATTTGGAAGCCCATAGAGGCCTATGGTGAAAAAGGAAATATCCTCAGATGAAATCTGGAAAGAAGCTTTCTGAGAAACTGCTTAGTGTTCTGTTAATTCATCTCACAGAGTTACATCTGTATTTCGTGGATCTCTTTGCTAGCCTTATTTCTGTGGAATCTGAGAACAGATATTTCGGATCCCTTTGAAGACTATAGGGCCAAAGGAAATATCCTCCGATATCAAAGAGAAAGAAGCTTTCTGAGAAACTTCTTTGTGTTCTGTGAAATCACCTCACAGAGTTACAGCTTTCCCCTCAAGAAGCCTTTCGCTAAGACAGTTCTTGTGGAATTGGCAAAGTGATATTTGGAAGCCCATAAAGGGCTATGGTGAGAAAGGAAATATCCTCAGATCAAATCCGGAAAGAAGCTTTCTGAGAAACTGCTTAGTGTTCTGTTAATTCATCTCACAGAGGTACATCTGTATTTCGTGGATCTCTTTGCTAGCCTTATTTCTGTGGAATCTGAGAACAGATATTTTGGATCCCTTGGAAGACTATAGGGCCAAAGGAAATATCCTCCGATAACAAAGAGAAAGAAGCTTTCTGAGAAACTTCTTTGTGTTCTGTGAAATCATCTCACAGAGTTACAGCTTTCCCCTCAAGAAGCCTTTCGCTAAGACAGTTCTTGTGGAATTGGCAAAGTGATATTTGGAAGACCGTAGAGGGCTATGGTGAAAAAGGAAATATCCTCAGATGAAATCGGGAAAGAAGCTTTCTGAGAAACTACTTAGTGTTCTGTTAATTCATCTCACAGAGTTGCATCTGTATTTCGTTGATCTCTTTGCTAGCCTTATTTCTGTGGAATCTGAGAACAGATATTTCGGATCCCTTTGAAGACTATAGGGCCAAAGGAAATATCCTCCGATAACAAAGAGAAAGAAGCTTTCTGAGAAACTTCTTTGTGTTCTGTGAAATCACCTCACAGAGTTACAGCTTTCCCTTCAAGAAGCCTTTCGCTAAGACAGTTCTTGTGGAATTGGCAAAGTGATATTTGGAAGGCCATAGAGGGCTATGGTGAAAAAGGAAATATCCTCAGATGAAATCTGGAAAGAATCTTTCTGAGAAAGTACTTAATGTTCTGTTAGTTCATCTCACAGTGTTACATCTGTATTTCGTGGATCTCTTTGCTAGCCTTATTTCTGCGGAATCTGAGAACAGATTTTTTGGATCCCTTGGAAGACTATAGGGCCAAAGGAAATATCCTCCGATAACAAAGAGAAAGAAGCCTTCTGAGAAACTTCTTTGTGTTCTGTGAAATCATCTCACAGAGTTACAGCTTTCCCCTCAAGAAGCCTTTCGCTAAGAGAGTTCTTGTGGAATTGGCAAAGTGATATTTGGAAGACCGTAGAGGGCTATGGTGAAAAAGGAAACATCCTCAGATGAAATCTGGAAAGAATCATTCTAAGAAACTGCTTAGTGTTCTGTTAATTCATCTCACAGAGTTGCATCTGTGTTTCGTGGATCTCTTTGCTAGCCTTATATCTGTGGAATCTGAGAACAGATATTTCGGATTCCTTTCAAGACTATAAGGCCAAAGGAAATATCCTCCGATAACATAGAGAAAGAAGCTTTCTGAGAAACTTCTTTGTGTTCTCTGAAATCATCTCACAGAGTTACAGCTTTCCCCTCAAGAAGCCTTTCGCTAAGACAGTTCTTGTGGAATTGGCAAAGTGATATTTGGAAGCCCATAGAGGGGTATGGTGAAAAAGGAAATATCCTCAGATGAAATCTGGAAGGAAGTTTCCTGAGAAACTGCTTAGTGTTCTGTTAATTCAAATCACAGAGGTATATCTGCATTTCGTGGATCTCTTTTCTAGCCTTATTTCTGTGGAATCTGAGAACAGATATTTCGGATCCCTTTGAAGACTATAGGGCCAAAGGAAATATCCTCCGATAACAAAGAGAAAGAAGCTTTATGAGAAACTTCTTTGTGTTCGGTGAAATCATCTCACAGAGTTACAGCTTTGCCCTCAAAAAGCCTTTCGCTAAGACAGTTCTTGTGGAATTGGCAAAGTGATATTTGGAAGCCCAGAGAGGGCTATGGTGAAAAAGTAAATATTCTCAGATGAAATCTGGAAAGAAGATTTCTGACAAAATGCTTAGTGTTCTGTTAATTCATCTCACAGAGTTACATCTGTATTTCGTGGATCTCTTTGCTAGCCTTATTTCTGTGGAATCTGAGAACAGATATTTCGGATCCCTTGGAAGACTATAGGGCCAAAGGAAATATCCTCCGATAACAAAGAGAAAGAAGCTTTCTGAGAAACTTCTTTGTGTTCTGTGAAATCATCTCACAGAGTTACAGCTTTACTCTCAAGAAGCCTATCCCTAAGACAGTTCTTGTGGAATTGGCAATGTAATATTTGGAAGTCCAGAGAGGGCTATGGTGAAAGAGGAAACATCCTCAGATGAAATCTGGAAAGAAGCTTTCTGAGAAACTGCTTAGTGTTCTGTTAATTCATCTCACAGAGTTACATGTGCATTTCGTGGATCTCTTTCCTAGCCTTATTTCTGTGGAATCTGAGAACAGATATTTCGGATCCCTTTGAAGACTATAGGGCCAAAGGAACTATCCTCCGATAACAAAGAGAAAGAAGCTTTCTGCGAAACTTCTTTGTGTTCTGTGAAATCATCTCACAGAGTTACAGCTTTCGCCTCAAGAAGCCTTTCGCTAAGACAGTTTTTGTGGAATTGGCAAAGTGATATTTGGAAGCCCATAGAGGGCTATGCTGAAAAAGGAAATATCCTCAAATGAAATCTGGAAAGAAGCATTATGAGAAACTCCTCTGTGATATGTGACTTTCAGTCACAGAGTTACATCTGTATTTCGTGGATCTTTTGCTAGCCTTATTTCTATGGAATCTGAGAACAGATATTTCGGATCCTTTTGCAGACTACAGGGCCAAAGGAAATATCCTCCGATAACAAAGAGAAAGAAGCTCTCTGAGAAACTTCTTTGTGTTCTATGAAATCATCTCACACAGTTACAGCTTTCCCCTCAAGAAGCTTTTCGCTAAGAAAGTTCTTGTGGAAATGGCAAAGTGATATTTGGAAGCCCTAGAGGGCTATGGTGAAAATGGAAATATCCTCAGATGAAATCTGGAAAGAAGCTTTCTGAGAAACTGCTTAGTGTTCTGTTAATTCATCTCACAGAGGTACATCTGTATTTCTTGGATCTCTTTGCTAGCCTTATTTCTGTGGAATCTGAGAACAGATATTTCGGATCCCTTTGAAGACTATAGGGCCAAAGTAACTATCCTCCGATAACAAAGAGAAAGAAGCTTTCAGAGAAACTGCTTAGTGTTCTGTTAATTCATCTCACAGAGTTACAGCTTTCCCCTCAAGAAGCCTTCGCTAAGACAGTTCTTGTGGAATTGGCAAAGTGATAGTTGGAAGCCCAAAGAGGGTTGTGGTGAAAAAGGAAATATCCTCAGATGAAATCTGGAAAGAAGATTTCTGAGAAACTGCTTAGTGTTCTGTTAATTCTTCTCACGGAGTAACATATGTATTTCGTGGATGTCTTTGCTAGCCTTATTTCTGTGGAATCTGAGAACAGATATTTCGGATCCCTTGGAAGACTATAGGGCCAAATGAAATATCCCCCGTTAACAAAGAGAATGAAGCTTTCTGAGAAACTTCTTTTTGTTCTGTGAAATCATCTCACAGAGTTACAGCTTTCCCCTCAAGAAGCCTTTCGCTAAGACAGTTCTTGTGGAAATGGCAAAGTGATATTTGGAAGGCCATAGAGGGCTATGGTGAAAAAGGAAATATCCTCAGATGAAACGTGGAAAGAAGCTTTCTGCGAAACTGCTTAGTGTTCTGTTAATTCATCTCACTGAGGTACATCTGTATTTCGTGGATCTCTTTGCTAGCCTTATTTCTGTGGAATCTGAGAACAGATATTTCAGATCCCTTTGAAGACTATAGGGCCAAAGTAAATATCCTCCGATAACAAAGAGAAAGAAGCTTTCTGAGAAACTTCTTTGTGTTCTGTGAAATCATCTCATAGAGTTACAGCTTTCGCCTCAAGAAGCCTTTCGCTAAGACAGTTCTTGTGGAATTGGCAAAGTGATATTTGGAAGCCCATAGAGGGCTATGGTGAAAATGGAAATATCCTCAGATGAAATCTGGAAGGAAGCTTCCTGAGAAACTGCTTAGTGTTCTGTTAATTCATCTCACAGAGGTACATCTTTATTTCGTGGATCTCTTTTCTAGCCTTATTTCTGTGGAATCTGAGAACAGATATTTCGGATCCCTTTGAAGACTATAGGGCCAAAGGAAATATCCTCCGATAACAAAGAGAAAGAAGCTTTCTGAGAAACTTCTTTGTGTTCGGTGAAATCATCTCACAGAGTTACAACTTTGCCCTCAAGAAGCCTTTCGCTAAGACAGTTTTTGTGGAATTGGCAAAGTGATATTTGGAAGCCCATAAAGGGCTATGGTGAAAAAGGAAATATCCTCAGATCAAATCCGGAAAGAAGCTTTCTGAGAAACTGCTTAGTGTTCTGTTAATTCATCTCACAGAGGTACATCTGTATTTCTTGGATCTCTTTGCTAGCCTTATTTCTGTGGAATCTGAGAACAGATATTTTGGATCCCTAGGAAGACTATAGGGCCAAAGTAAATATCCTCCGATAACAAAGAGAAAGAAGCTTTCTGAGAAACTTCTTTGTGTTCTGTGAAATCATCTCACAGAGTTACAGCTTTCCCCTCAAGAAGCCTTTCGCTAAGACAGTTCTTGTGGAATTGGCAAAGTGATAGTTGGAAGCCCAAAGAGGGTTGTGGTGAAAAAGGAAATATCCTCAGAAGAAATCTGGAAAGATGCTTTCTGAGAAACTGCTTAGTGTTCTGTTAATTCATCTCACAGAGTTACATTTGTATTTCGTGGATCTCTTTGCTAGCCTTATTTCTGTGGAATCTGAGAACAGATATTTCGGATCACTTGGAAGACTATAGGGCCAAAGGAAATATCCTCCGATAACAAAGCGAAACAAGCTTTCAGAAAAAATTCTTTGTGTTCTGTGAAATCATCTCACAGAGTTACAGCTTTGCCCTCAAGAAGCCTTTCGCTAAGACAGTTCTTGTGGAATTGGCAAAGTGATATTTGGAAGCCCATAGAGGGGTATGGTGAAAAAGGAAATATCCTCAGATGAAATCTGGAAGGAAGTTTCCTGAGAAACTGCTTAGTGTTCTGTTAATTCAAATCACAGAGGTATATCTGCATTTCGTGGATCTCTTTTCTAGCCTTATTTCTGTGGAATCTGAGAACAGATATTTCGGATCCCTTTGAAGACTATAGGGCCAAAGGAAATATCCTCCGATAACAAAGAGAAAGAAGCTTTATGAGAAACTTCTTTGTGTTCGGTGAAATCATCTCACAGAGTTACAGCTTTGCCCTCAAAAAGCCTTTCGCTAAGACAGTTCTTGTGGAATTGGCAAAGTGATATTTGGAAGCCCAGAGAGGGCTATGGTGAAAAAGTAAATATTCTCAGATGAAATCTGGAAAGAAGATTTCTGACAAAATGCTTAGTGTTCTGTTAATTCATCTCACAGAGTTACATCTGTATTTCGTGGATCTCTTTGCTAGCCTTATTTCTGTGGAATCTGAGAACAGATATTTCGGATCCCTTGGAAGACTATAGGGCCAAAGGAAATATCCTCCGATAACAAAGAGAAAGAAGCTTTCTGAGAAACTTCTTTGTGTTCTGTGAAATCATCTCACAGAGTTACAGCTTTACTCTCAAGAAGCCTATCCCTAAGACAGTTCTTGTGGAATTGGCAATGTAATATTTGGAAGTCCAGAGAGGGCTATGGTGAAAGAGGAAACATCCTCAGATGAAATCTGGAAAGAAGCTTTCTGAGAAACTGCTTAGTGTTCTGTTAATTCATCTCACAGAGTTACATGTGCATTTCGTGGATCTCTTTCCTAGCCTTATTTCTGTGGAATCTGAGAACAGATATTTCGGATCCCTTTGAAGACTATAGGGCCAAAGGAACTATCCTCCGATAACAAAGAGAAAGAAGCTTTCTGCGAAACTTCTTTGTGTTCTGTGAAATCATCTCACAGAGTTACAGCTTTCGCCTCAAGAAGCCTTTCGCTAAGACAGTTTTTGTGGAATTGGCAAAGTGATATTTGGAAGCCCATAGAGGGCTATGCTGAAAAAGGAAATATCCTCAGATGAAATCTGGAAAGAAGCATTATGAGAAACTCCTCTGTGATATGTGACTTTCAGTCACAGAGTTACATCTGTATTTCTTGGATCTTTTGCTAGCCTTATTTCTATGGAATCTGAGAACAGATATTTCGGATCCTTTTGCAGACTACAGGGCCAAAGGAAATATCCTCCGATAACAAAGAGAAAGAAGCTCTCTGAGAAACTTCTTTGTGTTCTATGAAATCATCTCACACAGTTACAGCTTTCCCCTCAAGAAGCTTTTCGCTAAGAAAGTTCTTGTGGAAATGGCAAAGTGATATTTGGAAGCCCTAGAGGGCTATGGTGAAAATGGAAATATCCTCAGATGAAATCTGGAAAGAAGCTTTCTGAGAAACTGCTTAGTGTTCTGTTAATTCATCTCACAGAGGTACATCTGTATTTCTTGGATCTCTTTGCTAGCCTTATTTCTGTGGAATCTGAGAACAGATATTTCGGATCCCTTTGAAGACTATAGGGCCAAAGTAACTATCCTCCGATAACAAAGAGAAAGAAGCTTTCAGAGAAACTGCTTAGTGTTCTGTTAATTCATCTCACAGAGTTACAGCTTTCCCCTCAAGAAGCCTTCGCTAAGACAGTTCTTGTGGAATTGGCAAAGTGATAGTTGGAAGCCCAAAGAGGGTTGTGGTGAAAAAGGAAATATCCTCAGATGAAATCTGGAAAGAAGATTTCTGAGAAACTGCTTAGTGTTCTGTTAATTCTTCTCACGGAGTAACATATGTATTTCGTGGATGTCTTTGCTAGCCTTATTTCTGTGGAATCTGAGAACAGATATTTCGGATCCCTTGGAAGACTATAGGGCCAAATGAAATATCCCCCGTTAACAAAGAGAATGAAGCTTTCTGAGAAACTTCTTTTTGTTCTGTGAAATCATCTCACAGAGTTACAGCTTTCCCCTCAAGAAGCCTTTCGCTAAGACAGTTCTTGTGGAAATGGCAAAGTGATATTTGGAAGGCCATAGAGGGCTATGGTGAAAAAGGAAATATCCTCAGATGAAACGTGGAAAGAAGCTTTCTGCGAAACTGCTTAGTGTTCTGTTAATTCATCTCACTGAGGTACATCTGTATTTCGTGGATCTCTTTGCTAGCCTTATTTCTGTGGAATCTGAGAACAGATATTTCAGATCCCTTTGAAGACTATAGGGCCAAAGTAAATATCCTCCGATAACAAAGAGAAAGAAGCTTTCTGAGAAACTTCTTTGTGTTCTGTGAAATCATCTCATAGAGTTACAGCTTTCGCCTCAAGAAGCCTTTCGCTAAGACAG
The DNA here is from genome assembly GCF_049350105.2 of Macaca mulatta. Taxonomy (NCBI): domain Eukaryota; kingdom Metazoa; phylum Chordata; class Mammalia; order Primates; family Cercopithecidae; genus Macaca; species Macaca mulatta. The sequence goes on from NC_133418.1 coordinate 37,030,446, forward strand.
TTCTTGTGGAATTGGCAAAGTGATATTTGGAAGCCCATAGAGGGCTATGGTGAAAATGGAAATATCCTCAGATGAAATCTGGAAGGAAGCTTCCTGAGAAACTGCTTAGTGTTCTGTTAATTCATCTCACAGAGGTACATCTTTATTTCGTGGATCTCTTTTCTAGCCTTATTTCTGTGGAATCTGAGAACAGATATTTCGGATCCCTTTGAAGACTATAGGGCCAAAGGAAATATCCTCCGATAACAAAGAGAAAGAAGCTTTCTGAGAAACTTCTTTGTGTTCGGTGAAATCATCTCACAGAGTTACAGCTTCCCCTCAAGAAGCCTTTCGCTAAGACAGTTCTTGTGGAATTGGCAGAGTGATATTAGGAAGCCCATAGAGGGCTATGGAAGAAAAGGAAATATCCTCAGATGAAATCTGGAAAGAAGCTTTGTGAGAAACTGCTTAGTGTTCTGTTAATTCATCTCACAGGGTTACATCTGTATTTCGTGGATCTCTTTGCTAGCCTTATTTCTGTGGAATCTGAGAACAGATATTTCGGATCCCTTTGAAGACTATAGGGCCAAAGTAAATATCCTCTGATAACAACGGGAAAGAAGCTTTCTGAGAAACTTCTTTGTGTTCTGTGAAATCATCTCACAGAGTTACAACTTTGCCCTCAAGAAGCCTTTCGCTAAGACAGTTTTTGTGGAATTGGCAAAGTGATATTTGGAAGCCCATAAAGGGCTATGGTGAAAAAGGAAATATCCTCAGATCAAATCCGGAAAGAAGCTTTCTGAGAAACTGCTTAGTGTTCTGTTAATTCATCTCACAGAGGTACATCTGTATTTCTTGGATCTCTTTGCTAGCCTTATTTCTGTGGAATCTGAGAACAGATATTTTGGATCCCTAGGAAGACTATAGGGCCAAAGTAAATATCCTCCGATAACAAAGAGAAAGAAGCTTTCTGAGAAACTTCTTTGTGTTCTGTGAAATCATCTCACAGAGTTACAGCTTTCCCCTCAAGAAGCCTTTCGCTAAGACAGTTCTTGTGGAATTGGCAAAGTGATAGTTGGAAGCCCAAAGAGGGTTGTGGTGAAAAAGGAAATATCCTCAGAAGAAATCTGGAAAGATGCTTTCTGAGAAACTGCTTAGTGTTCTGTTAATTCATCTCACAGAGTTACATTTGTATTTCGTGGATCTCTTTGCTAGCCTTATTTCTGTGGAATCTGAGAACAGATATTTCGGATCACTTGGAAGACTATAGGGCCAAAGGAAATATCCTCCGATAACAAAGCGAAACAAGCTTTCAGAAAAAATTCTTTGTGTTCTGTGAAATCATCTCACAGAGTTACAGCTTTGCCCTCAAGAAGCCTTTCGCTAAGACAGTTCTTGTGGAATTGGCAAAGTGATATTTGGAAGCCCATAGAGGGCTATGGTGAAAAAGGAAATATCCTCAGATGAAATCTGGAAGGAAGCTTCCTGAGAAACTGCTTAGTGTTCTGTTAATTCATCTCACAGAGGTACATCTGTATTTCGTGGATCTCTTTTCTAGCCTTATTTCTGTGGAATCTGAGAACAGATATTTCGGATCCCTTTGAAGACTATAGGGCCAAAGGAAATATCCTCCGATAACAAAGAGAAAGAAGCTTTCTGAGAAACTTCTTTGTGTTCGGTGAAATCATCTCACAGAGTTACACCTTTCCCCTCAAGAAGCCTTTCGCTAAGACATTTCTTGTGGAATTGGCAGAGTGATATTAGGAAGCCCATAGAGGGCTATGGAAGAAAAGGAAATATCCTCAGATGAAATCTGGAAAGAAGATTTGTGAGAAACTGCTTAGTGTTCTGTTAATTCATCTCACAGAGTTACATCTGTATTTCGTGTATCTCTTTGCTAGCCTTATTTCTGTGGAATCTGAGAACAGATATTTCGGATCCCTTTGAAGACTATAGGGCCAAAGGAAATATCCTCTTATAACAAAGGGAAAGAAGCTTTCTGAGAAACTTCTTTGTGTTCTGTGAAATCATATCACAGAGTTACAGCTTTGCCCTCAAGAAGCCTTTCGCTAAGACAGTTTTTGTGGAATTGGCAAAGTGATATTTGGAAGCCCATAAAGGGCTATGGTGAAAAAGGAAATATCCTCAGATCAAATCCGGAAAGAAGCTTTCTGAGAAACTGCTTAGTGTTCTGTTAATTCATCTCACAGAGGTACATCTGTATTTCTTGGATCTCTTTGCTAGCCTTATTTCTGTGGAATCTGAGAACAGATATTTTGGATCCCTTGGAAGACTATAGGGCCAACGTAAATATCCTCCGATAACAAAGAGAAAGAAGCTTTCTGAGAAACTTCTTTGTGTTCTGTGAAATCATCTTACAGAGTTACAGCTTTCCCCTCAAGAAGCCTTTCGCTAAGACAGTTCTTGTGGAATTGGCAAAGTGATAGTTGGAAGCCCAAAGAGGGTTGTGGTGAAAAAGGAAATATCCTCAGAAGAAATCTGGAAAGAAGCTTTCTGAGAAACTGCTTAGTGTTCTGTTAATTCATCTCACAGAGTTACATTTGTATTTCGTGGATCTCTTTGCTAGCCTTATTTCTGTGGAATCTGAGAACAGATATTTCGGATCACTTGGAAGACTATAGGGCCAAAGGAAATATCCTCCGATAACAAAGCGAAAGAAGCTTTCAGAAAAAATTCTTTGTGTTCTGTGAAATCATCTCACAGAGTTACAGCTTTGCCCTCAAGAAGCCTTTCGCTAAGACAGTTCTTGTGGAATTGGCAAAGTGATATTTGGAAGCCCATAGAGGGCTATGGTGAAAATGGAAATATCCTCAGATGAAATCTGGAAAGAAGCTTTCTGAGAAAGTGCTTAGTGTTCTGTTAATTCATCTCACAGAGTTACATCTGTATTTCGTGGATCTCTTTGCTAGCCTTATTTCTGTGGAATCTGAGAACAGATATTTCGGATCCGTTGGAAGACTATAGGGCCAAAGGAAATATCCTCCGATAACAAAGAGAAAGAAGCTTTCTGAGAAACTTCTTTGTGTTCTATGAAATCATCTCACAGAGTTACAGCTTTCCCCTTAAGAAGCCTTTCGCTAAGACAGTTCTTGTGGAATTGGCAAAGTGATATTTGGAAGCCCTTAGAGGGCTATGGTGAAAAAGGAAATATCCTCAGATGAAATCTGGAAGGAAGCTTCCTGAGAAACTGCTTAGTGTTCTGTTAATTCCTCTCACAGAGGTGCATCTGTATTTCGTGAATCTCTTTTCTAGCCTTATTTCTGTGGAATCTAAGAACAGATATTTCGGATCCCTTTGAAGACTATAGGGCCAAAGGAAATATCCTCCGATAACAAAGAGAAAGAAGCTTTCTGAGAAACTTCTTTGTGTTCGGTGAAATCATCTCACAGAGTTACAGCTTTCCCCTCAAGAAGCCTTTCGCTAAGACACTTCTTGTGGAATTGGCAGAGTGATATTAGGGAGCCCATAGAGGGCTATGGAAGAAAAGGAAATATCCTCAGATGAAATCTGGAAAGAAGCTTTCTGAGAAACTGCTTAGTGTTCTGTTAATTCATCTCACAGAGTTACATCTGTATTTCGGGGATCTCTTTGCTAGCCTTATTTCTGTGGTATCTGAGAATAGATATTTCGGATCCCTTTGAAGACTATAGGGCCAAAGGAAATATCCTCCGATAACAAAGAGAAAGAAGCTTTCTGAGAAACTTCTTTGTGTTCTGTGAAATCATCTCACAGAGTTACAGCTTTCGCCTCAAGAAGCCTTTCGCTAAGACAGTTCTTGTGGAATTGGCAAAGTGATATTTGGAAGCCCATAAAGGGCTATGGTGAAAAAGGAAATATCCTCAGATGAAATCTGGAAGGAAGCTTCCTGAGAAACTGCTTAGTGTTCTGTTAATTCATCTCACAGAGGTACATCTGTATTTCGTGGATCTCTTTTCTAGCCTTATTTCTGTGGAATCTGAGAACAGATATTTCGGATCCCTTTGAAGACTATAGGGCCAAAGGAAATATCCTCCGATAACAAAGAGAAAGAAGCTTTCTGAGAAACTTCTTTGTGTTCGGTGAAATCACCTCACAGAGTTACAGCTTTCCCCTCAAGAAGCCTTTCACTAAGACAGTTCTTGTGGAATTGGCAGAGTGATATTAGGAAACAAATAGAGGGCTATGGAAGAAAAGGAAATATCCTCAGATGAAATCTGGAAAGAAGCTTTGTGAGAAACTGCTTAGTGTTCTGTTAATTCATCTCACAGAGTTACATCTGTATTTCGTGGATCTCTTTGCTAGCCTTATTTCTGTGGAATCTGAGAACAGATATTTCGGATCCCTTTGAAGACTATAGGGCCAAAGGAAATATCCTCTGATAACAAAGGGAAAGAAGCTTTCTGAGAAACTTCTTTGTGTTCTGTGAAATCATCTCACAGAGTTACAGCTTTCCCCTCAAGAAGCCTTTCGCTAAGACAATTCTCGTGGAATTGGCAAAGTGATAGTTCGAAGCCCAAAGAGGGTTGTGGTGAAAAAGGAAATATCCTCAGATGAAATCTGGAAAGAAGATTTCTGAGAAACTGCTTAGTGTTCTGTTAATTCATCTCACAGAGTTACATTTGTATTTCGTGGATCTCTTTGCTAGCCTTATTTCTGTGGAATCTGAGAACAGATATTTCGGATCACTTGGAAGACTATAGGGCCAAAGGAAATATCCTCCGATAACAAAGCGAAAGAAGCTTTCAGAAAAAATTCTTTGTGTTCTGTGAAATCATCTCACAGAGCTACAGCTTTGCCCTCAAGAAGCCTTTCGCTAAGACAGTTCTTGTGGAATTGGCAAAGTGATATTTGGAAGCCCCTAGAGGGGTATGGTGAAAAAGGAAATATCCACAGATGAAATCTGGAAAGAAGCTTTCTGAGAAACTGCTTAGTGTTCTGTTAATTCATCTCACAGAGTTACATCTGTATTTCGTGGATCTCTTTGCTAGCCTTATTTCTGTGGAATCTGAGAACAGATATTTCGGATCCCTTTGAAGACTATAGGGCCAAAGGAAATATCCTCCGATATCAAAGAGAAAGAAGCTTTCTGAGAAACTTCTTTGTGTTCTGTGAAATCATCTCACAGAGTTACACCTTTCCCCTCAAGAAGCCTTTCGCTAAGACAGTTTTTGTGGAATTGGCAAAGTGATATTTGGAAGCCCATAAAGGGCTATGGTGAAAAAGGAAATATCCTCAGATCAAATCCGGAAAGAAGCTTTCTGAGAAACTGCTTAGTGTTCTGTTAATTCATCTCACAGAGTTACATCTGTATTTCGTGGATCTCTTTGCTAGCCTTATTTCTGTGAAATCTGAGAACAGATATTTTGGATCCCTTGGAAGACTATGGGGCCAAAGTAAATATACTCCGATAACAAAGAGAAAGAAGCTTTCTGAGAAACTTCTTTGTGTTCTGTGAAATCATCTCACAGAGTTACAGCTTTCCCCTCAAGAAGCCTTTCGCTAAGACAGTTCTTGTGGAATTGGCAAAGTGATAGTTGGAAGCCCAAAGAGGGTTGTGGTGAAAAAGGAAATATCCTCAGAAGATATCTGGAAAGAAGCTTTCTGAGAAACTGCTTAGTGTTCTGTTAATTCATCTCACAGAGTTACATTTGTATTTCGTGGATCTCTTTGCTAGCCTTATTTCTGTGGAATCTGAGAACAGATATTTCGGATCCCTTTGAAGACTATAGGGCCAAAGGAAATATCCTCCGATAACAAAGAGAAAGAAGCTTTCTGAGAAACTTCTTTGTGTTCGGTGAAATCATCTCACAGAGTTACAGCTTTCCCCTCAAGAAGCCTTTCGCTAAGACAGTTCTTGTGGAATTGGCAGAGTGATATTTGGAAGCAAATAGAGGGCTATGGAAGAAAAGGAAATATCCTCAGATGAAATCTGGAAAGAAGCTTTGTGAGAAACTGCTTAGTGTTCTGTTAATTCATCTCACAGAGTTACATCTGTATTTCGTGGATCTCTTTGCTAGCCTTATTTCTGTGGAATCTGAGAACAGATATTTCGGATCCCTTTGAAGACTATAGGGCCAAAGGAAATATCCTCTGATAACAAAGGGAAAGAAGCTTTCTGAGAAACTTCTTTGTGTTCTGTGAAATCATCTCACAGAGTTACAGCTTTCCCCTCAAGAAGCCTTTCGCTAAGACAATTCTCGTGGAATTGGCAAAGTGATAGTTGGAAGCCCAAAGAGGGTTGTGGTGAAAAAGGAAATATCCTCAGATGAAATCTGGAAAGAAGATTTCTGAGAAACTGCTTAGTGTTCTGTTAATTCATCTCACAGAGTTACATTTGTATTTCGTGGATCTCTTTGCTAGCCTTATTTCTGTGGAATCTGAGAACAGATATTTCGGATCACTTGGAAGACTATAGGGCCAAAGGAAATATCCTCCGATAACAAAGCGAAAGAAGCTTTCAGAAAAAATTCTTTGTGTTCTGTGAAATCATCTCACAGAGTTACAGCTTTGCCCTCAAGAAGCCTTTCGCTAAGACAGTTCTTGTGGAATTGGCAAAGTGATATTTGGAAGCCCATAGAGGGGTATGGTGAAAAAAGAAATATCCTCAGATGAAATCTGGAAAGAAGCTTTCTGAGAAACTGCTTAGTGTTCTGTTAATTCATCTCACAGAGTTACATCTGTATTTCGTGGATCTCTTTGCTAGCCTTATTTCTGTGGAATCTGAGAACAGATATTTCGGATCCCTTTGAAGACTATAGGGCCAAAGGAAATATCCTCCGATATCAAAGAGAAAGAAGCTTTCTGAGAAACTTCTTTGTGTTCTGTGAAATCATCTCACAGAGTTACAGCTTTCCCCTCAAGAAGCCTTTCGCTAAGACAGTTCTTGTGGAATTGGCAAAGTGATATTTGGAAGCCCATAAAGGGCTATGGTGAAAAAGGAAATATCCTCAGATCAAATCCGGAAAGAAGCTTTCTGAGAAACTGCTTAGTGTTCTGTTAATTCATCTCCTAGAGTTACATCTGTATTTCGTGGATCTCTTTGCTAGCCTTATTTCTGTGAAATCTGAGAACAGATATTTTGGATCCCTTGGAAGACTATGGGGCCAAACTAAATATACTCCGATAACAAAGAGAAAGAAGCTTTCTGAGAAACTTCTTTGTGTTCTGTGAAATCATCTCACAGAGTTACAGCTTTCCCCTCAAGAAGGCTTTCGCTAAGACAGTTCTTGTGGAATTGGCAAAGTGATAGTTGGAAGCCCAAAGAGGGTTGTGGTGAAAAAGGAAATATCCTCAGAAGAAATCTGGAAAGAAGCTTTCTGAGAAACTGCTTAGTGTTCTGTTAATTCATCTCACAGAGTTACATTTGTATTTCGTGGATCTCTTTGCTAGCCTTATTTCTGTGGAATCTGAGAACAGATATTTCGGATCACTTGGAAGACTATAGGGCCAAAGGAAATATCCTCCGATAACAAAGAGAAAGAAGCTTTCTGAGAAACTTCTTTGTGTTCTATGAAATCATCTCACAGAGTTACAGCTTTCCCCTTAAGAAGCCTTTCGCTAAGACAGTTCTTGTGGAATTGGCAAAGTGATATTTGGAAAGCCATAGAGGGCTATGGTGAAAAAGGAAATATCCTCAGATGAAATCTGGAAAGAAGCTTTCTGAGAAACTGCTTAGTGTTCTGTTAATTCATCTCACAGAGGTACATCTGTATTTCGTGGATCTCCTTGCTAGCCTTATTTCTGTGGAATCTGAGAACAGATATTTCTGATCCCTTTGAAGACTATAGGGCCATAGGAAATATCCCCCGATAACAAAGAGAAAGAAGCTTTCTGAGAAACTTCTTTGTGTTCTGTGAAATCATCTCACAGAGTTACAGCTTTCCCCTCAAGAAGCCTTTCGCTAAGACAGTTCTTGTGGAATTGGCAAAGTGATATTTGGAAGATCGTAGAGGGCTATGGTGAAAAAGGAAATATCCTCAGATGAAATCTGGAAAGAAGCTTTCTGAGAAACTGCTTAGTGTTCTGTTAATTCATCTCACGGAGTTGCATCTGTATTTCGTGGATCTCTTTGCTAGCCTTATTTCTGTGGAATCTGAGAACAGATATTTCGGATCCCTTTGAAGACTATAGGGCCAAAGGAAATATCCTCCGATAACAAAGAGAAAGAAGCTTTCTGAGAAACTTCTTTGTGTTCTGTGAAATCATCTCACAGAGTTACAGCTTTCCCCTCAAGAAGCCTTTTGATAAGACAGTTCTTGTGGAATTGGCAGAGTGTTATTAGGAAGCCCATAGAAGGCTATGGAATAAAAGGAAATATCCTCAGATGAAATCTGTAAAGAAGCTTTCTGAGAAACTGCTTAGTGTTCTGGTAATTCATCTCACAGAGTTACATCTGTATTTCGTGGATCTCTTTGCTAGCCTTATTTCTGTGGAATCTGAGATCACATATTTCGGATCCCTTGGAAGACTATAGGGCCAAAGTAAATATCCTCTGATAACAAAGGGAAAGAAGCTTTCTGAGAAACTTCTTTGTGTTCTGTGAAATCATCTCACAGAGTTACAGCTTTCGCCTCAAGAAGCCTTTCGCTAAGACAGTTCTTGTGGAATTGGCAAAGTGATATTTCGAAGCCCATAGAGGGCTATGGTGCAAAAGGAAATATCCTCAGATGAAACCTGGAAGGAAGCTTCCTGAGAAACTGCTTAATGTTCTATTAATTCATCTCACAGAGGTACATCTGTATTTCGTGGATCTCTTTGCTAGCCTTATTTCTGTGGAATCTGAGAACAGATATTTCGGATCCCTTTGAAGACTAAAGGGCCAAAGTAAATATCCTCTCATAACAAAGGGAAAGAAGCTTTCTGAGAAACTTCTTTGTGTTCTGTGAAATCATCTCACAGAGTTACAGCTTTCCCCTCAAGAAGCCTTTCGCTAAGACAGTTCTTGTGGAATTGGCAAAGTGATAGTTGGAAGCCCAAAGAGGGTTGTGGTGAAAAAGGAAATATCCTCAGATGAAATCTGGAAAGAAGATTTCTGAGAAACTGCTTAGTGTTCTGTTAATTCATCTCACGGAGTTACTTCTGTATTTCGTGGATCTCTTTGCTAGCCTTATTTCTGTGGAATCTGAGAACTGATATTTCGGTTGACTTTGAAGACTCTGTGGCCAAAGGAAATATAATCCGATAACAAAGAGAAAGAAGTTTTCTGAGAAACTCCTTTGTGTTTTGTGAAATCTTCTCACAGAGTTACAGCTTTCCCCTCAAGAAGCCTTTCGCTAACACAGTTCTTGTGGAATTGGCAAAGTGATATTTGGAAGCCCATAGAGGGCTGTGGTGAAAAAGGAAATATCCTCAGATGAAATCTGGAAAGAAGATTTCTGAGAAACTGCTTAGTGTTCTGTTAATTCATCTCACAGAGTTGCATATGTATTTCGTGGATCTCTTTGCTAGCCTTATTTCTGTGGAATCTGAGAACAGATATTTCGGATCCCTTTGAAGACTATAGGGCCCAAGGAAATATCCTCCGATAACAAAGAGAAAGAAGCTTTCTGAAAAACTTCTTTGTGTTCGGTGAAATCATCTCACAGAGTTACAGCTTTCCCCTCAAGAAGCCTTTCGCTAAGTCAGTTCTTGTGGAATTGGCAAAGTGATATTTGGAAGACCGTAGAGGGCTATGGTGAAAAAGGAAATATCCTCAGATGAAATCTGGAAGGAAGCTTCCTGAGAAACTGCTTAGTGTTCTGTTAATTCATCTCACAGAGGTACATCTGTATTTCGTGGATCTCTTTTCTAGCCTTATTTCTGTGGAATCTGAGAACAGATATTTCGGATCCCTTTGAAGACTATAGGGCCAAAGGAAATATCCTCCGATAACAAAGAGAAAGAGGCTTTCTGAAAAACTACTTTGTGTTCTGTGAAATCATCTCACAGAGTAACAGCTTTCCCCTCAAGAAGCCTTTCGCTAAGACAGTTCTTGTGGAATTGGCAGAGTGATATTAGGAAGCCCATAGAGGGCTACGGAAGAAAAGGAAATATCCTCAGATGAAATCTGGAAAGAAGCTTTCTGAGAAACTGCTTAGTGTTCTGTTAATTCATCTCACAGAGGTACATCTGTATTTCGTGGATCTCTTCGCTAGCCTTATTTCTGTGGAATCTGAGAACAGATATTTCGGATCCCTTTGAAGACTATAGGGCCAAGGTAAATATCCTCTGATAACAAAGGGAAAGAAGCTTTCTGAGAAACTTTTTTGTGTTCTGTGAAATCATCTCACAGAGTTACAGCTTTCCCCTCAAGAAGCCTTTCGCTAAGACAGTTCTTGTGGAATTGGCAAAGTGATAGTTGGAAGCCCAAAGAGGGTTGTGGTGAAAAAGGAAATATCCTCAGATGAAATCTGGAAAGAAGATTTCTGAGAAACTGCTTAGTGTTCTGTTAATTCATCTCACGGAGTTACATCTGTATTTCGTGGATCTCTTTGCTAGCCTTATTTCTGTGGAATCTGAGAACAGATATTTCGGATCACTTGGAAGACTATAGGGCCAAAGGAAATATCCTCCGATAACAAAGCGAAAGAAGCTTTCAGAAAAAATTCTTTGTGTTCTGTTCAATCACCTCACAGAGTTACAGCTTTGCCCTCAAGAAGCCTTTCGCTAAGACAGTTCTTGTGGAATTGGCAAAGTGATATTTGGAAGCCCATAGAGGGGTATGGTGAAAATGGAAATATCCTCAGATGAAATCTGGAAAGAAGCTTTCTGAGAAACTGCTTAGTGTTCTGTTAATTCATCTCACAGAGTTACATCTGTATTTCGTGGATCTCTTTGCTAGCCTTATTTCTGTGGAATCTGAGAACAGATATTTCGGATCCCTTTGAAGACTATAGGGCCAAAGGAAACATCCTCCGATATCAAAGAGAAAGAAGCTTTCTGAGAAACTTCTTTGTGCTCTGTGAAATCATCTCACAGAGTTACAGCTTTCCCCTCAAGAAGCCTTTCGCTAAGACAGTTCTTGTGGAATTGGCAAAGTGATATTTGGAAGCCCATAAAGGGCTATGGTGAAAAAGGAAATATCCTCAGATCAAATCCGGATAGAATGTTTCTGAGAAACTGCTTAGTGTTCTGTTAATTCATCTCACAGAGGTACATCTGTATTTCTTGGATCTCTTTGCTAGCCTTATTTCTGTGGAATCTGAGAACAGATATTTTGGATCCCTTGGAAGACTATAGGGACAAAGGAAATATCCTCCGATAACAAAGAGAAAGAAGCTTTCTGAGAAACTTCTTTGTGTTCTGTGAAATCATCTCACAGAGTTACAGCTTTCCCCTCAAGAAGCCTTTCGCTAAGACAGTTCTTGTGGAATTGGCAAAGTGTTATTTGGAAGCCCATAGAGGGCTATGGTGAAAAAGGAAATATCCTCAGATGAAATCTGGAAAGAAGCTTTCTGAGAAACTGCTTAGTGTTCTGTTAATTCATCTCACAGAGTTACATCTCTGTTTCGTTTATCTCTTTGCTAGCCTCATTTCTGTGGAATCTTAGAACAGATATTTCGGATCCCTTTGAAGACTGTAGGGCCAAAGGAAATATCCTCCGATATCAAAGAGAAAGAAGCTTTCTGAGAAACTTCTTTGTGTTCTGTGAAATCATCTCACAGAGTTACAGCTTTCCCCTCAAGAAGCCTTTCGCTAAGACACTTCTTGTGGAATTGGCAAAGTGATATTTGGAAGCCCATAAAGGGCTATGGTGAAAAAGGAAATATCCTCAGATCAAATCTGTAAAGAAGGTTTCTGAGAAACTGCTTAGTGTTCTGTTAATTCATCTCACAGAGTTACATCTGTATTTCGTGGATCTCTTTGCTAGCCTTATTTCTGTGGAATCTGAGAACAGATATTTCGGATCCCTTGGAAGACTATAGGGCCAAAGGAAATGTCCTCTGATAACAAAGGGAAGGAAGCTTTCTGAGAAACTTCTTTGTGTTCTGTGAAATCATCTCACAGAGTTACAGCTTTCCCCTCAAGAAGCCTTTCGCTGAGACAGTTCTTGTGGAATTGGCAAAGTGATATTTGGAAGACCGTAGAGGGCTATGGTGAAAAAGGAAATATCCTCAGATGAAATCTGGAAAGAAGCTTTCTGAGAAACTGCTTAGTGTTCTGTTAATTCATCTCACAGAGTTGCATCTGTATTTCGTGGATCTCTTTGCTAGCCTTACTTCTGTGGAATCTGAGAACAGATATTTCGGATCCCTTTGAAGACTATAGGGCCAAAGGAAATATCCTCCGATAACAAAGAGAAAGAAGCTTTCTGAGAAACTTCTTAGTGTTCTGTGAAATCATCTCACAGAGTTACAGCTTTCGCCTCAAGAAGCCTTTCGCTAAGACAGTTCTTGTGGAATTGGCAAAGTGATATTTGGAAGCCCATAGAGGGGTATGGTGAAAAAGGAAATATCCTCAGATGAAATCTGGAAAGAAGCTTTCTGAGAAACTGCTTAGTGTTCTGTTAATTCATCTCACAGAGTTACATCTGTATTTCGTGGATCTCTTTGCTAGCCTTATTTCTGTGGAATCTGAGAACAGATATTTCGGATCCCTTTGAAGACCTAGGGCCAAAGGAAACATCCTCCGATATCAAAGAGAAAGAAGCTTTCTGAGAAACATCTTTGTGTTCTGTGAAATCATCTCACAGAGTTACAGAGAAGCCTTTCGCTAAGACAGTTCTTGTGGAATTGGCAAAGTGATATTTGGAAGCCCATAAAGGGCTATGGTGAAAAAGGAAATATCCTCAGATCAAATCCGGATAGAAGCTTTCTGAGAAACTGCTTAGTGTTCTGTTAATTCATCTCACAGAGGTACATCTGTATTTCTTGGATCTCTTTGCTAGCCTTATTTCTGTGGAATCTGAGAACAGATATTTTGGATCCCTTTGAAGAGTATAGGGACAAAGGAAATATCCTCCGATAACAAAGAGAAAGAAGCTTTCTGAGAAACTTCTTTGTGTTCTGTGAAATCATCTCACAGAGTTACAGCTTTCCCCTCAAGAAGCCTTTCGCTCAGACAGTTCTTGTGGAATTGGCAAAGTGATAGTTGGAAGCCCATATAGGGCTATGGTGAAAATGGAAATATCCTCAGATGAAATCTGGAAAGAAGCTTTCTGAGAAACTGCTTAGTGTTCTGTTAATTCATCTCACAGAGTTACATTTGTATTTCCTGGATCTCTTTGCTAGCCTTATTTCTGTGGAATCTGAGAACAGATATTTCGGATCCCTTGGAAGACTATAGGGCCAAAGGAAATATCCTCCGATAAAAAAGAGTAAGAAGCTTTCTGAAAACTTCATTGTGTTCTGTGAAATCATCACACAGAGTTACAGGTTTCGCCTCAAGAAGCCTTTCGCTAAGACAGTTTTTGTGGAATTGGAAAAGTGATATTTGGAAGCCCATAGAGGGCTATGCTGAAAAAGGAAATATCCTCAGATGAAATCTGGAAAGAAGCATTATGAGAAACTGCTCTGTGATATGAGACTTTCAGTCACAGAGTTACATCTGTATTTCGTGTATCTTTTGCTAGCCTTATTTCTATGGAATCTGAGAACAGATATTTCGGATCCTTTTGCAGACTACAGGGCCAAAGGAAATATCCTCCGATAACAAAGAGAAAGAAGCTCTCTGAGAAACTTCTTTGTGTTCTATGAAATCATCTCACACAGTTACAGCTTTCCCTCAAGAAGCTTTTCGCTAAGACAGTTCTTGTGGAAATGGCAAAGTGATATTTGGAAGCCATAGAGGGCTATGGTGAAAATGGAAATATCCTCAGATGAAATCTGGAAAGAAGCGATCTGAGAAACTGCTTAGTGTTCTGTTAATTCATCTCACGGGGTTACATCTGTATTTCGTGGATCTCTTTGCTAGACTTATTTTGGTGGAATCTGAGAACAGATATTTCTGATCCCTTTGAAGACTATAGGGCCAAAGGAAATATCCTCCGATAAAAAAGAGTAAGAAGCTTTCTGAAAACTTCATTGTGTTCTGTGAAATCATCACACAGAGTTACAGCTTGCCCCTCAAGAAGCCTTACGCTAAGACAGTTCTTGTGGAATTGGCAAAGTGATATTTGGAAGCCCATAAAGGGCTACGGTGAAAAAGGAAATATCCTCATATCAAATCCGGAAAGAAGCTTTCTGAGAAACTGCTTAGTGTTCTGTTAATTCATCTCACAGAGTTACATCTGTATTTCGTGGATCTCTTTGCTAGCCTTATTTCTGTGGAATCTGAGAACATATATTTCGGATCTCTTGGAAGACTACAGGGCCAAAGGAAATATCCTCCGATAACAAAGAAAAAGAAGCTGTCTTAGAAACTTTTTGTGCTCTGTGAAATCATCTCACAGAGTTACAACTTTCATCTCAAGAAGCCTTTCGCTAAGACAGTTCTTGTGGAATTGGCAAAGTGTTATTTGGAAGCCCATAGAGGCCTATGGTGAAAAAGGAAATATCCTCAGATGAAATCTGTAAAGAAGCTTTCTGAGAAACTGCTTAGTGTTCTGTCAATTCATCTCACAGAGTTACATCTGTATTTCGTGGATCTCTTTGCTAGCCTTATTTCTGTGGAATCTGAGAACAGATATTTCGGATCCCTTTGAAGACTATAGGGCCAAAGGAAATATCCTCCGATATCAAAGAGAAAGAAGCTTTCTGAGAAACTTCTTTGTGTTCTGTGAAATCACCTCACAGAGTTACAGCTGTCCCCTCAAGAAGCCTTTCGCTAAGACAGTTCTTGTGGAATTGGCAAAGTGATATTTGGAAGCCCATAAAGGGCTATGGTGAAAAAGGAAATATCCTCAGATCAAATCCGGAAAGAAGCTTTCTGAGAAACTGCTTAGTGTTCTGTTAATTCATCTCACAGAGGTACATCTGTATTTCGTGGATCTCTTTGCTAGCCTTATTTCTGTGGATTCTGAGAACAGATATTTCGGATCCCTTGGAAGACTATAGGGCCAAAGGAAATATCCTCCGATAACAAAGAGAAAGAAGCTTTCTGAGAAACTTCTTTGTGTTCTGTGTAATCATCCCACAGAGTTACAGCTTTCCCCTCAAGAAGCCTTTCGCTAAGACAGTTCTTGTGGAATTGGCAAAGTGATATTTGGAAGACCGTAGAGGGCTATGGTGAAAAAGGAAATATCCTCAGATGAAATCTGGAAGGAAGCTTCCTGAGAAACTGCTTAGTGTTCTATTAATTCATCTCACAGAGGTACATCTGTATTTCGTGGATCTCTTTGCTAGCCTTATTTCTGTGGAATCTGAGAACAGATATTTCCGATCCCTTTGAAGACTATAGGGCCAAAGGAAATATCCTCCGATAACAAAGAGAAAGAAGCTTTCTGAGAAACTTCTTTGTGTTCTGTGAAATCATCTCACAGAGTTACAGCTTTCCCCTCAAGAAGCCTTTCGCTAAGACAGTTCTTGTGGAATTGGCAGAGTGATATTTGGAAGCCCATAGAGGGCTATGGAAGAAAAGGAAATATCCTCAGATGAAATCTGTAAAGAAGCTTTCTGAGAAACTGCTTAGTGTTCTGTTAATTCATCTCACAGAGTTACATCTGTATTTCGTGGATCTCTTTGCTAGCCTTATTTCTGTGGAATATGAGAACACATATTTCGGATCCCTTGGAAGACTATAGGGCCAAAGGAAATATCCTCTGATAACAAAGGGAAACAAGCTTTCTGAGAAACTTCTTTGTGTTCTGTGAAATCAGCTCACAGAGTTACAGCTTTCCCCTCAAGAAGCCTTTCGCTAAGACAGTTCTTGTGGAATTGGCAAAGTGATATTTGGAAGACCGTAGAGGGCTATGGTGAAAAAGGAAATATCCTCGGATGAAATCGGGAAAGAAGCTTTCTGAGAAACTGCTTAGTGTTCTGTTAATTCATCTCACAGAGTTGCATCTGTATTTCGTGGATCTCTTTGCTAGCCTTATTTCTGTGGAATCTGAGAACAGATATTTCGGATCCCTTTGAAGACTATAGGGCCAAAGGAAATATCCTCCGATAACTAAGAGAAAGAAGCTTTCTGAGAAACTTCTTTGTGTTCTGTGAAATCACCTCACAGAGTTACAGCTTTCCCCTCAAGAAGCCTTTCGCTTAGACAGTTCTTCTGGAATTGGCAAAGTGATATTTGTAAGGCCATAGAGGGCTATGGTGAAAAAGGAAATATCCTTAGATGAAATCTGGAAAGAAGCTTTCTGAGAAAGTACTTAGTGTTCTGTTAATTCATCTCACAGAGGTACATCGGTATTTCGTGGATCTCTTTGCTAGCCTTATTTCTGTGGAATCTGAGAACAGATATTTTGGATCCCTTGGAAGGCTATAGGGCCAAAGGAAATATCCTCCGATAACAAAGAGAAAGAAGATTTCTGAGAAACTTCTTTGTGTTCTGTGAAATCATCTCACAGAGTTACAGCTTTCCCCTCAAGAAGCCGTTCGCTAAGAGAGTTCTTGTGGAATTGGCAAAGTGATATTTGGAAGACCGTAGAGGGCTATGGTGAAAAAGGAAGTATCCTCAGATGAAATCTGGAAAGAATCTTTCTGAGAAACTGCTTAGTGTTCTGTTAATTCATCTCACAGAGTTGCATCTGTATTTCGTGGATCTCTTTGCTAGCCTTATTTCTGTGGAATCTGAGAACAGATATTTCGGATCCCTTTGAAGACTATAAGCTCAAAGGAAATATCCTCCGATAACAAAGAGAAAGAAGCTTTCTGAGAAACTTCTTTGTGTTCTGTGAAATCATCTCACAGAGTTACAGCTTTCGCTTCAAGAAGCCTTTCGCTAAGATAGTTCTTGTGGAATTGGCAAAGTGATATTTGGAAGCCCATAGAGGGCTATGGTGAAAAAGGAAATATCCTCAGATGAAATCTGGAAGGAAGCTTTCTGAGAAACTGCTTAGTGTTCTGTTAATTCATCTCACAGAGGTACATCTGCATTTCGTGGATCTCTTTTCTAGGCTTATTTCTGTGGAATCTGAGAACAGATATTTCGGATCCCTTGGAAGACTATAGGGCCAAAGGAAATATCCTCCGATAACAAAGAGAAAGAAGCTTTCTGAGAAACTTCTTTGTGTTCGGTGAAATCATCTCACAGAGTTACAGCTTCCCCTCAAGAAGCCTTTCGCTAAGACAGTTGTTGTGGAATTGGCAGAGTGATATTAGGAAGCCCATAGAGGGCTAAGGAAGAAAAGGAAATATCCTCAGATGAAATCTGGAAAGAAGCTTTCTGAGAAACTGCTTAGTGTTCTGTTAATTCATCTCACAGAGTTACATCTGTATTTCGTGGATCTCTTTGCTAGCCTTATTTCTGTGGAATCTGAGAACACATATTTCGGATCCCTTTGAAGACTATAGGGCCAAAGGAAATATCCTCTGATAACAAAGGGAAAGAAGCTTTCTGAGAAACTTCTTTGTGTTCTGTGAAATCATCTCACAGAGTTACAGCTTTCCCCTCAAGAAGCCTTTTGCTAAGACAGTAATTGTGGAATTGGCAAAGTGATAGTTGGAAGCCCAAAGAGGGTTGTGGTGAAAAAGGAAATATCCTCAGATGAAATCTGGAAAGAAGCTTTCTGAGAAACTGCTTAGTGTTCTGTTAATTCATCTCACAGAGTTACATTTGTATTTCGTGGATCTATTTGCTAGCCTTATTTCTGTGGAATCTGAGAACAGATATTTCGGATCCCTTTGAAGACTATAGGGCCAAAGGAAATATCCTCCGATAACAAAGAGAAAGAAGCTTTCTGCGAAACTTCTTGGTGTTCTATGAAATCATCTCACAGAGTTACAGCTTTCGCCTCAAGAAGCCTTTCGCTAAGACAGTTTTTGTGGAATTGGCAAAGTGATATTTGGAAGCCCATAGAGGGCTATGCTGAAAAAGGAAATATCCTCAGATGAAATCTGGAAAGAAGCATTATGAGAAACTGCTCTGTGATATGTGACTTTCAGTCACAGAGTTACATCTGTATTTCGTGGATCATTTGCTAGCCTTATTTCTATGGAATCTGAGAACAGATATTTCGGATCCTTTTGCAGACTACAGGGCCAAAGGAAATATCCTCCGATAACAAAGAGAAAGAAGCTCTCTGAGAAACTTCTTTGTGTTCCATGAAATCATCTCACACAGTTACAGCTTTCCCCACAAGAAGCTTTTCGCTAAGAAAGTTCTTGTGGAAATGGCAATGTGATATTTGGAAGCCATAGAGGGCTATGGTGAAAATGGAAATATCCTCAGATGAAATCTGGAAAGAAGCTTTCTGAGAAACTGCTTAGTGTTCTGTTAATTCATCTCACAGAGGTACATCTGTATTTCGTGGATCTCTTTGCTAGCCTTATTTCTGTGGAATCTGAGAACAGATATTTCGAATCCCTTGGAAGACTATTGGGACAAAGGAAATATCCTGTGATAACAAAGAGAAAGAAGCTTTTTGAGAAACTTCCTTGTGTTCTGGGATATCATGTCACAGAGTTACAGCTTTCACCTCAAGCAGCCTTTTGCTAAGACAGTTATTGTGGAATTGGCAAAGTGATATTTGGAAGGCCATAGAGGGCTATGGTGAAAAAGGAAATATCCTCAGATGAATTCTGGAATGAAGCTTTCTGAGAAACTGCTTAGTGTTCTGTTAATTCATCTCACAGATTTACATCTGTATTTCGTGGATCTCTTTGCTAGCCTTACTTCTGTGCAATCTGAGAACAGATATTTTGGATCCCTTGGAAGACTATAGGGCCAAAGGAAATATCCTCCGATAACTAAGAGAAAGAAGCTTTCAGAAAAAATTCTTTGTGTTCTGTGAAATCATCTCACAGAGTTACAGCTTTGCCCTCAAGAAGCCTTTCGCTAAGAGATTTTGTGTGGAATTGGCAAAGTGATATTAGGAAGCCCCCAGAGGGCAATGGTGAAAAAGGAAATATCCTCAGATGAAATCTAGAAAGAAGCGATCTGAGAAACTGCTTAGTGTTCTGTTAATTCATCTCACGGGGTTACATCTGTATTTCGTGGATCTCTTTGCTAGACTTATTTTTGTGGAATCTGAGAACAGATATTTCTGATCCCTTTGAAGACTATAGGGCCAAAGTAAATATCCTCCAATAACAAAGAGTAAGAAGCTTTCTGAAAACTTCTTTGTGTTCTGTGAAATCATCTCACAGAGTTACAGCTTGCCCCTCAAGAAGCCTTACGCTAAGACAGTTCTTGTGGAATTGGCAAAGTGATATTTGGAAGCCCATAAAGGGCTATGGTGAAAAAGGAAATATCCTCAGATCAAATCCGGAAAGTAGCTTTCTGAGAAACTGCTTAGTGTTCTGTTAATTCATCTCACAGAGTTACATCTGTATTTCGTGGATCTCTTTGCTAGCCTTATTTCTGTTGAATCTGAGAACAGATATTTCGGATCCCTTTGAAGACTACAGGGCCAAAGGAAATATCCTGCGATAACAAAGAAAAAGAAGCTGACTTAGAAACTTTTTCTGCTCAGTGAAATCATCTCACAGAGTTACAGCTTTCATCTCAAGAAGCCTTTCGCTAAGACAGTTCTTGTGGAATTGGCAAAGTGTTATTTGGAAGCCCATAGAAGGCTAAGGTGAAAAAGGAAATATCCTCAGATGAAATCTGGAAAGAAGCTTTCTGAGAAACTGCTTAGTGTTCTGTTAATTCATCTCACAGAGTTACATCTGTATTTCGTTTATCTCTTTGCTAGCCTTATTTCTGTGGAATCTGAGAACAGATATTTCGGATCCCTTTGAAGACTGTAGGGCCAATGGAAATATCCTCCGATATCAAAGAGAAAGAAGCTTTCTGAGAAACTTCTTTGTTTTCTGTGAAATAATCTCACAGAGTTACAGCTTTCCCCTCAAGAAGCCTTTCGCTAAGACAGTTCTTGTGGAATTGGCAAAGTGATATTTGGAAGCCCATAAAGGGCTATGGTGAAAAAGGAAATATCCTCAGATCAAATCCGGAAAGAAGCTTTCTGAGAAACTGCGTAGTGTTCTGTTAATTCATCTCACAGAGTTACATCTGTATTTCTTGGATCTCTTTGCTAGCCTTATTTCTGTGGAATCTGAGAACAGATATTTTGGATCCCTTGGAAGAATATAGGGCCAAAGGAAATATCCTACGATAACAAAGAGAAAGAAGCTTTCTGAGAAACTTCTTTGTGTTCTGTGAAATCATCTCACAGAGTTACAGCTTTCCCCTCAAGAAGCCTTTCGCTAAGACAGTTCTTGTGGAATTTGCAGAGTGATATTAGGAAGCCCATAGAGGGCTATAGAAGAAAAGGAAATATCCTCAGATGAAATCTGTAAAGAAGGTTTCTGAGAAACTGCTTAGTGTTCTGTTAATTCATCTCACAGAGTTACATCTGTATTTCGTGGATCTCTTTGCTAGCCTTATTTCTGTGGAATCTGAGAACAGATATTTCGGATCCCTTGGAAGACTATAGGGCCAAAGGAAATGTCCTCTGATAACAAAGGGAAAGAAGCTTTCTGAGAAACTTCTTTGTGTTCTGTGAAATCATCTCACAGAGTTACAGCTTTCCCCTCAAGAAGCCTTTCGCTAAGACAGTTCTTGTGGAATTGGCAAAGTGATATTTGGAAGACCGTAGAGGGCTATGGTGAAAAAGGAAATATCCTCAGATGAAATATGGAAAGAAGCTTTCTGCGAAATTGCTTAGTGTTCTGTTAATTCATCTCACAGAGTTGCATCTGTATTTCGTGGATCTCTTTGCTAGCCTTATTTCTGTGGAATCTGAGAACAGATATTTCGGATCCCTTTGAAGACTATAGGGCCAAAGGAAATATCCTCGGATAACAAAGAGAAAGAAGCTTTCTGAGAAACTTCTTTGTGTTCTGTGAAATCATCTCACAGAGTTACAGCTTTCCCCTCAAGAAGCCTTTCGCTAAGACAGTTCTTGTGGAATTGGCAAAGGGATAGTTGGAAGCCCAAAGAGTTTTGTGGTGAAAAAGGAAATATCCTCAGATGAAATCTGGAAAGAAGATTTCTGAGAAACTGCTTAGTGTTCTGTTAATTCATCTCACAGAGTTACATTTGTATTTCGTGGATCTCTTTGCTAGCCTTATTTCTGTGGAATCTGAGAACAGATATTTCGGATCACTTGGAAGACTATAGGGCCAAAGGAAATATTCTCCGATAACAAAGCGAAAGAAGCTTTCAGAAAAAATTCTTTGTGTTCTGTGAAATCATCTCACAGAGTTACAGCTTTGCCCTCAAGAAGCCTTTCGCTAAGACAGTTCTTGTGGAATTGGCAAAGTGATATTTGGAAGCCCATAGAGGGGTATGGTGAAAAAGGAAATATCCTGAGATGAAATCTGGAAAGAAGCTTTCTGAGAAACTGCTTAGTGTTCTGTTAATTCATCTCACAGAGTTACATCTGTATTTCGTGGATCTCTTTGCTAGCCTTATTTCTGTGGAATCTGAGAACAGATATTTCGGATCCCTTTGAAGACTATAGGGCCAAAGGAAATATCCTCCGATATCAAAGAGAAAGAAGCTTTCTGAGAAACTTCTTTGTGTTCTGTGAAATCATCTCACAGAGTTACAGCTTTCCCCTCAAGAAGCCTTTCGCTAAGACAGTTCTTGTGGAATTGGCAAAGTGATATTTGGAAGCCCATAAAGGGCTACGGTGAAAAAGGAAATATCCTCAGATCATATCCGGAAAGAAGCTTTCTGAGAAACTGCTTAGTGTTCTGTTAATTCATCTCACAGAGGTACATCTGTATTTCGTGGATCTCTTTGCTAGCCTTATTTCTGTGGATTCTGAGAACAGATATTTCGGATCCCTTGGAAGACTATAGGGACAAAGGAAATATCCTCCGATAACAAAGAGAAAGAAGCTTTCTGAGAAACTTCTTTGTGTTCTGTGTAATCATCCCACAGAGTTACAGCTTTCCCCTCAAGAAGCCTTTCGCTAAGACAGTTCTTGTGGAATTGGCAAAGTGATATTTGGAAGACCGTAGAGGGCTATGGTGAAAAAGGAAATATCCTCAGATGAAATCTGGAAAGAAGCTTTCTGAGAAAGTGCTTAGTGTTCTGTTAATTCATCTCACGGGGTTACATCTGTATTTCGTGGATCTCTTTGCTAGCCTTATTTTGGTGGAATCTGAGAACAGATATTTCTGATCCCTTTGAAGACTATAGGGCCAAAGGAAATATCCTCCCATAAAAAAGAGTAAGAAGCTTTCTGAAAACTTCATTGTGTTCTGTGAAATCATCACACAGAGTTACAGCTTTCCCCTCAAGAAGCCTTACGCTAAGACAGTTCTTGTGGAATTGGCAAAGTGATATTTGGAAGCCCATAAAGGGCTATGGTGAAAAAGGAAATATCCTCAGATCAAATCCGGAAAGAAGCTTTCTGAGAAACTGCTTAGTGTTCTGTTAATTCATCTCACAGAGTTACATCTGTATTTCGTGGATCTCTTTGCTACCCTTATTTCTGTGGAATCTGAGAACATATATTTCGGATCTCTTGGAAGACTACAGGGCCAAAGGAAATATCCTCCGATAACAAAGAAAAAGAAGCTGTCTTAGAAACTTTTTGTGCTCTGTGAAATCATCTCACAGAGTTACAACTTTCATCTCAAGAAGCCTTTCGCTAAGACAGTTCTTGTGGAATTGGCAAAGTGTTATTTGGAAGCCCATAGAGGCCTATGGTGAAAAAGGAAATATCCTCAGATGAAATCTGTAAAGAAGCTTTCTGAGAAACTGCTTAGTGTTCTGTCAATTCATCTCACAGAGTTACATCTGTATTTCGTGGATCTCTTTGCTAGCCTTATTTCTGTGGAATCTGAGAACAGATATTTCGGATCCCTTTGAAGACTATAGGGCCAAAGGAAATATCCTCCGATATCAAAGAGAAAGAAGCTTTCTGAGAAACTTCTTTGTGTTCTGTGAAATCACCTCACAGAGTTACAGCTGTCCCCTCAAGAAGCCTTTCGCTAAGACAGTTCTTGTGGAATTGGCAAAGTGATATTTGGAAGCCCATAAAGGGCTATGGTGAAAAAGGAAATATCATCAGATCAAATCCGGAAAGAAGCTTTCTGAGAAACTGCTTAGTGTTCTGTTAATTCATCTCACAGAGGTACATCTGTATTTCGTGGATCTCTTTGCTAGCCTTATTTCTGTGGATTCTGAGAACAGATATTTCGGATCCCTTGGAAGACTATAGGGCCAAAGGAAATATCCTCCGATAACAAAGAGAAAGAAGCTTTCTGAGAAACTTCTTTGTGTTCTGTGTAATCATCCCACAGAGTTACAGCTTTCCCCTCAAGAAGCCTTTCGCTAAGACAGTTCTTGTGGAATTGGCAAAGTGATATTTGGAAGACCGTAGAGGGCTATGGTGAAAAAGGAAATATCCTCAGATGAAATCTGGAAGGAAGCTTCCTGAGAAACTGCTTAGTGTTCTATTAATTCATCTCACAGAGGTACATCTGTATTTCGTGGATCTCTTTGCTAGCCTTATTTCTGTGGAATCTGAGGACAGATATTTCCGATCCCTTTGAAGACTATAGGGCCAAAGGAAATATCCTCCGATAACAAAGAGAAAGAAGCTTTCTGAGAAACTTCTTTGTGTTCTGTGAAATCATCTCACAGAGTTACAGCTTTCCCCTCAAGAAGCCTTTCGCTAAGACAGTTCTTGTGGAATTGGCAGAGTGATATTTGGAAGCCCATAGAGGGCTATGGAAGAAAAGGAAATATCCTCAGATGAAATCTGTAAAGAAGCTTTCTGAGAAACTGCTTAGTGTTCTGTTAATTCATCTCACAGAGTTACATCTGTATTTCCTGGATCTCTTTGCTAGCCTTATTTCTGTGGAATATGAGAACACATATTTCGGATCCCTTGGAAGACTATAGGGCCAAAGGAAATATCCTCTGATAACAAAGGGAAACAAGCTTTCTGAGAAACTTCTTTGTGTTCTGTGAAATCAGCTCACAGAGTTACAGCTTTCCCCTCAAGAAGCCTTTCGCTAAGACAGTTCTTGTGGAATTGGCAAAGTGATATTTGGAAGACCGTAGAGGGCTATGGTGAAAAAGGAAATATCCTCAGATGAAATCGGGAAAGAAGCTTTCTGAGAAACTGCTTAGTGTTCTGTTAATTCATCTCACAGAGTTGCATCTGTATTTCGTGGATCTCTTTGCTAGCCTTATTTCTGTGGAATCTGAGAACAGATATTTCGGATCCCTTTGAAGACTATAGGGCCAAAGGAAATATCCTCCGATAACTAAGAGAAAGAAGCTTTCTGAGAAACTTCTTTGTGTTCTGTGAAATCACCTCACAGAGTTACAGCTTTCCCCTCAAGAAGCCTTTCGCTAAGACAGTTCTTGTGGAATTGCAAAGTGATATTTGTAAGGCCATAGAGGGCTATGGTGAAAAAGGAAATATCCTTAGATGAAATCTGGAAAGAAGCTTTCTGAGAAAGTACTTAGTGTTCTGTTAATTCATCTCACAGAGGTACATCGGTATTTCGTGGATCTCTTTGCTAGCCTTATTTCTGTGGAATCTGAGAACAGATATTTTGGATCCCTTGGAAGGCTATAGGGCCAAAGGAAATATCCTCCGATAACAAAGAGAAAGAAGATTTCTGAGAAACTTCTTTGTGTTCTGTGAAATCATCTCACAGAGTTACAGCTTTCCCCTCAAGAAGCCGTTCGCTAAGAGAGTTCTTGTGGAATTGGCAAAGTGATATTTGGAAGACCGTAGAGGGCTATGGTGAAAAAGGAAGTATCCTCAGATGAAATCTGGAAAGAATCTTTCTGAGAAACTGCTTAGTGTTCTGTTAATTCATCTCACAGAGTTGCATCTGTATTTCGTGGATCTCTTTGCTAGCCTTATTTCTGTGGAATCTGAGAACAGATATTTCGGATCCCTTTGAAGACTATAAGCTCAAAGGAAATATCCTCCGATAACAAAGAGAAAGAAGCTTTCTGAGAAACTTCTTTGTGTTCTGTGAAATCATCTCACAGAGTTACAGCTTTCGCTTCAAGAAGCCTTTCGCTAAGATAGTTCTTGTGGAATTGGCAAAGTGATATTTGGAAGCCCATAGAGGGCTATGGTGAAAAAGGAAATATCCTCAGATGAAATCTGGAAGGAAGCTTTCTGAGAAACTGCTTAGTGTTCTGTTAATTCATCTCACAGAGGTACATCTGCATTTCGTGGATCTCTTTTCTAGGCTTATTTCTGTGGAATCTGAGAACAGATATTTCGGATCCCTTGGAAGACTATAGGGCCAAAGGAAATATCCTCCGATAACAAAGAGAAAGAAGCTTTCTGAGAAACTTCTTTGTGTTCGGTGAAATCATCTCACAGAGTTACAGCTTCCCCTCAAGAAGCCTTTCGCTAAGACAGTTGTTGTGGAATTGGCAGAGTGATATTAGGAAGCCCATAGAGGGCTAAGGAAGAAAAGGAAATATCCTCAGATGAAATCTGGAAAGAAGCTTTCTGAGAAACTGCTTAGTGTTCTGTTAATTCATCTCACAGAGTTACATCTGTATTTCGTGGATCTCTTTGCTAGCCTTATTTCTGTGGAATCTGAGAACACATATTTCGGATCCCTTTGAAGACTATAGGGCCAAAGGAAATATCCTCTGATAACAAAGGGAAAGAAGCTTTCTGAGAAACTTCTTTGTGTTCTGTGAAATCATCTCACAGAGTTACAGCTTTCCCCTCAAGAAGCCTTTTGCTAAGACAGTAATTGTGGAATTGGCAAAGTGATAGTTGGAAGCCCAAAGAGGGTTGTGGTGAAAAAGGAAATATCCTCAGATGAAATCTGGAAAGAAGCTTTCTGAGAAACTGCTTAGTGTTCTGTTAATTCATCTCACAGAGTTACATTTGTATTTCGTGGATCTCTTTGCTAGCCTTATTTCTGTGGAATCTGAGAACAGATATTTCGGATCCCTTTGAAGACTATAGGGCCAAAGGAAATATCCTCCGATAACAAAGAGAAAGAAGCTTTCTGCGAAACTTCTTGGTGTTCTATGAAATCATCTCACAGAGTTACAGCTTTCGCCTCAAGAAGCCTTTCGCTAAGACAGTTTTTGTGGAATTGGCAAAGTGATATTTGGAAGCCCATAGAGGGCTATGCTGAAAAAGGAAATATCCTCAGATGAAATCTGGAAAGAAGCATTATGAGAAACTGCTCTGTCATATGTGACTTTCAGTCACAGAGTTACATCTGTATTTCGTGGATCATTTGCTAGCCTTATTTCTATGGAATCTGAGAACAGATATTTCGGATCCTTTTGCAGACTACAGGGCCAAAGGAAATAACCTCCGATAACAAAGAGAAAGAAGCTCTCTGAGAAACTTCTTTGTGTTCCATGAAATCATCTCACACAGTTACAGCTTTCCCCTCAAGAAGCTTTTCGCTAAGAAAGTTCTTGTGGAAATGGCAAAGTGATATTTGGAAGCCATAGAGGGCTATGGTGAAAATGGAAATATCCTCAGATGAAATCTGGAAAGAAGCTTTCTGAGAAACTGCTTAGTGTTCTGTTAATTCATCTCACAGAGGTACATCTGTATTTCGTGGATCTCTTTGCTAGCCTTATTTCTGTGGAATCTGAGAAGAGATATTTCGAATCCCTTGGAAGACTATTGGGACAAAGGAAATATCCTCTGATAACAAAGAGAAAGAAGCTTTTTGAGAAACTTCCTTGTGTTCTGGGATATCATGTCACAGAGTTACAGCTTTCACCTCAAGCAGCCTTTTGCTAAGACAGTTATTGTGGAATTGGCAAAGTGATATTTGGAAGGCCATAGAGGGCTATGTTGAAAAAGGAAATATCCTCAGATGAATTCTGGAATGAAGCTTTCGGAGAAACTGCTTAGTGTTCTGTTAATTCATCTCACAGATTTACATCTGTATTTCGTGGATCTCTTTGCTAGCCTTACTTCTGTGCAATCTGAGAACAGATATTTTGGATCCCTTGGAAGACTATAGGGCCAAAGGAAATATCCTCCGATAACTAAGAGAAAGAAGCTTTCAGAAAAAATTCTTTGTGTTCTGTGAAATCATCTCACAGAGTTACAGCTTTGCCCTCAAGAAGCCTTTCGCTAAGAGATTTTGTGTGGAATTGGCAAAGTGATATTAGGAAGCCCCCAGAGGGCAATGGTGAAAAAGGAAATATCCTCAGATGAAATCTAGAAAGAAGCGATCTGAGAAACTGCTTAGTGTTCTGTTAATTCATCTCACGGGGTTACATCTGTATTTCGTGGATCTCTTTGCTAGACTTATTTTTGTGGAATCTGAGAACAGATATTTCTGATCCCTTTGAAGACTATAGGGCCAAAGTAAATATCCTCCAATAACAAAGAGTAAGAAGCTTTCTGAAAACTTCTTTGTGTTCTGTGAAATCATCTCACAGAGTTACAGCTTGCCCCTCAAGAAGCCTTACGCTAAGACAGTTCTTGTGGAATTGGCAAAGTGATATTTGGAAGCCCATAAAGGGCTATGGTGAAAAAGGAAATATCCTCAGATCAAATCCGGAAAGTAGCTTTCTGAGAAACTGCTTAGTGTTCTGTTAATTCATCTCACAGAGTTACATCTGTATTTCGTGGATCTCTTTGCTAGCCTTATTTCTGTTGAATCTGAGAACAGATATTTCGGATCCCTTTGAAGACTACAGGGCCAAAGGAAATATCCTGCGATAACAAAGAAAAAGAAGCTGACTTAGAAACTTTTTGTGCTCAGTGAAATCATCTCACAGAGTTACAGCTCTCATCTCAATAAGCCTTTCGCTAAGACAGTTCTTGTGGAATTGGCAAAGTGTTATTTGGAAGCCCATAGAGGGCTATGGTGAAAAAGGAAATATCCTCAGATGAAATCTGGAAAGAAGCTTTCTGAGAAACTGCTTAGTGTTCTGTTAATTCATCTCACAGAGTTACATCTGTATTTCGTTTATCTCTTTGCTAGCCTTATTTCTGTTGAATCTGAGAACAGATATTTCGGATCCCTTTGAAGACTGTAGGGCCAATGGAAATATCCTCCGATATCAAAGAGAAAGAGCTTTCTGAGAAACTTCTTTGTTTTCTGTGAAATCATCTCACAGAGTTACAGCTTTACCCTCAAGAAGCCTTTCGCTAAGACAGTTCTTGTGGAATTGGCAAAGTGATATTTGGAAGCCCATAAAGGGCTATGGTGAAAAAGGAAATATCCTCAGATCAAATCCGGAAAGAAGCTTTCTGAGAAACTGCGTAGTGTTCTGTTAATTCATCTCAGAGAGTTACATCTGTATTTCTTGGATCTCTTTGCTAGCCTTATTTCTGTGGAATCTGAGAACAGATATTTTGGATCCCTTGGAAGAATATAGGGCCAAAGGAAATATCCTACGATAACAAAGAGAAAGAAGCTTTCTGAGAAACTTCTTTGTGTTCTGTGAAATCATCTCACAGAGTTACAGCTTTCCCCTCAAGAAGCCTTTCGCTAAGACAGTTCTTGTGGAATTGGCAGAGTGATATTAGGAAGCCCATAGAGGGCTATAGAAGAAAAGGAAATATCCTCAGATGAAATCTGTAAAGAAGGTTTCTGAGAAACTGCTTAGTGTTCTGTTAATTCATCTCACAGAGTTACATCTGTATTTCGTGGATCTCTTTGCTAGCCTTATTTCTGTGGAATCTGAGAACAGATATTTCGGATCCCTTGGAAGACTATAGGGCCAAAGGAAATGTCCTCTGATAACAAAGGGAAAGAAGCTTTCTGAGAAACTTCTTTGTGTTCTGTGAAATCATCTCACAGAGTTACAGCTTTCCCCTCAAGAAGCCTTTCGCTAAGACAGTTCTTGTGGAATTGGCAAAGTGATATTTGGAAGACCGTTGAGGGCTATGGTGAAAAAGGAAATATCCTCAGATGAAATATGGAAAGAAGCTTTCTGCGAAATTGCTTAGTGTTCTGTTAATTCATCTCACAGAGTTGCATCTGTATTTCGTGGATCTCTTTGCTAGCCTTATTTCTGTGGAATCTGAGAACAGATATTTCGGATCCCTTTGAAGACTATAGGGCCAAAGGAAATATCCTCGGATAACAAAGAGAAAGAAGCTTTCTGAGAAACTTCTTTGTGTTCTGTGAAATCATCTCACAGAGTTACAGCTTTCCCCTCAAGAAGCCTTTCGCTAAGACAGTTCTTGTGGAATTGGCAAAGTGATAGTTGGAAGCCCAAAGAGGGTTGTGGTGAAAAAGGAAATATCCTCAGATGAAATCTGGAAAGAAGATTTCTGAGAAACTGCTTAGTGTTCTGTTAATTCATCTCACAGAGTTACATTTGTATTTCGTGGATCTCTTTGCTAGCCTTATTTCTGTGGAATCTGAGAACAGATATTTCGGATCACTTGGAAGACTATAGGGCCAAAGGAAATATCCTCCGATAACAAAGCGAAAGAAGCTTTCAGAAAAAATTCTTTGTGTTCTGTGAAATCATCTCACAGAGTTAAAGCTTTGCCCTCAAGAAGCCTTTCGCTAAGACAGTTCTTGTGGAATTGGCAAAGTGATATTTGGAAGCCCATAGAGGGGTATGGTGAAAAAGGAAATATCCTGAGATGAAATCTGGAAAGAAGCTTTCTGAGAAACTGCTTAGTGTTCTGTTAATTCATCTCACAGATTTACATCTGTATTTCGTGGATCTCTTTGCTAGCCTTATTTCTGTGGAATCTGAGAACAGATATTTCGGATCCCTTTGAAGACTATAGGGCCAAAGGAAATATCCTCCGATATCAAAGAGAAAGAAGCTTTCTGAGAAACTTCTTTGTGTTCTGTGAAATCATCTCACAGAGTTACAGCTTTCCCCTCAAGAAGCCTTTCGCTAAGACAGTTCTTGTGGAATTGGCAGAGTGATATTTGGAAGCCCATAAAGGGCTACGGTGAAAAAGGAAATATCCTCAGATCAAATCCGGAAAGAAGCTTTCTGAGAAACTGCTTAGTGTTCTGTTAATTCATCTCACAGAGGTACATCTGTATTTCGTGGATCTCTTTGCTAGCCTTATTTCTGTGGATTCTGAGAACAGATATTTCGGATCCCTTGGAAGACTATAGGGCCAAAGGAAATATCCTCCGATAACAAAGAGAAAGAAGCTTTCTGAGAAACTTCTTTGTGTTCTGTGTAATCATCCCACAGAGTTACAGCTTTCCCCTCAAGAAGCCTTTCGCTAAGACAGTTCTTGTGGAATTGGCAAAGTGATATTTGGAAGACCGTAGAGGGCTAGGGTGAAAAAGGAAATATCCTCAGATGAAATCTGGAAAGAAGCTTTCTGAGAAAGTGCTTAGTGTTCTGTTAATTCATCTCACAGAGTTAAATCTGTATTTCGTGGATCTCTTTGCTAGCCTTATTTCTGTGGAATCTGAGAACAGATATTTCCGATCCCTTTGAAGACTATAGGGCCAAAGGAAATATCCTCCGATAACAAAGAGAAAGAAGCTTTCTGAGAAACTTCTTTGTGTTCTGTGAAATCATCTCACAGAGTTACAGCTTTCCCCTCAAGAAGCCTTTCGCTAAGACAGTTCTTGTGGAATTGGTAGAGTGATATTTGGAAGCCCATAGAGGGCTATGGAAGAAAAGGAAATATCCTCAGATGAAATCTGTAAAGAAGCTTTCTGAGAAACTGCTTAGTGTTCTGTTAATTCATCTCACAGAGTTACATCTGTATTTCGTGGATCTCTTTGCTAGCCTTATTTCTGTGGAATATGAGAACACATATTTCGGATCCCTTGGAAGACTATAGGGCCAAAGGAAATATCCTCTGATAACAAAGGGAAACAAGCTTTCTGAGAAACTTCTTTGTGTTCTGTGAAATCAGCTCCCAGAGTTACAGCTTTCCCCTCAAGAAGCCTTTCGCTAAGACAGTTCTTGTGGAATTGGCAAAGTGATATTTGGAAGACCGTAGAGGGCTATGGTGAAAAAGGAAATATCCTCAGATGAAATCGGGAAAGAAGCTTTCTGAGAAACTGCTTAGTGTTCTGTTAATTCATCTCAGAGAGTTGCATCTGTATTTCGTGGATCTCTTTGCTAGCCTTATTTCTGTGGAATCTGAGAACAGATATTTCGGATCCCTTTGAAGACTATAGGGCCAAAGGAAATATCCTCCGATAACTAAGAGAAAGAAGCTTTCTGAGAAACTTCTTTGTGTTCTGTGAAATCACCTCACAGAGTTACAGCTTTCCCCTCAAGAAGCCTTTCGCTAAGACAGTTCTTCTGGAATTGGCAAAGTGATATTTGTAAGGCCATAGAGGGCTATGGTGAAAAAGGAAATATCCTTAGATGAAATCTGGAAAGAAGCTTTCTGAGAAAGTACTTAGTGTTCTGTTAATTCATCTCACAGAGGTACATCGGTATTTCGTGGATCTCTTTGCTAGCCTTATTTCTGTGGAATCTGAGAACAGATATTTTGGATCCCTTGGAAGGCTATAGGGCCAAAGGAAATATCCTCCGATAACAAAGAGAAAGAAGATTTCTGAGAAACTTCTTTGTGTTCTGTGAAATCATCTCACAGAGTTACAGCTTTCCCCTCAAGAAGCCGTTCGCTAAGAGAGTTCTTGTGGAATTGGCAAAGTGATATTTGGAAGACCGTAGAGGGCTATGGTGAAAAAGGAAGTATCCTCAGATGAAATCTGGAAAGAATCTTTCTGAGAAACTGCTTAGTGTTCTGTTAATTCATCTCACAGAGTTGCATCTGTATTTCGTGGATCTCTTTGCTAGCCTTATTTCTGTGGAATCTGAGAACAGATATTTCGGATCCCTTTGAAGACTATAAGCCCAAAGGAAATATCCTCCGATAACAAAGAGAAAGAAGCTTTCTGAGAAACTTCTTTGTGTTCTGTGAAATCATCTCACAGAGTTACAGCTTTCGCTTCAAGAAGCCTTTCGCTAAGATAGTTTTTGTGGAATTGGCAAAGTGATATTTGGAAGCCCATAGAGGGCTATGGTGAAAAAGGAAATATCCTCAGATGAAATCTGGAAGGAAGCTTTCTGAGAAACTGCTTAGTGTTCTGTTAATTCATCTCACAGAGGTACATCTGCATTTCGTGGATCTCTTTTCTAGGCTTATTTCTGTGGAATCTGAGAACAGATATTTCGGATCCCTTTGAAGACTATAGGGCCAAAGGAAATATCCTCCGATAACAAAGAGAAAGAAGCTTTTTGAGAAACTTCCTTGTGTTCTGGGATATCATGTCACAGAGTTACAGCTTTCACCTCAAGCAGCCTTTTGCTAAGACAGTTCTTGTGGAATTGGCAAAGTGATATTTGGAAGGCCATAGAGGGCTATGGTGAAAAAGGAAATATCCTCAGATGAATTCTGGAATGAAGCTTTCTGAGAAACTGCTTAGTGTTCTGTTAATTCATCTCACAGATTTACATCTGTATTTCGTGGATCTCTTTGCTAGCCTTACTTCTGTGCAATCTGAGAACAGATATTTTGGATCCCTTGGAAGAATATAGGGCCAAAGGAAATATCCTCCGATAACTAAGAGAAAGAAGCTTTCAAAAAAAATTCTTTGTGTTCTGTGAAATCATCTCACAGAGTTACAGCTTTGCCCTCAAGAAGCCTTTCGCTAAGAGATTTTGTGTGGAATTGGCAAAGTGATATTAGGAAGCCCCCAGAGGGCAATGGTGAAAAAGGAAATATCCTCAGATGAAATCTAGAAAGAAGCGATCTGAGAAACTGCTTAGTGTTCTGTTAATTCATCTCACGGGGTTACATCTGTATTTCGTGGATCTCTTTGCTAGACTTATTTTTGTGGAATCTGAGAACAGATATTTCTGATCCCTTTGAAGACTATAGGGCCAAAGTAAATATCCTCCAATAACAAAGAGTAAGAAGCTTTCTGAAAACTTCTTTGTTTTCTGTGAAATCATCTCACAGAGTTACAGCTTGCCCCTCAAGAAGCCTTACGCTAAGACAGTTCTTGTGGAATTGGCAAAGTGATATTTGGAAGCCCATAAAGGGCTATGGTGAAAAAGGAAATATCCTCAGATCAAATCCGGAAAGAAGCTTTCTGAGAAACTGCTTAGTGTTCTGTTAATTCATCTCACAGAGTTACATCTGTATTTCGTGGATCTCTTTGCTAGCCTTATTTCTGTTGAATCTGAGAACAGATATTTCGGATCCCTTGGAAGACTACAGGGCCAAAGGAAATATCCTGCGATAACAAAGAAAAAGAAGCTGACTTAGAAACTTTTTGTGCTCAGTGAAATCATCTCACAGAGTTACAGCTTTCATCTCAAGAAGCCTTTCGCTAAGACAGTTCTTGTGGAATTGGCAAAGTGTTATTTGGAAGCCCATAGAGGGCTATGGTGAAAAAGGAAATATCCTCAGATGAAATCTGGAAAGAAGCTTTCTGAGAAACTGCTTAGTGTTCTGTTAATTCATCTCACAGAGTTACATCTGTATTTCGTTTATCTCTTTGCTAGCCTTATTTCTGTGGAATCTGAGAACAGATATTTCGGATCCCTTTGAAGACTGTAGGGCCAATGGAAATATCCTCCGATATCAAAGAGAAAGAAGCTTTCTGAGAAACTTCTTTGTTTTCTGTGAAATCATCTCACAGAGTTACAGCTTTCCCCTCAAGAAGCCTTTCGCTAAGACAGTTCTTGTGGAATTGGCAAAGTGATATTTGGAAGCCCATAAAGGGCTATGGTGAAAAAGGAAATATCCTCAGATCAAATCCGGAAAGAAGCTTTCTGAGAAACTGCGTAGTGTTCTGTTAATTCATCTCACAGAGTTACATCTGTATTTCTTGGATCTCTTTGCTAGCCTTATTTCTGTGGAATCTGAGAACAGATATTTTGGATCCCTTGGAAGAATATAGGGCCAAAGGAAATATCCTCCGATAACAAAGAGAAAGAAGCTTTCTGAGAAACTTCTTTGTGTTCTGTGAAATCATCTCACAGAGTTACAGCTTTCCCCTCAAGAAGCCTTTCGCTAAGACAGTTCTTGTGGAATTGGCAGAGTGATATTAGGAAGCCCATAGAGGGCTATGGAAGAAAAGGAAATATCCTCAGATGAAATCTGTAAAGAAGGTTTCTGAGAAACTGCTTAGTGTTCTGTTAATTCATCTCACAGAGTTACATCTGTATTTCGTGGATCTCTTTGCTAGCCTTATTTCTGTGGAATCTGAGAACAGATATTTCGGATCCCTTGGAAGACTATAGGGCCAAAGGAAATGTCCTCTGATAACAAAGGGAAAGAAGCTTTCTGAGAAACTTCTTTGTGTTCTGTGAAATCATCTCACAGAGTTACAGCTTTCCCCTCAAGAAGCCTTTCGCTAAGACAGTTCTTGTGGAATTGGCAAAGTGATATTTGGAAGACCGTAGAGGGCTATGGTGAAAAAGGAAATATCCTCAGATGAAATATGGAAAGAAGCTTTCTGCGAAATTGCTTAGTGTTCTGTTAATTCATCTCACAGAGTTGCATCTGTATTTCGTGGATCTCTTTGCTAGCCTTATTTCTGTGGAATCTGAGAACAGATATTTCGGATCCCTTTGAAGACTATAGGGCCAAAGGAAATATCCTCGGATAACAAAGAGAAAGAAGCTTTCTGAGAAACTTCTTTGTGTTCTGTGAAATCATCTCACAGAGTTACAGCTTTCGCCTCAAGAAGCCTTTCGCTAAGACAGTTCTTGTGGAATTGGCAAAGTGATATTTGGAAGCCCATAAGGGCTACGGTGAAAAAGGAAATATCCTCAGATGAAATCTGGAAGGAAGCTTCCTGAGAAACTGCTTAGTGTTCTATTAATTCATCTCACAGAGGTACATCTGTATTTCGTGGATCTCTTTTCTAGCCTTATTTCTGTGGAATCTGAGAACAGATATTTCGGATCCCTTTGAAGACTATAGGGCCAAAGGAAATATCCTCCGATAACAAAGAGAAAGAAGCTTTCTGAGAAACTTCTTTGTGTTCGGTGAAATCATCTCACAGAGTTACAGCTTTCCCCTCAAGAAGCCTTTCGCTAAGACAGTTCTTGTGGAATTGGCAGAGTGATATTAGGAAGCCCATAGTGGGCTATGGAAGAAAAGGAAATATCCTCAGATGAATTCTGGAAAGAAGCTTTGTGAGAAACTGCTTAGTGTTCTGTTAATTCATCTCACAGAGTTACATCTGTATTTCGTGGATCTCTTTGCTAGCCTTATTTCTGTGGAATCTGAGAACAGATATTTCGGATCCCTTTGAAGACTATAGGGCCAAAGGAAATATCCTCCGATAACAAAGGGAAAGAAGCTTTCTGAGAAACTTCTTTGTGTTCTGTGAAATCATCTCACAGAGTTACAGCTTTCCCCTCAAGAAGCCTTTCGCTAAGACAATTCTTGTGGAATTGGCAAAGTGATAGTTGGAAGCCCAAAGAGGGTTGTGGTGAAAAAGGAAATATCCTCAGATGAAATCTGGAAAGAAGATTTCTGAGAAACTGCTTAGTGTTCTGTTAATTCATCTCACAGAGTTACATTTGTATTTCGTGGATCTCTTTGCTAGCCTTATTTCTGTGGAATCTGAGAACAGATATTTCGGATCACTTGGAAGACTATAGGGCCAAAGGAAATATCCTCCGATAACAAAGCGAAAGAAGCTTTCAGAAAAAATTCTTTGTGTTCTGTGAAATCATCTCACAGAGTTACAGCTTTGCCCTCAAGAAGCCTTTCGCTAAGACAGTTCTTGTGGAATTGGCAAAGTGATATTTGGAAGCCCATAGAGGGGTATGGTGAAAAAGGAAATATCCTGAGATGAAATCTGGAAAGAAGCTTTCTGAGAAACTGCTTAGTGTTCTGTTAATTCATCTCACAGAGTTACATCTGTATTTCGTGGATCTCTTTGCTAGCCTTATTTCTGTGGAATCTGAGAACAGATATTTCAGATCCCTTTGAAGACTATAGGGCCAAAGGAAATATCCTCCGATATCAAAGAGAAAGAAGCTTTCTGAGAAACTTCTTTGTGTTCTGTGAAATCATCTCACAGAGTTACAGCTTTCCCCTCAAGAAGCCTTTCGATAAGACAGTTCTTGTGGAATTGGCAGAGTGATATTAGGAAGCCCATAGAGGGCTATGGAAGAAAAGGAAATATCCTCAGATGAAATCTGTAAAGAAGGTTTCTGAGAAACTGCTTAGTGTTCTGTTAATTCATCTCACAGAGTTACATCTGTATTTCGTGGATCTCTTTGCTAGCCTTATTTCTGTGGAATCTGAGAACAGATATTTCGGATCCCTTGGAAGACTATAGGGCCAAAGGAAATGTCCTCTGATAACAAAGGGAAAGAAGCTTTCTGAGAAACTTCTTTGTGTTCTGTGAAATCATCTCACAGAGTTACAGCTTTCCCCTCAAGAAGCCTTTCGCTAAGACAGTTCTTGTGGAATTGGCAAAGTGATATTTGGAAGACCGTAGAGGGCTATGGTGAAAAAGGAAATATCCTCAGATGAAATATGGAAAGAAGCTTTATGCGAAATTGCTTAGTGTTCTGTTAATTCATCTCACAGAGTTGCATCTGTATTTCGTGGATCTCTTTGCTAGCCTTATTTCTGTGGAATCTGAGAACAGATATTTCGGATCCCTTTGAAGACTATAGGGCCAAAGGAAATATCCTCGGATAACAAAGAGAAAGAAGCTTTCTGAGAAACTTCTTTCTGTTCTGTGAAATCATCTCACAGAGTTACAGCTTTCGCCTCAAGAAGCCTTTCGCTAAGACAGTTCTTGTGGAATTGGCAAAGTGATATTTGGAAGCCCATAAGGGCTACGGTGAAAAAGGAAATATCCTCAGATGAAATCTGGAAGGAAGCTTCCTGAGAAACTGCTTAGTGTTCTATTAATTCATCTCACAGAGGTACATCTGTATTTCGTGGATCTCTTTTCTAGCCTTATTTCTGTGGAATCTGAGAACAGATATTTCGGATCCCTTTGAAGACTATAGGGCCAAAGGAAATATCCTCCGATAACAAAGAGAAAGAAGCTTTCTGAGAAACTTCTTTGTGTTCGGTGAAATCATCTCACAGAGTTACAGCTTTCCCCTCAAGAAGCCTTTCGCTAAGACAGTTCTTGTGGAATTGGCAGAGTGATATTAGGAAGCCCATAGAGGGCTATGGAAGAAAAGGAAATATCCTCAGATGAATTCTGGAAAGAAGCTTTGTGAGAAACTGCTTAGTGTTCTGTTAATTCATCTCACAGAGTTACATCTGTATTTCGTGGATCTCTTTGCTAGCCTTATTTCTGTGGAATCTGAGAACAGATATTTCGGATCCCTTTGAAGACTATAGGGCCAAAGGAAATATCCTCTGATAACAAAGGGAAAGAAGCTTTCTGAGAAACTTCTTTGTGTTCTGTGAAATCATCTCACAGAGTTACAGCTTTCCCCTCAAGAAGCCTTTCGCTAAGACAATTCTTGTGGAATTGGCAAAGTGATAGTTGGAAGCCCAAAGAGGGTTGTGGTGAAAAAGGAAATATCCTCAGATGAAATCTGGAAAGAAGATTTCTGAGAAACTGCTTAGTGTTCTGTTAATTCATCTCACAGAGTTACATTTGTATTTCATGGATCTCTTTGCTAGCCTTATTTCTGTGGAATCTGAGAACAGATATTTCGGATCACTTGGAAGACTATAGGGCCAAAGGAAATATCCTCCGATAACAAAGCGAAAGAAGCTTTCAGAAAAAATTCTTTGTGTTCTGTGAAATCATCTCACAGAGTTACAGCTTTGCCCTCAAGAAGCCTTTCGCTAAGACAGTTCTTGTGGAATTGGCAAAGTGATATTTGGAAGCCCATAGAGGGGTATGGTGAAAAAGGAAATATCCTGAGATGAAATCTGGAAAGAAGCTTTCTGAGAAACTGCTTAGTGTTCTGTTAATTCATCTCACAGAGTTACATCTGTATTTCGTGGATCTCTTTGCTAGCCTTATTTCTGTGGAATCTGAGAACAGATATTTCAGATCCCTTTGAAGACTATAGGGCCAAAGGAAATATCCTCCGATATCAAAGAGAAAGAAGCTTTCTGAGAAACTTCTTTGTGTTCTGTGAAATCATCTCACAGAGTTACAGCTTTCCCCTCAAGAAGCCTTTCGCTAAGACAGTTCTTGTGGAATTGGCAAAGTGATATTTGGAAGCCCATAAAGGGCTACGGTGAAAAAGGAAATATCCTCAGATCAAATCCGGAAAGAAGCTTTCTGAGAAACTGCTTAGTGTTCTGTTAATTCATCTCACAGAGGTACATCTGTATTTCTTGGATCTCTTTGCTAGCCTAATTTCTTTGGAATCTGAGAACAGATATTTCGGATCCCTTGGAAGACTATAGGGCCAAAGGAAATATCCTCCGATAACAAAGAGAAAGAAGCTTTCTGAGAAACTTCTTTGTGTTCTGTGAAATCATCTTACAGAGTTACTGCTTTCCCCTCAAGAAGCCTTTCGCAAAGACAGTTCTTGTGGAATTGGCAAAGTGATAGTTGGAAGCCCATATAGGGCTATGGTGAAAATGGAAATATCCTCAGATGAAATCTGGAAAGAAGCTTTCTGAGAAACTGCTTAGTGTTCTGTTAATTCATCTCACAGAGTTACATTTGTATTTCGTGGATCTCTCTGCTAGCCTTATTTCTGTGGAATCTGAGAACAGATATTTCGGATCACTTGGAAGACTATAGGGCCAAAGGAAATATCCTCCGATAACAAAGCGAAAGAAGCTTTCAGAAAAAATTCTTTGTGTTCTGTGAAATCATCTCACAGAGTTACAGCTTTGCCCTCAAGAAGCCTTTCGCTAAGACAGTTCTTGTGGAATTGGCAAAGTGATATTTGGAAGCCCATAGAGGGCTATGGTGAAAATGGAAATATCCTCAGATGAAATCTGGAAAGAAGCTTTCTGAGAAAGTGCTTACTGTTCTGTTAATTCTTCTCACAGAGTTACATCTGTATTTCGTGGATCTCTTTGCTAGCCTTATTTCTGTGGAATCTGAGAACAGATATTTCGGATCCCTTGGAAGACTATAGGGCCAAAGGAAATATCCTCCGATAACAAAGAGAAAGAAGCTTTCAGAAAAAATTCTTTGTGTTCTGTGAAATCATCTCACAGAGTTACAGCTTTGCCCTCAAGAAGGCTTTCGCTAAGACAGTTCTTGTGGAATTGGCAAAGTGATATTTGGAAGCCCATAGAGGGCTATTGTGAAAAGGGAAATTTCCTCAGATGAAATCTGGAAAGAAGCTTTCTGAGAAAGTGCTTAGTGTTCTCTTAATTCTTCTCACAGAGTTACATCTGTATTTCGTGGATCTCTTTGCTAGCCTTATTTCTGTGGAATCTGAGAACAGATATTTCGGATCCCTTGGAAGACTATAGGGCCAAAGGAAATATCCTCCGATAACAAAGAGAAAGAAGCTTTCTGAGAAACTTCTTTGTGTTCTATGAAATCATCTCACAGAGTTACAGCTTTCCCCTTAAAAAGCCTTTCGCTAAGACAGTTCTTGTGGAATTGGAAAAGTGATATTTGGAAAGCCATAGAGGGCTATGGTGAAAAAGGAAATATCCTCAGATGAAATCTGGAAAGAAGCTTTCTGAGAAACTGCTTAGTGTTCTGTTAATTTATCTCACAGAGGTACATCTGTGTTTCGTGGTTCTCCTTGCTAGCCTTATTTCTGTGGAATCTGAGAACAGATATTTTGGATCTCTTGGAAGACTATAGGGCCAAAGGAAATATCCTCCGATAACAAAGAGAAAGAAGCTTTCTGAGAAACTTCTTTGTGTTCTGTGAAATCATCTCACAGAGTTACAGCTTTCCCCTGAAGAAGCCTTTCGCTAAGACAGTTCTTGTGGAATTGGCAAAGTGATATTTGGAAGACCGTAGAGGGCTATGGTGAAAAAGGAAATATCCTCAGATGAAATCTGGAAAGAAGCTTTCTGAGAAATTGCTTAGTGTTCTGTTAATTCATCTCACAGAGTTGCATCTGTATTTCGAGGATCTCTTTGCTAGCCTTATTTCTGTGGAATCTGAGAACAGATATTTCGGATCCCTTTGAAGACTATAGGGCCAAAGGAAATATCCTCCGATAACAAAGAGAAAGAAGCTTTCTGAGAAACTTCTTTGTCTTCTGTGAAATCATCTCACAGAGTTACAGCTTTCCCCTCAAGAAGCCTTTCGCTAAAACAATTCTTGTGGAATTGGCAAAGTGATAGTTGGAAGCCCAAAGAGGGTTCTGGTGAGACAGGAAATATCCTCAGATGAAATCTGGAAAGAAGATTTCTGAGAAACTGCTTAGTGTTCTGTTAATTCATCTCACGCAGTTACATTTGTATTTCGTGGATCTCTTTGCTAGCCTTATTTCTGTGGAATCTGAGAACAGATATTTCGGATCACTTGGAAGACTATAGGGCCAAAGGAAATATCCTCCGATAACAAAGCGAAAGAAGCTTTCAGAAAAAATTCTTTGTGTTCTGCGAAATCATCTCACAGAGTTACAGCTTTGCCCTCAAGAAGCCTTTCGCTAAGACAGTTCTTGTGGAATTGGCAAAGTGATATTTGGAAGCCCATAGAGGGCTATGGTGAAAATGGAAATATCCTCAGAGGAAATCTGGAAAGAAGCTTTCTGAGAAACTGCTTAGTGTTCTGTTAATTCATCTCACAGAGTTACATCTGTATTTCGTGGATCTCTTTGCTAGCCTTATTTCTGTGGAATCTGAGAACAGATATTTCGGATCCCTTGGAAGACTATAGGGCCAAAGGAAATATCCTCCGTTAACAAAGAGAAAGAAGCTTTCTGAGAAACTTCTTTGTGTTCTGTGAAATCATCTCACAGAGTTACAGCTTTCCCCTCGAGAAGCCTTTCGCTAAGACAGTTCTTGTGGAATTGGCAAAGTGATATTTGGAAGCCCATAGAGGGCTATGGTGAAAAAGGAAATATCCTCAGATGAAATCTGGAAAGATGCTGCCTGAGAAACTGCTTAGTGTTCTGTTAATTCATCTCTCTGAGGTACATCTGTATTTCGTGGATCTCTTTTCTAGCCTTATATCTGTGGAAACTGAGAACAGATATTTCGGATCCCTTTGAAGACTATAGGGCCAAAGGAAATATCCTCCGATAACAAAGATAAAGAAGCTTTCTGAGAAACTTCTTTGTGTTCGGTGAAATCATCTCACAGAGTTACAGCTTTCCCCTCAAGAAGCCTTTCGCTAAGATAGTTCTTGTTGAATTGGCAGAGTGATATTTGGAAGCCCATAGAGGGCTATGGTGAAAAGGAAATATCCTCAGATGAAATCTGGAAAGAAGCTTTCTGAGAAACTGCTTAGTGTTCTGTTAATTCATCTCACAGAGTTACATCTGTATTTCGTGGATCTCTTTGCTAGCCTTATTTCTGTGGAATCTGAGAGCAGATATTTCGGATTACTTTGAAGACTATAGGGCCAAAGGAAATATCCTCTGATAACAAAGGGAAAGAAGCTTTCTGAGAAACTTCTTTGTGTTCTGTGAAATCATCTCACAGAGTTACAGCTTTCCCCTCAAGAAGCCTTTCGCTAAGACAGTTCTTGTGGAATTGGCAAAGTGATAGTTGGAAGCCCAAAGAGGGTTGTGGTGAAAAAGGAAATATCCTCAGATGAAATCTGGAAAGAAGATTTCTGAGAAACTGCTTAGTGATCTGTTAATTCATCTCACGGAGTTACATTTGTATTTCGTGGATCTCTTTGCTAGCCTTATTTCTGTGGAATCTGAGAACAGATATTTCGGATCACTTGGAAGACTATAGGGCCAAAGGAAATATCCTCCGATAACAAAGAGAAAGAAGCTTTCAGAAAAAATTCTTTGTGTTCTGTGAAATCATCTCACAGAGTTACAGCTTTCCCCTCAAGAAGCCTTTCGCTAAGACAGTTCTTGTGGAATTGGCAAAGTGATATTTGGAAGCCCATAGAGGGCTAAGGTGAAAATGGAATTATCCTCAGATGAAATCTGGAAAGAAACTTTCTGAGAAACTGCTTAGTGTTCTGTTAATTCATCTCACAGAGTTACATCTGTATTTCGTGGATCTCTTTGCTAGCCTTATTTCTGTGGAATCTGAGAACAGATATTTCGGATCCCTTGGAAGACTATAGGGCCAAAGGAAATATCCTCCGTTAACAAAGAGAAAGAAGCTTTCTGAGAAACTTCTATGTGTTCTGTGAAATCATCTCACAGAGTTACAGCTTTCCCCTCAAGAAGCCTTTCGCTAAGACAGTTCTTGTGGAATTGGCAAAGTGATATTTGGAAGGCCATAGAGGGCTATGGTGAAAAAGGAAATATCCTCAGATGAAACGTGGAAAGAAGCTTTCTGCGAAACTGCTTAGTGTTCTGTTAATTCATCTCACAGAGGTACATCTGTATTTCGTGGATCTCTTTGCTAGCCTTATTTCTGTGGAATCTGAGAACAGATATTTCGGATCCCTTTGAAGACTATAGGGCCAAAGGAAATATCCTCCGATAACAAAGAGAAAGAAGCTTTCTGAGAAACTTCTTTGTGTTCTGTGAAATCATCTCACAGACTTACAGGTTTCGTCTCAAGAAGCCTTTCGCTAAGACAGTTCTTGTGGAATTGGCAAAGTGATATTTGGAAGCCCATAGAGGGCTATGGTGAAAAAGGAAATATCCTCAGATGAAATCTGGAAAGATGCTGCCTGAGAAACTGCTTAGTGTTCTGTTAATTCATCTCACTGAGGTATATCTGTATTTCGTGTATCTCTTTTCTAGCCTTATTTCTGTGGAATCAGAGAACAGATATTTCGGATCCCTTTGAAGACTATAGGGCCAAAGGAAATATCCTCCGATAACAAAGATAAAGAAGCTTCCTGAGAAACTTCTTTGTGTTCGGTG
This sequence comes from Macaca mulatta, assembly GCF_049350105.2. Lineage (NCBI taxonomy): Eukaryota > Metazoa > Chordata > Mammalia > Primates > Cercopithecidae > Macaca > Macaca mulatta. The sequence continues at coordinate 37,073,229 of NC_133418.1, forward strand.
AAATCATCTCACAGAGTTACAGCTTTCCCCTCAAGAAGCCTTTCGCTAAGACAGTTCTTGTGGAATTGGCAAAGTGATAGTTGGAAGCCCAAAGAGGGTTGTGGTGAAAAAGGAAATATCCTCAGATGAAATCTGGAAAGAAGATTTCTGAGAAACTGCTTAGTGTTCTGTTAATTCATCTCACGGAGTTACATTTGTATTTCTTGGATCTCTTTGCTAGCCTTATTTCTGTGGAATCTGAGAACAGATATTTCGGATCACTTGGAAGACTATAGGGCCAAAGGAAATATCCTCCGATAACAAAGAGAAAGAAACTTTCAGAAAAAATTCTTTGTGTTCTGTGAAATCATCTCACAGAGTTACAGCTTTGCCCTCAAGAAGCCTTTCGCTAAGACAGTTCTTGTGGAATTGGCAAAATGATATTTGGAAGCCCATACAGGGCTATGGTGAAAATGAAAATATCCTCAGATGAAATCTGGAAAGAAGCTTTCAGAGAAACTGCTTAGTGTTGTGTTAATTCATCTCACAGAGTTACATCTGTATTTCGTGGATCTCTTTGCTAGCCTTATTTCTGTGGAATCTGAGAACAGATATTTCGGATCCCTTTGAATACTATAGGGCCAAAGGAAATATCCTCCGATAACAAAGAGAAAGAAGCTTTCTGAGAAACTTCTTTGTGTTCTGTGAAATCATCTCACAGAGTTACAGCTTTCCCCTGAAGAAGACTTTCACTAAGAAAGTTCTTGTGGAATTGGCAAAGTGATATTTGGAAGCCCATAGAGGGCTATGGTGAAAATGGAAATATCCTCAGATGAAATCTGGAAAGAAACTTTCTGAGAAACTGCTTAGTGTTCTGTTAATTCATCTCACAGAGTTACAGCTTTCCCCTCAAGAAGCCTTCGCTAAGACAGTTCTTGTGGGATTGGCAAAGTGATATTTGGAAGCCCATAGAGGGCTATGGTGAAAAAGGAAATATCCTCAGATGAAATCTGGAAAGAAGCTTTCTGAGAAAGTGCTTAGTGTTCTGTTATTTCTTCTCACAGAGTTACATCTGTATTTCGTGGATCTCTTTGCTAGCCTTATTTCTGTGGAATCTGAGAACAGATATTTCGGATCCCTTTGAAGACTATAAGGCCAAAGGAAATATCCTCTGATAACAAAGGGAAAGAAGCTTTCTGAGAAACTTCTTTGTGTTCTGTGAAATCATCTCACAGAGTTACAGCTTTCCCCTCAAGAAGCCTTTCGCTAAGACAGTTCTTGTGGAATTGGCAAAGTGATAGTTGGAAGCCCAAAGAGGGTTGTGGTGAAAAAGGAAATATCCTCAGATGAAATCTGGAAAGAAGATTTCTGAGAAACTGCTTAGTGTTCTGTTAATTCATCTCATGGAGTTACATTTGTATTTCTTGGATCTCTTTGCTAGCCTTATTTCTGTGGAATCTGAGAATAGATATTTCGGATCACTTGGAAGACTATAGGGCCAAAGGAAATATCCTCCGATAACAAAGCGAAAGAAGCTTTCAGAAAAAATTCTTTGTGTTCTGTGAAATCATCTCACAGAGTGACAGCTTTGCCCTCAAGAAGCCTTTCGCTAAGACAGTTCTTGTGGAATTGGCAAAGTGATATTTGGAAGCCCATAGAGGGCTATTGTGAAAATGGAAATATCCTTAGATGAAATCTGGAAAGAAGCTTTCTGAGAAACTGCTTAGTGTTCTGTTAATTCATCTCACAGAGTTACATCTGTATTTCGTGGATCTCTTTGCTAGCCTTATTTCTGTGGAATCTGAGAACAGATATTTCCAATCCCTTTGAAGACTATACGGCCAAACGAAATATCCTCCGATAACAAAGAGAAAGAAGCTTTCTGAGAAAATTCTTTTTGTTCTGTGAAATGATCTCACAGAGTTACAGCTTTCCCCTGAAGAACCTTTCACTAAGAAAGTTCTTGTTGAATTAGCAAAGTGATATTTGGAAGCCCATAGAGGGCTATGTTGAAAATGGAAATATCCTCAGATGAAATCTGGAAAGAAACTTTCTGAGAAACTGCTTAGTGTTCTGTTAATTCATCTCACAGAGTTAGAGCTTTCCCCTCAAGAAGCCTTCGCTAAGACAGTTCTTGTGGGATTGGCAAAGTGATATTTGGAAGCCCATAGAGGGCTATGGTGAAAAAGGAAATATCCTCAGATGAAATCTGCAAAGAAGCTTTCTGAGAAACTGCTTAGTGTTGTGTTATTTCTTCTCACAGAGTTACATCTGTATTTCGTGGATCTCTTTGCTAGCCTTATTTCTGTGGAATCTGAGAACAGATATTTCGGATCCCTTTGAAGACTATAGGGCCAAAGGAAATATCCTCCGATAACAAAGAGAAAGAAGCTTCTGAGAAACTTCTTTGTGTTCTGTGAAATCATCTAACAGAGTTACAGGTTTCGCCTCAAGAAGCCTTTCGTTAAGACAGTTCTTGTGGAATTGGCAAAATGATATTTGGAAGCCCATAGAGGGCTATGGTGAAAAAGGAAATATCCTCAGATGAAATCTGGAAAGATGCTTCCTGAGAAACTGCTTAGTGTTCTGTTAATTCATCTCACTGAGGTACATCTCTATTTGTTGGATCTCTTTTCTAGCCTTATTTCTGTGGAATCTGAGAACAGATATTTCGGATCCCTTTGAAGACTATAGGGCCAAAGGAAATATCCTCCGATAACAAAGAGAAAGAAGCTTTCTGAGAAACTTCTTTGTGTTCGGTGAAATCATCTCACAGAGTTACAGCTTTCCCCTCAAGAAGCCTTTCGCTAAGATAGTTCTTGTGGAATTGGCAGAGTGATATTTGGAAGCCCATAGAGGGCTATGGTGAAAAGGAAATATCCTCAGATGAAATCTGGAAAGAAGCTTTCTGAGAAACTGCTTAGTGTTCTGTTAATTCATCTCACAGAGTTACATCTTTATTTCTTGGATCTCTTTGCTAGCCTTATTTCTGTGGAATCTGAGAACAGATATTTCGGATCCCTTTGAAGACTATAGGGCCAAAGGAAATATCCTACGATAACAAAGAGAAAGAAGCTTTCTGAGAAAATTCTTTGTGTTCGGTGAAATCATCTCACAGAGTTAAAGCTTTCGCCTCAAGAAGCCTTTCGCTAAGATAGTTCTTGTGGAATTGGCAGAGTGATATTTGGAAGCCCATAGAGGGCTAAGGTGAAAAGGAAATATCCTCAGATGAAATCTGGAAAGAAGCTTTCTGAGAAACTGCTTAGTGTTCTGTTAATTCATCTCACAGACTTACATCTTTATTTCGTGGATCTCTTTGCTAGCCTTATTTCTGTGGAATCTGAGAACAGATATTTCGGATCCCTTTGAAGACTATAGGGCCAAAGGAAATATCCTCCGATAACAAAGAGAAAGAAGCTTTCTGAGAAAATTCTTTGTGTTCTGTGAAATCATCTCACAGAGTTACAGCTTTCCCCTGAAGAAGCCTTTCACTAAGACAGTTCTTGTGGAATTGGCAAAGTGATATTTGGAAGCCCATAGAGGGCTATGGTGAAAATGGAAATATCCTCAGATGAAATCTGGAAAGAAACTTTCTGAGAAACTGCTTAGTGTTCTGTTAATTCATCTCACAGAGTTACAGCTTTCCCCTCAAGAAGCCTTCGCTAAGACAGTTCTTGTGGGATTGGCAAAGTGATATTTGGAAGCCCATAGAGGGCTATGGTGAAAAAGGAAATATCCTCAGATGAAATCTGGAAAGAAGCTTTCTGAGAAACTGCTTAGTGTTCTGTTATTTCTTCTCACAGAGGTACATCTGTATTTCGTGGATCTCTTTTCTAGCCTTATTTCTGTGGAATCTGAGAACAGATATTTCGGATCCCTTTGAAGACTATAGGGCCCAAGGAAATATCCTCCGATAACAAAGAGAAAGAAGCTTTCTGAGAAACTTCTTTGTGTTCGGTGAAATCATCTCACAGAGTTACAGCTTTCCCCTCAAGAAGCCTTTCGCTAAGACAGTTCTTGTGGAATTGGCAGAGTGATATTAGGAAGCCCATAGAGGGCTATGGAAGAAAAGGAAATATCCTCAGATGAAATCTGGAAAGAAGCTTTCTGAGAAACTGCTTAGTGTTCTGTTAATTCATCTCACAGAGTTACATCTGTATTTCGTGCATCTCTTTGGTAGCCTTATTTCTGTGGAATCTGAGAACAGATATTTCGGATCCCTTTGAAGACTATAGGGCCAAAGGAAATATCCTCTGATAACAAAGGGAAAGAAGCTTTCTGAGAAACTTCTTTGTGTTCTGTGAAATCATCTCACAGAGTTACAGCTTTCCCCTCAAGAAGCCTTTCGCTAAGACAGTTCTTGTGGAATTGGCAAAGTGATAGTTGGAAGCCCAAAGAGGGTTGTGGTGAGAAAGGAAATATCCTCAGATGAAATCTGGAAAGAAGATTTCTGAGAAACTGCTTAGTGTTCTGTTAATTCATCTCACGCAGTTACATTTGTATTTCGTGGATCTCTTTGCTAGCCTTATTTCTGTGGAATCTGAGAACAGATATTTCGGATCACTTGGAAGACTATAGGGCCAAAGGAAATATCCTCCGATAACAAAGCGAAAGAAGCTTTCAGAAAAAATTCTTTGTGTTCTGCGAAATCATCTCACAGAGTTACAGCTTTGCCCTCAAGAAGCCTTTCGCTAAGACAGTTCTTGTGGAATTGGCAAAGTGATATTTGGAAGCCCATAGAGGGCTATGGTGAAAATGGAAATATCCTCAGAGGAAATCTGGAAAGAAGCTTTCTGAGAAACTGCTTAGTGTTCTGTTAATTCATCTCACAGAGTTACATCTGTATTTCGTGGATCTCTTTGCTAGCCTTATTTCTGTGGAATCTGAGAACAGATATTTCGGATCCCTTGGAAGACTATAGGGCCAAAGGAAATATCCTCCGTTAACAAAGAGAAAGAAGCTTTCTGAGAAACTTCTTTGTGTTCTGTGAAATCATCTCACAGAGTTACAGCTTTCCCCTCAAGAAGCCTTTCGCTAAGACAGTTCTTGTGGAATTGGCAAAGTGATATTTGGAAGCCCATAGAGGGCTATGGTATAAAAGGAAATATCCTCAGATGAAATCTGGAAAGATGCTGCCTGAGAAACTGCTTAGTGTTCTGTTAATTCATCTCTCTGATTTACATCTGTATTTCGTGGATCTCTTTTCTAGCCTTATTTCTGTGGAAACTGAGAACAGATATTTCGGATCCCTTTGAAGACTATAGGGCCAAAGGAAATATCCTCCGATAACAAAGATAAAGAAGCTTTCTGAGAAACTTCTTTGTGTTCGGTGAAATCATCTCACAGAGTTACAGCTTTCCCCTCAAGAAGCCTTTCGCTAAGATAGTTCTTGTTGAATTGGCAGAGTGATATTTGGAAGCCCATAGAGGGCTATGGTGAAAAGGAAATATCCTCAGATGAAATCTGGAAAGGAGCTTTCTGAGAAACTGCTTAGTGTTCTGTTAATTCATCTCACAGAGTTACATCTGTATTTCGTGGATCTCTTTGCTAGCCTTATTTCTGTGGAATCTGAGAGCAGATATTTCGGATTACTTTGAAGACTATAGGGCCAAAGGAAATATCCTCTGATAACAAAGGGAAAGAAGCTTTCTGAGAAACTTCTTTGTGTTCTGTGAAATCATCTCACAGAGTTACAGCTTTCCCCTCAAGAAGCCTTTCGCTAAGACACTTATTGTGGAATTGGCAAAGTGATAGTTGGAAGCCCAAAGAGGGTTGTGGTGAAAAAGGAAATATCCTCAGATGAAATCTGGAAAGAAGATTTCTGAGAAACTGCTTAGTGATCTGTTAATTCATCTCACGGAGTTACATTTGTATTTCGTGGATCTCTTTGCTAGCCTTATTTCTGTGGAATCTGAGAACAGATATTTCGGATCACTTGGAAGACTATAGGGCCAAAGGAAATATCCTCCGATAACAAAGAGAAAGAAGCTTTCAGAAAAAATTCTTTGTGTTCTGTGAAATCATCTCACAGAGTTACAGCTTTCCCCTCAAGAAGCCTTTCGCTAAGACAGTTCTTGTTGAATTGGCAAAGTGATATTTGGAAGCCCCTAGAGGGCTATGGTGAAAAAGAATTATCCTCAGATGAAATCTGGAAAGAAACTTTCTGAGAAACTGCTTAGTGTTCTGTTAATTCATCTCACAGAGTTACATCTGTATTTCGTGGATCTCTTTGCTAGCCTTATTTCTGTGGAATCTGAGAACAGATATTTCGGATCCCTTGGAAGACTATAGGGCCAAAGGAAATATCCTCCGTTAACAAAGAGAAAGAAGCTTTCTGAGAAACTTCTATGTGTTCTGTGAAATCATCTCACAGAGTTACAGCTTTCCCCTCAAGAAGCCTTTCGCTAAGACAGTTCTTGTGGAATTGGCAAAGTGATATTTGGAAGGCCATAGAGGGCTATGGTGAAAAAGGAAATATCCTCAGATGAAACGTGGAAAGAAGCTTTCTACGAAACTGCTTAGTGTTCTGTTAATTCATCTCACAGAGGTACATCTGTATTTCGTGGATCTCTTTGCTAGCCTTATTTCTGTGGAATCTGAGAACAGATATTTCGGATCCCTTTGAAGACTATAGGGCCAAAGGAAATATCCTCCGATAACAAAGAGAAAGAAGCTTTCTGAGAAACTTCTTTGTGTTCTGTGAAATCATCTCACAGACTTACAGGTTTCGTCTCAAGAAGCCTTTCGCTAAGACAGTTCTTGTGGAATTGGCAAAGTGATATTTGGAAGCCCATAGAGGGCTATGGTGAAAAAGGAAATATCCTCAGATGAAATCTGGAAAGATGCTGCCTGAGAAACTGCTTAGTGTTCTGTTAATTCATCTCACTGAGGTACATCTGTATTTCGTGTATCTCTTTTCTAGCCTTATTTCTGTGGAATCAGAGAACAGATATTTCGGATCCCTTTGAAGACTATAGGGCCAAAGGAAATATCCTCCGATAACAAAGATAAAGAAGCTTTCTGAGAAACTTCTTTGTGTTCGGTGAAATCATCTCACAGAGTTACAGCTTTCCCCTCAAGAAGCCTTTCGATAAGACAGTTCTTGTGGAATTGGCAAAGTGATAGTTGGAAGCCCAAAGAGGGTTGTGGTGAAAAAGGAAATATCCTCAGATGAAATCTGGAAAGAAGATTTCTGAGAAACTGCTTAGTGTTCTGTTAATTCATCTCACGGAGTTACATTTGTATTTCTTGGATCTCTTTGCTAGCCTTATTTCTGTGGAATCTGAGAACAGATATTTCGGATCACTTGGAAGACTATAGGGCCAAGGGAAATATCCTCCGATAACAAAGCGAAAGAAGCTTTCAGAAAAAATTCTTTGTGTTCTGTGAAATCATCTCACAGAGTTACAGCTTTGCCCTCAAGAAGCCTTTCGCTAAGACAGTTCTTGTGGAATTGGCAAAATGATATTTGGAAGCCCATAGAGGGCTATGGTGAAAATGAAAATATCCTCAGATGAAATCTGGAAAGAAGCTTTCTGAGAAACTGCTTAGTGTTGTGTTAATTCATCTCACAGAGTTACATCTGTATTTCGTGGATCTCTTTGCTAGCCTTATTTCTGTGGAATCTGAGAACAGATATTTCGGATCCCTTTGAATACTATAGGGCCAAAGGAAATATCCTCCGATAACAAAGAGAAAGAAGCTTTCTGAGAAACTTCTTTGTGTTCTGTGAAATCATCTCACAGAGTTACAGCTTTCCCCTGAAGAAGACTTTCACTAAGAAAGTTCTTGTGGAATTGGCAAAGTGATATTTGGAAGGCCATAGAGGGCTATGGTGAAAATGGAAATATCCTCAGATGAATTCTGGAAAGAAACTTTCTGAGAAACTGCTTAGTGTTCTGTTAATTCATCTCACAGAGTTACAGCTTTCCCCTCAAGAAGCCTTCGCTAAGACAGTTCTTGTGGGATTGGCAAAGTGATATTTGGACGCCCATAGAGGGCTATGGTGAAAAAGGAAATATCCTCAGATGAAATCTGGAAAGAAGCTTTCTGAGAAAGTGCTTAGTGTTCTGTTATTTCTTCTCACAGAGTTACATCTGTATTTCGTGGATCTCTTTGCTAGCCTTATTTCTGTGGAATCTGAGAACAGATATTTCGGATCCCTTTGAAGACTATAGGGCCAAAGGAAATATCCTCCGATAACAAAGAGAAAGAAGCTTTCTGAGAAACTTCTTTGTGTTCTGTGAAATCATCTAACAGAGTTACAGATTTCGCCTCAAGAAGCCTTTCGCTAAGACAGTTCTTGTGGTTTTGGCAAAGTGATATTTGGAAGCCAATAGAGGGCTATGGTGAAAAAGGAAATATCCTCAGATGAAATCTGGAAAGATGCTTCCTGAGAAACTGCTTAGTGTTCTGTTAATTCATCTCACTGAGGTACATCTGTATTTCGTGGATCTCTTTTCTAGCCTTATTTCTGTGGAATCTGAGAACAGATATTTCGGATCCCTTGGAAGACTATAGGGCCAAAGGAAATATCCTCCGATAACAAAGAGAAGAAACTTTCTGAGAAACTTCTTTGTGTTCTGTGAAATCACCTCACAGAGTTACAGCTTTCCCCTCAAGAAGCCTTTCGCTAAGATAGTTCTTGTGGAATTGGCAGAGTGATATTTGGAAGCCCATAGAGGGCTATGGTGAAAAGGAAATATCCTCAGATGAAATCTGGAAAGAAGCTTTCTGAGAAACTGCTTAGTGTTCTGTTAATTCATCTCACAGAGTTACATCTGTATTTCGTGGATCTCTTTGCTAGCCTTATTTCTGTGGAATCTGAGAACAGATATTTCGGATCCCTTTGAAGACTATAAGGCCAAAGGAAATATCCTCTGATAACAAAGGGAAAGAAGCTTTCTGAGAAACTTCTTTGTGTTCTGTGAAATCATCTCACAGAGTTACAGCTTTCCCCTCAAGAAGCCTTTCGCTAAGACAGTTCTTGTGGAATTGGCAAAGTGATAGTTGGAAGCCCAAAGAGGGTTGTGGTGAAAAAGGAAATATCCTCAGATGAAATCTGGAAAGAAGATTTCTGAGAAACTGCTTAGTGTTCTGTTAATTCATCTCATTGAGTTACATTTGTATTTCTTGGATCTCTTTGCTAGCCTTATTTCTGTGGAATCTGAGAACAGATATTTCGGATCACTTGGAAGACTATAGGGCCAAAGGAAATATCCTCCGATAACAAAGCGAAAGAAGCTTTCAGAAAAAATTCTTTGTGTTCTGTGAAATCATCTCACAGAGTGACAGCTTTGCCCTCAAGAAGCCTTTCGCTAAGACAGTTCTTGTGGAATTGGCAAAGTGATATTTGGAAGCCCATAGAGGGCTATTGTGAAAATGGAAATATCCTTAGATGAAATCTGGAAAGAAGCTTTCTGAGAAACTGCTTATGTTCTGTTAATTCATCTCACAGAGTTACATCTGTATTTCGTGGATCTCTTTGCTAGCCTTATTTCTGTGGAATCTGAGAACAGATATTTCGGATCCCTTTGAAGACTATAGGGCCAAAGGAAATATCCTCCGATAACAAAGAGAAAGAAGCTTTCTGAGAAACTTCTTTGTGTTCGGTGAAATCATCTCACAGAGTTACAGCTTTCCCCTCAAGAAGCCTTTCGCTAAGATAGTTCTTGTGGAATTGGCAGAGTGATATTTGGAAGCCCATAGAGGGCTATGGTGAAAAGGAAATATCCTCAGATGAAATCTGGAAAGAAGCTTTCTGAGAAACTGCTTAGTGTTCTGTTAATTCATCTCACAGAGTTACATCTTTATTTCGTTGATCTCTTTGCTAGCCTTATTTCTGTGGAATCTGAGAACAGATATTTCGGATCCCTTTGAAGACTATAGGGCCAAAGGAAATATCCTACGATAACAAAGAGAAAGAAGCTTTCTGAGAAAATTCTTTGTGTTCGGTGAAATCATCTCACAGAGTTAAAGCTTTCGCCTCAAGAAGCCTTTCGCTAAGATAGTTCTTGTGGAATTGGCAGAGTGATATTTGGAAGCCCATAGAGGGCTATGGTGAAAAGGAAATATCCTCAGATGAAATCTGGAAAGAAGCTTTCTGAGAAACTGCTTAGTGTTCTGTTAATTCATCTCACAGACTTACATCTTTATTTCGTGGATCTCTTTGCTAGCCTTATTTCTGTGGTATCTGAGAACAGATATTTCGGATCCCTTTGAAGACTATAGGGCCAAAGGAAATATCCTCCGATAACAAAGAGAAAGAAGCTTTCTGAGAAAATTCTTTGTGTTCTGTGAAATCATCTCACAGAGTTACAGCTTTCCCCTGAAGAAGCCTTTCACTAAGACAGTTCTTGTGGAATTGGCAAAGTGATATTTGGAAGCCCATAGAGGGCTATGGTGAAAATGGAAATATCCTCAGATGAAATCTGGAAAGAAACTTTCTGAGAAACTGCATAGTGTTCTGTTAATTCATCTCACAGAGTTACAGCTTTCCCCTCAAGAAGCCTTCGCTAAGACAGTTCTTGTGGGATTGGCAAAGTGATATTTGGAAGCCCATAGAGGGCTATGGTGAAAAAGGAAATATCCTCAGATGAAATCTGGAAAGAAGCTTTCTGAGAAACTGCTTAGTGTTCTGTTATTTCTTCTCACAGAGTTACATCTGTATTTCGTGGATCTCTTTGCTAGCCTTATTTCTGTGGAATCTGAGAACAGATATTGCGGATCCCTTTGAAGACTATAGGGCCAAAGGAAATATCCTCCGATAACAAAGATAAAGAAGCTTTCTGAGAAACTTCTTTGTGTTCGGTGAAATCATCTCACAGAGTTACAGCTTTCCCCTCAAGAATCCTTTCGCTAAGATAGTTCTTGTGGAATTGGCAGAGTGATATTTGGAAGCCCATAGAGGGCTATGGAAGAAAAGGAAATATCCTCAGATGAAATCTGGAAAGAAGCTTTCTGAGAAACTGCTCTGTGATATGTGACTTCCACTCACAGAGTTACATCTGTATTTCGTGGATCTCTTAGCTAGCCTTATTTCTGTGGAATCCGAGAACAGATATTGCGGATCCCTTTGAAGACTATAGGGCCAAAGGAAATATCCTCCGATAACAAAGAGAAAGAAGCTTTCTGAGAAACTTCTTTGTGTTCTGTGAAATCATCTCACAAAGTTACAGCTTTCCCCTCAAGAAGCCTTTCGCTAAGACAGTTCTTGTGGTATTGGCAATGTGATATTTGAAAGCCCAAAGAGGGCTATGGTGAAAAAGGAAATATCCTCAGATGAAATCTGGAAAGAAGCTTTCTGAGAAACTGCTTAGTGTTCTGTTAATTCATCTCACAGACTTACAACTGCATTTCGTGGATCTCTTTGCTAGCCTTATTTCTGTGGAATCTGAGAACAGATATTTCGGATCCCTTTGAAGAATATAGGGCCAAAGGAAATATCCTCCGATAACAAAGAGAAAGAAGTTTTCTGAGAAACTTCTTTGTGCTCTGTGAAATCATCTCACAGAGTTACAGCTTTCCCCTCAAGAAGCCTTTCGCTAAGACAGTTCTTGTGGAATTGGCAAAGTGATATTTGGAAGGCCATAGAGGGCTATGGTGAAAAAGGAAATATCCTCAGATGAAATCTGGAAAGAAGATTTCTGAGAAAGTGCTTAGTGTTCTCTTAATTCATCTCACAGAGTTACATCTGTATTTCGTGGATCTCTTTGCTAGCCTTATTTCTGTGGAATCTGAGAACAGATATTTCGGATCCCTTTGTAGACTATAGGGCCAAAGGAAATATCCTCCGATAACAAAGAGAAAGAAGCTTTCTGAGAAACTTCTTTGTGTTCTGTGAAATCATCTCACAGAGTTACAGCTTTGCCCTCAAGAAGCCTTTCGCTAAGACAGTTCTTGTGGAATTGGCAAAGTGATATTTGGAAGCCCGTAGAGGGCTATTGTGAAAAAGCAAATAACCTCAGATGAAATCTGGAAAGAAGCTTTCTGAGAGACTGCTTAGTGTTCTGTTAATTCATCTCACAGAGATACATCTGTATTTCGTGGATCTCTTTGCTAGCCTTATTTCTGTGGAATCTGAGGACAGATATTTCGGATCCCTTTGAAGAGTATAGGGCCAAAGGAAATATCCTCCGATAACAAAGAGAAAGAAGCTTTCTGACAAACTTCCTTGTGTTCTGTGAAATCATCTCACCGAGTTACAGCTTTCCCCTCAAGAAGCCTTTCGCTAAGTCTATTCTTGTGGAATTGGCAAAGTGATATTTGGAAGCCCATAGAGGGTTGTGGTGAAAAAGGAAATATCGTGAGATGAAATCTGGAAAGAAGCTTTCTGAGAAACTGCTTAGTGTTCTGTTAATTCATCTCACAGAGTTACATCTGTATTTCGTGGATCTCGTTGCTAGCCTAATATCGGTGGAATCTGAGAACAGATATTTCGGATCCCTTTGAAGACTATAGGGCCAAAGGAAATATCCTCCGATAACAAAGAGAAAGAAGCTTTCGGAGAAACTTCTTTGTGTTCTGTGAAATCATCTCACAGAGTTACAGCTTTCGCCTCAAGAAGCCTTTCGCTAAGACAGTTCTTGTGGAATTGGCAAAGTGATATTTGAAAGCCAATACAGGGCTATGGTGAAAAAGGAAATATCCTCAGATGAAATCTGGAAAGAAGCTTTCTGAGAAACTGCTTAGTGTTCTGTTAATTCTTCTCAGAGAGTTACATCTGTATTTCGTGGATCTCTTTGCTAGCCTTATTTCTGTGGAATCTGAGAACAGATATTTCGGATCCCTTTGAAGACTATAGTGCCAAAGGAAATATCCTCCGATAACAAAGAGAAAGAAGCTTTCTGAGAAACTTCTTTGTGTTCTGTGAAATCATCTCACAGAGTTACAGCTTTCCCCTCAAGAAGCCGTTCCGTAAGACAGTTCTTGTGGAATTGGCAAAGTGATATTTGGAAGCCCATAGAGGGCTATGGTGAAAAAGGAAATATCCTCAGATGAAATCTGGAAAGAAGATTTCTGAGAAAGTGCTTAGTGTTCTGTTAATTCATCTCACAGAGTTACATCTGTATTTCGTGGATCTCTTTGCTAGCCTTATTTCTGTTTAATCTGAGAACAGATATTTCGGATCCCTTTGAGGACTATAGGGCCAAAGGAAATATCCTCCGATAACAAAGAGAAAGAAGCTTTCTGAGAAACTTCTTTCTGTTCTGTGAAATCATCTCACAGAGTTACAGCTTTCCCCTCAAGAAGCCTTTCGCTAAGACAGTTCTTGTGGAATTGGCAAAGTGATATTTGGAAGCCCGTAGAGGGCTATTGTGAAAAAGGAAATAACCTCAGATGAAATCTGGAAAGAAGCTTTCTGAGAAACTGCCTAGTGTTCTGTTAATTCATCTCACAGAGTTACATCTGTATTTCGTGGATCTCTTTGTTAGCCTAATTGCTGTGGAATTTGAGAACAGATATTTCGGATCCCTTTGAAGAGCATAGGGCCAAAGGAAATATCCTACGATAACAAAGAGAAAGAAGGTTTCTGAGAAACTTCTTTGTGTTCTGTGAAATCATCTCACAGAGATACAGCTTTCCCCTCAAGAAGCCTTTCGCTAAGACAGTTCTAGTGGAATTGGCAAAGTGATATTTGGAAGCCCATAGAGGGCTATTGTGAAAAAGGAAATATCCTCAGATGAAATCTGGAAAGAAGCTTTCTGAGAAACTGCTTAGTGTTCTGTTAATTCATCTCACAGATTTACATCTGTATTTCGTGGATCATTTTGCTAGCCTTATTTCTGTGGAATCTGAGAACAGATATTTCGGATCCCTTGGAAGACTATAGGGCAAAGGGAAATATCCTCCGATAACAAAGAGAAAGAAGCTTTCTGAGAAACTTCTTTGTGTTCTGTGAAATCATCTCACAGAGTTACAGCTTTCCCGTCAAGAAGCCTTTCGCTAAGACAGTTCTTGTGGAATTGGCAAAGTGATATTTGGAAGCCCATAGAGGGCTATGGTGAAAAAGGAAATATCCTCAGATGAAATTTGGAAAGAAGATTTCTGAGAAACTGCTTAGTTTTCTGTTAATTCATCTCACAGAGTTACATCTGTATTTCGTGGATCTCTTTGCTAGCCTTATTTCTGTGGAATATGAGAACAGATATTTCGGATCCCTGTGAAGACTATAGGGCCAAAGGAAATATACTCCGATAACAAAGAGAAAGAAGCTTTCTGAGAAACTTCCTTGTGTTCTGTGAAATCATCTCACAGAGTTACAGCTTTCCCCTCAAGAGGCCTTTCGCTAAGACAGTTCTTGTGGAATTGGCAAAGTGATATTTGGAAGCCCATAGAGGGCTATGGTAAAAAAGAAATATCCTCAGATGAAATCTGGAAAGAAGATTTCTGAGAAACTGCTTAGTGTTCTGTGAATTCATCTCACAGAGTTACAGCTTTCCCCTCAAGAAGCCTTCGCTAAGACAGTTCTTGTGGGATTGGCAAAGTGATATTTGGAAGCCCATAGAGGGCTATGCTGAAAAAGGAAATATCCTCAGATGAAATCTGGAAAGAAGCTTTCTGAGAAAGTGCTTAGTGTTCTGTTATTTCTTCTCACAGAGTTACATCTGTATTTCGTGGATCTCTTTGCTAGCCTTATTTCTGTGGAATCTGAGAGAGATATTTCGGAACCCTTGGAAGACTATAGGGCCAAAGGAAATATCCTCCGATAACGAAAAGAAAGGAAATTTCTGAGAAACTTCTTTGTGTTCTGTGAAATCATCTCACAGACGTACAGCTTTCACCTCAAGAAGCCTTTCGCTAAGACAGTTCTTGTGGAATTGGCAAAGTGATATTTGGAAGGCCTTAGAGGCCTATGGTGAAAAAGGAAATATCCTCAGATGAAATCTGGAAAGAAGATTTCTGAGAAACTGCTCTGTGATGTGTGACTTCCACTCACAGAGTTATATCTGTATTTCGTGGTTCTCTTTGCTAGTCTTATTTTTGTGGAATCTAAGAACAGTTATATCAGATCCCTGTGAAGACTATAGGGCCAAAGGAAATAACTTCCGATAACAAAGAGAAAGAAACTTTCTGAGAAACTTCTTTGTGTTCTGTGAAATAATCTCACAGAGTTACAGCTTTCCCCTCAAGAAGCCTTTCTCTAATACAGTTCTTGTTGAATTGGAAAACTGATATTTGGAAGCCCATAGAGGGCTATGGTGAAAATTGAAATATCCTCAGATGAAATCTGGAAAGAAGCTTTCTGAGAAACTGCTTAGTGTTCTGTTAATTCATCTCACAGAGTTACATCTGTATTTCGTGGATCTCTTTGCTAGCCTTATTTCTGTGGAATCTGAGAACAGATATTTCGGATCACTTGGAAGACTATAGGGCCAAAGGAAATATCCTCCGATACCAAAGCGAAAGAAGCTTTCTGAGAAACTTCTTTGTGTTCTGTGAAATCATCTCACAGAGTTACAGCTTTCCCCTGAAGAAGCGTTTCGCTTAGACAGTTCTTGCGGAATTGGCAAAGTGATATTTGGAAGCCCATAGAGGGCTATGGTGAAAATGGAAATATCCTCAGATGAAATCTGGAAAGAAGCATTATGAGAAACTGCTCTGTGATATGTGACTTCCACTCACAGAGTTACATCTGTATTTCATGGATCTCTTTGCTAGCCTTATTTCTGTGTAATCTGAGAAAAGATATTTCGGATCCCTTTGAAGACTATAGGGCCAAAGGAAATATCCTCCGATAACAAAGAGAAAGAAACTTTCTGAGAAACTTCTTTGTGTTCTGTGAAATCATCTCACCGAGTTACAGCTTTCCCCTCAAGAAGCCTTTCGCTAAGACAGTTCTTGTGGAATTGGCAAAGTGATATTTGGAAGGCCTTAGAGGCCTATGGTGAAAAAGGAAATATCCTCAGATGAAATCTGGAAAGAAGATTTCTGAGAAACTGCTCTGTGATATGTGACTTCCACTCACAGAGTTACATCTGTATTTCGTGGATCTCTTTGCTAGCCTTATTTTTGTGGAATCTGAGAACAGTTATATCAGATCCCTTTGAAGACTATAGGGCCAAAGGAAATAACTTCCGATAACAAAGAGAAAGAAACTTTCTGAGAAACTTCTTTGTGTTCTGTGAAATAATCTCACAGAGTTACAGCTTTCCCCTCAAGAACCCTTTCTCTAAGACATTTCTTGTTGAATTGGAAAAGTGATATTTGGAAGCCCATAGAGGGCTATGGTGAAAATTGAAATATCCTCAGATGAAATCTGGAAAGAAGCTTTCTGAGAAACTGCTTAGTGTTCTGTTAATTCATCTCACAGAGTTACATCTGTATTTCGTGGATCTCTTTGCAAGCTTTATTTCTGTGGAATCTGAGAACAGATATTTCGGATCCCTTTGAAGTCCTTAGGGCCAAAGGAAATATCCTCCGATAACCAAAATAAAGAAGCTTTCTGAGAAACTTCTTTGTGTTCTGTGAAATCATCTCACAGAGTTACAGCTTTCCCCTCAAGAAGCCTTTCGCTAAGACAGTTCTTGTGGAATAGGCAAAGTGATATTTGGAAGCCCATAGAGGGCAATTGTGAAAATGGAAATATCCTCAGATGAAATCTGGAAAGAAGCTTTCTGAGAAACTGCTTTGTGTTCTGTTAATTCAACTCACAGAGTTACATCTGTATTTCGTGTATCTCTTTGCTAGACTTATTTCTGTGGAATCTGAGAATAGATATTTCGGATCCCTTTGAAGACTATAGGGCAAAGGAAATATCATCCGATAACAAACGGAAAGAAGCTTTCTGAGAAAGTTCTTTGTGTTCTGTGAAATCATCTCAAAGAGTTACAGCTTTCCCCTCAAGAAGCCTTTCGCTAAGACAGTTGATATTTGGAAGCCCATAGAGGGCTATGGTGAAAATGGAAATATCCTCAGATGAAATCTGGAAAGAAGCTTTCTGAGAAACTGCTTAGTGTTCTCTTAATTCATCTCACAGTGTTACATCTGTATTTCGTGGATCTCTTTGCTAGCCTTATTTCTGTGGAATCTGAGAACAGATATTTCGGATCCCTTTGAAGACTATAGGGCCAAAGGAAATATCCTCCGATAAAAAAGAGAAAGAAGCTTTCTGAGAAACTTCTTTTTGTTCTGTGAAATCATCTCAAAGAGTTACAGCTTTCCCCTGAAGAAGCCTTTCGCTAAGACACTTCCGTTGGAATTTGCAAAGTGATATTTGGAAGGCCATAGAGGGCTATGGTGGAAAAGGAAATATCCTCAGATGAAATCTGGAAAGAAGATTTCTGAGAAACTGCTTAGTGTTCTGTTAATTCATCGCACAGAGTTACATCTGTATTGCGTGGATCTCTTTGCTAGCCTTATTTCTGAGGAATCTGAGAGAGATATTTCGGATCCCTTTGAAGACTATAGGGCCAAAGGAAATATCCTCCGATAACGAAAAGAAAGAAAATTTCTGAGAAACTTCTTTGTGTTCTGTGATATCATCTCACAGAGTTACAGCTTTCCCCTCAAGAAGCGTTTCGCTTAGACAGTTTTTGTGGAATTGGCAAAGTGATATTTGGAAGACCATAGAGGGCTATGGTGAAAATGGAAATATCCTCAGATGAAATCTGGAAAGAAGCATTATGAGAAACTGCTCTGTGATAGGTGACTTCCACTCACAGAGTTACATCTGTATTTCGTGGATCTCTTTGCTAGCCTTATTTCTGTGTAATCTGAGAACAGATATTTCGGATCCCTTTGAAGACTATAGGGCCAAAGGAAATATCCTCCGATAACAAAGAGAAAGAAGCTTTCTGAGAAACTTCTTTGTGTTCTGTGAAATCATCTAGCAGAGTTACAGCTTTCCCCCCAAGAAGCCTTTCGCTAAGACAGTTCTTGTGGAATTGACAAAGTGATATTTGGAAGCCCATAGAGGGCTATGGTGAAAAAGGAAATATCCTCAGATGAAATCTGGAAAGAAGATTTCTGAGTAACTGCTTAGTGTTCTGTTATTTCTTCTCACAGAGTTACATCTGTATTTCGTGGATCTCTTTGCCAGCCTTATTTCTCTGGAATCTGAGAACAGATATTTCGGATCCCTTTGAAGACTATAGTGCCAAAGGAAATATCCTCCGATAACAAAGAGAAAGAAACTTCCTGAGAAACTTCTTTGTATTCTGTGAAAACATCTCACAGAGTTACAGCTTTTCCCTCAAGAAGCCTTTCGCTAAGACAGTTCTTGTGGAATTGGCAAAGTGATATTTGGAAGCCCATAGAGGGCTATGGTGAAAAAGGAAATATCCTCAGATGAAATCTGGAAAGAAGCTTTCTCAGAAACTGCGTAGTGTTCTGTTAATTCATCTCACAGAGTTACATCTGTATTTCGTGGATCTCTTTGCTAGCCTTATTTCTGTGGAATGTGAGAACAGATATTTTGGATCCCTTGGAAGACTATAGGACCAAAGGAAATATCCTCCGAAAACAAAGAGAAAGAAGCTTTCTGAGAAACTTATTTGTGTTCTGTGAAATCATCTCACAGAGTTACAGCTTTCCCCTCAAGAAGCCTTTCGCTAAGACAGTTCTTGTGGAATTGGGAAAGTGATATTTGGAAGCCCATAGAGGGCTAAGGTGAAAATGGAAATATCCTCAGATGAAATCTGGAAAGAAGTTTTCTGAGAAAGTACTTAGTGTTCTGTTAATTCATCTCCCAGAGTTACATCTGTATTTCGTGGATCTCTTTGCTAGCCTTATTTCTGTGGAATCTGAGAACAGATATTTCGGATGCCTTTGAAGACTCTAGGGCCAAAGGAAATATCCTCCGATAACAAAGAGAAAGAAGCTTTCTGAGAAACTTCTTTGTGTTCTGTGAAATCATCTCACAGAGTTACAGCTTTCCCCCCAAGAAGCCTTTCGCTAAGACAGTTCTTGTGGAATTGGCAAAGTGATATTTGGAAGCCCATAGAAGGCTATGGTGACAAAGGAAATATCCTCAGATGAAATCTGGAAAGAAGTTTTCTGAGAAACTGCTCTGTGATATGTGACTTCCACTCACAGAGTTACAACTGTATGTCGTGGATCTCTTTGCTAGCCTTATTTCTGTGGAATCTGAGAACAGTTATATCGGATCCCTTTGAAGACTATAGGGCCAAAGGAAATATCCTCCGATAACAAAGAGAAAGAAGCTTTCTGAGAAACTTCTTTGTGTTCGGTGAAATCATGTCACAGAGTTACAGCTTTCCCCTCAAGAAGCCTTTCGCTAAGACAGTTCTTGTGGAATTGACAAAGTGATATTTGGAACCCCTAGAGGGCTATGGTGAAAAAGGAAATATCCTCAGATGAAATCTGGAAAGAAGCTTTCTGAGAAACTGCATAGTGTTCTGTTAATTCATCTCACAGAGTTACATCTGTATTTCGTGGATCTCTTTGCTAGCCTTATTTCTGTGGAATCTGAGAACAGATATTTCGGATCCCTTTGAAGACTATAGGGCCAAAGGAAATATCCTCCGATAACAAAGAGAAAGAAGCTTTCTGAGAAACATCTTTGTGTTCTGTGAAATCATCTCACAGAGTAACAGCTTTCCCCTCAAGAAGCCTTTCGCTAAGACAGTTGATATTTGGAAGCCCATAGAGGGCTATGGTGAAAAAGGAAATATCCTCAGATGAAATCCGGAAAGAAGCTTTCTGAGAAACTGCTTAGTGTTCTGTTAATTCATCTCACAGAGTTACATCTGTATTTCGTGGATCTCCTCGCTAGCCTTATTTCTGTGGAATCTGAGAACAGATATTTCGGATCCCTTTGAAGACTACAGGGCCAAAGGAAATATCCTCCGATAACAAAGAGAAAGAAGCTTTCTGAGAAACTTCTTTGTGTTCTGTGAGATCATCTCACAGAGTTACAGCTTTCCCCTCAAGAAGCCTTTCGCTAAGAAAGTTCTTGTGGAATTGGCAAAGTAATATTTGGAAGCCCATAGAGGGCTATGGTGAAAAAGGAAATATCCTCAGATGAAATCTGGAAAGAAGCTTTTTGAGAAACTGCTTAGTGTTCTGTTAATTCATCTCATAGAGTTACATCTGTATTTCGTGGATCTCTTTGCTAGCCTTATTTCTGTGGAATCTGAGAACAGATATTTCGGATCCCTTTGAAGACTATAGGGCCAAAGGAAACATCCTCCGATAACAAAGAGAAAGAAGCTTTCTGAGAAACATCTTTGTGTTCTGTGAAATCACCTCACAGAGATACAGCTTTCCCCTCAGGAAGCCTTTCGCTAAGACAGTTCTTTTGGAATTGGCAAAGTGATAGTTGGAAGGCCATAGAGGGCTATGGTGAAAAAGGAAATATCCTCAGATGAAATCTGGAAGGAAGCTTTCTGAGAAACTGCTCTGTGATATGTGACTTCCACTCACAGAGTTACATCTGTATTTCGTGGATCTCTTTGCCAGCCTTATTTCTCTGGAATCTGAGAACAGATATTTCGGATCCCTTTGAAGACTATAGTGCCAAAGGAAATATCCTCCGATAACAAAGAGAAAGAAACTTTCTGAGAAACTTCTTTGTATTCTGTGAAATCATCTCACAGAGTTTCAGCTTTCACCTCAAGAAGCCTTTCGCTAAGACAGCTCTTGTGGAAATGGAAAAGTGATATTTGGAAGCCATAAAGGGCTATGGTGAAAATGGAAATATCCTCAGATGAAATAGGGAAAGAAGTTTTCTGAGAAAGTACTTAGTTTTCTGTTAATTCATCTCACAGAGTTACATCTGAATTTCGTGGATCTCTTTGCTAGCCTTATTTCTGTGGAATCTGAGAACAGATATTTCGGATCCTTTTGAATACTATAGGGCCAAAGGAAATATCCTCCGGTAACAAAGAGAAAGAAGCTTTCTGAGAAACTTCTTTGTGTTCTGTAAAATCATGTCACAGAGTTACAGCCTTAGCCTCAAGAAGCCTTTCGCTAAGACAGTTCTTGTGGAACTGACAAAGTGATATTTGAAAGCCAATACAGGGCTATGGTGAAAAAGGAAATATCCTCAGATGAAATCTGGAAAGAAGATTTCTGAGGAAATGCTTAGTGTTCTTTAATTCATCTCACAGAGTTACATCTGTATTTCGTGGATCTCTTTGCCAGCCTTATTTCTCTGGAATCTGAGAACAGATATTTCGGATCCCTTTGAAGACTATAGTGCCAAAGGAAATATCCTCCGATAACAAAGAGAAAGAAACTTTCTGAGAAACTTCTTTGTATTCTGTGAAATCATCTCACAGAGTTACAGCTTTCACCTCAAGAAGCCTTTCGCTAAGACACTTCTTGTGGAATTGGCAAAGTGATATTTGGAAGCCCATAGAGGGCTATGGTGAAGAAGGAAATATCCTCAGATGAAATCTGGAAAGAAGCTTTCTGAGAAACTGCTTAGTGTTCTGTTAATTCATCTCCCAGAGATACATCTGTATTTCGTGGATTTCTTTGCTAGCCTTATTTCTGTGGAATCTGAGAACAGATATTTCGGATCCCTTTGAAGACTATAGGGCCAAAGGAAATATCCTCCGATAACAAAGAGAAAGAAGCTTTCTGAGAAACTTCTTTGTGTTCTGTGAAATCATCTCACCGAGTTACAGCTTTCCCCTCAAAAAGCCTTTCATAAGACAATTCTTGTGGAATTGGCAAAGTGATATTTGGAAGCCCATAGTGGGCTATGGTGAAAAAGGAAATATCCTCAGATGAAATCTGGAAAGAAGCTTTCTTAGAAACTGCTTAGTGTTCTGTTAATTCATCTCACAGAGTTACATCTGTATTTCGTGGATCTCTTTGCTAGCCTTATTACTGTGGAATCTGAGAACAGATATTTCGGATCCCTTTGAAGTCTATAGGGCCAAAGGAAATATCCTCCGATAACCAAAAGAAAGAAGCTTTCTGAGAAACTTCTTTGTGTTCTGTGAAATCATCTCACAGAGTTACAGCTTTCCCCTCAAGAAGCCTTTCGCTAAGACAGTTGATATTTGGAAGCCCATAGAAGGCTATGGTGAAAATGGAAATATCCTCAGATGAAATCTGGAAAGAAGCTTTTTGAGAAACTGCTTAGTGTTCTCTTAATTCATCTCACAGAGTTACATCTGTATTTCGTGGATCTCTTTGCTAGCCTTATTTCCGTGGAATCTGAGAACAGATATTTCGGATCCCTTTGAATACTATAGGGCCAAAGGAAATATCCTCCGATAACAAAGAGAAAGAAGCTTTCTGAGAAACTTCTTTGTTTTCTGTGAAATCATCTCACAGAGTTACAGCTTTCCCCTCAAGAAGCCTTTCGCTAAGACATTTCGGTTGGAATTGGCAAAGTGATATTTGGAAGGCCATAGAGGGCTATGGTGAAAAAGGAAATATCCTCAGATGAAATCTGGAAAGAAGCTTTCTGAGAAACTGCTTAGTGTTCTGTGAATTCATCTCACAGAGTTACATCTGTATTTCGTGGATCTCTTTGCTAGCCTTATTTCTGTGGAATCTGAGAGAGATATTTCGGATCCTTTTGAAGACTATATGGCCAAAGGAAATATCCTCCGATAACAAAGAGAAATAAGCTTTCTGGGAAACTTCTTTGTGTTCTGTGAAATCGTCTCACAGAATTACAGCTTTCCCCTCAAGAAGTCTTTCCCTAAGACAGTTCATGTGGAAATGGCAAAGTGGTATTTGGAAGCCATAGAGGGCTATGGTGAAAATAGAAATATCCTCAGATGAAATCTGGAAAGAAGCTTTCTGAGAAACTGCTTAGTGTTCTGTTAATTCATCTCACAGAGTTACATCTGTAGTTTGTGGATCTCTTTGCTAGCCTTATTTCTGTGGAATCTGAGAACAGATATTTCGGATCCCTTTGAAGACTATAGGGCCAAAGGAAATATCCTCCGATAACAAAGAGAAAGAAGCTTTCTGAGGAACTTTGTGTTCTGTGAAATCATCTCACAGAGTTACAGCTTTCCCCTCAAGAAGCCTTTCGCTAAGACAGTTCTTGTGGAATGGGCAAAGTGATATTTGGAAGCCCATACAGGGCTAGGGTGAAAAAGGAAATATCCTCAGATGAAATCTGGAAAGAAGCTTTCTGAGAAACTGCTCTGTGATATGTGACTTCAACTCACAGAGTTACATCTGTATTTCGTGGATCTCTTTGCTAGTCTTATTTCTGTGGAATCTGAGAGCAGATATTTCGGATCCCTTTGAAGACTATAGGGCCAAAGGAAATATCCTCCGATAACAAAGAGAAAGAAGCTTTCTGAGAAACTTCTTTGTGTTTTGTGAAATCATCTCACAGAGTTACAGCTTTCCCCTCAAGAAGCCTTTCGCTAAGACAGTTGATATTTGGAAGCCCATAGAGGGCTATGGTGAAAAAGGAAATATCCTCAGATGAAATCCGGAAAGAAGCTTTCTGAGAAACTGCTTAGTGTTCTGTTAATTCATCTCACAGTGTTACATCTGTATTTCGTGGATCTCCTTGCTAGCCTTATTTCTGTGGAATCTGAGAACAGATATTTCGGATCCCTTTGAAGACTATAGGGCCAAAGGAAATATCCTCCGATAGCAAAGAGAAAGAAACTTTCTGAGAAACATCTTTGTGTTCTGTGAAATCACCTCACAGAGTTACAGCTTTCCCCTCAGGAAGCCTTTCGCTAAGACAGTTCTTTTGGAATTGGCAAAGTGATAGTTGGAAGGCCATAGAGGGCTATGGTGAAAAAGGGAATATCCTCAGATGAAATCTGGAAAGAAGCTTTCTGAGAAACTGCTCTGTGATATGTGACTTCCACTCACAGAGTTACATCTGTATTTCGTGGATCTCTTTGCTAGCCTTATTTCTGTGGAATCTGAGCACCGATATTTCCGATCCCTTTGAAGACTATAGGGCCAAAGGAAATATCTTCCGATAACAAAGAGAAAGAAGCTTTCTGAGAAACTTCTTTGTGTTCTGTGAAATCATCTCACAGAGTTACAACTTTCCCCTCAAGAAGCCTTTCGCTAAGACAGTTCTTGTGGAATTGGTAAAGTGATATTTGGAAGATCATAGAGGGCTATTGTGAAAAAGGAAATATCCTCAGATGAAATCTGGAAAGAAGCTTTCAGAGAAACTGCTTAGTGTTCTGTTAATTCATCTCCCAGAGTTACATCTGTATTTCGTGGATCTCTTTGCTAGCCTTATTTCTGTGGAATCTGAGAACAGATATTTCGGATCCCTTGGAAGACTATAGGGCCAAAGGAAATATCCTCCGATAACAAAGAGAAAGAAGCTTTCTGAGAAACTTCTTTGTGTTCTGTGAAATCATCTCACAGAGTTACAGCTTTCTCCTCAAGAAGCCTTTCGCTAAGACAGTTCTTGTGGAATTGGCAAAGTGATATTTGGAAGCCCATAAAGGGCTATGGTGAAAGGAAATATCCTCAGATGAAATCTGGAAAGAAGATTTCTGAGAAACTGCTTACTGTTCTGTTAATTCATCTCCCAGAGTTACATCTGTATTTCGTGAATCTCTTTGCTAGCCTTATTTCTGTGGAATCTGAGAACAGATATTTCGGATCCCTTTGTAGACTATAGGGCCAAAGGAAATATCCTCCGATAACAAAGAGAAAGAAGCTTTCTGAGAAACTTCTTTGTGTTCTGTGAAATCATCTCACAGAGTTACAGCTTTTTCCTCAAGAAGCCTTTAGCTAAGACAGTTCTTGTGAATTTGGAAAGTGATTTTGGGAAGCCCATAGAGGGTTGTGGTGAAAAAGGAAATATCCTCAGATGATATCTGGAAAGAAGCTTTCTGAGAAACTGCTTAATGTTCTGTTTTTACATCTCACAGAGTTACATCTGTATTTTGTGGATCTCTTTGCTAGCCTTATTTCTGTGGAATCTGAGGACAGATATTTCGGATCCCTTTGAGGAGTATAGGGCCAAAGGAAATATCCTCTGTTAACAAAGAGAAAGAAGCTTTCTGAGAAACTTCTTTGTGTTCTGTGAAATCATCTCACAGAGTTACAGCATTCCCCTCAAGAAGCCTTTCGCTAAGACTGTTCTTGTGGAATTGGAAAGTGATATTTGGAAGCCCATAGAGGGCTATGGTGAAAAAGGAAATATCCTCAGATGAAATCTGGAAAGAAGCTTTCTGAGAAACTGCTTAGTGTTCTGTTAATTCATTTCCCAGAGATACATCTGTATTTCGTGGATCTCTTTGCTAGCCTTATTTCTGTGGAATCTGAGAACAGATATTTCGGATCCCTTTGAAGACTATAGGGCCAAAGGAAATATCCTCCGATAACAAAGAGAAAGAAGCTTTCTGAGAAACTTCTTTGTGTTCTGTGAAATCATCTCACAGAGTTACAGCTTTCCCCTCAAGAAGCCTTTCGCTAAGACACTTCGGTTGGAATTGGCAAAGTGATATTTGGAAGGCCATAGAGGGCTATGGTGAAAAAGGAAATATCCTCAGATGAAATCTGGAAAGAAGCTTTCTGAGAAGCTGCTTAGTGTTCTGTTAATTCATCTCACAGAGTTACATCTGTATTTCGTGGATCTCTTTGCTAGCCTTATTTCTGTGGAATCTGAGAGAGATATTTCGGATCCTTTTGAAGACTATATGGCCAAAGGAAATATCCTCCGATAACAAAGAGAAATAAGCTTTCTGGGAAACTTCTTTGTGTTCTGTGAAATCATCTCACAGAGTTACAGCTTTCCCCTCAAGAAGTCTTTCCCTAAGACAGTTCATGTGGAAATGGCAAAGCGGTATTTGGAAGCTATAGAGGCCTATGGTGAAAATGGAAATATCCTGAGATGAAATCTGGAAAGAAGGTTTCTGAGAAACTGCTTAGTGTTCTGTTAATTCATCTCACAGAGTTACATCTGTAGTTCGTGGATCTCTTTGCTAACCTTATTTCTGTGGAATCTGAGAACGGATATTTCGGATCCCTTTGAAGACTATAGGGCGAAAGGAAATATCCTCCGATAACAAAGAGAAGGAAGCTTTCTGAGAAACTTCTTTGTGTTCTGTGAAATCATCTCACAGAATTATAGCTTTCCCCTCAAGAAGTCTTTCGCTAAGACAGTTCTTCTGGAAATGACAAAGTGGTATTTGGAAGGCGTAGAGGGCTATGGTGAAAATGGAAATATCCTCAGATGAAATCTGTAAAGAACTTTCTGAGAAACTGCTTAGTGTTCTGTTAATTCATCTCACAGAGTTTCATCTGTAGTTCGTGGATCTCTTTGCTAGCCTTATTTCTGTGGAATCTGAGAACAGATATTTCGGATCCCTTTGAAGACTATAGGGCCAAAGGAAATATCCTCCGATAACAAAGAGAAAGAAGCTTTCTGAGAAACTTTGTGTTCTGTGAAATCATCTCACAGAGTTACAGCTTTCCCCTCCAGAAGCCTTTTGCTAAGACAGTTCTTGTGGAATGGGCAAAGTGATATTTGGAAGCCCATAGAGGGCTATGTTGAAAAAGGGAATATCCTCAGATGAAATCTGGAAAGAAGCTTTCTGAGAAACTGCTTAGTGTTCTGTTAATTCTTCTCGGAGAGTTACATCTGTATTTCGTGGATCTCTTTGCTAGCCTTATTTCTGTGGAATCTGTAACAGATATTTCGGATCCCTTTGAAGACTATAGGGCCAAAGGAAATATCCTCCAATAACAATGAGAAAGAAGCTTTCTGAGAAACTTCTTTGTATTTTGTGAAATCATCTCACAGAGTTACAGCTTTCCCCTCAAGAAGCCTTTCACTAAGACACTTCTTGTGGAATTGGCAAAGTGATATTTGAAGCCCATAGAGGGCTATGGTGAAAATGGAAATATCCTCAGATGAAATCTGGAAAGAAGCTTTCTGACAAACTGCTTAGTGTTCTGTTAATTCATCTCCCAGAGTTACATCCGTATTTCGTGGTTCTCCTTGCTAGCCTTATTTCTGAGGAATCTGAGAACAGATGTTTCGGATCCCTTTGAAGACTATAGGGCCAAATGAAATATCTTCCGATAACAAAGACGAAGAATCTTTCTGAGAAACTTCTTTGTGTTCTGTGAAATCATCTCACAGAGTTACAGCTTTCCCCTCAAGAAGCCTTTCGCTAAGACAGTTCTTGTGGAATTGGCAAAGTCATATTTGGAAGGCCATAGAGGGCTATGGTGAAAAAGGAAATATCCTCAGATGAAAAATGGAAAGAAGCTTTCTGAGAAACTGCTTAGTGTTCTGTTAGTTCATCTGACAGAGTTACATCTGTATTTCGTGGATCTCTTTGCCAGCCTTATTTCTCTGGAATCTGAGAACAGATATTTCGGATCCCTTTGAAGACTATAGGGCCAAAGGAAATATCCTCCGATAACAAAGAGAAACAAACTTTCTGAGAAACTTCTTTGTGTTCTGTGAAATCATCTCACAGAGTTACAGCTTTCACCTCAAGAAGCCTTTAGCTAAGACAGTTCTTGTGGAATTGGCAAAGTGATATTTGGAAGCCCATAGAAGGCTATGGTGAAAAAGGAAATATCCTCAGATGAAATCTGGAAAGAAGCTTTCTGAGAAACTGCTTAGTGTTCTGTTAATTCATCTCACAGAGTTACATCTGTATTTCGTGGATCTCTTTGCTAGCCTTATTTCTGTGGAATCTGACAACAGATATTTAGGATCCCTTGGAAGACTATAGGGCCAGAGGAAATATCCTTCTAAAACAAAGAGAAAGAAGCTTTCTGAGAAACTTCTTTGTGTTCTGTGACGTCATCTCACAGAGTTACAGCTTTCCCCTCAAGAAGCCTTTCGCTAAGACAGTTCTTGTGGAATTGGCAAAGTGATATTTGGAAGCCCATAGAGGGCTATGGTGAAAATGGAAATATCCTCAGATGAAATGTGGAAAGAAATTCCTGCGAAACTGCTTAGTGTTCTGTTAATTCATCTCACAGAGTTACATCTGTATTTCGTGGATCTCTTTGCTAGCCTTATTTCTGTGGAATCTGAGAACAGATATTTCCGATCCCTTTGAAGACTATAAGGCCAAAGGAAATATCCTCCGATAACAAAGAGAAAGAAGCTTTCTGAGAAACTTCTTTGTGTTCTGTGAAATCATCTCACAGAGTTACAGCTTTCCCATCAAGAAGCCTTTCGCTAAGACAGTTCTTGTGGAATTGGAAAAGTGATATTTGGAAGCCCATGGAGGGCTATGGTGAAAAAGGAAATATCCTCAGATGAAATTTGGAAAGAAGCTTTCTGAGAAACTGCTTAGTGTTCTGTTAATTCATCTCACAGAGTTACATCTGTATTTCGTGGATCTCTTTGCTAGCCTTATCTGTGGAAACTGAGAACAGATATTTCGGATCCCTTTGAAGACTATAGGGCCAAAGGAAATATCCTCAGATATCAAAGAGAAAGAAGCTTTCTGAGAAACTTCTTTGTGTTCTGTGAAATCATCTCACAGACGTACAGCTTTCCCCTCAAGAAGCCTTTCGCTAAGACAGTTCCTGTGGAATTGGCAAAGTGATATTTGGAAGCCCATAGAGGGCTATTGTGAAAATGGAAATATTCTCAGATGAAATCTGGAAAGAAGCTTTCTGAGAAACTGTTTAGTGTTCTGTTAATTCATCTCAGAGAATAACATCTGTATTTCGTGGATCTCTTTGTTAGCCTTATTTCTGTTGAATCTGAGACCAGATATTTCGGATCCCTTTGAAGACTATAGGGCCTAAGGAAATATCCTCCGGTAACAAAGAGAAAGAAGCTTTCTGAGAAACTTCTTTGTGTTCTGTGAAATCATCTCACAGAGTTACAGCTTTCGCCTCCAGAAGCCTTTTGCTAAGACAGTTCTTGTGGAATTGGCAAAGTGATATTTGGAAGGCCATAGAGGGCTACGGTGAAAAAGGAAATATCCTCAGATGAAATCTGGAAAGAAACTTTCTTAGAAACTGCTTAGTGTTCTGTTAATTCATCTCACAGAGTTACATCTGTATTTCGTGGATCTCTTTGCCAGCCTTATTTCTGTGGAATCTGAAAACAGATATTTCGGATCCCTTGGAAGACTATAGGGCCAAAGGAAATATCCTCCGATAAGAAAGAGAAAGAAGCTTTCTGAGAAACTTCTTTGTGTTCTGTGAAATCATCTCACAGAGTTACAGCTTTCCCGTCAAGAAGACTTTCGCTAAGACAGTTCTTGTAGAATTGGCAAAGTGATATTTGGAAGCCCATAGAGGGCTATGGTGAAAAAGGAAATATCCTCAGATGAAATCTGGAAAGAAGATTTCTGAGAGACTGCTTAGTGTTCTGTTAATTCATCTCACAGTGTTACATCTGTATTTCGTGGATCTCTTTGCTAGCCTTATTTCTGTGGAATCTGTAACAGATATTTCGGATCCCTTTGAAGATTATAGGGCCAAAGGAAATATCCTCCGGTAACAAAGAGAAAGAAGCTTTCTGAGAAACTTCTTTGTGTTCTGTGAAATCATCTCACAGAGTTACAGCTTTCCCCTCAAGTAGCCTTTCGCTAAGACAGTTCTTGTGGAATTGGCAAAGTGATATTTGAAACCCATAGATGGCTATGGTGAAAAAGGGAATATCCTCAGATGAAATCTGGAAAGAAGCTTTCTGCGAAACTGCTTAGTGTTCTGTTAATTCATCTCCCAGAGTTACATCTGTATTTCGTGGATCTCTTTGCTAGCCTTATTTCTGAGGTCTCTGAGAACAGATATTTCGGATCCCTTGGAAGACTATAGGGCCAAAGCAAATATCCTCCGATAACAAAGAGAAAGAAGCTTTCTGAGAAACTTCTTTTTGTTCTGTGAAATCATCTCACAGAGTTACAGCTTTCCCCTCAGGATAGCCTTTCGCTAAGACAGTTCTTGTGCAATTGGCAAAGTGATATTTGGAAGCCCATAGAGGGCTATGGTGAAAAAGGAAATATCCTCAGATGAAATCTGGAAAGAACCTTTCTGAGAAACTGCTTAGTGTTCTGTTAATTCATCTCACAGAGTTACATCTGTATTTCGGTGATCTCTTTGCTAGCCTTATTTCTGTGGAATCTGAGAACAGATATTTCGGATCCCTTTGAAGACTATAGGGCCAAAGGAAATATCTTCCGATAACAAAGAGAAAGAAGCTTTCTGAGAAACTTCTTTGTGTTCTTTGAAATCATCTCACAGAGTTACAGCTTTCCCCTCAAGAAGCCTTTCGCTAAGACAGTTCTTGTGGAATTGGCAAAGTGATATTTGGAAGCCCATAGAGGGCGATTGTGAAAAAGGAAATATCCTCAGATGAAATCTGGAAAGAAGCTTTCTGAGAAACTGCTTAGTGTTCTGTTAATTCATCTCACAGAGTTACATCTGTATTTCATGGATCTCTTTGCCAGCCTTATTTCTGTGGAATCTGAGAATAGATATTTCGGATCCCTTGGAAGACTATAGGGCCAAAGGAAATATCCTCCGATTCGAAAGAGAAAGAAGCTTTCTGAGAAACTTCTTTGTGTTCTGTGAAATCATCTCACAGAGTTACAGCTTTCCCGTCAAGAAGCCTTTCGCTAAGACAGTTCTTGTGGAATTGGCTATGTGATATTTGGATGCCCATAGAGGGCTATGGTGAAAAAGGAAATATCCTCAGATGAAATCTGGAAAGAAGATTTCTGAGAAACTGCTTAGTGTTCTGTTAATTCATCTCACAGAGTTACAGCTTTCGCCTCAAGAAGCCTTTCGCTAAGACAGTTCTTGTGGAATTGGCAAAGTGATATTCGGAAGGCCATAGAGGGCTATGGTGAAAAAGGAAATATCCTCAGATGAAATCTGGAAAGAAGATTTCTGAGAAACTGCTTAGTGTTCTGTTAATTCATCTCACAGAGTTACATCTGTATTGCGTGGATCTCTTTGCTAGCCTTATTTCTGTGGAATCTGAGAACAGATATTTCGGATCCCTTTGAGGACTATAGGCCCAAAGAAAATATCCTCCGATAACAAAGAGAAAGAAGCTTTCTGAGAAACTTCTTTGTGTTCTGTGAAATCATCTCACAGAGTTACAGCTTTCCGCTCAAGAAGCCTTTCGCTAAGACAGTTCTTGTGGAAGTGGCAAAGTGATATTTGGAAGCCCGTAGAGGGGTATTGTGAAAATGGAAATATACTCAGATGAAATCTGGAAAGAAGCTTTCTGAGAAACTGCTTAGTGTTCTGTTAATTCATCTCACAGAGTTACATCTGTATTTCGTGGATCTCTTTGCTAGCCTTATTTCTGTGGAATCTGAGAACAGATATTTCGGATCCCTTTGTGGACTATAGGGCCAAAGGAAATATCCTCCGATAACAAAGAGAAAGAAGCTTTCTGAGAAACTTCTTTGTGTTCTGTGAAATCATCTCACAGAGTTACAGCTTTCACCTCAAGAAGCCTTTCGCTAAGACAGTTCTTGCGGAATTAGCAAAGTGATATTTGGAAGCCCATAGAGGGCTATTGTGAAATTGGAAATATCCTCAGGTGAAATCTGGAAAGAAGCTTTCTGAGAAACTGCTTAGTGTTCTGTTAATTCATCTCACAGAGTTACATCTGTATTTCGTGGATCTCTTTGCTAGCCTTATTTCTGTGGCATCTGAGAACAGATATTTCGGATCCCTTTGAAGACTATAGGGCCAAAACAAATATCCTCCGATAACAAAGAGAAAGAAGCTTTCTGAGAAACTTCTTTGTGTTCTGTGAAATCATCCCAGAGAGTTACTGCTTTCCCCTCAGAAGCCTTTCGCTAAGACAGTTCTTGTGGAATTGGGAAAGTGATATTTGGAAGCCCTTAGAGGGCTATTGTGAAAATAGAAATATCCTCGGATGAAATCTGGAAAGAAGCTTTCTGAGAAACTGCTTAGTGTTCGGTTAATTCATCTCACAGAGTTACATCTGTATTTCGTGGATCTCTTTGCTAGCCTTATTTCTGTGGAATCAGAGAACAGATATTTCCGATCCCTTTGAAGACTATAGGGCCAAAGGAAATATCCTCCGATAACAAAGAGAAAGAAGCTTTCTGAGAAACTTCTTTGTGTTCTGTGAAATCATCTCACAGAGTTACAGCTTTCCCCTCAAGAAGCCTTTCGCTAAGACAGTTCTTGTGGAATTGGGAAAGTGATATTTGGAAGCCCATAGAGGGCTATGTTGAAAAAGGAAATATCCCCAGATGAAATCTGGAAAGAAGCTTTCTGCGAAACTGCTTAGTGTTCTGTTAATTCATCTCACAGAGTTACATGTGTTTTTCGTGGATCTCTTTGCCAGCCTTATTTCTGAGGTGTCTGAGAACAGATATTTCGGAATCCTTGGAAGACTATAGGGCCAAAGGAAATATCCTCCGATAACAAAGAGAAAGAAGCTTTCTGAGAAACTTCTTTGTGTTCTGTGAAATCATCTCACAGAGTTAGAGCTTTCCCCTGAAGAAGCCTTTCACTAAGACAGTACTTGTGGAATTGGCAAAGTGATATTTGTAAGCCCATATAAGGCTATGGTGAAAACGGAAATATTGTCAGATTAAATCTGAAAGAAGCTTTCTGAGAAACTGCTTAGTGTTCTGTTAATTCATCTCACAGAGTTACATCTGTATTTCGTGGATCTCTTTGCTAGCCTTATTTCTGTGGAATCTGAGAACAGATATTTCGGATCCCTTTGTGGACTATAGGGCCAAAGGAAATATCCTCCGATAACAAAGAGAAAGAAGCTTTCTGAGAAACTTCTTTGTGTTCTGTGAAATCATCTCACAGAGTTACAGCTTTCCCCTCAAGAAGCCTTTCACTAAGACAGTTCTTGTGGAATTGGCAAAGTGATATTTGGAAGCCCATATAAGGCTATGGTGAAAATGGAAATATCGTCAGATTAAATCTGGAAAGAAGCTTTCTGAGAAACTGCTTAGTGTTCTGTTAATTCATCTCACAGAGTTACATCTGTATTTCGTGGATCTCTTTGCTAACCTTATTTCTGTGGAATCTGAGAACAGATATTTCGGATCCCTTTGTGGACTATAGGGCCAAAGGAAATATCCTCCGATAACAAAGAGAAAGAAGCTTTCTGAGAAACTTCTTTGTGTTCTGTGAAATCATCTCACAGAGTTACAGCTTTCCCCTCAAGAAGCCTTTCGCTAAGACAGTTCCTGTGGAATTGGCAAAGTGATATTTGGAAGCCCATAGAGGGCTATTGTGAAAATGGAAATATTCTCAGATGAAATCTGGAAAGAAGCTTTCTGAGAAACTGTTTAGTGTTCTGTTAATTCATCTCAGAGAATAACATCTGTATTTCGTGGATCTCTTTGTTAGCCTTATTTCTGTTGAATCTGAGACCAGATATTTCGGATCCCTTTGAAGACTATAGGGCCTAAGGAAATATCCTCCGGTAACAAAGAGAAAGAAGCTTTCTGAGAAACTTCTTTGTGTTCTGTGAAATCATCTCACAGAGTTACAGCTTTCGCCTCCAGAAGCCTTTTGCTAAGGCAGTTCTTGTGGAATTGGCAAAGTGATATTTGGAAGGCCATAGAGGGCAACGGTGAAAAAGGAAATATCCTCAGATGAAATCTGGAAAGAAACTTTCTTAGAAACTGCTTAGTGTTCTGTTAATTCATCTCACAGAGTTACATCTGTATTTCGTGGATCTCTTTGCCAGCCTTATTTCTGTGGAATCTGAAAACAGATATTTCGGATCCCTTGGAAGACTATAGGGCCAAAGGAAATATCCTCCGATAAGAAAGAGAAAGAAGCTTTCTGAGAAACTTCTTTGTGTTCTGTGAAATCATCTCACAGAGTTACAGCTTTCCCGTCAAGAAGACTTTCGCTAAGACAGTTCTTGTAGAATTGGCAAAGTGATATTTGGAAGCCCATAGAGGGCTATGGTGAAAAAGGAAATATCCTCAGATGAAATCTGGAAAGAAGATTTCTGAGAGACTGCTTAGTGTTCTGTTAATTCATCTCACAGTGTTACATCTGTATTTCGTGGATCTCTTTGCTAGCCTTATTTCTGTGGAATCTGTAACAGATATTTCGGATCCCTTTGAAGATTATAGGGCCAAAGGAAATATCCTCCGGTAACAAAGAGAAAGAAACATTCTGAGAATCTTCTTTGTGTTCTGTGAAATCATCTCACAGAGTTACAGCTTTCCCCTCAAGTAGCCTTTCGCTAAGACAGTTCTTGTGGAATTGGCAAAGTGATATTTGGAAGCCCATAGATGGCTATGGTGAAAAAGGGAATATCCTCAGATGAAATCTGGAAAGAAGCTTTCTGCGAAACTGCTTAGTGTTCTGTTAATTCATCTCCCAGAGTTACATCTGTATTTCGTGGATCTCTTTGCTAGCCTTATTTCTGAGGTCTCTGAGAACAGATATTTCGGATCCCTTGGAAGACTATAGGGCCAAAGCAAATATCCTCCGATAACAAAGAGAAAGAAGCTTTCTGAGAAACTTCTTTTTGTTCTGTGAAATCATCTCACAGAGTTACAGCTTTCCCCTCAGGATAGCCTTTCGCTAAGACAGTTCTTGTGCAATTGGCAAAGTGATATTTGGAAGCCCATAGAGGGCTATGGTGAAAAAGGAAATATCCTCAGATGAAATCTGGAAAGAACCTTTCTGAGAAACTGCTTAGTGTTCTGTTAATTCATCTCACAGAGTTACATCTGTATTTCGGTGATCTCTTTGCTAGCCTTATTTCTGTGGAATCTGAGAACAGATATTTCGGATCCCTTTGAAGACTATAGGGCCAAAGGAAATATCTTCCGATAACAAAGAGAAAGAAGCTTTCTGAGAAACTTCTTTGTGTTCTTTGAAATCATCTCACAGAGTTACAGCTTTCCCCTCAAGAAGCCTTTCGCTAAGACAGTTCTTGTGGAATTGGCAAAGTGATATTTGGAAGCCCATAGAGGGCGATTGTGAAAAAGGAAATATCCTCAGA
This sequence comes from Macaca mulatta, assembly GCF_049350105.2. Classification (NCBI taxonomy): domain Eukaryota; kingdom Metazoa; phylum Chordata; class Mammalia; order Primates; family Cercopithecidae; genus Macaca; species Macaca mulatta. The sequence goes on from NC_133418.1 coordinate 37,108,048, forward strand.
TGAAATCTGGAAAGAAGCTTTCTGAGAAAATGCTTAGTGTTCTGTTAATTCATCTCACAGAGTTACATCTGTATTTCATGGATCTCTTTGCCAGCCTTATTTCTGTGGAATCTGAGAATAGATATTTCGGATCCCTTGGAAGACTATAGGGCCAAAGGAAATATCCTCCGATTCGAAAGAGAAAGAAGCTTTCTGAGAAACTTCTTTGTGTTCTGTGAAATCATCTCACAGAGTTACAGCTTTCCCGTCAAGAAGCCTTTCGCTAAGACAGTTCTTGTGGAATTGGCTATGTGATATTTGGATGCCCATAGAGGGCTATGGTGAAAAAGGAAATATCCTCAGATGAAATCTGGAAAGAAGATTTCTGAGAAACTGCTTAGTGTTCTGTTAATTCATCTCACAGAGTTACAGCTTTCCCCTCAAGAAGCCTTTCGCTAAGACAGTTCTTGTGGAATTGGCAAAGTGATATTCGGAAGGCCATAGAGGGTTATGGTGAAAAAGGAAATATCCTCAGATGAAATCTGGAAAGAAGATTTCTGAGAAACTGCTTAGTGTTCTGTTAATTCATCTCACAGAGTTACAGCTTTCCCCTCAAGAAGCCTTTCGCTAAGACAGTTCTTGTGGAATTGGCAAAGTGATATTCGGAAGGCCATAGAGGGCTATGGTGAAAAAGGAAATATCCTCAGATGAAATCTGGAAAGAAGATTTCTGAGAAACTGCTTAGTGTTCTGTTAATTCATCTCACAGAGTTACATCTGTATTGCGTGGATCTCTTTGCTAGCCTTATTTCTGTGGAATCTGAGAACAGATATTTCGGATCCCTTTGAGGACTATAGGCCCAAAGAAAATATCCTCCGATAACAAAGAGAAAGAAGCTTTCTGAGAAACTTCTTTGTGTTCTGTGAAATCATCTCACAGAGTTACAGCTTTCCGCTCAAGAAGCCTTTCGCTAAGACAGTTCTTGTGGAAGTGGCAAAGTGATATTTGGAAGCCCGTAGAGGGGTATTGTGAAAATGGAAATATACTCAGATGAAATCTGGAAAGAAGCTTTCTGAGAAACTGCTTAGTGTTCTGTTAATTCATCTCACAGAGTTACATCTGTATTTCGTGGATCTCTTTGCTAGCCTTATTTCTGTGGAATCTGAGAACAGATATTTCGGATCCCTTTGTGGACTATAGGGCCAAAGGAAATATCCTCCGATAACAAAGAGAAAGAAGCTTTCTGAGAAACTTCTTTGTGTTCTGTGAAATCATCTCACAGAGTTACAGCTTTCACCTCAAGAAGCCTTTCGCTAAGACAGTTCTTGCGGAATTAGCAAAGTGATATTTGGAAGCCCATAGAGGGCTATTGTGAAATTGGAAATATCCTCAGGTGAAATCTGGAAAGAAGCTTTCTGAGAAACTGCTTAGTGTTCTGTTAATTCATCTCACAGAGTTACATCTGTATTTCGTGGATCTCTTTGCTAGCCTTATTTCTGTGGCATCTGAGAACAGATATTTCGGATCCCTTTGAAGACTATAGGGCCAAAACAAATATCCTCCGATAACAAAGAGAAAGAAGCTTTCTGAGAAACTTCTTTGTGTTCTGTGAAATCATCCCAGAGAGTTACTGCTTTCCCCTCAGAAGCCTTTCGCTAAGACAGTTCTTGTGGAATTGGGAAAGTGATATTTGGAAGCCCTTAGAGGGCTATTGTGAAAATAGAAATATCCTCGGATGAAATCTGGAAAGAAGCTTTCTGAGAAACTGCTTAGTGTTCGGTTAATTCATCTCACAGAGTTACATCTGTATTTCGTGGATCTCTTTGCTAGCCTTATTTCTGTGGAATCAGAGAACAGATATTTCCGATCCCTTTGAAGACTATAGGGCCAAAGGAAATATCCTCCGATAACAAAGAGAAAGAAGCTTTCTGAGAAACTTCTTTGTGTTCTGTGAAATCATCTCACAGAGTTACAGCTTTCCCCTCAAGAAGCCTTTCGCTAAGACAGTTCTTGTGGAATTGGGAAAGTGATATTTGGAAGCCCATAGAGGGCTATGTTGAAAAAGGAAATATCCCCAGATGAAATCTGGAAAGAAGCTTTCTGCGAAACTGCTTAGTGTTCTGTTAATTCATCTCACAGAGTTACATCTGTTTTTCGTGGATCTCTTTGCCAGCCTTATTTCTGAGGTGTCTGAGAACAGATATTTCGGAATCCTTGGAAGACTATAGGGCCAAAGGAAATATCCTCCGATAACAAAGAGAAAGAAGCTTTCTGAGAAACTTCTTTGTGTTCTGTGAAATCATCTCACAGAGTTAGAGCTTTCCCCTGAAGAAGCCTTTCACTAAGACAGTACTTGTGGAATTGGCAAAGTGATATTTGTAAGCCCATATAAGGCTATGGTGAAAACGGAAATATTGTCAGATTAAATCTGAAAGAAGCTTTCTGAGAAACTGCTTAGTGTTCTGTTAATTCATCTCACAGAGTTACATCTGTATTTCGTGGATCTCTTTGCTAGCCTTATTTCTGTGGAATCTGAGAACAGATATTTCGGATCCCTTTGTGGACTATAGGGCCAAAGGAAATATCCTCCGATAACAAAGAGAAAGAAGCTTTCTGAGAAACTTCTTTGTGTTCTGTGAAATCATCTCACAGAGTTACAGCTTTCCCCTCAAGAAGCCTTTCACTAAGACAGTTCTTGTGGAATTGGCAAAGTGATATTTGGAAGCCCATATAAGGCTATGGTGAAAATGGAAATATCGTCAGATTAAATCTGGAAAGAAGCTTTCTGAGAAACTGCTTAGTGTTCTGTTAATTCATCTCACAGAGTTACATCTGTATTTCGTGGATCTCTTTGCTAACCTTATTTCTGTGGAATCTGAGAACAGATATTTCGGATCCCTTTGTGGACTATAGGGCCAAAGGAAATATCCTCCGATAACAAAGAGAAAGAAGCTTTCTGAGAAACTTCTTTGTGTTCTGTGAAATCATCTCACAGAGTTACAGCTTTCCCCTCAAGAAGCCTTTCGCTAAGACAGTTCCTGTGGAATTGGCAAAGTGATATTTGGAAGCCCATAGAGGGCTATTGTGAAAATGGAAATATTCTCAGATGAAATCTGGAAAGAAGCTTTCTGAGAAACTGTTTAGTGTTCTGTTAATTCATCTCAGAGAATAACATCTGTATTTCGTGGATCTCTTTGTTAGCCTTATTTCTGTTGAATCTGAGACCAGATATTTCGGATCCCTTTGAAGACTATAGGGCCTAAGGAAATATCCTCCGGTAACAAAGAGAAAGAAGCTTTCTGAGAAACTTCTTTGTGTTCTGTGAAATCATCTCACAGAGTTACAGCTTTCACCTCCAGAAGCCTTTTGCTAAGACAGTTCTTGTGGAATTGGCAAAGTGATATTTGGAAGGCCATAGAGGGCAACGGTGAAAAAGGAAATATCCTCAGATGAAATCTGGAAAGAAACTTTCTTAGAAACTGCTTAGTGTTCTGTTAATTCATCTCACAGAGTTACATCTGTATTTCGTGGATCTCTTTGCCAGCCTTATTTCTGTGGAATCTGAAAACAGATATTTCGGATCCCTTGGAAGACTATAGGGCCAAAGGAAATATCCTCCGATAAGAAAGAGAAAGAAGCTTTCTGAGAAACTTCTTTGTGTTCTGTGAAATCATCTCACAGAGTTACAGCTTTCCCGTCAAGAAGACTTTCGCTAAGACAGTTCTTGTAGAATTGGCAAAGTGATATTTGGAAGCCCATAGAGGGCTATGGTGAAAAAGGAAATATCCTCAGATGAAATCTGGAAAGAAGATTTCTGAGAGACTGCTTAGTGTTCTGTTAATTCATCTCACAGTGTTACATCTGTATTTCGTGGATCTCTTTGCTAGCCTTATTTCTGTGGAATCTGTAACAGATATTTCGGATCCCTTTGAAGATTATAGGGCCAAAGGAAATATCCTCCGGTAACAAAGAGAAAGAAACTTTCTGAGAATCTTCTTTGTGTTCTGTGAAATCATCTCACAGAGTTACAGCTTTCCCCTCAAGTAGCCTTTCGCTAAGACAGTTCTTGTGGAATTGGCAAAGTGATATTTGGAAGCCCATAGATGGCTATGGTGAAAAAGGGAATATCCTCAGATGAAATCTGGAAAGAAGCTTTCTGCGAAACTGCTTAGTGTTCTGTTAATTCATCTCCCAGAGTTACATCTGTATTTCGTGGATCTCTTTGCTAGCCTTATTTCTGAGGTCTCTGAGAACAGATATTTCGGATCCCTTGGAAGACTATAGGGCCAAAGCAAATATCCTCCGATAACAAAGAGAAAGAAGCTTTCTGAGAAACTTCTTTTTGTTCTGTGAAATCATCTCACAGAGTTACAGCTTTCCCCTCAGGATAGCCTTTCGCTAAGACAGTTCTTGTGCAATTGGCAAAGTGATATTTGGAAGCCCATAGAGGGCTATGGTGAAAAAGGAAATATCCTCAGATGAAATCTGGAAAGAACCTTTCTGAGAAACTGCTTAGTGTTCTGTTAATTCATCTCACAGAGTTACATCTGTATTTCGGTGATCTCTTTGCTAGCCTTATTTCTGTGGAATCTGAGAACAGATATTTCGGATCCCTTTGAAGACTATAGGGCCAAAGGAAATATCTTCCGATAACAAAGAGAAAGAAGCTTTCTGAGAAACTTCTTTGTGTTCTTTGAAATCATCTCACAGAGTTACAGCTTTCCCCTCAAGAAGCCTTTCGCTAAGACAGTTCTTGTGGAATTGGCAAAGTGATATTTGGAAGCCCATAGAGGGCGATTGTGAAAAAGGAAATATCCTCAGATGAAATCTGGAAAGAAGCTTTCTGAGAAAATGCTTAGTGTTCTGTTAATTCATCTCACAGAGTTACATCTGTATTTCATGGATCTCTTTGCCAGCCTTATTTCTGTGGAATCTGAGAATAGATATTTCGGATCCCTTGGAAGACTATAGGGCCAAAGGAAATATCCTCCGATTCGAAAGAGAAAGAAGCTTTCTGAGAAACTTCTTTGTGTTCTGTGAAATCATCTCACAGAGTTACAGCTTTCCCGTCAAGAAGCCTTTCGCTAAGACAGTTCTTGTGGAATTGGCTATGTGATATTTGGATGCCCATAGAGGGCTATGGTGAAAAAGGAAATATCCTCAGATGAAATCTGGAAAGAAGATTTCTGAGAAACTGCTTAGTGTTCTGTTAATTCATCTCACAGAGTTACAGCTTTCCCCTCAAGAAGCCTTTCGCTAAGACAGTTCTTGTGGAATTGGCAAAGTGATATTCGGAAGGCCATAGAGGGTTATGGTGAAAAAGGAAATATCCTCAGATGAAATCTGGAAAGAAGATTTCTGAGAAACTGCTTAGTGTTCTGTTAATTCATCTCACAGAGTTACATCTGTATTGCGTGGATCTCTTTGCTAGCCTTATTTCTGTGGAATCTGAGAACAGATATTTCGGATCCCTTTGAGGACTATAGGCCCAAAGAAAATATCCTCCGATAACAAAGAGAAAGAAGCTTTCTGAGAAACTTCTTTGTGTTCTGTGAAATCATCTCACAGAGTTACAGCTTTCCGCTCAAGAAGCCTTTCGCTAAGACAGTTCTTGTGGAAGTGGCAAAGTGATATTTGGAAGCCCGTAGAGGGGTATTGTGAAAATGGAAATATACTCAGATGAAATCTGGAAAGAAGCTTTCTGAGAAACTGCTTAGTGTTCTGTTAATTCATCTCACAGAGTTACATCTGTATTTCGTGGATCTCTTTGCTAGCCTTATTTCTGTGGAATCTGAGAACAGATATTTCGGATCCCTTTGAAGAATCTAAGGCCAAAGGAAATATCCTCCGATAACAAAGAGAAAGAAGCTTTCTGAGAAACTTCTTTGTGTTCTGTGAAATCATCTCACAGAGTTACAGCTTTCACCTCAAGAAGCCTTTCGCTAAGACAGTTCTTGCGGAATTAGCAAAGTGATATTTGGAAGCCCATAGAGGGCTATTGTGAAATTGGAAATATCCTCAGGTGAAATCTGGAAAGAAGCTTTCTGAGAAACTGCTTAGTGTTCTGTTAATTCATCTCACAGAGTTACATCTGTATTTCGTGGATCTCTTTGCTAGCCTTATTTCTGTGGCATCTGAGAACAGATATTTCGGATCCCTTTGAAGACTATAGGGCCAAAACAAATATCCTCCGATAACAAAGAGAAAGAAGCTTTCTGAGAAACTTCTTTGTGTTCTGTGAAATCATCCCAGAGAGTTACTGCTTTCCCCTCAGAAGCCTTTCGCTAAGACAGTTCTTGTGGAATTGGGAAAGTGATATTTGGAAGCCCTTAGAGGGCTATTGTGAAAATAGAAATATCCTCGGATGAAATCTGGAAAGAAGCTTTCTGAGAAACTGCTTAGTGTTCGGTTAATTCATCTCACAGAGTTACATCTGTATTTCGTGGATCTCTTTGCTAGCCTTATTTCTGTGGAATCAGAGAACAGATATTTCCGATCCCTTTGAAGACTATAGGGCCAAAGGAAATATCCTCCGATAACAAAGAGAAAGAAGCTTTCTGAGAAACTTCTTTGTGTTCTGTGAAATCATCTCACAGAGTTACAGCTTTCCCCTCAAGAAGCCTTTCGCTAAGACAGTTCTTGTGGAATTGGGAAAGTGATATTTGGAAGCCCATAGAGGGCTATGTTGAAAAAGGAAATATCCCCAGATGAAATCTGGAAAGAAGCTTTCTGCGAAACTGCTTAGTGTTCTGTTAATTCATCTCACAGAGTTACATCTGTTTTTCGTGGATCTCTTTGCCAGCCTTATTTCTGAGGTGTCTGAGAACAGATATTTCGGAATCCTTGGAAGACTATAGGGCCAAAGGAAATATCCTCCGATAACAAAGAGAAAGAAGCTTTCTGAGAAACTTCTTTGTGTTCTGTGAAATCATCTCACAGAGTTAGAGCTTTCCCCTGAAGAAGCCTTTCACTAAGACAGTACTTGTGGAATTGGCAAAGTGATATTTGTAAGCCCATATAAGGCTATGGTGAAAACGGAAATATTGTCAGATTAAATCTGAAAGAAGCTTTCTGAGAAACTGCTTAGTGTTCTGTTAATTCATCTCACAGAGTTACATCTGTATTTCGTGGATCTCTTTGCTAGCCTTATTTCTGTGGAATCTGAGAACAGATATTTCGGATCCCTTTGTGGACTATAGGGCCAAAGGAAATATCCTCCGATAACAAAGAGAAAGAAGCTTTCTGAGAAACTTCTTTGTGTTCTGTGAAATCATCTCACAGAGTTACAGCTTTCCCCTCAAGAAGCCTTTCACTAAGACAGTTCTTGTGGAATTGGCAAAGTGATATTTGGAAGCCCATATAAGGCTATGGTGAAAATGGAAATATCGTCAGATTAAATCTGGAAAGAAGCTTTCTGAGAAACTGCTTAGTGTTCTGTTAATTCATCTCACAGAGTTACATCTGTATTTCGTGGATCTCTTTGCTAACCTTATTTCTGTGGAATCTGAGAACAGATATTTCGGATCCCTTTGTGGACTATAGGGCCAAAGGAAATATCCTCCGATAACAAAGAGAAAGAAGCTTTCTGAGAAACTTCTTTGTGTTCTGTGAAATCATCTCACAGAGTTACAGCTTTCACCTCAAGAAGCCTTTCGCTAAGACAGTTCTTGTGGAATTAGCAAAGTGATATTTGGAAGCCCATAGAGGGCTATTGTGAAATTGGAAATATCCTCAGGTGAAATCTGGAAAGAAGCTTTCTGAGAAACTGCTTAGTGTTCTGTTAATTCATCTCACAGAGTTACATCTGTATTTCGTGGATCTCTTTGCTAGCCTTATTTCTGTGGCATCTGAGAACAGATATTTCGGATCCCTTTGAAGACTATAGGGCCAAAAGAAATATCCTCCGATAACAAAGAGAAAGAAGCTTTCGGAGAAACTTCTTTGTGTTCTGTGAAATCATCCCAGAGAGTTACTGCTTTCCCCTCAGAAGCCTTTCGCTAAGACAGTTCTTGTGGAATTGGGAAAGTGATATTTGGAAGCCCTTAGACGGCTATTGTGAAAATGGAAATATCCTCAGATGAAATCTGGAAAGAAGCTTTCTGAGAAACTGATTAGTGTTCTGTTAATTCATCTCAGAGAATTACATCTGTATTTCGTGGATCTCTTTGTTAGCCTTATTTCTGTGGAATCTGAGACCAGATATTTCGGATCCCTTTGAAGACGATAGAGCCAAAGGAAATATCCTCCGATAACAAAGAGAAAGAAGCTTTCTGAGAAACTTTTTTGTGTTCTGTGAAATCATCTCACAGAGTTACAGCTTTCCCCTCAAGAAGCCTTTGCTAAGACAGTTCTTGCGGAATTGGAAAAGTGATATTTGGAAGCCCATAGAGGGCTATGGTGAAAAAGGAAATATCCTCAGATGAAATCTGGAAAGAAGCTTTCTGAGAAACTGCTTAGTGTTCTGTTAATTCTTCTCTCAGAGTTACATCTGTATTTCGTGGATCTCCTTGCTAGCCTTATTTCTGTGGAATCAGAACAGATATTTCGAATCGCTTTTAAGACTATAGGGTCAAAGGAAATATCCTCCGATAACAAAGAGAAAGAAGCTTTCTGAGAAACTTCTTTGTGCTCTGTGAAATCATCTCACAGAGTTACAGCTTTCGCCTCGAGAAGCATTTTGCTAAGACAGTTCTTGTGGAATTGGCAAAGTGATATTTGGAAGGCCATAGAGGGCTATGGTGAAAAAGGAAATATCCTCAGATGAAATCTGGAAAGAAGCTTTCTGAGAAACTGCTTAGTGTTCTGTTAATTCATCTCACAGTGTTACATCTGTATTTCGTGGATCTCTTTGCTAGCCTTATTTCTGTGGAATCTGTAACAGATATTTCGGATCCCTTTGAAGATTATAGGGCCAAAGGAAATATCCTCCGGTAACAAAGAGAAAGAAGCTTTCTGAGAAACTTCTTTGTGTTCTGTGAAATCATCTCACAGAGTTACAGCTTTCCCCTCAAGAGGCCTTTCGCTAAGACAGTTCTTGTGGAATTGGCAAAGTGATATTTGGTAGCCCATAGATGGCTATGGTGAAAAAGGGAATATCCTCAGATGAAATGTGGAAAGAAGCTTTCTGAGAAACTGCTTAGTGTTCTGTTAATTCATCTCCCAGAGTTACATCTGTATTTCGTGGATCTCTTTGCTAGCCTTATTTCTGAGGTCTCTGAGAACAGATATTTCGGATCCCTTGGAAAACTATAGGGCCAAAGCAAATATCCTCCGATAACAAAGAGAAAGAAGCTTTCTGAGAAACTTCTTTTTGTTCTGTGAAATCATCTCACAGAGTTACAGCTTTCCCCTCAAGATAGCCTTTCGCTAAGACAGTTCTTGTGCAATTGGCAAAGTGATATTTGGAAGCCCATAGAGGGCTATGGTGAAAAAGGAAATATCCTCAGATGAAATCTGGAAAGAACCTTTCTGAGAAACTGCTTAGTGTTCTGTTAATTCATCTCACAGAGTTACATCTGTATTTCGGTGATCTCTTTGCTAGCCTTATTTCTGTGGAATCTGAGAACAGATATTTCGGATCCCTTTGAAGACTATAGGGCCAAAGGAAATATCTTCCGATAACAAAGAGAAAGAAGCTTTCTGAGAAACTTCTTTGTGTTCTTTGAAATCATCTCACAGTGTTACAGCTTTTCCCTCAAGAAGCCTTTCGCTAAGACAGTTCTTGTGGAATTGGCAAAGTGATATTTGGAAGCCTATAGAGGGCGATTGTGAAAAAGGAAATATCCTCAGATGAAATCTGGAAAGAAGCTTTCTGAGAAACTGCTTAGTGTTCTGTTAATTCATCTCACAGAGTTACATCTGTATTTCGTGGATCTCTTTGCCAGCCTTATTTCTGTGGAATCTGAGAACAGATATTTCGGATCCCTTGGAAGACTATAGGGCCAAAGGAAATATCCTCCGATAAGAAAGAGAAAGAAGCTTTCTGAGAAACTTCTTTGTGTTCTGTGAAATCATCTCACAGAGTTACAGCTTTCCCCTCAAGAAGCCTTTCGCTAAGACAGTTCTTGTGGAATTGGCTATGTGATATTTGGAAGCCCATAGAGGGCTATGGTGAAAAAGGAAATATCCTCAGATGAAATCTGGAAAGAAGATTTCTGAGAAACTGCTTAGTGTTCTGTTAATTCATCTCACAGAGTTACAGCTTTCCCCTCAAGAAGCCTTTCGCTAAGACAGTTCTTGTGGAATTGGCAAAGTGATATTCGGAAGGCCATAGAGGGCTATGGTGAAAAAGGAAATATCCTCAGATAAAATCTGGGAAGAAGATTTCTGAGAAACTGCTTAGTGTTCTGTTAATTCATCTCACAGAGTTACATCTGTATTTCGTGGATCTCTTTGCTAGCCTTATTTCTGTGGAATCTGAGAACAGATATTTCGGATCCCTTTGAGGACTATAGGCCCAAAGAAAATATCCTCCGATAACAAAGAGAAAGAAGCTTTCTGAGAAACTTCTTTGTGTTCTGTGAAATCATCTCACAGAGTTACAGCTTTCACCTCAAGAAGCCTTTCGCTAAGACAGTTCTTGTGGAATTAGCAAAGTGATATTTGGAAGCCCATAGAGGGCTATTGTGAAATTGGAAATATCCTCGGATGAAATCTGGAAAGAAGCTTTCTGAGAAACTGCGTAGTGTTCGGTTAATTCATCTCACAGAGTTACATCTGTATTTCGTGGATCTCTTTGCTAGCCTTATTTCTGTGGAATCAGAGAACAGATATTTCCGATCCCTTTGAAGACTATAGGGCCAAAGGAAATATCCTCCGATAACAAAGAGAAAGAAGCTTTCTGAGAAACTTCTTTGTGTTCTGTGAAATCATCTCACAGAGTTACAGCTTTCCCCTCAAGAAGCCTTTCGCTAACACAGTTCTTGTGGAATTGGGAAAGTGATATTTGGAAGCCCATAGAGGGCAATGTTGAAAAAGGAAATATCCCCAGATGAAATCTGGAAAGAAGCTTTCTGCGAAACTGCTTAGTGTTCTGTTAATTCATCTCACAGGGTTACATCTGTATTTCGTGGATCTCTTTGCCAGCCTTATTTCTGAGGTGTCTGAGAACAGATATTTCGGAATCCTTGGAAGACTATAGGGCCAAAGGAAATATCCTCCGATAACAAAGAGAAAGAAGCTTTCTGAGAAACTTCTTTGTGTTCTGTGAAATCATCTCACAGAGTTAGAGCTTTCCCCTGAAGAAGGCTTTCACTAAGACAGTACTTGTGGAATTGGCAAAGTGATATTTGTAAGCCCATATAAGGCTATGGTGAAAACGGAAATATCGTCAGATTAAATCTGAAAGAAGCTTTCTGAGAAACTGCTTAGTGTTCTGTTAATTCATCTCACAGAGTTACATCTGTATTTCGTGGATCTCTTTGCTAGCCTTATTTCTGTGGAATCTGAGAACAGATATTTCGGATCCCTTTGTGGACTATAGGGCCAAAGGAAATATCCTCCGATAACACAGAGTAAGAAGCTTTCTGAGAAACTTCTTTGTGTTCGGTGAAATCATCTCACAGAGTTACAGCTTTCCCCTCAAGAAGCCTTTCGCTAAGACAGTTCTTGTGGAATGGGCAAAGTGATATTTGGAAGCCCCTAGAGGGCTATGTTGAAAAAGGGAATATCCTCAGATGAAATCTGGAAAGAAGCTTTCTGAGAAACTGCTTAGTGTTCTGTTCATTCTTCTCGGAGAGTTACATCTGTATTTCGTGGATCTCTTTGCTAGCCTTATTTCTGTGGAATCTGAGAACAGATATTTCGGATCCCTTTGAAGACTATAGGGTCAAAGGTAATATCCTCCGATAACACTGAGAAAGAAGCTTTCTGAGAAACTTCTTTGTATTTTGTGAAATCATCTCACAGAGTTACAGCTTTCCCCTCAAGAAGCCTTTCACTAAGACACTTCTTGTGGAATTGGCAAAGTGATATTTGGAAGTCCATAGAGGGCTATGGTGAAAAAGGAAATATCCTCAGATGAAATCTGGAAAGAAGTTTTGTGAGAAACTGCTTAGTGTTCTGTTAATTCATCTCACTGAGTTACATCCGTATTTCGTGGATCTCTTTGCTAGCCTTATTTCTGAGGAATCTGAGAACAGATGTTTCGGATCCCTTCGAAGACTATAGGGCCAAATGAAATATCTTCCGATAACAAAGAGAAAGAAACTTTCTGAGAAACTTCTTTGTGTTCTGTGAAATCATCTCACAGAGTTACAGCTTTCCCCTCAAGAAGCCTTTCGCTAAGACAGTTCTTGTGGAATTGGCAAAGTGATATTTGGAAGGCCGTAGAGGGCTATGGTGAAAAGGAAATATCCTCAGATGAAATCTGGAAAGAAGCTTTCTGAGAAACTGCTTAGTGTTCTGTTAATTCATCTGACAGAGTTACATCTGTATTTCGTGGATCCCTTTGCCAGCCTTATTTCTCTGGAATCTGAGACCAGATATTTCGGATCCCTTGGAAGACTATAAGGCCAAAGGAAATATCCTCCGATAACAAAGAGAAAGAAACTTTCTGAGAAACTTCTTTGTGTTCTGTGAAATCATCTCACAGAGTTACAGCTTTCACCTCAAGAAGCCTTTCGCTAAGACAGTTCTTGTGGAATTGGCAAAGTGATATTTGGAAGCCCGTAGAGGGCTATTGTGAAAATGGAAATATCCTCAGATGAAATCTGGAAAGAAGCTTTCTGAGAAACTGCTTAGTGTTCTGTTAATTCATCTCACAGAGTTACATCTGTATTTCGTGGATCTCTTTGCCAGCCTTATTTCTGTGGAATCTGAGAACAGATATTTCGGATCCCTTTGAGGACTATAGGCCCAAAGAAAATATCCTCCGATAACAAAGAGCAAGAAGCTTTCTGAGAAACTTCTTTGTGTTCTGTGAAATCATCTCACAGAGTTACAGCTTTCCGCTCAAGAAGCCTTTCGCTAAGACAGTTCCTGTGGAAGTGGCAAAGTGATATTTGGAAGCCCGTAGAGGGGTATTGTGAAAATGGAAATATACTCAGATGAAATCTGGAAAGAAGCTTTCTGAGAAACTGCTTAGTGTTCTGTTAATTCATCTCACAGAGTTACATCTGTATTTCGTGGATCTCTTTGCTAGCCTTATTTCTGTGGAATCTGAGATCAGATATTTCGGATCCCTTTGAAGACTCTAAGGCCAAAGGAAATATCCTCCGATAACAAAGAGAAACAAGCTTTCTGAGAAACTTCTTTGTGTTCTGTGAAATCATCTCACAGAGTTACAGCTTTCCCCTCAAGAAGCCTTTCACTAAGACAGTTCTTGTGGAATTGGCAAAGTGATATTTGGAAGCCCATATAAGGCTATGGTGAAAATGGAAATATCGTCAGATTAAATCTGGAAAGAAGCTTTCTGAGAAACTGCTTAGTGTTCTGTTAATTCATCTCACAGAGTTACATCTGTATTTCGTGGATCTCTTTGCTAACCTTATTTCTGTGGAATCTGAGAACAGATATTTCGGATCCCTTTGTGGACTATAGGGCCAAAGGAAATATCCTCCGATAACAAAGAGAAAGAAGCTTTCTGAGAAACTTCTTTGTGTTCTGTGAAATCATCTCACAGAGTTACAGCTTTCACCTCAAGAAGCCTTTCGCTAAGACAGTTCTTGTGGAATTAGCAAAGTGATATTTGGAAGCCTATAGAGGGCTATTGTGAAATTGGAAATATCCTCAGGTGAAATCTGGAAAGAAGCTTTCTGAGAAACTGCTTAGTGTTCTGTTAATTCATCTCACAGAGTTACATCTGTATTTCGTGGATCTCTTTGCTAGCCTTATTTCTGTGGCATCTGAGAACAGATATTTCGGATCCCTTTGAAGACTATAGGGCCAAAAGAAATATCCTCCGATAACAAAGAGAAAGAAGCTTTCTGATAAACTTCTTTGTGTTCTGTGAAATCATCCCAGAGAGTTACTGCTTTCCCCTCAGAAGCCTTTCGCTAAGACAGTTCTTGTGGAATTGGGAAAGTGATATTTGGAAGCCCTTAGAGGGCTATTGTGAAAATAGAAATATCCTCGGATGAAATCTGGAAAGAAGCTTTCTGAGAAACTGCTTAGTGTTCGGTTAATTCATCTCACAGAGTTACATCTGTATTTCGTGGATCTCTTTGCTAGCCTTATTTCTGTGGAATCAGAGAACAGATATTTCCGATCCCTTTGAAGACTATAGGGCCAAAGGAAATATCCTCCGATAACAAAGAGAAAGAAGCTTTCTGAGAAACTTCTTTGTGTTCTGTGAAATCATCTCACAGAGTTACAGCTTTCCCCTCAAGAAGTCTTTCGCTAAGACAGTTCTTGTGGAATTGGGAAAGTGATATTTGGAAGCCCATAGAGGGCTATGTTGAAAAAGGAAATATCCCCAGATGAAATCTGGAAAGAAGCTTTCTGCGAAACTGCTTAGTGTTCTGTTAATTCATCTCACAGAGTTACATCTGTTTTTCGTGGATCTCTTTGCCAGCCTTATTTCTGAGGTGTCTGAGAACAGATATTTAGGAATCCTTGGAAGACTATAGGGCCAAAGGAAATATCCTCCGATAACAAAGAGAAAGAAGCTTTCTGAGAAACTTCTTTGTGTTCTGTGAAATCATCTCACAGAGTTAGAGCTTTCCCCTGAAGAAGCCTTTCACTAAGACAGTACTTGTGGAATTGGCAAAGTGATATTTGTAAGCCCATATAAGGCTATGGTGAAAACGGAAATATTGTCAGATTAAATCTGAAAGAAGCTTTCTGAGAAACTGCTTAGTGTTCTGTTAATTCATCTCACAGAGTTACATCTGTATTTCGTAGATGTCTTTGCTAGCCTTATTTCTGTGGAATCTGAGAACAGATATTTCGGATCCCTTTGTGGACTATAGGGCCAAAGGAAATATCCTCCGATACCAAAGAGAAAGAAGCTTTCTGAGAAACTTCTTTGTGTTCTGTGAAATCATCTCACAGAGTTACAGCTTTCCCCTCAAGAAGCCTTTCGCTAAGACAGTTCTTGTGGAATTGGCAAAGTGATATTTGGAAGCCAATATAAGGCTATGGTGAAAATGGAAATATCGTCAGATTAAATCTGGAAAGAAGCTTTCTGAGAAACTGCTTAGTGTTCTGTTAATTCATCTCACAGAGTTACATCTGTATTTCGTGGATCTCTTTGCTAACCTTATTTCTGTGGAATCTGAGAACAGATATTTCAGATCCCTTTGTGGACTATAGGGCCAAAGGAAATATCCTCCGATAACAAAGAGAAAGAAGCTTTCTGAGAAACTTCTTTGTGTTCTGTGAAATCATCTCACAGAGTTACAGCTTTCACCTCAAGAAGCCTTTCGCTAAGACAGTTCTTGTGGAATTAGCAAAGTGATATTTGGAAGCCCATAGAGGGCTATTGTGAAATTGGAAATATCCTCAGGTGAAATCTGGAAAGAAGCTTTCTGAGAAACTGCTTAGTGTTCTGTTAATTCATCTCACAGAGTTACATCTGTATTTCGTGGATCTCTTTGCTAGCCTTATTTCTGTGGCATCTGAGAACAGATATTTCGGATCCCTTTGAAGACTATAGGGCCAAAAGAAATATCCTCCGATAACAAAGAGAAAGAAGCTTTCTGATAAACTTCTTTGTGTTCTGTGAAATCATCCCAGAGAGTTACTGCTTTCCCCTCAGAAGCCTTTCGCTAAGACAGTTCTTGTGGAATTGGGAAAGTGATATTTGGAAGCCCTTAGAGGGCTATTGTGAAAATAGAAATATCCTCGGATGAAATCTGGAAAGAAGCTTTCTGAGAAACTGCTTAGTGTTCGGTTAATTCATCTCACAGAGTTACATCTGTATTTCGTGGATCTCTTTGCTAGCCTTATTTCTGTGGAATCAGAGAACAGATATTTCCGATCCCTTTGAAGACTATAGGGCCAAAGGAAATATCCTCCGATAACAAAGAGAAAGAAGCTTTCTGAGAAACTTCTTTGTGTTCTGTGAAATCATCTCACAGAGTTACAGCTTTCCCCTCAAGAAGCCTTTCGCTAAGACAGTTCTTGTGGAATTGGGAAAGTGATATTTGGAAGCCCATAGAGGGCTATGTTGAAAAAGGAAATATCCCCAGATGAAATCTGGAAAGAAGCTTTCTGCGAAACTGCTTAGTGTTCTGTTAATTCATCTCACAGAGTTACATCTGTTTTTCGTGGATCTCTTTGCCAGCCTTATTTCTGAGGTGTCTGAGAACAGATATTTAGGAATCCTTGGAAGACTATAGGGCCAAAGGAAATATCCTCCGATAACAAAGAGAAAGAAGCTTTCTGAGAAACTTCTTTGTGTTCTGTGAAATCATCTCACAGAGTTAGAGCTTTCCCCTGAAGAAGCCTTTCACTAAGACAGTACTTGTGGAATTGGCAAAGTGATATTTGTAAGCCCATATAAGGCTATGGTGAAAACGGAAATATTGTCAGATTAAATCTGAAAGAAGCTTTCTGAGAAACTGCTTAGTGTTCTGTTAATTCATCTCACAGAGTTACATCTGTATTTCGTGGATCTCTTTGCTAGCCTTATTTCTGTGGAATCTGAGAACAGATATTTCGGATCCCTTTGTGGACTATAGGGCCAAAGGAAATATCCTCCGATACCAAAGAGAAAGAAGCTTTCTGAGAAACTTCTTTGTGTTCTGTGAAATCATCTCACAGAGTTACAGCTTTCCCCTCAAGAAGCCTTTCACTAAGACAGTTCTTGTGGAATTCGCAAAGTGATATTTGGAAGCCCATATAAGGCTATGGTGAAAATGGAAATATCGTCAGATTAAATCTGGAAAGAAGCTTTCTGAGAAACTGCTTAGTGTTCTGTTAATTCATCTCACAGAGTTACATCTGTATTTCGTGGATCTCTTTGCTAACCTTATTTCTGTGGAATCTGAGAACAGATATTTCAGATCCCTTTGTGGACTATAGGGCCAAAGGAAATATCCTCCGATAACAAAGAGAAAGAAGCTTTCTGAGAAACTTCTTTGTGTTCTGTGAAATCATCTCACAGAGTTACAGCTTTCACCTCAAGAAGCCTTTCGCTAAGACAGTTCTTGTGGAATTAGCAAAGTGATATTTGGAAGCCCATAGAGGGCTATTGTGAAATTGGAAATATCCTCAGGTGAAATCTGGAAAGAAGCTTTCTGAGAAACTGCTTAGTGTTCTGTTAATTCATCTCACAGAGTTACATGTGTATTTCGTGGATCTCTTTGCTAGCCTTATTTCTGTGTAATCTGAAAACAGATATTTCTGATCCCTTTGAAGACTATAGGGCCAAAAGAAATATCCTCCGATAACAAAGAGAAAGAAGCTTTCTGAGAAACTTCTTTGTGTTCTGTGAAATCATCTCACAGAGTTACAGCTTTCCCCTCAAGAAGCCTTTCGCTAAGACAGTTCTTGTGGAATTGGGAAAGTGATATTTGGAAGCCCTTAGAGGGCTATTGTGAAAATAGAAATATCCTCGGATGAAATCTGGAAAGAAGCTTTCTGAGAAACTGCTTAGTGTTCGGTTAATTCATCTCACAGAGTTACATCTGTATTTCGTGGATCTCTTTGCTAGCCTTATTTCTGTGGAATCAGAGAACAGATATTTCCAATCCCTTTGAAGACTATAGGGCCAAAGGAAATATCCTCCGATAACAAAGAGAAAGAAGCTTTCTGAGAAACTTCTTTGTGTTCTGTGAAATCATCTCACAGAGTTACAGCTTTCCCCTCAAGAAGCCTTTCGCTAAGACAGTTCTTGTGGAATTGGGAAAGTGATATTTGGAAGCCCATAGAGGGCTATGTTGAAAAAGGAAATATCCCCAGATGAAATCTGGAAAGAAGCTTTCTGCGAAACTGCTTAGTGTTCTGTTAATTCATCTCACAGAGTTACATCTGTATTTCGTGGATCTCTTTGCCAGCCTTATTTCTGAGGTGTCTGAGAACAGATATTTCGGAATCCTTGGAAGACTATAGGGCCAAAGGAAATATCCTCCGATAACAAAGAGAAAGAAGCTTTCTGAGAAACTTCTTTGTGTTCTGTGAAATCATCTCACAGAGTTAGAGCTTTCCCCTGAAGAAGCCTTTCACTAAGACAGTACTTGTGGAATTGGCAAAGTGATATTTGTAAGCCCATATAAGGCTACGGTGAAAACGGAAATATCGTCAGATTAAATCTGAAAGAAGCTTTATGAGAAACTGCTTAGTGTTCTGTTAATTCATCTCACAGAGTTACATCTGTATTTCGTGGATCTCTTTGCTAGCCTTATTTCTGTGGAATCTGAGAACAGATATTTCGGATCCCTTTGTGGACTATAGGGCCAAAGGAAATATCCTCCCATAACACAGAGTAAGAAGCTTTCTGAGAAACTTCTTTGTGTTCGGTGAAATCATCTCACAGAGTTACAGCTTTCCCCTCAAGAAGCCTTTCGCTAAGACAGTTCTTGTGGAATGGGCAAAGTGATATTTGGAAGCCCATAGAGGGCTATGTTGAAAAAGGGAATATCCTCAGATGAAATCTGGAAAGAAGCTTTCTGAGAAACTGCTTAGTGTTCTGCTCATTCTTCTCGGAGAGTTACATCTGTATTTCGTGGATCTCTTTGCTAGCCTTATTTCTGTGGAATCCGAGAACAGATATTTCGGATCCCTTTGAAGACTATAGGGTCAAAGGAAATATCCTCCGATAACACTGAGAAAGAAGCTTTCTGAGAAACTTCTTTGTATTTTGTGAAATCATCTCACAGAGTTACAGCTTTCCCCTCAAGAAGCCTTTCACTAAGACACTTCTTGTGGAATTGGCAAAGTGATATTTGGAAGTCCATAGAGGGCTATGGTGAAAAAGGAAATATCCTCAGATGAAATCTGGAAAGAAGTTTTGTGAGAAACTGCTTAGTGTTCTGTTAATTCATCTCACAGAGTTACATCCGTATTTCGTGGATCTCTTTGCTAGCCTTATTTCTGAGGAATCTGAGAACAGATGTTTCGGATCCCTTTGAAGACTATAGGGCCAAATGAAATATCTTCCGATAACAAAGAGAAAGAAACTTTCTGAGAAACTTCTTTGTGTTCTGTGAAATCATCTCACAGAGTTACAGCTTTCCCCTCAAGAAGCCTTTCGCTAAGACAGTTCTTGTGGAATTGGCAAAGTGATATTTGGAAGCCCGTAGAGGGCTATTGTGAAAATGGAAATATCCTCAGATGAAATCTGGAAAGAAGCTTTCTGAGAAACTGCTTAGTGTTCTGTTAATTCATCTCACAGAGTTACATCTGTATTTCGTGGATCTCTTTGCTAGCCTTATTTCTGTGTAATCTGAAAACAGATATTTCGGATCCCTTGGAAGACTCTAAGGCCAAAGGAAATATCCTCCGATAACACAGAGAAAGAAGCTTTCTGAGAAACTTCTTTGTGTTCTGTGAAATCATCTCACAGAGTTACAGCTTTCCCCTCAAGAAGGCTTTCGCTAAGACAGTTCTTGTGGAATTAGCAAAGTGATATTTGAAAGCCCAAAGAGGGCTATTGTGAAAATGGAAATATCCTCAGGTGAAATCTGGAAAGAAGCTTTCTGAGAAACTGCTTAGTGTTCTGTTAATTCATCTCACAGAGTTACATCTGTATTTCGTGGATCTCTTTGCTAGCCTTATTTCTGTGGCATCTGAGAACAGATATTTCGGATCCCTTTGAAGACTATAGGGCCAAAGGAAATATCCTTCGATAACAAAGAGAAAGAAGCTTTCTGAGAAACTTCTTTGTGTTCTGTGAAATCATCTCACAGAGTTACAGCTTTCCCCTCAAGTAGCCTTTCGCTAAGACAGTTCTTGTGGAATTGGCAAAGTGATATTTGGAAGCCCATAGATGGCTACGGTGAAAAAGGGAATATCCTCAGATGAAATCTGGAAAGAAGCTTTCTGAGAAACTGCTTAGTGTTCTGTTAATTCATCTCCCAGAGTTACATCTGTATTTCGTGGATCTCTTTGCTAGCCTTATTTCTGAGGTCTCTGAGAACAGATATTTCGGATCCCTTGGAAGACTATAGGGCCAAAGCAAATATCCTCCGATAACAAAGAGAAAGAAGGATTCTGAGAAACTTCTTTTTGTTCTGTGAAATCATCTCACTGAGTTACAGCCTTCCCCTCAGGATAGCCTTTCGCTAAGACAGTTCTTGTGCAATTGGCAAAGTGATATTTGGAAGCCCATAGAGGGCTATGGTGAAAAAGGAAATATCCTCAGATGAAATCTGTAAAGAACCTTTCTGAGAAACTGCTTAGTGTTCTGTTAATTCATCTCACAGAGTTACATCTGTATTTCGGTGATCTCTTTGCTAGCCTTATTTCTGTGGAATCTGAGAACAGATATTTCGGATCCCTTTGAAGACTATAGGGCCAAAGGAAATATCTTCCGATAACAAAGAGAAAGAAGCTTTCTGAGAAACTTCTTTGTGTTCTTTGAAATCATCTCACAGAGTTACAGCTTTCCCCTCAAGAAGCCTTTCGCTAAGACAGTTCTTGTGGAATTGGCAAAGTGATATTTGGAAGCCCATAGAGGGCGATTGTGAAAAAGGAAATATCCTCAGATGAAATCTGGAAAGAAGCTTTCTGAGAAACTGCTTAGTGTTCTGTTAATTCATCTCACAGAGTTACATCTGTATTTCGTGGTTCTCTTTGCCAGCCTTATTTCTGTGGAATCTGAGAACAGATATTTCGGATCCCTTGGAAGACTATAGGGCCAAAGGAAATATCCTCCGATAAGAAAGAGAAAGAAGCTTTCTGAGAAACTTCTTTGTGTTCTGTCAAATCATCTCACAGAGTTACAGCTTTCCCGTCAAGAAGCCTTTCGCTAAGACAGTTCTTGTGGAATTGGCTATGTGATATTTGGAAGCCCATAGAGGGCTATGGTGAAAAAGGAAATATCCTCAGATGAAATCTGGAAAGAAGATTTCTGAGAAACTGCTTAGTGTTCTGTTAATTCATCTCACAGAGTTAGAGCTTTCCCCTCAAGAAGCCTTTCGCTAAGACAGTTCTTGTGGAATTGGCAAAGTGATATTTGGAAGGCCATAGAGGGCTATGGTGAAAAAGGAAATATCCTCAGATGAAATCTGGAAAGAAGATTTCTGAGAAACAGCTTAGTGTTCTGTTAATTCATCTCACAGAGTTACATCTGTATTTCGTGGATCTCCTTGCTAGCCTTATTTCTGTGGAATCTGAGAACAGATATTTCGGATCCCTTTGAAGACTCTAAGGCCAAAGGAAATATCCTCCGATAACAAAGAGAAAGAAGCTTTCTGAGAAACTTCTTTGTGTTCTGTGAAATCATCTCACAGAGTTACAGCTTTTGCCTGAAGAAGCCTTTCACTAAGACAGTTTTTGTGGAATTGGCAAAGTGATATTTGGAAGCCCATATAAGGTTATGGTGAAAATGGAAATATCGTCAGATTAAATCTGGAAAGAAGATTTCTGAGAAACTGCTTAGTGTTCTGTTAATTCATCTCACAGAGTTACATCTGTATTTCGTGGATCTCTTTGCTAGCCTTATTTCTGTGGAATCTGAGAACAGATATTTCGGATCCCTTTGTGGACTATAGGGCCTTAGGAAATATCCTCCGATAACACAGAGAAAGAAGCTTTCTGAGAAACTTCTTTGTGTTCTGTGAAATCATCTCACAGAGTTACAGCTTTCCCCTCAAGAAGCCTTTCGCTAAGACAGTTCTTGTGGAATTAGCAAAGTGATATTTGGAAGCCCATAGAGGGCTATTGTGAAAATGGAAATATCCTCAGGTGAAATCTGGAAAGAAGCTTTCTGAGAAACTGCTTAGTGTTCTGTTAATTCATCTCACAGAGTTACATCTGTATTTCGTGGATCTCTTTGCTAGCCTTATTTCTGTGGCATCTGAGAACAGATATTTAGGATCCCTTTGAAGAGTATAGGGCCAAAGGAACTATCCTCCGATAACAAAGAGAAAGAAGCTTTCTGAGAAACTTCTTTGTGTTCTGTGAAATCATCTCACAGAGTTACAGCTTTTCCCTCAAGAAGCCTTTCACTAAGACAGTTCTTGTTGAATTGGCAAAGTGATATTTGGAAGCCCATAGAGGGCTATGGTGAAAATTGAAATATCCTCAGATGAAATCTGGAAAGAAGCTTTCTGAGAAACTGCTTAGTGTTCTGTTAATTCATCTCACAGAGATACATGTGTATTTTTTGGATCTCTTTGCTAGCCTTATTTCTGTGGAATCTGAGAACAGATATTTCGGATCCCTTTGAAGACTATAGGGCCAAAGGAAATATCCTCCGATAACAAAGAGAAAGAAGCTTTCTGAGAAACTTCTTTGTGTTCTGTGAAATCATCTCACAAAGTTACTGCTTTCCCCTAAAGAAGCCTTTCGCTAAGACAGTTCTTGTGGAATTGGCAAAGTGATATTTGGAAGCCCATAGAGGGCTATTGTGAAAATAGAAATATCCACGGATGAAATCTGGAAAGAAGCTTTCTGAGAAACTGCTTAGTGTTCGGTTAATTCATCTGACAGAGTTACATCTGTATTTCGTGGATCTCTTTGCTAGCCTTATTTCTGTGGAATCTGAGAACAGATATTTCGGATCCCTTTGAAGACTATAGGGCCAAAGGAAATATCCTCCGATAACAAAGAGAAAGAAGCTTTCTGAGAAACTTCTTTGTGTTCTGTGAAACCATCCCACAGAGTTACAGCTTTCCCCTCAAGAAGCCTTTCACAAAGACAGTTCTTGTGGAATTGGGAAAGTGATATTTGGAAGCCCATAGAGGGCTATGTTGAAAAAGGAAATATCCTCAGATGAAATCTGGAAAGAAGCTTTCTGCTAAACTGCTTAGTGTTCTGTTAATTCATCTCACAGAGTTACATCTGTATTTCGTGGATCTCTTTGCTACCCTTATTTCTGTGGAATTTGTAACAGATATTTCGGATCCCTTTGAAGATTATAGTGCCAAAGGAAATATCCTCCGGTAACAAAGAGAAAGAAGCTTTCTGAGAAACTTCTTTGTGTTCTGTGAAATCATCTCACAGAGTTACAGCTTTCCCCTCAGGAAGCCTTTCGCTAAGACAGTTCTTGTGGAATTGGCAAAGTGATATTTGGAAGCCCTTAGACGTCTATGGTGAAAAAGGAAATATCCTCAGATGAAATCTGGAAAGAAGATTTCTGAGAAACTGCTTAGTGTTCTGTTAATTCTTCTCACAGAGTTACATCTGTATTTCGTGGATCTCTTTGCTAGCCTTATTTCTGTGGAATCTGAGAACAGATGTTTCGGATCCCTTTGAATACTGTAGGGCCAAAGGAAATATCTTCCGATAACAAAGAGAAAGAAGCTTTCTGAGAAACTTCTTTGTGTTCTGTGAAATCATCTCACAGAGTTACAGCTTTCCCCTCAAGAAGGCTTTCGCTAAGACAGTTCTTGTGGAATTGGCAAAGTGATATTTGGAAGCCCATAGAGGGCTAAGGTGAAAAAGGAAATATCCTCAGATGAAATCTGGAAAGAAGCTTTCTGAGAAACTGCTTAGTATTCTGTTAATTCATCTGACAGAGTTACATCTGTATTTCGTGGATCTCTTTGCCAGCCTTATTTCTCTGGAATATGAGACCAGATATTTCGGATCCCTTTGAAGACTGTAGGGCCAAAGGAAATATCCTCCGATAACAAAGAGAAAGAAGCTTTCTGAGAAACTTCTTTGTGTTCTGTGAAATCATCTCACAGAGTTACAGCTTTCCCATCAAGAAGCCTTTCGCTAAGACAGTTCTTGTCGAAATGGCAAAGTGGTATTTGGAAGCCCTTACAGGGCTATGGTGAAAAAGGAAATATCGTCAGATTAAATTTGGAAAGAAGCTTTCTGAGAAACTGCTTAGTGTTCTGTTAATTCATCTCACAGAGTTACATCTGTATTTCGTGGATCTCTTTGCTAGCCTTATTTCTGTGGAAACTGAGAACAGATATTTCGGATCCCTTTGAAGACTATAGGGCCAAGGAAATATCCTCCGATAACAAAGAGAAAGAAGCTTTCTGAGAAATTTCTTTGTGTTCTGTGAAATCATCTCACAGACGTACAGCTTTCCCCTCAAGAAGCCTTTCGCTAAGACAGTTCTTGTGGAATTGGCAAAGTGATATTTGGAAGCCCATAGAGGGCTATTTTGAAAATGGAAATATCCTCAGATGAAATCTGGAAAGAAGATTTCTGAGAAACTGCTTAGTGTTCTGTTAATTCATCTCACAGAGTTACATCTGTATTTCGTGGATCTCTTTGCCAGCCTTATTTCTCTGGAATCTGAGAACAGATATTTCGGATCCCTTTGAAGACTATAGGGCCAAAGGAAATATCCTCCGATAACAAAGAGAAGGAAGCTTTCTGAGAAACTTCTTTGTGTTCTGTGAAATCATCTCACAGAAATACAGCATTCACCTCAAGAAGTCTTTCGCTAAGACAGTTCTTGTGGAAATGGCAAAGTGGTATTTGGAAGGCGTAGAGGGCTATGGTGAAAATGGAAATATCCTCAGATGAAATCTTTAAAGAAGCTTTCTGAGAAACTGCTTAGTGTTCTGTTAATTCATCTCACAGAGTTACATCTGTAGTTCGTGGATCTCTTTGCTAGCCTTATTTCTGTGGAATCTGAGAACAGATATTTCGAATCCCTTTGAAGACTATAGGGCCAAAGGAAATATCCTCCGATAACAATGAGAAAGAAGCTTTCTGAGAAACTTCTTCGGGTTCTGTGAAATCATCTCACAGAATTACAGCTTTCCCCTCAAGAAGTCTTTCGCTAAGACAGTTCTTGTGGAAATGGCAAAGTGGTATTTGGAAGCCCTTACAGGGCTATGGTGAAAAAGGAAATATCGTCAGATTAAATTTGGAAAGAAGCTTTCTGAGAAACTGCTTAGTGTTCTGTTAGTTCTTCTCACAGAGTTACATTGGTATTTCGTGGATCTCTTTGCTAGCCTTATTTCTGTGTAATCTGAGAACAGATATTTCGGATCCCTTTGAAGACTATAGGCCCAAGGAAATATCCTCCTATAACAAAGAGAAAGACGCTTTCTGAGAAACTTCTTTGTGTTCTGTGAAATCAACTCACAGAGTTACAGCTTTCCCCTCAAGAAGCCTTTCGCTGAGACAGTTCTTGTGGAATTGGCAAAGTGATATTTGGAAGACCTTAGACGTCTATGGTGAAAAAGGAAATATCCTCAGATGAAATCTGGAAAGAAGATTTCTGAGAAACTGCTTAGTGTTCTGTTAATTCATCTCACAGAGTTACATCTGTATTTCGTGGATTTCTTTGCCAGCCTTATTTCTCTGGAATCTGAGAACAGATATTTCGGATCCCTTTGAAGACTATAGGGCCAAAGGAAATATCCCCCGATAGCAAAGAGAAAGAAACTTTCTGAGAAACTTCTTTGTATTCTGTGAAATCATCTCACAGAGTTACAGCTTTCACCTCAAGAAGCCTTTCGCTAAGACAGTTCTTGTGGAATTGGCAAAGTGATATTTGGAAGCCAATAGAGGGCTATCGTGAAAAAGGAAATATCCTCAGATGAAATCTGGAAAGAAGCATTATGAGAAACTGCTCTGTGATATATGACTTCCACTCACAGAGTTACATCTGTATTTCGTGGATCTCTTTGCTAGCCTTATTTCAGTGGAATCTGAGAACAGATATTTCGGATCCTTTTGAAGACTATAGGGCCAAAGGAAATATCCTCCGATAACAAAGAGAAAGAAGCTTTCTGAGAAACTTCTTTGTGTTCTGTGAAATCATCTCACAGAGTTACAGCTTTCACCTCAAGAAGCCTTTCGCTAAGACAGTTCATGTGGAAATGGCAAAGTGCTATTTGGAAGCCATAGAGGGCTACGGTGAAAATGGAAATATCCTCCGATGAAATCTGGAGAGAAGCTTTCTGAGAAACTGCTTAGTGTTCTGTTAATTCATCTCACAGAGTTACATCTGTAGTTCGTGGATCTCTTTGCTAGCCTTATTTCTGTGGAATCTGAGAACAGATATTTCGGATCCCTTTGAAGACTATAGGGCCAAAGGAAATATCCTCCGATAACAAAGAGAAGGAAGCTTTCTGAGAAACTTCTTTGTGTTCTGTGAAATCATCTCACAGAATTACAGCTTTCCCCTCAAGAAGTCTTTCGCTAAGACAGTTCTTGTGGAAATGGCAAAGTGGTGTTTGGAAGCCCTTACAGGGCTATGGTGAAAAAGGAAATATCGTCAGATTAAATTTGGAAAGAAGCTTTCTGAGAAACTGCTTAGTGTTCTGTTAGTTCTTCTTACAGAGTTACAACTGTATTTCGTGGATCTCTTTGCTAGCTTTATTTCTGTGTAATCTGAGAACAGATATTTCGGATCCCTTTGAAGACTATAGGGCCAAAGGAAATATCCTCCTATAACAAAGAGAAAGACGCTTTCTGAGAAACTTCTTTGTGTTCTGTGAAATCAACTCACAGAGTTACAGCATTCCCCTCAAGAAGCCTTTCGCTAAGACAGTTCTTGTGGAATTGACAAAGTGATATTTGGAAGCCCATAGAGGGCTATGGTGAAAAAGGAAATATCCTCAGATGAAATCTGGAAAGAAGATTTCTGAGAAACTGCTTAGTGTTCTGTTAATTCATTTCACAGAGTTACATCTGTATTTCGTGGATCTCTTTGCCAGCCTTATTTCTCTGGAATCTGAGAACAGATATTTCGGATCCCTTTGAAGACTATAGGGCCAAAGGAAATATCCTCCGATAACAAAGAGAAAGAAACTTTCTGAGAAACTTCTTTGTATTCTGTGAAATCATCTCACAGAAGTACAGCTTTCACCTCAAGAAGCCTTTCGCTAAGACAGTTCTTGTGGAATTGGCAAAGTGATATTTGAAGCCTATAGAGGGCTATGGTGAAAATGGAAATATCCTCAGATGAAATGTGGAAAGAAGCTTTCTGAGAAACTGCTTAGTGTTCTGTTAATTCATCTCACAGAGTTACATCTGTATTTCGTGGATCTCTTTGCTAGCCTTATTTCTGTGGAATCTGAGAACAGATGTTTCGGATCCCTTTGAAGACTATAGGGGCAAAGGAAATATCTTCCGATAACAAAGAGAAAGAAGCTTTCTGAGAAACTTCTTTGTGTTCTGTGAAATCATCTCACAGAGTTACAGCTTTCCCCTCAAGAAGGCTTTCGCTAAGACAGTTCTTGTGTAATTGGCAAAGTGATATTTGGAAGCCCATAGAGGGCTATGGTGAAAAAGGAAATATCCTCAGATGAAATCTGGAAAGAAGCTTTCTGAGAAACTGCTTAGTGTTCTGTTAATTCATCTGACAGAGTTACATCTGTATTTCGTGGATCTCTTTGCCAGCCTTATTTCTCTGGAATCTGAGACCAGATATTTCGGATCCCTTTGAAGACTGTAGGGCCAAAGGAAATATCCTCCGATAACAAAGAGAAAGAAGCTTTCTGAGAAACTTCTTTGTGTTCTGTGAAATCATCTCACAGAGTTACAGCTTTCCCATCAAGAAGCCTTTCACTTAGACAGTTCTTTTGGAATTGGAAAAGTGATATTTGGAAGCCCAGAGAGGGCTATGGTGAAAAAGGAAATATCCTCAGATGAAATTTGGAAAGAAGCTTTCTGAGAAACTGCTTAGTGTTCTGTTAATTCATCTCACAGAGTTACATCTGTATTTCGTGGATCTCTCCGCTAGACTCATTTCTGTGGAAACTGAGAACAGATATTTCGGATCCCTTTGAAGACTATAGGGCCAAAGGAAATATCCTCCCATAACAAAGAGAAAGAAGCTTTCTGAGAAATTTCTTTGTGTTCTGTGAAATCATCTCACAGACGTACAGCTTTCCCCTCAAGAAGCCTTTCGCTAAGATAGTTCTTGTGGAATTGGCTAAGTGATATTTGGAAGCCCATAGAGGGCTATTTTGAAAATGGAAATATCCTCAGACGAAATCTGGAAAGAAGCTTTCTGAGAAACTGCTTAGTGTTCTGTTAATTCATCTCACAGAGTTACATCTGTATTTCGTGGATCTCTTTGCTAGCCTTATATCTGTGGAATCTGAGAACAGATATTTCGGATCCCTTTGAAGACTATAGGGCCAAAGGAAATATCCTCCGATAACAAAGAGAAGGAAGCTTTCTGAGAAACTTCTTTGTGTTCTGTGAAATCATCTCACAGAATTACAGCTTTCCCCTCAAGAAGTCTTTCGCTAAGACAGTTCTTGTGGAAAAGGCAAAGTGGTATTTGGAAGGCGTAGAGGGCTATGGTGAAAATGGAAATATCCTCAGATGAAATCTTTAAAGAAGCGTTCTGAGAAACTGCTTAGTGTTCTGTTAATTCATCTCACAGAGTTACATCTGTAGTTCGTGGATCTCTTTGCTAGCCTTATTTCTGTGGAATCTGAGAACAGATATTTCGGATCCCTTTGAAGACTATAGGGCCAAAGGAAATATCCTCCGATAACAAAGAGAAAGAAGCTTTCTGAGAAACTTTGTGTTCTGTGAAATCATCTCACAGAGTTACAGCTTTCCCCTCAAGAAGCCTTTCGCTAATACAGTTCTTGTGGAATGGGCAAAGTTATATTTGGAAGCCCATAGAGGGCTATGTTGAAAAAGGGAATATCCTCAGTTGAAATCTGGAAAGAAGCTTTCTGAGAAACTGCTTAGTGTTCTGTTAATTGATCTCACAGAGTTACATTGGTATTTCGTGGATCTCTTTGCTAGCCTTATTTCTGTGGAATCTGAGAACACATATTTCGGATCCGTTTGAAGACTATAGGGCCAAGGGAAATATCCACCGATAACAAAGAGAAAGAAGCTTTCTGAGAAACTTCTTTGTGCTCTGTGAAATCATCTCACAGAGTTACAGCTTTCGCCTCCAGAAGCCTTTTGCTAAGACAGTTCTTGTGGAAATGGCAAAGTGATATTTCGAAGGCCATAAAGGGCTACGGTGAAAAAGGAAATATCCTCAGATGAAATCTGGAAAGAAGCTTTCTGAGAAACTGCTTAGTGTTCTGTTAATTCATCTCACAGTGTTACATCTGTATTTCGTGGATCTCTTTGCTAGCCTTATTTCTGTGGAATCCTTAACAGATATTTCGGATCCCTTTGAAGATTATAGGGCCAAAGGAAATATCCTCCGGTAACAAAGAGAAAGAAGCTTTCTGAGAAACTTCTTTGTGTTCTGTGAAATCATCTCACAGAGTTACAGCTTTCCCCTCAGGAAGCCTTTCGCTAAGACAGTTCTTGTGTAATTGGCAAAGTGATATTTGGAAGCCCTTAGACGTCTATGGTGAAAAAGGAAATATCCTCAGATGAAATCTGGAAAGAAGATTTCTGAGAAACTGCTTAGTGTTCTGTTAATTCATCTCACAGAGTTACATCTGTATTTCGTGGATTTCTTTGCCAGCCTTATTTCTCTGGAATCTGAGAACAGATATTTCGGATCCCTTTGAAGACTATAGGGCCAAAGGAAATATCCTCCGAGAGCAAAGAGAAAGAAACTTTCTGAGAAACTTCTTTGTATTCTGTGAAATCATCTCACAGAGTTACAGCTTTCACCTCAAGAAGCCTTTCGCTAAGACAGTTCTTGTGGAATTGGCAAAGTGATATTTGGAAGCCAATAGAGGGCTATGGTGAAAAAGGAAATATCCTCAGATGAAAACTGGAAAGAAGCATTATGAGAAACTGCTCTGTGATATATGACTTCCACTCACAGAGTTACATCTGTATTTCGTGGATCTCTTATTTCAGTGGAATCTGAGAACAGATATTTCGGATCCTTTTGAAGACTATAGGGCCAAAGGAAATATCCTCCGATAACAAAGAGAAAGAAGCTTTCTGAGAAACTTCTTTGTGTTCTGTGAAGTCATCTCACAGAGTTACAGCTTTCCGCTCAAGAAGCCTTTCGCTAAGACAGTTCATGTGGAAATGGCAAAGTGCTATTTGGAAGCCCATAGAGGGCTATGGTGAAAATGGAAATATCCTCAGATGAAATGTGGAAAGAAGCATCCTGCGAAATGCTTAGTGTTCTGTTAATTCATCTCACAGAGTTACATCTGTATTTCGTGGATCTCTTTGCTAGCCTTATTTCTGTGGAATCTGAGAACAGATATTTCTGATCCCTTTGAAGACTATAGGGCCAAAGGAAATATCCTCCGATAACAAAGAGAAAGAAGCTTTCTGAGAAACTTCTTTGTGTTCTGTGAAATCATCTCACAGACGTACAGCTTTCCCCTCAAGAAGCCTTTCGCTAAGACAGTTCTTGTGGAATTGGCAAAGTGATATTTGGAAGCCCATAGAGGGCTATGGTGAAAATGGAAATATCCTCAGATGAAATATGGAAAGAAGCTTTCTGAGAAACTGCTTAGTGTTCTGTTAATTCATCTCAGAGAATTACATCTGTATTTCGTGGATCTCTTAGTTAGCCTTATTTCTTCGGAATCTGAGACCAGATATTTCGGATCCCTTTGAAGACTATAGGGCCAAAGGAAATATCCTCCGATAACAAAGAGAAAGAAGCTTTCGGAGAAACCTCTTTGTGTTCTGTGAAATCATCTCACAGAGTTACAGCTTTCCCCTCAAGAAGCCTTTCGCTAAGACAGTTCTTGCGGAATTGGAAAA
The DNA here is from genome assembly GCF_049350105.2 of Macaca mulatta. Classification (NCBI taxonomy): domain Eukaryota; kingdom Metazoa; phylum Chordata; class Mammalia; order Primates; family Cercopithecidae; genus Macaca; species Macaca mulatta. The sequence continues at coordinate 37,138,660 of NC_133418.1, forward strand.
GTGATATTTGGAAGCCCATAGAGGGCTATGGTGAAAAAGGAAATATCCTCAGATGAAATCTGGAAAGAAGCTTTCTGAGAAACTGCTTAGTGTTCTGTTAATTCTTCTCTCAGGGTTACATCTGTATTTCGTGGATCTCCTTGCTAGCCTTATTTCTGTGGAATCAGAACAGATATTTCGAATCCCTTGGAAGACTATAGGGCCAAAGGAAATATCCTCCGATAACAAAGAGAAAGAAGCTTTCTCAGAAACTTCTTTGTGCTCTGTGAAATCATCTCACAGAGTTACAGCTTTCGCCTCCAGAAGCCTTTTGCTAAGACAGTTCTTGTGGAATTGGCAAAGTGATATTTGGAAGGCCATAGAGGGCTATGGTGAAAAAGGGAATATCCTCAGATGAAATCTGGAAAGAAGCTTTCTGAGAAACTGCTTAGTGTTCTGTTAATTCATCTCACAGAGTTACATCTGTATTTCGTGGATCTCTTTGCTAGCCTTATTTCTCAGGTGTCTGAGAACAGATATTTCGGATCCCTTGGAAGACCATAGGGCCAAAGGAAATATCCTCCGATAACAGAGAGAAAGAAGCTTTCTGAGAAACTTCTTTGTGTTCTGTGAAATCATCTCACAGAGTTACAGCTTTCCCCCAAGTAGCCTTTCGCTAAGACAATTCTTGTGGAATTGGCAAAGTGATATTTGGAAGCGCATAGAGGGCTATGATGAAAAAGGAAATATCCTCAGATGAAATCTGGAAAGAAGCTTTCTGAGAAACTGCTTAGTGTTCTGTTAATTCATCTCACAGAGTTACATCTGTATTTCGTGGGTCTCTTTGCTAGCCTTATTTCTGTGGAATCTGAGACCAGATATTACGGATCCCTTTGAAGACTATAGGGCCAAAGGAAATATCCTCCGATAACAAAGAGAAAGAAGCTTTCTGAGAAACTTCTTTGTGCTCTGTGAAATCATCTCACAGAGTTACAGCTTTCGCCACCAGAAGCCTTTTTTAAGACAGTTCTTCTGGAAATGGCAAAGTGATATTTCGAAGGCCATAAAGGGCTACGGTGAAAAAGGAAATATCCTCAGATGAAATCTGGAAAGAAGCTTTCTGAGAAACTGCTTAGTGTTCTGTTAATTGATCTCACAGAGTTACATTGGTATTTCGTGGATCTCTTTGCTAGCCTTATTTCTGTGGAATCTGAGAACAGATATTTCGGATCCGTTTGAAGACTATAGGGCCAAGGGAAATATCCTCCGATAACAAAGAGAAAGAAGCTTTCTGAGAAACTTCTTTGTGCTCTGTGAAATCATCTCACAGAGTTACAGCTTTCGCCTCCAGAAGCCTTTTGCTAAGACAGTTCTTGTGGAAATGGCAAAGTGATATTTCGAAGGCCATAAAGGGCTACGGTGAAAAAGGAAATATCCTCAGATGAAATCTGGAAAGAAGCTTTCTGAGAAACTGCTTAGTGTTCTGTTAATTCATCTCACAGTGTTACATCTGTATTTCGTGGATCTCTTTGCTAGCCTTATTTCTGTGGAATCCTTAACAGATATTTCGGATGCCTTTGAAGATTATAGGGCCAAAGGAAATATCCTCCGGTAACAAAGAGAAAGAAGCTTTCTGAGAAACGTCTTTGTGTTCTGTGAAATCATCTCACAGAGTTACAGCTTTCCCCTCAGGAAGCCTTTCGCTAAGACAGTTCTTGTGGAATTGGCAAAGTGATATTTGGAAGCCCTTAGACGTCTATGGTGAAAAAGGAAATATCCTCAGATGAAATCTGGAAAGAAGATTTCTGAGAAACTGCTTAGTGTTCTGTTAATTCATCTCACAGAGTTACATCTGTATTTCGTGGATATCTTTGCCAGCCTTATTTCTCTGGAATCTGAGAACAGATATTTCGGATCCCTTTGAAGACTATAGGGCCAAAGGAAATATCCTCCGATAGCAAAGAGAAAGAAACTTTCTGAGAAACTTCTTTGTATTCTGTGAAATCATATCACAGAGTTACAGCTTTCACCTCAAGAAGCCTTTCGCTAAGACAGTTCTTGTGGAATTGGCAAAGTGATATTTGGAAGCCAATAGAGGGCTATGGTGAAAAAGGAAATATCCTCAGATGAAATCTGGAAAGAAGCATTATGAGAAACTGCTCTGTGATATATGACTTCCACTCACAGAGTTACATCTGTATTTCGTGGATCTCTTTGCTAGCCTTATTTCAGTGGAATCTGAGAACAGATATTTCGGATCCTTTTGAAGACTATAGGGCCAAAGGAAATATCCTCCGATAACAAAGAGAAAGAAGCTTTCTGAAAAACTTCTTTGTGTTCTGTGAAGTCATCTCACAGAGTTACAGCTTTCCCCTCAAGAAGCCTTTCGCTAAGACAGTTCATGTGGAAATGGCAAAGTGCTATTTGGAAGCCCATAGAGGGCTAGGGTGAAAAAGGAAATATCCTCAGATGAAATCTGGAAAGAAGCATTATGAGAAACTGCTCTGTGATATATGACTTGCACTCACGGAGTTACATCTGTATGTCGTGGATATCTTTGCTAGCCTTATTTCAGTGGAATCTGAGAACAGATATTTCGGATCCTTTTGAAGACTATAGGGCCAAAGGAAATATCCTCCGATAACAAAGAGAAAGAAGCTTTCTGAGAAACTTCTTTGTGTTCTGTGAAATCATCTCACAGAGTTACAGCTTTCCCCTCAAGAAGCCTTTCGCTAAGACAGTTCATGTGGAAATGGCAAAGTGCTATTTGGAAGCCATAGAGGGCTATGTTGAAAATGGAAATATCCTCAGATGAAATCTGGAAAGAAGCTTTCTGAGAAACTGCTTAGTGTTCTGTTAATTCAACTCACAGTGTTACATCTGTATTTCGTGGATCTCTTTGCCAGCCTTATTTCTGTGGAATCTGAGAACAGATATTTCGGATCCCTTTGAAGACTATAGGGCCAAAGGAAATATCCTCCGATAACAAAGAGAAGGAAGCTTTCTGAGAAACTTCTTTGTGTTCTGTGAAATCAACTCACAGAGTTACAGCTTTCCCCTCAAGAAGCCTTTCGCTAAGACATTTCTTGTGGAATTGACAAAGTGATATTTGGAAGCCCATAGAGGGCTATGGTGAAAAAGGAAATATCCTCAGATGAAATCTGGAAAGAAGATTTCTCAGAAACTGCTAATTGTTCTGTTAATTCATTTCACAGAGTTATATCTGTATTTCGTGGATCTCTTTGCCAGCCTTATTTATCTGGAATCTGAGAACAGATATTTCGGATCTCTTTGAAGACTATAGGGCCAAAGGAAATATCCTCCGATAACAAAGAGAAAGAAACTTTCTGCGAAACTTCTTTGTATTCTGTGAAATCATCTCACAGAAGTACAGCTTTCACCTCAAGAAGCCTTTCGCTAAGACAGTTCTTGTGGAATTGGCAAAGTGATATTTGAAGCCCATAGAGGGCTATGGTGAAAATGGAAATATCCTCAGATGAAATCTGGAAAGAAGTTTTCTGAGAAACTGCTTAGTGTTCTGTTAATTCATCTCACAGAGTTACATCTGTATTTCGTGGATCTCTTTCCTAGCCTTATTTCTGTGGAATCGGCGAACAGATATTACCGATCCCTTTGAATTCTATAGGGCCAAAGGAAATATCCTCCGATAACAAACAGAAAGAAGCTTTCTGAGAAACTTCTTTGTGTTTTGTGAAATCATCTCACAGAGTTACAGCTTTCCCCTCAAGAAGCCTTTCGCTAAGACAGTTCTTGTGGAATTGGAAAAGTGATATTTGGAAGCCCATAGAGGGCTATGGTGAAAAAGGAAATATCCTCAGATGAAATCGGGAAAGAAGCTTTCTGAGAAACTGCTTAGTGTTCTGTTAATTTTCTCACAGAGTTACATCTCTATTTCGTGGATCTCTTTGCTAGCCTTATTTCTGTGGAATCTGAGAACAGATATTTCGGATCCGTTTGAAGACTATAGGGCCAAAGGAAATATCCTCCGATAACAAAGAGAAAGAACCTATCTGAGAAACTTCTTTCTGTTCTGTGAAATCATCTCACAGAGTTACAGCTTTCCCCTCAAGAAGCCTTTCGCTAAGACAGTTCTTGCGGAATTGGAAAAGGGATATTTGGAAGCCCATAGATGGCTATGGTGAAAAACGAAATATCCTCAGATGAAATCTGGAAAGAAGCTTTCTGAGAAACTGCTTAGTGTTCTGTTAATTCATCTCCCAGAGTTACATCCGTATTTCGTGGATCTCTTTGCTAGCCTTATTTCTGAGGTGTCTGAGAACAGATATTTCGGATCCCTTGGAAGACTATAGGGCCAAAGGAAATATCCTCCGATAACAAAGAGAAAGAAGCTTTCTGAGAAACTTCTTTGTGTTCTGTGAAATCATCTCACAGAGTTACAGCTTTCCCCTCAAGGAGCCTTTCGCTAAGACAGTTCTTGTGGAATTGGCAAAGTGATATTTGGAAGCCCATAGAGGGCTAGGGTGAAAAAGGAAATATCCTCAGATGAAATCTGGAAAGAAGCTTTCTGAGAAACTGCTTAGTGATCTTTTAATTCATCTCACAGAGTTACATCTGTATCTCGTGGATCTCTTTGCTAGCCTTATTTCTGTGGAATCTGAGAACAGATGTTTCGGATCCCTTTGAAGACTATAGGGCCAAAGGAAATATCTTCCGATAACAAAGAGAAAGAAGATTTCTGAGAAACTTCTTTGTGTTCTGTGAAATCATCTCACAGAGTTACAGCTTTCCCCTCAAGAAGCCTTTCGCTAAGACAGGTCTTGTGGAATTGGCAAAGTGATATTTGGAAGCCCATAGAGGGCTATGGTGAAAAAGGAAATATCCTCAGATGAAATCTGGAAAGAAGCTTTCTGAGAAACTGCTTAGTGGTCTGTTAATTCATCTGACAGAGTTACATCTGTATTTCGTGGATCTCTTTGCCAGCCTTATTTCTCTGGAATCTGAGACCAGATATTTCGGTTCCTTTGAAGACTATAGGGCCAAAGGAAATATCCTCCGATAACAAAGAGAAAGAAACTTTATAAGAAACTTCTTTGTATTCTGTGAAATCATCTCACAGAGTTACAGCTTTCACCTCAAGAAGCCTTTCGCTAAGACAGTTCTTGTGGAATTGGCAAAGTGATATTTGGAAGCCCATAGAGGGCTATGGTGAAAAAGGAAATATCCTCAGATGAAATCTGGAAAGAAGCTTTCTGAGAAATTGCTTGTGTTCTGTTAATCCATCTATCAGAGTTACATCTGTATTTCGTGGATCTCTTTGCTAGCCTTATTTCTGTGGAATCTGACAACAGATATTTCGGATCCGTTGGAAGACTATAGGGCCAGAGGAAATATCCTTCTAAAACAAAGAGAATCAAGCTTTCTGAGAAACTTCTTTGTGTTCTGTGAAGTCATCTCACAGAGTTACAGCTTTCCCCTCAAGAAGCCTTTCGCTAAGACACTTCTTGTGGAATTGGCAAAGTGATATTTGGAAGCCCATAGAGGGCTATGGTGAAAATGGAAATATCCTCAGATGAAATGTGGAAAGAAGCATCCTGCGAAATGCTTAGTGTTCTGTTAATTCATCTCACAGAGTTACATCTGTATTTCGTGGATCTCTTTGCTAGCCTTATTTCTGTGGAATCTGAGAACAGATATTTCTGATCCCTTTGAAGACTATAGGGCCAAAGGAAATATCCTCCGATAACAAAGAGAAAGAAGCTTTCTGAGCAACTTCTTTGTGTTCTGTGAAATCATCTCACAGACGTACAGCTTTCCCCTCAAGAAGCCTTTCGCTAAGACAGTTCTTGTGGAATTGGCAAAGTGATATTTGGAAGCCCATAGAGGGCTATTGTGAAAATGGAAATATCCACAGATGAAATATGGAAAGAAGCTTTCTGAGAAACTGCTTAGTGTTCTGTTAATTCATCTCAGAGAATTACATCTGTATTTCGTGGATCTCTTTGTTAGCCTTATTTCTGTGGAATCTGAGACCAGATATTTCGGATCCCTTTGAAGACTATAGGGCCAAAGGAAATATCCTCCGATAACAAAGAGAAAGAAGCTTTCGGAGAAACCTCTTTGTGTTCTGTGAAATCATCTCACAGAGTTACAGCTTTCCCCTCAAGAAGCCTTTCGCTAAGACAGTTCTTGCGGAATTGGAAAAGTGATATTTGGAAGCCCATAGAGGGCTATGGTGAAAAAGGAAATATCCTCAGATGAAATCTGGAAAGAAGCTTTGTGAGAAACTGCTTAGTGTTCTGTTAATTCATCTCACAGTGTTCCATCTGTATTTCGTGGATCTCTTTGCTAGCCTTATTTCTGTGGAATCTGTAACAGATATTTCGGATCTCTTTGAAGACTATAGGGCCAAAGGAAATATCCTCCGATAACAAAGAGAAAGAAGCTTTCTGAGAAACTTCTTTGTGTTCTGTGAAATCATCTCACAGAGTTTCAGCTTTCCCCTCAAGGAGCCTTTCGCTAAGACAGTTCTTGTGGAATTGGCAAAGTGATATTTGGAAGCCCATAGAGGGCTATGGTGAAAAAGGGAATATCCTCAGATGAAATCTGGAAAGAAGCTTTCTGAGAAACTGCTTAGTGTTCTGTTAATTCATCTCACAGAGTTACATCTGTATTTCGTGAATCTCTTTGCTAGCCTTATTTCTGAGGTGTCTGAGAACAGATATTTCGGATCCCTTGGAAGACTATAGGGCCAAAGGAAATATCCTCCGATAAGAGAGAGAAAGAAGCTTTCTGAGAAACTTCTTTGTGTTCTGTGAAATCATCTCACAGAGTTACAGCTTTCCCCCAAGTAGCCTTTCGCTAAGACAGTTCTTGTGGAATTGGCAAAGTGATATTTGGAAGCCCATAGAGGGCTATGATGAAAAAGGAAATATCCTCAGATGAAATCTGGAAAGAAGCTTTCTGAGAAACTGCTTAGTGTTCTGTTAATTCATCTCACAGAGTTACATCTGTATTTCGTGGGTCTCTTTGCTAGCCTTATTTCTGTGGAATCTGAGAACAGATATTTCGGATCCCTTTGAAGACTATAGGGCCAAAGGAAATATCCTCCGATAACAAAGAGAAAGAAGCTTTCGGAGAAACCTCTTTGTGTTCTGTGAAATCATCTCACAGAGTTACAGCTTTCCCCTCAAGGAGCCTTTCGCTAAGACAGTTCTTGCGGAATTGGAAAAGTGATATTTGGAAGCCCATAGAGGGCTATGGTGAAAAAGGAAATATCCTCAGATGAAATCTGGAAAGAAGCTTTCTGAGAAACTGCTTAGTGTTCTGTTAATTCTTCTCTCAGGGTTACATCTGTATTTCGTGGATCTCCTTGCTAGCCTTATTTCTGTGGAATCAGAACAGATATTTCGAATCCCTTGGAAGACTATAGGGCCAAAGGAAATATCCTCCGATAACAAAGAGAAAGAAGCTTTCTCAGAAACTTCTTTGTGCTCTGTGAAATCATCTCACAGAGTTACAGCTTTCGCCTCCAGAAGCCTTTTGCTAAGACAGTTCTTGTGGAATTGGCAAAGTGATATTTGGAAGGCCATAGAGGGCTATGGTGAAAAAGGAAATATCCTCAGATGAAATCTGGAAAGAAGCTTTCTGAGAAACTGCTTAGTGTTCTGTTAATTCATCTCACAGTGTTACATCTGTATTTCGTGGATCTCTTTGCTAGCCTTATTTCTGTGGAATCTGTAACAGATATTTCGGATCCCTTTGAAGACTATAGGGCCAAAGGAAATATCCTCCGATAACAAAGAGAAAGAAGCTTTCTGAGAAACTTCTTTCTGTTCTGTGAAATCATCTCACAGAGTTACAGCTTTCCCCTCAAGGAGCCTTTCGCTAAGACAGTTCTTGTGGAATTGGCAAAGTGATATTTGGAAGCCCCTAGAGGGCTGTGGTGAAAAAGGGAATATCCTCAGATGAAATCTGGAAAGAAGCTTTCTGAGAAACTGCTTAGTGTTCTGTTAATTCTTCTCAGAGAGTTACATCTGTATTTCGTGGATCTCTTTGCTCGCCTTATTTCTGTGGAATCTGAGAACAGATATTTCGGATCCCTTTGAAGACTATAGGGCCAAAGGAAATATCCTCCGATAACAATGAGAAAGAAGCTTTCTGAGAAACTTCTTTGTATTTTGTAAAATCATCACACAGAGTTACAGCTTTCCCCTCTAGAAGCCTTTCACTAAGACACTTCTTGTGGAATTGGCAAAGTGATATTTGGAATCCCTTACAGGGCTATGGTGAAAAAGGAAATATCGTCAGATTAAATCTGGAAAGAAGCTTTCTGCGAAACTGCTTAGTGTTCTGTTAGTTCTTCTCACAGAGTTACAACTGTATTTCGTGGATCTCTTTGCTAGCCTTATTTCTGTGTAATCTGAGAACAGATATTTAAGATCCCTTTGAAGACTATAGGGCCAAAGGAAATATCCTCCGATACCAAAGAGAAAGAAGCTTTCTGAGAAACTTCTTTGTGTTCTGTGAAATCAACTCACAGAGTTACAGCTTTCCCCTCAAGAAGCCTTTCGCTAAGACAGTTCTTGTGGAATTGACAAAGTGATATTTGGAAGCCCATAGAGGGCTATGGTGAAAAAGGAAATATCCTCAGATGAAATCTGGAAAGAAGCTTTCTGAGAAACTGCTTAGTGTTCTGTTAATTCATTTCACAGAGTTACATCTGTATTTCGTGGATCTCTTTGCCAGCCTTATTTCTCTGGAATCTGAGAACAGATATTTCGGATCCCTTTGAAGACTATAGGGCCAAAGGAAATATCCTCCGATAACAAAGAGAAAGAAACTTTCTGAGAAAATTCTTTGTATTCTGTGAAATCATCTCACAGAGTTACAGCATTCATCTCAAGAAGCCTTTCGCTAAGACAGTTCTTGTGGAATTGGCAAAGTGATATTTGGAAGCCAGTAGAGGGCTATGGTGAAAAAGGAAATATCCTCAGATGAAATCTGGAAAGAAGCATTATGAGAAACTGCTCTGTGATATATGACTTCCACTCACAGAGTTACATCTGTATTTCGTGTATCTTTTGCTAGCCTTATTTCAGTGGAATCTGAGAGCAGATATTTCGGATCCTTTTGAAGACTATAGGGCCAAAGGAAATATCCTCCGATAACAAAGAGAAAGAAGCTTTCTGAGAAACTTCTTTGTGTTCTGTGAAATCATCTCACAGAGTAACAGCTTTCCCCTCAAGAAGCCTTTCGCTAAGACAGTTCATGTGGAAATGGCAAAGTGCTATTTGGAAGCCATAGAGGGCTATGTTGAAAATGGAAATATCCTCAGATGAAATCTGGAAAGAAGCTTTCTGAGAAACTGCTTAGTGTTCTGTTAATTCAACTCACAGTGTTTCATCTGTATTTCGTGGATCTCTTTGCTAGCCTTATTTCTGTGGAATCTGAGAACAGATATTTCGGATCCCTTTGAAGACTATAGGGCCAAAGGAAATATCCTCCGATAACAAAGAGAAGGAAGCTTTCTGAGAAACTTCTTTGTGTTCTGTGAAATCAACTCACAGAGTTACAGCTTTCCCCTCAAGAAGCCTTTCGCTAAGACAGTTCTTGTGGAATTGACAAAGTGATATTTGGAAGCCCATAGAGGGCTATGGTGAAAAAGGAAATATCCTCAGATGAAATCTGGAAAGAAGATTTCTCAGAAACTGCTTATTGTTCTGTTAATTCATTTCACAGAGTTATATCTGTATTTCGTGGATCTCTTTGCCAGCCTTATTTATCTGGAGTCTGAGAACAGATATTTCGGATCTCTTTGAAGACTATAGGGCCAAAGGAAATATCCTCCGATAACAAAGAGAAAGAAACTTTCTGAGAAACTTCTTTGTATTCTGTGAAATCATCTCACAGAAGTACAGCTTTCACCTCAAGAAGCCTTTCGCTAAGACAGTTCTTGTGGAATTGGCAAAGTGATATTTGAAGCCCATAGAGGGCTATGGTGAAAATGGAAATATCCTCAGATGAAATCTGGAAAGAAGTTTTCTGAGAAACTGCTTAGTGTTCTGTTAATTCATCTTACAGAGTTACATCTGTATTCGTGGATCTCTTTCCTAGCCTTATTTCTGTGGAATCGGCGAACAGATATTTCCGGTCCCTTTGAAGTCTATAGGGCCAAAGGAAATATCCTCCGATAACAAACAGAAAGAAGCTTTCTGAGAAACTTCTTTGTGTTCTGTGAAATCATCTCACAGAGTTACAGCTTTCCCCTCAAGAAGCCTTTCGCTAAGACAGTTCTTGTGGAATTGAAAAAGTGATATTTGGAAGCCCATAGAGGGCTATGGTGAAAAAGGAAATATCCTCAGATGATATCTGGAAAGAAGCTTTCTGAGAAACTGCTTAGTGTTCTGTTAATTTTCTCACAGAGTTCCATCTCTATTTCGTGGATCTCTTTGCTAGCCTTATTTCTGTGGAATCTGAGAACAGATATTTCGGATCCGTTTGAAGACTATAGGGCCAAAGGAAATATCCTCCGATAACAAAGAGAAAGAAGCTTTCGGAGAAACTTCTTTCTGTTCTGTGAAATCATCTCACAGAGTTAGAGCTTTCCCCTCAAGAAGCCATTCGCTAAGACAGTTCTTGCGGAATTGGAAAATGGATATTTGGAAGCCCATAGATTGGCTATGGTGAAAAACGAAATATCCTCAGATGAAATCTGGAAAGAAGCTTTCTGAGAAACTGCTTAGTGTTCTGTTAATTCATCTCCCAGAGTTACATCCGTATTTCGTGGATCTCTTTGCTAGCCTTATTTCTGAGGTGTCTGAGAACAGATATTTCGGATCCCTTGGAAGACTATAGGGCCAAAGGAAATATCCTCCGATAACAAAGAGAAAGAAGCTTTCTGAGAAACTTCTTTGTGTTCTGTGAAATCATCTCACAGAGTTACAGCTTTCCCCTCAAGGAGCCTTTCGCTAAGACAGTTCTTGTGGAATTGGCAAAGTGATATTTGGAAGCCCAAAGAGGGCTATGGTGAAAAAGGAAATATCCTCAGATGAAATCTGGAAAGAAGCTTTCTGAGAAACTGCTTAGTGATCTTTTAATTCATCTCACAGAGTTACATCTGTATCTCGTGGATCTCTTTGCTAGCCTTATTTCTGTGGAATCTGAGAACAGATGTTTCGGATCCCTTTGAAGACTATAGGGCCAAAGGAAATATCTTCCGATAACAAAGAGAAAGAAGATTTCTGAGAAACTTCTTTGTGTTCTGTGAAATCATCTCACAGAGTTACAGCTTTCCCCTCAAGAAGCCTTTCGCTAAGACAGGTCTTGTGGAATTGGCAAAGTGATATTTGGAAGCCCATAGAGGGCTATGGTGAAAAAGGAAATATCCTCAGATGAAATCTGGAAAGAAGCTTTCTGAGAAACTGCTTAGTGGTCTGTTAATTCATCTGACAGAGTTACATCTGTATTTCGTGGATCTCTTTGCCAGCCTTATTTCTCTGGAATCTGAGACCATATATTTCGGTTCCTTTGAAGACTATAGGGCCAAAGGAAATATCCTCCGATAACAAAGAGAAAGAAACTTTCTGAGAAACTTCTTTGTATTCTGTGAAATCATCTCACAGAGTTACAGTTTTCACCTCAAGAAGCCTTTCGCTAAGACAGTTCTTGTGGAATTGGCAAAGTGATATTTGGAAGCCCATAGAGGGCTATGGTGAAAAAGGAAATATCCTCAGATGAAATCTGGAAAGAAGCTTTCTGAGAAATTGCTTGTGTTCTGTTAATCCATCTAACAGAGTTACATCTGTATTTCGTGGATCTCTTTGCTAGCCTTATTTCTGTGGAATCTGACAACAGATATTTCGGATCCGTTGGAAGACTATAGGGCCAGAGGAAATATCCTTCTAAAACAAAGAGAAACAAGCTTTCTGAGAAACTTCTTTGTGTTCTGTGAAGTCATCTCACAGAGTTACAGCTTTCCCCTCAAGAAGCCTTTCGCTAAGACACTTCTTGTGGAATTGGCAAAGTGATATTTGGAAGCCCATAGAGGGCTATTGTGAAAATGGAAATATCCTCAGATGAAATATGGAAAGAAGCTTTCTGAGAAACTGCTTAGTGTTCTGTTAATTCATCTCAGAGAATTACATCTGTATTTCGTGGATCTCTTTGTTAGCCTTATTTCTGTGGAATCTGAGACCAGATATTTCGGATCCCTTTGAAGACTATAGGGCCAAAGGAAATATCCTCCGATAACAAAGAGAAAGAAGCTTTCGGGGAAACCTCTTTGTGTTCTGTGAAATCATCTCACAGAGTTACAGCTTTCCCCTCAAGAAGCCTTTCGCTAAGACAGTTCTTGCGGAATTGGAAAAGTGATATTTGGAAGCCCAAAGAGGGCTATGGTGAAAAAGGAAATATCCTCAGATGAAATCTGGAAAGAAGCTTTCTGAGAAACTGCTTAGTGATCTTTTAATTCATCTCACAGAGTTACATCTGTATCTCGTGGATCTCTTTGCTAGCCTTATTTCTGTGGAATCTGAGAACAGATGTTTCGGATCCCTTTGAAGACTATAGGGCCAAAGGAAATATCTTCCGATAACAAAGAGAAAGAAGATTTCTGAGAAACTTCTTTGTGTTCTGTGAAATCATCTCACAGAGTTACAGCTTTCCCCTCAAGAAGCCTTTCGCTAAGACAGGTCTTGTGGAATTGGCAAAGTGATATTTGGAAGCCCATAGAGGGCTATGGTGAAAAAGGAAATATCCTCAGATGAAATCTGGAAAGAAGCTTTCTGAGAAACTGCTTAGTGGTCTGTTAATTCATCTGACAGAGTTACATCTGTATTTCGTGGATCTCTTTGCCAGCCTTATTTCTCTGGAATCTGAGACCATATATTTCGGTTCCTTTGAAGACTATAGGGCCAAAGGAAATATCCTCCGATAACAAAGAGAAAGAAACTTTCTGAGAAACTTCTTTGTATTCTGTGAAATCATCTCACAGAGTTACAGTTTTCACCTCAAGAAGCCTTTCGCTAAGACAGTTCTTGTGGAATTGGCAAAGTGATATTTGGAAGCCCATAGAGGGCTATGGTGAAAAAGGAAATATCCTCAGATGAAATCTGGAAAGAAGCTTTCTGAGAAATTGCTTGTGTTCTGTTAATCCATCTAACAGAGTTACATCTGTATTTCGTGGATCTCTTTGCTAGCCTTATTTCTGTGGAATCTGACAACAGATATTTCGGATCCGTTGGAAGACTATAGGGCCAGAGGAAATATCCTTCTAAAACAAAGAGAAACAAGCTTTCTGAGAAACTTCTTTGTGTTCTGTGAAGTCATCTCACAGAGTTACAGCTTTCCCCTCAAGAAGCCTTTCGCTAAGACACTTCTTGTGGAATTGGCAAAGTGATATTTGGAAGCCCATAGAGGGCTATTGTGAAAATGGAAATATCCTCAGATGAAATATGGAAAGAAGCTTTCTGAGAAACTGCTTAGTGTTCTGTTAATTCATCTCAGAGAATTACATCTGTATTTCGTGGATCTCTTTGTTAGCCTTATTTCTGTGGAATCTGAGACCAGATATTTCGGATCCCTTTGAAGACTATAGGGCCAAAGGAAATATCCTCCGATAACAAAGAGAAAGAAGCTTTCGGGGAAACCTCTTTGTGTTCTGTGAAATCATCTCACAGAGTTACAGCTTTCCCCTCAAGAAGCCTTTCGCTAAGACAGTTCTTGCGGAATTGGAAAAGTGATATTTGGAAGCCCATAGAGGGCTATGGTGAAAAAGGAAATATCTTCAGATGAAATCTGGAAAGAAGCTTTCTGAGAAACTGCTTAGTGTTCTGTTAATTCTTCTCTCAGGGTTACATCTGTATTTCGTGGATCTCCTTGCTAGCCTTATTTCTGTGGAATCAGAACAGATATTTCGAATCCCTTGGAAGACTATAGGGACAAAGGAAATATCCTCCGATAACAAAGAGAAAGAAGCTTTCTCAGAAACTTCTTTGTGCTCTGTGAAATCATCTCACAGAGTTACAGCTTTCGCCTCCAGAAGCCTTTTGCTAAGACAGTTCTTGTGGAATTGGCAAAGTGATATTTGGAAGGCCATAGAGGGCTATGGTGAAAAAGGAAATATCCTCAGATGAAATCTGGAAAGAAGCTTTCTGAGAAACTGCTTAGTGTTCTGTTAATTCATCTCACAGTGTTACATCTGTATTTCGTGGATCTCTTTGCCTGCCTTATTTCTGTGGAATCTGTAACAGATATTTCGGATCCCTTTGAAGACTATAGGGCCAAAGGAAATATCCTCCGATAACAAAGAGAAAGAAGCTTTCTGAGAAACTTCTTTCTGTTCTGTGAAATCATCTCACAGAGTTACAGCTTTCCCCTCAAGGAGCTTTTCGCTAAGACAGTTCTTGTGGAATTGGCAAAGTGATATTTGGAAGACCCTAGAGGGCTATGGTGAAAAAGGGAATATACTCAGATGAAATCTGGAAAGAAGCTTTCTGAGAAACTGCTTAGTATTCTGTTAATTCATCTCACAGAGTTACATCTGTATTTCGTGGATCTCTTTGCTAGCCTTATTTCTGAGGTGTCTGAGAACAGATATTTCGGATCCCTTGGAAGACTATAGGGCCAAAGGAAATAACCTCCGATAACAAAGAGAAAGAAGCTTTCTGAGAAACTTCTTTGTGTTCTGTGAAATCATCTCACAGAGTTACAGCTTTCCCCCAAGTAGCCTTTCGCTAAGACAGTTCTTGTGGAATTGGCAAAGTGATATTTGGAAGCCCATAGAGGGCTATGATGAAAAAGGAAATATCCTCAGATGAAATCTGGAAAGAAGCTTTCTGAGAAACTGCTTAGTGTTCTGTTAATTCATCTCAAAGAGTTACATCTGTATTTCGTGGGTCTCTTTGCTAGCCTTATTTCTGTGGAATCTGAGAACAGATATTTCGGATCCCTTTGAAGAATATAGGGCCAAAGGAAATATCTTCTGATAACAAAGAGAAAGAAGCTTTCTGAGAAACTTCTTTGTGTTCTGTGAAATCATCTCACAGAGTTACAGCTTTCCCCTCAAGAAGCCTTTCGCTAAGACAGTTCTTGTGGAATTGGCAAAGTGATATTTGGAAGCCCATAGAGGGCTATTGTGAAAAAGGAAATATCCTCAGATGAAATCTGGAAAGAAGCTTTCTGAGAAACTGCTTAGTGTTCTGTTAATTCATCTCACAGAGTTACATCTGTATTTCGTGGATCTCTTTGCCAGCCTTATTTCTGTGGAATCTGAGAACAGATATTTCGGATCCCTTGGAAGACTATAGGGCCAAAGGAAATATCCTCCGATAAGAAAGAGAAAGAAGCTTTCTGAGAAACTTCTTTGTGTTCTGTGAAATCATCTCACAGAGTTACAGCTTTCCCGTCAAGAAGCCTTTCGCTAAGACAGTTCTTGTGGAATTGGCAAAGTGATATTTGGAAGCCCATAGAGGGCTACGGTGAAAAAGGAAATATCCTCAGATGAAATCTGGAAAGAAGCTTTCTGAGAAACTGCTTAGTGTTCTGTTAATTCATCTCACAGTGTTACATCTGTATTTCGTGGATCTCTTTGCTAGCCTTATTTCTGTGGAATGTTTAACAGATATATCGGATCCCTTTGAAGACTATAGGGCCAAAGGAAATATCCTCCGATAACAAAGAGAAAGAAGCTTTCTGAGAAACTTCTTTGTGTTCTGTGAAATCATCTCACAGAGTTACAGCTTTCCCCTCAAGGAGCCTTTCGCTAAGACAGTTCTTGTGATATTGGCAAAGTGATATTTGGAAGCCCATAGAGGGCTATGGTGAAAAAGGGAATATCCTCAGATGAAATCTGGAAAGAAGCTTTCTGAGAAACTGCTTAGTGTTCTGTTAATTCATCTCACAGAGTTACATCTGTATTTCGTGGATCTCTTTGCTAGCCTTATTTCTGAGGTGTCTGAGAACAGATATTTCGGATCCCTTGGAAGACTATAGGGCCAAAGGAAATATCCTCCGATAACAAAGAGAAAGAAGCTTTCTGAGAAACTTCTTTCTGTTCTGTGAAATCATCTCACAGAGTTACAGCTTTCCCCTCAAGGAGCCCTTCGCTAAGACAGTTCTTGTGGAATTGGCAAAGTGATATTTGGAAGCCCATAGAGGGCTATGGTGAAAAAGGAAATATCCTCAGATGAAATCTGGAAAGAAGCTTTCTGAGAAACTGCTTAGTGTTCTGTTAATTCATCTCCCAGAGTTAGATCCGTATTTCCTGGATCTCTTTGCTAGCCTTATTTCTGAGGAATCTGAGAACAGATATTTCGGAACCCTTGGAAGACTATAGGGCCAAAGAAAATATCCTCCGATAACAAAGAGAAAGAAGCTTTCTGAGAAACTTCTTTGTGTTCTGTGAAATCATCTCACAGACGTACAGCTTTCCCCTCAAGGAGCCTTTCGCTAAGACAGTTCTTGTGGAATTGGCAAAGTGATATTTGGAAGCCCATAGAGGGTTATGGTGAAAAACGAAATATCCTCAGATGAAATCTGGAAAGAAGCTTTCTGAGAAACTGTTTAGTGATCTTTTAATTCATCTCACAGAGTTACATCTGTATCTCGTGGATCTCTTTGCTAGCCTTATTTCTGTGGAATCTGAGAACAGATGTTTCGGATCCCTTTGAAGACTATAGGGCCAAAGGAAATATCTTCCGATAACAAAGAGAAAGAAGATTTCTGAGAAACTTCTTTGTGTTCTGTGAAATCATCTCACAGAGTTACAGCTTTCCCCTCAAGAAGCCTTTCGCTAAGACAGGTCTTGTGGAATTGGAAAAGTGATATTTGGAAGCCCATAGAGGGCTATGGTGAAAAAGGAAATATCCTCAGATGAAATCTGGAAAGAAGCTTTCTGAGAAACTGCTTTGTGGTCTGTTAATTCATCTGACAGAGTTACATCTGTATTTCGTGGATCTCTTTGCCAGCCTTATATCTCTGGAATCTGAGACCAGATATTTCGGTTCCTTTGAAGACTATAGGGCCAAAGGAAATATCCTCCGATAACAAAGAGAAAGAAACTTTCTGAGAAACTTCTTTGTATTCTGTGAAATCATCTCACAGAGTTACAGCTTTCACCTCAAGAAGCCTTTCGCTAAGACAGTTCTTGTGGAATTGAAAAAGTGATATTTGGAAGCCCATAGAGGGCTATTGTGAAAATGGAAATATCCTCAGATGAAATCTGGAAAGAAGCTTTCTGAGAAACTGCTTAGTGTTCTGTTAATTCATCTCACAGAGTTACATCTGTATTTCGTGGATCTCTTTGTTAGCCTTATTTCTGTGGAATCTGAGACCAGATATTTCGGATCCCTTTGAAGACTATAGGGCCAAAGGAAATATCCTCCGATAACAAAGAGAAAGAAGCTTTCGGAGAAACTTCTTTGTGTTCTGTGAAATCATCTCACAGAGTTACAGCTTTCCCCTCAAGAAGCCTTTCGCTAAGACAGTTCTTGCGGAATTGGAAAAGTGATATTTGGAAGCCCATAGAGGGCTATGGTGAAAAAGGAAATATCCTCAGATGAAATCTGGAAAGAAGCTTTCTGAGAAACTGCTTAGTGTTCTGTTAATTCATCTCACAGTGTTACATCTGTATTTCGTGGATCTCTTTGCTAGCCTTATTTCTGTGGAATCTGTAACAGATATTTCGGATCCCTTTGAAGACTATAGGGCCAAAGGAAATATCCTCCGATAACAAAGAGAAAGAAGCTTTCTGAGAAACTTCTTTCTGTTCTGTGAAATCATCTCACAGAGTTACAGCTTTCCCCTCAAGGAGCCTTTCGCTAAGACAGTTCTTGTGGAATTGGCAAAGTGATATTTGGAAGCCCCTAGAGGGCTATGGTGAAAAAGGGAATATCCTCAGATGAAATCTGGAAAGAAGCTTTCTGAGAAACTGCTTAGTGTTCTGTTAATTCATCTCACAGAGTTACATCTGTATTTCGTGGATCTCTTTGCTAGCCTTATTTCTGAGGTGTCTGAGAACAGATATTTCGGATCCCTTGGAAGACTATAGGGCCAAAGGAAATATCCTCCGATAACAAAGAGAAAGAAGCTTTCTGAGAAACTTCTTTGTGTTCTGTGAAATCATCTCTCAGAGTTACAGCTTTCCCCCAAGTAGCCTTTCGCTAAGACAGTTCTTGTGGAATTGACAAAGTGATATTTGGAAGCCAATAGAGGGCTATGATGAAAAAGGAAATATCCTCAGATGAAATCTGGAAAGAAGCTTTCTGAGAAACTGCTTAGTGTTCTGTTAATTCATCTCACAGAGTTACATCTGTATTTCGTGGGTCTCTTTGCTAGCCTTATTTCTGTGGAATCTGAGAACAGATATTTCGGATCCCTTTGAAGACTATAGTGCCAAAGGAAATATCCTCCGATAACAAAGAGAAAGAAGCTTTCGGAGAAACTTCTTTGTGTTCTGTGAAATCATCTCACAGAGTTACAGCTTTCCCCTCAAGAAGCCTTTCGCTAAGACAGTTCTTGCAGAATTGGAAAAGTGATATTTGGAAGCGCATAGAGGGCTATGGTGAAAAAGGAAATATCCTCAGATGAAATCTGGAAAGAAGATTTCTGAGAAACTGCTTAGTGTTCTGTTAATTCTTCTCTCAGGGTTACATCTGTATTTCGTGGATCTCCTTGCTAGCCTTATTTCTGTGGAATCAGAACAGATATTTCGAATCCCTTGGAAGACTATAGGCCCAAAGGAAATATCCTCCGATAACAAAGAGAAAGAAGCTTTCTCAGAAACTTCTTTCTGTTCTGTGAAATCATCTCACAGAGTTACAGCTTTCGCCTCCAGAAGCCTTTTGCTAAGACAGTTCTTGTGGAATTGGCAAAGTGATATTTGGAAGGCCATAGAGGGCTATGGTGAAAAAAGAAATATCCTCAGATGAAATCTGGAAAGAAGCTTTCTGAGAAACTGCTTAGTGTTCTGTTAATTCATCTCACAGAGTTACATCTGTATTTCGTGGATCTCTTTGCTAGCCTTATTTCTTTGGAATCTGACAACAGATATTTCGAATCCGTTGGAAGACTATAAGGCCAGAGGAAATATCCTTCTAAAACAAAGAGAAACAAGCTTTCTGAGAAACTACTTTCTGTTCTGTGAAGTCATCTCACAGAGTTACAGCTTTCCCCTCAAGAAGCCTTTCGCTAAGACACTTCTTGTGGAATTGGCAAAGTGATATTTGGAAGCCCATGGAGGGCTATGGTGAAAATGGAAATATCCTCAGATGAAATGTGGAAAGAAGCTTCCTGCGAAAATGCTTAGTGTTCTGTTAATTCATCTCACAGAGTTACATCTGTATTTCGTGGATCTCTTTGCTAGCCTTATTTCTGTGGAATCTGAGAACAGATATTTCTGATCCCTTTGAAGACTATAGGGCCAAAGGAAATATCCTCCGATAACAAAGAGAAAGAAGCTTTCTGAGAAACTTCTTTGTGTTCTGGGAAATCATCTCACAGACGTACAGCTTTCCCCTCAAGAAGCCTTTCGCTAAGACAGTTCTTGTGGAATTGGCAAAGTGATATTTGGAAGCCCATAGAGGGCTACGGTGAAAAAGGAAATATCCTCAGATGAAATCTGGAAAGAAGCTTTCTGAGAAACTGCTTAGTGATCTTTTAATTCATCTCACAGAGTTACATCTGTATCTCGTGGATCTCTTTGCTAGCCTTATTTCTGTGGAATCTGAGAACAGATGTTTCGGATCCCTTTGAAGACTATAGGGCCAAAGGAAATATCTTCCGATAACAAAGAGAAAGAAGATTTCTGAGAAACTACTTTGTGTTCTGTGAAATCATCTCACAGAGTTACAGCTTTCCCCTCAAGAAGCCTTTCGCTAAGACAGGTCTTGTGGAATTGGCAAAGTGATATTTGGAAGCCCAGAGAGGGCTATGGTGAAAAAGGAAATATCCTCAGATGAAATCTGGAAAGAAGCTTTCTGAGAAACTGCTTAGTGGTCTGTTAATTCATCTGACAGAGTTACATCTGTATTTCGTGGATCTCTTTGCCAGCCTTATTTCTCTGGAATCTGAGACCAGATATTTCGGTTCCTTTGAAGACTATAGGGCCAAAGGAAATATCCTCCGATAACAAAGAGAAAGAAACTTTCTGAGAAACTTCTTTGTATTCTGTGAAATCATCTCACAGAGTTACAGCTTTCACCTCAAGAAGCCTTTCGCTAAGACAGTTCTTGTGGAATTGGCAAAGTGATATTTGGAAGCCCATAGAGGGCTATGGTGAAAAAGGAAATATCCTCAGATGAAATCTGGAAAGAAGCTTTCTGAGAAACTGCTTAGTGTTCTGTTAATTCTTCTCACAGAGTTACATCTGTATTTCGTGGATCTCTTTGCTAGCCTTATTTCTTTGGAATCTGACAACAGATATTTCGGATCCGTTGGAAGACAATAAGGCCAGAGGAAATATCCTTCTAAAACAAAGAGAAACAAGCTTTCTGAGAAACTTCTTTGTGTTCTGTGAAGTCATCTCACAGAGTTACAGCTTTCCCCTCAAGAAGCCTTTCGCTAAGACACTTCTTGTGGAATTGGCAAAGTGATATTTGGAAGCCCATAGAGGGCTATGGTGAAAATGGAAATATCCTCAGATGAAATGTGGAAAGAAGCTTCCTGCGAAAATGCTTAGTGTTCTGTTAATTCATCTCACAGAGTTACATCTGTATTTCGTGGATCTCTTTGCTAGCCTTATTTCTGTGGAATCTGAGAACAGATATTTCTGATCCCTTTGAAGACTATAGGGCCAAAGGAAATATCCTCCGATAACAAAGAGAAAGAAGCTTTCTGAGAAAAGTCTTTGTGTTCTGTGAAATCATCTCACAGACGTACAGCTTTCCCCTCAAGAAGCCTTTCGCTAAGACAGTTCTTGTGGAATTGGCAAAGTGATATTTGGAAGCCCATAGAGGGCTATTGTGAAAATGGAAATATCCTCAGATGAAATCTGGAAAGAAGCTTTCTGAGAAACTGCTTAGTGTTCTGTTAATTCATCTCAGAGAATTACATCTGTATTTCGTGGATCTCTTTGTTAGCCTTATTTCTGTGGAATCTGAGACCAGATATTTCGGATCCCTTTGAAGACTATAGGGCCAAAGGAAATATCCTCCGATAACAAAGAGAAAGAAGCTTTCGGAGAAACTTCTTTGTGTTCTGTGAAATCATCTCACAGAGTTACAGCTTTCCCCTCAAGAAGCCTTTCGCTAAGACAGTTCTTGCGGAATTGGAAAAGTGATATTTGGAAGCCCATAGAGGGCTATGGTGAAAAAGGAAATATCCTCAGATGAAATCTGGAAAGAAGCTTTCTGAGAAACTGCTTAGTGTTCTGTTAATTCATCTCACAGTGTTACATCTGTATTTCGTGGATCTCTTTGCTAGCCTTATTTCTGTGGAATCTGTAACAGATATATCGGATCCCTTTGAAGACTATAGGGCCAAAGGAGATATCCTCCGATAACAAAGAGAAAGAAGTTTTCTGAGAAACTTCTTTGTGTTCTGTGAAATCATCTCACAGAGTTACAGCTTTCCCCTCAAGGAGCCTTTCGCTAAGACAGTTCTTGTGGAATTGGAAAAGTGATATTTGGAAGCCCATAGAGGGCTATGGTGAAAAAGGAAATATCCTCAGATGAAATCTGGAAAGAAGCTTTCTGAGAAACTGCTTAGTGTTCTGTTAATTCATCTCACAGTGTTACATCTGTATTTCGTGGATCTCTTTGCTAGCCTTATTTCTGTGGAATCTGTAACAGATATTTCGGATCCCTTTGAAGACTATAGGGCCAAAGGAAATATCCTCCGATAACAAAGAGAAAGAAGCTTTCTGAGAAACTTCTTTGTGTTCTGTGAAATCATCTCACAGGGTTACAGCTTTCCCCTCAAGGAGCCTTTCGCTAAGACAGTTCTTGTGGAATTGGCAAAGTGATATTTGGAAGCCCATAGAGGGCTATGGTGAAAAAGGGAATATCCTCAGATGAAATCTGGAAAGAAGCTTTCTGAGAAACTGCTTAGTGTTCTGTTAATTCATCTCACAGAGTTACATCTGTATTTCGTGGATCTCTTTGCTAGCCTTATATCTGAGGTGTCTGAGAACAGATATTTCGGATCCCTTTGAAGAATATAGGGCCAAAGGAAATATCTTCTGATAACAAAGAGAAAGAAGCTTTCTGAGAAACTTCTTTGTGTTCTGTGAAATCATCTCACAGAGTTACAGCTTTCCCCTCAAGAAGCCTTTCGCTAAGACAGTTCTTGTGGAATTGGCAAAGTGATATTTGGAAGCCCATAGAGGGCTATGGTGAAAAAGGGAATATCCTCAGATGAAATCTGGAAAGAAGCTTTCTGAGAAACTGCTTAGTGTTCTGTTAATTCATCTCACAGTGTTACATCTGTATTTCGTGGATCTCTTTGCTAGCCTTATTTCTGAGGTGTCTGAGAACAGATATTTCGGATCCCTTGGAAGACTATAGGGCCAAAGGAAATATCCTCCGATAACAAAGAGAAGGAAGCTTTCTGAGAAACTTCTTTGTGTTCTGTGAAATCATCTCACAGAGTTACAGCTTTCCCCCAAGTAGCCTTTCGCTAAGACAGTTCTTGTGGAATTGGCAAAGTGATATTTGGAAGCCCATAGAGGGCTACGATGAAAAAGGAAATATCCTCACATGAAATCTGGAAAGAAGCTTTCTGAGAAACTGCTTAGTGTTCTGTTAATTCATCTCACAGAGTTAAATCTGTATTTCGTGGGTCTCTTTGCTAGCCTTATTTCTGTGGAATCTGAGAACAGATATTTCGGATCCCTTTGAAGAACATAGGGCCAAAGGAAATATCTTCTGATAACAAAGAGAAAGGAGCTTTCTGAGAAACTTCTTTGTGTTCTGTGAAATCATCTCACAGAGTTACAGCTTTCCCCTCAAGAAGCCTTTCGCTAAGACAGTTCTTGTGGAATTGGCAAAGTGATGTTTGGAAGCCCATAGAGGGCTATTGTGAAAAAGGAAATATCCTCACATGAAATCTGGAAAGAAGCTTTCTTAAAAACTGCTTAGTGTTCTGTTAATTCATCTCACAGTGTTACATCTGTATTTCGAGGATCTCTTTGCTAGCCTTATTTCTGTGGAATCTGTAACAGATATATTGGATCCCTTTGAAGACTATAGGGCCAAAGGAAATATCCTCCGATAACAAAGAGAAAGAAGCTTTCTGAGAAACTTCTTTGTGTTCTGTGAAATCATCTCACAGAGTTACAGCTTTCCCCTCAAGGAGCCTTTCGCTAAGACAGTTCTTGTGGAATTGGCAAAGTGATATTTGGAAGCCCATAGAGGGCTATGGTGAAAAAGGGAATATCCTCAGATGAAATCTGGAAAGAAGCTTTCTGAGAAACTGCTTAGTGTTCTGTTAATTCATCTCCCAGAGTTACATCCGTATTTCGTGGATCTCTTTGCTAGCCTTATTTCTGAGGAATCTGAGAACAGATATTTCGGAACCCTAGGAAGACTATAGGGCCAAAGGAAATATCCTCCGATAAGAAAGAGAAAGAAGCTTTCTGAGAAACTTCTTTGTGTTCTGTGAAATCATCTCACAGAGTTACAGCTTTCCCCTCAAGGAGCCTTTCGCTAAGACAGTTCTTGTGGAATTGGCAAAGTGATATTTGGAAGCCCATAGAGGGCTTTGGTGAAAAAGGAAATATCCTCAGATGAAATCTGGAAAGAAGCTTTCTGAGAAACTGCTTAGTGTTCTGTTAATTCATCTGACTGAGTTACATCTGTATTTCGTGGATCTCTTTGCCAGCCTTATTTCTCTGGAATCTGAGACCAGATATTTCGGTTCCTTTGAAGACTATAGGGCCAAAGGAAA